>NC_060246.1:104481627-105773331 GCF_921293095.1 Ischnura elegans
GTCTTCTCAAAACTCCGGGATGGTAAGAATGAACATAAATCCCGGATATAATTAGCAATTATGGAGTCACTTTGAAATTTAAAACCATTTCATCCTTAAAGCGTTAAATACAGGATATTCAATTGAATACCTATTAATATTTCGTCGATTAGTGTTTGTGAAATTAATATGAAGGTTAACAAGTATAGGGTAGATTAGGGGGAGATGCCGCACATTTTGTAAAATAACTATATTTTTTCCTATTTTGTTTTTTTGCGATTAAACGAGGTAGTAAATGTGGTGACTAGTCGTGTTTCTGACATAAGCACAAAATGTATACTTATATCATTCTTCTCATAGCTGTAAGCATTATTTTTGTAAAACATTACCTCTCGACGTCGGCCCCGTATGTTCGGGTGACACGCCGCACCTATAAGGGTGATTCGTCGCATGTCATTAAAACCGGCTAAAACTGATTTCTATATTCTGCAGCTCCACTAGAAAAGAAAAATTGTCGCATTATTGAAGTTTTGAGGAAAATAAAACATGCAAAAACTCTTGGTACATTGTAACTATTTATGAGTCGATGTCAGCACATTAAATTCTTTCTTTTATAAAGTTAACTAGCTGTTTATGACGATTTTCGCATACTTTAATGAAAGCGACGATTTATAAGCCCATTTGATACAGCAGAAGTTTAACTAAAATGACAAAAGGAGTATGCGAGGTTTCTATACATATTTTAATTATGTTATGCTTACCGTGTAACGCATCTTTTAACAATTTTCTTCGCTTAGACGACCTCTCTTTTCCAATTGTGATATGAAATTAATATACTCAGGATATAATATTTTTCACAACCATACATAGATTTTATCAAATTGAAAATGACATTTCCAAATTAACGTATTGTGGAGGAACCTTCTTCCACATCATCTTATTAGATTGTACAGTAAGTAGAGTGTATTTTACAATTTTCAAATAAAATGAAATTCAGCTCATTTCCCGTAAAGATTTGGAATGAGCCTGGATGCCTGCCTTGTCGGGTCCCCCAGATGGAAAGACGGGACGCTGCACTCGGGATACGAGGGTAGCACAATGGGAGGGCGCGGGGGAAGCCGAGGGTATCTGAATGAAAGGGAATGAGGAGAAAAGGGCCGTAAAGGATGTCGCGGAAAGGGTCGAGTGGCTTGGAGAGAAGTAATAAGGAGAAGATTCCAGGGTGCCTCCCTCGCCCACCTCTCCGTCTTCCCTCTCTCGACACTCGTTCCAGCGGCGAAAGAATGGACAGTTACGAATTGTTTCTTTCCTCGACCCAACACGGGGTGGCATAATTTAAAATCGAAGTTATCCAAACCAGTAGTCCATTCTTTCACACTAGGGTTTCTCACGGTGGCAGGAAGTGAACTTATCATGCCAGTAATTCGGGTACAAGGCTCTAATCAATACAAATTTGAGTTGAATTCAGATGATACAGCCAGACGCAACGGTCCACGGTATAATATTACGGCGAATGTAATATTCCGACGGAATTTCCAATGATTACAAATCTCCAGCATCCAATTATTGCATCAATTCTTGTCTACCTTGAGAGAAGTGAATATGATCACTAGAGTAGCCTTTATGAGTTTTCGGGTGCATTCCGCGTACGATATCAGTTTCGTGGTCGCTGTTGGCCACTTTTCTGGGTGAAACTTCCATTCCCTCAGAAAAATTGACCAACATAGGCCAAAAAACGGCGGAAAGTAACTGCTATAGTAGGCGGGATACGCCAGAAAAAAATAAAGGCAGCTTTCACCCCACTAATGGTTAAAAGACCAGAAATAATTTTATCAATTGCATTTAAATGTAAAAAAGAATGTGCCGCAAGGACAATCAGCCAGCGTTCTGCAAGAATGTTCTAGGGTAGCATTTACTGAGGTAGAGAAAAGAAACGTGGTAGGTTTTGGTAGAAACTAATTCAAAAATATTCTCGTCAAGCTTTAAAGAATATGGAATTCAATTTCTCTAGGATTTTATTCAACTACTAAACATGCATATGAGGGCAAATCGGAAAAAAATGTTTGTAGGAAGACATATAATCATTCTGATTGAGGAGCTGTGTGGAAAATAGTACGAATTATGAAAAAAACTCGTAATAGCAATATCGGATTCCTTATGCCTTTAGAAACTTAATTCAAACTATTTTATTAGAAAACTTATATTTTGGTAAAATATATTCCATTTATAGAAAAAGATAAAATCAATAGTTTGAAATACATGGGAAGCAATTTTTATTCCCGGTTGTATTCTCAAGGAGTTTATCGAGACATATAAATTCTCACTCGGGGGACATTTCTGAGGAAATCGGCGGAGAAAACAAAAGAAATGCATGGGGAAGTCCTCCCTAATTCATCTCCCGTGCACTTCTCCCAGCCGGGAACGGTTAACTTTGCCCGCCTCGCTTTGTTTGAGCGCACCCAGAAACCTCCGGAATTTCCTCCACACGATTCGCATTGAAGCTTTTAATCATCCGATAACTCTGTTTTAATTTTCCGCCTAAATTGCAATTAAAGTGTATTTGTGAGAGAGCGAGGAGGTTGGGAGAGGGAAGGGAGAGAGAGGGGAAGGGGAGAGTGAAGGGGTTGGTGGGGGGAGGGGGGGGAGAGTAAGACGGGAGAACGAAGGAGTGCGGCCCCGGAAAGTCTGCGGGAACTTCTTGTCATATGGAATTAGCAGTAAGCCCCCCCTCCCACCCTTTTGGGGGAAGTTCTATCGCGATGCCTAATCTATATGCGTAGAACTTGGCTCATTGTCCTTTTACTCCTGGGCCATGTCGAGCACTGCCTTCCCTCGGTGGCGGGTCCCTCCGCTTCTTGCCCCAGTCTGCAGCCCCCTCCCTCGAGTGCACCCGCCCCTCCCCTCCTCCCCCGCCCCTTCCTTCCCCCACCCTCCCCTTCCACTCCTCCCGGAGAAAGAACAGAGCATAATGCCCGACCATATCTTCTGCTGCGACAACCCCTTCCCTCGCCCAACCTCCCCTCCTCCCCCGTATTCACTTCACACCAATCCTCACCCGCTCTCTCCTTTAGTCCTTACACAAATCCCTTCCCACAAGCTGTCTAGCTCCCTCACCTTACTCTCTCCCTTCCATTGTGATGAGTTTAAGAACCGATGGAAAAAACGTAAGCGGGCTTAGTTGCCGTTGAGTTTTCAAATTCTTAATCAGTTACTGTTGCTGAATACAATTTTCAAGTTAATCGTTTCATATACAAAATCATTAGTTTTTTTTCTAAGCCTTAGCGGTACAGTATTTGAGGGAATGTGACAATTACTTCCAGAAAACGATTGGTAGATTACAAGTGATGGATAAATTTTCGAAGATAAAGCAATATCGTGTAAAAAATAACGTGAAATGTGATGGCTCGGTTAATTATACTCAGTTACTCCCTATCCTTGGTTTCCCTTCCTGACACTCATTCACCCCGCGTTCTTCGCCATCCCACGAACAATCGCCTCCGCCACCCTACAACCCCCCCCCCCCCAAGAGAGCGCCACTCTCCCCTGCACTCCAACTAAAAAGCCAACTCTCCCCTCGTGCCCCCAAAATCTCTCTCCCCCCCTCCATCTCGCTTACTCCTTTATTTACGACACCATCATCTCCATTCACACCCCATCCCGCAACCAAACCAACCCACCCCCAGCGGTCTATCCCCGCTCCCTCTACTAGTGTCCCAGCTCACCCACACTAACGCCCCCCATCATCAACCCCTCCTGTCTATCTCCTCCTCCTGCACCCCTTCCACCTCCTATTTCGTCTTTTTTTCACTCCTTCGATTCAACGAGGTGGCCCGCACTCCTGTCTCCTCAGACCCACCCCTTGTCTACCATAAACTCTCAGACCCCGTGCACTCCCCCACCCCTCACCCCGACAGCACTCTCTTCCTTACACTCTTTTAACCCTCTATTTCTCAGCTTCCTCTCCTCTTCCATCTTTACACCTCTCTCTACCCCCACTTCACTATCGTTGACAGCAAATCCACCTCTTACATTCCGAATCATGGCCCCCTAAACAATGGTGGCATTCGAAAAATTCTGATTTTATGAGAATTTTTTCTGGAATCTGCGTTGAGTCTGTGCTTATTACTAGTAAATACAGCAGTGAGTAGGAGAGCGTTGTATCCTAGAAGTTACAACCCTTGGCAGCTGCCGCAAGGGTCCCAAGTTCAAACTATGCGTGAGGCCTTCTGAGTCCTTCAAGCAAAATCCTCCGAGCCCAAGGTTGTATCGGGCACTGGTCCTCCGACCATGAAGATGTGATGTTCACACGCCTTCGGACTTGCCTAAGGTGAACTCTACCCCTTTCATCCATACGGATCTTGAATTACTAATTGAGTAAGAGAGTGGATCTGATTGCACAGCTTCCAGTAGTTTCATTACTAATGAAACTGTAGCACATTCCAAATATAAGAATTTGCCATCATATAATACATATAAAACTTGTACTCATTAGAAGCTGAAATATTTCCTGAGTTAGCACCCAGTACGCTACTTTTATTAGTTTTACGTCTACGCTAATTTCATGGTGACATAAATTTTGCTAGAATATTGGCGGTTGTTATCTGAGATTGAACTCAACAGTTCTAGTTCTAACTTAAGCTTATTCTTACGTTCGAGCAGGACAAAAGGGAAAATAAGTAAAGAACGGACCTTGTGATATTAATATCCTAGAACAAGATCCACAATTGTTAAGTAGGTACTTATAATAATAGGCACTGGAACATTAATTTTTCCTCCTCAAATTTACGTCCAGTTAAATGCGTAAGTACATCTAGAATTTAACATCTTTCATACTTGAACTGTTAGGAGGTGCAGAGTTCACAACCTATCATACCTCCCTGTTCCTTCAAAAAATGATGCTGGGAGAAGTTTCCACCATTTCCTTAATTATGATTTACCATATTATCTCTAAAATGTCTTAGATATACGTATGAATTTAAAAAAGTAGTTTGATGACTAATATAGGCTATAATAGGGATCCATTACGGCAATAGGTTTCCAATGCCTAAATGATAAAATAATAACCCAATTTTCCCACTCATTTTTATAATTTTCAGTAAAGCACTGTAAATTCATGACTTTTAACTTTGAGTGATTGAATTCCTGTTTTATTCCTATTTTATAAATAAAGTTTATAGACTTGTAAAACCAAATGTGAACCTTTCGCAAATATATAGGTTAAAACACGTCACTTTCAGGTTTGAGTATGTATTGTATTAGAGATTAGTTACAGAAAACCGATTATTAGGAACCTATCACAAAGTTAAAATATTTTAGAGATCTCTTTCTTTAAAGGCATTTGTTCTTGGGCAACAAAATGGCTACTAAAAGTCTAATTAAACGGTAAGACAACATTGCATAAATTAATGATGAACAAAAATGATGCATGAGATGGATTTCAGCGTACAACTTTGGGGTGTCAAAAAAAACTTGTTGATTTGTAATTAATTTTTATCTTTCAATTTATTTTATTTACAATGTATCAAGTTTTGTTCATGTTACAGAAAAAGTGAAATAAAGAAAAATTACTTGTTTAAGTGTTTATTCGATCCACACAAGTTCTTGAATTCCCATCATCAGGAAATATCAGACCACTAGTCTGATTTCAAATAAATATCTAAAACAGAAAAAAATACGAATAAAAATAAACGAGTGTGGAAACAAATTTCCCATTCTGATAATTGAGATCATTCCACGTTCATTGACTACAATTAATAGTCCCATTGCCAAGCAGCTGTGAAACAATTAAATACCCTTTTTTCGGGTGCAAAACTAAGACAAATTCCTCCGCCACTCGACCTCTGGAACAAAAAGACGAGGCAGCAGCAGCCCGAGAAATGTGCCCGTCACTTTATTTGTATACCTTATATTTTTTATTTTGAAGCCATTCATGGAGGGAGGTGGATTTGCGACACTTCTTTATTCCCTCACGACGAGCACTGTCGACCCATATTTCAGGCTAAACGATCAAATAACTTCCTTAAGTACCCATTTCCTCGGGGCGCTGAAACAATTTAACGCGACGTTTTTCGCATCCGTCCATGCCTCTGCATCCGTCTCAATGGTGGCCGGAAGGGGGGGGGGGAAGGTGAAGGGGGTGGGGAGTGAGTTTCCATCCACCCCTCTCCACTCTTTGGCGACTCACTTCATTGCAACCAATCTGCAAAACCTCCACCACGACTCCTTCCCGGGGATATATCCTTCCTCCCACCCCTCCCCGCTGCCCCCAATAGTCCCAGTCTCCCCGTCCCGCACCACTTCCCCTCCCCCGTCCCCCGCACCTAAATTACTCAAGCACCGCAGCTTAATCTTCTCACGCCACCATTCTCCGCTCTTTTCTCTCCGTGGCCAACTATTCTTGGTCGGCTGCGACGTGCCCAACAATTAGTCTCCGAGCGGACAACAATGGGCGAAACTTGCTTGCAATCGTCCGTACAATGGAGTTGACAAAGCGAGTCCCTGGGACGGTCGGGGGTTGGGGTAGGGTGGGGCGAGGTCGTAATCGGGGACTTTCAGTTCGGTGGGGTGGGGGAATGGGGAGTACTTGTTTAAGGGTGCTTCCTATGTGGGGAGGTTTTGGTGGGGAGGTTTTGTTGGGGAGGCGTTGGGGGAGTGGTGTAGCAGCCGCGAGTGTGGAAAATGGGGGTTATCCGGCGTGTCCGTGTGTCGAGAAACATAGGTGTCGGACGTGCATGGTGAGGAGATGTGGAGAGTTGGTAAGGCTTCAGAGTCACCCACCCCTCTTGCGAACGACATTCGCCCTTCGCGCATTTGCGTTCTGGGCGGTTAAAGGAGGCGGTCGTCGTCGGCGGTGATGTCTTCAACCCCTGGAGATGCAAACACGGCAATTCCTCGCGAGATTGCCGACTCCTCCCCCCTCGTCCACACTTCCTTTCCTCGCTTGATTAGGATGACCTGCCTCCGTCCTCCACAGTGGAGCCGATTCACCGCTTGATGGTTCCCGTTGTGGTGTGGGGATTTGGTGATAATGAGAATAGTGCGGGCGGAGTAGGCAATTGGCCGCCGGTTCTGTATTGGGGGAACGGTAGTGAATGGAGAGGAAGTGAATGAGATGCCGAAGACGGGATGGTAAGAAATCAAGTTTCGACGCTACAGTAGAGGGAGAAGAGGATACGTGCCCCATTGAAAAAAAGAAACAAGAGGTCACAGGGACATAGATTCTTCACAAAATTATACCAGATCAGTTTCTAAAACTTACTTGTTCGGACAAAAAAGCTACTTCTCAAATATGCATATATGATGCAAAGGTTATATTTTTAATCATGCAACAGTATTAGCATAAGAAATATAATTTAGAAATGGCATCTTAATTCATTGCCCCAGCCCCAACTTTCTACAAAAAAGAACCATTTATAAGGTTACTGAATTTGTTTTACACAGTAGTAGTAATAAAATGCAGTGTTATTCTATAATTTCCGTAATGGAAAGTTTTCTCACATTTAAGCCTGAAGTTACCTGTTACAACTGGTACAAAGTGTGTTTTGCGGCAAAAAAATACTTACTGGTTATTTTCACTATGCGGAAATTGTGTCTATTTTCCATATTTAATTTCACTATATATTTTCTGGCTACAAGGAAATGGGTATCCAAAGGGAAGGACAAAACCTCGGGCACTAAATGATAACATTGGATTGTAAATAAAAGTTTGAATCAACAAAATTGAGTACAATTTGGATTAAACACCGTAGCATAATGTGATACGAATAATTAACCCTACTTACAATAATTTCTTCTTCCGAAAATATAAGATAAAGCAAAATTTAAGCTGTAGCTCAGAATAAAATGAGATACGATTTTAGAGACAAAGCCAAAGTTGTTAGTAAAGATATCTGAACGAGTAGCTATTCTACTTGATTTTTAAAAGCCAAACAATGCGGACCCTCTGAAGGAGAAAAAATGAGAGCTCCTTTTTCAATCCCCAAAAGGAAGATGTATTCTGACCTCTTCAGAGTCTAAGATATTACAAAGTTAAAAAAAGCTGATTACTATCCCTATGCTGTCGTTAGATTTTAAAATGGCATAGCTATCACACATTGCCTCACTATGTGCTATAAGTTGGCATATGTATTGGAAAATAGAATGCTGGTAACGCGGATTGATTTGTATCCAAGTCTTCTCACATATGCCTATCGAAAATCCACTGATTATCCCTTTCATGAAGAGAGCTTACAATTAGTAGTGGAAGTCAATATAACTGGCAATTAGAGATGAAAAGTCTAATTACAGTCGAGAATTATGAATTTTATTGATAAATATTGAAAAAATATCATGAATATAAACCCTTATAGTCTCTCTGTTATTCATAAAATTTGATTATGAAGTCATCTAACTAACAGGAGGGTTAATTCTTTAGTTTTTAATACTAATCGTACCGAGAAAATTTGGCGTTTTACGTAAAATTTTATTTAATATTTATGGAAAGAAAAGTTTATTTCCTAGCCGGTATCCCACTAAGGAGAGTCAAATCCATACGCTACTTTCTTATACTCCATTCAATCCTTTTGAGCAACCACAATTTGCAATGTAACAAATATTTTCCATACATAATGCAACTAGAGATATTCATGGCTGGTAAAATGGCAAGACGCCTAAGATGTCCTACACCCGCAAGATGTCAGTGAAAGGCAAGTGGAAGTGTGGCCAGGGAAGAGAGAGATGCACACACATTGGAGCCAACGAGAGGAAAGACGGAGAGGCGTATGAAGGACTCTCTTTCCCTCTCGTGGCACGGAGGCGATAATGCCGAGGCTCACGGTATAAAATGGAGGTCGAGAAGAGGAGCTTACGTGGCCCGTGTTCAATGGACTACCAGGCAGTCGCGCGCATACTTATGGTAAAGACTGTCGGCGGCGGCCTGCAATATGGGAATCGCAGAGAGGATCTGCACGGCGGAAGGGATCTCAGATGACTACTTCCACCAATCCGTAACAATTTCTCCTCCTACCTCCCCTAACATTCCACTTTAATCTGGTGTAAGATATTCCCACCTCCTTTCTTTAGTCTCTAGGGGGCTTTAGGTGTGTAGGATGATAAACCCCCTCGAAACCAATATTATATTTTCTATTGAGGCAAAAAAATTATCAGAAAATCATAAGAAAAATGAGTTGAGGGTGATGAAAATTCAGGAATAATTATCACGTTATAACCTTTAGCTAAGAATCATAATTTTGGGGTGATATACCTGTGTGATGTGAAAAAAAATTCATGTACCTAAGCCTATTCCCACTAGTAGTACAACTTTAATATTAAAGAAAATACCATGGTTTTCATAAATACGCTACTATAAATTAAATGTTGTTGATATGAAACAGTGTCAGTTATTACAAGTTATATCCTGCACTATTGAGTCATATTTTGATTGCTCTTGAGCTAAAGCATCTAATTTTTACAAAAGAATTGCTATGAGAGAGATAAGCCCTCAAAGAAGAGCCCTCAAAGAGATATGAAATTTGAGCAGTGGAGAGGGAAAGAACATAAATCTTAGATCAGTTGTACAGTATAAAAGTGGTCATAAACGGTTACTTGAATCGAATGGTACTGCAAAAAGAATGTTTCGGCGGGGTAAAAAGCGATTATTCAAGTGTAACAAAAAATATGCTGATGTGTATTTTACCTTTATTAAAAAAATAATAATAAAAATTTTGATCAGACATCAAAAAGAACTAAAAACGTGCACATTTTCCATTTATCTAAGTTTGAGTTTTTCTGAGTATGTACGCTAAATCAATTTCCAAATGACAACTAAATAATGCCATAAATAACTCCCCGTTTAGGATTGATTCCTTATTTGAAAACAGATCCTATCAGAAAAGAAAGCCTGTTGTGACGGCAAATATACAAATTTTTGTTGCATTGAAAATTCAATAGAGTCCAAAGCGTCGAAAAACAATTTTATTTCCATTACCAATAATATTTGTACACTTTGGAATGAATTTGGTCAACTAATACTTAATATAAATTATCAAAAACGCAAATGAGATACAATAAATACAAATAGGTCCTTAAAACTCTAGCGTATTTCCTTTCGAAATTTTTGATTGTAGTCAACGTGGATTATTGCGTTAGTTAATTTATTTAATGGAGAATTGAATTAGCGCTGAACAGATGCCAAAGTAACTTACTTCTGTCTGGAAGATGAAAAGAACGGTGCATCCTCTCAGCACGTGGATGCTGTTCAAATGTATGGTGGCTTTTAACATCTCGATCCAAGTGCTTAAGCATACGGCAGAAATGCCTGAACATAAGCTTCCAACTAGGAGCACGTTATATTACTGCCTAATAATCCCTTGCACTCCGTTTAGTCATCGCTGCCTTGTAACTCAGTAATACTCAATCCACTTAGAGGTAGGATAAAATGAAACAGCAGGAGGTAGGACCCTTATTCTGAGGCAATTAAACCACTATCACACAGGGGAAGCAAAACTTCGTCACGAATATGTGGATAAGAGGAATAAAAAGGTGTAAGTGGGGCAATATTTTCTATAAAAAAAGGTGAGAACAATGACTGTAGTACTTGAATTTTTGCTAACATAATGGCTGATTTTCAATGAAAATGCAATTAAAGAGGAAAGAAAACTTTTAGGTAAATACACTGATATATTTGCATTGCACAGATTTTACTCGTAAATGTATTTTGAAATGAAAAGATGGATACGAGTAGATGTTACCTACTTTGTTTTATTCCGAAAGAATTGGAACGCATATTCAGAAATATATAAAATTTTCAAATTTTAAAATTAAATGCCGTACAATATGATTTATTTTATCTTTTATCCGTATTCAATATATTTTATCATCGTATACGACGAAATGTACTGGACAAGATATATTGTACATTAAAAAATCGAGAATGAACGCTATTGTGCGAGTCTTTCTGAATTAAATTATTCATTGGAACCGATTTCGGTATATCAAGATTATAAACTTATTATTCTCGTCGAAATTCATGGTTAATAATTTTTTAAGCGAGTAACGCTGCATTAAATGGTGCCCCTTTAAGTTTCATTTAAAAAAAGAACACAGATTTATTTTGCTAAGTAAAAAAGGGAAAAAAGAACGTGGTAACAAAAGCAGATATTAGGCAGAGACACAATAATATATCCAACGTGGAGATCACAAGATAAGGCCATAAGGGAGCAAGAGAGACGAAAAGGCGAGGTGATCCCGATGACCTGGGAAATATACGTGTAGAATGCTAGTGACACGTTTATGATATCATTGGAATGAAGAAAATGACCAGCACACGAGGCTATTTATGGGCGGAGGATTACTAGAGAGGAAAGAAAAAGCGTAGTTGCGTGAATAGAAGAGAAATATAGAGACGAATGTAGAGGAGATTAAACGTGTGTGGGTATAACACACAACCTCATAACGCCATACTCACTGCAGCGGTACCCAAACCCGCCGCTAGCCTGCGCAGGTGGCCACGACGTTCCCTGCAGTCGATCTTCTGGCGATTTACGACCGCGACCCGAAAAGATGGAGGAGAGAGCGCCAATTAATGTTACAGACATGGGAGGGCGAATAGAGAGATGGTGGGAGGGTGGCGAAAACCCCGGGAGGCGGCGATGGGTGGTGCAAGGGGAGGCGGAGAAGGCGAGTAGCAAATGCAGGGGCAGAAAAGGTAGGAGAGGCCCAGGGCACAAGTGAATTTCGTGTTGGAGGCAAGTGAGGCTTGGCGGTTATGGCGGCCTCTGCTTCGATACACAATGCTCTGACTGGCCCCACAGTCAACCCCTTCCCCCGTATTTCCTCTTACCCCCCTCCTCCCGCAAAAAGTCTCCTATGCCACACCTCCATCCCTTTAACTGACTTTGTCTGCTGAATTTCACGACTTAAACGTTTTGCACCCGCATAGATATTCTCGTTAACGCCGTTAAGGTCCCGTTTAAGGGTGAAAAGATTGGGAGATAAAATATGAAAGGAGAGAAGACAGAAGAATATCTAGAGAGAGAGAGAGAGAGAGAGAGAGCGGGGCGAAGCTTAAACTCTATGAAATGGTACGTTAAGCGTAACGGAATGTTGCTTAACGAATTCGTGGTTCTCGGTCGTAAATGGGAGGGGAGGATAAAAGGCGTTGCCGTGGAGATGGGGAATTGCTTTTGATGAAGGATGCGTTTTCGGAGAGGCGGTGTTTAAAGGGATAAGTTGTGACTACATTTCAGGGCCGTTACGAGAGGAAACGATTATAACGTGAATTTCCGGGGCTTGCAATTAGAGCGCACGGCCATTTCTGAAAGGAGAACGTTTACAAAGGTTTAACCTCATTCACAAGGCTAAAAAATTGCCGTAGGTCCAATTAAAATAGTCAGAAATTAACTTCGCGATTAAACAACCTCTGTATAGAGAAGGAGAGGCTTGTATGTGTAGTTTTATTGATATTAAAATTATTATAATATTTTGAAAATCAGTAGAGTTGATAATTAATTTTAAAAATTAATTCTTTCGTGTACTTGCTACCAAATGGAAACGGTGTAGAACCAATAAGATTATAATACTCAATTTAAATTTAAAGTACATTCTCGTTTAGTTGCAGAGAAATCGATTAAAATCGTATCAACAGAGGACTGCAGTATCATAACTTTAGACCAAGGGATACTATTAACAACTAAATACTCCCGATCGATTAATAAATCCCATAATTCGTCTTACTCGTTTTGAGATATAACTGATTAAATACAATATTAGATAGACTTATTACATAGAGTAAAATGTGGTATATATCCTGAAAACTTGACTGTGTTAATTTAAAAATTATTATTTAAATAACCATAGCCATCACATGCTCAGAAAAAATGGACAATTTCTCTCATAGCAAATGAAGATATGTGTAAATACTTTTTATTAAATTTTATCAAATAGGTTCCTATTTTATAAAACTACATGGTAAAAATTTTTGGCTGAAGGAAATAAAATGTAGCTGATAAGAAAATATTTACCGCCACTTAGACGATTTTGACAAATTGTAAATCGAATATATTGAAGGCCATATGTATAATTGTAAATCGTATAAATTGAAGGTATGAACCATGTATTGAAGGAAATTGTCAAGGACGTCAAAAATGGTGAAGGAAGGCCCAGCATGTAATACATGGATGAGGTATTGAAGAGTGCAAGGGAAAAATGTGCATGAAGATTAACGGACAAAAGAAAAGAATACACAGAGAGTAAAATAACACATACACCAGCACTGGGGGTGCATACCGTGGCGATGAAACTTATTGAAAGCTTAAACGAGTGGAACTTCCATGAACCTATACATTTTCATTGCATACAATTCAGCATGAAATCATTGGCCAAATGAAAGGAGTATTGAATATGCTGGGGGAACATTCCATTATTGACACTTACATAAATATGTTTGGTTTGTCATCATGCAACAGCTTTCTGATTTGTTGTTGAATGGAATTATGCATAAACATTTTCAATTATTCACATTTCATTAAGGCGTCGTGACAATTCGGGAACTCGAGTCTACGAAAAAGTACATCAACTGAACAACGCAATAATTCAGCACGTAAATATGAACTGCTGTAAATATACCATATGCTTTCACTGCTTAATAATTCAAAGCAAATCGTATCGATTGATTTGATTTCAAATTGAATGACGCACATTTTGTATCAGCTTGAAAGAGGGAAAATAATGCTCCATACCTCTGACTCAACAGACAGCTAATATGGAAAACTATAACCTGTAGTGACTCAGCCATTAAAGTTTTAAGTATACGGAGAATCATTGCTAAATACACATATTATATTTCAGATTACATCATAAAGGATTCTATTGCGGCATTTAACCATAATGCTGCTTTTTTTATAACATATGGTTCACACCGAAGCCTCAGGTCCACCAACCCCTTCAGGAAACATTTTTTCGCGAATTTTTATTTGAATAAAAATTTTTTGGATTATGAAGAAATTCCCGTCCGATAATAGTATTTTGTACTTTAATACAAAAAAAGAAAATCAATAGCATGTTGAGGTTACATGTCACTGTGGACCTCACTTAGAGACCACTGAGAAAGTTATTCTCCGGAATATTTATTGCCCAACGATACAGCAGATGTTATTAAGATAGATCCCCAAAGGTGAATATTATAATTAATGTGCACAGGAGATCAGATGCAGGAGAAAAATAGACAGAAATAGAAAACGTAAATGTAAAAATGATGAGTGATGGACACAACTTGATCCAATAAGAAATTTCAAGGAGGAGCAAAATAAAAAAAAGTATGCTACATAATATAGATTTGAGGTTGGTTGCAAAATATTTTGAGGCTGTTATCCCGTCTTTCGTAGCTCAATTGGCCATTTTTTAAGGTTGTAACTTTGATAACTATCTGCAGCAAGCGGGGCACTTACAGGTACCGGCTTCTACTGATACTGCTTCCTTAACTATGAAAGAAACAGGGTGAAATGCATTAACGTTTCGTGGCATATTTACTGATGAAATCTTGGGCACAATAAATTACATAAGGATTTTGGGAATGCACCCGTGATTGTAGAAAGAAAAAGGAAGGAGTTCAAGGAAGCACAGCAATAGGACTCAACCTAAGTTTAAGGACGTCTAAATATAATTTACTAGTACGTATCTTAAGACAGAGAGGAAAGGGTATATCAAGAAGATAATTGCGATAGCAAAGGAAGCATTTATGAGGAAAAGATTAGAGGATCTTAATGTCACAGGGTAAAGGAAAGAGCATAGCGGATTTGACCTGGAGTAGCCTAGTAACGGTACTCAAAACGCAGACGCTGAGGAGATAGGATGATGAAACACTTCTTTTGTTCGAGATGTGGGATTGAAGGAGAATGAAATATATTAAATAGACTGACATTGAAAGGAGCGACAATGTACTACAGATGTTGAGTGAGGAGAGAAAACGAGAGTTTACTTCTAGATGGTGCGGGCACTATGAGGGTGATGACAGGGTAAAAACCATGTCAGAGGTATGAATGCGTAGTTGGCGGAGAAAGGAGAAAAAATAATAGCGTTTATAAATAGATTGAAAGCCAAATAACCTTGCCAGGGATTAGAGAGGGAACTTAAACAAGTAAGGGAGAAACTCTGTGATTATTTGTAAAATTCTCTGAGTAAAACTACCGCTAAAATGCCATTATCTTTGTTTAATACAATTATATTACTATACAGTTGTTAAATACAATTTCTCGGTAAATTAAGGAGTGGATCACCAATTCCAAATGAAACTAAAGTATGGTGTGGCTTCTAACCATTTTTCACTACCAGCACTTCTCTGCACCTAATAATTTTTACATGTTGGTAAAAGTAATAGATAATACAGCTTGAGGAATATTAGGCTCCCTTGATTAGGCATTAGGACTAAAGAAGGAAAAAAAAGTGTCGAGCTGAATTTATTCCACTACATACTGCTGGTGCCTTCGAGTTCATGTATAAAGACCTACTTCGTGCCCGGAATTGGGGCACAGTCTGCACCAAGAAATGGCAAAATTAGCCACCAGAACTTCTATTGCCAGCCAAATTACAAATCCCTTAATGGCACGGCATTTAAAACGCCCTGAGATGTAGAGGAGGACGGAGTTCTAGCTCTTTTAAATCTACGCGCCCCCCCCAGAAGGCTGAAGAAAAAAGAAGCACAACGCGCGCGATAACTGTCTTGTTATCGCGCAGACATCGCGAGTGAGAAGTGGCTAAGAAAAAAATATGAGGCGTGGGAGGGCAAAAGAAATCTTGCGAGCACATTCTCGCTATATTTTCACCAGCCACACGTGACCTCATTCATTCCTCTCAAAGTGAGAACATGGATCCATGTTAAACAAAAAATATATAAAAGGCAAGTTCGTACAGGCTACGTCTTAATTTTAAATCAAACCTCGCTTCACTGACAATATTGATTTCTGAATACCTATTTTTTTCATTTCCATCTCTTTACATTTGCCTTACTTACAAATTTCTCCTGTTGGACATTGGATATCCTGAAAAAATATATAATCTGTTGAAGCAGTAAGTAGTTTTGCATTAGCAACGGCCATTTTGAATTTTTACACTATAACGTTCCAATTACGCTAATTACTCTGTTGTAGGCATACGCCGTATATTGTTGGTATAGGCATACAGAACGTAATAGCGTAACAATGAAAAATTGCCGTTGTTTTTTTTATCCTGAAGAGATAGAATTTGAGGTTTATTCCTGCTAAAGCCTCTCACTTTGGTGGTGAATGGATAAGGCTTGTATCTAGATTCCAGCGTACGGTAAAAATAGCGCAAAGTGATGAAAACCCCTCATGTGAAGGTTTTTATAACCAGCGAGAGAAGTTTTTATTCCGTAAAGCCTAACCCAATACCATTCTTTTTTAAGAATGCATCACTTGGTTATGCCAGCACTTTTCAGCTAACAATTAGAAGTTTTTCCGCGCTGTTGGTTACAGTCGAGCGAGAAAAATTCCGATAAGCGTGTCATCTTGAGTCTCTGCGCAAAGATTCTTTCCTTGCGTTGCAGATCACATCTATTTCAAATTTTTTTAATGAAAATAGATACCTATACTAAGAAGGCAATGATTTTTTTAGACAAAGCCGTCAAATTTCCAAAGTTGTTTCATTTTAACAAACTCTTAATACTAATTTGAGAATAGTTAAGATGTTTATGGAAGAACATTCAGTATGTACTTTCATGAACTTTATGAGCACTGCTCTACAATGTAGTCGTTCGATATTCAATATCAGTAGTTCGTGATGCATTTTCCTGATGAATAGAAGCTTTGATATTTTGGAGGTTAACATTATATGATTAGATGGAATATAGAAAAATGCCAAAAATGAAACCTTTTATAGGAATAGTAAATAAAATTTATGTGCATAATATGAACCCCTGAGTGAAATGAAAACGAAAAGGTAGATGCCACGAAAATTCATCATACTTTTTATGGTTGTAAGGCAAACTAAAATGAACAAATCAAAACGAATTCTAAATAATAATACAGGTGTATCGTACAGTACAGTTGATAGATTATAAAGGGATTGCTTCTTATTCTAGGAAAACAAATTTTGTAATAAATTTCGAATAAATTGGCAAATAAAATGTATCTGTAAAATATATTCTTTAACAGTGTGCAAATTTGGAATTGAGCTACGCTCTTAGTAGTGCCATTTATTTCCTCATGAACTGCATCTGCTGCGATGTTCCATTTCCTGCCAGAGTACTCGGGGGCATATATTGCTGCAACTTTTTTACAGTCAAGAATCGTTTTCAAGGAACTATATCAGAATGTAACTACGAGAATTTGGCGAGAAAATACCATTACCATTACGCACCTACACCTAGCCTTAATTGTTTCGTGCTCCTTTAACTCGTAGGAATTATAATCACGGAGGTACTTGGGTAGAATTGTGTTGCCTACTTTAATCATCATTTTTCTTACGGACTGTCATTGCCGGCTTTTTTAGAAGAATGATGCTACCCAGTTGCTCTGTTTAAATTAATTGGAGGATGCTTGTGGGTTCTGCTGAATAAGTATGAAAATTCCCCGGGATGGCCAGCAAGTGAGAAAATGGACTTCCAACAGTTTTCCTACCCGGTGTCGTTCGCGAGGAAAGTTCACACACTTCATTGTCCATTAAAACTCTTCGACCATAGATGCTTTTGAATAGAGTTGAAAGCAATTAGCTGCGTCTTTTTCAAACTATTTTCACCCATACTATAATTACCATAATTTTGTTAGTCCATGAAGGATATTTATAGCCAGATTTGCTTCAGCTTTTTTAACCCCATAGTATCGTAATGTCAAGGAAAATGTCTTATGAAATAATTATATTGTAAAATTATATCAGGCCAATACGTTTCCAACGTTAAATTCAGTTCCTGGAATCTCCTCACGCTAGCTGGCTAAGCAATGGAGCCCTTAACTGAAGTAGAATTTTATAGGAGCTTGAATGAGGATTTATTGAGAGAAAATAGAAAATTATAGTGCAGCGCTGCACTGTTTATGAGAAATATACGACTAAATGCTCGTTAAAAAATCAAAATAAACAAATTTAAAGGTCGAGTAATAATTTGAAATTACTTTTCAAGCGTTGGTGTATATTTCCGCCAAACCTAGTCTAACCAATATTCAAGAACATTGCTTCACTAGAGCACCGATTAATGTAGATTTTTGCTCGGCTAAATTGTCGCTCAATCTCGCAAGGTGCTACAAATTACGCGTAATATCCAATTTCAGCAAGCTGTTGCCTTAAGCGAGCCCCTAATCCAGGTACTACCCTATATACTTTAGTGCTGCTTCAGCTTTTAAAGAATGCTTACGGCTTTGTTGCTTGAGCAGTTTCATGATACTCCCATATTCCCCAAATGGAACCCTTCACTTTCAAGCAAGAAAAAAAAAACTGCAAAAAGTTTTAGCTCCAACTGCAAGAAATTTATTTTTGCCCCTTTCCTAGTAATAATTTTACATTTTATTCCAAAATCCTGTAGCTCTTTCTCTACGCTATTTAAATGTTGATTGACATGCAATATTTTCTCTGGTAATTAATACCTTCCTTTGCTATTTCCACGAGTTTGCGGAATTTTTGGAAAGCAATTATATTGCAAGTGATTAGGGATATGGAGAAGGGGACATCTTTCTCAAAGACCTTAATTACTATCAGCAAAGTTTACAATTTTTTCGTTTCCTCTATCGAACGTTTGTGATATTGTTATTCTTGAACGGCGCTTGATTATGTTGTTTTTCCTATGTAAGGTTTTACCCAGAGATAACTTTAATGGGTTCAATTCAATTCATACAATTTTACCAAAGCGTCTGTATTTATATTATTTGATGTCGGAAACTAACTTATTGGAATTGAAGTATCCAAATGGGATCGAATTTTCCTCATAATCATTTGGAATATCGCGAGACCGAAACAAATGCGAGTGAGTCATCCGGTTCAAAAATTCTCGATATTCGGTGGTAAACGTAAAACCTCCATTTTTGCCCCAAAAATGTATTCTCTCACCATATCCCACTCCCTCCGAAATTTTTTCTAGCTACTACTGTGATTCATCACCACACAAAAAGATACGTGGCTCAGAAGGAGGAGATCCAAGCTGATAGCAATGTAAAACTACCCTCTCTCCTATTCTGGACTAGATGGGACACCTCCCGTCGAGGCATTGCATGGCTGAGCGACACACCCGGGGAGAACGGAAAGCGGATAAAAGAAGCTCTCGGGATTGGCGCTGCCCAAGTGGCGGCGAGGACGGCCGCCCCTCCCCACACAGCTCACATGAAAGGAACGATGTCGAGGGCGTGCTGCTCAACGGGGTGGGATGGACCCACGTCAACCCGAGCGCGAGACTGCACCCGCCCCACCTACATGCGCCCCTCCCGAGTAGTCCCCGTTCTGTCTCCTTAGAAATTTGCTTCAGGGGAGAGCTTGGGTGGTATGCGGGTTTCCGACGCTAATATTTTGTTGCCAGTTCACACGTATCGGCAAATAGTTTTATGAAATCAGCCATATATTTCGTCTGCATAGTTCTAGAAGTATAATTCATCGTTGGCTATAGGGAGACGCTGTGAAATGTTACTAAACCGAGAATTTGAGTATCAGAGGATAGATTGTCTCCTCTGCAGAAGTATCGCAAGCAGTCACCGGAAGGGAAATAAAGTGTGGGGTGGGGGGGGACGAAGCTTTCAGTGTGTTCCCCTACTTGCTACTGGCCTGTCGGGACTTGTTCATCGAACGCCCCCAGTGGGGATAGGTGGTGCACGAAATTGAGCTCTGGTTTTGCAATTCAAGAGAACATACATTTTGCCGTCAGGGCACACTGGCCATTAGAAATTTAGGGTTCCATCTCAAGTAATGGCTCATTGTTACCGGAGTTCCTTCATGGTTCCTTCAATCATGGATAATCAAACAAAACCGAATCTAAAATTTAAATAAAACTGCTGGCTTCGTACAACAATTACGGTTTACCAAAAGTAGTCACTCGACTGAAGATCAAAAATATTCCTCATGATTTATCGAATGAGGACACGATTACTTGAATGGTACGATCACATGAGAACTCAATGAGAGACTTTTACAATGAATAAAAGATGAATTCCATAGCAGCAAGGCGTTAGTCAAGTGCAGTCGAGGTACTGAATTAATGTGTTTTCATACCTAGTCTTCCGATTTAATATTATTCGCTACGCAACCCGAGGACTTAGCTGCTTTGATATTCGAATAGCTTGGAATATTCATTGAAGGTGAATGACAATCATCACTGTTTTTCACCAAAAACCATAACCATTGGACCATAGGTGTTAGAGCTTCGTTTCAAGTTCGTGACTCCTCCGGGAAAACCAGTTTTCGGCCTCAGTAGATATATTTTGACGAACTGCAGGAAGAAGGTGACCATTCTCACTGGGCTCTATTTAAAATGCTCTGGCATTTGCTGCCAACCATCTCGCATTTGCTTCCTTAAGATCATTCTATCAGTGTTTCAGCCCGAAGGTTGGTATGGATAGGTGGGAATAGACCTCTTCGCAGACTTAGCCATAGGCCTGTGTATATCTAACATTCAGGGCAGGGTGCCAGTTTATTACCCTAAGCCACCATGCACTACGAATATTTTGTTTTGGTGTCTCCTAAAGCCTCACCCAGGATTTTATCCCGCGATCCTTCGATTAACAGCAAAGCACTGTACCAATTAGGCTACAACGCTCCTCATTCTCAAGATAAACAGCTTAAAACAATACCCTTTTTAGGTTGGCTACCTATCTCTCTCTCCTCCCACTTTTCCATTGGCTGAAAGCGGAAGGGAATTTCGCCTTTCTCTCCAAAAAACCTTCTCTGAAATTGCTATACCCTCTTTTTCCTGCTGTGGCCTCCGTAGTGGTGGGCAAACATCCTTGTCTTTCAGCCCATGAGTCGCGGGTTCGGATCCAGCCTGTTTGAGTTAAACCCCATTAAGGCCATTAATTAGTTGTGATTGCCCAACATGTTAAATGTAAGATAGGACTACGTAGTCCTAATTTTGCTTGGAAAATAAGGATGACATATAATCTAGTTTAATTTTTTTTCGATATGCTAGAAAATTATTAAATAGGTCAGGCAAATGTTGGATTGCAAACCTCCAGAAAGATTGAAAAGAGGGTGACCAAGGGTAATTTGGAGATAGGATATTAAAAGAGAAATAGAATCAAGAGGAATGAGACAAGAGGAGTATGTTATTAAAGAAGGAAATGGAGGCAGGATAAGGACAACAGTCCTAAACAACCTGATGTAGGTTTATAAAAACTTAAAAAAGAGCTTTACACATCCACATATCTACAAAATAACTATTCAAGTCCCAAAATCGTCTACTGCGCAGCACTGTAAGCTTTCGTGGGAAATGAAGCCGACGGTCAACACCACCACCACCACCACCGCCGCTGTCGGCGGCTGAAGGCGCGGACGGTCCCCGCCCATCAACCCTTTCCCGTGCATCCCCGTCTCCCAGAGCCATCCGCCCTCTCACCCTCTAGCCGACCAGCCGACACCTCTCTCCTTTCAATCCCGTGCGACGGGCCGAGACAAAAGAAAGTGTCATCAACGTGAAAGCCCTCCACTCGCGCCTCAGAATCCTTCCTTCACCCACCTACCCCTTCTCCTTTCTCTCTCAAGGTGGTTCAAATAAACTGCAGGGGTTACTGCTGTCACCAAATACATGAAAAACGCCCGGGAATACTGGGTTCTTAGGATTGCAAAGAGTAAGTTATGGGCTCGTCAACTTACTGACGGGGAAAGGGATAGTAAGAAAATTCTCGGGTTTTTCTCCGGGCCCTAGGGTCAATTTCTTCCGATGTTTCGAAAGATATAATATGGAATAGCCTTTATCACCTTGAAGAGAATGCAGACCACCTTAATCAATTACTCTTTCCATTTTATTCGCAATCGAAAACGGTGGGAAATTCCTCCATTAATTTTCAAACCCTAATCGTTCATCAAGAGCAGCTGAAACATGAATATGGCTGACAACGATCTAGAAATATCACAGCTAATATCTATCTATTACCTTCCTACTATCAATTCGCTGGGAAAGCCTAAGATCGTTCGTCAAGGTGTGGGATAAAACTTGATCAGTATATTTTGTCCCGTAAAAGTAACAGATCTAAAATCTCTTCCCTGACGAACGGTAAGCGCGTTAAAATTAACAGAAGAAGTTACTGCTATGATTAAGTTCTGCAAAAATATGTGGAGCAACTGATTTATGAGTTCAGGCCGCGCCAAAAGAATACCTGAAGTTATAGTGGCCAGAATAGTCTAGTTTAGATATCCCTGTAGCAGATAATATATTGGCGGTCGATTGATGACAAAATCAATGGAATATGTAGAAAAGAGAATGATTGAGAAAAGATGATATGTTTAAATGCAATGTTTTGTCATGACTTTTCCAACTTTGTTGGTAAATGTTGAGCCCTGCAAGAATCTGAATAAATAACATGAACGAATAAAAATTTAATCAAACCAAGTATTACCTCATAACATAGGAGTAAATTCTTAACTAACGGCTACCCTGTGAAGACCAAACATAAAAAAACAGGAAAACGAAAAAAATATTAAAAATGAGAACTGTCACTCGCGCTGAACACGGGAATAGAATTTCAGTATTTATCGAAGATTATGAGTTGAAACGATAGTATACCACGAAATACTTCATCAATAAATGCATAAAAAGTTAGCGTTTAATAATCCTATTTATTTTATAAATAGTTAGGAATAAATTGATCTTTAAGAATATGACTATTACGAAGTATATTAATTGTTGCTCCCGAAAAGCTCGAGTTCCAGTCAAGAATAATCGGATCACAATTTTTATTAATTTGACTAGTTCAACCAACATGAGAAATGAATGATCATGATGAGCTATGGCCCTCTAGCCCACTTCATTTTGTTGTATTTGCCAATGCAAAAGATCATTGTCTGGCAGTAAATTCTATTCTCCTGGCTGAAAGAAACCTTATCCCCTTGTACCACTGCGTGAAATACGGTAAAGTTATTTTTTTAAATTATATGGTAGAAAGGTTTTTCATTTTTGCAATAAGTGATAACGAAAACAAGCAGATTTGGCGGGATGAAATATAAATTAAAGAATGAAAAATGTATATCATATTGTTCCATTTCGAAATGAATATACATTTCCAATACTTTCACTCGCATTTTGGACACAAAAAAAACGTTCACAATAGATAGATAGATAGATAGATAGATAGTCTGTTATTAAGCCCATTGTTAAAAAAATGACGCCAAAGAAAATCTCCCCACTCGAAAAGCGATCACTTTCCCAAGTCTCTCCTAAGGGGAGAATGAAACATCGGCGTGGTTAATATATTCCGGGAGGTCATGACCCAAGAAAATTTTGGGCACACAATGGAATCGCGTATCGGGGGAAAAGTTTTGGGAGGGATTCGCAATGAGTGCGTTCATGGTGCACAAAAACTGTATACTCAGTCAATAGCGACAGAAGAGTGCACTAACTTCGGCTTCCTTCCTGCTGATGATAAAATGATGGATGAGTGTGCATATTTTTACCAGTACTGTACAATGCGCTAGCAGCACTGAATATTTCACTCTTCTGAAATAATTAAACAGGAATATTTGACGATTTGACCGTCGTAGACAGTTTCTATTGTGCAAAATCATAGAATATTGCTATATGGCATTTGTTACTATGACCTCATGGAATATTATTGTTAATATGTAATAATTATTATCATAAATAGTTGATACCTGGGTCGTAAATGCTATGAAATTGGAATTATAATTTTCATTCCTGAACATTCTTTGTCACTTATCGAAATGCTACCTTCTAGCATAAAAAGGAACTGTAAGGCGAATTTATTTTGTAATGGAACTCATGAAAATTATTGTTCTTTAAGTACATAAAAAAATAAGGAGAACATTTAAAGACGCGATGGAAAGATTAGTTGACAAGATTATTCTATTCAATGATGTATATGCGTTTACAAAATATTTTCCAAGCTCATCAAACGATTTTGTTTAAAAACGCCCTTCACCATAAATAATGTAATTATTCTACCATTCCTTCACAAATTTTATACAGCTTAAGGCAAATAATTTCCTTTTTTACTATTTTTAAGTTGGTCTGAGAGGTATGACCGTATGTAGCATATTCTCCATTTATAATCACAGGAAGGAAGAAAATGTAAGAAATTTACTTTATACCATTCATTTATTGCTCTACCATTTGCAAGGGGTCATGAAATGTGTGTATACTACTGATCCATATTTGGCTCATCTGTCATCTTTATCCCTGAAAAGCAAATGAAAACGATGTGGATGTAAGATTGTGTAAATATATGACCCTTATACACGTTTTTGTTCGAGTGCATTAGCAAAATTCTTTATTTCTAGGGATTGTGAATAATCAAAGGAAATGTTCGTACGCAGGTTTCCGCGGTGATTACTTGAGTTCAGCATCCTTTCGGGCTGCATCCGCGTCCGTTGTCGAAGAACCACAACAGTTTCGCCAGCTCTCCTGCCAGCGTCCTCAGGTGAAGGATGAAGTGAAGCTTTTAGTCCTCTCTTAAATAGTCAATTTTTGGCGCCAATTCGGTGGATTTCTTTCGACCAATCAGGGAACGTCCTCGTATTTGCGTCGAATATACCTTTTCCACGCGCTGTGCAAAGGATAGCCATCCTCCCTGTTAAAGTTCGCTGGTCTTTTGACTATCTCAATGGCCTCTCTTATTATTCTCGGGAAGTACTTGTCTTCTCTCGCAATTATTTTGGCGTCGTCAAATAAAATTGAATGTCCGGATTCACTCCAGGCGTGCTCTGCGATGGCAGAGGCTTTGAACAGTTTGCTTCTGGTCGCTCTTCGGTGTTCGCTCATACGGGTGTTCAGCGCTCTGCATGTTTCACCAATGTACCATTTGCCGCAAGAGCATGGCACTTGGTACACGCCTGCGGAGAGTACACGCCTTCAAAGGAAAATAATCACAAGATAAAGTTAAAGAAATAAAAGTAAAAGGTACTTCGATACGACTCTTGTTTCGAGTATTTTTCTTTCATCTCTATGTGCCCTCAATCATTCCATTTCTAAAACCTCTTTACGCTTCAATTTTGAAATAAATCATCTGAATTTTCTTATTACAAATTGATTTGCTTACAACACAAAATTAGACTAAAAAATTATCAGAAACGACTATATAACAATATTTTTTACACCTCACCGTAAAGATTATATCCATTCCTTTCTCATATTTTATCCCTCAAGACTATTACTATTGTACATCGCACACTCCCACAGCAGCTCGCAGGACACCACTTACATGCAAATTTACACCATCAGCACGCTCACTCGTGAAACCACCACATTGAGCAGGAACATGTTAAGATTTCAATGCATTCCGTGAAGTTGCCACGCGAAAATTTGTCAGAAAATGTGACGTCAGCAAGACCCGCATGATACCTCAGCTCCCTCGCCTCCCTTCCGGGTCCCAACTTTTCCCCGACGAGGTGGAGGAGGGCAAAACTTCCGGCGAGCGGGCCGCACAATGGAATAGAACCCGCATTCCGGAAAGATGCATAGGAGAGGCGCCCCGAATCCTTCGCCGAAGAATGCAAGAAAACCCCTTTCCCTCCCAACTCCCCACCTCTCCGAGAGAGGGCGCCATCTTCCTCGCCTTCGTGTGCTTCCTTATCACTTATACCCCACCTTTTTTCCACCCCCCCCCCACGAAAAAAACCCTTCTCTCTCACACACCAACGCTCCGCTGCACCCCTTTTTAATTCTTTCAACTTCTCTCGTTTCTTTATTTTTTTCGCACCGAATCTCACGCTGCCCGGGTTCCTTTTTCCATTCTGCTCATCCTCCCCCTCGCCCTTCTTAATTTCCCGCACCGCATCTCTCTCCACGTTCCTTCACCCCGTCTTATCTCCACCTTTCCACACTCGCCCATCTCCGGGTTCTTCCCGAAGCCCTGGCTCCTACAGAATTTCACACACCCCCCCCCTTTACGTCTCAGGGCGGGGTGAGTAGTGGGGGTGGGGTGAGCGGCTGGCTTGCAGCGCGCCCGAGGGAGGGAGAGAGTGGCGAGAGAGAAAAGCCCACGGTGGAGAGAGAGAGAGAGAGGCAGTCGCAAATTAATTTATCGCGTCTCCGTGACGAAGATTGTGTCGCTGCTTTACGACATAATAAAGTGATATGAATGTCGGCGCTCAGTTATGCGCAGACGGAAATTGGAAGAGGAGAGCAGAGAGCGGGAAGGGAGGAGAGAAAAGAGAATGGTAAGGAGAGGAAAGATTGTTTGGGAAAGACTATGGAGGGAGAGGATGGAAACGGGAGATGTAGTTAGGTTTGCTCTATGAAGACGAGAGATATGGTATTTGCGACGAGATGTTGTACGTTCCACGCATAAGGTATGAAAAGGTATGATGAAAAAAGGTATATTTGAGGTGTATTTGATCTGATATAAATGCTAGAAGACTCTTGAACGATGAAAAATATGAATGAAAAAATTCAAATAGTTACAAAACTACGTTATCTCAATGGAAACCTATAACCACAGGTATTATTTCCTACAAAGTAATTCATAAGGAAAGTAAAACTAAAAAACCTCTTATTTGGAGTTTTTGCTATAAACTCACTATAGGGAAATGAATGTCGAAAGAAAGTAAATATGTTGAATTGGCAGTAAAGTTAAGAATATATTGGAAGAATACTTGAATTACCTTAATACTTAGATATGCCAGGCTCTTCCCACTTTATGTCCCACTATACACAGTTACAGAAATGGTCCAAATGAATTTCCATCGAATGTAATTGGAAGCATTATAATTCATTAAAATTTATTTTTATACCTACAGTGTGTGTGTGTTGCATCTATCAAGAAATCGACCCTTATAGCTAATTTCTTTCCAGAAAATAATGAATGGTCGTACATTGCTCATCACTAGCTTGAAACTATTCTGACCCCTCTGGTCTCTTAGGTGGCATTGATTATCTCTGCTACATTGTTTTAATTAAATAAAGAAAAAATATGTTCAAAAATGCAAGTAAGCTACATTGGTTGTGAGACTTTTCACTTAACTCGTTCGACAAAATTACTGCGAAATAGTTCCAATCTTAAAACCCAAAAATATTTTAATTATAATCAAAATTCACGTACGTCGGTGGCCTAAATAAATGCGCTAAGAGATGCTAGGGATAGAAAGTGGCTCTAGGTTTTCTAAGATGCCGACGGTAGACCTAAATGTCTACCGTCATTGCCATTCGTTGCCGTAAAATGTCATAGGTCTGAATGATCAAGTACAAATATGATAAAGTGTCGGCGTATTCAAAAACGCCCCTGAATTAATTGGCGTTGCTATTTTGCCCTCTCACACACATTCAGTTTTCCACCTCAGGGTGTTGATTCTTTTTTTCCGAATTTTGGTTCAAATTCGGAAACACAATGTAAAATACATTTTCATTCGAAATGTAGAGCAACTCTCAGATCCTCAAGACTCAGATCGAATGATATTTGTTTGATTGAAGTGCTATTTGTTTGGGTGGTATCTCTCGGACGAAGACATTGGTAGGAGCTTTAATACCTGTAGTCGGATACCTTAGATCGGATTACACTTGCCTACTTGAATAAGTGTTTCTCTGGATTCTAGGAGTATTCAAACGAATGCATTGGAAGGCACTCGAATACTTGCTTGGGTACTCGAATATTTGTTTGGGAACTAGAATACTTGTTTGGGAACTCGAATATTTGCTTCGGTACTAGAATACTTGTTTCGGTCCTTGAATACTTGTTTTGGTCCTTGAATACTTGTTTCGGTCCTTGAAAACTTGCTTGGATACTCGAATACCAGTCCGTGCGATGGAATACCATCTGGGCAATGGAATGCCTCTGTTCGTATGCGCTTGGCACACTTATAGCGTGAAGGAATGGAGAGAGAGATGGGAAAACGATGGCGGGGAAAGAAAAAAGCGAGAAATGCGTCCGAAGAATACACAGTACAGAACCATTCACATCCCTTCCCCTCGAGATCCACCTGAAGACGAAAGAAAGCCTCCCCTACTCTCTCCAACCCCCCCCCCCCCCCAACTCTTTACCGACACCTTGAGCCGTTCTTCCACGGATGCTCCCCAGCCACTCTTAAGGTGTGAATTTTTGAATCCACTCCTCTCCCACCAACTCCCTCCGACTCTCCGCTACTCCCTGCACCTTTTGAGATCCTCCCTTCCCCCCGCTAACCCCTCTCCCGACTGCTTAACCCTGAACACTTTCCACCCCTTATTCTCAGTCCGCGTTTACTCCCGCGTCGGCCGCTCTCAGGGCTGGCAGTCGATGAAACAGGAATTCCCTCAGAGCGGAGGGCGTGAGTGATAATGATAACGCAAAGGGAAAGAGGGTGACCCTGGAGCAGGTCGAAAAGGAAACCTCTAGGAGGCTGTAAGAATACGTACGCATAATTCTTACTGATCCCACTAAAGATGAAATGAGCAAAATATATACGATAAGATAAGTAGATTTACGAATGAACCAGTCGGTACATATCCATTTAAACAAATATTTATCTTAATTAAGGAATGTGATTTTTCTTCATGCTACAAAAACCACTAAGCTTTCCGTAAAATAAATATGGCATGGCATTAGCGTGTTCAAACTTGGTCACAGTGGTGCAGTGATACATCATATATAGGTATATACTTTTATCATAAATGATGAGAAATAATGTTGAATGAATTATATTTAATACATTTTAACGATTCATTATGGAAAAAATCTATTCATACCTCGATTGGACGTCGATTTAATTTTACTTTGTCCTGAAGCCCAATTTGACCACGGATGGTTGAAGGGCTCCCTAAACCGGTCCATTGAGCCTCTGGATGGACGAAAACATATTACTTTTTTCCCGCTTATTGTTAGTACTCCTACAAATTCTGGCGCAAAGTTCATAATAAGTAGGTAGCTGGAATAGACAGACGTTTTCTTAGGTAGAGACTTTTCGTTGAAATTGATTAAATATTTTTTTCACTTTTTGTCCCCCTCTCAGGAAGGAAAAGTTGTCGTCCTCGGATATTTAGTAAAACGTTGTCATCATCTTTTTATTCAAAGTTTATCCAGGTTTACCTCTTTAATGATATTGACATGCGAAATTGGAGTTATATTAGAGACAAGTAATAGCCACATCAAATGTTTTAAAATTAAGAATAACAAGAGAACTTGATTTATTTCCTCACATTTCGAATACGCGCCGCGTTGAACTTGGTTCGGAAAGGAAAATCATAAATTTTTTTAGATTCTTAGCAGATGACAGCATTGGTGACAGATTTTACTGAAAAAATGGGAGAAGGCGAGAAAAATGAATAAATTGCGAAGATCAGTGAAAATTATGAAAATAAATGAGAGAATTTTTGTATCAATCATACAGATAAAATAAAAAAAAATTTAGTCTGCTTCTTGAAACCTGTAATTAACAATGAAATTTGTGTTCTCACCCTGAATGATCAAAAGTGGTCATAAGCAAGGTAACTAAAAATGTGGTGTCACATTCTAGATGACAAATATTTTTTTCATTCACATCACTTTTATATCAAACGTTTGGAAAAAGGAAAGCATTTTAATCATATATGGTGACTTAATAACTAATCACAGGCAAAATAGCGTCGTAGATATTCCACATCATTACGTGCATGGTACTTGTAGGCATATTTACCTATGACAAACGCTGGACATCACTGTAACATTTCACGAACGTTTAGTTCCATAATGCACAAAATGTTAAGAGCAATATCACACACGCGATGTTACACACGACAGTGCACCTTGTATCCGTAATATCTTCACGCTATAGATTATCATTCTGTGAGAAGGTTACCGTACGCAGGGAAATGCTGGGAAGGAATGAGCGTGGGAAACAGGAGGAGAGAGACACGCACTGATCGCATTCTCGCGTTCCATTATGCATTCATGCTTACATGTGTGCCTGATACACGTGCCAACGTACGCCAGCGTCCTGACGTGCACGGCAACCGCTCGCGCTCCCCAGCATGAACGGCGGTTTTTACTCACGTGCGACACGGCCGAGTACCGATGGGCGCGTGCCATCCTTTCCGTCAGAGCCGAGGGCAAATACAAGAGTCGTTTTCGCGGTCCACGGGAAATAGTGGAGTAAAATTAATGCGCGGAGGAGGGGAGGAATAAGATAACTGCCCAAGTTAAGATATTGCGTACAGAGACTATGAGGGTTCTAGGTGAACCCTCTTAAGGATACAACGCACCGGGGCCGGGAACCAAGCCCGTGGCTTATACGCCCGATCACCCGGGGAGGGGCTGGAGAGGTAGGAAAAAGGATAGAGGCACCGCCGCGATGGGAGCCCGCCGACGCCTCTGGGAAGGGATAGGAGCGAAAGGGAGGGGACGAGGGAAAAACACCCCAAAGCTATAGAAGCGAAGGAGGCCCTACCAAGCGTAGCGAAACCAAGCGTAAGCTAAGCTGTTAATGTTCTACCAATCCTAGTGGATTTTCCTATGAGGAAGAAAAATCCATCGATCGAATCGGTAGATGATATTGCGTACAATTTATATCTAAACCATATGCATTATCCTGCATAAATTTGTAGGTCACAAACAACTGAGCAAACTAAGTATGAATCAAAATTGTGCCTTTTAAGAAGAAGTGCAACATTGCTTCTAAAAGACTTTCAGTTTTACACGGTATATTCTGATAATTTATGCATTGTACATGCTCAAATTGTTCTGTATAAATTACAAAAGCCTGGAATAATGCAAAAATACTTTGGAAGTTAAAGAAATGCGCAAAGTTGGACAAAATTTTTTTTTGGACAAAAGACTCTTTATTTTCCAGCTCACCTTAGTGAACTGTGCGTTAACAATGTATTCCTTGCAATGAATAAATTCGGATTCCTCAGCAGTCGCTCCGGAGCAAAAATACGATTTGAATTCAATTCTTTGAAACAGAGGTACGATTGAAAGATTCGCATATGCACATGAAGGATAGACGTTAATAATATTAACCAGTCAGACTCTTCGCCCCTAAACAATCAGGAAACAGTAAATAAGTATAGCCGTAATGAATGTTTACTTCAATCTGAGCTGATTTTGCGCGCGCTTTTTAGAATTCCACATTTTACCGTTACACTCACCAGCTTGATTCACGCAATATGCTCTTAATTTTGTAATTCTACTCCTTATTTGCAAACGGAACGTATTTTTTTAACACAGACACATTTAAACTTGCGCCCTTCCTCCTCAAAACTGTTTCTTTGTCCGGAAATAATTGAGATACAACGAAAGATATCATTCGCTTTACGATCGGTCCTTCGAAACGGATTAATATCGCAAAACCAGGTTATAATGCGTAAGTGCACCTTGTAGTGAAATTGTTTGCAATTTTTATTTCGCCGGGGAGTAAGCTCTTTCACACGAAATAAATCCAGGAGGAACAAGGGGTTGACAGGCTGAGGAAAGCTTCCCAACATACAAAAATAAACCAAGCAGATTGGGGGAAGGTGGGGGGAACGAAGGGGAGGTTATGGAGTGCGTTGGGGCAGTGAAAGAACTCGAGGGCGAGGGTAGGTGAGGGGTTAAAAGGAAATGATGGAAATAGGCGCTGGGTAGGGGTTTCGCACCACTATTTCTCGCTGAAATATTCATGCGTTCGCGCTCCTCCTTTCCCTCCACGTATCACCCCGTAAAGGACGTCAATTTATGCGATAAAAGTGGAGAACAGCGGATCTACAGCCACCTTCCCCCAAAAACAGTCCTTTCACGCACAGGTTTTACGGATGCGGAAAAAAAATCCATCCCTCCTCCTGCCTTCTAGAATATTTCCGTTTGGGCCGCCATCGCTCCGGCGTTATTTTTTATTTACTTTTTCCCTTTCCTTCGCCTCGCGCTTCTCCTGGGAGGTCTTTTTTACATTCGCAAATTGCATGTCTTCTCTGAGGCGAGGCGATGGTGCTCAAGCGCGCATATTTTGCTCGGGAACAACCTTGTGAGGTAGAAAGAAGTTTCGGAATGAGGGTTAGAGATTTATTCATTTTTACGCGATAGTCATTGGCAAATAATACCATAGCATGAAATTGTACGAAACACTTCTCGGTGGCCTTACCTCTGAGTAACGCATTTATTTCAACCGGTGATAATACTTTCCGTAGAATGTATTGATAGAATTGGTATCTTTCGGATTTGAATATTTGCAAGGATTGGGCGTTTTCACACCAAGGACCTGGATAACCATGACGCATAGAAAAAACAATCAATCTTTGGAAATACTCCCATGTTTACAGTGATAATTATTGAAAAAATTCCAATTTTATAGAATAAAGGTGGTATTTCGCATTTTATTCTCAGGATATCCGCTGGCATAGAGGTATACATGTGGGATTTGTCGTTATGTGAGACGAACAAAGAATTTGCTATCAACAGGATGGAAGATAGTAAATGAGAGAATGAAACTACCCTGTCGTAGATTCTTAAGGTAACTACTATGTCGCTATTTTAAACTCAACTATTGAGAGTCAAGACAATATGTATTTAGTTTCACGCAGGATTTTGCCAATGTCTCTCAAGGGTTCGGGGAATAAATATTATTCTCATTCCCGAGTACAGGAATCACAAACTTCCACAGTTTAAGGAATAATCGTTCAAAAAATTTGTTATTTGATTGATCCTTCTGACTGTGGTTATTTAAGATTCCATCCTCGGACTTTTGGATTTGGAAATTTTAACACAATATGAATTAATATAAATCGCTGCTGGGGGAAATGACCGTCATACATAGATGATGCATTCCACTTCGATAACACTGGACGGCATGAAAATCGGCCCTGACACCATTCCTGCCGATTACTATATTAAATGACCTCCTAAATCCGAATATGAACTCCGTTTTTTCCCATCATACACTATTTTCGGGGGAGCTCCCCCCCTCTAATTTTCATCACTTTTCGGTCATTTGAAGGAATTAAAAGGATTATTTTAGCATTTAAATTTTTTCTAGGGGTTTTTAGGGGAGCACAATCCTAAAAAATTAATATTTATGGTAAAGTGGTAGATTTGGGGGGAATTAGTCTCCGTAAATTGTGTAAAAACGCATTAAAAAAGATCAATTTTGCATTTTTTTTCGCAAATTTTCATTAATTTATTGAAAATTTCCAGCTTCCATTTCACATCATCCTACCCCGAATGATAAAAATATATAACAACTAGAAGCATCAGTAATAATAAAAATATTTTAATGCATAGCATAGTAACAACAATTAAAAAATATAGCAATGGCTAGGAAGATTCACTTTACTACGATGGCCTCTCCCGCCTGTCCCGCTCAGGGTCGGACGGCAATTCTCTTGCTTTCGCAGCTAAAAAAGGAAAAGTAATACTTTTTAACTATACGAATAATATAAGATTGAGATTTTTATACTCTCATTGGAGTTGAAAAGTATTCTCTCTCCTTAATCATGGAGTTCCACAAAGTATCAGCCTCTCAAATCAAGTATGTAAGTATTTTGAAGTTGTCGTCACCTTCCCTCAGTATACCTCTAATGATCGCAGAGTCAACTCTTTCGGTGTTTTGGACAAGGGTCCTTTTTCCAAAGTAGTTGAAATTGTGCAAAGCAGTAAAAGTTGTTGTACTCAGGCTTTTTCCGAGTGAATTTCAGTATGTGGGCTTGAGTTGTGATTTTTACCGTGATTTAATGTGTAATTATGTGTAAAAATCATCCTCATCGCTTCAGCTATGTTTGCGGTGAATTGACTTAAACATCCCAGCAATAACCTCTTTTTGTAATTCTTAAAACTGCATATAAATTTTACTCTGACTGCCAAATTGGCTAGGATTAAGCTCCAAGGGTTTGCTGTACCACTTGTTACAGTAATTTGACGAAATACTTGGTCAAAGTATTGCTGCTTCCTTTGTGAATACAACAGCCGCGCCTGAGAAAAACGTTATATCTTACGGATCTGGCCTCTGCGAGAAATCTTCACACATGGTTATAAAAATGTCGCTCATGTTTCCCTGGCTCCGACAGAAAATGTTCACTTGCCACCATTGCACACCAAACTAGGACAGATGAAATATTTTGTGAAAGCAATCGACAAGACAGGAGCTTAATTTCAATTTTTAACTTAAAGTCTTCGTTTTAGTGAGGCTAAAACCAAGGAAGAAATTCGTGGGCCCCCAGAATAGGAAACTTTTCCAAGAATCGACGTTTATGAAACACCTGAATCATAAAGAAAATTGAGCTTACCTTGGATTCTGAAACGTGTGTTAGAACTTTTTGGGTGACAATGAAGTGATGATTATGTCGCCCATGTCGAGGAATTGCTGTCAGCGTATTAGGCCATGGGGTGTAACATATCACTAAAAATGCATTTCCTTCATTCACTCCTGGACCTTTTCATAGAATATTTTGGAGCAGTTTCAAATTATCATAGGGAACGGTTCCACGAAGATATCACCAAAAGATAGGAGATTTTCAGAGAAGTTGAATGCGGGCATGTTGGTATGTATATTAGGCCTACTGCTGGTTTTTGTATGAGAAACTTCTACTTCAGTATAAAAAAGGGAAATCAAATACCAAATTACTTTTGCTATTCATCGTTATTCACATTTGTTATTTTTCTTTTTGCTGATGCGCGTTTGGTATTGAGGGGGCCAGCGTGGTAGCGTACCTTCTGAACTGTTGGCACAAATTTTCATTATTTTTTCTATACCGTGTTATTAAATATTTTTATTATTGCTAATATGAGCTATTGATATATTTTTCAATCATTCTGGGATATTTCGGGTAGGGGAAGATGAAATGGGAGCTGAAAAATGATGAAAATAAGTGAAAACATTGCGAAAAAAGGAAAGGTTGATAAATTTTAATGCATTTTTTTAAATCATTAACGGAAACTAATCCCCCCAAATCTACATCCTCATCATTAATTATCATGTTTTAGAACTTTTCACCTCCCAAAAACCTAGTAAGAAATATAAATGTTAATATAATCCTTTTCATTGCTACAAATTATTGCAAAAGTGATGAAATTCAGTGGGGCTTCCCCCAAAAAATGGTGGGTGATGGAGGAAAACGGATGTCATATTCGAATTCAGGAGGTCATTTTACATAAGAATCTGCAGGAATGGTGAAGTGAATCCCCATCTTGTATTTTCTTGACGAAAATGATAAATGAATAATCAAGAGTAATTTGGCATTTATAGCAGTGCTGTTTCGTCTCTATCGCCGAAGAATCGTTGGAAAATAAACTGAGATTTGCAGGAGCGCATTTCTCTTCGAATATATTTGATCACTTAACCCTGCAGGACTCGCGCCCCTTCTTGGAACGCGAGTACCCGCGCTGAGCCTGTCAGGCTTTATATTCTTTTTGAGGTCCTCGCCTATGAAAGTCGATTATTTTTCCTCTCTTATTTGTTTAAATCAATCTAATAATGCTGAAATGGTCCATTTCATGAAAATCAAGTCCATTTAAGTCTGATAAAATATGTAATTATTACTTCATATCGAGTGTGATGTAAAATAAATAACCATTAGGTGTTATTGATTTATTGACTCGTAAAACCACTACACAGTGTTAGTATTAGGATAAAAAGAAGGCAAAATTAGCAATAAACATTATTCTGCAAGCATGCGAGTAGAGCCTGAGGGGCTCAGACAGCGTGCATACGAAGCAAAGTATCATATGCCAATCTTATGATAGGTTGATCGGGATATTCTGCACATGTAAAACGTAACCAAAAGAGTATGTAAAAGGTAGAGAAAATCTGAGCGCATTATTGAGAATTGGTCAAGAACTAAGAAAATATCAACAATGTGAGCCTAGCAGGCTCAGCGCGAGTTCCGGAGGGTTAACCATCGTTAAACATCATGGGCATTTTTGATATACCATGAGCACTGATCAAAAATATAAACTCCATTACAAACGAGTCAACGTTAAAAAAAATGGCAACTTAACTTCCAATGCTGAACCTTGTGAATGCTTCTCGCTGAATGCTAGCGTAACACACTAAAATTTTGATTAGTGTTTCTACTGGATTTTACTGGTAAATACTACCAAACTCAGTTATCAGAGCTACTTACGTCTGTTGAATTGAAGATTTTCAACCAAGGAGGTAGCCTAACATTTTACATCTATGAGTGTCGGTCTGAACATCTCTCGAATTGCATAACTTAAGGTGTAGCAATTATTAAATCCCACCGTAAGATATGCGAGAGAGAGACATCACGGAGATACAAAGGCATATTCTCCTAGAATTAATTTTTAACTCAATGAGATGCACGCAGAGCTTGAGAGGCGTGGTGCTTCATAATTCTCCCGCCAGCCCGCTTGCGCCTCGATTTTTAATCCGAGATTCGGGCGAGAAAAATGAGTGAAAAGAATGGGGATGACTCCAGACGGAATCTGCAAAAACATTTAGAAATCTCTCTCCCTCTCTCTTACCCGTCTAAGAGTTGGAGAAAATTTTTCGACGCTATCTCGGTGTTCATCGAAGGTTCCAACGTTCTCGAGAACGAGGTGCGAACGGAGGCAAAGAGGTCTCAAAGGAATAATCGGGCGAGGGCTGAGAGGATGGGAGGGTGAGAAATGGTATGGAGGAAGGGGTGGCGGTGAGTGCTAGCAAACTGCGACGAGAGTTGGAGGGCGCTCTGACGAAAAGAAAAAAAAGGAATAGAGAAGTAGTGTTGATTAAAGCGTACTACTCGGTGAATGGCTGAGGAGACTAAAAAGGTGGAGGCGGTGGAATGTTAGAACGATAGACGTCCGTGGAAGTAAGTTGAGTTGAGACTGTCCAATGAGTTTTGGAAAGAAGGATGAGCCGTTGATTAAATTCTTTTGTCGAGATAGAGGGAGAAAGATTGCACGGGTGTGAGTAGGTGTGTCTGTGAGATAGTGGGAGGACTAGGTTGCTATATAAAGAAGCGAGAGGTTAATGCGTCTCCCCCTGCTCGTCTAAATTTTCCCTTATTCTTTCTCTAATTTTCATGTTCTGATGCCCCGGATTCTCCGTTTCTCGCAGAGTTCCCCACGTCTTCAAACCTCCAGTTCCCCGAACACTTTCTACCCTTCACCCAGTTGAACTGAGAGAAAGCGGGGCTGAATCGACCCTGGAGAAGTGAGATAAAGCCTAGTACGGTGACTATTGGGGCAGTGCGTTAGCCTTTCGGAGGGTAAGAGCTGAGGGCCAAGTAAAGTGAAAGAGGTTTTTTGCATCTCTCACGACTCGAACGGAAAGAAAATGGGGTTCAACAAAGCAAACGTCATCCTGAGAATCTTTCTTCACCAGAAAGAGCTTTACAGTTCCTCCCTTTTTAATCACGTTTACGAGCAAAGGTAACTTTTCGGCTTTCTGCAGGAAAGTTTTCCGCCAATGAAGGTGAGTACAGCATTCGTTTCTCTCGTTCTTTTTTTTGCGCCGTCGCGACAGAAATCTCTTACAATTAGCATTTTTTCAGCTGGTGAAATGAAATCGAAGTCTAAGTAAGTCTAAGATTAGGTAACGGAAAAAGTTATCTTTGAAAATTAGTGAGCTATCACCGTAAGTTATTTTAGTAGACTGACGATGCGATAGGGACATGATTGCGCTGTCTTTTTTCAATTTTTTCCCGTAAATTAATTTCTCCTATTTAATAAACTGGAACATAGCTCGAAAAAAAGTAAAGGAACTAAGTAATTCAATCATTGAAAATAAATTTACAAAGAGTATAGGATTCATTTTTAACGTAAGGTATAAAACGTGCAATCACAAGATATTACAATGAAATTCTCAATTTTTAAGCGGGGCTATCGTAAATATTTCAAAAATTGTTTTTGCCACATTTTGAAGCTTTGATTGATAAAATTTATTCTATCTCCCTGCAGAAGCCATATAACTAAATTCTATTTCATTTAATAGGCTTAAAATTCCATTGCGACATGCATTTAATCGCTCCGTGGAGATGAAACCAGCCGACGCTATGAGTGCTACGCTACTGACCCTGGGCTAGTTCATTTAGAAGTTATGAAGCCTTCCAGGCTGTGATGAAGGGACCATTTTCTCATAAATAACCCATCAACCGTATATATCATGGAAACTACGTTGAGGAGACCCCACGTAGTCCCATGGAATCTTTGTTTATACTGCCATTTCGGGCGCGTTGTAGTTGTTTTCGAAAATGTCCGTAGCGGGGCGATGAGCTCACGGCATTTCAAAGGTTCGAAATATTTTCAGCATATTATTTGAAACCACGAGTAGCAGCATTCATAACTTATGAACTCGATTGTTTACTTCATCACGAATAATAATAATAAATCGTTAGACAGCCAAAATACCGCAATACTGAACTTCTACACCAGCCCAATTTCAATATCAATGGCAATATCTCAAAGATACCTCTTTTTCCGCCTACCTTCTATTTTCAATTCAGTCTCCAATACTTCTTCCTCTCTTGACATCTTCGCCTCCCGCTCTAATTTTAATAACCAAGTGAAAAGTCTATCTTTCTGACACTGACCTTTTGTATCTGTTGTATAAGCTGAAAATGATTGTTATTTATGATATTATTTTTTTACATGTTCATTGTTATATTTATATAATTTATTTTGTTTATAAGCCCAATGTAAAGGCCTTAGTGCTGTTTTTGGTGTGACATAAATAAATAAAAATAAATAAAATTATCGCTAATTTCTGCGAGTACGTCGATCGATCCGCTATTAGTGACGTGAAAGGTGACTTATATAAACCCAGATAAAATCGCGGTGAGTGGCAAAACATCTAGAGCCTCAATAGCGAATCATCTATTGTAATATTCTTGGTATAAATGCAGATGTTCGAGGGAGCTCTTCCCCACTCAGTTTCACTGAAATCTCCTCTAAGAACAAGAGAAAGAAAACTATAACATATAAGGGCGTGGAGCGTAAGAGGAGGAGAAGATTGGATTAAATCACGGTCGTAGAGAAAGAAAGATTTGGATACTTTTCGGCCATGCATGGAACCTTAAATAAGTTCTTTACCTATGCTGGAGGCCGCTAGAGGCGCCACCTATTATGTGGAACCTGCAGATATTTTACCTATACCTATCAGCGAATGAATTTACCGTCATCAAGAAGTTAACCACTGCGATTATAATCAATGATGTGATATCATCGTATCGTCACCATGGCGCTCCTTGGAGAGGAAAACAGCTGACGTAAGCATTTTACGCTCGTGATTCTGGGCTAGCTCATCAAACTTTTATATCAAGGGACTACATCACTGCGATATCATCATTGAAGACACTACATTTATATCAGACTTTTAAATGCCTAATAGTCGACCCATAGAGGCCTCATCATAAACAGCAGTGTCAATGAAATTAAATTTACATCTGCTGGCATTCGGATGAAATCCTCAGCGAGGTCTCCACCATAAGAAGCGAGTAAAATGGCGAGAAAGGGGAAACGATGGCTATACGAGTCAAAGCGTGGATTGAGGTGGAGGGGAGTGGAGTGGGTTGGTTCGGAGGCGTGCTCACGAGGCGTTTGGGTTTGAATGGGGCCGGGTCGTCGATATGAAGGCGAGACGGATGATAAATCAGGCACGCTCGCCGTGCCACGAACACGCCCGGGAAAGAATAGGAGGAATTCCGCGATGGAAGTGGCGAAGTGTCAGACAAGGGGGGAGGAGAGGGCTGTGACCTGGGGAAGGGGGGGGGGGGAAAGGCATACTCCACGATACCATTAATCGATACCAACACCTATAAGTATTAGTCGACGACGATGCCAAAGTTAGTTTGAAAATCGGTTGCAAACATCCAATTTATCTTATCGATAATTTCAATTGTAGAAATTATATTTTCTCCCTCAATAATAATAATAATAATAACAAGAGTATGAGTACCACCCCGAAACAGTGCTTTAAAACAGTGCATTTAAAATTTACTATGATTTGCCTTCCAAATAGATAAAGCTATAGTTAATAACAGACCACATATAATGTTGATTTACAAGAAATATGGAACTTGTAACATAGTTGATATTGCTGTGCCACTGTCGCATAACATCGAAAAGACAGATAAATAAGAAAAATAAAGAAAGAAAAATAAATAAGTACAAAGAATTGGCTATAAAAATGAAAAGAATATGGAATATGGAACAGGTTTATTTAGCTCCAATTGTCATCTCAGCTACCGGTATCATCCCAAAACATATACAACATAGTTTCAATATACTCAATCTTCATCCAAATATATACATCAAATTGCAAAAGGCTGTAATAATTTCAACCAATAATATCACGAGAAAACTTCTCAACGCAATTAAATAGTAAAGAGTTACCTTGGTGAGAACCCGTGCTCTTTACAATAAAACTACGCAGTGAAAACTGAAGAAAATATTAAGAAAAAAATAATAATACTAATAATAATAGCAATAATATTTTCTGAAAAATTGATTGTATTTTTTGAATTTATCATAAAATTTTATCATAAATTGGTTATACTTACAGTAGCCATTTCAACTTGTAGCTTAAGAAAACAGCACTTCCTCATTTTGTCTTGGTTTCATCTCTTGCAGGTCATTATTGATGTATTTATTTCTTTTAAGTCACTAGATAGTGATGTGATAAAGGGCAAAAAAGGCATCAATAATCGCAGACGAGCAGAACTTTGATTTTGTGCTATAATTTGCGGTATTTGCCCTGAAAAGAAAAATTATTGGCTGGAATGGACGGAGGCCGCATTTAAGCTGATTTATTCCGAAATCTTTCTATGTCACAGTTTTGTTGAGGCTATATGGTCAATGTACTGTAGTATCACATTGTTACCTATTTTTTGAGAATTAAATTATAATTGATAGCATTTATTTTCACGGGGCACATGCGCCACTTGGGCCGCGGTTTAACTATCACTGCCGTATGTGATTTTTCTGATTTTTTTTTCAAATCTCCTCAGAACAGGTCTGCTCCCTGACTGTCACGTTTCTACCAGGATCCGGGTTCCTGCTTCCGGCCTGGTGAATGCACGTGTGAGAAGGCTGTGAGGGATGTGCGGAAACAGGGAGGCAATGGAGGGGTTTTCAAAAACTTTCATATCATGTGAGGGTACTGAGGGGAGAAATCCAAGGATATTGTCATGGGAGAGGTACCGAAATGGATGTCACTATAATTGATGTCACTATAATTGATGTCACTATCACTTAGAAAAATTAGCAAAGCATCGCAAGAACATCACGATGATATAATCTGTGACTCGGCCCAAAGGTTAATTGGTAAGAGCTCAAAAGATTCTGGTACAGTAAAGGATTCTCCATTCGTCCGTTAGATGCGCTGCTACTCACTGCGGGATCAAATAATAATAATAATAATGCCTGTTCCCAAATTGGGCGGCATCCTGGTCAGTGTCTGTTCCCATGTTAGGGGCGGCTGTTAAAACACCTGGCAGTAGGTATAAAATGCAACACCCATTTTATGGAGATGAGTAGACGGCATAAAGCCTCGGATGAAAAGTCGCTGCCTGGGGTTCTCCAGGGCACTTCTGGAGCCACTGCTGGAAGTGACAGCACACGAGCCAGTGGTGATAGTGGGCTGAACAGGCAGGCCCCTATCGGGTCACCCGAACAACCGATAGCCGAAAACAGAAGTGGCAACCAAGACCTCGTAGCCACAACTGCCTACTGTGCTTCCCAAGGTAACAGTCTTGGGACCACGCAAGCAGGACGACCCAGAGTACGCCGAAAATGGACTGTAGAAATTAACACGTTTATTATGCGTACATATTATCAGGTAACGTCATTGGAAACAGATCTAACTGGTTATCGCAGTAGCCTCAGGAATAACTTTGTTAATCAATTCCCGCATTGGGCAAACGTCTCGGAACAAAGACTTTCTGATCAGGTTAGAGCTATAATCAGACGAAACCTTATCCCAGAAACAGTATTGAACCAAATAAAAGAGGATATCCAGAGGGAGGCCGATAGTGGTAATGAGAATGATAATGGAATGGGAATGTCAGCTGAATCCATGACCTTGGACATCAATGCTATAGACCAATCTCTAAGTAATGCTCCTGAAAATGACACGGACATCAGTGTTAATGAACCATACGTCTGTAATGCTTTTGAGGGGGAAAACGAAAACAGGAACCTTAAAGCTGAAAATGAAGTTGAAAAGGCGATTATAGAATTCCTTGGTCTTCATCCAACAGCAAGGCCCCGGTTACCAAAGCTAAAGACTAGCAAACAAACAGGAGAAATACTAAAATCCGTAAATTCCCTTATATCTAAGAAAGTTAGGCATAATGCATGCCTAGAAGAAATACATTCGATGATTTACTGTGCAGCTATTGCAGTGCTGCGTCTGCATTGCCAAAAAATTGACTCACCGGGAAGGAATAAAAAACATTGCGAGGAACGAATACCCCCGTGGCAGAAACGCTTACAATATAAGATTGCATGCTTAAGAGAAGAAATAGGAAGGTTAACAAAATATCATCAAGGAGTAAGAACAAGAAAACTCCTTAATAGATTGAATGGTGTATTCCAAAAATTGGACACAAAGGATAAAGAAAAAGATCATCAGGAAAAAATCGCCAAGTACTTAGATAAACAAAAACAGCAGCTCATGGTCACCAGCTCTAGACTAAAGAGATACTTACAGAGCTACAAAAGAAGATCAGATAATAGCTCATTTCATAACAATGAGAAATTTTTTTATCAGAAATTAATTAAAGCAAATGAAAAAATTTTGGAGCACCCAAACATTGCTGACCTAGAATCCCATTGGGCGAGTATATGGGCTGACGATGCTGATCAAAGGATAGAAGAGACAAGTTGGATTAAAGAAGAGAGGAATAGGATGAAAGAAGTTGAAGAAATGGGTGCAATACAAATTACAGAAAATGATGTATCGGAGAGTGTAAGAAACACACAAAGTTGGAAAGCACCAGGGGCAGATAAAATCCAGAATTATTGGTATAAAAAATTCACATCCATCCACAAAAGTCTAGCGTTTGGTCTAAACGAGATCCTTAAAAACCCAGAATCCTCACCAAACTTCCTCACACAAGGAATAACATACCTAAAACCAAAATCCGATAATACAATGGACCCAAATAAATATAGACCAATTACATGTCTACCCACAATCTATAAAATACTATCATCAATTTTGGCAAAAAAGATTTACAAGCATATCGAGACACATGACATCTTGTCGGAGGAACAAAAGGGATGTAGAAAGAAATCACAAGGCTGTAAAGAGCAATTGATAATCGACGGTGTAATTATGAACACTGCGAAAAAGGCCAAGAGAAATCTATTGATAGCATACATAGACTACCAAAAGGCATACGATTCGGTTCCACATTATTGCCTAAAAGAAATCTTAAAAATTTACAAAATAGATATTTCAATTGTGGAGTTTTTAAACACAGTAATGAGCAAGTGGCAAACTCAGTTGGTATTGAATACCTCTCAAGGTCAAATTCAAAGTAGTATTATCCGAATAAAAAAAGGAATATTTCAAGGGGATTCACTGAGCCCATTATGGTTCTGCCTAGCTGTCAACCCATTATCAAATATATTAAATTCAACAAAATATGGATTCAAATTAAAAATTGATAGAAATCAGATACATATGATTAATCATCTTTTCTACATGGATGATCTAAAGATATATGCCCACAATCAGAAGGAGTTAAATTATATGTTGAAATTAACGGAGAGCTTTAGTAATGACATATGTATGAAGTTTGGAATAGATAAATGCAGAAAATTAGAAATTAATAAAGGGAGATACGTTAAAGGGCAAGATATTCTTTTAGATAGCGGAAAAATCGAAAACATGGAAGAACATGAAAAATATAAATATCTTGGCATAGTGCAGAACACTCAAATCCCACAGAAAGAAATTAAGGAAAAAGTCACAAGAGAATATAAAAATAGGCTTCAACTTATACTTAAAACGCAGTTAAATAGCAGGAATACAACAAAAGCCATAAATACATTTGCTGTTCCAACTTTAACGTACCTATACATTTGGTGTAATTCATTGGACTAACACGGATTTAGAAGACCTAGATAGATTGACAAGGAAAGCGTTAACAGATTACAAATCACATCATCCACATGCTGCTGTCGAAAGGTTATACATTAAGAGAAAAAATGGTGGTAGAGGTTTAATACGCATTAAGAACCTACATTACAGAATTATAGATAAATTTAGAAATTACTTTTTCCAAAAAGGCGAGACGACTAACCTCTTTAAGTCAGTCGTAAAAAATGATGATAAAGCAACACCACTCCAGCTTAATGTCAGAGACAAATCGATAGATGAAGAAAAAATAGAGGAGCTAGAAGACACATGGAGAAGCAAGCAAATACATGGCATTCATCACAAATTTCTTCATCAGGAATGTGTAGACACCTCACTATCAAATGCCTGGTTAAAAAGAGGTGAGCTATATAAGGAAACGGAGGGGACAATGGTAGCCATCCAGGACAGAGTAATTGGTACGAAGAATTATAGGAAATATATAATCAAAGACGGAAGCGTATTAAATGACTTATGTCGCAAATGTAATGCAAAGAGTGAGACGATAGAACACATAATTAGCGAATGTACGAATCTAGTAGGTAATGAATACACCAAAAGACACAATAATGTATGCAAAATTATTTATTTAGAAATAGCGTATGTTACCGGATTAAAAGTGGATCATGAACCATATTACCTTTTCACCCCTGCTACAGTGCTGGAAAATGAAAATTACAAATTATACTGGGACAACACAATTTACACAGACAAACCTGTCCAGCATAACAGACCGGACATAATGTGGATTAAAAAAAAAGAAAAGCAGACCTTTATAATTGAAATAGCAGTTCCGGCTGACCACAACCTTAAGAAGAAATACGAGGAAAAGAAACAAAAATATCAAGACCTCGCAAGGCAAATAAAAACTATATGGAAACAGGACGTGGTCACCATCATCCCCATAGTAATATCATCAACAGGAATAATACATTCATCACTAAATTTTGGAATTGAACAATTAAAAATTAAAAGAAACACAATATATAACATTCAAAAATCTGTAATACTGGATGCATGTAGAACAGTTAGATTGTTTTTAAATGAATTGTAACTTGAGGCAGCGTCTTGGCAAGGCCCGACGCTGGCAGACCTCCAAGTAAATCTTGTGGAATAAAGAATAATAATAATAATTTCGTCTTTATTTTTCAAGCAAATTAAGGACAAAATTGACCTCTCTTACTTGATTATCTTGTTAACTTGATTGACAATCACAAAAATCTATGCCCTGGATGTTGGTCAATCAACCCAGGCGGGATTCGAACCATCGACCTCTAGGTTAGCAGTCGTGGACTTTACCCCGGCGTCACCGAGGCCGACAATGGGTTTACATTTGTCTCCACTCGCGTTGCTGAAGTTATAGCGATCCGAGTTCCACCGGGAAATATAATAGCAGTTGAGACTATTGACGAAACATTAGATCACATCAGATCTGTTACAATTTTCTATGATATTATTTTAGAACTCTACTGTAAAAATTTGAAGTAAATGGAGCGCTCTGCATTCATTATTCCGCTGCGGACTCAATTGAAAACCGATTAAAAATAAACCAAAGCGGTTGCATAAATCAAGCTTCTACGGGAAGGGGAAAATACCTCTTCTACGTGGTCCTATTTAATACCTACGCAAGCAAGGCGACGTCCGATACATTCATGTGTCGCTGGCGAGCAGAGAAAAAGATTGACAGGCTCAGAAATAGCGGTTAAGCTTACTGTAAATACCTCTAAAGGAATTATAATTCACGTTAAATACGAGGAAAGATAAAATCATTATTGCATTAAGCTCGACCACAGGAAGTGAGCTATTCAGCCGGAGGACAATATATATGTGCGCTTTCGCATGAGGGTAGACAGAGTAAAGAGTAATTATTTCGACGATTTTTTCTCAATCGACTATTTACCTGAAAAACGCCTATTAATATAATAAAATGTTAATATATTATATATTCCCGTAATATTCTAACATACATCACCATTACATCCAGCGTGGGGATAACACGATTACTCATTACCCACTGAAAACACTTATGTATAAACGAAACTGATGTATCCATTCATGGAACCGAAATATTACTTTAAAATTGAGGCTACAATTGCATGGAAAAGTCACTATGAAAGACACAAAAAGTTTTGACGCCATACACATTTTGAATCATTTATCCATTGCAGTATTAAAAATATTACATTGAAACCATTAATACACAATTAATAAACATTCTGAACACTTCACCGAGGCACAGCCTAAGTAGCAATAGAACAGCATTTTAGCATATGAATTTCACTGACGGATTTATTTATAGAATGTTAGTTATCTTTCATTGTAATATTGACTGAGTTGATTGTTATATTTATGTAAAGCTATAAATTAGACTGAGTAAATCCGTATATTCTGATTTAATTCACGCCTCACATTTAGCAGTTTATTCGTACGCATAATTTTCCCTGTAGATGACATTTCCTGCTTGAGAACTTGGAGACACATGACACCGTGGCCTTAACCACCACCACGACAGCCATTCTAATAGAAATACTTGTGACAAATGTCACCCATTAAGCGAACGACCCCGAGAACGAGGCGAAAAGGGTCCTATTAATTAATTAGGGCACTAAACCGGAACGTTAAACTCGGGGACAGTAGCGAGCTTTCACGTGTAGCGTTCCCAGACCTAAAATTCCTCGCGCCTCTCGACAATACAGCTCTTTGATATACCTACCGGGACCTTATATCTAACTGGCAGTGACGTTTTAATTGACAAGCATCACGCGGTCCAATCCAAAAACAAGGGAAACCCTCTCGTGGGATGGTTGTTTGGGGTGGCAGCGGGTAGGAGGGGTGGTCGGAAGAAAGCAGGGAGTCGTGGAGAGTGAATTTATGCAGATGTGGAGGGTGAGGAGTGGATTTTATGGTAATATGTCCTTTCCTAGTTGCGGGGTTTTGGGTTTCGCCGGCGTAGAATTGTAAATTCGTTAATTTCTTGAGGGTGGAGAAACTTAACGAGCCCCTGCCTCTCACTCCGAGCGGTGAAGATAACAGCTGATGTCATGATTAGGGGTTAATTAATGAGGCATTCATTACCGGAAGCAAAGAATCCGCCATCTGCTGAGAACACCGACTCTTCCTCACCACCTAAACCAATCCCCATGTCCTTTCCGCGCCTCTCCCAGCTACAAAAATCCTAAGTTCTTCTCTACTCGCCCCATATTCAACACCCCCTTTCGAGAAGGCCGCCCACCTAACATCCCCCCCCCCAAAAAAACCCGTCAAAACTGACGTCACACCTTCGCCCCTCTAAAAACTTCCCCTCCGCTTCTCCTGCTCCTTGGCGGAAGATGATCTGTCTCTTTCCGCCGCTCTCCGAGGGTCTATCCGCTCTGAAGTTTGCTCATAATGTGGGCGCGGGGGTGAGATGAAGAGGGTGCGGGTTGATGGCTGAGCTGGGAAAGGGAGGGAGGCGAAGGCCGTGGCGGGGGTTGGTGGGAGGGTGGTGGTGGGTAAGTTAGCCCGATCGAGAAACTGGTCTCAAGTTTCCGACGTCGCACCAAATTTTCCAGGGGATTTCGAAATTTGTGTCGGGCTCTTAACGCACGCGGACCTGGGGAAAATGCATACCACACAGCGTGATGGTGGAGTTTATGAGAAGAAAAGCCTAATCGACCGAGATAGCTATGAAAAAAACAGTTTAATTTTGGGCTATTACACGATTTTACTGAGCTGGCTTTGCATAAGACATTTTTTAATGTGGTAGGATTATTTTAATAGAGATTTAAAGAATTAAGGCATATGATTAGAGATCAACTCGACAGAGCTACGAGCAGTTTCAGCAGAACCAAACTCATCTAACAAGCAGCTCAAATGTGTGTACTAAATTATGGCCTGATGCAGCATAATGTGTTATTACCATGTACCGGCTGAGTTTTCTTGAAGTCTGTAGACACACTGAATCCCATTAGGCGCGTCAAGCAGTAGTCAAGAGGATTAACAAGAAAGGAAGAATGAGAATGGAGCGTGGATTGAGAAATACTTTATAATCATATGAAGGCTTGCGACCGACATTCGAACCAAAAATAGGCTACATTGGAAATATTATATGAAAAAAATTAAATTATCCATAAATTTGACGTCAAAAATATTTAGAATAAATATCTATCGCAGAATTGGAAAAAATTCATATATCTATATATATAAAAGAAAGTCGAAAATCGTGTTAGTTAGAACACTTATAACTCGAGAACGGCTGCACCGATTTCAATGAGATTTGGTTCGTTGGATTCGTCTAAGGCGGGGTTAACATATAGGCCATTAAAAAAGGATAATTTCACAAAATAAATTCATCTCTTTCCGAAGGACATGCTTTTAGGAGTTATAGTAACACAACAATTGATAAGTCGGTCAAAACTACAAATTAAATAATTTGTTTTGTTTTTACCACTTTAATAACTGAATTTAGTAACAATATAACATTTTAATTACTAACTATATTCAAAATATTAATTAAATTGAAATTACATTTATAAAATTTAATTCGAGGTGATTGTAAGCCCAGCCGTGGCCGAGCTCGAGTTGACACTTCACTACCGTGTTTGTAAACAAATCTCCAAGCAATTGTTGACAAACGGTAATGTCCGTGTTCCTGTCGAGGAATCGAGTAGTTTTAACTCATTTCCTTGGAATGATTGCAAATTAGTTTCAGCTCATCAACAAAGAGTTCCAGAATATGAATGATCACCAAAAGAATCAAAGATGGTTGATTTAGCGAGCAAGAACGAAGATGTGGATGACTAAAACGAGGTAAATTCAAATAGTTCGTACTCTGCATGGATTCGAATCTTTTAAATGTGTAACAAACGAAGACGAAATCACCAACTATCTATCTGAATATTTTAAGTCCTTGGACGTACCTGGCTTACCAAGGCACGATTTACAGAAAAATGTAGTGTCTGTGCTCATGATCTTTCGAAGCCTAAACCAACCATAAATATCCAACGGAACGTGTTTGATCATTAAAAAAATTGGTGATGAATGTGATTCACGCAACTTTACTCAAAGTAAAATTCAAAGGTTAGGAAGTCCTCATTCCGTAGATTCCATGATCTCAACTCATATGCCCTTTTTAGCTTAAGCGTATTCAATTTACAATTCGTGTTGCATTCGTGATAACGATTAAAAAATCGCATGGTCAGTCTTTCAGTTTTTGTGTTGTTTGTGCTCATGTGCTAATGAAAACCCATGATTTTTTCATGGTCAATTTAGCGTGCTATGTTCACGAGTCGATAAACCATCCTCTGTATTTCTCCCTTCGCTTCAAGTGCGTAGCTAGGATAGGGTGTTTTGGGCGCAGCTAATACCACGGGTCTTTAGTGTATAGAAAACTCGCTAAGGTAAGCGGGAAGTGTGGGGGCACTTCCCCCAGACATTTTTTAAGATAAATGGTTCAAAATTGTGGGGTTTGTGGCTGTGTGAATAGTTAAATGTGTTTTGTTTGTTAGTCATCCGTCCCCCTAATATTAATAACAAAATCTTTCATAAAAAAATTCTCTTAGCTCTTGGGGGGGTTTATCCCCCAAAACCTCCCCTCGCTGCGTCACTGCTTTGCTTCGCTATATTTATTTAGCTTCATCCGCTTCATCTTGCGCCTGATAACAAAACAAAAACTGTTGTTTATCAGAAGGTGCTTGACGAAAGGCATTAAACCCGAATGCGTAGGGCTCACCGTGGTGCGTTTACGCATGCAGTACGTTTACGCAGTGCATTTTTTTTCAAACAGAGATACTAAAACTGGCGCGCCTTAAGTCATTTAATGCGAATGATGCTTCATAGGGGCTTTTCTTGCACGATTTTGAGCATCAGTCAAGCGTCGGTCTGGGGTCGTGTCAACCTGCCCCCTGAATGGGCCAAGTGTATGCAACAGACTTAGACCTAAAAACATTTTTTACAGCTAATAACGCAAATAGCCAACAACTGAATGCGTGTAATTTTTATTTCATGAACTGCTTTATTAAACCACAACGCCCAAAATTTCTTAAGCTAAAACGTAAGAAAATATGTTGAAAAAAATCCGCGTAAACGTGATCCGATCCACCCTATGTAGATTCAATAAAGAAAATATCTTTCTGACAAACAATTTTGGTACTCATTTACGTAGTTTTATTGAATTTGTATCCTTATTTTATTATAGTAAATTAAACATGATTGAAAACGATACAGCCGCTCTTGATTTATAAATGGTGTAAGTAAACTGTAAGTTCATTGATTGTTAGGCGGTACGAAGTTCGCCGGGTCAGCTAGTTACATATAGAAATCATTTATAAACAATCAATAAATGTGAACTTTTCACCGCGGTACAGCCACAGTAACGATTAAACTCCATTTAACAGCAGACTTTCGACCATCATTGGAACTAGAAATTGTCGATGAGGGAAATTATTCATGAAAAACAATGGAAAAATCTCATTTGATTTTTTTCCGATTGATATCCAACATAACAATGTCAATAGACAAATTATGAAAAGAGAAAGTTGAAAATAAGGTGTATGTGGAGGAGAAATTGCAAAAAGAGGAATGGGGATAGTAGAAGTGTGGGATGAGGGAGTTTTGCGCGGTTTTGGCGATGAGAAAGACCATCGCCGCGTCCTCGGTGCCATGTTGAAGCGGATGGCGTTCGTTTTTTATTTTTGTCATATATTTTTTTCGGAAATTAAAAACTTTGGCCGTGGCTGAGGAAGATCCGAAGCGGAGGGCGGGGGGGAGGGGAAGTGGGTCGTTTTTGTTTCGCCGCCGTGGGCCGCTGCAAATGATGACAACTTGATGGCGACTGAGGGCTAATTGACCGAAGAATGATTGATGACCCCGCCGCGGGGGAGCGTCGCATCTGGCTCGAGAGTTGAAGCGTGTCCTTGTCTAAAGGAGTGGAAGGGGTTGGGATTGATAAAAATTCATAAATAAGGATATTATTATTATTTCGCGGACGGTAAATAAATTTGATTTTTTTTATTGGACATGCCGTCAATAAATGATTGCGGGAGTGAAAGGCAAAATATTTCCATCAAGGTATTACACGCTACAATTACACAGGTTATTTGACAGAGCGTCAGCCATAAACCATCGATATAATTACAAATAGCGAAGTTCCTATTTCCATTTAATAACACGCAACAATATGAGCAACCAAAGACAAAAATATCTTCATATTATTTAGTGCTTCAGAGGTATAACTAATTCCAAATTACCTTTTTTATGGAAAAGGGCATTATGTTTTAAATAATTACAGCAATTAATTAGCATAACAGCGCATGGCGAAAGAATATTTCACATCGAGAATTAACTACTTGAAATGTATATATTCAAGTTCAAATAGCTGACAATGTTATCTTCATTCTTTATCATTTGAAAAATTAATTTCATCTAAGTGTAAGGGAATTATAACAAGGAATTGCAGAATAAATTTTAATATAAGATTAATATTTTTGCGATACGATCTAATATACAACGAAAAATTTCACGAGTTAAAACTGTTTGCAGATCAAAGGTGAACGCTCTAAGAGCATTAAAGTGAAATGCTATAAGTTTAAGGTTAATCAGCGTGCCGGTAACACTTTTCTGGATAATAAAACTAAAGAACTATCAATTCCAAATACGGAAGCGAGTGATTACAAATAATAGATACGACTTAAAAAGATATAAAACGGATACTGATAAATGCGTGAAATTTAACTTGATATATTATAAAATTTAAGCAGTAGAAAAAATACCATAACTATATCGGTACCGATAAACAGTAACGCCCTATTCACAGAATGAACATACGTATACTTAAGAATAAATACACGTATAATGTAGAACGATAAGAGATTTTCTTCGTGAAAAATTATCAGCCGGCGGAATTATGAGTGGGACGCGCTGGATTGGTCGTGTGAACAAGAAGATAGCAGCGAAATTCTAAAATGAGCTATACTCTTGAAAACTTGTCTGTGGTCCACCTCAAGCTCGCATGGATTTATGGCTCCTTCATTTTAGGCCACTCATGGCAGCGTAAACGGGATAAAAAAATCACTATTTGTTGACACGTATGCCCAATAATTCACTCAAAACAATATTTTTTTGCACACACTGATTTGTACAGACATGATGAAAGTGATAACAGCCAAAATAAAATTTCCTTTTTAAAGATAAAAAGCGTTCATTCTGAGTATTAAATACATGTGAAGAGAGGAAAATTTTAACTTAGCCAAAATTTAATTGATAATTCATTGTATAAAGCTAACAGATAGTACCGATATATTATTTTTCTAAAAAAAAAGATATTTCGAAAAAGATATTTAGAATTAGAGGAAACGAAACAATGATACATCGATGAGAGGCGCACGCTATTTAATATCATTGTAGGTATTCCTGCTTAAATATTCATCTTCTGTTCTTCTTTTCTTTCCGGCTTAGTGGTATATATCATCTTACGCTTTTAGCGCAGAAGCATTTTTAGTGTTGCTGTCAATTCATTCAAGTAATGATCAGTTAGCATCATGAATGTGAGGAATGCTGGATGAGTAATGAACAAGAAAACTTTTCCAAAAATGATACGAATCTAATTATTATTAAATTGCCTAAACGTACTTCGGAAAATTAAGTCGCAAACTAAATTAATATTTTGAGTGCACATCTGATGATGAATTAGTGAGATGCATCAAATGTTGCGTGATCCTATACTATGTAGATTTAACAATTAGTTATAAGAGTGAAAGTTTTTCACCTCTGATAAATAAGAACAAGGGATAAAATGTTGTGAGGAACGGCGTTGAGATATCGTTACAGTTTTAATTGGACTGAAAATCGAACCCGAAGGCTTCAATTTCGAAAGAATATATTTTTTAACTTCAGCTATCGAATCATATTCTTGATATGCGTGCACAAACGGAATATATGTCTTCTCAACTACTATAACTATTACTCTATTCACTATAACTAACTATTAAAAGAACTAATTTTTACACTCCCTCACCCGCAGAGAGAAAAACATTCTTAACTGTCAATGAGGAAAAGAAAAATTGTCCACCTCTTCCTCTCACTCCAAGAAGTTTCCATCCCTTGCCCTCATTCACTCTCACGATGTCCCGTGCCTTGATTTCTTTTGCCGCGTCCAAAACTTCACCATTGCGAATGCCCACACGAAAAGACGGGGGTGTGAGGGGCGAAAGAAAAAACGCCACCAAGAGTAGCAACACAGGCGTGTCAGAAAAGTCTTCTTAGACGATACAATAGCAAGGAGAGAGAGAGAAAGACGGAGACATTGACGTGTTTGGGATGGGATTTGAGTGGAAAGAGGAGAGGGAGAAAGGGAACAGGGGTGGGGGGTGAAGGGGAATGGAAGGTGGGGTTCCCATTGTTGAGTGGCTGCCGAGTAACGGGGGAAGTTAGGGGACGGAGGAGGGGGACGAAGAGATTGGTTGGTAAGGATAAATGACAGGGGCAAAAGAGAGAGAGAGAGAAGGAAAAAAATGATACAGATAAAGAGTGAAAGGGGTAGAGGGCGTATATGGGAGGGATGGAAGGGTCAAGGAATAGGGAGAGATGGATAAGTGGAGTGAGAGAGAGAAAGAGAGTGAGGGATCATGTTTTTTTTCCTGGACACCATGATACCCTTCACATCATCCGGATCAAAAAAAAAGAATACATTTTCCTCCCGAGGGAATGTTTCAGTTATGGCACTTGTATGATTTTTTCGCCTCTCGTCGCACTCAGTGCCATCAGAAATTGAGCAGAAAGCGTAAGAGGAAAGGTGATACTAACGAAACCAACAATATCTGTGTATTAGGAATATTAAGGATGGGAATATGATAATATTTGCACTCCTGTTTCTCACAAATGTTTAAGAAAATACTCAAAGATATTCAAGAACACATAGAGAAAAACTTTTTAAAGAAGAATTATCGGGTATTTTTTTCATTGCATAATCAACGAAGCCATAAACCTCTGTGGAAAAATACATAAATTAATTGATGGCATGTGAAAATAACATTCATTACGATTTAAAATGTTGCAAAGTTCAATTTGGACAAGGTTTACCGCACGTGGAAATATTAGGATTTTGGTGAGTGAAACAGCTATGGATCAAGTAATAAACGAAAGATTTCAGCAACAAATGTGTGGTAAACCAGGTAATGAGCATGTGGCAAAAGAAAGGAGAACGGGACAAAAATCAAGCAAGGAAAATAAAAGCATTGGAAAGTGAAAGAGTTTTGCTGCCTAAGAAGTCCAGTAACCATCGATGAATTATACAAGAAAAATTGCAGTTTTTCTCAGGCAAAGAGGTCATTCTGAGTATGGAGAAATCTACTTAAAGTTGATCATATATGCATGGAAGTAAAGAAACAATTCATTCGATGCTATATATTGAGCTCGTTTCTTATTTGTAGTGAGTTATGGACGTTGAAAAGAAGAGAAGTCAAGAGTGGAATCATATGAAACGTGGTTTCACCCAAGAATGTGGACGATAAAATGAATCATCCGAGTAACTAATAAGGCAATGCATTAACGATGAGAGAAAAGAGAAGTATTAAAAAAAAACCCAAAAGGAAGACAGGAAAACCTATCTGCTTCAGCATTAGGCTTGATGGCCTCGTGAAGATAATCATTGAAGGGCAAGTAAAAAGAGAGGGGCTTAAGAGTTTTTCCTCTGGATTCCCGACCAATTTATGCTATACACATGTTTTATTTTTCACACAATATTAGTATTTACACAAATTATTTAGAAAAAACTAAAATGTTACCCACTGGCTCGTTAAAATTTTTATGTGACACCTTCACTTTCAAAACTCAAAGAAAGCGTCAACTTGAATAAGAATTTACAAAAAATCTTCTTTCTCTAACTTTGAGATATGATTTTGATCATCAACAAACCATTCATACACAAAATTAACTTATTAAATAACAAGGCGCCGAATACTCTTTTCTATCGTTAGGAATAACTCTAGATGCCTCAATATTGATTATCTGTGGCAATTAAGTCATACGTTAAGGATAGCGAAATATCACTTAATGGAAATGAAAAGGTAACTATTTGAAATATTAATTCAAGTAACATATAAATTTAGCATAGAATGAAAAGGTTGACTAACTTGAGTTCAGCTTTTCTTCTGTAACGATAAATAAAAACTTATGACTCGGTGGACTTTTTCCTTCAGACAAAGAATAATATGCAAATTACACGTTCGGGATGAGAACAATATGCTCCTATGGACGCTTCTTGGCCTAATTCTGAAACTCAACGAGGCAAATACGTTCCATTTAACCTCCCACATTCATTTTTTTCCCCTCTCTCTCTCTCTAACTCAGGAATCATCCACCACCTTAGCAAACCTATTTACACCATCCCTCCTCGCATATTTCGCACCATCTCCGCCGCCTTGCAATTGCCTCCCAACCTCCTCTCCACGATATTTTTTCTCGGAAGAGGCGCCTGAAACTCACTTTTCTGGGTTCTTTATCGATGCATTCTTCATACAACCACGCCTACTTCCCTACCCCGTGCCCCATTGTCTTCCTATTCCAAGTTCTTTTCCCGTTAAATTTCGTTTTTTTAAAAATATTTTTTCCTCCGCCTTCGCTTGCCATATTCCTCACGTACACACTGCTCCACCTCAATTCGACCCGAAGGCACGAACAGCACGGCGTATAATAAGCCTGCACTCGAAGGTGTGGCCAGAGAGGTAAGAGTCGGGAAGGAGTGGGAAGGAAAGAGATTAGGGTTTGGAACGGGCGTTTCTCGAGAATGAAAAAAAAAATTCATTTTTTTGTCTCCCTGTAGTCCTACAGAGAACCTCGTTCCGTGCTGGAATAACTAAAGCCAGAAGACGTCTGATTAAGTAGAGAATGAGGAATGGAAGAAGAATAAGCACGAGAGGAAATAGGGTTGGAAATCAAATTGCTTAGAAAGGGATTTTATTTCACAAGTTACGGCATCGTCAACTAGTAAACTAAGCCGAGTCATTGTCTATATTAGAAATAGGTATAATAAATTTAAACCTTGGCGGTACCTGACTTCAATATAAGTCCATAAGATACTGTTATAGTAATAGCTACTGCCATATTAATACATGCCTATTTTAAAGCATTTTGGACTCATTTTCTAGTTTCAGAAAAAACGTTTGAGCCTGACAGAGCTTACTAACGGAGTGATAAAAGCAGTAGTTACAAAAAAATGATATAAAGATGTTAAATCCTGTAAGTAAGCGACCCAGTATGTTTCAAATTATATTCCAAGTTCAACCAATTATGTTTAAAATGGGGGAGAAGTATTTTCTTGAGCTTTTACGTTCATTTCGGCCAGTCGAAAAGTTGTAGTCTTGACTTTCAACTTTTTATATTACTTAATAATAATTTTTTCTTAGAAATATTTAGAGCATTCTTGTAAGCATGGATTTCGCGATGGTTCTAATACCTTAGGTAAAATCAAATACGGATAAGGTCAAACGAATTTTGAAACAGTCGCCAGGTAATGAAAATTAATTTTATTTATATTTATGATTGTGTAATAATTATATAGTTTGATTCGACTGATAAATATAAACATTCATCATTGCTGTTGAAAAATGTGTTGCATTCATCAGCCGAATACAATGAAAAAAAATCTAAGTCAATGAAATCTGATACCTTATATTTTCCTGCTCTTTATTGAAAATGGTGAAGCCATGGTTGTGACACAAATCAATTTTGCTATAATTGTTTTTGAATAAAAATCTATAAATGCAAACTCAGAACGGTATCAGGAATTTTTTCCATCATCAGAGCAGGCCAAGGTTCATTCCTTACGCCCAATTCACCAGAAATTCTGAAAAAATGCCCAAGCTTTAAAACAATTGCCACTTGTAAAATAATAATGAATACGTAACTCACTAAAATGTTTAGTCGGCCGCTCTTTCTACGACCGTGAACGAAGAACAAACGCGAGCATTCTGATTGATGCCCGCGCTATACCGCCCAATACGAACCTCACCAGAGATCGCACAGAAAATGCGATTTCTGGCTGAGCACCCCGCGAGGCTCCAGATAAAAGAGAGAAAAACCGCGCTGTCTTTTTTTTAAGCGGCATGCACTCATGCGATGCACTTAACACACAAACACACGTGCACGTGAGAGCATTCCCCCTCCTCCCCACTGCACCCCGTTAAAAGTCACTGCAGCCTGAAATAATGAACCCGGGGCGAACGAAACATGGGCAAAAGTCTCAAAATAAGTTAACGGAAAACGTTCAAATCCATTTCCCTTCGCGACACGGAAGGAGAGGCCGACGGCTGTTTGAGGTCGCCCGTTCGCTCGGCGGCAGTGGACGGGGGCGTTTGCCGACGCATTCGGGAAGCGCTAGCTTGCCTGGAAATGTTCGGAAAAGAACGCAGGGAACGCGGCGAGACGGAGTTTAATGCAGGCGAGGGAAAAGTAAGGGCATTTCTTTGGGGAACTCAGAACGAGGTGCATCTACGATGGAGGTGGGAGGGGTTAGGCAATAGCGTTCCTTAAAAGGTCGCAATCCTCCCGCTCGACTGGTCTTACTTAGTGACGTTTAAACAAACTAGTTTTATCGCATTGAAAATTTCAAGTTATATACAGCAGACCCTGACCAAGATTTTCCTGCACCTAAAATTTGAAATTTTTATTTATAAATTTACATTTCCGGCCTCGGTGTCGGTGGGTCCTTGCTTGCCAAAGCGAAGATCCTGGGTTTGAGTCTCACCTGGATAGCCCGGGCATGGGTACTGTGTATTTATAGTGTTGAAACCCGTTGGAAAAGCCGATATTTGTTGTTTGCGTGGTAGTTGAAATTAAGTAAACAAATAGATAAATATTCTTTCTGGCGTTATATTCTTATATTGGAGACGCAGAAAAGAGTTGACAAGGAATTTCTCTATATTCCCACACATTTCCATCATGATAACGCAAGTTTGAAATGCATTTGTCATGAAGAAAGAAGAAAATACGACCGGTATAGAGGGCGTAGTGCCTCCTCTTAAGGCAGGCATGGCAATTAAACATCTCGTTTAAGAGAAACAAAGTGGCAAACATGAAGGTGGGAAAGTAGGAGGGTAAAAAGAGAAAAATAACTGAAGTTTGATATTTAACCAAATAAAGTAAATAAAGTAACTAATAGGTGGGATACAATGATATTTTGGATAATTTGCGTGCGATAGAGACTGTTAAGGCGGGATTGTCGTGGTTTTCTTGTGCTTGCTTGAGGAAATATATTTACACAATATTCGTAATTCCTTACCTAAATGAAAAAATAAATAGTCGTACAGAGAAAAGGTAAATAATAATTGGTGAAAAAAGCGACAGTTTTAGGTGCTCAACAATTTCATCAGTGAAAACATCACATCCGGTAGGAAATACTGCACGAGCACGTTCAGCGTATCCCTTTCTATATGGCTGGATTTCCTTGCTTACGACTTTAGGTACTGCCCGTATTTCTCTCAAAACAACTATCAAGGCATTCCAATGGAGAGGTTGCGGCTCCAAATGAGTGCTCCAAGGTTTTCCCAATGAGTTAATTGGAACACTTATTTTCCCATGTTTCTGAATTTACCCTCTTATCGAACAGATTTGTTTTACGAAAGAACTTCTTTCTCACAACCATAACTACAAAAAAGACAAAAGTCAAATAGTATGATTCGAAATATATTTGAGAAAAAAATTACTTACTTTCCGATTAGCGTTCGAAATCATCGCGGACTACCAGACTCTTGAATGCATCTCCTGTCTGCTTGGGAATTGGTTCCCCGGCCATGCGGAAGATGTCATCCACATCGTCAATACCCCGCAAAAAGCATTCCGTGCGGAGCTAAGCGTGAAAGTTGGTGAAGACGAAATACCATTTTTTATACAAAATGGTATACAATCCTCACGGATGATGCAGCACTCTGCGATTGCGTTTATAGTGTATATTGGTTGGCAAAATATATATTTTTTAAACTCTTTTACGAGTAAAAAACATTGTCCGGAGTAAATCGGTAAATTGTTTATAATCTTGCACCTCACTGTAAGTGAATCCACTGGGATTAAAAACTAATTGTACTCATCTATGAATCCCTCGTTCGTACACACACTTGCACTTCGTAAAAATGTCTTAAAGCAGTCCAAATCCTAAGGTCAATGAAGGCACAGGCTCCACACACGTAAAACACAAACAAAAAACTCTATATTGTCCTTAAACTGAAGAGATAACGCTCCTCTTGCCTTTCTTTGCTCTTGCAAACTAGGAGGCAACGGGAAAACTGAACTATGCAGGCCTCGGGAGACGCCGAGAAATTGGACAAAAATTCTTCGGCTACCAATGGAAGGTGGAGAGCCCAGGCAACCAACTTTCCTCGGCGAAGAACACAAAAATACTTCCTTTTTCTTCGACTTTTAAGGCATGACGAATATCAGATACGGCCTTATAGCAAGGAGTAAACAAGACGACCGCAAGGATGAGTCACATGTGCGAAATCATTTTCTATGAATCACGCGTTCTAAGTCTCCTTCACAGCCGAGAGCTCATGAAGAGCGAGGTAGAGGAGGTACATGTCTGTCTAGTAAAAGAAGGAATGCTAAGGCTCTGAGGTGTGGCACAATACCGCAATCAGTAGATGAAAGAATAGGCCCAGTAGAAGCAGAGAATTACTCATCCCTCGATCGCCTATCTTCGTAATGAAAATCCCAAACCTCAGCTTATCAGAAGTGTTCCCTCGAACTCTTCCATTTTTTTGGGGTCGTCATTGAATCATTTGATGACATGATTGATCTATGCATCTACTCAAATTATAGATTGCCTTTAAATAAATCGATAAGGGCGCGCATAGGAAACTTTGCGAAATCAGATAAATCCATGAAATAGACAATGGAAATACATTTGATTTCGTCAATCGATCGCTAAGAATAATGGTATGAATTCAATGAAAAATAGGAATGAAAATCTCACTCCACTTCAAATTTGTTTTCAAATTATATATGCTAACCTGAACGTATTTCATTATTCCTAAAGTCGCTTTTATTATTTTGAAAATAAGATAGAATAACTGAGGCCGATAAATTCTTTTAGGTTGCATAAAATTCAATTTGTGTAGCTCTTTGACGATCTTAGAGCAACTATTACTATCGCCGATATCAGCGATGCTTCGATAGCAATAAATTAAAGTTGTTCTATCAGAATCATTCGAAGTACTGAGCATCGCTTACTAAATTTGCCTCCACTTGATAGTTTTTCCACTACATTAGACCAAAACTGAACAAAAATGTGCGTTCCGAATCGAAATAACCGAGAAAGCGATAAAAAGAGAACAAACAGAAGAGTAGCCGCTCAGAATTCCTATCAGGATATGGTATCTTGAAGCGTAATTTATGGTAAATTGGATGCAAAAGAAAAAGCTCTTGAAAATTAAACTAAAATAACCAATGAAATGTTTTATTGTTCGGTGGCCAAGTTGGCCGAAGTTGAACTTTCAGGGAAACTATCTTTCACATTCGTAGATGAACGAAGATTCGAAGTCTTATTTGAAGGGCGCAAACGGGGACAGTCCAAGATCCCTGGCAGAAGAAATACTGCAAGTGAGGGAAAAAGTTAAGAGGCGCGGGTAGCATCTATGTTACTGATCTAAATGGAATGTGCCAAAAAAAAGGAATTGCAGCGTATGCAAGTTCGAGTCGAGATCTCGTGCTTTTATTATTTTTTTGCGAGAGGGCAAATGTACCGATATCTCAAAGGTCTCAAGTTGATAATTTATTGGCAAAGGTGGACTGCAATGCTCGAGAAAATTTTACACAGAGTGACCATCTCAAAATGTGAGGAAAATTCATCATGTTTACTTTTTTTTCAAGCACAATCCTGGAAAGAATGGGAAGATGTTATCAAATTTAACATTCGTGCCTATTCTTTGCTATTCCACATCGTTCAAGTCAGATTTAACTTTGAAAGGAATTGAGTGGCAATTTTGGCACAAAACTTTATTGTACAGAATTATGAAAAAAATGATAAAATTACCAATGAAATAACGAAACCGATGCGCAAGGAAAAAACTATAGTTTTTCTCCAACGATATTTTCAAAATAATTCTGTGATCCGCTCATAAATAATATAGTCCCGCTACACCCCGAATACCAATCCTGTATCCATTTTAAAATAAATGCCAGACTTTGGTGGAGAGATTTAGGGAAGTGAATTAGATTGTTAAAGTACCCTATCAAGCCACATTTTACTTACTTTCAACGAATTTTCACTCATAAAAAATAAAAAAGTAATCGTATAAAGTGTAAAATGCATAAATTTTGAAAACTTTATTGGTTATATGATGAGCCCAGAGACAAAATGGAAAATATAGGGTGCAAAACTTGGATGTCAAAACTCTTTTAGTATAAAATGAAAGTATGATATTTAAAATACATTGCATTTACTGATATACTTATCGTTAATGTAAATCCAAATACATTGTAAACTAACTTTTCATAAGCTATCTAGCTTTAAATATCTTTATTGCTCGAGGATGGATATTCATCTCATTATCTGAGTTGTACTTAAAGTATGAAAAGTATATGTTTATACTAAAAAGGCGTATAAATTAATTTATTTAAAATATTTTGGTTATGAAAGTTTGAATAGATTAGCAGCGGGAAAAATGAAAAAGATAACGAGCAAAATCTGAAAGAACTTCTTTGAGTACTTTTTTTTTAAGAAAATACGAAAGAGACTATGAAACTTCTGACATAAATGGGATGACAATTTATGGAAAAGAGTAACATAGACTGCCATTCGCCAAGTCACATTAAGCCTTTTGCTGTCTATGAGAATAATAGTACGCATTTACTGTTTATCAGCCATACTTTTATTCTTTAAATCACTGTTTTTATCACAAAGAAATGGACATTGAAAGTAACGACTCAGCCAACAAAGGAGGCGCACCCAATCCACAGCGATGGCCTTAGCGTGGAAGATATTATGGTAGTCATCGTTAATATTTGGGAGAAATTCTATTTTGAGGACTCGAAAGGAATTAAAACTAGAACAATTCAAATCCCGTTAATGGGAGAATAATGAATAAATTACCACTCACCCAAGGTTCCAAATTAGATAACTAACATCCCTTTGCTCCTTAGTACAACCAGCTACCAATTTATATGGCATAAGAAAATCAACACAGGCGAAGTAGAAGCTATGGGGTGAAAAGGCAGTAGCAATATGGATTAAGCGAAAAATGAATGTTTATCGGGTGTACAAAAATTGTGGTAAACCTAAAATATAATGTAAATGAATCATATTTCTAGGTGTGACAGAATGAATAAAACTGTAGAACTGCATTAATTATCCTTTAATTGTAAACAACCATTAATCTATTTGATGACGAATGTCTACACGAGTAGTACCATTTCATTACTATTTTTACAGCTTCGGCCTCCTTTATCTTGAGCGATTGTTCAATGATTTCGGGTATCATGACTCCAATGATATTTTCGGGAAAAAGAAATGTGTTTTTGTGACATATCCACAGCATAACTGCATGAGTGGACCAGGTAGCGATTTCATGGTAACTATATACAAGAGCGCTAATGCAACCAACGGCCGAGGTGAAGAAACCCTAACCTTAATAATACAGGGTGTCCCATTTATCTTGACCACCCGAAATAACTTTTTTCCAGATGCAAATTCAAACATTTGTCAAGCAAATGTTCATTAGCCGTCTGGGGGACATAAATCAGCATGATTGCCTTCCTTGTAGATTTGTTATTTACAAATATATGAACAGCCTGTATGCCTGTTTTAAATGGCACCCTATAGTTTTTACTCGGCAATTCATTTCCTCTCCTATAACTCCTCCTGTTCATATCATTGTAAATAACAAAGCTACAAGGAAGGCAATTATGCTGATTAATGTCCCCCTGACGGCTAATGAATATTTGCTTGACACATTTTTGAATTTGCATCTGGACAAAAAGTTATTTCGGGTGGTCAAGATAAATGGGACACCCTGTATAATGGGAAATGGTGATAGAATACAAGTAAATAAATTTTATTTAAATCCTGCAATTACTTTACTATGTATAGCAAACGGGTATGTCATTTCCGATCGAAATAAAACACATAAAAACAAACTTTATCGCCAAATCCAACAGAGCAGACTCATCAGGCACATCATGTGACCTCGGTTTCTTCTATTTCAATCCAGTTATCATTAGCAAGTAGCTTATAATACCTCCTGTTCGTATTTGCTCAGAGGTTTTCACATAGTAAGCTTTCACTGAGTCACTTAAACACTCCTTTTCCTATTTTTCGCAGATCATTATCCCCTCTCCCCACATGGCCTAAAATCTATGGTGGCCTTTCGCTCTATCCCGGTGTCACCCATATGCAAAACGAAGAAATCCCTTCCCACCACATGCACTCGGAAAACCGAAACGCAAAACCCTGCTCCGTGGCCTCGCCTGGACAAATCCGGAACGGGAGGCCCTCCAACACAAGACCTGCACATTCAGTCGCTCCCATAACTACCTTCAAATTCCCATCGACAAATCCATCCGGATTTCCCGGCCCTGCCAAACAAACGGTAACCACGGGACCAGAATGACGGCGGGCTGAAAGGACTAGCATTCGGGAAGGGGATTTCGGAATGAAGGGAAAGGGAAGGAAATGTGTTGTCTCGTTCACAACGGATAGACCAGCAGATATTGAGCAATGACCTTGGAGGAGGGAATGCGAAAGAATTATCCTGCCATCACTGCATCTGAAAAGTGACAGTGTGCAGTCATGCGCACGGGGGAAAGTATACAACATTGGTGACATTTTCCAAGAAAAAATCATTTGGCTAAGCCTTATCTCGAATATCCCAATTGCCGACCAGGCATGCTATTGTAGTTCGTTTCAGTTTAGCTGAGTGGTGTAACTATTAATACTTGCATACCTTACCATCAATCGGGAGATTTGGATTGGAATTCCGTCCAAGAAAATTTAAAATTTTCATGGAGAATTTTACACTTAATGCATCCTCCCGGGATGAACTGGATATAAATGGAAGCTTGTTTATTATCCATATTGGAAGAAGAAAGGACGACGGGAAACGGTCGCTGTTTTCTAAGATCATTATTGTCTATATAGACATGGATCAACGTTAATGCCGTTTTAAAACGTTACAAATAAATTATATTAATATTTACTTACGTTCAAGGAGAACTTACGTACTTTTTACACTCAGAGCAGCAATTTTAATGTGTGGAATGAGTAAGTAAAAGGAATAGAGAGAAAATTTTAAAAGATGCAGGAAGCATGGCTGGCTCACTCAGTCAAGATCGCCGCGTATAATTGGAATTATGAGCATTGATGGGTAATAATCCAAAGGTTAGTGGAGTATTGACAAGTTGGTCAACCTTTTGCCCGCGAAAACCTTGTAAAGAAACAGTAAAAGCCCACCGATTCCAAAAATTTCAAAGTTTTTTCAGATTTTTTTAAACATTTCCATCGCAAATATTAGCTCGCTGGTAATATCCACTGGCGGTATACCAGGTTTTTATAAAATACTCACTGTTGATCGCTTGCTGAAAATTCTATTAGCTTTTGTAGGAGCTGTGGTTAGGGATGAAACGATTTTTCTCTATTGAAAATAGTTGGAGGAGGAGAAGAAATTTAATGTTAAGTTGGTCGTATAGTCCCCGCCAAATCGTAAAGCACAGTGCACCACAAGTCTTTTGACCGGGTCTATTTATTAAACACCTGTTGTCATCAGCGGAGGGTGACAAAAGAAGGGCTAATGTTTATGGTATTCATTGCCAACTTTGAAATTCGTTAAATGCCGTCAGTTTAGTTTAATGTCAACATCTATTCTCATAACTGAGTTATGAAAGGATGCGGCAAATTACCAATATGTTCACCATAGTGGTTTATGCATGTGGCGTAGTTTCTTATTTTCTAAGTGCACCAAGGTAAGTCGAATACATAATTCTGATAGGAATTCGTTGGTTGACATTGCGCTGGTTATTCTATCTTTCGTATTCTCTCTTTCCCTCCGTTTTTTTCCTTCACACCCACCACATATATCACCTCCCCTGACCTTTTTTTAAAAGAAGAACCCTAGCTCTTGCCAGGACTGTAGTACCCAGCATACAACTAGGATCGAAACTAGGGCCTGTACTCATTCTCTCTCGCGCCGTTCGGGACAGGCGCGTAACATTCGTACATGTTCCAACTACAAAGCTTACTCACTCACTCACACACACACAGTCACTGCTATTGTGACGAACTGAACTCGCGGATTCACATAAGAGTGGCGTGGAGGTCGGACAAACGCCGAGACAGACAGACAGACAGTGGGTGGGTTTTAGGGTTAGGGAGCAGAGCTAGGACTGAATAACGAGGCGCCCGCCGAAAATTGCTAACCCATTAGGATTCCCCGAAGAGGAGAAATTTATTCTCACCGGGGAAAGCACGCCAATATTTCATGTGTGAATCGGATCCTTGCCTGAATCTTCACGCATGTGCCCGGATGTGGGTGGGTGCTTAATTCCTCCCTTTGTTTCGCCCGCCGTGAGTTCACGATATTACAGAAAGGAACAGAGGCCTAGTGAATAGGGTTCTCTGGGATCAGAGATATCATTGCCAGATTTTAAAAGAGTTCTTGGCTTGATATTTTTTAATTTTCACACCCTAATAAATTAAACCATTATGTAACTTAGTATGCAAAACCAGGCTACCATTCCAGACACAGAAAGAAACATACAAATAGCAATAAAAATGTCCATTAAATATGGCTGTAAAAATCATCATCTGGTTATTTTAAGTATTTGCAGGATACGAAGTATTGCCTAGGAATTTAAAAAAATCGAGGCCTATTTCAAGTGATATCAAGTGATAAAAATTGTCCATATTTAACCAATGATCACTGTACTTAAAAAAACGTTAATTATAAGACAACGAAGTTGTAACTAAAATTTTATGGTAAAAAATATAAAAATGGTCAATTCCACACATTTTCTCCCTGGTCCTATAAACAGCTATGGCATTGAAAAGGGCTAATTTATTTTTAAATTCAAATGAAAAGTCACGATAATTTTAACGCTATCTCTTAAATCAATCATGAAGATCAATATTTTACAGTAAACGTTAAGGGAATATTATTAAAAAATCTTCTAACATGGGCATTTTCATGTAGATATATTCTGACTTAGTTTAATGGATGCTTCCTTACAAGACTCTTATGTTTCACACTAATTGTCCCTTCTCATTTTTAAGGTAGTAAACTAGCTTAATCTCACCTGCTCGCAGATACGAGGTTCATTTATAAATATTTTATTCTCTTACCTCTGTAATCCAATTTTTCCCGCCTCATCACCTAAAGAGATAAATTCTAAAATGAAAGCTGTTAATGGCTGCATATATGGCCCAAATTAAAATTCGGAGTCGGTAGTGTTCTGGTATGGTCGTGTTTTTCATGGAGAGCGGTTGCACCCCTTGTTGTTTTACGTGGCCCAATCATAGCACAGGCCTTGATGTTTTATGCACGTTCTTGCTTCCCACTCTTGAAGAGCGATTCGGGGATGCCGATTGCATCTTTCAACACAGTCGAGCACGTGTTCATAATGCACGGCCTTTGGCCTAGTGATTACACGGCAATGACATCCCTGTAATAGACTGGCCTGCTCAGGGTCCTGAATTGAATCGTACAGAACAACTTCGGGATATTTTTGAACGCCGACTTCGTGTAAGGCCTCATCAACCTACATCGATACTTCTCGTCAGTGCAGAATCTCGTGAAGAATGGGCTGCCATTCCCCAAGAAACCTTCCGGCTCCTGATTAAACGCATGCTTGAGAGAGTGTAAGCTGTCATCAGGGCTAAGGGTGGGCCAACACCATTTTGAATTCCAGCATTACCGATGGAGGGCTACACGAACATGTAAGTCATTTTCAGCGAGGTGTCCGGATAATTTTGATCATATAATGTATATTAAATGAAGTCACCTAAATTAGGCCGTTTGAGTCACCTCGTCTTTAGACGACGAGCTGTTTTACACAAAGATTTGAAATACACTAATGATGAATTATGATCAGTTACTCAGTCTACAGGTCTGTAGTCTCAGTCTGTAGAAGGTCGGTATGAATACATAAACCTAATCCCGTAAATCATTCGTCACTAGAGTTCCAACTAAACAACAAAATTTACGAATAAGGTAAAAGATATGGTACACCGTTGATTTAAGAATACTTTCAAGGCTATAATTACCAATATATCACTAACGATAAAAAATTAAGTAAGTCTATTATTACAATGGATCGAAGGAATAACTGTATTGGAAGTGAAACTTCAGACAAAACTTTACCAACGTTACCTAGAGTATTAGTTTCCCATTGAAGGAAATATTAATTTTTTTCAATTTTACGCATTATGAAACGAAATCTAACAAAATTTTTATGTAATTTATTCGCATAAAAATCAAATTTCTTTGTATTATCTTCTAAAAGTTGGAAATGCTTTCAAAGGAAAACTAATAGAAAATGAATTTACTGATATTCTCCCGTCTCTGTTCATAAAATTTAGATATATTCTGGATTAGCTATCATACAAACGTTGATTCTTCTCAGCACCCAGTAAAATACAACTTTAGCAGCTTAGATAACGAGAGAAAACAAGACAGTAAGAGATTAACGCAATAAGAGATCCTCTCGCCGTAAGGAGACTTTAACGCTTGGCTAGACGAAAGGAAAAACTTGGATAATCAATTTAAACCATTTATTAAAGCACTCTGGAGGCATTCGAGATGTGGGTGTGAAGAAGAATGGAGGAGATGAAGTGGACGGAGAGGAAGAGGAACGAAGAAGTGCTGGACATGGTGGGTGAGGAGAGGCAGCTTTTAGATATGATACGGAGGAGACAGAAGGTATGAATGGAGCGAGTAATTAGGGGGATGGGATGTTGAAAACAGTTTAAGAAGGTAGAATGTTTGTTAAATGAGGGTGAGGAAGAAAATGGAATAGCATCTTAGATAGGATGAAAGGAAGGGATTAGATAGGAGGAAAGGGTAGTCCTTATTCTGAATTGAAGAGGGAAGTGCTTGATGGAAGGGGAGGCTTCCAAAATGGTTCATAAGTACTCCACGGAATCCTACCTCAATCGGTAGAATACTATAGTTGTAATAAAAAATAATATTAGAGCACTTAAGAATCTACCTAATCATTTTTAATCCCAATAAAATGAAGACAATTACCAAAGCATTATAAAATGGAATGTTCGGGCTAGGATGTTGGCTGGTAATAGAGAGAATGCAAAATGGAAGAATGTATCAAAATCGCAGTATTAATGGCGCCGCACATTATTTGATTTACTATAAGCCGAATTAACTACAGCTGGAACAGTTGAAGAAAAAGTGGTGAGGAAATTGTATTATAAATTAAAGTCCGAATTCAAAGAGAGCAATTCATACTAGACATCACTCATCGAAATACAATGCCGGATTGAAAAAGTTTCCTTTCGGGTTCAGAAGAATTTCATGCAATCAAAATTATTAAAAAGATATCTGGTACAAAAACGCTGCATTTATTACGCAGTTGACGTTTACAAAGTTAACAAGTGTAAGGGGCCGGATGCTAGCTCGTCATGTTCCAAAGCACCTGCCTAAGCGTCCCACGCTCTCTCCGTTCTTTTCCTCTGTTTGAACCTTACCTGCACAACTGGTCGGTTTCTGGTCGGTCCTTTCCCACCCATAGATACTGCAACATCAGCAACCTACGAGCCACACGCCACGGCAATGGCAGCGAATGGGAGAGGTGAGTATGGACGCCTAAGGTTGACTTCGGAGAGCAAGTGGCTTTGCAGCGGGCGGTCGACCCCGGGATGTAGAATGTATAACAATGGGAAACATGCATGAAATAAGTTCATCATGCAAGTAAGTCTCACTGAATAGACAATGTTCTCACGAGTCCAAATATATAAGTCAAAACTCTCCTAGTATTCTACATACGTCATTAAATGCTAATTAAAAGTGCTCGAATATCGCTTGAAGTCACGTGACCTGAAACGCCTTCTGACGTCATCGGATGTTACACCATTCACTTCGCTAAGAAAGTAGAGCAGTAGAGCCTTGAATGCAAGATATTGAAGTAAAAATAGCAATTATTTTCGCCAAATTTGCGTTAGATAGACTGATTTTCTATCCACTTCCTCAGTCTGTCATCAGTGGATACAGTACCGTGACGTCACGCTCCGATGACGTCGTGTTTTCAAGCAGCCGATGAAGATTAATTTTTAAAGACTCATAACTCAGTTAAAATACATCATTCATCCGCCAGATTTTTGGCGAGTACATTTGAGGTAGAGACCTTCATGTTACAGGGTTTTAATAAAAGTGTGCATGTTCCCCATTGATCGGGACGAATAAAATTATGGTCTCAAAAGCGCTAACTCTTTTAATTCTGATCCCTGTACTTCCTCTGAAGGACCAGTCGCGGTCGTAATTCTTACAAAAGTTAATTTGAGAGAGAAAAATGGGCAATGCAGATCTTGAAATGGGATTCTTCGGAAAAGTTGGAGAGAAACTCTAGAAATGGGATAAAAATTAAGGGAGGAAAATATGTTCAGTAATTAAAAGTTCAAAGAATTAATTCTGAGTAATATGGCATAGGATTCGCAAATTTAAAACATTCAGAAATTAGAACCGGGTAAATAAGACCCTCTCTCTAAACCGAGTGCAGCCTTTGTTTTCAATTCCCCCTATAAGATTAAGCGGTAAGCAAAACCGTTAGACAGGTATTTCCCAGAGTTTCTGAGTCTCCCAAGAGTGGGACGGAGATTTTGGTATGAATTTTGATGTAAACATGATCAACCACTTACCATTGTATCCAATTTATGTAACCCGGGTCGTGTGTGTTAAGAAATGTTTAGCGAACCTTGCTTAGTTTTATTCTTTTGAATTCCAATAAGAAAAGGTTTCACACACATTTGAGTCTGAATTTATCAGCCATACGCAGGAGAAATTATCGTGGGGATGGAAATGCTCAATTTTTTTTACGAATTATTCAGAAATTTTTTATTTCCCACTGTCAAAATATGGGTAAATTTAAATTTGCCCGAAAATTGGTAGAATGGGTAGATTCATCGGTAGATCAAAGCACCATTACATTTTGAATTTAATTCGGTGAAAATAAATTATTATAATGTATGTGCACAAGCTGATAAAATAAGGATATAGTACATATCAAAAGATTTCTCTGCTCTTCACAAAAACACTTCTCCTAACTATAAATAAACTACCTCCTAAAAATATCGCGGAAGCGCAAAGGAGCAAATAATGAGAGAAAATTAGGCATTTCACTTCTGGGGAAGAAGAAAAAGCGCGTTTCCGGTTCTATGTTCTGTATTTTAATGTTATGGAACCAATGTGTAGGAAAATAAATTTATCTCCTGACTTCCACCCCGACTACTTATTTCCGACCATGGTTTCAAGAAATATTATATTATCAAGTTGACGATACGTTTATTGGTATCATTGATAGGTATGAATAAATTCGTAACAGGTATGATGCCTAAATGAAAGAATAAATCTGGATAACTTTAAAATGATGGTTATCCGTTAACACTTGAGTCTGTTCATGCTTCATGAAAAGGCGGAAATTATCATGAAGATTTTTCCCGCATCATCGTGATGGAAAAATTCCACAAAATTTGACCAAAGTCTTTGTTTTTAACTATACCTTGATACTAGATACACGAGTTCAGAAACCGTGGTTGCTAATAAATTATGTGTGAAATTATAAATAAGTGTGAAATTCAGGAATTGAATTCCATTTTCCACGTTGACGCCACCGGAACAATATGTAGTAAAGTTTTGCAAGACGGTAGACCAAGCATTTTAATCGCCAAGCAAACCTCTCATTCTCAATCCTCCCTTTACCCCTTCCATTTCCTCTCGCCGCAGCCATCAACTGCCACCGCTTTGCTCTTGGACGCAGCTTCGAGTGGCGGGCGACCGTGGAACGATGAACAAAAATATAAAGAGGACGCGATCTCGAGACGATCTTGAGAGCAATAAAAAAAATAAAGGCGAATCGAAAGAGGCGAATGATCGATTTCACGGCGTTTCATTTCCTTCTGAAGAGGAGCGATTCGGGAGAGAGGGAGGGGATGGAGGTGGGGTGACATCTGAGCAGGAGGTGGGGGACCAGTGCGGAGTAAGGGGTACGAGGGGGTGGGGACGAGAGAGAGAGAGAGAGAGAGAGAGAGAGAGAGAGGGTTGTCGGAGTTTTCAAGAGTGGTGAGTGAGATGAGGGACCAGATTGAAAGGTCGATGCATCTGAGTGAAAGAAAGGGAAAAAAAGGCATCCGAGGAAAAATGTCGCAGAAATAAAAGAAAAACGTTTTCTCCGATAGAAACATATTCTGATTTCAGCTCCGCCGCGCTAACGCTATAAAATTTTGCTCGTTATAATGGAACATGTAAGTGCACTCCGATGGTCTTTATAAAAAAAAAGGCTTCGATTCGAATATTAAAATACTTTGGGGACTGAATGGTTTAGTGGTCGGGTGGACTTTTAAGTTGAGAGTGACATGTGCAAAGCGCGCAAATGACGGGGAAACGCAACCGATGCAATTTATTCGAGCATTGCATAGTAATTAAACGATTATTTTTACAGATAGGTTAGACTTTTTAAGAATATTTAAAAAGCATAGCACTTTGTGCATTGCATTAGCAGTGCACACAATCAATGTATCATACCGAATTTCAGACTATAATTATTCAGAATACCTAAGTTATTCGTCAGCTGTGGTAAAAATTTAAATAAATTTAAGAAAAATTGAAATTAATAACTCACATTTCTATTACGTGGAGAATTATACTGAAATAGATGTAATCGTTTTATTATTTTTTCTTGTTCATCCAAAAAATTTGAAATATTTTATAGGAGGTAAATTCTAAAAATACCGATAAAAGCCCATTTACCTATCCTAATTTGAGATTAAAAAAAACAATTTGACGAGTAAAAGCTCAAAATTCAGCCGCAGCAGTCGAAATCAATGTTACTGAACTATTACGAATTCAAAAAATAATTATCACTCATCACCGTACATGCTATCGATCAATTGCTACATTCGCCCATAAAATTGTTCCGCTAACCAGCGGCGGAACCAGGATAGAGACAAGGAGTAACCTCCCTGCAGTATTGCGGGCCCGAAAAAAAAATACCATACTATCTAGGGTAAATTGGATATTCAAGGGGGGGGGGGGCCCCTTCTAAAGCCCCCTCAGCCCCCCCATAGATCTCCCAATGCCCCTAATTGTATTAATGAAAAACCCCTCCTATTACTAGCCTTTTTTTGACATTCAACGGAATTTGAGCATTTGAGCCCAAACCGTAAGGACTAAAAAATTATCCTGATCCCTCCTTACTTAAGCAATGAGAAATAAGTGGGATCCACCATGATCAATTAGATGCATAAAAACCGCCCATTCATCCAAATATTGAGGGAAATGGGAAGACTAGATGAGGAGGAAGGGCTGTTAGGGTGGGTACGTTCTCTATTCATACTTTTTTTTCTAATTTATTATTTTATTTCCCTTACCTACTCGAATCCCTTCCCTGGATGGTAAGCACGGTGGTGCGCCCATGCCCGTCCCGAGTTGGTGGCTTTTTATGCAACTCGGCTCAATCGATATCTGGCACCAGTCGTCTTCCCTCTCCGCTATAGGCCGTGCCTCGCATCCTCCCCCACCTCTCCGCCCTCTTCACCTCCCTCCTCCCCAGACACCCACGCGTCACTCGCCCCTCCTGCTGGCGGGCAGAGGAACCATCGGCCGCGGCGGAGGAGAGCGCGCCCCGCTCCACGACGGACACGTCGAAATTCTTGGGTCCACAAAGGTGTACAACAGCTGATCTCTGCAGGTGAGGATAAGGAAACTCACTCCCCTATGGCCCCGTGTGGTTCACCATAACGATATCAAGAGTCCCACAAACTTTTATCATTGGAAAATATCATGTATGATTTGTAGCTCGATGTAGTGGAATTTTTTAATATTGATGAAATTAAACATACAATATTTCCAATACGTTTTGTAGAAATAATACTAATAATAATAATAAATTTATCGCAACCATAATTTTAGACAATTACAAAGTATAACAGGTATTTGATTGGAATATTGGTACCCCATTGGGAAAAAAACTGATAATATTTGTTCACGGCTATCATGGTTCTATTATAAATTGAGTCTACATTGATTAAATTAGAAATTGTACAATATTTCTACACAATTTCGCAGAAATATTTATAATGTCTAATTTCATCAATATTAATATAAATAAGTAAAAAAATATTGTACAATTTCTAATTTCATCAATATAGACTCAATATCTAATGGTGAACAAATATTATCAGTTGGTTACTTATATGCTTTAGGACGTAAAAATGTCCAACAAGAAAGTTAACTTATTACATTATACACTTATCTATCATCTCAATTACCATGTAAAACAGCACAATGAGGCCTTTACCTCGGGTGTTGTAAACAATAAACAACAGACGATCACCCACACCCATGTCCTGGAGGGGGCAACCTAACCAGGCGGGACTCGAACCCGCGACATTCGGTATGGTAGGCGAGGACTTATCCCCACCGCCACTGAGGCTGACAAATACAATTATAAACCAACCATTATAAAAATAAATATTTCGTAAAAATTCTCTTTTTCGTCTTAAGTTGACAACTAGCAGTCATCAAGATGAGTTATTTCACTCAATCACAATAACCTAGGGTTAGTTTGAATTGGCGAGGATAGGAGTCAACACATTTGGGGGCGTCCAAATATCTTTCCCTGTTTTTGCAGACAAGGTCCATCGGTCAGTTAGCAAGCACTCCACACTCCAGACTGGTGACTCTAGAGGGATAAGTTATAATATACAATTTCAGCTATTTTTTTTCCTATGAACGTGGATTCCACACAACATAGTTAGACAGCATCGGGAACGTTAGTATTTGCGTTACTAATGACCAAAGCGATGGCCAAGGTGGTAAATGTATCAAAAGCCGATGATTTAAGCAGAAGAATGAAAATTGAGGATTAACCTCCTATTTTTCGGTTAATTAGAAATATTCTTGGGTATCAATTTATATAATGCACTATGTACAGTGGGTAAGATGCGAAATTGACGACGGGTTTCGATAGTTATGGAACGACCAAACATCTATTCAAATACTACTTTTCACCAATAATAAAATTTTGGTGGGATAATTTAGGTCCCTTACCTGCGGAAATGCGCACTATCCTCTCAGTGGTCTATTTTACCTATAGGTAAAATCTTTGCCATAGCTATTATTCCTCGTGAATACAAGTAAAAATGAAGCGCGAAGTTTACAATAATTTTTATATACCAGCAGTTGAATGTCCTATATTCAGTCAAACACCAGAAGCAGGAAAAGAAAAAAACTATTGCTCATTTAGCTGCAACCTACCTTGGAGAAACCTATGTTCCTCAAATGCCTCAGATTACATAAAACCGAATAAATAAATAATGGACAGTGATTTTAATTGTTTAGCGAGCTGCTATTTAGTAGCATGAAATTGATTGAATTATAAATAAATGAGAAATTAAGTAATTTCTACTACGCACAAAAAAGATAGATACATATACATATTAAAGGGAATGATAGGCGGCCGAAAAAAGTTCTTCTTCGTTGAAAACGCTATATTATTTGTCAAATGAGATACGTTTTCACAAAAATTATATCGTGCCACTTTAATCTCTTTGCTATTGAAATTATTGCCAAAACCAGTTGGTACGGAGGAACGATATATTTCATCTATCAAATTAATCATGTTCGCGTTCAATCAAATTCTTGCAGTCTATATCTACACTCCAGTACTTTCACGACGGATATTACTCAAGGATGGTTCCAAGATTTGTTTCCAGGGGTTACACAGGTAAACTGTCTTCTCATCTTTAGGATTAAAACTACATGCAACAATTACTCTACGAAATATACTCTTTAAAATAAAAGTCATTAATATGTATACATTTAAAACACTTATATTAAAATGTACATCAAAAAAATATTTGTATTAAAACATCGTCTATTTTTTATGCGTCTAGGGGGGCACGTGCCCCGTGCCCCCCTAAATCCTCCTGTGATATTATTGTAGTTAAGCCAAATAAATAGCTTTAAAATTGAACTTCATTTCCATTACAACCAAGGTGCACGGAGATGAATTCATGCACCGTTTCGTAAAAATAACTCGAACAATATTTAAAAATAAGTGAGACGAGTAATGTAACGGACAGTAACTCTTGAAGAGTGACAAAAAGTAAACAGAACGAGCATTTTCAAGAAGAGATTAAAAACGAAGGTGACGAGAGTTCTTCTGAGTGAAGGACGGCAGATGTCAAAGCGTAGAGAAGGCAAGAGGGTTATGGTAGACGAGACAGGAAACAAGAGAGAATGCAGGTGCGACGATGGATCTCGCTGAACTGAAAACCCTTTGAATTCATTCTCGCCTGCCACTGTGTTTTCCACGACGAAACACCTCCACAGCCATCCATTTTTGTGATTCATTTCCCCATCTCCACTTCATTCCACCATCATCTGCCATCTCTTCAAATGCATGGGTCAAAATGAGGAGAAGATGGACTGCTACTTCGAAAATCTCCAAATCGATGAAATATACGGATTCGCAAGGCTGAATGAACAGAAGGTCTTTATGGACAAAAAGGAGAGTGTATGGCACCTATCGCAATCCTTTTAAAAATAATTTTTTACCTATAAATTATATTTTTAGAATGTATGTTCAAACAGAAATGCCTTTAAAGACATTCACATTAGAAGCACACATTTTTAAAAAATTGTCCTCACAGAATAGTTCAATGGTTAAAGGGCAGAACGAAAGGAGATCAAGGGTGTTATTTGGGAAACCAAATACTTTATTGGTATCGCGCCTGGCATAATGAGGATTAGCTATGTTTATAGATCCATCTCTAGCGTTATTACTGACAAGAAGAGAAAATCTATCTTAATTATTTTTATTTTAAATTCTTAAGATATACTCATCATCATCATCATCATCAGTGATTACTGTCCTTAGACAGGTTTCCACTGGACTTCTCTCCATCTTTCTCTATCCTGAGCATCCTCCTTTAGGTCTTTGTATTTTCTTCCTCTTCTTATATCATCCAACATTCCCATCCTCCTTCTTCCTCTTCCTCTCTTTCCTTCTATCTTCCCTTCTATTATTCTCCGTTCCAAACAATTCCTTCTTAATATATGCCCTAACCAACTTGCCTTCCTCTTATGAATCATATGTATTAATTTTCTTTCCTCGCCTATTCTTCTTAGAACTTCCTCATTCTTCACTCTGTCAGTCCACTTCACTTTCAACATTCGTCTCCATACCCACATTTCAAAACTTTCTAAATATCTCTCCTCCTTCTTTTTAACAGTCCATGATTCACATCCGTACAACACTACACTCCACACAAAACATTTCATAAACCTCTTCCTCATCTCTATTGGAAAGAAGATTGAAAAAGGATATCTAGATAATATATGCGACGCTATGCCAATTTTTAAAAAGCTGTTTGCAGCAATTCCTGTGTGGTATGGCAGTTCCTACCCAAATTCAACTCTAAATCACATGATACCGCAACACGATGAAACGCAACTGCGCAATCTTATGCAAATAAAGCTTTTACATAAAAAAATGATCGAAAACGTTCGGGTTCGTGTTTTACTCGTGGAAGTAGGAATCCGAAAAACCATCAACGGGAGTCTAACAACTTCATAGTACTCGTGTCACCAAAAACTATGATAGAAAATACATTTATGTTTAAGAAAACCTGACCTGCATTTGTGCCATTTTATAGGTAATACTGATATTTGAGGGGATGTATATTCTGTTACTTTTAAGGTTCTCTAAATCCTTTCAAAAGGGATAATTAGAAGTAAAACCTCGAAATAAACGATTTTATTCTGCATGCTGTTAAATTTCACCTTTCATTCCAACGTCTAGACCTCAATAATTTTAAGTTTTCTTACATAATGAGTTAAAGCATCCCTATTTTATATGGCAGTAAAACTCTACATCGAGGGGATAATCTGTTATTCAACCATGCCTAAAACGTCTTAGCAATCTTTGATTCACTTTGACCCGCACGTCAATTATATGTTATTGAAAGAAGTAAGAGAAAAAAATATTCATGTGTCCAAAAGAAGAGTAGGTACTAGCTGAGGCAAACTTAGTCAATATTTCTGCAAACATTTGATTAGAAAGTATAAGAATAACACTTTTGGAAAATCTTAGACTGAAATTATTTAGTTTCTGATGTTATCACTAACTTCAAGCTCAATTTTCTCCAAATAAATTATTTGAGATAAGCCTAGTTTCATTGCGCATGGAATTAAATCGGTACGTCCTATTGTTGCAGTGCTGAATGCAATTTATTCTTACGCGCAATACTCTAATTTCCCGTCTCTCCCTCAGACGCACGGTTCTTCAATATACGTATACTTGGTCCGCCCTCGCATCTACTTACTTCTCAATCATCCTTATTTCAGCTCCTCGTTTTCGTATCATCTTCCAACCATGCCGTGCCTTCCTTCTTACCCATTCCCTATATATGCATCTCTCTCTCTCTCTTCATTCTTTTCCTTCCCTCTTCCCTCTCCCTCCCTCTCTTCCTTCCCCATCCTACACACTCCATGAAGTTATCTGCAGTCTTATATTTCGTCATAATGGACCGCGGAGTCTTTTGTCGGGTGAGGAATTGCACATAATGGCCGTGCTTCCTGCGAGCCTCCCGTACGTATTTCCGGTTCACCGGACCGGAAACGCGAAGATAAGGAAGGGGGAGGAGGGTGGAGTTAAATCTGAGTGGCGAAGGGGAGGTGGGAGGAGGGGGAGAAGGGGGTCGGGGAGGTTGGGATGAACCCGAAAGGGTGGGGGAAATGGAGGGAGAGGAGGAGGGGGGATAAGGTGTGTGGTGGGGGAAGTCTTCGAGGGAGAGTTCAACGTCGGGGTTGGGCTTTCTGAGGAGGCAGGGGGTGGGACTGTGGATGAGTTTCCGTGGAGAGGAGGAGTAGCAGTGGTTGGTCCCACGTTGTCGACACCATGCCACCGCTGCGATACCGGAAGACATCCCGAAAACACAACCAACACACTCCTCCTCCAACCCTTAAAAAAACTTGCTCGCAAAGACCGTGATGTTGTTGCGAAAAAGTGATGCAATACATTTTTACTCCCTGCTGTTATCCGCACCCTTTTAAAATCTTCCATCCTCCATGACATACTGGAGGGGTAACGTTCTCACTTGTAAAGCCTGAGTTAGCGGGTTAGAGTCCCGCCTGGGTGAGTTACACTACCCAGGGTATGGATGTAAGTGATTATCAGACTAACTCACAGCTTAGGAGGACTGTATAGATTTGATGTCGCCAGTTGAATAAAGGAGTAACCACTGACTCCGTCATACACCATGTTTCCACATTGGATTTCGCTAAAAAAGTTACCTGGTACATAAATTCACCGTGGCTAGTGCCGATATGCTTAAATAAATTTATGCAGGGAGTAAATTATAATATTGCAGATTTTGATATCATTCACTATGAGATTTGAATTTTTTTTTCCTTTTCTTGACCTTGTTTAATATACAATATAATACTTCCTGGAGTTTAGGTCAATTTTAAAACAAGTTTCAGCCAACGTTTCGATTTATTTTTAAAATCATCATCAGGGCTATGTAAGAAAAAGTATGAAAAATATAAAATACAAAGATTAAAACGATATACAATGTTTATACATAAAAAAAGGTACCATCGGGTTTTTTATACAATAATATAATTTAAAAAATATATATAAATAAACAAATATATATAAGAACAGAATGGAATAGACAAAACATTTTGACATACCTCTTAACTTTCAACATATTTACTGATGTTTTGTTGCTAAGGTATTTCCACACCTAGGTTACCATTAATTTTGATGATTTTTTTTATTTTTGACTTTTTTCTTACATAGCCCTGATGATGGTTTGAAATTAAATCGAAACGTTGGCTGAAACTTGTTTTAAAATTGACCTAAACAGGAAATATTATATCGTATGAGATTTGAAGTAATGCGGGTGTCCGGTTGAGCGGTGATGAGCAATTTAAGGACTAATATAAGAAAGGTGGCAAATTTACAGCTATCGATTTTATTTCACGGCTCATACTCATGTTTTTAATTTTACTTGGAATCGATGTTAAGCTGTGCCAGAGGTTGAGCTATGGAGGGCGTCAAGATAATTTTTACGAAGCCAGTAATCGAACCGAAAGAAATACACCTTCTAATCAAATCAAAATCATTATCCCACAGCGGTCGCATTCCAGGTAAATAATTGCTTTAAATGTTAAATTTTAGAACGAATTCTTCAAGAATTCACAGGCTGGAATGATGCAGTTAGGATTAAATTTTTCAGAGATACATAAGATTTTCCTTAGACAAGTCTGACTACAGAACTCAAGCTGTAGGTCTCTCTTGAAGCAATAGAAACCTAGGACTGTTGGGAAAGTTTTTTCTACAGATATCTTTAAACATTACACCTATTAGCTTCAGTGCTCAAGATTAAAAAGCTTCGGTAATCATCAGAAAATGTTATGCTTATCAAGCTAGATATTAGCCTTTCTCAGTTAATAATTTGCATTTGTAGTACTTCTGAACAACAAAGCTCACATTTAGCGTATTTTTCTTCAAGTAAACTCATTCCTCGCCATTTACCCCACCGATAGCTTTTAGGGTAAAATATGAGAGCAAATTTCTTTTAATGAAATCAAAAGGACGGAAGGAAAAAAGGATATATTGGATAAAAAGAGGGTGGAATGTGGAGATACTCGGAACGGAGACCCTGATATGCGAGGTAACCAAAGGATTTTAGGGATAGTGAGGAAAGGAACGCTAAGTCGATGGCCTTAGAGATTAAAAGAGAGAATGTCGAAGGGAGTACGTGGAAATGGGTTAAGAGGTGCCGTCTGATCGGCCGCAGCCGGATAAGAACTTTCATACAAACTCGAGAGAATTGTTAAAAAAAAAAAAAACGTGTTAGGGACGCCTTTTCTTTCATTTAGACTGCCGGTTGAAGGGGAGCTGGTTGGTTAGAATGAGAGGGGAAGGAGGTGTGTGAAATGAACAAAGGTAGGAGGAAAGGCCGCAGGATGGGGATAAAATGGAAAAAAAGCAATTATGACGATAAGGAGGAGCCGATAAGGGGTGAGGTTGGGAGAAGAGAGAGAATTTTGAGTGCGGAGACTTTTAAATCAAGGAAAATTATGGGCGCCCGAAAATTGGAAAGAAATGAAAAGGATTCCGAGCAAAAGTCACTTGAGTGCAGAAGAGCGAAAATAACAGATAACATTTTGCTAAATTATTGATTCTTATAAAAAATGAAGAGGAATTAATTAAGCGGTGACTAAGGTCAAAAGCATTTCCTCCTCTACAACTTGCCTTCGACGAATACACGATTCTTGAAAGGTTTTTAGTGGGCTGGAAGAATTATCTTAATGCTACCATTAATAGCATGTACACTATCGACAGTACGTAGGCACATAATACTTAAAGGAGTTAAATGCAAAGGTGGAGAATCATTTTGTGAAATCGTCTTACACATCATTTGCATCCAATGAAAGATGAGATTCTGATTTTATCAAAAAGGTTCATACTTTTTCCATTTTTTAAAGGTTGACTATCTTGAGAAAGGAAGAAGAGGCCAAGTACTTCCTTCAATTGACATGTACAGTGTGAGAAAAAAGTATCTCGCCATCTGCCATTGTCTTCCCACAAGAAATCCCATTTCTTCTCTTATGGCATATTACACAATAACCAAACTCTGACGATGGACTTTTGAGCTGAAAAATAGTAAAAATAACGAAAAAATAAACCTCGCCTGATGCTGAGCGCAATAAAATAAGTAGTTTATAACCCTATGTAACACGTATTCCCGGAGAAATAATACTTAACCAAAAAGATATTTTTTTACAATAGACGAGTGAACTAATAGGAATGATAAAATCGTCTTTACCTTTTATGCACCTTTCCTGGGATGAGAGCAGTTAGCGTCACCAAATAATGAAACTGAAAAAAAGGGTAGCGTGCCACAAACTTGGCCATCGAGAACACGGAAGCAGGAAGCCCATCGTGCCGCGAACCAAGTCTCATACCTCGCATTAATGCCGCATTGCACGAGAAATAAAAATCACTCATTCGGGCCACGAATGTTAAAAGAAGGCCATAACATCTTTAGAGAGGAATGGATGAGAATCAGGAGGAGTAGGATTATACTTTTATGGCGTCGCGATGCGCTGGGGAGATAAGGCAGGATAAGATGGTGGCACAAGAAAAGAGGAGTAAAAGGAATGGGGCCGAGAACACTGGAAGGAAAAGGAGGTAGGACGGGCGCATGCATATAAAAAAAGACGGGGGGGCGGTTTCAGAGGGGCGCGTGGGGCTCAAGGGACCCTAATGAGGATGGAAATGAAGACGCGTTAAAAAGTGAAGGGGATAGGGAGCAGTTTCGTGAGAAAGCCAGGGTGTGGGGTCGCCAGATAAGCGGATGAGAAGAAAGAAAAGATCCCGCAAAGAGGAGTTAGGAGAGCCACGAAAGAGTGTATACATAATATACTACATACACGGGCTAAAGGGGGCGAACGCAAGAGCAAGAAGACGTGAGGGGAGGTTGGCATAAGGACATTCGTGTCCTGGGGCGCGGAACCGAGCGTTAGGAACCCAACTACGAGCTTTTTGAATAGGCTGCTCTACTTGAAAACGTCTCGTGGAAATCATTAAGTCGCCACGATAATTTGGGCTTATTTAACTTCCTGCTCAGTGAAACCAGGACGCTAAGCTAAGGATTCCCCCGGTGCACTGAAAAGCACCGTATGCTATGTCGTAGTCTCTTGAGAATTTCCTGGCCAGGTTGCGCCTGGCTTCCTCAGCAAATTAAAATTTATACTTAGGTTTTGATACATAAAATGTAGTCACAAGAAGGCAAGGTAATACATCCACAAGAAGACATAGCGAATGCCTCTGTTTTCATCATAATCGAAAATCAATAATATAAACATTAATATAATGCAGCTCTCCACTCTGCTCTCCTATCTGCTAACCTATTCGTATTTACATATTTATTCTCTGTTAAATAACTTGTCCAATGTAACTTTTCCTGTCCGTTCATTGGCTTTCATCTCGTTCATCTGTTCTTCCGAGATTCTCTCCATCAGCCATCATGCCTGATTATTTGGCGAATTAAGTTTTACCGAACTCATGATTTCAATTCTGAGATCATAAAAACAGGCTAGTTCTAATCATTTGACGTTCGAATATGGTTTAGACATAACAATGCCCTCCTCAATTCCTCATCTCTTTCTGCTCCTTATAAATAAATAAGTAGCTCGAAAGTCGCCTTGTGCTGACGTTTATGGATTTTTTGACAGGTTTCGTTGAGGAAGGAATAAGGAGGTTAGGGGAAGCTGAAGGAAATGACGAAACCGGATGGCTTAGGAGAGGGAAAACAGAGACAGACATCGGAGGCCGCAAAGAAAAGCTGCGTTTGCCAGTACATACCCCAACCAGCGAGTCCCCGTGACAGAATGGTTGGAACTTCCAACGCAATGTGCCACAAGGATGAGAGTGGAAGTCAGAAGCAGCGATAGAAATTGTATTATAACTGATCCACAGGGATATTTATGTATTTCACGTCTGTATTCTTGATTTTTGAAACTACAAGCAAGCATAGGAAATGCACCCCAAGTACACGAATCCTTCATTTACGAACAAATGATGCACTGCAATCAGCTTCATTTAATAGGAATATTTAGGTTGATCTTTTCGTGGCTTTGGTTAAAGTGAAGTTATTTCTCAATATGTAAAGAAAAAGATTGTGAAGTATGATATTTAAAGACGTTTGTAATACGTCAACACTCCCAAATATCTTTTGACCGCTTAATAATATATCTTTTATATTAGTTCCTTGGATTTAGATAAGAGTTAAGGCAATGATGGATGAGATACGGAATTATAGAAAGGTTAACCCCTCGATAAGCCCTTCAGGATGGAAGGAATAACCTTGCTTGAAAGTGGTTCAACTGATGGTATACCAGACCGGCATTCAGAAGACCTGGAGTCGAGTCTCGGCAAAGCCAAATAAATACGATGCTACTGTTTGGATTGATATTTACGTGGCTTTGATTATTTTATGTAATTCCTTAAAATAAATTAACTTTTTATGGTGCATGATTATTTTCATCTTTTGTTACACTTGCATCTGTGCGCATGAGTGTTACAAAGGTACTTTTTCCATGCAGTGCTTGAAATTTCGGATTTGACTGGTAAAAAAAAGGTAGCTACAGCTGGTTATTTTTCAATGCCTTACTAATAATACAGTTATAAATTGTACATTTTAACAACAATAGTAAAAAAAACGCCTACAACACAGCAAATATGAAAACATTTTCGCGAAAATCAAGGAGCTCTCCCTATGAATCATAAACTAGAGAAGGCGAAAGAATTTATGTTTGGCCACGGGTATTAATTTTCTTTATCCAAATCTGGCATCACGAAAAGTCTCGTAAAAGTTCTGCGCTGCTAATCGTTGCAAGATATTGTTTTTTAATCAGTAACATAGCAGTCAACTTAGCTGTATGGTGTACACCCAGCGAAGCTTAGCTAGAGATGGACACTAGTAGGGATCTGAAAGCGAGATGGGGGGAGGGGGGGAGGTGAATTGGATCTGCTGCGAGAGCGATGAAGATGTAGGAGGAGATTGGATGGCTGCATCGAAGGGGGGAGGGGGGAAGAGGCGTTTACGGGAAATGGGGGAAGAAGAGAGAACGAGTCAAGCGAACCGGAAGTCGAGATTGCGAAGCTAAAAGGGGAATAAATTGCCTGATACGTTCGCGCCGAACCGCTTTAACCACTCCCCACACTTCCGAAACGTTGCAAAACTTTTTACTCTTTCTTCCTCTCTCTCTCTCTCTCTCTCTCTCTCTCTCTCTCTCTCTCTCTCTTCCCTCATCATCCCACCTGCGATTTTTGTCATTCTCTTTTATTATAACTCTTCTCCCAATTCATTATATGCTAAACAGTTCGCATAGACAAATAATTTGCATGCTTTTCTGAGGTTAGATCATTTGCACTTACTCATTTGTTATGCGTAAGAGTCGTTCACTGACTATGACAATTTGCCTCAGACATTTGGGCATCGGTTCAGACCCAAAGTGTCACCACACGGAGTGTTGCTACTTCCAAACTAATTTCCTTTCCCTGATAATTGTACAACCTATTCTCATGGAGAGGATAAGGCCCTCACTAGGTTTCCCTCATATTAGCTATTCTTTTATTGCGGTAGCCTAGATATATTTGCGTCATAAAAATACCCATGATAATGAAAACAAGTTCCAATAACTAGTAGAGCTCAGTCCTTTTAAAAATATGCTGTCTTTTCACTTACCAAATGATATTTTCCATAATCAGAAAGTTTTCATATTTACATACATTCAATGGACGAGTTTGATGGCCTACATGAAGTTATGCAGTACACTCATGTACGATTACCTTACCTGCCTTTAAGTGACATGCACATTGAATATTTCTTCGGCCCATAAGAAATTACTTCCAACTTCACTGCCCATTTCATTATTCAAAGCTTTGCGGATATGCATAGAATTTAATAATCTATATTTTAGTCAAATAATTTTGGAGTCGAATAATACATAATGTTATATCACGAGAGCATGCGTGGATGGGTCAACGTGGAATATCACGGCGGCAGGGACAAGTAATGGATTCGATACCCGCCAAGTCCAAAGGCCTGGTTACACGGTACATTAGAATGTACAAGATTCTGTACATTTTTCTCAATGGTTTTATGAACAGATTCTTGTGCATTCACATGAAAAAGATCCACGAATAGGTGGTTTCACGGTACATTTTTTCGGACATTTTTACGGACATTTTTTCGAACATTTTAAAACGTTTTTTGAACGTATGTCTCTTTGTCTACCAAATGCTTTTTTATTACCTTTTTGCGATCATTTGTATCTCAATCTTGGACGATTATCGCGCTTCATACATTCAGCGCCTATCCATCTGATCCTTCCTTTTACCCATCCCCTTTTCTTCCGTTTCATCCTTTCGCTACCCATATCCAATCAGTGAAAAATCCAAGACAAGAAAGACGTTAAAATCAAAAAAAGCCGTTGCGTAAACAAAGTCGCCAATTCAAACCATATGAACTGAATGTGTTGTTTTCGTAGTCTTCCACCAGGTGACTCTGTAAGGAGTCCAACTTGTAAGATTTTCTGAACGAAATTAGAACAGGCGTTCAGAAATTCATACATTCTTACATTTTTGCGTGGTTACACTGTGAATTCTCGCGTTTATTCTAAGATTCAGACATTCTCACATTTTGTTGTACAGTCTAATGTACCGTGTAACCAGGCCTCAAAAGACAATTGAAAAAAATTGCACGCTGAGAGGGGTCGCATCACTTTCAATCTTTCGGTCACAATCAAGATAAGCTTAGCACTGCTTTCCATTCTCGTTGTTGGACAAATCAGGAACTACGAAGAACACCTATCTTACTATTAATTGCTGATTTAAATCTCTAGGGTTTTGCAATTGAATCGAAATGTAGGCTTAAGTGATTAAACTCGTTAATTATTAATTGATGACTTCTTCAACCCTATCACTAATCATCAGCACATATTAATAATTCTCTCTATCATTTTCTTGAGATAAACGTATATGTTCCTTCCAAGACGGTGGAACACCAATATAGACAGAATGCGAGCTTGCAACCCTTTGGTTAACCAATAGTCTTAGCTTGGCTAGTATTTTTGTCGCACTCCTTTCGAATTAAACCTGCACTATTTGAAATATTTGGCATCAAAATCAATAAAATATTGACCATTATGAAAACAGTGCTCAATGTACAGTAAAAAATATTTACCTCTTTATCGCGGAGATATTATTACCTCAAAATCTTGTCTTTGTTGTCCATATCGCGTCTATGCGAAGTAATTATGTAAAGTGGACGCACCCACTCATCAATCTGGGAAGTGCTTATGTGAGGATTCCTATCAGTTGATGAAAAGGGGATTCTTGGCCGATATTGAACGGGGTGTGGCAGAGAATAAAGAAAAACATTAGGCAAACAGGTTAGCTAAATAAATGTTTCAGTCGGGTCCGGTTTTCTTAGCTAGAATACAACGCAAAAACCTATTGCTGATTTTTGTAATCCTCGTTCATAAAATCACCTTATTTTTGCGTTGGCCGTTGATATATTAAATATTTTTCATATGCTCATCCACTGGCAAGTTCAAGTCACCGTGGCATTTACCATGTTCTCATGTCAGTATAAAAGAGATACATAATTCAAGAAAAATAAGCAATACCTGACGTAGTACTTCCTGGATCAATAAAGCGTAAGATGTCTTATTATAGTAAAACACTTAAATTATCATTCAAACGTTTATGATACCTGTGTAATATTTTCAAATAAATAAAAAGACCGAAAGAGTAAAACAGTAAACTTTGTAGTTAAAATGCGATACTTTTCCATGCAATGATTTGTTGACTACGATAAAAAAGGCATACTTCCTGGTTGCTAAATAAGAGAACCCCTTATATTTTACGATGCTCGTAAAAAATTATGGTAATGAGTAGAATAAATTTCACCTTTTTGATGATAACAGGAAAGAGGAAGAATGATTGGGTTAACCGATATCATCTGGTTTTCAAATTGTATATCAGAATATCATCAGATTAAATACGCCGAGATGAATAAATATTAAGAGAAAAAGAGCGCAAATATGAAAAATAAACGCAATTTATATTATCTCTCCTCCATTATCATTTTTAATCACAGAAAACTCATTACTAGGTCCATGTCATTGCCAAATCGAATCCAAAGTGAAAAACATCATTATTCGATTGCTTTTTAACATTGTTATTCGAGATATAGTAAGTAACTACATAGCAGTAGTTATAAAACGTGAGAGGAGAGGTCGAACATGAATAGATTTTTGTAATGTACCACTAACGCTTGTTGCGAGGTAATATTTTCAATATAGAATATATATGGAGAATAACAGCAGGAGTATTCCATCTGTGATGCTATAGTTGACGTGGCAATAACATATATTGCACAATAATGAATGAATTACTGACTCAATGCTGTTATTATTCTCGGCGGAATATTTTGCAGCAGTACTATTGCTATTTCGAAAAAAAATTACAGAACTGAGCATCAAAATCGCTAAGGTGAAAGCATTAAAATATCCAGTATTAAGCATTTGTTACTGATGCCGCTCACAGGAAAAATTATTCCCATGTCACGAAAAATGGTCTTACGGCCACAAGTCATCGAAATAAATTGGTTTAGAAAATGTATGGTTTTCTCGTCGCATTAGCGCTCCGATTGGTATCCTGCTAACGGCTGGAACAAGGGTGGGACCAGAGAGATTACTTCAGAGCCCTCTGACCCCGTAGCATGAGCTCAGTCGACGATCATTGAGGATCCGTAGCTCTTACACACAATGCCTTTTAACGTATTTACCGAATTGGTGAGCAATCCCATGTTATCCGTTGCCAGCGTTAGGGGGATCCATCAAGAGATCCTTTTAAATCCCCGTGAGATACGCCAGCGATAAACATTAAGGATTAGTGATTCACGTAAATCGCAATCATATCCGATTGCAGTGATTCCCATTTTGGCCTAAATTCTTTTAGGGGCCTCGTAAATACAAAGAAGCCTCCCTTTTCAAATAAAACTAGTGAGGAATTTTGCAATAATAAACGTGAATCTGATAACAATGGTCAAAAACAATACTTTTTTGTAGTAAGTAAACTAAACTATTCCATTCATCTACATCTGATGACCCTAAATTGTTTAATAAGTACTTATACTGCTCTGATTCAAGTACACAGGCATCAAATTTAGTGTCCAAGGACTTTACAGCTCCATTATAGCGCCAAATGTATGCAGTCAGTCACCGAAAAATATCTTTCATGAACTTAAATACCCACTATAAGACCTTATCCTGCATAGGGCTCTTTGATAGCCATAAATAAAAACTCCTTACAAAAAAGGGCCAATAATTGGTATGAGAAGTCGGCATATGATTCGACTTTAACGATTTTCTTGCTAGGCTAACACTGGCTCCACGTGCTCTAATTCTATTTGCCATTCAGGAGGAGGATACTCCATTTCCTGTCGGTCAAATGCGCCGTGTTCGGATACTTAATTTCCGGATAAGAGCGGATGTGTTTGAATGATCATTCCCGCTTTCTCTAAGGTATGGCAACGAATAATTCCATCGGTATTTGAGGCATCAGGAAGGAATGAAAGATATTCAAACGACCTCTTCACCAATCCTTATGAATACTAATGCTTGCTTACTTTCACTCTCGTGAACGACCGAGGAAAAGAGAAAAGAAAAGAACTCAACCGGTAAAATTGTACGTACCAAGTATGCAGCGTTTTATTTTCAATATTTACGGCTCTTAGGTGACGAGGGAGCAGAAAACATTAAAAGTACAGAAAATGAATTGTTCTGATATTAAATAACATAAAGCATAAAATGAAAACAGCATATTTTTGAGGCATTGAGGGACTTAATTGTTTGAGTAGGAAGAAAATTATCAAGAAAAAACCAGCAATAATTTCCTTAATCAAACGTTCCATATGACAAATGCACAATGAAATACTGGATGCCAGCAAATGTCATGAGACAAAAAAATGTCCATTCATCATTTGGGTACTCATTATTATAAATTTCAAAAAGATATTTAAATGTACTTCCCAGGGATAAATGAGCGACGAATTACTTTTTAGACAGAGAGTAGCGGAAAATTATTAAAATACATTTTTCAAAGGTAAATTGACACCAAATTACTTTTTATGATAGTGAAAACGGCTAAAAAAATATGAACGAAGCCTGAGGGCTAAAAACCAAAGCTATTTCAATAAGATCTCCAACGTCCACCTTAATTTGGTATGTACGTCGTATGAGTGTCCATTAAAGCGTGAATTAATCACCCGTACAAAATATCTAGCGTAAGAGATAGAATTAATGAACCATGAGAGCGATACATATACGAATATTTCTAGCCTATTGCCTGAACAAAAAAGAAGATATTCGACCGCCTGAGGGAAATAATTATTTTTTTCAATACACCTTTGTACACGTTAAAAAACGGAAGAGCGATTCCCGCTGGAAAACATTGGCGGAAAAACAAGGGCCACCGTCAACAAAACAAATCAACTTTGCTCCCTTCTTTACCTCCTGGTGTCCCATACTCCCTCAAACATTAACTCTTGCTATCCTTCGCGACCGCTCCGACCGTAAAAATAATAAATGGCCCGCTACCACTTTTCCCCCGTTGGACGTTTATTGAATATAAAAATATCGATTCAAATTATTACGGAGGATTTTTTTGGGGTGACAAGGTTAAAAAAATGAACAAATTAAACGAATTCCCCTCCCTAACTTCTTCCCCTAATATTTTTTCACTGCTCGTCGTGACCGCTCAGCTGCTCCCTCGTCACCTATGAGCCGTAAATATTGAAAATAGAACGCTGTGTACGCCTGGATTTCGAAAAAATATAAAAATTAATATTCGTTCCAGTTCAGTGATCTGCACGGAAGGAAAAAATCTCCCAGCATACACTCCCCATTTATGGCTATTATCAACAGTAAGCCTCGTCACTTGTCACTCTACCTTCTCAACAGCTCAATTACTTGCTCGGCTTCGTCCACGCTTTTATCAATGATCATACTGCGCAATGGACATGGCCAATGTTGACGATTGGCATCGGCAGCTGTATTTTGCAGATCAATAATCAACAATTGTTAATAAGTAATCTGACAGCCAATTTTCCAAGTTACTGTCGCTTTTCAGGAATTAAAGGGTAATCTGATTAAATGCCAAAATTATACCAAATTTCTGAGAGTAAAATAGCTCGATGAGATGATAAAACACATTTTTAATAAAATAATTGTACTTATATATACACAAAATAAACTCTGATTACAAACATTTTAACTATCTAACCCTGGTTTCCACATACATATTACTGCTGCGATGTATAATGGATGACGTGATGTTTAACCTCCGAATAATGGCCGATGAGCAAAAATATTTTATTAGATAACCAATCGTATGAGCGTACCTATATTCTATCCATCCCCTAAATTGTGTTCAAGTGACTGCTTATGATTAACTTTTCGTTTATGGTCATCCCTGAGTCGATGAGAAACCGATTTAGTATGGTATCTAGTGGTATGGTGTTGGCCACTTCAGCTAGTGGCCACACTTCACTCATGCCGTCAGTTAACCACCAAAAAATACGGCTCAATTTGAAAATTTTCTGCCCATTGCTCAGTAACAGTAATTAACGGATTCATAGCAAACACATAGGTGAGGTGTCTCTCTGTTGAAGTCAATATTTTTAAAAAAATCGTCTACATTGGATCGATTCATGTGTATTCCTGGTATCGCCATTCAAACCATGGTAAACATTTTTGGTTGGAAAACTATCGTCGAAGATCACTGGAATTCCGTTGCTGACCATCGAAAATGGGCAACAAAAATCATTCCTACAGTCGATTTTTTTGTGTGTCATCTGTTTTCATTTATACAAGAATAGAATATTATCGATGATATTGTTAGCTATTGGTTTCGCCCACCTCTGAACGACCTTCTCGGAAACTTTTGGCTTCAGTCAAGCGCAGTCACCCCCTTCCACGCACTTAAAAAAGAAAAAAAAACGTTCTTCCCCTCCACTCCGCCCTCTCGCCAGAATCCACGCACCCGCGAGGCTGCCGCACACCGCACCCATATCCACGAGACGCAAATTGAAGGCGCGATTATTTATCAGCGCATCACTCAGCCGCTAAGTGACGAAATGAAATATGGCCAGCGAAGGGGAAGGGGTGGGGTAATCGGGCGGGAATAACCGAGGAGAGGGGGAAGGGAATGTGGAGGTGGAGTGGCGGGGGGGTGGTGTGAAAAGACTTTGTGTGTGAGGGACGAGGGTGGAATGCGTGTACGTGAGCGTGATCGCTCACGCAATGAAAGTTTTGCGTGCACAAATTATCAGTAGCGTATTCCTTATCCATTACAGAAGGGAATACAGAAAGCAGAAAATTGACGTTAGATAACGAACACTGCTTCCCTAGTGGTAGTTGGTCATTCTGACGCAGTCAGCAGCCCATTCGGAGATCGCTATCGAGCGTATAGCATATATTCGAGCATATATTCGGAGGATCCCCTGAGGATGATCTGCAAGTCGCTGCTCGAAACGTCGGGAGACATGGACGACATCGACCGGTGGAAAACCCGAGAAACTTTTCTGCTTTCGAGCATAGTTTTCACATGAAAATGTCAGGCTCACCACTTTATTTCCGTAGGAAATTTTATAATTAGATTGGCTAAATATCATTCATCCTGTAAGACGGATTATTTTGTAATACCCATTAATTAAAAAAAAAGCTATACTGGTGACTTTATTCCGACTCTGCTCTTTACCCTGAATTATATCACAGTATATAGCACAGTACATTTTATATACGAGTAGACTTTTGGTGACTTATTAGAAGATCACACTTTATGAAGACTTTTCAATCCTGAATGAGTATAATGCAAAGAAAATTTCCATGTGCTCTCTGATTTAAATTTTAGATTATGAAATCTGTAAATCAATAGGTGGAACATAAATAGCAAACAATGAAATTTTTTACGCTCCTCCATTTTCCTCAGTCATCAAATTATATAATTTATGAGATGTATAAAGTTTTATTATTAATTGTAGGATGAAATTCTTGACGCGGCAGAATACAGGAGAAGAAGTAGGTATTCTAATATTTTAGGTATGGTAGGTATTTTATACCAACCATCATCGGTAATATTATGCATATTCATAATGTACGTTTGTTATGAATGGGATTTTCTAATGAAGATTTTCACAGCTTCTTTTTTCATATGTCAATGGTATTCGTAGTCGTGTTGACCATAGATTGAGAGAATCAAGATTCATTTTTTCCCTATTTCATTCGCGTACTGACAGAAACGGGTGCAAACACGCACAGAAAATTCGCTGCGGCAAACAGTGCAGTGAAGTTATTCGATAATCCTCTAGTTTGTTTCCGGAGTTGTCCCAACAGTTGGGGCTGCTATGATGAAAAGGTGAAGGTGTGAAGATATTTAAAGGAGGGGGGAAACGATCATTATGTTAATGTAAGGGAAAGCGTTATCCAAGTTTGCTGTTCCATGATGAAGGCATTAGTGGAAGGCAGCCTACAATATCAATGTCATTTCATGAGAGAAGGAAAGTGAAAAGAGTATACCCAAGTCTTGCCAACAGCGAATGAAAGGCTGTAACCTAACATCCTGTAGGGCAGGGAGTGTGTTATATTTCTATTGCCCAATACCTCAGACAAATAGGGCATCTTCTGACTCATTGGCAAGAGTAGGCTTTGAACCCTGGTCCACGATGTAGGATGTCAGAACTTCGGTTATCACATCATACAGATCCTCCGTTTAGCCCTTAGTGTGGTGTGCAGTTAAACCTATGAGAAAAAACCTGGCAGTCAATTTTCGTCAATAATGACACTATTTTAAGCAGTGATATACGAATCTGGACCGTGTTTTGTATCAAAATCTTTAATGAAATCATGCGATAGAAGGTATAAAATTGCAATCAATATCAATATTGTGAATATGGTGCCATAAACTTCCGCCGGAGATTGCTATGCTCATTTAAAAAATTTTAATTTCAATAACGACTCCCAATATTTGCACTACTAATTATTCTCACCTATTCTTTTATTTTCGTCTTCCTAATAAAGCATGTTTCAACTAATGGCACATGGTAGACAAGTTCGTAAGTAAATCCGGAAGAGCGTTAGAAAGAATTATGAAAAGGGCAAGGTTTGGAAACAGTCGCTCACATGCAGTGCCTTATGTCCAAGGAAATTTAGTGGGTATTTATTTTCTTGCCCTTGACCAGGAGCCCGGATCCTTTTCATACCTGCATATTCAAATTGGCATTAAGAGGGCGAATTACTTCCGATCGACCAGTATTTACGTGTCCTATTACTTGTTTAAAGCGTACGGTATCACGTTAAAATATTACGAGTATGTGATGCAGATCTTGGTCAATACTCGCCTGTATCTACATTTTTTGGCTTTTGGTTGGCTGTATTATTATCCCGAAGGACAAAATGACGGGAAGAGAGACAAAAGAATGCCTTGAATCAGTTTGTGAAGTGAACAAATAAGGATATAAAAGAGAAGAAATACGTAGACATAAAAACGTCAGCTGATAGATGAGTGGGGTGGAGAAGTGCACACAACCAATCTCTAGACTATTGGCTGGCGACAATGACAACGCCCAGGACTATAAAAAAAACTATTCAGGCGGACCTCAAACCCGCAACCTTCGCAACGACAGGCTGGAGCACCTCACCCCTCTGCCATCGAGGCCGAAAAAGGTCTCGTTGGCATGAAGAGAGAAACTCAAGCGACGCGCGCGTGGGGGCTGTTGGTGTGAGCAGTTCGCTGTTATACGTGCGCGGGAGGGAAGAGTAGTGTGGGTGGAGGAGGAGGAGGAGGAGGAGGAGGAGGAGGAGGGAGAGAGAGAGAGAGAGGGAGAGAACTAAAGGCTGATGGAGTGAAATTTGATGCCGTCGTTCCCTTAAATTAGGGCGCGGGAGAATGGGCCGGGGGACGGAGGTGGTTTCTCTCGGGGTTGTGAACGGGGGGAATGGGGGGGAAGGACGGAGGTGTGCCGGCACCTGGATCGGATGAGGGGTGGAGTGGGGAGAAGGGTATCGGGCGACGGTGGCGCGCTCGGTGGGAGGACGGGGAAGGATCCCCCGCGGCGCGCTGCCGCCGCCGCCTTGCGGTGGTAAAGGGGCCGTGAAGTGGGGGCGGAGAGAGAGAGAGAGAGTTTAGGGGCCGCTTGTGCTGTTCGAGGACTGTTGGGGCGGGTGGTGTGGGTTAAGCAATGGTGTGACGGAAGCCCCGTGGATTCCCGTCACGGCGCCGACGGTGGCGCCTGATTAATCGATTGCGTGATTGATTAACGAGGCGATTGGGGCTACTGGGTTGTGTGTGGACCACCTCCTCCTCCTCCTCCCCCCCCAAACCCCCCTTCCTGCCACCGCCTCCCCGAATCCTTGCCACCCGTCTCTGCGACTCTTGTCAATCCTTCCTCGTCCCGCCCCATGCATTGTCCCCCTGCCCTCATCCCCGCTCGGTGCCGTGCCCAAACCAATCAGTCCACCGGGCTAGTCCACCTCTCCCTCCCCGTTTATTGTCCTCACCTATTATATATCCTCACTTATATGGTCATCCCAATATTTGATATGTATTTCTAATTCCTCTTACTTCTTTCTCTTTCGTTACCATTTCATTTTACTGAGCTCCCTACCGCAACATACGAATTATAATTAATCTACCACCTCTGGAATTTTAATTTTCAAAAAGCCACAACAAAAAAGTTATCGTCCCTATGCCACGAAGTCGTCTTGTTGTCGAATTTGTCCACGCAAAGAGAAAGTTTTTCAATCCTAAATTAATCCCTTTTTATTCGTTTATTTTTTTAATTGTTAGCTTACACAAAAAAAGTTTTCTTTGAATTTTAAGATAACTGTTATGCAAGGCTTTAATAGGATGCGATGTCATAACTAAAAGGAAACACCCCATCCGCATTTTGGAAATAATTAAATCCGTTACCAGGCAACGAAAAATTTTATTATGAGTTGAAATATCAAATTGGGCTGCAAATTGTTATTTTCCAACATAAGCCACCTTCTTTCTTAGCCACTGCCTTTTACTCGTCGCCCAAACTACACCGCTGAATTCAAATGCCAATCAAGTGGACTCATTACCAATCCACTCCTAAATCAAATCCAAGGCGTAGCAATTCTATACCGTCATTTGCCCAGAAAGCTACACTACTAGCTGTCTCAAAATAACATGCCAGCTGCCAAATAAATCTACCTTAAAACCGTAATTAAAAATACTGGAAAAGGATAATTTTTCCATATAAATTGAGCCAATGAATTCATTGAATTATACAATGACAATTTTATATTTCTACTTAACCATTTATATTTAAAAAATAGAAAATTTTGATTCATTCATTCGGCGAATTTATAGCGGGAAAAATGTCATTTCCGATTAAAAACATCCATGCATAGGTTGCTGAAGAACCTTAAGTCTTCACGCGAGTCCTACATGTATTCTGCTAAAGTCAGAAAGAGGGTCTTCTGGTCATAGCGTTAAAATATAAGGTATATAAAATCAAGCTACGCCGGTGGGTACTTTCACTCGAAAGTAAGATAAAAATCATATATTAAACCTTGACGTGAGTTGCATTTAAGACCATTTACACCATGGAGCCATCATTTGCTTTGCGGGATGGTACGAAATAGGTAAACGAAATTAGAACACGAGTCATGATTTTAAGGCAAACGGTGACTCTGTACGCAATTGCCCTGCCGGAGCCGTGTGAGGAATTTGTACAATAGAAATTTGGAAGGGGTCAAGATTATTGAACGTGCCATTCGTCTTATATTACTTGGAGAGAAACATTTTTGAATGGCCTACGATTTCAGATAGAACACCTAGATATAAATAACGATAACGCACAGTAAATCTTAAGGGGAAAGCCTCCAATTGGGGGTACAAGGCGAAAGGCAACGCGTCAATATCCACAGAGGCTTGGGAACTGCACATGCGTAGATGATTTTAAAATACCATAAACGTGGGCCCATATTCATTCAATCTTTGAAGACAAGGGCATTACGAGGACATTTAATACTTCCGACTCCCAATTTTTCCCCACCTAACCTCTCGCTAAGGCTCCTTCGTCCTCATCTCCTCATCCAGACGCTCATAAACTTTTCCAATCTGCATTCCGCACTCCCTTCCACTGTTTATTCTCCGGCACCTCATCCGTTCATTTCAATCCCATTCCCCCACTCCGGACGGAAAGCCTTCGCCTTGCATATTCAAGACCTTTCCACGTCGCCATAGCAGGAGGCGGGCAGGAGTTAGCGAGCGTGCGGAGGAGGTTAGAGGGATGGTGGGAGGATGGGGATGCGTAGATTAAGGGGAGTAAGAAAAGCGGGCGGAGGGGACGGGGGTGAAAAGACGGCAGGTGTGACGTGGAGACGCGAAATCAAGGAAGCGTGAGGGTCCGCAAAGGCACAAAAACAGGGAATTTTGGATAGGAAAGCCTTGAGAAGTCGCATCATTCCCATTGAAACTGCGTTTTTTCATGCTGCGAACCTCTCGTTTAAAACTCACGCCGTCGTTTGACACAGGATTCTCAAGTCCATTGCTAGAATTGTTGTCACTCCGCGCGCATTAAAACATATTTCAAAATCGCCACTCGCGGCTCTACGAGACATCCATATCCACTTTTCACGAATAAATGCACGGAAGTAATATGTAATTATGGCACATTTAAACTAAATCATATGAACCACACATTTAACGCATGCAGGACGATTGTCAACTAAAAAAAGACTTCTTCCACTACTGTCAATGACGAACGGCACATTGAACGAGAGTCTGAACGAGACTGACTGGTATGAACGAGTCCAAAGTCTACTAGTCTAAACGAGTCCAAACGAGACGCCTAGTGGCTCCGCCGAATGAAATGCGCTCGTGACAGCAACATATATATAACGCTTGAACGCCATGTTCTTGGGCCTCCTAAAATTGAGTCCCCTTGGATACAGTATATGGAGGACACGATCAAAAGCTCAATTTCTTTGGTCCATTAAAAATGGCTGGGAGGGAAGTGAGGAGAGAAACCCGGCGTCAAGCCAGTCTACTCTAAACAGAAAGCGCCATAGGGACCACGGCTTAACACCACCCCCAAAGGACGCAGTATGGCCTCTTGTAGAGCCCAAAGCAAGGTTCAGGATGACTATAAAAATCTCTGAAATGCCGGTATTTGAATTAGGGCCCGCTAGGGGTAAAGACAAAACACTATCCATCACACCTACGTGGTCCTCCTTCACGCTGTCATGATTGAACTTTTCGGGGGGTAGAATGTCACCATTCAGCTGTATCTCAAATTGGAAAATGTCCCCTCAGTACGTCAGACGTTTAATATTTAAATTTCAAACTCAGAAAACTGTTGGCAAACTTGACTCTATCCAGCATGAATATTTCAAAATGATGACACAAATTTTAAATGGGGTAATTTTCCGGTAATTAAGACAAATGGCCTCTTCTAGAGCCCAAAGCAAGGTTCAGGATGACTCTAAAAAATCTCTGAAATGCCGGTATTTGAATTAGGGCCCGCTAGGGGTAAAGACAAAACACTATCCATCACACCTACGTGGTCCTCCTTCACGCTGTCATGATTGAACTTTTCGGCGGTTAGAATGTCACCATTCAGCTCTATCTCAAATTGGAAAATGTCCCCTCAGTACGTCAGACGTTTAATATTTAAATTTCAAACTCAGAAAACTGTTGGAAAACTTGACTCTATCCAGCATAAACATTTCAAAATGATGACACAAATTTTAAATGGGGTAATTTTCCGGTAATTAAGACAAAATACGACCAGTCGAGAGAGTATGGAGCGTCCTCTGAAATCGGTAGAGGAGGCAAAAAAATACTGCCGGAGCCCACGACGAGATTTACAAGTGGATCAGCCAATACAAGGAAGTAAACTGAAAAAGGCACATGGCGAATACTAATTGACTTACGGATCTCCGGAGGAGCCGCGGCAAACTAACTCCCAGCGTCAAAGATTATAGAGTCAAGAGATTCGAGTGGAGACAGACGATTTCACGCACCCTGGCTCCATCCCTCGGGTGAAGTCGATCCGCCGGAATCCTCGCCAGTGCGTCCATGCGTTATGCGAAGAGTCCGAGCGAGGAGTAAAGCCGGTGATCGACGGAGTACTGCCACGGTGGAAGTAAAGGAGGGACTGGCCGAAAAACCGAATTTCACCGCGCGTTTACCACGCGGGTGCGTCATCGGATGGGCGAGCGTGTTTTGTGTGCAACGAAGTCCCTCGGATGCGACTTGGTTGACCCCGCCAAAGAGACGGGGTCGCAGAGTTCTAATCGCCCGTGGAACCATGCCCGAGTTCCAACGTACCGAACTCGTCCGTCCAGGAGATTGTCAAATTGAGCGCGCGTGCAAGGTGCGATAGGCCGGTACGCGGCCCTCGTAAACCCGGCAGCCGCTACTGACCGAAGGAATTCCTTTGAACATAGCAAACCTTTCGCGTGCAGGAATTCGATTGTTGTAGATCAAATTGGCAAGCGATGAAGTGCGGTGGAAATGTCCGCGATTGGAAGGTAAACATGAAAAAATATTGGGAATGGCTGACAAAAGTCGTCATTTACTCTTAAAACTATCAGAGATGGACAACAGCAACCACCAGGTATTCGTTATAACTTCATTTATATTATTATTGCCGATTTTTATGTTCTTTTAAGTAGAAGTATATTCTTTAAATATTATTTTAACTACAATGAATCATTGTTCTATCATACATAATTTATTATAATAACCTTTGAATAACTGATTTTTTCTGCTAAAATTTAATAGATACAAATTTTGCACCCTTATAACCATTTGTACTGACAATTTTTGGAGGAGGACCACTTATTTCATTCTAGTTTAATTTCTTTGGCATAACGGTGTAGCTTTTCTTGTGCGTTTACTAATTGTAAGTTGCGCTGATCGAACTCTCTACATGTTTCTAGATGTCTCAATAATCATTCAGTGGCATACGATATAATCTGCCTATTGCAAGGAAATTCTGAGAGCTAGTGAGGTACATTCATACAATTCACGACTGAATCAAAGGTAATTCCAAAAACATGTTTTTCAATGAAATGAAAGAATTTATTTCCAATAGCCTCGGATACCACGCTTTGATGAAGCCTACGATGTCGCCTCCAAGGGAGACAGGCAAAATGTGTTTGGTGGAGGAACAGGTGCTTCGAAGATTAGAGGAAGGCGATGGAGGGCAAAGAGGAAGGGAAGAGGTTTACGGTTAGGAAGTCAAAATTTGAGAGAGAAGTGGAAGAGGGAAGGAAGGAGGGAGAGGGATTGGGCTTGAAAGTTGTGACAGACTTGAGTGCGGCGAAGGGTGCGAGCTCAGAGCGGGAATCTTTGTGTAATTGAATTCATCTCCCGGCGACGTGGCGCACGGAGGCCAGGGGTGGGAGAGAATTAAGAAGAGGTAAACAGAGTGGAAGTGGGGGGGGGGGTGGGACAGGGGAATATTCCCTTAGTTAGGTCATCGGGGGAGCATGAGGCAGGTGCGCCACAACGGTGAAATAGAGGGGCCAAAAATGTATATATAATCAACAATAATGCGTATATTAGAGCTGAGAATTATCAAACTCTACTAAGATGTTTTTAGTCATGTAAGGACTTCAATGCACATTGTGAAAAATGGTCACAAGGCTAAAAATTTTTAATTTACTTTGTGATTTGAAGCTTGAAATATTTTTCATAACGTAATAGTTTGAAGAAAGCAGTACCTAATTAGATAAGGAGAGGCAATACCAATGTAGGGACTTGAATAAAAAGATGTGCTGTGCACATTTTAGTGAACTTAAAATCTTGGCAGTAAATATACTTACTGAGGCCTCGGAATAAATTGTTATTTCCGTAAAAAAGTGTAATAGAATACTCAAAATGCCAATGTTGAGACTAATAAAAAATATGCGCTGCATATTTCTGGGAACTTAAGATCTTGGCACTTAATATCCCAAATACTTACCGAAGTTTCGGAATAAATTGTCATTTCAACATCTGGTTGATTTTCCAGTGTATGTCAAATTACCTCTCCCCCCCCTCAATCCCTATTGTGGTGAGGGGGCTATCTCTCCACCCCCGAGAAATCATAGGTTGTGGCTCACTTCCCGATCAACACTGCCCCGTTTGCAAAGTTATTCGCACCCTCATCCCTTTCGACTTCACTTTGATTTTGAATGCTGCACAAAATTTGATGCGTAGAAGATGAAACTCCCCCTCTCTTACATGGAGAATAATTCTTAAAACTACAGTTTTATTTTTCCATTTATCGGGGGTTAGGGAGGGGGGGGCATCCCCCTACCCCAAGCACGAGAGTTCACCACGCTCTTTCGATTCCTTTCGCATTGGCATTTGGCTTGGCATTTCGGTTGGTGCGCTCCTGACAGGAGGTATAAGACGGTGTGAGACGATTGGGCTCAAAACCAGTGAAATAGAAGCGCCAAAAATGTATATACAATCAACAATAATGCGCATATTTGGACTGAGAATTATCAAACTCTACTAAGATGTTTTTAGTCATTTAAGGACTTCAATGGACATTGTGAAAAATGGTCACAAGGCTAAAATGTTTAAATTTACTTTGTGATTTGAAGCTTGAAATATTTTTCGTAATGTAATAGTTTGAAGAAAGAAGTACCTAATTAGAAATAATTTACTCTATACGGCGAGAAATGTTTAATACATCACCCAAAATGCCAATGCAGAGACTAAATAAAGATATTTTGTGAATATTTCTGTGAACTTAAAATCTTGGAACAAAATATCCCAATACTTACCGTGGCCTCGGAATAAATTCTTATTTCAGCAGTTTTGTTGATTTTTCAGCGTATATCAAATTACCTCTCTTGCCTTGGCTCCACCAGCATATTCGATGGGACACCGGAACTTTTCTACTTACCATCCATAAAAACTCTTATTCTTCTACGTTGACAGCATTCCCATGGTGATATCTCCAGTAAGTACCTTGATTATCATATCTGCAAGCTCTAAATATTATTACCTCATTCTTATGTTCCACGTGAGACTGAAAACCTGACCAAGTATTTGGTTATGACTGCAAGGGAGTGGCTAAGACAATTTGCTTCCAAAAAAACACTTTAAATAAAGGTGAAATGAGGACATTAATTTTGACATGGTAGTTCAATCAATTCATTAATGTGAAATTTGCACTTCAATACGTTTTTCATGAATTTCCAATGGATGATATCACAAAGATTCTATCCTGCTCAATGGAATTAAATATATATTATTTAAACTTTTGCCATAAAAGTTTAAATAATATATTTAGGCTTACTCAGATTTTTTATACCTCGGAACGATGTATTTTTTAAAAGAAGGAACAAAACGACTTAGTTACATTCAAATTAATAGGTATTTCTAGCGTAGATTCGACCATGAAACTGATTGAAATGAATTGAAACAAATTACTTACGAAAACCACGAATCCGTGAGTAACATCTTCTCTATATGGAGATTGGAAAAATCTCACGGATCTCTTATGATTGCTCAAGATTACCGTTTGTGATTTACAAAGTTTGCTAATGATATCAAACTTTGATCAATAGGGTAATGATCGTTCCCTTTATTGTTCTACACTATCAGAGAAGATAGAGGGAACAACATGCTATATTCTGAGATGAAAGAAGCCATTCTTTCACTTTAAGGGTGAGCAAATGACAACACACTATCAGTCTCACCGCGGTAAATATTCCGATAGGAAATTTACTGTGACTCAAGGGATGGGGTTGGTTCTCAGTTGCAAGTAAATGAAAATGCAGTTTATTTCTTTGAACAATGTCCATATTATATAATCCCACATACACGCATTGCGTTTTGTGAATCATTTTTATGTATGCATTCATGTATTTTTGTAGTATTATCTTAATCATTATCATAATTATTATTAATATTATTTACAAGGTACAATCATTGTTGTACACAATTACACGCACACCCCTGAAAAAAATGGAACACACACCTTTGCAGTGGGGCAAAAAAAGAGATCCAATTTAATACTCTCTCAGTAATGTCTATTTTTCTCTGGTCTCTCCACTCGAAAAAGAGCCTCACCCACTGAGTCATAGACCGCCCCTACTCCTTGCAGATTCCAGCGCCGCAATTCCAAATGTGGCCACAGAACGAAGCACTCAGATGGCTCTACACAAAATGGCGTCTAAGGGTCACGGGAACGGGGCAGCCGGAGTAATGCTCTTTCAATTTTATTGGGGTGGTCGATCACAGAGAAAAAAATCTCCTTCCACCTCTTATCACACAGTAAAAGAGCAATAATCGACCATAGTATTCACCACATACATCATACATCTTCCTAGCTTTCCCGTTCTCAAATTCAAATGCATGGATGCCTTATAATCAACTTCATGGATTATGAATACTTTTTTCATATTTATATATTCACTCAACGTCTCATAAAAACGTCTTCACCAGACCTGCGTAAAACTGTAGAGCACACTTTTTTTTCTATCCTTCGTTACCAATTGACCAAGAAGCAAACAAATCAATTTTATTCTCTCCCTTAGCAACTCTACCACGGTTTCTTTTCGCAAACCCCTATTTTTGGAAAGAAAACAAAGGTTTAAACATTACTCTACGGTTATTGCTTTCTTTTATTGCAAGAAGCCTTATTTATTTATGATTTCTTTCTTATATGTTTCTCGGCTGATTTTTTTAAAAATCGAGTTAAAATAGATCAAGCAATTTCTTTGCTTCATGTCATTATCCAGCTAGAAATTGTTCCTCTGGGACAGGAAAAAAAATTAAGGAAAAGTTGGACAAAAATCGTGTGATATGAAAAAGAGATGCGTAAGACAAAAAGAATGGCAAGGTCGGTGAACACTTCATTCCTCCTGAATTTTTTTACCATATACCCATCACCCAAAAAAGATGGAAAGGAAGAGTTGAGTTTCTTAAAAATTTGAAGATTTCGCTTTTGTCTCTTGCCTAACAGAGAAAAAATGAAAATTTGGAAAATGCTGAGAAATCCTGAAGATTTGAGGGAAAACTGCAATGTCATTCACGCTGAGATAGTAAATTAATCGCCAAGAAAATTTTCAAAGGCCTTATATAATAGTAAATCTTTATGCATGATAAAAATATTTTTAGAAACGATTCTCTTAATGGAAGGGTCTATTAAACTATCAGGATGGGGAACTTAGGTAAGGGTCTGAGGTCCACTAGCTCTATTCGCTCGCTTTGCTTGTAACATTCAATATTTTTCTTTGCACATATCCCCGATTTTCTCTCCTTCCAATCTAAAACACTACGCCATAGTCCTCTCATTCTCTTATGCCTTATCAAAATTAACAGTCTATTTCAATTCTCTCCCAGTATGGCAAGAGATTTAATCCTTCTGGGATACATGGGTGGAAATCAGGCCGAAAACATTATTTCGTAAATTGAAGGAAATGCAACTTATATTAAGGCAAGAAAATTCATCATCTTCGAATTCTTAAGGGCATTATAAGAAAAAGATATTTAGGATGAGGTATTTATATGTAAAATAAAGTAGGTTTTTGAAGAATAAAAGTGAAATTCATATTAAGAATTTGGTGTTTATATTTAATGAATTAACTATTCGGGAAAGGATTTGAAGGAGCTCAGTATTTTCACTGCACATCAGTCCATCATTAAACTACGTCTAGGTTAATAGACCGCTTACTAATGAATTGATTGAATGAGAGAATACGAATTAAATTTGGCAAACATATACTTATATACGCAAATAATTATGTCGTAATTACATTATGAGAACGAATAACACTTAAATGACCAAAGAACATATGTAATGTAATGAATTAACGTTTACTTTGGTGATGCCTCAAAAAGAAGAACAAGTTTGCCCGGAAAGTACGGACACGTTTCTACATAAGGTACCGTTGATTAAAAGGTGCTATTGAAATTGCGTGTACGTAATTATGGATAATTACTTGAAGACAAAATATATATAAAGGCATGACGCATTTTCTGCTTCAAACAAAGGTCTCCTTCACACTTATTGTTTAATATTTACTGCTTCAAGACTTTCCGTGCTCCATATTGTCAAAAATCACATCTTTAATCATAAGTAAAAATATTCAAGGGGCTTTGTGTAGGACTTTGGACGAAACATGAGTAAAAAATTTAAATATTCGGTTTCTTTGGTGAAGAAGAATCTAGGGCACCATCAAAACCTTGTACAAAAACGATCAAATGAAAGTTCTCATAAGGACGTTCTCCGTGAAAAGTCATGGTTTCAGCGCTATTTCTACTACTCGGCTTTACGGCAAGACCATAACGTATAATGTTCCTGCACCTTTTCTCTATACGCGTTTCCTCGAACTAACACCAATGTCTTATACTTTAATTTAACTAAGCAACAGTCTCGGTCTTCACAGAAGTGGCGCTTCGAGCTCTGTCATATTACAACAAGAAAAAATAACAATAATTAATAACATGTAGAAACAAGTGACATTACAATTGTAATGCTTTAGTTGATTTGGCATGAACAAGATCACTCATTCAGGAGGAAATAATAACAGCTATCTCATAATAGGCTACGTGAAAATTACTCAGGGGAACAAGTGTATTGAAATTATTAAGAAAGAAGATCAACAATATTAAATATAAAATAGGTATTTTCACAAAAAGCTATGAATATGCTACGTCATTGACATTCCTTCTTTCGAAAGCTTTGAGTTTCAAAATTTAACAAATCATATTTTGCTAACTTGAGGATGGGTTCCTAACTAAAATCTTCAACTATCGCGGAAAAAGTTGAAATAAGAGCTTAATTGTAAAACTAGCATTCTACAATCTGCCTAAGATATCTGTTGCCGCACCTCGCAATGAACCACAGTGCTATATTTTTCTTCCCGCCGGCATTAAAACCTCTCCCCATACAGAAGAATTTAGTTTGTTTTTAACGGGATTTTTTTGATAGTGTGGCACATATATTTATTTAATCATTGATTAAAAATTTATTTCGGGTAATTTTAAATAATATTCATTTAAATTTTGATGCTGCTAAAGGATATATTACAAAACTAAAGAGAAATATCATAGTAACGCTTGTATAGCTAGGCAAAATTATTTATCGTATTATTTAAAAATGAAAATTATAAATGCGAACCCTGATGATAATTAAAAATTAAGATATATGAAACTACTTTTAGGTAGAACCTTCGGATATTATTAATGAATGCCAATTAAAAAATGAAGCATCCACCCCAACTGTAACTGACAACGGCTACCAGTAAGACGGAAAGTTAAATTCTTAGTAGGGGAAGGATAAGAAAGGGTTAAGATAATGAAAAATGGCGGATGGAAAGAATTCACACCTACATTAAATTATCTTGGATTCCAAATTCTAGCTTCTCAACTCTTCAAATTAAAAGCCAAAAGTGTGCACGAAAAATACAGAAGAAAAGGAGGAAAAAATCGTCAAACAAGTCAAGAATGAGAATTGCCGAATGAAAAATAATTACTGCACTTGAATACAGCCGTGAGGGAAATTAACTTCAGACCGTAGGGAGGCCAGTTTGTCGCTCGCAATTAATAAACTCAAAGATAGAAGTTTCCTTCGAAAATGCATTTATGGCCAACAGAGAATGATTATGAAAACGTGTCGAAGGACAAAGGGAAAAACTAAAAGCGCACCACGGCAAAGTTTCAGGAGCCATATCCGTCACAGTTAGTTTCCACAAAGTAAACAACGCAAAAATTTCAGACAAAACGTGTTGAGAACTCTCTCTAGCCTGATATCCATAAACCTAAACCACACGAGCTGAGCGGTGTACTTATTGAATGATATGTGAACATTTTTTTTTATAATATTGGGTAGTAAATCACCTTACGTACTACGCGGTGGCTGATGGTGATTAAAATTTTATTTCCATCAAAAAGATTCTCATTCTCCCTTATCATAAAAAATATAATATATTAGCTGAGGAAAAATAGGTCAAAATAAGAATAATTAACTTGGAGTATATTAGAAAAGTTATGGGCACAAAAGGACGATGCAATTATCATAAAATGGAAGTGGCTTTAGGGATAGGCCTGTTTTTTTTAAAAAGTGTGGACAAGGGAATGGCCCGGTCAAAAAACATGTGAGGCCCTCCATTTACCACCACGTGAGCAACGTCTCTCCAAACCAATTTTGGAGTATCGCAAGCTTCTTTATTAGACAAAGCATACTCGACATTCCTAACGCAGCCATTGATTTAAAAATACAAAGCAAATGGGTCAAAATATTTCCTTTCTCTCTTACTACATTATCCACTCCTTTATCGGAGTAAACGTTTTATGAAAAAGCTCGTGTTCAATTTATATGCCGACTACAGTTTTTTTTCCCGAAAATTTAATCGGCTGATTATTCGGTTAAAATTTTAATGAAATTTTTAATTAACTGAATAAGAGTTGCGGAAAAACCTACAGTTTAACACTTGTATATAGAAATGCATTGATGCATTCGCATTAGTAATTGACTCTGTTCACAATTTTGTTCTGAGGGGGAAAATCCTGGGTTCGTCGGTGTTATGAACCAAAACAAACACTTTCATGCCAGACTATTTACCTTAGCAGCAATTACTCTAATGTGACGAATACCAAAGGCTCCACTCCTTTTAGTCTTTACTATTAATCCGAAGGAAACTGAAGAAAATGAAAAATCGAAGGACATAGAACTACAAGGAAAACTTTCAATGCAGAGGGAAAAGTAACAGCAAAATAAGTAGGGTGCATACGCAAGTGTACGGAAGATATTGTAAAAGTTCATGCAAGTATTGATCACAGGAAAAGCTGAGAGGTGTATGAAATAGAAACTTAGCACGGAAATCAAAAAGTGCACACCGTAGTATCTAGTGGCTTTGCCCTATTATATTTCACGCACAATTCTTTGGGTCCCTTGAACGCTTACAAATTATGACAGGAAATTGTATTCACACAAGTCATCATTAGAAAAAAAAAACTTGCTTCGAGAAACGTCATAATATTCCTCGAGCATTCTCACAACTACACATAGGCGACAGACAATCAAATATTGTTGCATTCGACGAGGAGAATTTCATTACTAATTCATTTCTTTCCATCAATTTTTTTCTCCCATAACTAGTCACAAATCTGTCTTTCTATCATTAGCCAAGAATTGTTTTTTTTTAATGTTGAGCGAAATCATTAGTATTCACTCGAGTCTTCCTAGAGCACAGCAACCCTTTTAAATATATGCCTGTCTATTGGGTTTTTGTTTATTATTTTTTTTCCGTAACTAAAGCTATAAATCATGAGAAAGGGATGGGTATTGAACGAAGGATATATATTTTTATTTGAACACATATCATTAAATGTTGTAAAGCGGTAGTCGTATCGCTCAAATCACAGTTTGCAATTATTTTTCATTTTCATCTGTGTAACATCATCAATAATAGCCTGTAAATAACTTTCCTAACTTTTTTTCTCGTAAGAAATTTGATTAATGTATCATACAATATATTTTTTTACAGCTGCTGGGTCTCTGTACTACTGGTTGCTTCTCGTTACACCGACTGGAATATTATTGTTCAGTCCTTTTTACATGCTCATGTTGTCGACGCCCGGTCGATCTTGTGAGTTCTTAGAAAAATTTCTTTCCTTAACGTTTAAAATCGCGTCCTAGACCGTCTAAAGTAGGGAATCAAAGGAAGGGCAGCGAAAATTTTGAATAAAAAAAACTGAAGGTCGAACGCAAACTGCGAGAAAAAAATAACTCCTTCGAGAGGTTGTCATGGGGGAAAGGTGTGGTTCTGGTGCTAATTTCATTCGTCTGCTAAAAGGGTGCTATTATAAGAGGTCATTCATTCACTACAGCAATTTATATATATATTTATATATTATAATGTATGTACACATATGTATCACAACGCCATCAATAATGGTATCTTATGCTGTCCGTTCATCCCTTCCTCCTACGGAAAATTCTTTCCCAATCTCTCCGGTACGGCAGTGTACTCCCGTTCTCAATTTAAAAAATCCTTCCCTGTCCTTTTGTATATATATATAACATGTAATATATGCACACAATGATATACAGGCCACGAAAAGGCTTGTTGCATCGGTTTAGGTACACTCGGTCGCTCCCCATTTTAATTTGCAGACGAGGAGCGGAAGAAAAAGGCCTTGATGATAATTTTTAAAACACAAACAATTTTTTTTTACAAACATTACCATCAACGATTACTCATATAGGCATATTTATCATATTAAAAAAAGACACGCACACACGCATTAATATTATTGATATTAATATTATTATAATTATTATTATCAGGCCAAGGGTGAACAGGAATAATATGTAGTGTAAATATTTGTAAGTATTTCTCACATTAATATTCCTCGCCTTGTTTGCATCTGTTAACAAGTAATGACTTATCTTTACTGCTTGCTTTACATGCATAATGCGTAGTAGAGGGTTGTTAATGTGGCCTAGTATCCTTTGCTACGACATAACAGAGGAAGCTGCCGGATGAGGGCTTAAAATTATTGGCACTGAATTTCTCTATAAGCATCCCACGCACACGAATTTAGGAACTGGTTGGAAACAAAATTAGCGGCTCTCTACCCTGATCAATTCATTTTTCGCACAAAAAAAGACGTTTTTAATCCAAAAAGTAAGAAAATCACGGAGACGAAAAATGTTATTGGTAATATTAAACAAGGTAATTACTCACCCTAGTTGTGAGTGTACGGTAAAAAAAAATAAGCTTCCACTTTTTCTTCAGGAAAGATGCTACCAAGCCTTCACCCTGGATTCTTAAATCGTCAACCTTTCACATTTTTATATACCCACTGCTCAATCTCTCTATTCTGGAGATAATTTTGTTCAATTTTTGTCGTACAGCAAACGATTATGCATGCAATAATCATAATTCCTCAAATAATGCTGTTTCACGAACCCTCATATTTTTTTCTTTTTACGTCGCAAATAAATACCTACATCCATTACCAGATAACCGCAAGGCCCAAGCGTTACCCAGCGAAATTCCATGCGTTGACTCAAGGAAATGAGTAACATCCTATGCACACGATGGTTCAACATGGCCACTTCTCGTAAATTTCAATCTAATTCCTCAAGATCATACCCATTCCAAAGGCAAAGGCCAACTATTCCTTCTTTTAATCAGCATTTGCGTTACTCACACCCAGTTTAGAAAGCCTTGTTTGCTTAACATGAAAACTTACAACTAAGTCCACTAATACGATGCATGTATTACAACGCACATAAAAAAACACAAGCATACATTGCTTCATCTGTCACATGTTGTTTTGGTATTATTACTTCCTTTCATAACAAAGAGGTAACGGTTTCTAGCCATTGTTTACAGATAATAACATACATTTTACAGAATACCATATTGTAAACAGTACATCAACCACAGTAACACTTTTTAGATTAAACAGGATATATTTAACACAATACTTTCATGTTGTTTCATCTCTTCAAATTTTATATACTGCATGCCTACGAAGGAAGACATGCCCAATCTTGGACAATTTACATTTTTTCAATCATATGTTTGCGACAAGGTGTGTTCACATGTGTTCATAGTGTTCTTTGAGACATATATCATTAAATAGCATATGCAATAGTTCAACCGTGTCCTTCTGTGAAATACATGTGTTATGTGTGTGCCTGTGTTTTGTTTATTTAAATATGCTGTTCACATACATACATTGTTTATTTACAAATATGTTTAGAGCCAGACGCTGATCGCTTCTCACAAGTTTTTGACAACCAATCGTCAATTTAGTCTGATCCACGAGTCATAGTCACTCTCCCTCTCAAACACGAAGCTTTTGGCAACGTTCAAGGTTAATTCATGTGGCTCTTTCCTGTTATCCACTTGCTAAAGTAGAAAACGTTGAGATTATATTTGGAATATACCTTTGCCGTGTAAAAACACTCACGAAAAGACATTGACTCCAACAAGAGTGCAGTGATTATGGATATTACTGAGTAGTCAATAAAACGCTGTAGCTATTGCGGCTTTCAGCGTGAACTCTTAAAATTTTTTTTTCAAAATTTGTACGCTCAGAATACACAGTTGCCATTATATATTTTATTTAGATATATGATTTTCATAACACAGCGGTGCAAACAGTTGACTGTGATTTTTGTATGCGCATACGTGTTAGTGTGATTGTGTAGAGATGTAACAGTTCAGTGATCGTATATCATTAATGCATTCATTACTTAATCAAGAATGAAGTACCTTCATAAATCGGAGTGTTAAAGAAATGTAATTTCCAACATTCTCATTTACTTTTTCTTCCATAGTGCGCCAATAATATACATCATTAATATATTTATATTTATATATAAATATATTAATGTATTTATATTTAATAATATGCGTTCACAAATGCAGTGTCACACAAGTATATATATATATTTTTAGAAGATAACATTTACACACTGAAAAAAGTGTTTTCTAAAAGTGAGCAGAAGTCCGAACACGAATCAATTTTTATCCCATATTTCTGCAATGATCTCTTTTCAACACTACCTCGTTCCCTAAACGAATCTACTTCAGTCCCTTGGAATAGGTCAATACCCATTTTTATGCATAACTTCTCCAAACGCGTCTCGCATTCCAATATTTCAGGAAAATCCATAAGTTACAGAGTAAGAATCCATTTTATGTACAGGCATTACGCTCTTTTTTTAAATTAACGATTTAATGTACAGCTCAGTTAAAAAAACTTCGCATCCTTAGTGATTTTTTTTTGTATTTAACGGTCACGACCTTCTAGCCGTCTAATTTAAATATATCAGAAGCTCGAGTGTTTTTATAAGATCTCCACACTAAATACAGAGGCCCATCACGATCACAAAAATAGTATTTTTTAAATAATTAAGTGGATGCTCATGGAGTTTCTTTTCATATCAAATTGGTGTAGCTTTGAGGAGGATATAATATCAATATATCCAACTATATTCATTTTTTCAAACTATCAACTTACGAAGGGAGAGGATGATCTACAGAGCCGAAGCAATCTGTAGAATCCAAGTTATTGCTTTAAATGTTCAGTCAATACATACTAGAGATTACATAAAATTTTCCATGTTTTTGCATTGATGATATTTACACATGAATATTCATGGAATATAGTCCGTTTAATAACGCTAATCCCAAAAAGGTGAAATGGCAAAGTAACTTTAGACGAGGAACAAGAAGAGAAAAAGCGATCAACGTTCGGCTCATAACTCACACACGAGCAAAAATGCTGGATTCTCCTCGACATTCCATGGCCCAACCACACTGTTAATAATAATCATTTTTTACAGATCACAAAAGAAACAATTAATACAGGATTTACTTCAATTCTCAACAATTTCATGGTATCAAAATACAGGTTCAATTAAAATTACTTGTGATATTTATAGTGTATTGCTCTTTGCCTTGCCTAATGGTAAAAATATGACTACCACAGAGAAAAGGAGTAAAAAAATTTAACATATGAATAAAAAGAGCTATTATTCACACATACGTTACGCGTAGAAATCGCCTCTGATTTAAGTCTGTTTTAATTCTTAAAGCACACTTCTGGGCCGTGTTCAACACCTTATCCCGCGAGGTGACAGACAACATGCCAGTCTTTTTTTTTAACATCAGAGGAAGTCACGTGGTCAAAAAACTTTAGCAGTCATGATTGCAATAATTTAAAAAATATATATGTAAACCAACAGAACGCAATACAAATTTTCATAAACTTGTTCATAACTATTATCTCTCATCTGCTATTTCATTTAGGAAACCCAAAAGTTTCCAAGTCCCTGATTTGCAAAATACTCATCACGAATAAGACTTTTGACATATATTGCTTGCATTCATTACCTATCATTTATATTCACACTAATATTTTCCTAAACTTGGGGAATAAACTTTTTTTTCTAAATTAACGCTCTTGCAAAAAAATCACTTCCTTCACAAAATGTAAACAAGAATTCCGCGTGAAAGAGAGAGAAAAATAAACAATATGAAAATTTTAACCACTCTTATTAGGAGACCAATGCGTCCCACAGTATAAACTGTTGCTTAATGTCAATAAAATACATAAAAAACAAATTATACAGTTTATAATAGGACACTTGCTTTTTTGTGTATACATATATTTATATGTATATATAGATATATTTTCACTTTTTCACTACCGACAAAGTTCCTGCCATTTTTTTTTACTAATGATAGATCTCTTGGATTTTAGCCTTTAGTCTTTTTTTCTTTATTAAAGTTGGAGAGGTAACTCTCCAGAAACAAACAAGCGTCTTGAAGCTTATTCCTAATACTCATTCCACATCTAGCCAATGCTTTCCTTATCAGCACTGAGATCTTTTATCCGGCAAACTTTCTCGACATACCCAGAATCATTTGACGATTACATCATTAAAGAAATCAACTGGGAGTGACTAAAGGATAACTTTAGATTGATATAAATTAAAATTTGGCATTCAATTCCAATTGGAGCCCGTAACCCGCACGTCCCTCCAAGAATCACGACACACACAAAAATAAAAGATACACTAAGAGCACAGAGAAATCGTGATAAACATTTGACCTTAAAAGTAAACCGCATATCATAAAAGTAGCTTATCAAATAACGGAAGGGAATTAAGTTCGATCGGGAAAACAGCATATATGAAAAAAAACAAAAGTTGATATTATGCCACGAATAACACTTCTTTTTTTGTACATGTATTCTCTCCCCCTACCTTTGCTGCGAACGTTATATCAGGATGTTTAGATTGAATTGTATTCGCTTTAAAGCGCCATAGTGTAAAATTTTCAGGAGAAAAAGATTTTATGCTTCCAAGAGAAATAAAGTACGTGAGCGAGTGCGGAAATAATCATAGAAGTAGTGATGGGAAAACAGATACCCGGTCCGTAGTTCGACATTAGCGAAGTGAAGAGAGCGGGAGGGCTGAGGCAATGACATGCTACGCAAGACAGGTCGAATATGAAAAGACCACGTCACAGCTTAAGGAATAAGGAAACAAGCCGACGGAAAGTAAAAACTACTCCTACTTTCCCACGCTTGTTCGCACTAAAAACTACATAATATGATCGATTGAGGGAGCAAGAGGGTTCTTTCTACAGTTTCCATTTTTTCAAACTTCATTTTAAAAAACTGTACCGTTTGTTACTTTGCGGCATCAATTAAAAAAAACGCATGACCGAACTAACCGAACTAATTTGGTTACTTTTAATTGAATTTGTTTTCTGCTCTACAGTTATACTTATTAGATTAACGAAATCCATTGCCCATGGCTACTCATCAATTGAATGTGTTTTCCCACGAGGCGATATCGCTGAAGAAGCTGAGATGTTAAGAGCCTTATCTATGTATCGGATATTTTATACAAAAAATTGGGATTCAAAATGCATTGAGAATCAAATTTCACAGCCAAGGGCACCTAAATAATGTACCTCCATCCATTTCAACACTACCCTCGTGCTCTCTCGGTTCATATAAACTTCTCATAGCCATTAGGAGTCGCAATCCTGACAGCAAACAGTAAAATACACAATAATTTGACAACTTGTATGCCATATTTGGCTTCAATTGATCACTTCACTACTAGATGAAAAGTGGTCATATGATTCACTAGATTTAATAATCCTTAAATATATGCCAATATGCAATTGTCTTGCCATACTAGAACACTAACAGCTGGAATCTACATTTACAGTAACAGCAATGTATGTATATACAACATTATATATACATCCACATTTTTTTTTTTAATTTTCCTCGTTTGAGTAGCAAGTGCCTACTCTTAGCTGATCATGAAATTACAGTCCATGAATATTAAACATTCACAATTATATTTATATACAAATGCAAAAAGAATTAAAATATATAAATATGTTTAACATGGTATATTACTCTCAGTGAAGATAGCTCAGATTATATATTTGCCGCTTATTCACCGCGAAACATTATTGACTTAATCAAAAATCAACATACCATCATCAATCAACATCGGATGATACATTGAGAATTACGATGTAAGAAGCAATTCAAGTATGCCATAGCGGATAAAGTACAGTATGGTTATGAGCGAGTAAGCAATAATTTTCAAATACAGACTTTGGCAAACACGCACGAACACGATGATATACCAATTGCAAAATTATTTTTTTTTAATTCATGCTCAAATGAAAACGAATTATGATGCTATATGTACAAACATGAAAATCAGATAGGGAACAATAAGTATACATAATGCACATACATTTCAAGATAAATCCGTGTGTTCTCAATGAAAACATTAACGCATCAATTTTTCTAATACATTGGTCCGTAATATAAAAAAGTGAATAAAATACCACTTCATGGTTAGCTTGACTTATATACCCTGTACTTTTATCGTAGTTACTTGAACAAGATAAGTTACATAATGATAAACGCGAACAACAGCACGACGAACCCAAAATAATCGGAATTTGACAAACAGTTTCCGCTCAAAACAGTTTCCGTTACAATCAAGGAATTTGGTATTTAGCCTACCCAGATCAGTACTGAAACAGGTTTGCAAATAGTGAGACAAAGCCCTTTTGCAATATAATTTAAGCGTTGCATCATAAATTTTAATAATCATCAAAATTGTCAATATATTTCTACGTTTAAAATAAAAGCTAAGAAGCTGATCTCTCTCTCTCTCTAGTAAACAGGCTAAAACAGGTGAAGATTTAAAGATAAGTAGTAATTTTGGCATGACAGACACACCAGAACTCAATTCTGAAGCATAGAATAAACTAATTGAAGTAAATTCATGATCACAGCAGTAATATAAAACGAATTAATATTAAGCTGACTGAATTCATATTTAAAATAGCTGAATCGAAATTCGTACTCTTGAGTCTGCTAAAAAGTGCCGGAAAGTTTCAAGAAAGGATGTCTGACGGTAAAATTAACGAAAATAATTTCTCACCACTTTATGATGGTGACGCAACGAGCAATCATGCATTGTAAGGGGAGAGACCATGTTCTCGAAAGCAAAAAACCAACACATTAAAAATATAAAAATATCTAAACGTAGTAACTGTACGCGTCAACAATGAAAAGGGTGAAAGTGACCTCGGAACATAAACGTAGGCACGTTAAATTTCACAAGACACTCATTTAAAATGACAACCACAGATAACACGAATTAACCACTCATGCAATCATACGTAAAATGATCATCAGAGGGGGTGCCTCAGACTCTTATGATTAATATATCATATGTATATGTACACCCTCCACTCGCATTTGGAGATGTTGTTAATATTCACTTCTCCATTAATTTCACACCATTGGTCCAGGGGGAATTTTTGCAACGAAACATTATTCAAGTAATATTCATCAGCAAAGAAATGAAAAGTTGAAAAACATCTTTCGTCCAATTGAGAGTATAGAGAGGGGGAGAACCACATGTAAACAATTCTACGAAGAGTCGGTCCTTTCGGAAAGAAGCTCCCATACACTCACACGCAAAACAAACAAGTAACACAGCATTTTTATGAGAGCATTTTGCCACGATAGTTCTTCAAAAGGGCGACTTTTTCTTTAGTAGAAGTGGTAATAGCGCACAGGCGCTTACGGATAGATTGAAAGGGTTTCTTGTCAAAGGATAAGTGAAGGAGACGGAGATGATAGGCAAGATGCCGAGACAGCACTCACGGAAAGACTGTTTATGGATGAGCCTGAAGCGTCCCTTACAAGATCAATGGGAACGAAGATTGGAGACCGCGGGTACGCAGGAGCTCTTTTTGAGACTTGTGAAGCACACATATGCAAAACAGAGGTATGCACATTGCCACATTTTACAATAACACATATAGTGTACGCTTACGTGCCTTGGGTTGGACGAGGAAACGATGGCTTCAAGCAATGGAAGGGATTCAAGTCCTCAGCCAAGGCGATTGCACGCCCGCCATGCAACAAAATGGCTGACACTCGACCACGTGACTGGCACGCGACAGCATGACCACCATGAAAGCGGAAACAACGGGAGAAGGGACATTTGGTAGTCAGAAGAACCAATGATCGAGATATCTGCCTTCAGAATCCACGATAATACACCAGCAGAGCGTATTGGCCGGCTCTTTAAAGCGTAGGACGTGAACTGGAGGAGCGGGAGGTGAAAACGCTTGCTTTGTAGACAGATTTATTTTCGCTAACACGTCAACACACGGAAAGCGTGAACAAAGGGACTCGGGTGTCTTTGTCGTAAGAGGCGCGGGCAGGGAGACACACTGGCGTACAATTGGCAGGATTGCGTCTGTAGATAGCTTGCACAATAGAGTGGAGGAGAGTGTTAAGATTATGGAGACGAGAGGAACATCGAGCGAGAGCTCGAAGAGGTAACACATACTGCATACACCATTAAAATATATGGATATATATGTAAATATGTCATACACATGTTCAAATTTGCGATCGCGGTGTGCATGTGGTGGTGGGAAGAAAGAAAAACAGAGGTGTAGCCAGGGGGCATGGTATTCACTGGGGAAAAGGGAGGAAGTAAGACGATAGGTGGGTGTGGTAACAAACAGATCAACTTATGCGTGACTCTCCCTCCCGCCTTCCTACTGCCTATTTTCCTTCTCTCTCTCCACGGCACGTCGGGGGAATCTAGAATTCCCTCAACATCCACAAGTCACCATTCTGGAGGCGGCGAACGATGGTTACTTCGCGAGCACAAACCGAAAACGAACACCGCAGATCCTTAAACCCTCCACAAAACCCTACAGACGAAGCTGGGCCTTCCTCAATGTCCAGCGCCGTTATTGCAGTGTCACCATTCCCTGCCTTCCAACAAGCCAACACCATCCCCCAGACACAATGCACACAAGAAAATTTTAGGGTGGTCGGAGCACTGGGGGGATTGGGTTTACAATAATCAACTCTGCCGATAAATAACAACACCTCCGAAGGCAATCGTTTACCTAATCTCCAAAATTCCTTTTCCGTGGTCTTCTTGCAAAGTTGTCCGCTTTCCATGTCCTCTCGTGATTGACCGTGGGCTTACTTAAAAAGTGTCTTTCATTCCCGTTTGGGGTTGATAGAAGGGAGCACTTTCATCGAATCCATTTGATCCCACCACTACCGTGCTGCCACCTTAATCAAAAAGCACAACACTGGGTCTTTTTCACGGGCCGCAATCTCAAATTTCTTCTTGCACCACATTTAATTATTACCATTTTTTTAATTTCACACCTCACGTAGCGAGAACACTAAATTTACTTGATGCCAATATAACCACAATGAGTACAAACATTTACTTAATACGTAGAAATATTGATGTTGATGCACTTTTCCCAAATAGCTTTCAAAGCGGACATTTTTTTTTGTCTGAGTTAACTGTGTTCATCGGAGATGACAAACACATACACACATATAGATACATGCACACAGGTAGACCTTGTATTGTGTTTCCAAGTCAATTTTTGTGTAAACGATGTTTTCTTTGGCAAAACCCCTCTATCGAAGAAACACTCCGTAATCCATCTCGTCTTACCTTTCCTTAAATCTCCATAAAACAATAATCCGCACCGTCGTAGGCAGCAGTCTCTTCAAGAACGCGTCTACGACGGGAGGAGTTCTGGTCCTGATTCCTCAAGGAAGTTCCATCCGATGCACTTCATCAGCCCAAATCCACTCCATTGCTGCATTGCAAAGGTGAGAGGACAAAAAATATTGAAACTGCATTAGAAATACAAAATGAAGCCCAAAAGTGAAGGAACTTATTCATACAACTAGAATCGGGTATTGAACCGGTAATTTCTAACAGTTTTATTTCACTTTTTTTCAATTGGAAATTTGATACTGCACATTGAAGATAGCACTGATGGAAGTGATAAAAGTACAACATTTGCTCGATAAAGAAAAATTTAGTGCAGAGGCTAATTTTTTAAAGGTACATTTTAGTGTAAAGTCAAATCCATTTTAGTGCCAAAATAATTATCGAACGGTTGAACAATGAGATGGAAAATATATAAAATACCAACTGATCCATGAGCTGCATTAAAAAATATTATAACTTACAGCTAGGTGTGAAAAGGTTCTAGGTTTTGACATTCATAAAGGGAAGTGATAGAAGAAAATAAACACTAATGAGTACATGGGAAGGGTATGTAAATATATGCCGATTTTCCCTAACCGCTTCGGAACCTAGGTTGACTTAACCTTAAGAAGAAGCCAATCTTATTAAGCCAATTATTTCTCCTGGAATCAAATGTTTATTTTTCCCATTTGCTTTATAATGGTACCCACATGACGAAAATGCATAACAATACTCAAACAATTGAAAGGTGAATGTAAGACCGCCCTTGCACATCGACAGCCAAGTTCCCCAGCACGATACCAAACATTGGACTCGAAGCTACCGGACACGTTTCAAGCAAAGTATATTTTTTATATTTCGTCACGCTCAACAAAAAAACCTGAGTAAGGATCGACATTTCACCCTCATTTTTTCCCCTCCTACTTATAAATTTATTTCTTCCGAAGGACGCAACCCCTGCTTTTGGAGAATTTTGCAAGGAAGAGCCCTCATCCCCCGGCCTTTCTCTCTCTCTCTCTCACATCCTTATCTTGTGGAAGAACCGCGCTGCCCAGGGAGTCTTGTGTGAGAGCGGGGGACAAGACGCCGAGGGCTCGCTACTACTTGCACTTGACGCGTCTACCCGACCAACGGAGAGAAAAAGAAGCCCATGCAATTTAATGAGCCGCTATGGAACCTCACCCTGAGCTCAATGACTGCGGGTTTATATTTAGAAGATGGCTGAGGGAGAGACGAACGGCATGAGAAAAATGAAAGGGAGAGAGGTTCGAGGAGAAGAGAGGGGGGGAGAGAGAGAGGGAGGGGGCGAGGTCATGAGGTAAGGTAGGGAAAGGAAGAAAGAGAGATGTGAGGGTGTTACGTCGTGCTTCACCCTTGAAAACACGAAAAAAAATGAGTGAATAAAATAAGGATCATCCCCACTCGCCGTGGAAGCAATTACGTGGCCGACTCTTCATCTTCAGTGCGTCCTTCCTCTCTTACACCCCCTCCCTCACCCCTGGAAACTTCATTTCCCCCCCCCTCCCAAACTCACTTGCCCACCCAAACAGCCTGACACGTACCCCACTCTATAGTCATATACTGGTGCACATCCTCTCTTCACCTCCCGTAAACTTCCTCCGACCGCACTTAGCCCAACCTCCCCGCGGTTTCCCCTGGAAAGTGTGGACACACCGGGGGACTGAAAACTGAGGCTCCATTCAAAAGAAAAAAAAAAAGGTTGAAAAAATTTAAAAGTGAACCTGTTCTTGAGACTATGGAGGTCGCAAGGAGAAATAATCCGCGCTCCCACGGCGGTAGTCTTAATGAAAAACTATTCAACAAAAAAGTAGGATGGAAGCAAGGAAGAGATAACCACGGCAAAGCTCGCAATAAGTGTATTTTTTTTTCGTCTCCTTTTTCTAAGTTGCTTTCGAAACATAAATACATGCATGCATACGTTTATTTTAGCGAATCATTAATTTTTTTCCTACCGAGGCCCGCGTTCCCTTTCCTGCGCTATCCACCCTCTCGTACCTCGCGCTCAGAACTCGTGACCCGTCTGAAAGACTCCACGCTGAGATGGAAATGCGGCGAAATGTATACGCCAAACTGCAGTAAGGACGATCCTGGGATGGTTCCTCATGCTGCAAGACCCGAGCTACGATCTATATGAAATACCTATAGGTATTTCTTTCTCATTAAATATTTTCATCCACCCTTCCGGGCAAGGGTAGTAAGTGCAGCGAAACGAAAGTCAAAACCAGTAAAATTTCAATAGCTTCGTTCCCGGCAGCGAAATGTAGAAACGAAACGAAAGGGAATTCAAATTCGGTGAGTTAGGGCCGTATTCTTAGTCGACCCTGTAGGGCCAACCGACCCTGGATACGTCATCAGCCCCTACATAAACCGATCTCGCCCTACATACGCCACATCGAGCCCTACATATGGCCGTTTTTGGAACTAAACAGGCCCTACTTGATGTAGGGTAGCTGAACCAGTCCTACACCCTACCAAACAATATGCTCGGTCATAAATTTTCGGTCGTCTTTTCTTAGTTTCATTGTTAGTTCCATTACACCACCAGAGTGTAAAATTAGCACTGCGCCATCATCTACGTCATCTCAGAGAACTTCACGACGGAATTACCCCCCACCACTTATGTAGGGTCGACTGAGAAACGCATGTAGGGGCCTTTTGTTATGTAGGGACGGATATGTAGGGTCCACTAAGAATACGGCCCTTAAACTCTGGGACGAAACGAAACGCAAATAACGTTTCGCACCGGAGGGACCACGTGCTTCACCTTCGAACAGTTTGTTTTCGACCCACACACCGAGTACGAAGTATGGCTAAATGAAGCAGAGGTCCGTCCTACCGCTATGAGATGCATGGGGCACTCATATTTTTTTTACCACTAACAGGAGAACGGTGAACGCAAACTTGCCATTCGATTTTTAAATTCAATGTTTTAACCTCTTTACACGCATGTCAAACGTAATGCGTCGAAATTATTCCCTCTCATCCTCCCCCACCCAAATTCTGGGATCGAAACTTAACAATGAGCAGTGGATTTTCGATTAATTTCGTTTCGTTCCCGGGAGTAAAGTCTCGTCCCGGGTCGAAATTAAACTCCATAGTGATTTTAATTTCGTGCGGGAACGAAACTAAACCCAGGCCTCGTATTTTCGTTTCACTCCGGTTCGAAACGAAACATTTTCGTTTCGTTTCACTTGCCATCCCTGCTTACGAGACGATAAGACTCATTTATTAGTGAATAATAAGTTGGCGTGAATGTGAGATGAGGGGACAACACGTGCAAGATTGACGCTAATGCGGGAAATCCAAACATTTACACCTTAATCTACGTACGTATTTCCAGCTCTATCCTAACAAATTAAGAAAAATAGACGGTGGAAGTTTTTTAATGCATTACAAAATTTTAACCCTAACATCACGCGTCATGTTCGCGTGCCAACAATCATCTTGGTGTCACTCGGAAAGAACTGTTGGAGGCAACATCATATCAAGAGAAGGAGACGCAGGACTAGAAAGGCCTGGTAATAAAAGGCGTATCGTTAAAGACGACTAACACCATTTTACCTTTACTTCTGGGAATAAAGGCCACGTGCGACCTTGAATATTGAAACCTATCGTTTCAACATCGGGAAATTCATCGTCGTGGTAGACGACTTGAGTGGGCGTTGAGTGACGCGTATCACAAAAGCCCATGGTTTCACATTACCAAGAAATATCACCGCCTACGCTAATGACACGCTCTCAGTACCATGGGAGGAATGACACAATACGGCAGCAGTACGTAATGATGGAACGATAAGCACATTGACAGTCACGTATTTTACTTTTGGTCCAAGTATTTATTGATTTCTAATCTATCTGCATTCGTACTCTCTGTGCACAGTTCCCGCATTGAAAACATTAACCCATTAATTCCCAGATTATTTTCTTTTCACAAATACTTTTGAAGTGATTTTCTTTCATTAACACCCAGCCTAAGTTATTTGAAAAAAAATGAAAAAATTCTAATTAGTTTATTTAAATAAATATAGGGTGGGTCATTGCCGACCCACCCTATATTTATCGTTTCGTTAAAATTGTTCCTGGCATTGTATTACGAGTATAAATGTTTACACAGCCAACGCGATATCGCTGAGCATTACTTTTTCATAAATAAAATTTAAACGAAATAATATAAATACTTTTTTCCACTTTCTGCTCATTTAGTTCATTAAAAACCATCAAGAGAGAAATAGCTATCGGATTGATGATTTTGAATTTGTATTTCACCCGACTGGCCCTGGTTCAGGATGAAAGGGGACCCCTGGAAAACTCCGACGAAAATCCCTCAATACTTAGTAGATGTTGTAAGAATGGACATTTCGCAAAAATCCATCTTAGAGACTGAAACCAGCTAAGCCGGTATCAATGCGCGCGCATTAACGCGCAAATGGATTAGTTGTAGGTGAGCTTATCCATCTTGTAAAACACCAAACTCTGTGTGAAAATAAAGGCGTTCACTTATAACCGAAATGAACATTTAGCAAAATAATTCGGTATGAAAGGAAAAGCGACGGCGATAAAAGAGTCACCGATATTCAACTATTTTTTCATAGCTTAAATACGAAAGAAACGAAAAAGTTACTGATAACTTTTCGTCCATTCGAGACGTCGTTAGAGTCCCAGTTCATTGACTCGCTCCGAGAGACTCGATCCTTGACGGAAAGAATCGCTCAATAGATAGATAATAACGACGAAACGCGTGAAACGCATGCACGAGTTTGAGAATCGTGAGAAAGAACGAGATGAGCCGCTCGGCATGAGCTAGTGACGCCACCAACTTATCAGCGAAAGGGTTAGACCCGCCGATTTTCGGCCGCAAATGGTTCGATAAGCAAAAGACGGATCACAAAACAGAACAATACGGGCCTCTGCATTATAATTCAAACTCTTTCAATATCCAAAACGAGCCCATTAGCGAGTAAGCAAATGACATTAATGCTAGAGGAAAAATAAGGTTTTTTGACGTTTTAAGAAATGGAAAGGCATGGGACAGAAAATGTACAACATCTACAAAAATGAATGTGGGGTTGAATTTCTCCCCAAACATTATCTCACCTTTCGGTTCTCACCACCATCGCCTCGCCTTCAGAAGTCCACACCCACACACTCCCACAGCAATGAACAAGTGACGAAAGCCATAAAAAGACGCACAGCACCCGCGGACAGATTCTTCGTATAATAGTTTCTAAATATTTTTTTCTCATATAATTATATATTCATATTTATATATGTATACATTTTCTTTTTCAAGAAGGAATCGATCAGATCATCGATTTCTCTCTCAAAGGTCCTCTCTTCTTTGCCACGTTAAAAACTTAAAACAACATCAACACACACACAAACAAACAGACAGACACGCCACTCCCACCCCATATTAGCCAGCAGTCTCTTTCCCGCAGGGGAGGGGGACCCCACAAGGGAAAAAAAAGGTCCTCGGAAATCACTCTAGAATCGCCATCTTCTGCATCATCGATCCGTTAAGATCGAATGCCTTGGGTACATTTATTTTTATCTCGAAGACCAAGGCGTTTCTTCATCAATCCCTCCTCTTCACTCTTCCACTCCATTACAACAATAATCCCGATACTCCATCCATCCTCAGCAATATCCTCTTCCGTCACCTTTCTCGTGGACACCTTTCGCCATCATCATCTTCTTCATCTTCATCATCCTCATCATCTCTCTGATTCGCGACTACGTCACGCGGCTTCCTTCAGTGGTAGCCGTTGGTGAAGGCCGCTGGGATGAGGGGCCCCTGCGGCAAGAAGAGGAGGGGAGAGGGGGGACAGTCCCCGGACTGTGGCGTCGTCTACAGATCAATTCCACTGGGTTTCAAACGCCCGGATAGCGGGCGAGGCGATATCAAAACTTAACATATACATCACAACCACACACATACAAACAATTTCACTTAAAACAGCTTATTTCATCAATATGCCTCTCATTAAGTATGACATCATTTCCATTTGAAATATATTCCATTTTAATCTTTGCCCAATTTTGGCATGGCTTGATAGATGAATTCATGAATAATAATGATTTCAATCACACAATCATATGATCAAAGTGAAGATGAGTTTAAAACTTTGACTTTTAATTAATTCATTCAGCCATAAACTCGGCACAAAGCCGATGGGCAAATACAACAAAAGAGTGATTGATCTTTGAGATAAATTCATTAAAATTTTATGGTCCTTAAATATTAGGAAAAGTTCGACATGTCCCGTTCATGAAGCTTAATGGGATATTTATCAAATATCTTTTGCTTTACAAATAAGACGTGGCAGAGGATTCTCGTAGTAAGTCTTTTCACCGATTCCTTTCTCTCGTAAGAAAATGTTTACAAGTGTTCCTGTCGAAGATTTTGTCCGTCAGTTTAAATTTTGGTGCTTTTTATCGAATGTGCGGTGTGGACGGAAAAGGCGGCGACTGATGATGGAAATCGTGAACATTATTGGCAGTGGGCTACCGTCCCAGATCAGTCCAAAGACGGTAGAGCTCACCGATAAATTCAAGCACGAGTATTTTGAAAAGTAACTACATTTCACAGTGCAGGCATAAAACATCACGAGTAAAAAAATAAAAAAAAAATAATAACAGGTTAACTTCAATAATGAAATAAGATAAAAATAATATCAGGTTGGAATAATAAAATCATAGAAGCAAATAAAAAACAGTTTTCCTAGTTTTTTTATATTGACCGAAATCACACTAAATTGGTGATGAACTCACTAGAAATTTGTCATTCCATACGAAAATCCTCGCCATGACATTGAACATGTCGAACTGAATTCAGATTTAGCTCAAAGAGACCACTGAGTTAAAAAAGTTGAAGGTATGAGAAGCATGATATTTAAATTCCTTATATTTACTTTACGTTAATTTAATTTTCAAAATATCTGCTTAAATTATGGTTATGTTAGTAATGAGATGTTATCATTTACATTCAACAATAATGCAAAGATGATGCAACATGAAACAATGAGATAAGCGTTAGAATGACTTATATTATAAGCACAGATAACATTTTTCTTTGTTACATTAATGACCACTTCCAAAGCCTTTGAAATTCAAACATTAATATGCGAAATCGGAATAGGTGCATTATATCTGACAACGGAAACGTAAAAGGAGCAAAAAAATACGTAAAAATGAGCAAATGGTGATAAGGGAAACATGCCATCAGCATGCGTACGCTCTATTTTCATTTGAAAAACCAGCGCCACACACAGTTTGGACAACACACAACATGCTTGAACACAGTGCAGGTAAGCATATCCATAATATAAACGCATTAATGCCGCATTCTAGGTGGGCTTAAAATATAAATTACGGTATTGCTATTATTTTAAAATATCATCAAAAAGCTATAATTTTTACTCAAGTGCTGCGCATTTTTTTCTATCAACAAAGGATAATGGGTCGGATAACGGTGCCATTGAACCATGCAGTAAAGTACCCTTAAATGTCAGTCCGAAATAACTCCACGCCATTTTCTTCATTCATTATAAAGTATGTGACGTAAAAATCCTTCATTTTCGATTATTAAAATGAAATTATTTTAATAATTATTAAAATATATTTTATTATATATTAATGCGAGATACGGCAAACTAAACAAAAATTCTCAACGAAGATAGACAAGCTACGAATGCACGGGACGTCTCCAAATACTCCTCCACTCGATTTTTTGGCAAAACCAGACAAGGAGAGTTTCCCTTCCTGCGCTGCCGTGCACAGCGGTAACCGGGGGCCGCTTAGTGAGTTCCCGCGGTATTTATGGAATGCAAACTTGACGGGCAATGTGGAGAAAGATGCGTAGGTGGGGAAGAGACCAACGAGGTGGTAACGAACGAGGGAGGCTTACGCGTAGGAGGAGTGAAGAGGAGTGTAAACGGGGTGAATTTTCGGTGCTGGCTCTCGTGGGGGAAGTTGACTATAGGGAGGAGGGTGTCCGGGAATCGGGCGCATTGAAACGCGATTATTAAATTCCCGCAAACATCACATTTCCTCATCCCACTCTCTCTATCTCTCTCCCTCTTCTCCCTCATTCCTTCCCATCCCACTTTGCTCCGACCGCCTCCCCTTCGAGAGAGCTAGTCGAGAAGAAGAAAGTCAAGAAGACTATTGGGAAAAACTTCCTCCTTTCCTCGCCTGCTTCGCCCTCGACTTCACCCCAGCGTTTCTGCAACTCGTTGAACTTTCCCGTGCCACACTTCCCTCGCTCAGAAAGCAGAAAACACGCATCGCCTCCGAGCCATATCGCCATCTACCCTTCCACCGCTTCCGGGTGGACCGATGAAAATTCAAAAGGAAGGAGATGAGATTTATTTCTCCCACCCTTCCCATTTTGAGAGTGAAATTAAAATTTTCTCTTAATTTTTTTTTTTTTATCATTTCGGAAGATTCTCAAAGAAATACGATTCCGTGCGCAGTAATTTAGATGAAAATCAAGAGTATACCTCCAGAAAATACAACCGATCAAAAAAATAAAATTGAGATTTAGCTTCAGATAAGTCTTACTTGTTACAATAACTCGTTTAAGGCATCCAACTTCGTGACGTCCCATCCTCGACCTTCTATCGAAAGAATCTTGATCAAAATATAAATATCGGTTAAAAGCTCCAGGGATTTCGTAGCCTTAAAAGCGCTGCAATAGGGGAATACAGAAAATCCTTTCCATTCAATTAACCATAGTGTATTAAATAGCATAAATAAAATTAAGCATAGGAGACAGATAATAAACATAATAATGTGTGATAAGTAAGCTAAAACATAGAACAAGAAGAGAGGGAGATAAGAGTTGAAATACGGAGTCGAAATAGGAAATGATGATTCACTTTGCACATTCTACTTTAATGCTTTATTCCCGAACATCGTACTTGCAGTATTATTCCTTCAACAAGGAGGGGTTTTGAAAAATATGATCGGAAACATAGCGTTATAGTGGAATATACAGTGAGAAATTTAATTTATCATTGCGTAGTTCCATAAAGTAAAGCAGCAATCGTTAAGCAGAGTCAAAAATTGAAAATAGGGGAAAAATTACGGAGAAATTTGGGGTTGGGAAGGAACGAAACTCCAAAAAGTTGAGTGGAAAAAGATATGATGAAAAGAGAGAGAAACAAAGTTAAAAAAAAGTGAAAAAAGCATAGCAGTGTGGAGTACGCAGAGGAAAATGCGACCGTGAATAATAGTTTTTTGAAGGAAAAGATATATGGTAGAAAAATTTGGCCGCTCCTTTTTCTCTCGTCCTCGTTTCAAGCCCTGCATGTCTTCCTTTGGACGCTTTTCGTACTACTAAGCCCGCCTCTCATTCCATCTCGCTTCCTCCCTCGCATTCTGCCACATTCATATTTTTTCCCTCCCTCCCAGCAAGCAGCTTTTTCCCAGAGGAATGACATAATTTTTAATTGCGTTTTTCTTAGCGGATAAATTTTTCAATAATTCTTATGCCCCTCGGTTAGTTATTAGGACACGCGAAATATATTTTTTTTAGAGGGTCGCATATCTCTCTCTCTTTTTTTTTTCGCCGTTCCAATCTGAATTCGCTTGGCTGCGCGGTTCGTTTTCAAATAGGAAGCGTCCTTTTTCTCTCATTAATTTCCAGAAAACGGAGGAACAAATTTAAACGACGTAAATTTCTGCCGAGAGAAGCCGAGGAAGATTCCGAAAAAAATATTATACCGGCAACATTGGTGATCGCTGAGCAAAGCGTTTTTAGAGTTGGAAAAGGCCTCATTATACATTTTGGTAATTACAATGGAATTATTTCCAATGAATCATTTCCATAATGACTGAATATTGTCGGCCAAAATGTACATCTGGGACCAAACTAGCACCTGAGCACGGAGAAGCCACTCGGAAAATTAAAGCAGTTTGGTGCAAAAAAGTGTAATTAATTTCAAGTAATTGTTACTCAATTTTAATGCTAAATACTTCGGCTTTCTTCCCGAATATCCGTTGCCAGTCAGGCGTTTGGAAAGAGAGTTAAGAATGAATATGTGTCATGCAAGAATTGACAATAAGCCTAAGATCTGGGAAGCAGGATTTAAAAATTACGGAAATAAGAGCATAGAAAGTCGCAAAAAGTTATTGGTCACGGGCAATTTAAGCTTTACGTAGCGAAAATACAAAAATATATATCGCCGACGCCCGCTTCGCTTGCTCTAAGCAAAGCGAAATCACCTCGAATGTCAGGAGATTAAATAAAAATTTGATACGGCGGACGTGGGGTTGAAAAAAATGAACACAAAACAAAACTCGAGGACGAAACAATATATTTCACCTCGTCCATTCACAATATCAAGGCACGGCGCGGAAGCCCTTGAGTCATCTCCGTAGGGTAGTCATATTAAAATATCATGCATGAAACTTCATCTTCACCTATTCGGCTCCGTGAGGCAGTGGGGCAACACGAGGAAAAAAAGTACCGAGCTCCGGGGTAACGATATAAGCTCACCTACGCTGTCATCCTCGCTAAAGTAATCCTTTACGTCTATATCGCCGGCGAGCGATCTGCCTACGGGAGAGCTTTGGACAGGGAACCAGGAAAGGAAGAAGAAAGAGAGACATCGCAGAGTTGGTAGGTAGTAAATGCGACCTCAGGTTTTAATAAAAGTCTTGCCCGCCGGTGCAATGAACGATTCCCTATGTATTCCTGAGATTAAAACGAAAAAAATACGGAAAAAAGGATACTCGCATAAAAAGAATGTTATCTCCCAACCAAGAATAGCCGCCCACATAAACGATGCCCACCCTTTTACGAGCAAGTAGGAATCTTTGAACAACTTATGCTCTCAATAAAAACCGGCCGATATTCATTCCGCTACCCTTCGTTCCCCATAAGGCTCATCCAATCCCATATTTCCTCCAGCTCTTCCACCACCTACGGCTTTTCCAAACTATTTCCTATATACTCCGAGAATTCAACCATTTAGGACCACGCCCACCGTGCAAAAATATTCATTCCACTTTCTCGACCTCCACTCTCCTGCACATTAAACTAGCGCTAGGGGACGATGTACGACAGTACACACTCCACTCATATATTCCTACGCGAACTGATCATTGGGGTGATGGGGGACAAGGACACTAAGTCGGACTGGGAAGGGAATAGATATGGACGGGGTGCTAATGAAACGTAAATATGTTTTATACAAGTTGGTTATGAAATTTTACAATAAGCTTCGAGTTCCAATTACGATTTTTTATCGCTGTCACACTGGAAAGAGTAACATTAGCCTTTTAGGCCGACATTTTTAACTAAACAAAAGCTACACTAACATCCATGCTCGGGATAGGGGCAACCTTCTCAGCTGGGACTCGAACTCAAGACGCGACGTCTTATGTGGTAGACACTACTAGGTAGAACCAAGTAACAGTCACAAGAACTTCAGCGATTACCTTTCATAAATAATTTGTGAAGAAATCCAGAGTTGATTAATACACTAGAATCCATTCCAAGACGCTTCCCAAAACGAAATTTTAACTCACTGCATGTGATGCTCAAAATGCCTATTTTACTTATCCATACATCGATAATGAATAGGGTTTATTCTGTATAGCCTTACGTGTCCGTGTACCCCAAGTCAATTCGCAAAGTGCTAAAGAAATTTTGTTTATTCCCAGGAAAAAAAAACTAGTAAAATGCCAAAAATAGTTATACGCTCAAAATTATTACCATTTAAAATAAAAATTACTGAATTGAATTTTAAGGCAAAATCAGTTACTTTCATCGAATTACACCCTATCTTTGGGAATATGATACAGCGGAAGCAAGGTTTTTGGGAGGATGAGTGTGGGGGATGAAGCAAACGGCACCATCGTTTCGTAAGCCCCGCGAGGATAAATTCCGGGGATTTTATCTCGTAGGGATGGGGAAGCGCCTATTAAAAAAATAAAGGATCACATACTAATTTCCATCGAAAATCCCACTTACGGTTTAATGGCGCCGACTGAGTGTTTATGAAGAAACCAAATCCTCTGAAAAGAACATGTAACACCGGAACACAAGCTAGCAGAGGTGGTAGGGCGGATAATAATAAAAAAAACGGGAAAATTCTACTCCTCCCCCATCGACCCTGTCCAGAAACCCACGCGAAAAACAAAACCCCGGCCAAGTGCGCTTTCCCCTTTACCTTTATTGTGTGTATAACTCGCGGAGAATCCCTGGCAAAAAACCCCTCGCCGAAGAAAATGATAATAATAAAATTAAAAGAACAAAGCCCCTTTTTCCACCGACCTGACCCTTTATATGCGCTCCCCTTTTTTTGGATACCAACGTTTCTTACGCCTGCGTCCCCACCCTTTTTTCTTCCGTCTTCCTCAAGTGCCGACCCAGGATTCGACCCCACCAGGGTTCACATTTTTTTCTTTTTCATCTCTCTTCCCGCCACCTCTTCGCAGCTTCTTCCCAGTAGCCGGCACAGTGGCGATATGCCCACCCTCCCTCGCTAAACCTGTCCTCCATCGTGCTCCCATATGCAAACGTACGAGGAGAAAATTGGCTCTTGAGAGGAAATTGAAAAGACTGTAACAGTTGGTCTTGAAAGTTATATTGCCGAAGGAAATTTTGACCGCCCGCTCCCTGCCGGATGGCGAAATGGGTCCCATGCATTCCGTATGCTCCCGAATAGCTTTTCTAGCATCTTTTATGATAACGGCCGGCGGCTCTAAGTGTCTCACTACAGTTAGCAATGTAACAAGGAGGAAATATGTAGGTTTCTCTCACGAGCGGGAAGTGGGTGGAATTGCGCTAGCTAAAAAAATGGGCTAGCAAGGGTTTTAACGAGCTCACTTCTAGTGCAGTACTGAAACAAATTGAATTTATACGAATTATCTCCGCGAAATCTACAGCAAAATGCTCCATAATTACTGAGATTTTGAAGATTTTTAGTAGCATGAAAGCTGTAATTGATTTCAGAGCTTTCGCATACATTAGACTTGACAATGGCATCAAAACCCTTCCAGTGCGGGAATAAAACGACAGTAATACCTGTTCCCAGCACATCGAACCACTAAAAAGACTTCTTAAGCTGTCCTTCGATGAAACCAAGAAAATTTTTAAAAACTTTCAAAGAAAATGGCAATGAGAACACACCATTAAAATGTTTTTCAGAAGATTCAGGGTAAGCTCTACATTTAAGGGGAAAATTATTCCCTTAATTTCGGAGATATGCGTATATATGATAAGGATGGTACCTTTCTTCAGCTGACATAACATTAAGGACTGCCACTACATTAATAGGGAATATAAGCATGCGAGATGAACTTGAAATTGGGAGTAAAGCATAAGAACGTATCATGGTTAATTAATTTTACAAAATAGGCGAAAGAAAACGACATATTATGCAATAGTGATGGACTAGATTGACGAATGCTGATGAAGAAAAATTAATAATTTTCAGCAAAGTTTTATGAGAAACCAAGGTTTCGATTTTACATGCCATTAAAAGGTAGTATTGGACGTACAAGAAATACAACGAGAAAGATCATCTCGACCTGTATTCGAAACATGCACCTTTTGATAACGAAACCATTCACCAGACTAATTCTGTATCGAGCTTCCCCCCAGAGAGGACTCCCAAATTTGAGGTAAGGCCTTTATGATGATTGCATAGTATACGTATACATTGAGACTCGGGTCGGAATTCACAGATGGAAAATTAGGAATTGTTTTCTTTCATGATGATTAAATTCATCTTCAGCATCCAGAAAATCTCATTTTGCAAGTTAAACCTTATTTTTATTCTGGGATTTATAAAAATCTTGGATGGAAATTTATAAGATTCAATTACTAATTTCACACACCTATTCCAGTATAAAAAATTCCCGACATAAAATTCCGCCACACAATTCCAGACTTGCATCTGAACTGAGCACAAGATATCGGGAAGATTGAAGTTTCGACAGTAAAATCATATATAGACTTTCAACGTCTAGCAATAAACAACAAGCGATCAAGTCATTTGCGAAATTTTACGACAGCCATTTTTAGCCAACAGAACTCTTAAACGGAGTCGATCGAAAGTGTGCACGGAGAATTATTTGCCAGTAGGGGGGATATGATTAGATTTCGTGTGCAAATAATTGTTGGGTATGACGCTACAGCTCATCAATTCCATGGTTAGATCTCAAGAAATTTAAAATTTCCAATTTTTACTCACGCTAATTACTAGAGAAGAAAGGCGCAAATCGATCGGGGAGATAGAAACACCCCCAAAATCTCATTGGTTCGGAGCTAATGATTGAAAATTAATCACGAGAAAATAAGGCAACAAACACGTTTCAATCGAAAAAAAACCACCGAAGCCTACATGAAATTGCTTAATTTTGACTTATGGATGAACCGGCACTGAATAAATCGCCGCAAGGCGATCAAGCATTCTCGTAAAGGTGATTACAAAATGCCATGCCTTGACACCAGACGACATTCACAAACATGGCGACCCTTCTATTAAGGGTAGCCCGTATCACTACAACAAACAGGTAGAGTACTCAATGTCACACTTACTGGGCTGTAGGCGAGCGGTGCGCGACTCACGGCGATCGCTGGGAAGCCCGAGGGCTGTGGGGATGCGGCCTGCACGTATCCCACGCCCGCCGCCGCCGCCGCTGCCGCCGCCGCCTCCGCCGCTCCCGCTCCGGTCACTCCTCCCTGGTTGCCGCCGCCGCCGCCACCGGTGCCACCACCCCCGGTGCCACCGCCTCCGGCTCCGCCGTACATGTCCATGGGGCCGGGCGAGCCCGCGTTGGGCACGAATCCTCGGGAGCTAGCTGCCGCCGCGGCGGCTGCAGCGGCCGCGGCCGCCGCCGCCGACGCGCCCACCGCCGGGAATCCCTGGTGGTGGGGATGAGGGGGCGGGGGAGGAGGAGGCGCGTAGTTGCTCATCACTGAAGCGGGTGGGATTGGAGGAGGATCGGCAGTTGGCAGGGGAATAAAAGAGAAAAAGAAGAGGAAAGTAGGTTAGTCTCAATATTGAATCATTTCGACCATTATATCATAAATTACGATGCGAGAATTTTACTGCGGAGAAATCATTTGCCTTCTTAGTACACCAATGCCCGACATGGATGCCATGACTCCATAACTTGAGAGTTCAAATGAAAAGCGCATTATATGTATGAGGGTCTAGTATGACTCTAGTGGAAGCATTTGACATTTCTGGACGGAAGCATTATGAATGCCCATCACGCTTTTATCGCATGTCTCCTTTGTTACGTGCAGTAATCGTGTGTAGTAAGTGTCAAACGGTTCAAACACATCCCCCCAAATAGAAAATGTTTTTCTGTTAAATATTCGCGCTTCTAGTGAAGTTGCGAAAGACTTCGGAGGAGTTCAAAAAAACATTGCGATGAATTTTTCTCAATTCTAAATGCTAGAAGTTCTGCATAAAATAACAGTATACACTAATAAAAAACATAACAATTAGCAAAGAAAATACAGTAATAACATATAAACCGGTGTGGGTTCATTCAGGGCAAGTAAAGGATGCAATGGACATTATGCGCAGCAGGGAAGAATTCTTCAAGGGAGATTATGATACCAAATAAAACGAACCGCAATATGGACTATATCATCAACTGGAAAGTAAAATTAAGGAATCCGAGATGTACACGAATTTCACTTACATTTGGTTAACAATCACATGGTGCTGAATTAGCATCAATGCCTTGACCACTTTACAACAAAAAATAATAAAATTGCATTTCATTCTCTAATTTTTACAAAAGAAAATCAGTTTGGTAGGAATGGCTGAATTAACAGCTTCCGTCTTGGCAATATGTGCCTATAAATCTAAATAGTAGCTCAACTCACTGAGAAGATTATCAAAACACCTATTTACAATAGTGTATCAAAAATAGAATGACATTAGTGACAAAACAACTCTCAGTCAGAGCATTGAAATGTGATTTCCTTACAGAACTCCATCATACGTAGGCTAAGTACAACGCCATATTGTATCCTTTCTCAACCTACACTCAGTGCGACCTTTCCCTTCTCTACCCCAACCATTGCATCCGGGATTAAATGACCTTAAGTCGATTGCCTCCACAAATAACGGAACCCACTAACCCTGAGTATTTCGAGTCATGAAACCTTAAACCGGGTAATGACGCAGTGCGGTAATTTGCATGGCTAGATCGATCATAACAAAGTTTTAGCACGCGCATGCATTAAAGATTTACCCTCAAATTGATCAAATAATTGAAAACTACTCGATGCACTGGGGACCATCATTCAATTACAGCAGACCATGACCACTCGGTATGAATATATAAAATTTAATCCATGCACCACACCGCGGCCTTCCAAATATACATAACTTTTTGGAGGAACGGTGCCCTCGTCATCTCAATTAACATTTATAAATGTCAATTTAACCAAAACATTGGGAAGAACATGCGGAATTTGCATGCAATGTACAAGTTAATTTCAATTTATGGCCCTGAGACGCCGCAGGGCATTACTCCGCAAAGAGTAACCTCCGAGTGTAATAACCGAAAACTATTTCCGCCAGGGGAACATGGATAGATATTTCTGCTTGTGTTGGGAATTGATTAAATATGTACCGATAATACAGCCGGGCAAAACGCGGCCTGCAGTCAGTGGAGTAGCCATGAATTTCGTCCGTGGGGGGGTCCAAAACCAGGGGGGAGAAATTTATTTAAAAACAGGATACTAAGTAGAGGGTTTTAAACTAATCTCAACAATTTTCATAATCGAAAAAACTCCATGTTTCATAGAAATATTTGGTAAATTCATGATTTTTCAATATTTTGTTTTCATTTGTGAAGCAAAGTAATTGTGTTTTTATACTTCGGGTGAAGGAGGTGTCCCCATCGCTACGCCACTGCCTGCAGCTGAGAATGTAAGCATGCTTATGTTGCAGCGAACTGATGGAGGGGGTGATTTCTTTCCTACCATCCACTCCAAAGTTCCCCAAAGATCCGTAAAATTCCCACTTCCCGCGGCCTCGAAGTTTATATGACGATTTTTCCGTGTTTTCTTCCCCTCCTCCCCCCCCCGCCACATCTCTCCGGCCGTATCATTTATGGCAAGTGCATGATGCAGTTAACGCGCCACAAATTTCCTCCGTGAACTGCACCGTAATGGTGGCGCGTATATATTCGACCTGGGGTTTAATCGAGCGTCACTGGTGATATAAAAATAACCGTGGGTGAAGTAATGGCTGCAGCTGAAAATCTATTTCCAGCCCCCCCCCCCTCCCTTCTCACCCCGCGCCCATAACCCTCCTCCCGTGCGCTCCGTACGCCAATGAGGGCTCGTAAATTGAGGGCCAGCGGGAGTGTGAGTGAAAATGAGGTGGGCAAAAGGGGTGGGAGTTCGGCGAAAGGGTGGGAGGAAGGAGTTCCTCCTCTGCCGAGGATAGGGTTTTAAGTTTACGCCCAATCCACAACACACGCCCCTATCAAAAGAAATTTTTGTATAGTATATACCGAGAAGGATGCAACCCGCTTCGTAAATACTTCCGCGTGGTTTTAGACCGCATTTCACGGAGGAAAAAAAGTGAACTGCCCCCGAGGGTCGAATGTTCTCCGAAAAGGAAAACCGCCGCTTCATTTCCCTTCTGTCTTCCCTCTTCCTATCCTCGTCCTCACATGCTCGCATCTTGAAAATGCCGCGCCCTGCGTTCGTTCTTTCCTCGACCGTTCATTAGCGCCGCCGGTAAAAGTCTCGCCGAAAGTCAAATCCACCACTCTCCTTTCCCGGGCCCTTTCCTTATTTTCCGCCGTTTCTCCACGAAACGTCTTTCCAACTGCTCCTCTCCGAAGAGATGTTACTCTTGGGATGTTTGCCACTCGCCCGCATGCCCAACGTTCATTCTCCCGAGCATTAAGAAAAAACTAACGCAAACAAATGAAGTTTCATCTTCTCCGGGTACAATTCGATTTTGGAACATCCTCAAGGGGATATCTCCTCTGAAATAGCCTGCTGTACCAACCCTCATTGTTAACTAGGATTCTACTTCTGATTTTGAGTCCATCCACGGAGCTAATTAAACACGTCGAAAATACTGAAAAGGAAAGATGCAGTTTTTCGGTTCTTCGGTGGTGATTTTTCTGTACTAGAGCACGGTGGTTACGTTTTTGGAGTACGGTGAGGAGAGAGCATAGTGCATCTCCAAGTACTGAACTTCAATATCTTTGCTGATACAAATTTAAGTTAACCGTATAAATATCTGACGAAATTTTAATTTTATCTGTCCCAATGGCATCCCGTTTCCAAACAGTATTATCGGCATCACATGGATATTACCACTTCCCCATATCATTAGAGGACATATGCATTCTGACATCTGTGAAATTACTTTTCATCACCATAAATTGCGGACGGTAGGTATTCATCCAAAATAAACAATTCTAATAGATAATCGTGCCAATCGAGAATGGATTGCATTATTTAATAACGCTTCATTTGCTACTTCCTGATTAAATTATTGATAAACGAGAAGCATAGGGAATAATCACCTCCTAATTACATCAAATAACGAGGTGTCATCAAAGGGCGATTAGAGTTGAATCCATTTTTGGGTCAACAGCTACATATTAGTCCACATTTAATTGGATACAGTCCTAGGACATCGCTTCATTTACCTAGATAAGCAGGCATGTTTAATTAGAATGTCACCTTACTTGAAGCATATATTTGGTTCAATAATCGGAACTTAGAGGATAAGGAGTTTTGGCAATTAATTACAGAATATCCAAAATTAACATTTATTGTAATAATTAAAAACCCAATTTATGGCACATTTATAATATTTTTTTGGTGATGGGTGTGATGTACAGGAAATAATTCAAATATAAATAATAAATAAGCCAAAAAATTCTTTTGTTCGCGAAAATTTTAACAATCGAACTCTAAGATATTGTTAATTTATGAAAACCGTTGGAGTTTAAAGGCATTTTTATACGTTAGTTTTGCCGTTAGTTACGCTAAAGGAAAAATTATCCAACAAAAAGAACGGAAGAAAAAATATATCTTCATAATGAGCAGAGTCATCGATAAAACGGACGTAAATGCTGGTACATAACGTTATTACGTCACTGGTTTCGTATTCATATGATTTTTGTCCTAAGTTACGACTTATGGCGTCACGAGTCTAAAACACTACTTAGATATACATTTTATCAGGAGTTACGCATATCTTTACCGAATCGTAGATGGAAAATAAAACTGAGTATAAAAGAAAATCCCACAATCACGAATGATATATTGTGAATATGGTCATGGCTAACTTTAAAAATTCATACAATACCACTTGAAAAATCGAACGATTCCCTCTGCGAACAATAAATTTTCCAGTATTTTAATCACAAAAATCAGCATAGATATAATAATTATCAGGCATATAATTATTCGGGCAAGCGATTGTTCAGGAAATTGAAAAGTCGTCGACGTAATGGGCGAAAAATGGAAGGAACAGAGACAGTAAGGAACAAGAAGTGGAAAGGTTAGTTGGGCAGTGCTCTCACCTGACAGTGCTTGGGTAAGCAGCGGAGTGTTATTGTTCGGAGTCAGCTGGCCATTCGTGATGTCCACTGTTGATGGTGAAGTGGACATCGTAGAGGATGTTTCCACGTTACCAGCGGAAAGCGTAAAGAGAGAGAAAGAGAGGAAATATTAGGAAAGTTCAAGACTCTAAAAACTACAAAAATTGAAAAGAATTATTCAAAAAACTTTAGACAGAGAATCCCTATATGCCCAATGTTTCATTCGTTAAAAACTTAAATGGTATAAAAATATGAAAATAATATTTTTGTTAGTTAGAACGAAAGAGATGGAAAGAATCACTGGAGGAGAGATGAAAGCTCCAGCTTAAGAGAAGACGGACACCGCGCATTTGTGATCTTAACCCACACCTGAGTTACATTGATAACATAAGAGGTTACACACATTTATGTGGTATCAATTTATTGCAACACACATTTACTGTGATAGTTTTCCCCTATAAGGAAGATAGATGGATGCACGCTTAAAGACTTAGATTTACACTCTATCCTGCGGTCAAATAATAAATACGGCTCCATACAGCTTCATTTTTGAGAGCGGAGAATACGCATAGCTGCAATAGCGTGATATACACACAGCGCCCTCAAGGAGTCTCTAGTACGTTAAAAATGCTATTGCTGCTACGGATACACATGGAGGGGAAGCACAGCCTTAATGTAAGTACTAACACACCACTTGCGCTAATGAACGAGGTCTAGAGCAGGTAAACTCACTGGTATGGGATATAACAAGCGCAATCGTCGGCCTTTTTAAGCGGTGTAAAACATCAATTCTACATTAAGCCTCTCAAGTCATCCACTCCGCACACCAGAAGTCCTATGTATACTTATGCATATACATGGTGCCTCAGTCACTCGGCAGCAAACATACCCAGCACATGTAACATTCACGCAATATGGCCAACCATTGACCACAGCTTTTACATCAACGCATCCATGCACGAGCCACACATAGAGCGGGAAAGTCAGTTACGGGCGGCGAGCAGGAGGGCAGGAAGTGTGATTATCCCTAGGGGGGAGGGAGGGAGTCGCTCAAAAGATGCAAATCTCTCACGACTGAACAATTCACATGGGCAGTACGAGGAGGACAGGTCGAGCAGACTGGGTGCAACTTCATTCTCAACGGAGTGACAAGAAGCCAGAGGAGGACAGAGAGAGAGAGATAGAGAAAGAGAGAACAAAAATAGACGCTTAAATCTCGATTCTGACGAGCTTACCAAGATGAATAATTTTCAATTGGTCAACTGGGTGATTTTGTAAAATTGTGACGTTCTGAAAACCAATTCCACCTTCTCCTAACGAAAACAACTCATAGAAGACGATGATGGAATTGATTGTCTAAAGATCAATATTCAAAAAGCTACTACGCTGATATAGGCAAAAAAATTCATCAACCAGAGCTACGGCATTATTGTATCTGGGCATCGAAATCGTTCGTCTAACTTTAAAGATGATAAGTCTCCCCTGATTTTGAAGACCCGAGCGAAGCCATAAGAGAGAGAACAAGACATCTAAAAATGACTTGTTCATGAAGGTGAGGCTCGCACACAATGGTGTTATGGTCGAGTTACGATAACCACGCAAAGCTGTTTGACAGGGTGACTGTAGAGAAACTCTTTCTGCTCCTCCAGCTTCATGAAGACCTTTAATAAACGAATGCAGCGGTCATTCATTACGGGAGTACATTCTCTCCTACATCAATCTCTCATCCCTTCCCTAGCAACAAGCATTCACAGTCACACGCGTCCTAAATAATATACAGCCACACAACGGAAAACGAACGTCCCTCCCTTACTCTGGGAACCGGGATTGGCTCGAGAGTTGTGGTGGTAAGCGGCGACGGCCTGGGCGGCGGCCGCCGCTGCTGCGTGAGCCGCGGCCGCCGCCGCCGGGTCCTGTTGGAGGGTGTTGGGTTGGTGATGGTGGTTTTGGTGTTGGTGGTGATGTTGTTGGTGGGGGTTGGGTTGCTGGTGTCGCTGCTGGTGCAGGTGGTGATCCCCACCGCGCGAGGCCTGGTGCTGGGCCGCCGCCACGGCCGCGGAGTAGTCGTAATACGTGGTGCCGGAATGTTGCTGCTGGTGATGTTGCTGTAGGCGTTGCTGAAGATGGTGCTGGGGTGGCCCGACCCCACCTCCTTCGAATCCTCCGCTGTTGCCCGCTCCTTCGCCACCACTCCCGATCCCGTTGGAGGTCAAGTGAGCCAAACCCAATAAGCCCCCTTCCGCACCAGCACCACCACTTCCTCCTCCTCCTCCCATATTGTTGGGGTCGCACCCACCCATGGGGACCCGCACCGCTTCGACCCCGGCCGCCGAGTTGCCGGCGGCTGCGGCGGCCGCGGCTGCAGCGGCGGCGGCGGCGGCTGCCGCGTTCGGGTTAGGGAAGTAACCGTAGCCGGGGAAGCCTGCGAAGGAGCGGAGAGAGGGGGCGTGGCGAGGGGGCAGTGGGAGTGCGGGCCGATAGAACAGATTTAGAGAAGAGAGAGACAGTGGAGGAAGGAAGGATGGGTTTTTCGTGTGAGTCCAGAGAAAAGAGTCGGTAGGGTAGGTAAGGGATGAGAGAGGGACAGTTAAAAGAGTCAAGATTGGAAGAGCCAACCGCTTTATTTTCTCATTTCAATTTTTCTCTCAACTCCTCACCTTGTCATCGACCGAAAACAAAAGAATAAAGGACCAGTCAATGCCGTTTCCCGTTCAGTGCCCAGTGTTTTTTTTCTGACTCAGAATTATGAAGCGTTCCCGGGGACAAAATCCGGATAATTAAAAAGAAATTTCCCAGGCATAAAAAAGCTAAAGAAAACTGTTACTAAATGGAAAACAGAATTTCGGTTTTATAAAAAAAAAAGAATCCGGATTTGTGTGAACTCCCGGGAAGGCCTGGATGTAACCGGGAATCGACTGATAATCTATGACACTCATTCTAAATTGTGAAATGGATTCCGCGTGGGGTGGGGGACAGTAATTCTAGGGCGGGGATTCAAAAACATAAAAACACAACGGTGGAAAAAATGTGACACCTTCACTCAGAGAAAATGTATCCAATAATTAAAAAACCCAGAGCTTCATTGATGTCAACTATTTTATCGAATTAGGTACAACTGAAGGTGCCACTAAAAAGTAAATGGCCAAATTGACAACTGATCTCCCGCAATAAATCTATGGAAACCGTTCTACCGGGAGATACGATGAGGCAAGGGTAAGGGAAATATCTTTCATCCACCCGAGTGAAGATATTTGAGAGAAGAGGTGTAAGGGAAGGTAAGGAAAAATAGGTTATCGCAGGCTTTCCTCGAGGTTCGCCGATTCTGTTTTAGCACATCTGGTTTACAGAATTTGGTGCAGTCGTTTATATTAGCACAAAACACACGGGCACCCAATCTCTCTTTCTAAGGCACGGAGGATCACACAAAACTCATTCATCTCACGGATTTCAAAACATGAAGCAAACAAGCACCATGCATTCGGTCACATATTTCGATCGTCCTTTCCACAACACGTGCCAAAGCTGTTCGACCTTCACATTTCCCAATGTAGACCCCACCACTAGGGTCAAACCACATTCACACAACTGAACTAGAGCAATTTCACAACCTCAAAATCGGTGCTTAAATGAAGAGGAGAAAACAATTTGACATATACAGAGACATACGCTTGAAGTGTCCACACGCTGAGTCCTTATGCTATTATTCACGTTTTGTAACTACGTCTCTCGTGTGCAGTGGATAAATCCCATATTATTTGAGTCTTATCTCTGCTCGTTTCCAGGGAATACGAAACATAAATGCAACGAAGAGCTTAGGTCTCACAACTTGGGACTTAAGCAGGAAAATAGTTTTCACGCCAAATTTCATCCTCGATAAATAGGCCAATCAAAATCTATCGTCACTCCAAAATTGGAAAAAAAACTATTCAATTACACCACTGAAGGCAGATACTACCTGGATTTTAAAACATGAAAAAGGATTACTTCATCATAATTCACTAGGAATTCCCTGAATTTATTCACACACGCAATAAAAGGATTACTCGATTAAAATAAGCGAACTGAAAAGAGAGAGAGAGAGTGAAAAAGATTTTGTTGGATATTGAAAAATGTTACAACCATATATGATACTTATTTTGTGATATGCACCTGATATTAAGTGGTAATTAATATTGATTGTGGTAATAATATTTTATTATTGATAAATCATTTTTCCACATATTAAGGCATAAATGTATCAGTGAGAAATGTCAAGAAAAAACTATCATCGGTATTTGAAGATGAGACTTAAACAGGCATCGAATAATTTCATTTGCAGTTGGTCAGTATTTTACAGCAGGTTTTAGCCGACGCTTTTTGATGGGGCATTAAAGAATCGTAACACGTTTTTTTACAAGAAGTCAAAAAGAGGCAATGAATCGTTGAATACATAAGTGACAATCACTTCAGGACAAGACAACTTTGGGTCCTAATGAAAACTTCCTCTAAGGAACACAATTAGCTACGCAGGGAGACATTTTTGTGGCCAACATCTTCATTGCTGTTGAATGAGAAAGAAAATCACAAGGGTTCTATGTTACGGAGAGATTGGGCTTGCGTGACGAGAATTTGTATCAGAACGAGTCTATCAGAGACCGGAGGAATTTTTGAAGGCCAATATGAAGCCTGAGGACATGGGTTGTGTGAAAGGTGTGGTGCGACGGAAATAGGCAAAAAAGTAGGAATAAATGGGCCAACACGAAGTGAACTAGGAGAGAAAGACTTTTCCAAGACATAGGTAATAAGTTTACTAGGAAAGGTTTACTCTATATTAAAAGACCAATGGGTAGACTTACGCGACCACGAAGAGAGTCTAAAATATTCATCATAGAACTACGGTTTACTCGAAAAGAGTTTCTGATACAAGGTACAAATTTCAAAGTGGTGACAACCATAAATCATGAAATATGAAAAGTAGTTACCAGGTACAGTAAACGGGCCATCTACTCTCGAATGTAAACATTACCATATATTCTATTCGAACAAGCTGGAGCAATTTCATATAAAATACGAAAATGTCTACTTCAATAAGTTTAATAATATTACTACGCTCTACTGGAGTCTAAGTAAGCAAAGGGTGTTTCTACCAACGGAAGAAGAATGTGAAATATCTACTAGTTACAAGGAGACTTTTATTTCACCAATTTGAATATTTACTAAATTCGAAAATAGTCGTTCATGACATCCAAGCTTAAACAATTGTAAAAGTCAACACTCCGGAAAAATTGGCGCATTGACCTTTTTTTAAAAGTTACAAAAACACGAACTTATATGGCCATTGTAAAATAATTTAAAGACAGTATTTTAAGTTCTGGTGAATATTTTATGAATCAAATATCAGCGAAATGAACAACCATTTTCCCATTAAATACACTATTAGTTACACTCCGGCATATATTGTGCTTAGGAGTCATCAATAGAGATTATCCATTATTTTAGGACCAATTATCTTGCTTTAAGATTAACATTAGTGGAGAAAAAATCATTTAAACTTAAAAAGGATGACTTCTGTCGTAGTAAAATCTTTAGTTATTTTTCCCAAGTACTTGGATGATAGTTTATTTAATGGAAGATAGTTGGCCAAACATTTTGGATTTTAAAATTTATTTAAGCTTAAATACAATTTTCTTCATAAGTCACGAATTTGAAACAATTTTTCACATGCATCAAATGCTGCGACGAACATCGTCATGGAATAAAAACGAGAAACAAATGAGGCCATCGAGTTGCACCGAGAAAGTAAGTTAGTGCACTTCGCCGGCCCTTTCGTTAACCAAATGGGGTCACGAGGCATTTCAATCTCGGAACTTTCGACTCTTCGACCTGACGTCCGACCCAACACCTAGCCAATGTTCTTGATCTCCTTAAAACCCTTCCCCGTAGAAGCACTTCACTCGAATGACTCCTCTCGCACGATAAAACTCCCGAGGAAGTCATGCGACCGCCCAAATAAAAATAAAGAAACGAGAGGAGAAAAAAAAGACCCTCCCTTCCGGACTTGTTAAAAACACACACTCACACCTGTCTGTCCTACTGTTAAGGTCTTCATCCCCATTTCTCCTTCTCCACCTCTTTCTCTCTGGTGCGCCCGTGAGAGAAAACCCCCTTATATTTTCCGGAATACCCATCCAAACTGACCAGGGAAAAGTCAGAGAGGAGTTGTACCGAGGAGGGTCCGTAAAAAAAAGGAAACGAAGAAGACTTGAGGGACTTCCCTAAGTGCCAATTGGCGAACCTTAACACGCTCTCTCAACACCCTCGCGTGGGCTCTCTATGGGAGGAAAATACGCAGCAGTCAATCCTCGTTGTCGATCCGAACAGTTTGGAAGCTTACAAAAGTAGTAACGGCAGTAGCAGGGAGAGAGGTTTGTGACAGTGGGGAAAACGTGGGAGGAAGTAAGACCTTTCTCTCTCTCTATATGTACCACCCGGCTGTTAGGTACTTTGCAGATGCCCTAGTCCTTTCCATCTCCTTCCGCTGGCTTTCGTTTAAAAGGCACTCCCGCAAAAAGATCGAAAACTTTCGGCGAGACCGCTTTTGAACTTTGCTTTGAGTTGCAGACTCCAACCGAGTGCCAGACCATTCTTGTCCATCCAAGAATGGTAATTTACACTTTTTCATAGTAAGAGTTAAATGAATGCTTTTTTTGTATTCCTTGCAACACACCGGGTGCCTAACAATGCGGCACGTGTAATGATATATTTTTTTTAAATCCTCACACACATTGGGCATATAAGGCTAGATAAGTTTAGAAAAAAATATATGCATATAGACTCATGAGAGTAACTTTGAAATGGATATATAAATGCATTAGTGTCATTAGCAAATAGAAATATTAATAAAAAAGATCAAGGCATGGCTGTTAATAAGCCATTCGCCCAGATTTGAGCATTTGAGCATAATATGTAGCAAGAAAGTTAAAATGCTTTAAGATTAAAAGTTTTTAAGTTACAGAAGCAGAGCTGTTATAAATATTTCCTTAATCAACAGCAATTTGTTTTTAATATTATGACTCACTACACGCCATTACACTCAATTTAAACATGTAACACATATGCCACCATAAGCTAGCACGTCTAATATACTACAAACTACTACGTCCGTAGGGGATTTACTCTAATATCTCTATGGTTTTTAACACTTGTAATTATTTTAGACGCAAACATATCTAATTAATAGTAAACTCATCTAAGAAGTACTGCACAAAGTTATGGAATTAATGGCCACTACTGCCAAATTTGCAGCTATATTATTCAAACGACAACCCAAAAACATAGAAGCTCCTCTTCATCTATGTAGAATACCATGTTTATGGGCTGACCACATCCTTTTTAAGACCACTCCTAAGCTATGAAAACACACACTCTAAACTACTACATTAAGGATGAAGTTCTAGACGAGTTTCAAATTACTACAAGCTAAGTTCGTTAGTATTAATGAAAATAATATCCAAATACCATACACACATATATAAATATAAAAAACCATCTCCAATTATCTCCTCGACGCCAAATATAGGCGGATGATTGTTAGATCTAGTGAAGAAGCTGCGGTTATTCTAGGAATGAATATACGAATATGAAAAAATATGTTCTATCTAAGAAAGGTTATGGTTTCTCCCCTTGACACCAAAGTAACTAATAGACATCTTCTATGACTGTCGTCTAGGTGTCCTAAAGAGTATTAGAGAGTTAAAAAAAACCACACTCTACTCGCACACACACACACGCACGCACTGGCACACACTGTATTAATGTAAATATTCATTACGGATTACTCAACTATGGGAAGAGAAGTGGAAAGAGGAGAAAACACTGAGTGTTAGTAAGTGAGACTGGTTAATTAGCCACCCACTCTCAAATCTAAAGCCACATATGCACACAGATATATACGATATAATCGAAGGCTGGCTGCTTTCACAAACTTTTGCTAATTAATAAAGCTATTTAAGAATGAAAAATTACATAAAACACATTCTCACACACAAAAATTACACCAAAAAATATAGATAAGATATTATACTCCCAAGTAAGATGGGGTACACTAGCACGACTCTGCACACTACTAAGTATTATTCAAAACGAACGAAAAAGAGGCATGAGTTAAACTCCATTAGAGATTATTTCTAAGGCTGCTGCTGAAACTAATTAAAAAGGTTTTCATTGTAAAATGGGCTAGGGGTCATTAGGCTTGAGGAAAGAAGGATGGAGAGGAGGTGTCAAAAAATATTTCACGCTGAGAACAGATAACGGAAAATCAAACGTTTCGAACAACGAAAAAACACCCTTACTCAGCGTACTTATTCAACAAACAACATAAAAAGTAAAGCAACGAAAACGGTTATTTAAAAAACTGCATGGGGTCGCTCAAACAATGAATGATAGAGGAAAGAAAAAGCTTAATACGGTAAACGAAACAGAGCAAAAACAAACTTACGATCAAACCTGCATATAAAACAGCACGATATACACAGAAAAGACGAAAACTGAAGTAATTCTAATGAAAACAATTCTTTCAATTTTTTTTAAACTTTCAAATAATTATGTGTGCAATTAAATGAATAACAGTGAGAAAGAAAACGAGCAAAAAACACAAAAAATGAGGTATTTTCTTTCTTGAGTCAACTAAAGTTCTAGAAATGAGTTGGGATGTAACCAATACCAGTGGCACTGTTACTTAGTAAAAGAGAAAAAAGGGGAAAATTCAGAAGGAAATGTGAAGGGGTTTTGATATATTTTTTTAAGGGTTAACAAACGAGAAAAGATGGGATATTTTTAGGGGGATGAAAGGAGGGAAGGGGGTTTTAAAAAAATCTGGGTAGTATCAAAATGGCCCTCCCTTTTAAAAATGATTATTTTTTTTCAGGGAGACGACCGGAAATCACAACTACTCGCCCCTTCCAAAGACGGATGTGACGTGAAGACGAGTGAGGAGACAGTGGCGCCTTTATCCCTCGGGGGTGACACTGCATACAATCTCTCTGCCTGCCTGAGAGTCTCAATCTCCTCCCTCTTTTTCTCTCTCTCTCTCCCCAATGCATCACACACTGGCCGCCGCCGAGTCAGCTGTGCCGTCCGTCGACTTTCTTTCTCTATGCTTTGCATAGCACAAGTGCAACGTCCACCTTTGCCACAGTCCTCCCTCTGTTTCTACATCATACCCACATTCACACACCCACGCTTTCACCCTATCACCGACCACAAACATACACTCACACTCAATCACACATCACACATTTTAAGTTTTCATGTTTTTTTTTAACTTTTTTTTTATTTGGATAATAAGGTCTCAAATTCCTTCAGAGCGCCCCTGCGGGAAATGTGTTCCCGTACCCCTTCTTCACCACCTCAGGAATCCTAAACAAATGTTTTTTTTATATTTATTTTTAGTCACATATATCACTATATGGAGGTACACAAATATGTTTGACTATGTTCCTACTCGATTGTGAAAACATTTGCGAAAAAATCTCCCTCCTCAAAGAATTGACCGTTACTTTTTTTAACAGGAAATTAAATTTTGGATACCTAAGTTATCGACAGAAAAAATTAGATAAAACATTTATAACCAACGTTCTGCAGTACCAAAGTCCTCTCCAAAAAAACACACAATACTTTATTGTTACCACATCATTTTAGCTAGTGGTGTTTTTACAAAGTCACTTATGCAGGAACTTGCAAGTGAAACCCAATGATCTAAATCATTAAGCACAGCATCTTTAAGGGTGATAATTCCCCAAGATAATTTTGATTACATACGACGATTATGGAGGACAAGAGGGAGATGAAGCTAGAAGTTTTCACATTCGAGTATTTTCGACAATATTAGATCACTACTATAGCTGGTGACCTTGTGTTTTTTTTTTTTTTTTTTGGATTCCGTAGGTAAAACGTCTGGTGACATAGTAGAGTTTGCTATTGTAGCTAATACAACTACAGCTTGTGTTAGGCAACTAAAATTAATAATTTGGATCATTATTGTATTTCCGTAGTCTTGCGTGATTTCAAAAGGCTTGATGTGTGAAAAGCAATGTTAGTGTGTCTAAAGTAGTCACTTGCTAAGTTGAGGATAGTTAAGCGAGAATGTCCCATGAGCTTTTTATAATCATTGGAAACCTTCATTGACTATGCGATCACACTCAAAGCAATCGCACACCATTGCAGAGGGGCAAAAAAGAAAACTAATGCACTATAGCTTTCTGAAACGAGTAAGGAGGAAATCAAATAAAGAAATAAGATTTGAGAAGTTTAATTTTGAGAGATATGATGCACAAAATTATTCTCCCTGATTACATCCAGCGCGCTACAAGAAAGGGTGCAAACAGCGGTTCAGGAGGTAAGCACATACAACCCCTACGAAAAAAATAACTTAACAGGAAAGAAGGAATAGCCGAAAAGTCACGAGGCAGCGTGGCGAGTCGATCTTTTTAGAGAGGGATGGACGGTAAGGAAAGTTAACTCGCTCGCCTGAAAGGTGCACACGGCTTGAACAAGGGTTGGGAATAAAAAAAGGACGTATAAACATCTTCACGGGCTGCGGAGGTGGTAGGCAGAGCCCCTTCGCAAAACCAAGAGGCAAAGAAATGAGAGTATGGCAAAAAGGTTGGCTATGAGTGGATGGGTCACGCCAGCGGTGCACTTTCTATAAATATAGCAGCTGCAATGCGGGGCTGAGAAGAGACGAGAGGGGGACTTACATTCACGGGGGAGAGTTTCGGAGTGAAGTGGGGTGGAGAGAGCGAACGGGGTTGCAGGGCAAGAGAGAGCAAGGGAGGTGAGGGCGCCATTTTAAATATGCCTGCTAAAACGACCCTCCCCACGTGCCGTCGGTCCAGAGATTCCTTCGCATCATGGAGACTCCACGAGAACCTGGTGGCGCAGAATCAAACTTCGTTAGGCTTGTTCAATGGTCGGAGTTTTTACACAGAGCTAGTGGTTAAGGATGAATTTGGCATCGAGGATTAGCAAGATCAGACTGATCAACTGCCACCGATTCACCAACTGGTGAGATGACTAACACTGAGACCAATGACCACTATACCACCAAATGGTTTATAAGTGGCTGCTAATCAGTGCATTTAGATCAGGGAGAACATCATTCCAACAGCTTTATTACTGCCCAAATTTCTACGGTTGAATCCTGCATTGTTCATAAGACTCAGTAAGGATATCGTCCTCAGGAGGATAGCTATCAAGGCCTGTAGATGACTCGACGATGGATGACTCGACCACCGAAATGTGAGCAGTAACCCAGCGCTGTATCCGAAGGAAAACACGTATTGCCTTTGCAAATAAAATGCGCTGGGAGCATCACATGTTATTTCTGAGGTCGTCACTGCAGAGTTTTTCTGCAAAAATCGTTGTCGAACAGCAAGAACAGTGTAGCATCGAGAATCGTTGGGCTTATTATATGGTTGCAATTACAAATTGCAGGGTATATTAAATACGATAACTGCAGAACATAGCTACGTTTAAAATTGCAGTGTGATATTGAGAGAGAGATTTCAGATTCATAGAACTTGTGAACACTGGAAATTGGCGACTTGAGAACTCCAAAATTGCTTTGTACCGACAGGGAAAATCGCCACTGTTTGTCTATTAGCTAAATAGAGAGTTGATACTTAGAATCATCGTACCATCGAACAAGCCTAGTATTTGGTTCTACTTAGAGCACGCACCGTTCACCGATGAGCCAAACATCGTGTATGGCTGTGGTTGTGTGCCTGCGTGTAGTGTATTATGTGAATCAGCAGCTTAGCCGGCAATAATTAACAAGCACTAATTAATAAGTATAATAAGAGCATTAAAACTTGTTTAAAACTACTCAACTCTGATTAAGGTTGACTACTCTTTAATATTTTAATGTAGTCTACCTAATTAACCGGCCAGCGCAATCGGACTGTCAGTAAGGACGCCGATTGAGGACGGCCGGGGAAATGGGTTGCGATAAATAAAGAATGGTGCACTGCAAGATACCAACAACAACAGTGGGGTGGATAAGGTTTGGGATTATTATACTGGGTTACTAAGGACTGCCCCTAAGAAGTATTTTTATCAAAAGGATAAGCGACATACGTCCTAATTATTTTCTTAATGACTCTCTATGTAAAAAAATGGAATAACGAACAAACAAAAAGGATAAGAATATATATATGTACCGTACGTACCATACAGTCTTCATTAACAAACGATCCGACAAAAAAATCTACGTATGTACCACAAGACAAACGTATCCTTCTACGACGACCTAATTAGACACCATTTGTACCAGGTAAGATTTTATAAAGCATAGAAAAGGGAGAAGAGAGGGTAGTTATTCTAAAAAATGAGACCTAAAAATGTATAGGGAGGCAAGTAGGCCTATAGGGAGGGTGGTAGGTGTACCAGAAGGCTCTTCTTTGTATGGAGGGGTCGACTTGCAAAATAAATAGGTGTAAACGAACTAAGATGACGCATTACTCCCAGTCAACTGATCTTTGTTCATGACGAATTAGTCGTTTAAAACGTAAGCTATCATCTTAATATGTTTAGAGTGGAAAATACAGACCTTTGTCAAAATTTTACTCAATCTCATATTTGAAAATATTACCTCAGTACGGTGGTGGATCCAGAGAGCGGTTAAGGAGGCAAAACCCCATCCTTGGGTATTCAATTTGCACTAGATAAAATGGTAATTTTGTAAAACCCCACCTCCTGCTGGAAAGTTATTTCTCAGGCCCCTACCAAACCCCCCCCCCCTGTTCTTGTCCTGGATCCACCACTGCCTCAGTATATTCTCATGTGTATTACTTTTTTTTCAGAAATACGCAAATACCGGCAAAGTTTCTACTATATGTAGTCTAAAAATTTCAAAATGATAAAGCGAGTTTCAACCAGGCAATCTGTCAACAAAGAGATACGAACTACCACAGAAGGAGTGATGCGTCTCTTAAAAGGGATGAATCATAGAGGAGGCTGACAGAAGGGTTAGGTATCATTTAGGGTATTTATATTGGACAAAATAATAGAAAAGAGAGCTTTACTGGTTGAGGTAGGGAGATGACAAGAAAGAGGAGGGTGGAGACAGACAGAGAGATAGTGTGTGACAGAGAGAGATAGAGAGAGAGGAAGAGGCGGAGGCTTACCGGCCGGCAGGTTCGTGAGACATCTGGTGGCAGATGAGCGAACACTGCTCCGCGCCCTACCGTAGCCCATGGAGGGCGGGAGAAGGGCCGTGGTGGCTAAGGTGAGCCCTTGTAACGATAGAACAAGGAGGTAGCGTAAGCGAGAGGTCAGAGGTGACCAAAAAGAGTAGACAGACTGCGAGGAGGGTCCTTAGGAGGTGGTTTCCAATGGAGAAGCCGGGTTGAGGGAAGGAGTTTGAGGGATGAGATGCGATTAAGGTGGAGTCGACTCAACCACTCGCACAAGCTGGATGGGGGAGACATGTTTGCTGTCATGGCGGCTAGGCCAACTCATGTGGGGGACGCCCGAGAATTATTGCGGGGCGCAATGGTCGGGAATAGACCGGTCGTGCTCAATCGAAGATGACCTTAATTATTCCCGCTGTCCCCCGGCTGTTACCAGGGAACGGAGAGAAGGGAAAAATACTCAAGACAGATGTGACGAAGGAGACAAAATTCACTCTGATCATAGTACAAGTCAGTTTATACAATTCATACAATATGGGCAAATTAAATAATTTTATCGAAGAAAGTCATAAGTTAAAACCAGAAAAATTAGCCTATAAGATACATGTACAAAAATGGCTTATTCTTGCCTGATATTTGAGGCAAAACTAAAAAGAATAGTTTAAAATGGATACTTTATTTCATCAACAAAAGCTATCAAAGAAAATAGACTGGATGAAATTGTTATTTAAAAAAGTGTCATAAAAATGGTTGGTCAAATTAAATGTGGTCCCATAGGATCCACCATAAATAACGAGACATACGTTCAACAAGAATGGTAAGTTTTTCAAGCGCTTGTGATGAGGTCAGTGTTCATATACACAAAGAACGAGTGAACTGGACTCCTTTCCGTAAATGCGAATAGTTAGGAATACATATCAATTCAAATGAAATACGTTAGATTTAGAAGTGTATAGCGTGATAGCTACAGCATTAAAGGATGAGCTCATACGATAAAATCAACCTCAGGAGAATTTACATATTTATAATTGACCATCGGCTATCATGCTGGATGCGGCTTGATATCAGCTTAGGGAAATTTCTTACTAATATAGTCCTCACCGACGGATCGTCAAATACTGAGACGTGAACCTAAGGTATACTCAGATCCACAGTTTTTATAACAATTAATGTTGGCAACACCATACTATGTCCTTAAACAGGTTTTCCAATTTCTGCAATTAAGATTAAACCTTTATTTACAGTATTAATTTATTGATACGCAGGAAAATTACGACGTTGACTATCTTTATCCGCGGGATTGCCATTAAAATTTTCCAACGCGATACCGCCCGAGGTATTTCAATTTATACATTTTCGCGTACATATTTTCTGTGAAGGGTGGGATTGAAGGGTAGAATAAAAGGGAACTGTGCTTATTTGTGAAGGGCGTGGACTTGGGCGGAAAACATCACATATCCTTTGTAGTAGAGTTAAAAAAAGGGAGCTATTGCACACTTACGGCCGTCATTGTTCAATAGATTGGTGAGTACAAACTAAATAGTTGATTTTAATATATACCCAATGCAACAAAAGTGTACCATACAACAAAAATTCGATATTTGGATGAACCGATCATTTTTACCTGAAGAAATTTTGTAAATGAGATTTAAAGTTGAATATACTGCTTACTGATTAGTGATCTAAAATACTGCACCCAACTAGATAAACATGTAAAACGAATACATCCGTGTTATTTAAATGAACAGATGTTCACAGTAACCCAAATAACTTAGATATTTTTCAAGAGGATAACAATCCAAAGAAGACAGGCTAGGAACCCCAATAGTTGATGCTTTTTGAATTTCCTATTCAATTCAGGGAAAATAGCAAAGGTAATAGCTCTAAAAATTTTCATTAAACGGCAAACAAACGCTTCCTTGAAGCATCGTCATTTCTTATCATTAGATGGGACCGATAAAAGGGAATTGTTGACATTTGAACGGTAGCCAATGTCCACAAATATTCGGTCAAGTTGCACATTGGATAAATATCAAACTAAGTTTCTGCATTCCTTCAATTTAATTAACAATCAGCAATTAATCTTTGTTTTATGAACTTCGGAGGGACAATCGTTGGTACTCTAACAATTATAATGCAAGCTAAAATATTGCACGCCTTATAACAATGAGAGTAGCATTCTCTTCGCTCTCGCAATCAGCATGTCACATAAATTTATAGAAAGAACTACATTTGACTTCAGAGCGAGAACTCCAGAAAAAAAAACTTTATAAAAGCTAACTTAGCCACTGTTTGTGAGTGGAAAAAATAGACCAAACATTCAATTCCCGACGAATTTTCGGGCATCTCGCATTTCCTTCCGAAGAAGATAAATTGTTCGACATTCCCAACCGCCCGGTCAGACTAAATGATAATCTGCCGGGCATAAATCAAGGTGAGGGGAAAAAAAGACCCTGGACAAAAACAAAAGAAGAACTGAAACGTGCGAATCGATGGAACGGAGGAACGTCACTTTTTCCCGGCATCGGAAAATGCATCCTCTCTCCTATCCAGCCAAATTCATTTAAAAATCCACCCCAAAAACTCCCATTGCTGCACCAACTCGCCAAACCAACCACCGACCGCTGCTCAAACCCAGACAGTGGGCGACGCGATCGCACCTCGCGGCAACAAAAGAAAAAAAAATAACCCTGACTCTTAAGAGACTCGATCTCTTTCCTTCTCTATCTCAATCCAATTTGATCGCAGCAATTGGTATGCCACTCAGGACGATGGAACCACGGTCATGCGAGAAGGCTCCCACCATGGCTTGCAATCCTGTTAAACGCAGATACATTTTTTAAGGGGATTACACCGAGGTATGAATTGAATGTCATCGTCATGAAAATATTAAAATAATTCCTCCTAATAGCACTTTATTTAAATAGATAAACAATTGGACTTTCTGAGTTATATTTTCTAGGAATTGCATGAGAAAATCACATTTTTTTGCATAATGCGATCCTGACGGAAACCGTGAAAAATAGGCTGATTTTATGTGGAAGATAAATTTATATGTAATACAAATCCTGACTTGAAACATTTCCCGTAGCTAATCTATTTTTTATTGCAAAATGGAAACAAGAAATAATTTATCTAGGACACATGTGTTTTCGTCAATCAATTGATTATATTAAAACAGCTAAAGTTTAGTTATCTTTCGTGACGCACATATATTGTGTAAGAAGTGATGATAAATATAATTTTTTTCAATTGTCTTTGTAAAGAATAAAATATAAGAAATGAACGAAAATATTAAGACATATTAAGGGAAATATAACAGATAAACCGAGTAAAATCAGGTTCATAATACTGCAACAGCTCTGGCCAAAACACAAAATAGAACAAGGATAGAAGAGAAGAAAGCCAGGAAAATAATAATTTGGAAAGGAAAAAGTAAGCCACTACAGTATGAGGAAATGGCGCAAGGAGCATTTCACATGGTGATTCATATAAAGGAAGGTCTGTATCACTACCAGATTTAATATAACTAAATGGCAGGAAGCAGGAGATAGAAGTCTTGAAGCGAGCTGGATGTTCAAATATCAGGAGTACGCTATCATTTCTAAAGGTCTTTCCTCGAGGGTATGCCAACCCTCGAAAACAATTTTAAATGGATTAGAATTAAAAGTTACGTCACTATTGTAAATGTTAAATAATTTGAATATCCATAATAATGCTTGTGTATAGTTGCCTCCACGCTTGCCCCTGAAATCTATATCCTTAATAGTTAAACGTAAGTTAACAGTGCGAATTTATAGCAGCTAGATCGAGGACCACATAACTTTAAAATATGAAGATTTATCGTAATTCACACGTAGATTCCCGCAAAGATCTACTTAGGTGACGAATGAAAAACCTTTTTAGTCTTAATACTATCACTGAATTGCAATATTGCAGCTATGAGTTAGGAATTATGATCAAAATGTACAAGTGAATGAATCTAAATAACCAACCTATCTCATCAATTAAAACTCGTAACATTCCAATGTAACGTTGAGGTAAGAAATGCGAGTGTGTTGATTTGGACGCGATGGAGGATTAAAATTTGTGTAACTTTTTCTATACAACCTTGACTAACAATTCAATCCCATTTTCTGTATGTATGCTTGTTTGATCATGTTACTTTTGCTACGCATCTGCAGCGAAGCCACAACAGTAGTGTACCAAATCGGTATCATACGCCAGCATACTCTCCACAGACTCAAGAGGACGGGGGAAATAGACAATGATCTACACTCAAATTTAATGTTTATTTCATTTATTTTTTTTTCAGACCATCAAATATCCATCCCATAACTGTCTCAAGAGCAAGCTTAAAAAAAACATTTTGCAATATAAGTTTTATTCAGTTTTTTAATATTTTCAGAGGATTAAAAACAAGATTTAAATATATATATTCATATATAATTTACATCGGGGAGAAAGAACAATGAGGGGCGGGTGGGTAGGAAGGACTATGGGAGGGGGAGTGAGGGAGGGAGAGATAGAGGGAATAAGGGTTTCACGGGATATTTATCGGTAATAGGTTCACATGGGGATTTCGCCATGTGACGTGGAGAAACAAGTTGTTCGAGGCACGGTTATAAGGTTGACTCATTAGGAGTTTTAGGTGACATAATCTTAATATAACGCGTTTCCACCCCTCCCCCCTAATAGACACGTAAGTAACACAGCTATATATATGCATATATATAGATTTACACATAAGAGTGGGAGTTTCACATATTTACCATAATCTGCTGTGTGTATCCGTTTCGTCATCATGAGTATGCGTGTTTTCAAAGTGTACATAAATAGGTATGTTTGTGTGTGTGATGTATTTATGTGTCTGTACGTGTGAGTGTGTGTGCTTGTTTTTTTATTATCAACGTGTTATATTGAGTGATATTGAACATATAAACAACTTTCATACATAGGTATGCATGTGTATTGGGCGAGTAGGAATAAATATTCGTGTTTTCATATTTAATAGTTATGCTTTTTCACTGTCATTCTGCCTGACAAGCTCTTGGATTCTCAATTCCCGATCTCTCTGCTTCGATTGATCAAGGAAATCATGTTCATAGTGAACTTTTGTCAACGTGGGATACATTGACATTGCGTAGTAAAATAAAAAAAGTTAATAACAATCAAGACGCAAATATGAAGTGAGCGACGGCTTCTAGAGTCGAAAACGTGAAGACACCGCGGCCTGTGACTGCAAGTGGGTAGTGCACGTTGATCTCGCATTATTTCTCAACATTCAATCGAGTTTATCCACTATTTTTCTTGAAAGAGAATGTTAAATGAGACATAATGACAAGTGGATAGCAAAGAAGTTGCAAAAAAAGGACGTGCAATACACCGGATACGACTCAACATAAGCGGCTCTTTTCGATAGTAGGTGAAAAATTTTAAAATTTACTCATTATGTGCTAAAATTTATGGCAAAATCTCTATCATTTGCGAAGAAATAGTGCATTAAAAAGCACGGAATATCTCCTTATAAGCAAAATTGTGATTTAGATCGATATTACGCATAATATACCGACAATGCATTTCTCACGTGGAACCTGAAAGGCAACATGCTGCTAGTCAATTAAAAATCAAACATGTTTCGTCCACGCTATTGAAAACAAATAATTTTGTTGATGCACGACATTTGGTAGCTGAGCTTACAACTGAAAACCTTTTGCTATGTAATTAAAAATAATAGTTCACTACACCGATAAGTAACTACACCAATTATTCCGGGAGCAAAACATGGGATGAGCCTACCATCAAATGGGCAGGTACTTCCCAACCTAAGCGTGGTCAGCAAGCAGACCAGTGAGTACGGCAGGCATGTTAAAGAATGGCGGCGAGGAGGCGAGGGAACGGCCGGCAGGGAAAATAAAAAATTGCCCGCAAGAGAGAAAGAGAGAGAGATAGAAGGCGGCCCACGCGCGATTCTTGCATGAGCCGTTTGTTGGCAATTAATTGCTACGGGGAAACATATAAATGAAAAAGCACGCGAAATAGTTGAATTAAAAAAGAGAGGGAGAATGGGAGGGGAGGGATACGCTGCCAATTTCATGACCAGTCCCGCCTCGACGCTCTCTCGGCGCGTTGCGTCGTTCAAATGTTTTCTACAGGAGCCGGGGCATGGATGTGAGGCAAAACGAACAATCGCAATGAATTTTCGCTTTGGCTATCTCTCTCTCTCAACCTTCGCCACCACTCCTTAATTAATTTCCACTACAGACTGCGGCGTGCATTCTTTTTGTCTCGCCATACTACTCCACCTCTACGTCATTCTCGTACCAATCGTGGAAAATGCATCGCATCATAATGAATATAACGGACTAAAAAGAAATAATTACGAGTGCGAGAGACTAACCTCGGAAGTTAATAATCTAACGTTGACCACCCTCCGACAGCGGAATAGACCGCGACACAGAATGCAATTTCCGGAGATGCAAAAAAGGAGAAGAAAAGATAAGGATTAAAAGACACGGTCACGTGGCGCACACAGACATTTGAGGTACTACGCTGCCGATCGCATTATTTCTTCATAAATTCGCTCGTAACGAAAGTGATGACCAAACGAAATGAGAGAAGAAGTATCCTAGATATTTCATTCGCCTTTCATCGCATTGCTAAGTGGGTACTTTCCTTGGTAATGCTTTACAAGGCAAATCCCGTAGTATGTTCTCAGGATTGTCATTTTAAAAATTAGTTTCCACGCGGCACAGCTTCGTGAAAAAACGAGCCAATATATTATATCCAGGCGTTTTTACAAAATCGCGATATTTCCAAAAAGCATTTTCTCGCGAGCGAGATAATTAGTTTTGCTTTTATTTACAAATAATTGAGTCAATCTTTCTTGTTACAATAGAAAGTTGCAGTTATAAAACGTCGATAAAATTATAATTCAGGTGGTAATGCAAGTGGATGAAACATTCTTCATGTGCATGATAGAATTCAACATACCGAATTCAACAAATAATTGCATTTTCAACATTGCCTTAAATCCTCTTTTGACATTGATATCACAGCGCAAGTAATTATTTTGATATACAAAGCGGACGTATATGAGTGTTTCACGCTTAATTATAATAAATAAGTATAAAAATAAGGCCAAAATATTCACAAAGAAGGCATCAAAGTGTTTAACTTCGTGACTTCAAAATCCATTGGACGGATGGGAATGAGAGTTTCAAAAAGAATTAAAAAACAATAAAAAAAATTGCAAGTTCTAAATAAAAATCTGCAGGGTTACAAAACTATTAACGCTGAAATATTAATTTACAGAATTATATTAAACTATAAAACATTACAAAAGAGGTTAAAAAGAAAAAAAATTACTGGCAAGCATGACACTGAAAATGCTAATACGTTATTGCAAGTGCCTAGTATACTCGACCAAATCAATAGCTAGAACTCGCGAACTCAGAGAGCGGTGTTATACTAGTAATTTTACGAGTATACAAATATTTAGACACATGATAATAGTAAATAGGACGAATACCTTGAAAGTAGCACTCAGCAATGCAGCGCTTGGCGAAGGAAAATTCAGGAGTTAATCGTTTGAGAAAATTAAATAAAGCTGTGCCCACTTCTGAAAGAGAAACTGATCCCTGGTAGACTCTTCTAACCCTCAATCGGAGCAATTACTTGGCGAAGCAGAGAGATAGGCATTAGAATCCAAAGGGAGGACTGATGACCGTTAGAGAAAAATTAACAAAAATAAATGGACAGCAGTGGATCCTCATTTGAGTGTCATTTTTCAACGCACAAATACATTGTTATGCGCGAAAAATATTCGATTACATATATTATATTCGTAAATTGTTTAAACATGGAATGGCGAAAGAAGGACAACGAATGTGTGCTTTCCTGTGGAGAAATTTTGTCGAAGGCTTACATTTTTCTTTTGAATTTTCTGTCAGAATTTCTCTTTACTTAGGAGTCTGTCTACTGCTACCGTGATGCATGAAGTGTGTGATCAAGAAAAAGTTAGCAAAAGAAAAAAATCTACCAAATGAAAAAAAATGTACCTTATGTCTATAGTACCTATATTTGTGTTATCTTAGAAGACTGAAAGGATAGATGTGGGGGAGATTATGATATTTCAAAAGGATCAACGGCTACCCATGAAAATTTTACGCAAACTCTACCACTCGAAAATTAATTCAAGTCCTTCAACAATCGAAAAAATGTAAATCACAAGCTACAAGAGATTTTTGGTATTTACTCAGCAACTGCATAGAACCAGAATTGATTGAATAAAGAAGTAACCATATTTTTGGATCAACTTCCATCTAAAAATTACTACGAAACTACGATATTTACTATGAATCACGTCTACTATATTATCCAAGAAGAATTTTCTTACTCTACGAGGATGTAAAAGTCAACAGTTTCTACGAGTGTTTTTTTTTCACTTAACATCGCGATCGACCTCTCCACGTTAATTTGGTCCAAAAAGTTTCCAGGGGACCTTATAGGATAGGCTGAACGTCACAAGGAGCATGTGCTTGCACAGAAAAAAAAATATTGTCAGGATGAGGATGAAGGGGTAGACCAATTTTTTTGGCTTTTTTTGCGAACAAAATATTAAAAAATGTTTAGCATCTTGCAACATTGCTTTAAGCCAAATATCAAAATGAGTGCGTTTTAGACTTCTGCTTTTTTTCTAAACTTATTTTCGGGATCATGTAGGATACATGTGGAAAGGAAGGTAAAAAAAGAGAGAAGCAAAGCAGGTTTTTGGTACCAAGGGTATGGTATCAGGGTATTTCCTAGGGAATAAGGGATTCCGTTACAATACCTGTACATCAATAATAACGTCTTAAACATTTATATAATATTTTCGTCATAATATTCAATTGTCAAGTTTTGGTCAACAGAACCAGCATGAGAGCAACAGAACAAGTTCAACTCAATGCATCATCACACCACGCATTCAATACAATACTTTTGGTGCAGTAAAGAAATTATCACCAATTCTGCATCAAATAACAACAGAGAACATGATTTCAGTGAGTGGAAGAGTCTTTGTTTCCAATAAAGCTTCAAATTTTCTTAATCAGCTGTCCAAAGAGCAAGCTGGATATTTCATATATATTTTAGCTTCCTGTTTTTTCATGTGCTAAGAGTTTACGGATTAATTTACGTTTTGAGTGGTTATAATTCCTCAAAATACCTTTATTTAAAATGATAAGTTATGATAGGGACATACTTGGCAAATTTATTTATACCAAGGCGTACACCAGGTAGAGAAACGCAAGTGACCCGATTGAAAACAATTTGAGTGAGAACTGCGGTGCTGTGGAGAGACTTAAGGACTTATTACCCATCAATCTCTTACATAGGTTTTATGTGCGTGTGGTTTTATACTTGGAACATACACATTTAATAATGGCGGAGCATGCAATAGGTATATTCAGCTGGCTTACTCAAGTGAATTCTCGTTTTTTTCTGGATAAGTAAAAAAAACGAGGGAGTAGCAAGGTTCCAATGCACCTAAAACAATTGACAGCAAGAGTAATCTTTGTCCCATTATTAATCATAGTTTTCAATAGGTTTTGGTATGGCGTTTGGATGAGGGTGGGAAAATGCCGATTCACTGATTTTTTTTCCGAATGCGGTGGTAATATTATATATATATATAAAGTACTCGTGTGGTGTATCTTAAACTTTACATACGGGGAGAGGTCACCAAAAAAAAGAAGAAATATACCATTTCCTACACATAATAGCGATGCGTGTGTTGAGGGGAACGGGAAATATGTGGGGAACATAGTGGCGGAGGACCTTTTTTTTTCATTGATAATATGTATGCATCGTAGAGCCAACGTTATTTCACGAGTGGCCCACCATATTGACGTTAACATATTCGCCGAGTAGAATTCTGTTATCTGGTATGACCCCAACCATACCTGAGAAAGAGAGAACGGGAGAGAAAGAGGAAAGAGAGAGGAGAGAGAAAGAGAGAAAAGGAAATAATCAGACACGGAGCATGGCGTCAAAGGGGAATAGAGGGCGTCTCTAGGGACACGGCTCTGCCATAGAATCTATGAAGTCATTACAGAGCATAATTATACATTGCTCAGAACCACATACCTTTCATTTTTGCCATGAAGGAAAATTTGCTCACCATATTTTCTAAGGCATCACACAAAAAAATGAGAACAATACAATCTAAATATTCTAACATTACAGTAACATTAGAAGATAAATAGAAACCTAGTTACTCCCAGTTCCTCAATATATCTGTACAGTTGAGATGGCAAGGATATATCCGACTTAGGCTACGTAATTACTACGAAACTTATCAGCTAAACTGATGGAATCAGTCACAGGCACATCTTGAGAGATATAACCTTTGAGCTCTTTAATTTTGAAATGGACTGCGAGGAGTCGGAAGAAAATTATCAAGAATTATAAATCATTAATATAATACGTAGATTGTTTAAGCGTTAAACACGCTTTTGGGCAAGAAAACTGTGGAATAATATGCCGAATTACATTTGGTTTAAATGATAATTAGCTTAGTTTATAAAATGTTTTGTATAAAACTGAAAAAAGAGATCAATTAGTTTTTAATATTAACTGTAAATTTTAGGAGTCAGAGAACGCTCACATATCATGATGATAATCAAGATTAACTTAAAAAATAGTAAATCAATACAGAAATTTTGGAAAATAAACCTTCTCACCATCAATTATTGCATTAAGTACCAAGTCTCTACAATTATGAAGCACATATTTAAAAATTACGAGCATGTTCGGTGAACATATCACTAAGTCTTCATAAGCACTACATTTAAGAGGGACCAGCTACGGAGCGTAGACGTTTCCTAAATGATCACGAAGTATTCACTTAGTAAAATTTCATCCCTTGCTTTTAAGAATTTTACACCATTTTGAATATGTATATACATTACTTATACCAGTAAATACGAAATAATTTGCAACATTACTACTACATTTAAACGTGCTTCACTCATGAATGGCATAGATTACCATTTTGATTCATAGATAGGCAAAACTTAGTTTCACTGCAAAAACAGCATTAAATCGAAGACATCTAATTTGTAGAAGTCAGTGGATAATATCCACAGATGAATATTCGACAAAATAAGGAAAACAAGCCATTACGGCTGGTATGCATCGCGAACACAATCCTTCCTAATTCTGTCAACATTTACAAATGAAAGTTTTTATCACTCATAAGTGCCTCCTCTTGTAAATGTATATACATGCTAAAATAACCAACAAAATAAATAATTATTTTTTTCAAACTGGGATCGAAATATAAGATCATCCCATGAGACGGAAACTAATTTATTGAAAGCTGAGGTTTGAAATGTCTGAAGTGGATCGCATATTCAACCATTGCAGCATTGAAAGAAATATCGCTCCTAATCGAAAGCAAATAGGAGGAGCAATAACTTCAAAACATTGAAAAAGAATTCACACAGGAATGTATTTACACATCGATCCATAGGGCTTAGATGGGTGGGTCTCAACACGCACCCCATATACGTTATGGTGAGGTAGGGGTTGTAAGCCTCCCAAAACCTTCCAACACCAGGAACAGTTCCCTCACCACCCATGCACCAAACGAAAGAGACCAATACACACTGATTCTCACTCATCCATTACCACCCAACCCCTCAACCCTCTCTAAAGCCCGGATAACCAGACACGAACGCCGGAAAATATCAGACCGACGTCAACATGAACAAATTCATTTACATATAAAAATAGATGAGATATAAAAACACAACATTCGAAGCGTGCGAGAAAAATCAAATCCATTACCTGTCGGGTATGGGAGTCCGAAGCTTGGATAGCCGGAATAGCTTCGGCCAGCTGCGTAGGCCGCATAGGCTGCCGCTGGGAAACCTGTGACGGGGACAGCGAGGGGGTTCGGTGGGGAAGCGGGGGAAGGCGGATCGGCGCATGGAGGGTACATGAAGTGTCGATTGCAAAGGTGATAAAAGTGACGGGACAGGGAAGAGAGAGAGAGAGAAAAGAGGAAGGAATGCGTTAAAAGATGCCGTGGGAAGGGAGAGAGGCACAATAAAAGTGGGATATAATAGAAGGGGGAGTAACGCTAGCGAAAGGAGAGAGCAAGAATGATACCGGACATATTGAAATGACTCCTAGGAATACAGTGGATATTTATTACATGGGCGACTCCCATAATCCTTGGCAACACAAAAACATGACCGTTTAAATATCAAGAAATAGCAGTAAATCATTAGCAAGAAATCAGCAGTGAGGCTTAAATAAATAGGCCGCACCGTAACTGTTACATGTTACATATATTTAAGCACTGATTAGACAACTCTCGCAATTTAGGCAATTATTTTGTTGTCTTTGATCTCAGTTTACTGGATTAAAATTATTCTGAAGAGAAAACTGCAATTGTGTAAACGCCAGTCCACTAAATAGCCAATGCATCATAAACTCGGGCTACTTGAAAACAGTATTTATCGGTGTTCCTCTGATATTAATTCGTATTCATCCATATTCTTTCCATATGTCAACAGCACTCCATCGTCCAGGACGCAGTATTTATTGGTATTTCTCTCGTATTTCACAGAAACAAGGAATACGAACAACTCCTTGGAGGTATTCCGTGGTAATAGCATCGTAGATCTCATATTCCTGGAATATTCCACTTTCGCTCTACCGCTTCGCTCAAGCTAGACCCTGTCGTAGTTGAACGGTTTTCATGAATAATGAAATAAAATGAAATTTTAATTTTCGGCGTGTTGTCAACTTTCTTCGCATAATAAATGAAGAATGAATACAGAAGGAGTACAGATAAATAATTTCGGTGAAATACCAATAAATAAGTGGTAATGCCGATAAATACTGGACGAACATTAATGAATATAGTAAGACCACCGAAAAATATTGAAAGAATACTAATGAGTGCGGTAGGCACTCAAGTCCGTTGTCTGATAACTAAGTTTATTGAAATGAAACACATTTGCTCTCTCTTTTCGCGACAGTTCTCTCATGAAGTAACAAAATCACAAGGCGACACATTTAGATCTAAATTTACAGCATAAAAGTGCAAATTACAAAACTACTTCTATGAAAAATAATGCTAAAAATGGGATCAGTATAGAGAATACTGAATAATGGATATGTATAATGAATACTGGATAATGGTGTTTTGACGGTTTTTAATACTACATTGGAAGAAAATAACAGGGATATACGTTGAGTGCTTGCAACTAGATTGCAAAAGAAAAATAATCTCCGTGCATGAGGTTCAAGAATGATGGGAGTGAAGATATTTCCTTATTTTCAAAATAAATGGCAGCCATTGATTCCAACGATGAAAGAAAAAGAAATATTATACGAAGGATATTAGCTGCCATAAAACATGTCATAAAAAAAGCAGGGTTCGGAGATATACTTTCATATAATTTAGCAGTCTACTCACCGTCAGGCAAAGCTCCCAAAGACCACATAAAATCTAGAAACCCAAAAAGAAAGAAAAAATCAGAATCAGACACATAAAAAACTGTAGTCAAAATACTTTTAAGCAATTTTAAATTGCTTTTTTCAAAGGACACAATTGGAAATATAAAAACATTAGCCCAAAAAAGCAGAAATTGGATACTGGATCAATTTTGAATACTGAATGACAATGCTTTCACTCTACTGACAGCGACTGAGGTCATATATTAATAAAATGACTTAATCGTCCAATTTTTGATGCATAAAGACAATTGTTGCATAAAGGAGATGACTGCATGAAAAATGGAGGAAAGTGATACTCATTACTCTCCGTCACATCAAATCATTATCTAAACACCCAAAAGATTTACAGAGAAGTAATGAAGTAAATAAGTATTAGGGAAAAAAAGGAAAGGGGTTAGAAATAATTAAGAAACACAGCATCCATGAAATTTCATAACTAATATGATGAATGTTTAACTACATTATCACTACTTTTTACAATAGATAATGAATTTACAATTTTGGATAGTAATAGAGATAGAGAAAAACACAAACAATAATAATAATAATAGTAATAAATACGTACAGAATAAAAAGGAAACACAGACTTTACTTTAATTCTTTACTCTACTGTTATTTCTTATAAGAAGACTATTCTGTCTCTTTTTTTTTATCAAGAAAAACAACAGGTTATCATAAATTTTGCCACTAGTGAATCAATACTAGGTAGAGATATTAATTAAAATTTAGCTCTCTAATTTTAAATCCAATTTTCCATTTTTATTTTGTCATCTATTGTTACCGCGGTTTCCCATGGTGATCTCGATCTTATGAAACCCTGTTCGTAGCGTCGTCGTCACCTTGAAACTTCTCATGACGACGACAGTCGAGAAAGAAAGATAGTGGAGAAAGAGAGATAGGCATTTATCTCCTGTCTCTTTCTGGAAGTTGAGGAAGAAAGCAGCGATTTGTAAAAAAAAACAAAAAATAACAATAAAACCCAAGGATTTTTCTCACACGGCCACTCATACACACTGTTACTCATCCAAAAATGATTGAAGTAATTTAGTTCAAATTTAATTCACCTCCAATCACCTTTCGGACAAATTTGAATTTGAGAAATTTTTGTTAATAGAAAATGATATTTAAGAGTCTTCTGTTATAAAGAGAACTTACTCAAATGTTTTCAGTATGGTCTCAAAGCACCACTTTCGCGAGGCGTGGAGTTTCTCTTTTTTTTTTTTCTCATTGGCAATAGTTTTCTTTTGGCCCCGTTCATCGACTTGTCGACTCATGTGGCTTCAACACGCTTCTTTTTCTTGAGGTTACTGTCTACTCACTAACTATTTTTATAAACTACACGGCTTTTTTTTCTACGTCTCCGTATTATCTAGCCTAATACGGATCTATTCTACAGCTTCTACTCTAAGTGTGTAAAATAGACAACAAAGTATGGATGGATTCAAAAACGGAATTTTATTCTAGAAAACAGATGAGTTACAGTCCTTGAGACTAAACTACTACAGAGTTATGGATGTTTCAGCCTTCAAAAGCAAAATAGAAAAAATTATAATCAATTTTTTAAAACAATTGCACGTTATGATTTTTTTAAATCTGTAAATATAAATTATAACGATTTCTAGAATCCACAACCATTATCATAAAGAATAAGAAAAAAGTACATCACATTTTTAAGATTCCTGATTGGATGAATCAAGGAAGAAAGTTATTTTTTTTTAATTTTAAATCTTCCATTTACCTAATATTCTTCCACCTTCTCAAACAGCCATTTACATATGTTACAACATTCACGATAAAACCATATTCTGACAAGATGAATGGAAAAAATATTAACAACAATTGTTAGGAATATCTGAGCTACACATTTGTTTTGATATATAGTATCTTAAATTGCATAGCATAATGTTAAATTGTTATTCAATATAATTATTATGTATTGTTATTTATATAATGATTATTGTTACTGATAGTAATACTTGGGCAGCGGTGCCGCTGACCACGGCAACAATCATTCCAATTTGTGAGGCGTCTTTTCTATCGCCTGAATTTTTACTTCTTTTTGTTAAGACAGGCGAGGGCTGGAGGGCATACTCAGTAGCGCCGCTGCTAACGGAGCGGCCAAAAAGGCAATCATAGGAAAAACGTACAAAATAAATATTCATATCGTTTCTCTTTGGCATGTAAAAACCTACACGCTACAAATAGAAAAAAATACCGTCTAAAAATCCCGGCCCAACAAGCTAGGAACAATCACTATGAAACAATTCGTCCCGTTTCTCGATATGTATCGAAGTCGCCGACGCCAAAAAGGTGAACGACGACGACTCGCACATAGTAAATGAGAACAAAATCATTACTGATCCATAGGCTAAGTAAGTAACACTAATTTTCTCAAATGCTAGCAACAATATCAAAATGGACAAATCAAAAAAGTACGGCACTACCACTACAATTGTATAAACACTACCACTGGGAAAGCATCCCGTCGAACCAAACAACGGAACTACCATTTCCTAAGTCACGCATTGGCAATGATAAATTCCCTTCACCTCCTGATCATATTTCATTGTTATTATTTTGTTAGGGATTTTAGAACGCCCTGTCGCAATATCCTCCCTTCCTAAATTTTATGCACTCTATCCATCGAAAATTCTGTTCAAGAGATATCGTCCACGCGGCGGCACTCAAAATGCCTCTGGAATATCATCCTCTCGAGATAATCTTATCCCTCTCAAAAACCAACCCAAATCCCTCAACCCGTGGTCAAGCCCACGACACCTCAAAATAGATAAAAACATCGGTAAGTATAGGTATTATTATTTCAGCGTTCGCATGTAAGGAAGGAAAAAGGAAAAATATTTTTTCTCCTCGTCTAATTAAAGAGAGTCCTAAGCACACATTAGTAGTAATAGTTAAGTAGTATTTAGTAGTAAAAGTAGTGGAGTATTATAAGCAGCAAGTAGTGACAACATTAGCAAGAGTTAAATCTTTTTGTTTTTTTTTAATCACACACACACACAGGCACACTAGTGACAGTGAAGATGATCAATGGCTTGCAAAATACTTGGCTAAATATTATGAAATTTCATGAAAGTTTGACTTATAACGCCAACAGAAAATAAAGTGAAAATAAACAAGCACAGAAGTGATTAAAAACACATACAATATTCCATTTGAAGAGGCTTGGGAATACATGCCTAGGCAACTGAAACCATACCCGTCATGAATTTGGATTGCCAATCACACTGCGCTCATTGTGCGATTTCCATGAAACTCAAGCTTTTTCACCGAAAGTTGTCCGAATGTACTGACTCAATTTTCGTATTCTTCAATCTGATTTAGTCAAAAAACATCTCGGTTCCCAAATGACATTTGCAATGTTACAGCGCCGTGGATATCCTGGGAATCCAATGGACATGAAGGGCACGATTTCGAACCTCAACAGCTTCAACATGATCAATATTCACACAATTTTACAGACACTTATAAATGACACATAATTTTTTCCAGCTCTTGATAATACCAATAGAAGCACAGTTGACAGAATTGAACAAAGAATATGCAGTAGATAATACTGAATCAACACCCAGAGATTAACTTTATCATGTTTCAATGCATATACTGTAATAGACACAGAATATATATATTTATCCTTTCATAAAATACACCATAATATCGATGAATGTTTCCATTTGGAATGCCAAGGATTGTACACATCACCCTTGATACTGTTGGTACCAATCACGAGATAAATCGACAAAAAATGCTATGTTGTCAATTCAATCAAGAGCAACAGTGACTCTTTATAATACTTTTTTTAAAGATTTAGATCAGTATTGTAAGGGAAAAGAAAGTTGAATTGATACACTTCATAGGCTAAGATGATTAATTTTTTAAGGGGAGGATATACACTTTCATGTTTAGAATTCCGCGGTTAAAACATTAGATGTCGCGATTTGTTATTTCAAACGCATCATGTCATATTAATTTTACCAGTTCGAACAGGCTCGACATTAAGTTTAGTTATCTCTCGAATCAGCTCGTATGCAAATAATTTTCCAAGCTTGCGATCCAACGTCTTTCCCTCATTATTAGTTAACTGCACAGCCCCATTATAATCCCAAGGCAACTACGGCCGATCCTTGATTAATAGGATATTAGGAAAACATTCCCAAGCACGGGAAACTCCCCGCATAACAGTCGTCTTACTCTATTAAAAATATTCAATCACTAGATACAAACAAACCGATGATACTTCAATATTAAGGCTCCACTGCTCCGCTATTTTCAAATATAAATGCAACTATAACAACAACTAATAATAATAATAATTCTTTCAATTTAATCTGTTTCAGAAAACTAGACAAATTTAGTTAGCTACAACTACTTCCTTAAAAAATAAGTTTTTCCTCTCCCTGTCTAGACTTTCCACTAACAATCTATCAACAATACAAAAGACTATTTGAGATCCTATAAAATCTACACTACTACAACGACTACTCTGAAATCGGGTTGCTTTGTCGGCTGGACGATGCTAGTTGAATAATGATTAAGGTAACGATCACAGTAATTTCCCTGAAATTATTTCCAGCGGAGCATTAGAACACACTTGGATTAGAACATGTCAATTCAATTAATGTGATATGAAATAATAGAGAGCATTAGAGATAGCCGGGGTCAAGGAAATTTGATGGGAAATGATTGGGTAAGAGATGGAGGTAGACATTGGGATGGTATGAGAAAAAGCGGGGAACGAGGGAGTCCAGGAGAATGATTGTCGTCGATAATTCCACAAGTTAAATCATTCATGCACCCTAACTGGGCATCGGAATGACATTGGAGTTTTAAACTACAACAACGGCATGGCATCTAAAGCCATCTCTTTCGATTCCTCGCATATGACCAAATATTGGTATAATCCTAAAATGTGGAAAATTAAAAAAAAACCTATCGTCTTTCTTCTCATCCCATTGAGTAAAAAAAAAACGCATTTGCTAAAAATTTTCGCGGAAAATTTATAAGAAATTCTGTATCTTGCTATTACTAATGTGTAAAAAGACCACGTTGAGATTCACCACCGTTTACATTGTTCCTTCATTTTGAGGTTATTCTATAATTATTCAACATTGCATTCCATCGTGTATGAATTGACTTTAAGGCCTCATTATTCAAGAAATAATCCAAAATCCACTTCCTCAAAAGTAAAAACTATTTATTTATCCAAAATATACAAAAAATGAACTAACTACGATACATTCTGAATATTTCCCAATCTCCACTATACTAAAAATACCTAGGTTCAGCTACAACAATTGAGCAAATGATCTAAATTTTCTATCCCTTTTTGAGCAAATATAATAAGGTACACTGTCCTGAAAAATTCATAAAAATCATTATTTGTTTAAGGCCTTCCAATGAGCAGTCTTTCATTAATTGCCCGCCATAAGCTGAAATTTGATTCATTATCAGTCCTGCTTAGGTAATTTTTTTAAAGTTTCCATTTCGTACCTAAGAAAACCCTTAAGTTTGGGCTGAGCAATCATTCACTACACTATAATACTAACGGGGAGAACTTTGTACGCAATTTGATGCATGATTTAAGGAATAAGCTCCATATTTGTAGACTTAAAATAACATTTAACTGACTGATTGGTTAAAAAGAGCTTGGGAAAAAGTTGACGTCCTGAACTTAAGTAAAAGATAACTCAGCAGACTTAAGTAAGACTCTGATCGGATTCTATAAAATTCACCTAATGCTAAATCCATAACTTCATTCGTGAACTCAGTAAAAATGTGACTTAATACGTACAAACTGCTGTTCATTTAGAAGGCACATTCGGGTCATAAAGAGCAAAGGTCATGTCTGTCTTCAGGTGGTGATCTCAACGGTTGTTACTGGCGAGAAATGTATCATACACTGGAACTAAACTGCTTAGCTGATCCTACGGTTCACTACACTAAGAAAACGAGGCACTTGAGGAATTTGAGAGTCAAAATTCGAATGGCACAGTCTCAGGTAGCGGATTTGGATTTAAAAATTCTACTCTTACTACTGAGGAAACAGTCTCTGTCAAAACGAGTTGTAGATAAGTAGAAAACTTCGAATTCCAAACAACTTAAGTAGAATATTCTCAGAAGTGGATTCCCAAGTATGTCATTAATAGAATGAGCCTCAAAGAATTTGACACAGAAAACCGATTACCGATCTCCAAGTAACCCTTTAGGTTCAAATTTAGTGGCTAAGTAAAAGATTAGCCACAGTCGAACTGTGTGCTCTTAAAAAACGTGAAGAAAATGTAAAATCGACACAGCGTGAGTAAAATGACTTTTCAATTATTTCCTGTGCCCATTTTTCTCCATGGTTGTTATTTTCAACGCAAAGAAATCTCTGAAGTAGATATTACAAGCAATATCCTTTACTGACATCCCACACCAGTTACGACCAATCAATCACTTAATATCGTTGGCACAGATCTTATTCAATCGCTTTCACCAACCTATATCGTGAATTAAATCTATATGGACTTAGAGTATTTCCCCACATTGCTGTACAGTGACGCTCAAAGGAGTCATCTTGAGTGAATAACGTTGACTTATCAAAGAAAGAACATCAAAATCCCTCGACAGACAAACAACACTATCAGAAATGAAGCGTTGGCGCCGTCTAATGTCATACATTCGTATAAAATCGCTTTCATTCTGTTAAACACAATATTCTGCAAGAAAGATCGCTAAATTATTCCCTTAAAAAAAGGAGGCCTATTAAAAAGTAGACAACACCCTTTTCTTCCAACCTATCTACGCTTATAATTATAGACTTCTCTCACGAATAAGAAAAAATAATACTCATGCTAGGCAAAATACTTAACCTGAATACGTTAAAGTAGAAACGGCGGGAGGGGCTGAACATAAAAGACCACTAATCACAGTACGACTTAGAAGAAAAAAGTGCGCTACCCAAACACGCAAACTATATCATTCCATACTGCAATATGCTCGTGTAGAAATAAAGTCCGACCGCAAAACATTTTGCATGTAAGTGAGCCACGGAAAAACTAAATATGCAGCCTTCAATCAAGCTAACACGAGTTGGGAGCACCTTCCCTGTGCCAATCCTAGTCCTTTCCCTAGCCCCCAAACCGCGGCGGTGGAATTCTCTGCCCCCGGGGGCCGGCAGCGGGGATGACGGGGGAGCCCACGACTACAACAATCCCCCGCACCCCTGCCTGCACCGCCGCTCACTGGGGGCGCGGCAGGTGTGCCAGCACGGGTCAGAGCCCGACGGGGATGGGTTGGTACATGGACAGATCTAACCCCTGGACTCCCATCAGGTCGCTCATCGAGTAAGCTGTGAGTGGGATCGGGTGCGTGTGGGCGTGATGGTGTGGGGCGTGGTGGTGCGGAGGGTGGTGGCGGGGCGTGGATGCCGCCGCCGCGGCCGCCGCCAGCGCCCGCTTGCACCCGGCTGCCGCGGCGGCCGCGTCGTACAGGGCCGACGCGTACAGGGCGGACGGTCCGAGGCCGAAGGCGGCCGCGGCGGCTGCGGCGGCCGCCGCCGCGTTCTGGTTGGCGGCGGCGGCGGAGGTGGTGGAGGAGAGCTGGGAGGCGGAGGAGGTGGCGGCGGAGACGGGGATCATGGCGGTGGAGGAGGCGGAGGAGGGCACGGGGGAGGCCCCGGCGAGGAGGTGGTGCGCCAAGTGGTGGTGCGCGGGGATGGAGAGGCCGCCGGCGGCGTGGTGGTGGTGGTGAGCGACCGCCCCGGGGGTGGAGCTGCCCCCGCCCCCGGCCACGAGTCCCCCGAGGCCCACGAGGCCGGCCGCGGCGGCCGCGGCCACGGCGGCGGCGGCGGCCGAGGAAGTGGAGGCGGCGGAGGCGGCTGGGGGCACGGAGACGGCGGCGGCGGCGGCGGCAGCGGCGGCGGCGGCTGCGGCGGCGGCGGAGGAGGAGGAGGCGGAGGAGGAGGCGGCGGAGGGTCCGACCGCGCTCACGCTGCTCGGGACCGTGTACGGGGAGTAGCGGTAAGCCGCAGCGAGAGTCGGGAGGCCCGGATTGAGCATGAGTAACTCACCGTATGCGCCCCTTCCGGCGGCTCTTGTTTTGGCCAAGTTCGCGGGCAACATGACTTCCTTGGGCTGTGCCTTCTTGCACTCAACCTGCGGAGAAAAAAAGAAACGGTTGTCAGGAGATTACGAGAAATAATTCGGGAAAATTCTCCGGATATCCTTCAGGAGAGGTTACAAACATGCAAATCAACAGCACTGTACTCGTCCTGAGTGTAAAGAGAGAACATATAAAATCGTTTCAGGCTTGCTTTTGTGGAAGCTTACTATATCCATGATGAAAACATAAATGGTAATTTCCACACTATTGAGGAAAGTGTGTTGTTGAGTGTTAAATTAAATAGCGTGGAATTTTTTTTTATCATGTAAAGACAGATTTATAAAGTTTAAAAGGTTTCCTAATGAAAGGAGTACTCGCAGGTTTCATGTCTTTTGTCTTTAGATCAGGCACAAACATATCACAGTTTAGAAGATCAACAATGCTACCCTTTTCCATTCAAATAGATTTCTTGTTTTAACTCTACATATCCCTTCAACAATGAAGTATTTGTAACTTGTCTGGTGATTTGCCTCGCATCAAACATAACAATGCCTTTTTATAGTTACATTTACATAATAATTACCCAATAAAATACATATTAAGGATTTTAAACTTGAGGGAGGAAAAGAAAGGTAAAATTGATTGAAAATGTTTCATAAAAATACTATTTTCAATCTAATATAAGCTTTAGAATTTCATACATCAATGCAATGCTTAACAGTACAGTTTCTACTATTATACTACGCTATTTTCATGAGGTCAATTTGAATGAAGCCATCTCTATTCACATTCTTTGATCTAACTTCAGTGATATTCAACAACTATGTTTCTGACGAATCCGAGGTTTGATCAGTCTTTCAACGATTGAAGGAGAGGTCTCCTGAAAAACACTACACTGATCCATCAGTTCAAGTTTAACGCAACTGATTTAAAAAATTCCTGGAATGCTTCGGAGACAGAAAAAACTAAACTCACTCATGCAGAATCATAATTTATCAAGTTTCAAAAAAATATCAATGATATCATTAGGATTTTGCAAAGAAAATATGATGACGAAAATCACTGTTCCTCCTTTCTCGCAAATAAAAACACCAAATTCGTCACCCGCGCTCTAGTAGAACAATGACTGGGCCTGCATGTGACTATTTCGGAAAATTGAAAAAAAAATGAGGAAACTTAGCATGCACGCCTAAGAACTATGCACACGGTGACTGTCGATGCTCGCTCAGGTATCGCACTCCGGAGCCAGAGCTCTTCCAACGATGGCAACACCAAAAGCAAGGTGGAGAAGAAAGCACCAAATACAGCGGCAACAACAGGAGCGAGGATCGCCCGAGGGAGAAGGGGAAAAAGGTTCGTCATTTCACCGAGATGTCTGGCGGAGGAAGGATAACAGCGATCCCGGCAAAAAGAGCATCATCTGCATTGTGTTTTCCATTAGCGCAGGAGGGGACTCTGCACGCCTCGGAAAGGTATTCAGTATAACTGAGGTAGGAGAACGAAGGTGGTGGAGGGAGTATAGGAGTCTTGGGCGGAGATCCTTGGTTTTTGCGAAAGCAATCCGTTGAGAGATTCCTACGACTGGGTTTACGGGACCAAAAACAAAAATATAACGAAAACAAAGAAAGGTTGAGTAGAGTGGGGGGATGAGGTGTGTGTGTGTGACGCCCACAAAGCTACGAATGCGGGACGGAAATCCACGCTCCTCTGCTCCTTTTTTTTATACCATCCATCCTCCTCAAACGATAAAGAGATGGAGAGACTTAATACGCCGCAAAGGAGGGCGAGGATACGGAGCGGGCAAGAAAGGGGGACGAATTAGCGTTCTTCAGAAACAAAGGGGAGAAGAAAATATATTGCGGCTGGATGCGGACGCATAAAAAGATAGGGACGGCGGAAGATCAAGGGGGATTGCATGGGACTACAATGCGAGCTTTCACGTTTCATTGCGGTACTTGAGGGTTGGGAATAATTTTCAAACGACTCGAAAAACTGGATGATGGAAACGGCCGAATTTGCTAACGGGTGGGAAGTGAGCAAATCCTTAGCACGACGTAAAAGTATTTCCATTGTCTTGCTCAGTTTGAGGACTCTGGCCATTAGCGGAGGGCTTTTGAAACGTTTCATCAAGTAATGGCTACGCGAAACCATGGGAGGGCTGTGTTTTTTTTTCTGCGCAAGTATAAAACTAAAATCCCAGAAAATATTTTCTGACAATACTCCGGGAGACGAACCCATCAGGCATACGAAGAAACGAAGACTTCTACTAAGCAAGCGGGATATTCGAGAGAAGTGTTTATGACAAAATATGGGCTTTGTTTTTAAGTATGGTACTTGCAAGAGGTGAATGGCACCTGAGGTCATTTGCGACATGAGGGAAGGGTAGGTAAGAAAGGGTGGAGAGAAACCCGGCGTATCCATTAAGCCAACACTCTAGCCACCACACCAACCCGATCCCCCTTTGTTTTTAATTTCCAATCTCTAAGCTACATCTAAAGTTAATTCAAACACTTTATTCAGCACAGGTATGCAGAAGCAAGGATTAAATAGCACCTTATACCACAGGGTATAATGAGGAAAGGATTCAAATTGAAATGTTTAGCCCGAGTAAGAGAAATACCATATTTTCCTAGGTCATTATATTCAGTCAATAGAATGCGAAACAAATGGCAACCTGATAAAAACTGGGTTAGGTCGGAATTTCTACGTTTAGGTATTCACAGAAAATTTTACTTCCACCAGGAAATACTAATGTAAAATGGAAAAAAAATATGAAGTCAAGCAAAATTCGGAGATGAAATTGGCATTAAATTCGGCAGTAGCCTAATATGATGATTAAATTGATGTGTATCATTTTAACAAAGACTTCGACTCAATTTTCACACCACTTTTCCAGGGAACCCAAAACTGACTAAAACTTGGTACCTGAATTGAAGAGATCGAAAAGATTGATAAAGATATAATCCGTCATCAGTGCAAAGCCATGGTTACATAAACATTTTAAACCCTGAGAAAGGCACTTCTACCTCAAGTAAAGCTGTGCTTACTCATAGACTCCACTGAGAGAGACACGCATTAAAATTCCTTCCGTTAGCGAATATTTCCCATGCGGAGCATGAGAGACCCCTTTTAACTTTTCAAAGCACCATTCTGTTTACAAACCTCGAGGGACGACGAGCCAGCAAAACGGATTACGGGCGGGAAAGATGCAAAAAGGCAAGCAGAGTCGTTGGGAGTTCGATGAGAAATTTCATAGGGACGATACGGAACAAAAATTAATACGTAGAACATGAAAACTAATTTTCATAATATTTCGGAAAGTAAAATGATTATCTAATTCGATCACGAAAATACATATCAGTTAACCTGACGTCTTACAAGTTGAGTCTACCAAGAAATTATGAAGACTTATGTCCACAGCTTTTGGGTCGCTCACGTATTGCGCAATACGTTTTGGAGTAATAATGAGTTTGAGACATTTTCACGTCTTCGCTAAGAGGTATTATATTAACTAAACTTAGAAATTGAATAATAAGGAACATGTATTTTTTAGTTTTTCAAAATGGCCAGATGATGTTCTTCCTCGTAAAATTGGACTTCATTTTACTGTTACATCCGTGAAAGGAAGTGAACTGCGGCGGGATATATAGTGACGTGAAAAACATTAGTCCCTTCTTTGCGAGAATGTGTATTTTATATTTTTTCCTTCAAAAAGGTGGGAACGGATTAAAAATATTTATAAGAAGGGTCTTTTTATTATTAGACGCGATGAATGAGGCTGTTTTCATAAACATCGGTATGTGCTATTATGAGACATTTCCGTAAGAATTTTTCGGGCGGTTTTAAAATGCCTGGTTAATATTTTGCAGTGTGTGTTAAATGCAGTTTATGATTGTATATATGTTATCTATTCTATTTAACATGTAACTTGTTTAACTAAACGTTATCCTAAGCTAATTCGCTTTATTGTAGCTTTCAAATATTCTCTAGGTAAGATTGCTGCGTAATTATGTTCCGGCTAACGCTAGCTAACTAAAGTTTTCGGAACTTATTATTTTAAATACTTATTCCAACTATAAGTGCTATAAAAATTCAATGCGCATTAAGTGAGCGGCGAGATATAAATCAGAAGACTTCAATGAAAGGATTTCAGCCGAGGTCATCAAAAAGGCCTCACCGCCAGTTCCGAAACCCAGACCTCGCAGTTTCTAGTGCTACCACGCCCCTGACCTTTCGAAGACACCGCCGGAGAGGGAAAGAGGGGAGTGGGGAGAGGAAAGCACTACTGGCAGGATGAGGTCAGGAGAAGAAGAGGAGGAGGCGAGGTGGAGTCAGTACGAAGCTCGTTTGGCAGTCGGGAAAATTGAGCGAGGGGGAGGCGAAGAGGAGCAGGAGGTCGCGGATGTGGAGGAGGCGGAAGGGTGCGGTGAAGCGTGCCGGGGGTGGAACGTAGGCTGCTGCATTACTCGAGGGGCGGGAGGGTGGGGTTCGACATAGGGGGGGTGGAAGAGTGGAGGGGTGGATGGGGGGTAGAGCCAGAAGGCAAAAGGCTTTTACGATTCCGTAATGGGTCTGTGGGGAGTTGAGAAAGGGGATCAGGGAGGGGAGGGGGGTAGGAAGCGGAAGACAACGGGGAAGAGTGGGCGGGGGATGAAAGTGGTGGGGGAATATTTTTTAGGTTTCGGAGAGCGAGGAAAAGGCTTCGGGAAATTGGTGAATGGGAATGGGGGGGAGGAGAGGTTTTCTTGAAAAACGTACTTTAGGGAGGGAGGGTGGGAGAGAGAGTGGCTCAGGGTGGGAGAGGGGGGGGGGAATGCAACGAAAGGAGCAGATAGATGGAGATATGGAGAGATATTTGACTTCATTTGGCCCGCGGAGGCGGGGTCGGAGCATCGCGAGGTTTCTTCGAGGGAGTTGGCGGTTGTGAGCGGGGCGGGAGCGAAGAAGAGGAGACGAAACATTTATATTGTTCTTTCGAACTCAACACCTAGATTATCATAATACATTTCTCAAACTATTTTGAGCAATTATTCTTGCATATAAACCTGCGAATAGCTTTTTTTTAAGGATAGAGGTGAATTGTTTTGAATGACTCGGATTTAAAATTCACCTTTGCGTCTAGGGGGCATATTTACTTTCATGAAAGATTTTTCTCCGTGTTAGGAAAGAATATTACGATAAAAGTTAATATGCATGAGCAATCATAAGACTTATATTGTTGCAGTAGCAAATATTATGATGACTCAAGGTGAAAAAATATGAAGCTTTTCTTAGATTGCAGAACGTTACCTTTCGTCACCGTTGAAACAATTCTGTGCATGCATTAAAATTGAAAGAAATCACAAAGCGAATACATTTCGAAAAGTAATTTTATCCAATTGTGACGGATATTCGTTTTTTCACGAAAATATAGTCCACAGTACGATGATTGATATTTTAATTCATTAAAAACATCGGAAAATTTCAAATTTACTAGGAAAATTGCTTTAATGTGTTATCATTATACTATTCTGCGAAAATGGAACAATATTGGGCCAGAATTATCTGAAACAACTATTTCAATGCCCAACTTTAGGGAAAAAGGAGATATCTCTATAAGTAAGCTGTCAATCTGTCTTCTGAGAATACAAGCATAGAATTTAGGGAACAATTCATCAGATGATACATATGGAGTATGTTTCTCTATGGAGGCGAGGTATGAACTTGACAGCAGCAGAGAAGCCAAGAGTGGAAGCATTCCAAATGTGGTGCTACCGAAGAATGACAAAGAAGAAATGGATTGACGGTGTAAGTAACGAGGAAATGCTAAGAGGAGTGGGAGAAAAGAGAAGCCTCCTAAAAACCTTGAGCGGAAGACGGGACAGCTTAGTTGGCCACATTTTGAGGCATGGTGGCCTGATGAAGGCAATCGTTGAAGGACAGGTGGAAGGGAAGAAGGGCAAGTGACGGCCCCGAATGAGTTACAAAGGACAGGTTATAAGGGATAAAAAAGAGAAGAAATATGTCGCTATGAAAAGGCAAGCGGATATGAGAGGAATGGAGAGCTGTGTCAAACCAATCTCAGGATTGTTGACTAATGATAATGATGAAGAAAATGTCAAAGTGGGCCTTATATAGCATTATCTTTCTAGTTCAAATATGGGGTTCCCCTTATTCAAGAAGTTTCTTAAAAGGTAAAAAATCTTCAAAAAGTTTTTCGGCAGGTAATATATAATGAGGTATGAAATTTAATAACTTCATCGATTTCATAACATTTTATATTCGATTACCTTTAGACCAAAATTACCTGGAGGCGAAGTGTTTTAAACTTGCGAGTCTTTTTATATCGTATTGTGCATCGCACGTCTGAAAATACAATTCAGATCCATTGACGCAGGTGCGGAGCATGGGTATTTCTCGCGGTCCTGATTCACCGCGCTGCCCATCAAAGCAAATCCCTTCCATCTGTCCCATTAGTCCCGCAGTATTCACAAGTCATTTGGCCCATGCATAACCCCTGGCAAACATTAGCTGAGGATGAAAATCGAATGTACGCGAGCTAATCCGCGGATTAGCTTTCCCTTAGGGCTGCAAAAGTTTTCCGAAACACATTTAGCCTTAGCCCTAACAAATACAACGCATGGAGGGATGGAGACTGTGAGTGGAAAGGAGAAAGATAAACAGCGCAATCGATACCCGGGATACACGCTGCCTCGATGTGTACCCATTATTGGGAGGGAAGAAATCGCATTGAGACAGGCTTCTCTGCGAGCAAAGGCGAGCATCTAAATTGCTCTGGATTTACGTAGGGGAAGTCTCACAGGTCGCGCTTGCACGTACGGAATCAGCGCAGTCGAATGGATTTTTCTTACTTGCAAATAAAAAATTCATTATTAATTTCATTATAAGACGAAAAGCATTGGTCAAAGGCAAAAATGGAAAATAATTACATTAAAGAACTTAGCTGTTTGGATTAAAAGAAATAATGCGTGCCTGCACGTTGCTCATCAGAGGAAATAATAAAATTTTTGTGCACACCATAGAAGTTCAAAATTAAAACGATAACTAGTAAAAGGAAACAAATAGTATTTAATGGTACCAAAGAAACGAATTCTAGTTATGCAGCCATCATGGATTCGTTAAATAACTTGAAAATATCATCGCTGATTTGCTTCTCCAAATTGTTTTTTAATTATTTTCTAGCGTCGTCATCTTATTTTTTATTTACGAACAAAAAAATATTATTTGCTCATATTGTGACCGCATCACAAACTATCACTCAACTCGCGACTCCGATTTTTACCCACCACCAGAGGAACGATATTGACGGCTGAAAATGTCCTCTGACGTCCTCCAATCCCTCCACGCAGCGATAACAATCACTAAGGATGACGCGCATGGCTGTGACCCCCTGGATTATGACTGCGCGAACACAAAATAACGCCACGGGCATCCACAGTGGTGGGGAATGTATAGGGGGTGGGTGCATATGTATGAATATACGCTGGCAAGATTAGAGTGCGACGAGGCCGCGCCGGGCGTATCGGCGTAATTATCTTCGCGCGGACGAGTTTTGCGCGAGTGACAATGAAGGCAGTTTTCGAGTGTGTTGAGGGCGCGCCTGATCCTGGGTGACGTTCGGATGCTGGAAGAAGGTCATCGCGGGAGGGAAGGCCGGGAATCCCCGCGAACCGTTCACCCACCCCCCCTCTCCCGCGCCAAAGAGACCTCGACGCGCACGTGTGGTATATATATTTTTTTCCTTCTTTTTCCTCCGATTCCCGAGCACGCTCCCTCCGCATTCATCACAGTCACAGGTTATCAATCCGAAACCCTTGACGCGCCGGTTGGCTTGCAGCTTTCCGTGCCATTTTCTTCTCGGTGAGCCCACATATTTCTTCCAGCGTTCGCCTGCAACATTACCGTTCGACGTATTCCACTCTCGAATTCTTTCGTTGATGCAAGCTGGCTCGCAGTGTTCATGAAAGAAATCCTTTCTGCCCGAGAGCCGTTCGACGATGTACTCCACGGATTATTTTGAAAATATTTATAAGAAGCTTTCTCGCTATTGCCAGGCGAATACCTTTTTTTTAGCTCCTTTCCCACCCAGTTCCCAGCCACTAGCGCCTATTGCTATTTACTGTTTTCAGAGAATATTTGTCTTGAATTGTTACGGTCTTCATTAAAATATTTTTAACCAAAAGGATAGTTTATCTTCAAGAATCGGTAGCCCAAGACCATATATAAATGGTACACTTTAATCACTCATCGCCTTGCACTAATTAAAGTAAACAATGCATGTCAATTTATAAAAAAATCCACATGGTAGAAAGATAATAACTACCAGCGGTGTACGCCTTTTAATTCTCACAACACATCCTAACACCGTTTCGCTCATTGGAATGTACACTTGAGACCAAGCATCCTCATCGCAAGTCTAACAATCAATACTGAGGCCAATCGTTCTTCTTGAGCCATTAAGATTTTATCATAATGTTACGCAATAGTACACCAATACCGTCAATCAGTATCACTACTATTTCCAGTAGTCGTGGTAAAAAAATGTAGGACACCGAACACTTCCGTCATTCTCAAGGTGTCAAGAGCCAAAAGGGTGGAAACCATGGCTACTAGTGGAGTTGTGATTTAAAGTGTGGAAATTGGTGTTTTATATTTTGTCATGGATATATCATACTTCCACCTCGTTAATCCAGAAGCGATTTCATGCGCTCAACATGAGTTAGAGACGTATTCGAAAAGGTTAAGGCCGTCTACAATTCGTCACGAATAGGTCTGGAAGTATTGGACAGATTGAAATATGAATAAACACGTGTCTTTTTATTTTTAAATCTCTATAAAAATCGATTTAATTAGAGCAAAACAAAGAAATAAATCTCAGTAAGCTTGTTATAGCCAGTTGACGGCTGGAAAATATTAGACGGTTTCGTGTCTAATTGTATTGTATAAATTTTCTGTAATTATGTGCTGGCCTTGGAAATAATAATTTCAGCTCCAATCTATCCTGCCGTATACAGAATCTGCTGAATAGGGAGACAATAAAGGGATAAAAAAGATAAGAGGATCTTGCGCCTAAGAGGCACAAGAATAACATTAAATAAAATTGGTAAACGAATAAAGAATGGAGAATGCGAAGTAAATATACATTGAACTTCGGGAGGTAACGCACAGGTGGATAAATATTGAACATTTTTGAAAAACGATAAAAATGTGACCCAAGTGGCAACTGAAATCAGCCTACTAAGAGATAGAATTGGGCCTCCTCTATGCAGTCCCCTTGAGAGAGGGATAAAAATAGTACAGAGTAGGTACCAAAGAGATATAAAAGTAGCTACAATTTAATAAAAGTGGTAAAAGAGCCAAGTACGGAGAATGCGAGTTAAATACACCCAGAATCAGGGATGCCGACTTACAAAAAATTATGGAGAGGGCCCAAACCGGGGATCTTACCCTGGGAAATTTTATAAGTAGTGAGTTTTAAGTTTTTTAAGCATTTCAGAAGAGTCATATGATCAAAATTAGAACCCTGATAACAAGAAGCTCGATATCTGGACACTCGGGGGAAAATCGGCAATCCTGACACATTTTTTCCTCACACCCATAACGAATTTTTGAGGGGGCTCGGGCCCCCTCAGGCCCCATGGTCTCGGCGCCACTGCCCAGAATTTTGGGCTGCATAGAGAGTCAATGCAGGGATAAAAATAGCACAGAGGGACCTATGAGGTGCAGGACTACAATTAAATTAAAGTGTCTAGGAGCTCAGCACGGCGAATGCGTGTTGATACACCCTGAATTTCGGGAGGTGTCGAGGAGATGGATAAATATGGACCACGGTGGATTTGATGAGGAGATCGCAAGGTGGAAATAGGGGGAGCGGGAGCGTTGACGCGGATCGGAGGAGGGAAGAGTGACGTGAAGCGAAGGGACAGGGAGATATCGCGCGTCCCGGGTGCGTAGCTGCGAGGGAGGACAGGCGATGATACGGCAGCCGATACGGCCCTCGCCGCCTGCGAAGGGGATCGGGATGCGTGGGAGACGGGGTGAGATGGCGTCGGCCACAAAGCGAACCGCGTGGGAGGATGGGCACGGGGTGTGTCGGATCAGCGGATTGCGTGGGACAGCGGGGATTGAAAGAGACAAGCGGGCGAGATAAAAAAAAAGAGTGCGGAGGAGGAGGCGAAGATAGGGGGAAGCACCTCGGGTGGCCCTATTGTAGCTCTATGGGGGTGTCAACGCGCTGGAAACATTATCAATTTGCTCTCACCTCACGGGCCCCTCTCCGTGGACCGAGCACGAAAATAGTGAATAGAAACACCTCCACTCACTAACTTCCCGTGTAGTAACCTGACGCGTTCTTTGACAGTGGGTTCACTCTCTCAGTTGGTCAACGTGAAGGCTGATTTCAGTAGGTGAGGGTAGAAATTACCCATGACTTAACCACGGGTGAGTGATCTACATCTGTATAATACCCCGCAAGCCGCCTAAAAGGCGTGTGGCAGGGGGTGTTAGGACACCAGCCAATTACAGCTAAAAAAAATGAAGTGCTCTAACGAAGTTGGGACTAGCGTCTATTAAAGTCCTTTATGGTTCGCGGGAAAAACGTGATGATCGCACATGAAGGGTAAAGAGGGCCACTTCCTTTCCCGCGTCCACCTCGCACTTGGAAGATTTTATTTTGCGGGAGTCTGAAAGCTTAAACCGGACATTGAACCCAGGACCCTGCCATCTGCAAGTCAAGTACTACACTCACCAGACAACCACGTTCCTCGTAGTGCGTACAAAATATCTATTTACGTCAAAGTCATTGTACGGAATACTTAGGTATCAAAAGATTAGTGCTCTACTGTTCCAGGTAGGTTTCCTGAGTATTTAGAGCAGTTCGGGCATACCGACTCTGCTGTTTAAATATTTCAAAAGAGAAAGTGAGATGTTCAATTATACGTGCGGAAAATAGACGCTATACATGAATAACAGCATTTTTTTATTTTCTCGAGTCAATTCACGCGTTCAGGCTAGGGGCAAGAGTTTATTATAATGAGTGGGAATTTTGGCTAACCCTGGTCGAGGATTCTAGTTTCCGTAAACAAGGGATATGCATACTGTCCCCTAAATTTTACGACGTTGCGCGGTAGACAGTTTAGGAACCGAAAATCTATTTTCTAAAAAGCCGTTCTGATGGGTGGATAGAGAACACCAGCTCGCTCGTAATGCACGATCACGAATATTACTTCTTCTTCCATCCAGAATTAGGCTACTATACGTCTATTATACTACGAATATTACAATAGCCTATAATTATAGATCCACAAGAAGTGCTATTACCCTCCGCGTATTTGAATAGGTTTACCAAATTCTTCTTCACTTGCGTAGCTGACGGCAAAACGGTTCAGTGGATAAATAAGCTACAATATGAGGAAATAAGCTGTATAAATTTAGATTTTTGATGCCATAATGATTCGAATCCATCAATTTTAATGTGAAAACGTTTAAGAACATTCCCTTAAATAAATTGAGGAAGTCAGGAAACACGGGCGTTATAGGAAACCTGCATCCTTAGCTTGTGTCTTCCCTTGACAACTTATATCCTTAAAAACCCTCTTCCACACGTCTTTTGAGGAGGCTTGTGGGATAGCTCGTAGATGTAGACAATAACTGAATGGTTGGAGGAGTTTTGCAGGGACTTCCGGACCACGAAGGGGAACACCAGATTGCTCTAAACCAGAACCGGAGTACATAGAAGAGAAACGAGAGGGAGGGCGATGGTTGGCCGGGGAGCGGGCACTAAACGGAGGAAGGAGAAGTTGAGCAAAATTTCGGGCGAACAGAGGAAATACCGAAGTGACAGCGACGGTTTCGGCGGCCCCTCCCCATAAATAACCCCTTCCGCATTCTTTGACAATCTTCGCGGAACTTCCCACTCATATGATTAATCCCTTTCCCGTGTGGTGTGAGATGGTGGGGCAGGGGTACGTTCTTTTCAACTTCCACGTGGAAAAATGGAAAAAAGAGAGTGAAAAGAGTAGGTAGGGGGGTTGGGGCGAGGGGATAGCAGATGGGGGAAGGGCCGGGGGGGTTGGGGGGGAAGAAAGAAACGTAAAGACAGTGGAAAAAATCGAAGAGGGGTCGAAGTGGAATAAAGAATGTGAGAAAGAGGCGGTAAACGTAGTACGGAGAGGGCGGGGTGAGAGGGGAAATGGGTGGGGAGAGAGAGGAGGGGTGGTGGAGGAAACCTTAGCGTGGGAGAGACATCTGGCGCCGTGGCTTGGAACCTCCTCTCTCTCTCTCTTCCTGTCCCCCTCACTCAGCCTCCAAACTCTCTCGCCCCACTGTTTTAAACTTTCAAATCCACTCTCCAAGTCCTCCGCCCCATCCCGCCCTCCCCGACCCAAATCCCCGAGCCACTACACGCACTATCCCTTTCCATTCCTGCACACTCCACAACCCCAAGTATGTTTGCGCCATGCCTTCCTCTCTCGAATGATATGACATCATCCTGGTACGCTTTTAAAATATTATTCCATTGAATATAATTTTTTCAACAACAACTTAGTGAGACCTCGACAAATCAAAAAGCCACGGACGATGGGGCAAACAAATTTTAAAAAGTTATAACCATGAATAGAAATTATGAATGGCATTTTGTCATTTCAAGGTATGTAGCATTTTTATTTAACTTATACAAGTTTTGGGAATTATAATTTATGCATTTAGAAGTTGTGCTGAACTAACTTTAAAATAAATTTAAACTAGCTGAAAATTTTCTGGCAAAAATAAAAGGATTATGCGGTGATGTTATTCTTTGAACTCTGCTAGTCCTCATAGATATTCACCATAGTAGTTATCACTTGAGGAAGATAGTTGGCGAACGATTACGGTTCAATGATTAGTCTTTCGCTAAAACGAGGTTTAACGTTCACAATACAGCCTTATATATACCCGGTTATAGTTTTCCAATTGAGAAAGTTCAAATAACATATTTTCAATTGGAAAAATAAAAAAAATACAAGTACAGGTGCGTAAAATTTGTGCAATGTATGATAAATACAATGCGATCAAAATTAATGACCAATCTTTCGATGCCTTTATAACAAAAAACTTATCTTCGACAGGATAACTTTTCAGTGGATTATTACAGGATAACTCTTAAGGATATGAAATATGATCGAAGTTTTTCCCGGCGAACAAGTTGAAGGAATTCTTCTCGGGTTTTCTACCGGTTGAGGCTTTCCATGGCCGATGTTTCGAGGCTCGACTCGAGCCATGGAAAGCCTCAACCGGTGGAAAACCCGAGAAGAATTCCTTTTAAGGACATATTCCGAAAAAATTTAGATTTTTTCTTAATTTTATTCAATTGAACGTCCAAATGATTGAAACTTAATGAAATTCAACTCGCAAATTTACAGTTTTAGAAACCCATTTGCAAAGCAATCTACATATATTCTAACATGACCCATTGCTAAAGCGATTCTTGAATTGGGCAAATACTTGAGTTAAACAAATAAGTGGGATACTCACCATTTTATTATTTATTTCGTGAAAGTGTATTTCACAGACTTTGTCCACCACATCTTCGCTCTGGAACGTCACAAAGCCGAATCCTGCAATGAGAGAGAGAAAGAGGGCAGATTAGATTATGTGCGAAACGATAATGATAATCGGCTAAAAAAATCGATTACTGCCGAGATAACAACACATGCAAAATTCAATGTACGCAATCCTTTCGGTCTCTTTGCACCATCAAATGATGAGGGAAACAGAGACGGGAAGATAGAATGAGCGAGGTGTGGAGAGATTGATCGGCAGAGGAGGGTTGCTTGGCAGCGGGCGGTGCTGAACTGCAATGGGGGGGAGAGATTGGACATCGGGGGCGAATGGGGAGATACGGATGGGATTTAGGCATCAGGGTGGCGAGGGCAGAGTGAATGAGTGAGGGGGGGATGGGACTGCAATGAATCAATCACGCCGGCAGAGAGCGAGTGCAATTGAAAACAAATAGAATACCTCCGATTGTTTCCACGCATGAAATCAAGCAAAAATATTTGAGCCGCGAAAGCCACTATAAAAATTGTAGATGCGCAATTTTTTTTCCGTACGCACGCGAATCAATTTGATCAAATACATTTCCGGATGAGTTCCATCCCATATCTACAGGCTGGTAAGTTGGGTTCGGATGAGAGCACTTGGAACCTTCAGTTGAAAGGACGCGAAGACTTCATGACCACACGCAGTGGGAATGAAAGTAAACTGTTTTAGCCACCAACAAGGAGTCTTGAGGGGATATGAAAGCATTCATGAGGCCTTTCAGAAATTACCTCGGTGGTTGGATGGATTGGTGAGGAGAAGGAACTGAAACAGGCTGTAACGAAACATTTAACCTTCGCAGTTTAAGTTACTCATTTTTAACTTCCTAAAAAAGGAAGTATTGAACAATTTATGACGCCGCCATGAAAATTCTATGAAATTATTTTTCCCGATTTCAATAAGCATGAGTGGTGTTTAAATTTACATTTTAATCATATAAAATCGTCCCTTCATGTCACAGTTACTATGACCAATCACATATAACCAGGCCAATTAAGTACTTATTGGTGATATCAAACGTATAATTGATTTAAAGTTCAGGTTTACAGGTAATACATACGCTCTGCGACACACATTACATTCTACGCTCAAGAGTCTGATATTATTCGTAGAATATCACGTATACCAGTTCATAATGAGAGCAAAGACCAATACTATGAAGAGTGAAGACGTTCTATTTAAGAAAAAGCCTCTTCAGTGCTTCGGAAGCTTTTTGGAAAAAACTTCACCAATCGATGACACGTGCGGGGAAATCAAAGCTTTGTCCCCAACTTCCAGGAATTACTTAAGCTCAATAAACGCCTATGCCGACATAACTTCATTCATTCACTTGCAATTCTATACCTCGCCTTTGTAAAGCTATCGTTCTTCAACTGACTACAACACTTACAAGTTCTTCCATGCGCACAACAGTCGGCCTTTATGCCAAAAATGGAGTACAGAAATCCATAACATTACCGCAGAGCATTTAGAGAAAATTCCCTCCGAAGTCCAAGTGCCATGACAGAAAGAGAATTCCTCGGCCTAGCGAAAAACTCACTTACTCTTTCTTTTTCTCAGAGAGACTAATAAAAGTAAAATGTGCGTGCTATAAAATTTTCCATGTTCTTAACGAACTATTCCATTCACAGCATCCAAAAGCCTTTTTATGAATAAAATTTATCATATATAAACACACAAATTTACTCCTAAATTTTATCAGGAGAATTGGTTTGAAATTTTTCCTGAAATGAAAAATGACCTGTGCGAGCCCGTAAGGATGTATTGACTCGCATTTTCTACACTAACGCCAACAGCAAAGCTTAATTTGAATATATGCTCACACAAATTTTGAAGTTGGAGAGCTCGCACCCTAAATCAAGAGAGACTGGTGGAAAGTAATTCCCTACAAAAGCGAACCACCAACTCATCCCCCCGCACACACAGACGAATTAAAATGAAGTCCGGCTGCTCCCTTTGCCTCAACCAACTCCGGCTTCGAATTCGCGAGGAGCAGGGCAGATTAGACTGAAATTCTTCGGCGAGGCAGAGGAGGAGCAAAAGGCAAATGCGTTTCCGGGGACACCGTAAGACGAGACGCGGCTGCTTCTGGGGATGGCGGCGGGCGGCTCACTTCTCAGAGAGAGTACGTGCCAGTTTCTCGAGGTTTGTGGACTGACGGGTCAGAGGAGGAGGAAAGGACGGAGTTTCACGGAGAGAATAGTTGCACGGGACACATGCTGAGGTGAATGTCGTACGAAGGCAAGCGAAATCTGCCAAAAAATAAACTCCTCGGTTTGATTTGCAAAATCTGGTAATGATAACATTTGCACGGAATCCATACGTAATAAAAATGGAAACTATACCCTCGGATGCATAATTTTTAAAAACATGAAATTTTTTGAAAAATCAGAAGATTAAAAATCCTGAAAAAAATCGTTTTTTTTCCTAATATTATTATTGTTATTGTTTTTGATTTGTAACTATTATAGCTATTCACTCCAGAGAAAATATTTAGTGAGATAAAAGCCACGGCGTACATTTAGAGAAACATTTCGCGGGTATGATGCGAAATCAGTCAAAAAGAAGGCCTTAGTTTGCTTGCTCCACGAAGTGCCATAATTTTCAACATGAGTTCCTTAAAAATGACTTCGGGAGCAATAAATGGCAAGCGCCGTCCGTTGAAAAATTTTGGCTGGAGTTATAAAAAAACCTTAGTGTGAAAATATTTTGTTTTCCCGCTCTTTCGTTTGTAACTTAAAAACAATTGCTGACGCAATCGATTGTAGAGAGACAAAAACATAAAAAACAATCAAAACAATATAGAAATATATGGAAGTATAAAAGTTCCTCCGGATATTCCGGAGATGTACCGGTAAAAATTAATGAGACCTTCCCTAACAGTTGGATCGAGAGGGATCACTCCTAGTCAAATGCGTGGAGTCACAAAGGAGGATGTGAAGAGATAAAAAGTGAGGAGAGATAAAAAAGTTTGGGGTCACGGTTCGGAAGTGGAAGCGGCGGTGGATGCGGCTTATGCAACTCTGTGCTGTGACCGTGCAAGGCGGAGTGGCATCCCTCCGAGGGGGATTTAGAGGGGGAGAGAGTTGATGCTCAGACCACGGCCGAGCCCATCATTCCACAGCACTCCCGACTCACAGCGACATGCACGCCGGGAAATCGGAGAGGGGTTTGGCCACCACAAAATCCGCACGGCGGGACATGGGCACCGGGGATGGCGGACGTGGAAGACGAGGGTGGGGCAAAGCGAGGGTGAAATGGGAACTGCAATCGGCTCCAACGGGACAAGGTGTAAAGGGAATCCGAAGGGAAATGTCGGTCGATTGATCGAAAATATTCCAGGATTATTCATACAATTCGGAAAATTACGAATGAATTTCATAATTCAATTTAAGTTATCATAGGTCTGAATGATAAAATAGCATCAAATGGGATAAGCATATAAAGAGACGATGGATGAAGAAGAAAAAAATAGTTTGAAATGAAAATAAGACGGCCATCATATCAAGATAATAGCGCGGATAAATGGGTCAAACAAATCACTGGATTCCTGATCCTTGATGGCGATGTCGATGAATGAACTCGATGTTTTCAGGGTCAAATTCCTTAAATATTTTCTCGTGCCAATGACGAATGATTTTCGATTATTTAAACCATACCAGTCATGAATTCCTCGATGCACAAACATATTTGGGAAAGCTTTGCGTAAGTAATACTACGTTCCCTTAGCCTCTCGCTTCTGCTCTCCTACCTACATGCGAATAACAGAAAAATATGTATTCATAGATGCTCAGAAACGAATTTATCTGGTGACTAAATCATCAAATTTTTGATTAATCAAACATAGAAAATACAGAGTGCAAATTTAAATTTTATATGAGTTATCGATCCATATTTTTAATAATTCTATGTAAGTATTATTTGATAATTCTTCCGGGGACAAATTACTTCAAGTTTTCCTCCCAAAACTTTGAAGGATAACAATTTAACTATTAAATTATTATAAAATATTTTACGCATTTGACACAAACAATTGTGAAGAAAAGGTCAAACGGCAGTAAGGGATGTTGTGGACAGATCCAAGAGATTTTCCACCTCCCTCGCACCGGCACCTCACACAGTGGACAGCCACGACCGCCCGTGGCGTGAACAGAGGACGAAGGAAGAGCGAGGATATCGAAGGGAGGGATGAGAAAGGAGGTAGAGAGAGGGAGAGAGAGAGGACACTGCTTGGACACGAAATTGCAATTCCTCGGCTTTGCCCGAGAGTTCGAGGGGGGCTCGCCCCTTCCGGCCAAAACCTCCGCACGGACTCCAGCGACCTCGCCTTGGCTCCCTCTCTCCGTCCTTCAGCGCCCCACTAAACCCTCCTTTTGCGGAGACTCTTTCTCCGCCCCGCAGAGAGGAGGAAGAGTGCGTCCGACACAAAAGTTGGGAGGAAGACGGGGAAGAAAAGAGGAACGGGACGACCCCGTCGGATTGGGAGTTGACCGCACGGGCCAGAGCCGGTCAAATAGCTTCCTCCCCTCCTAAGAACCCCTTGACCTTACTTCAAAGTCTCAACATTTTTTTCTGCCACCCTCGCCACCCTCTAAGACTCCAAGAATGGTCCCGGTGGACTTTCTTTCTCCCTCTCGGTAATAGACCAAAAGGACCGTGTGAGAGCTGGCAAGATATCGAAAAGGAACTACAGAATGACTATGGGCCTATGAAACGCTATTCTATGACTCACCTGGATAAAAAAAATAGACAAAGTACTTTATGTCCCCTTCATACACGTTGCTCGCGAAGATCGCCCTTTTGAAACGATGGTTTAAGGTGGATAAGCGAAGACATTTTCGAGGGTAGCCATAGGTTTACATTGAATTACATATTAGGGTACCTTCGAAAGCTTATTCCCGCATGTAATAAATTATCTGGTTTTCGAAATAGTCAAAGATCGTTATCAAGAGAAAGGTTATTGGCGTGGCATAAAGAGACGTCGCAACTCCTTGCGGATGGCGTTCCATTAAGAGGAGCGTATGAACGCGGTCCATGAAGTAAGCACCACAGTAAAGGTAATAAGTACATTATAAAGTAATGAAACAGAATTGAAGTCCAAGGATAGACCTGGAATAGTGGTTGAGGTAATAATTTTCTGAGTATATGCGATCTACTGTTGATCTATTTACGCGAGATGCATAGCATGATTTGAACCTGTTTTGAAATTATTGTATCTTTAGTAGAGGTAGGAGTTAGTAGAATACCAAGATTTTACCATAGGACGCTGCAATCACTCTAAAGAAATTTAAATATCATAAGGCTATGAGAGATAAAATTAGTAACCGTTGGTACCACTTGTAGTCATTGTTTGAAAGTATCTACGTAAATTTAATATTAAAGAATTTCTGAACTGACTCAATACTATCATGATGTACAGAAAGAGAAGCTAGACAAAAATGCAAAAACTTATGAATTTGAACGAATTTGGAGAGAAAAAGGAATTCTAAGTAAGCGTAGAAAACTGAAGGCTGGGGGCGATAGTGATTATGATCGCGTTCATTAACACCCAAATCAGAACTTCTGGTTTGACGCGGAGTACTAAATACTTCCCTTTATCGATAACAGAAGAGGTTTCATTCAGTTGAAGAGCCTGTTAACTCCTGAACATAGTCGGCTTATGGCGCTACACAGAGCCGGTCAAAACCTCGTGAAGACTCTTACCCCATATTCCAAGAGCACCCTGGCATACATTTTGTAAGTCGTGGAATGTAGAGGTAGCCAGCCACACACGTGGATGCTGCGGTGTTTATGGGGAAAGGTGGGGGAAATGGAAGGACGAGGGTGCTGGTAAGAGGGATGGGGCAGCAGAAAGGTTTAAGGGCGCCATTTGCGGTCCCAGTGTAGGGGATAACCGAAAAGGTGGCACTGTTTGATTGGATTGGTTTCTTCCTCTCTCTCTCCACACCCCTTCCCCAAAACCAGCCCTCAACCCTTTCCCCGGAAAAGGGGATTTTAGTGCGATGAAAAGGCCAGCTCTCTCTCTCTCTCCCTCTCTTGTGGTGCTTACCGCTGCGGGGGAGGAAGGGGAGGAGAGAAGAGAGAAGTTCGGGGATCCCTATTCATTTGTTTTCCTCAGGCGGAAATCGTTTTTGATACTTTTTCGGGGGCGCCGTGAGATGATTATGCCGCCGAGAGAAAATGGGTGAATGGCGTCCCGCGGGCCGGATCAAAAAGTTTGAACGGAAACTCGGAACGCCGCGTCTTTTTGATTTTTCCAGAATACCTGCGCGGAGTGCTCCGCGGGTCATTATATTCTTGCTTTAACATTTCGAGAACTTGGCAGCCGCGTTATTCCGAGATTAAAAGGATAATTTTTATCGACGGAGCGATTCCATCCAAAAGGGATACTTTTTTTGGGGGGGGGGGGGGGAGGGGGGAGCGCACCCACACAACGTAGTTCGCAGAGGGTTTGCGGAACTGAGACCTTTATTTTCTCTCTATGCGACGCATATAGCCTCTCTCCGTTATATCGCCAACGATCTTTGACTATTTGAAAAACCTTTTCGGAGCACCAAGAATGATATCTACCTCAGTTTTATCTGGCTACAACTGAGAAGAAAAGTTTGAGGTAGCTTCAAGTGGCGCCAACATAGACATGCTTTGTATTTGAGATGAATATAGAATGCGAAATGAATTTTAAATACATTATGAGCACTTTAATGTTAAAATCCATCATAGATAATAAAATTAATTCAGATTTGCAACTTGAAATCGATTGAATGACTGCTATCTTCATGTTCCAATAGCGATTACGATGCATAATTAGAGGAAATAACAGACGGTATCCGTGAAAATTGATGACATATTTAGACTGTTATCAAACATATGGGATAACATCTCACTAGAGATATATTTTTAAGATATACTAAACTTTGAATGAACGACTGAAGGATAGAAATTGTACGAATTGACTGCTATCATTTTATACCGTGAACTTTCGCACCGCACACAACAAGAGATACGTAATGCCTTTAAATGGGAATAAATTCTAACCAACCAGCATCAGCTTAGGACTAATTCTTAACTATTGTGTCTACATTTCCGCGGTTAAGGGGAAATAATATTTTTTAAACAAATCCTACACTTTTTTCTTTTCCCTGATTTAATACTATGGATAATACTTAAAGGAATTCTATGGAGACGACTGAAATAATTCAACCCTAACGCAGAGAAAACTCAATCACTTTTAAAAGAGTATGAATTTTATAAGAGGAGTTCTTGCCCCATACCTCGTAAAACCTCTATTAAAAATTCATCTTTCACAAAATTCCTGTGGTTTCATCGTAAAATATTCAACAGAATCGTTATCGTCGATGGCTTTACCCACCTCACTTCTTTCCTTAACGCACGGCAAATGCGGCTTCGTTTTGCTACACCGGATACTCACACCTCTAGAGCGCCTATAGCTCCTCTTTTGTTCCTACGTACGACAAGCTCATGCCATAACTTCTGCGTTGAGCGCACTCCAATCCTCATTTCTTTCTTTTTTTCCTCAGCGCCCGAGGGCCGTCTCTTGAAGGTTCCGTATGAGCTCCGCCACAAAAATAAGGTGCGGAGAAGATAAATGCGCATTTTCTGGGGCAGCTATGTAAGCATCCTGACATAAACGCATCCTTGTTACGTTTTAAATTCTTACGGTGGAAAAAATTGCTGCGGTAACCCGAACTGGTATATTTTTCCCCGAGGCTGAATCTGCACCGCGCGCCGTCGTTTTCAGTCTTTTGGGGGAAAAGATAGCCAAGAACTATGGGTCCACTTCCAATGAGAGTCACTAAATTACTTTTACGGAGTAGGGCCGCGGCTAGAAATAGGCGACCATAATCGTGAAAGCTACCAATACCTACGTTGTAGTTGGAATTGAGCATAAAAGCCATGTTTATCCAGGAGATTAAAACCAAGTCGTGCGTATTATGAATAAAAAAACACAGGAATAAAACATACGTCGGTTAACATATTGCATAATGCACGAAAGAATAAGCCTTAAGATTGACAAAAATTACATTTTTTAGGGAGATGTTGACGAGATTTGTAATATTCCTCGCAGCTGGTAATGAAAATAATTCTAGTTCGTTGAAAAAGGTTTCTTTGTTTTCAAGGCTAGAGATAATTACCATATCAAATAAAATTTTTATAACTTTTGCAGAGTCAATACCAGCAAGGAGCTGAAAGCTATTTGCAATAAATAATCATTTTATAGGGTTTTTCACTTTCACAAAAAGTTACATTAACTTCCAGCAATTAATTAATTAACCCATTGTTACTAATTCACAATATGATTTAAAAAAATGAGTTAATACATACGATAAAAGACGAAATTTATAGCAAGAATAAATATAGATGAGTATAAATCCCATTAGTTATTGGAAATCATCAAATCCTCAGGCAGAAGAACCAGCGATGAGCGTTTACATTTACTATAAGCTGCCGGGAAAAAACGACATAATAGAAAATGAATTACTACCATCTTGAATTCATCATGACAGTGTAACTTTAGGAGAGCTCTGTATTCATACTAAATAGAATGAATACTTAAATTCTTATCGGGGACATAAATCCTTGTAAAAAAGACCCAAAACATTCGGACAAGTTTGTTGATCTTTCGGTGCAGTCCTTCACGTCACTCCGGGGAGAGGTGGAGTGGGGGGGGGGGGGAAGGGGAAAGATATCAGTCGAAAGTTCAAAAAGTAACAGCAATGCAGCCGCGAAAGAAGTTTTTCGAGACATTCACACACACACACGCTGGCGGACCAGAGGAGACACAGGATAGGGGAAGAGGGAGGCGCTCTGATTGTGAGAAGAGTTACTGCGTAGGATACAGTGCCTGGCCGCCGGAGAGGGAGAAGACGACTACGGAACTATCTAAAACTAAATCATAAACCATTTAGCTTTAAAGAGAGGAATGCGAGTCCTGAGAGTAAAAAATATAAGTAAATATATATTTGTGCGGAGAGAGAGAGACGGAAATAGAGGGGGGAAGGCCCAAGAGGAAAAGTAGAATAGCGACGCAGGCAAAGAGGGCGGAAGGGAAGTTTTTGGAAGATGTCAATTGAAAACGAAGGGTGCGCCTTCGACCGGGTTTGAATGAAACTCACGAGGGATAGGAAAAGAAAAAAGGTAACCAAACACGTCAACAAAGCGATAAAGCGGTAAAAATGAGAACAGATTTTTTTGCTTCGGGAGGACACGTTTTTAATGAAGAAATGGATTCCACTTGAAGTGAACCCATTGGGTGAAGAGGAGAGGTAAAATATCAAATTTTAGACTGAAAGAAAGAGAAAAAAAGGTATCAGACTCGAGAAAGAGGGAAGCATCCGAGTCACAATAAGAATAAAGATGACACTTCCAAATTTTTGGCCTCCAAAGACATGAATTTGACACGAACTGAACCAACCATTAACCAGATAAAATATTTTAGCTCTTCTTCTCACGAGTAAAAACGCCGATAGGTGATCGCTTTTGGTAGCGAGATAGTAAAAAACACATAACCCTGAGATAACCCAGTGATATGGCGAAATAACCCCGTCCAAGGTACAATCCATAGAACTTCAATAATGATTTTAGCTGATATTCAGGATTTAATTAATTTTTCTTTCTGAAGAGATCAATGATTTTAATACAGAGTACAGGAGTAATGTAGGCCAGGTAATCTTTTCGGTAAATTCGGCGGAAGTGAGAGTTTTCCTGACGACCTGAAAGAGAAGGCATTAAAAATCAAAAATTATAAAGGAGTAGTATGGAGTAAACAGAGAATAGCGTGCTCAGTTATATTTGCAAATTACATTTACGAGTTAAGATGGTAACATTTGAATCACTTCCGAAGTAATAGTTGGAAAACGCAGTAATCGTCCGTGTGCGTGCAGCATTTGTTCATGAGGAAACCTATTAGGTATAATGGAAAACTATGTACCAATAAATCTCGAGAGAAAACTCATTTAACGTGCGCGCGGAGGTAAAATTAAAACTATTTCCGATATTTCGGAATATGATTGCCGTAAAAACTTCTGTGACGATAACTTCGCGCTTCGGACACGTAACCGATACCAATACCCCCTAGTTAACTCGAGACAGGGCCAGATAGCAGCTCGAAGGAACCGTGAAAAAAAGAGGAGAGCAAGAGAAGAAAAACCCAGAAAATCAGCGCGACCGATAGGCGTGTGTGATGGTGTGCTCCTGAGAAATAGTTAAGAAGTGCAAGGAAGTGTATCGGCCGGTGGTGGTGGAGTCGGAAGAGGCGGCAGCAGTGTGACTTGAAAGACAGCCCCCTTCAATACGTACGGTAGCGAGCACTGATTGGAGCTCCCCGAGTCAAAGAATAGGGGACAGATTGATTGGGGAACGCGAAGGGATCCACACGGTTTGAGAAAAGGCTTGAGGAGAGGGAGAGAGGAAAAAAAGAGCAGGAAAAAATATAAATCTCGCAAATAAATGAAAAAAGCGAGATAAGAGTGAGGGAGAGATATAGGAAGGACGCTCTATGAGAGAGGAGAGACCCCATTTTCGAAAAACCCCCGATTCCCGCCATTTTGGGAGGCCTCGGTGCGAGAGTGGCGCCGCATTGTGGGAGTCCGGCGAAGCGGCGTGCTCCGCGTGAAGAGCCAGCGCAGGGAGAAAGAAGAAAGGAGAATAAAACATGAAAAAAAAAGCTGAAAAAATGGGGAGGGATGAAAAAATACATAGAAGTGGGTGGGCGTTGAGAGAGGGGACGGAGTTGGAGGACTGCAGAAAAGGAGGAGGAGGGGGAGAAGGTGGTGGACTTTTGCTGAGCTAAGCCACGCGCTGTCTGCCCTTTTCCAACACCACTGAATGCTTCCCCTAACCCTTGGCCATCCTTACCAACACCACCACCACCACCAAGACCACTGCCTTACCCACCACTACCTTTCCTCCTCCTCCCACACAACATCCGTATCTCAAAATGCGAGCAAGAAGGAAGAAGACGGAGGAAGCAGAAGTGGCGGGAAGAAGCGGGAGAGAGGACCCAAGAACGACCCCTGCGGTCCTTATAACCCACTCATCTCTTCTCCCTCCCCCCCCCTCTCTCTCCACATACACTCACCCGAGAAATTATTTTTTCCTCTTTCTTTTTTTCACCCTCTTTTTTTTAACACTCCTTCTTATCCGTGTCCTCACCCTCCTCAAAAGAGTGCTCCTTTCATACTCGGAAGCAACTGCACCAGCGCCTCCGACAAAACCATTCTCGTGACCTCGAGGTGTGTCCTTCTCCTCCTTCAAACCATTCGTCCTGTCTACACGCATACACCCTCTCTCCCTCCCTCATTCGCTCCGATTCTTTCTTTTCCTGAGTCACCATGGCCATCATGGGTCATGTGTGGCATGTCATGGGTGGCCAAGATAGGTTGGGCCGAGAAATGAGGTTTCTTCGGGGTCAAATTTGGTCTGCGCGGTGAAGTAGTGACTTATATCAGGGTTTTACATCAAAAATTGAAAAAAATTACAACTTGGGGAGAATTGGAAAGAAACATCAATGTAAAAGAATTCGATGCAACTAATGAGGCCAGTTTGGTAATGACCAATGATGAAGTTAACTAAACGGATTTCAAAACTTACTTTATAGAATTATGACAAAACTTCTCCATCCACAATCCTCCTGCCTCTCATAGAACAATTCTAGTGATATCAGGTGCATTAGGTGTGTCTTTCTCCAAACCATTCGTCACATTTACGCCTACCTCCATTCCGCCGTCTCTCCAATTCTTTAGTCGCCAGCCTCGTCTCACTCCATCTCTCTACCTCCTTCGCCATGACCCTATAGCACCCTTCGTCTTTCGTGCCATTCAGCGTTTAGTTCGCTTTAAAAGACCCAGGGATTGCGGAAAGATAGGGAGAGATTCTGGCAAGGTGGTCCGGGAGGGAAGCATTGGCGGATTCGAGAATTACGGTGAAGGCAAGGACGAGAAGGTGAAGCAAAAAATAAAGACGGAAAGAATGAGGAGAATGAGTAAGATAGAGAGGCGTGGAAGTGAAGAAGTACCACCACCTCCACTACTACAGTGCTGAGGTCTGGTGAAGACTGGAGATTGAGTGAGGGAAAAGGGCTTTCGTTGCCCGCGGTCGAACACGGAGATGAACCTTTGGCCGTGGTGGATGAAGGGAAGAAGTAGGACGACTGCTTAGTGCTTAGATATGCGTTCTAGAGTTCTGGGACAGAAATTTTAGAGGAGACAGATAGATATACACAGAGTGGAATAAAAAGTGCGACGCACGGAAGGCGATTAATGGAAAAATTAACGGGCTAGAATCGAAAAATCGACACAATCCTTTTGCATTAGACACAAACCACGCATTAGAGAACATTAGACGCTGAGGGAAGATGTGTTTGAGATTATTTCGAGATTTTACTTAGGTGAATTCCAGCTTTCTTGGTAACTACGGGTTTCGTCTTCTTCAAATTCTTTCCAATGGCGGTAATGAGAGGTAAGTGAGTTTACTATATGTTGAAAGAAGGTGAATGTAATGTATGCAGAGAAAAAGGTAGCGATAACCCGTGAGGCCTTAACTAACCTTAAGAGAATTTGAATAAAGGGCCAATAGAAATCTGGACACATGGTACGCTTGTTGAATATACACAAAAACTTCTCTTAATTCACAAGAAACCTGGTTCAAGCCCGAAGGTAAAAGCAATCCACCTCATTCTTGTTATTCTTCATTGTAATAACGTGATGGCAGTAAATCATATTTCACTGTGAGAAGGAAGTGACACCACTCACCCTCATTTATACGAATTACATACGTATTCTACATTAATAATTAAGTGTGTTCCTCAAGTATCTATTGAACCGATCTCTAATTTGGAACACTTAGTGAGTGGCAGGAGTTATATCTTTATACTTTTAATTTGTGGCGCTGATTGAAAGAGTAAAATTCATTTAGAATTATACGGTCCACTTAAAAGAAAGAAGACGATGTTTAGCAACCACGTAAGTGGAAATAGAACGAAAAAGGACGTAAAAACATGCATGGGCAAAAAAACCTGATAAAAACGTCAAAATTTCAAAGATGTGAGAGATTTTTAAAACGAAAACCACATCTCGTAGACTGTATGCTAAAAGACGAGGGAAATTATCATTGAAACATTAAAAAAGAGAGGAGGTAACCGAAGAACAGGAGATGTTAGACACAAACGTCGAGACGCCTCGCGAAAAACTAAATTCCTCAGTAATATTTAAGAACCTTAAAAAAAATAACGTGCTCGATTTTATTTTACTCCGAGCTTTTCAAGGAGTCTGATGTGGCAAGCGAGAAGAGATAAGAAATATGACTACGGCGCGACGGGAAAGGAAGACAGGAGGGGAAGTTGGGGGGGGGGGGAGTGGGGGTATGCACGGAGTGACGTGCTCCAGGTGACGTAAGGGTTAAAGGCTGCTTCTCTTTTTTCCCGTTCAAGTTGATGAGGGCTCCACCGCTCTCTAACCCCACTTCCTCACGACCAAGCAAGGTGCACGGAAAGAGAGAGAAGGGCAAGAGGATGTACCCTGAATGACGAAGAGAGAGAGAGAGAGAGGGAGCGCGCACTTGTTCAAAAGCCTTATGCTGCAAACTTTTTCAATGGTCCGATGCCAGTCTTCGAACTCTTCTTGTTCGTTTCCCTCCTCCAATTTTTTTTTGCTCGTCCCACGCTCTCCCATTCCACTGTAGCTTGTCAAGCGCGTGTACTACGTGTGTGTGTGTGTGAGCTCGCTTTTTATCCTTGCCATAAATCGTCTCCTTTCCCATACAATCGGCTTAAGAAGTTACGAGGGGATGGAATGAGGGGCGGGTGAGAGGGAGGGCCGCAGGCGACTGGGAGATAGAAAGTGAGAGATGGCGGGAAATCCACAGACAAAGCGTCTCTCCCGTGCAGAGGGAGAGAGAGAGAGGATTCAGGGCTCCTTTTTAATTGTGCCGAAACGGTCAAGGAGGAGCCAATGCGAGGGAAATGTACAGCTTAAAAACTCGACAGAATGTTGCAAAACATTCAAAATCACATTTGAGGTCGTTTACGTCTGATAGTCTAGCCATTGGCGTGTTTTTCGTTAAGACCAGGCTAATTTCGACGCCGGGTTTCTCTCCATCCTTACCTACACTTTCCCCACGGCGCAAATGACCTTGATATCAAAAAACGAATCTAGGTATTAAAAAATGATATACAAGAATTGCCATGAGAAAATATTTCCCTAGACCGGGATTCGAACCACGGACCCTTGGCATTCCGTTCCGCTTTCCTTTCTCCCTTGCGTTACCATCCATTATGGACCTCGAGAGCCATTTCCCTATTACCTATTACCATGAGCCTCGGTATAATTGCCATGGGAATTAAAGAACCTGGATAGCGTAGTGGTCTGCGCAGTGGCCCGGAAAGCCAAAGATATGTGGTTCGATTCCCGGTCCAGGGGAATTTTTTATCATGGCAATTCTTGTATATTTCACCGCCGTTCACGCGTCAGGATTATAAATATTACACCTCCTTCAACGTTGTCTACGAGCTACTTTGTAATTTTTGCCCCTCGTACTACATAGGAGAATGCACCACACCCATATCCATCCGAATGAACAACCACAGACACTCCTGCAAAACCCCCCCCCTTTCATGAACCCGTCCCCATTCACACCGCCTCACACAATAGTTCCTTCGATAAATGTTTTTCCCTAACCATCATTGAAATTCTGCCAGAAAAGGCAACCATCATCGAGGGGAGAACGAGGGAAATGGCACATATTTGGGTTGAAAAGGCGTTTGAAACGCCCGGGCTAAACATTGCCCACTAATAGTCAAAGCAAACCCTACCCTCCCTTCCCCCCTCTCCCCTTCCCCTTCTTCCACCCCCACTACTTCACCAAGGAGAGCTTCTGGAGGATCGGCCTGCAGCAGTTCACCTTCAGCACTGACGATAGCGGGTCAACCCGCTGAAACGTTTGCAAGCTTCTTTGTGAGTGTCCTTTTCTATGTGTTCCTATGTTTTTTATTAGTGTTTATTTTGTCCGTTATTTATACTATCGCGTAGTGCGCTTTCCTCAAGACTTTACACATTAATATATGATATTTGGAGGAGGCGACCGACAGCTGAGGTCATTTGCGCCATGAGGGATAGGTATGGAGGGAAGGAAGGAAGGAAGGAAAATCTGGCGTCGATATTAGCCTGCTCTTCACTAAAAGCGCCTAAGAGACCACGACTTTACGCCCCATAAGGGGAAGGGAGTGTATTGCATGAAGTGCCTTCAACAAAGCATTCAAGCAGGGATCTCTGACTCTGCAAAATCTCCTGCTGGGATTCAAACTCCAGTATACTATTCCATCCATGGTGATCCAACTTTCTAGCCACAATAGCTACCCGATTTGCATCTTACTCATTCCAAATCTTCTTGCAGTCATCCAATTAAAAATACTTTAATTCAATAAAGCTATTTTTAAGGATAGCCATTAGTTAAGATTTCACGAGCTTTGAACTAAGTTTGTAGCAAGAAATTTTACTAAATAACTGCATAAAATTTAATAGAAAAATCTATATAAACATTAAATTTACTGGGACTTTTTTTAACGCTTGCATAAAACGAAATACACGAAAATAAAACACCATTATTCCTCGAATTTTTTTCAGGAAAGTAGATTTTCATTGACGAATGCCACCAAAACCTTACACTTTGGTGTCCCATGTCATACTACAAGCAATGCAAATATGATTCAAACACCCACTTGAAAAACTTTCACCAATTCATAAAATAAATATTCTCTGCATATGACGCTCGCTTTTACTCCCAGGGGGAAAAACTGGCCATTTGGTGGAGGAAAAAAAGGTTAAACAAGGGCTTGGTCCACACATCAAATATCGATGAGTGGACGATGAATCCGCATCAATCGAAGTGTGATTAAAAGCCAGAAAAAAGAACATTCTTTTTTACCATTCGCATCATTTTCGAGACTGGAATGAAAAATGGTGTGGTCATTCAAAATTGGGGAATCATTAAACGGAATCATAAGCATTACGTGTTATTTCAGCCGGTGTAGAAAAACGACTGCGTAATCATGAAAAATCAGGATTCTACACGCCACGGTTTATACCAGAAACAAGAAATATAAAAAAATATGAAATATGGAGTTGATGCTGTGCAGAGTAACCTTTATGTTTGTAATAAACCAATATAGTTAAATTTTCAACGCAATTTCACCGTATAATGATGTGAAATAGAGAAATATATTCGATGGGTTCAAAGAAAAAACTTGATGCTGATAAATACATCGTGGTATCGTTAATAAGCAGACTCTTCACTTATTCACTCTTCAGATTATTTAATTTAGACGTGAGCATAAATAATCACTACCACTGCCACTGCCATCATCTTCAGGGTGAAGACGATGGCAGCCTTAGCCTTCATTCACCCTGAAGACGATGGCAGACTTATCCTCCGAAACGTCGGTGCTGAAAAAACCTTGGACCCAGCTGGAAACCCGAGAACTCTTCCTCCAGTCTATTCGCCGGGAAAACCTTAGATCCATCGCATAAACCACAACCCAGGTAGTTAACATTTCACATGAGAAATCGAGGATGGCACCCTGACAACACGCACCTTATCTCAGATTACTTCCTGCCCATATCAGGGAAGTTGTTACGCGACTCTAGCGTTGTTTTCTGCCAATCAATCAACCTAGAACTACCGGGGACACTCGTACTTGGAATATTTAAGCGCAGTCAGATAGGGAGGGAGGCTTTAGCGGGTGCGGGTGGGGGAAGACCGTGGAGGATTAATGGGGAATGGCCGCGGAAGTGAGTTTCAGAAGCGGTCATTAAGGGAATATCGATTAACTAATTAGCCAATCAATCATCGACAATAACGGTGTGACGGTTGCGCAGACATGGGATTGCTTTCAACGTCCCTTGCATGATCGCCCATTAGTCATCTGCAGAAAGACCTCCATCGCCAGAGAGAGAATAGAAATGGAATACGGGGACGAGTATGTGGGGGTTCATGGGATAGCGAGGAGGGGGGGGGGGGTAAAAAGCATCCGAAGCCAATATTTTCCAGGACCTTTAACCAGATCGTCGTTGTAATTAGTTGCTTATCGCGTTCAACCAACAACGGGCTTATTAATTCATCATAGTCTGAGCTCATTCATGGCTCAATTCACGTATTCGAGATGAGCGAAATTAATTTCAGGACAAGTGGCTCAGCGGGAAAATATCTGCGAGGTAGCATTCGATAGGGGATCACGATTACGACGGTCACATATGCGCCCAAATAAGCTGATATAGCAAGTCAATCTTGTTATACAATTTATTTTTAAAATGTAACCATGTGTATTTTCACTTAGAGAATAGTTCAACAATTAAAAGCTACTATTTCTTTAGTTTTGTTAGTAATTTGGTAGTAACTCTTCCTAATGGCTTAATAAAAACAATATTACTAATTAAAATAGAGCTTGTGTCCAACATTATAGCATTAGTTTATTTACAGCAGATTACTAATCACTTTTCTGGCAAATGTTTTAGGATAATTTGTTTTTTTTGTGGAAGAAGTGATATTAAATCAAGTAAAATTTTCGTATTTTATTGCTTAAAACCTAATAAAATTTGCATTACAAACTCAAAGAAGTGCCTTAACTGTTAATAAAAATGGAAAAGTGCGAACATATCACAAGTGCGTCAATTTCCCTCCATACGGAAGGAAAAGACTCGTCAACGAATATATATGCAAACGATTGATATCCATCCCTTTCCATAACTATTTAAAAAAAGGAAGATCTGTAAACATTTGGCAAGCTCATTTCACCCCTTACTATAAAATTGCGCACTTCCCTTCTTGAACACTCTCGCAGACCTTACCCAGGGAGAGAGACAAGAGGACTCTAAAATAAAGTTATCCCCTCGTCTAATGAGGGCGTGAGGAAGATCCGGGAGACACTGCATTTTTCCGCCCAACCCCTTCCTTCCTCCTCCGCCTTTCCCTCGTATCCCGTACAATTTCCATTCCCGGTGCAAAAGCCATATTGGACATATGACGGCATCGCCGCGCACACCCGGAGAAACACACTGCTGTCTCCCGCCCTTGACTTCGCCGAAAAGCCCAGCTATCAAACGGATTCCTGGAGACCGAATTGGGATGTAGATTATTCCTCGGCGCTATCACTCCACAGCAGCTTTTACGGAGCTCCGATGGCTCTCCACCACACGCCAAACCCCCTTTCCCTCCCACTACCCTTTCAGGGTATCCACCAGTCCAATACCACCACCATCCCCGCCCAAGACCAGCGAGAAAACCCCACCATGGTCCCTCATAGCCTCAGTCAAACCCTTACCTACCACCTCCACCTCCTATTACGAACAAAGACGAGGGGAGGTCTGGGGTCATGGGGGTGATTCTGAGAAGCGGGGAAGTGCATACCCCCTTCCCAACTCCCCCACTCTTGCCCAGCCTCCTTCACTATCCCATTCACCGCAGGCCTTCTTAAGCACCGGGACCTTTATATTTTTTACCCCTCCGTCTCTCTCTTTGGGAATAACCGTCGACTCAGCCACTCAAAGTGCAGCCCTCTCTCTCTCTCCTCTCCCCCCTCTTATGCCTTCTCTTCTTCCCTTTTTCTCTTTCCATTCTACCCTTCCGATCCCCCAAGTTCCAATACACCCATCCCTCCGACGATAATTACCATATTTTTTCCAAAGCACTGCATGAAACAAGGACTTAGTGTGCAGCTATGCACACGGGTGCAAAAGCGGGGGAAAACGGGCTCAAGGCTAGATGTTGTGACAGTAGAATACCTGATCGGCAATCGAGAGAACCGGGTTTGATTCATGGCTAATCCAATAGTGTTTTTTCCATGACGTATATCATATTATTTTCATCAATTCGATTGATTGAAGAAACATTTCTTTCCTAAATGCCAGCCAACAAGTGGAAGTATATTAATATTACAATATTATGTGGTGTTTTATGGAAGAGTAAATGCTGAAAGGAATTTAAACATTCGTTTTGCAAGTTAAAGACACTATTTCCTCTTGAAACATCGGCAACTATTTTTATTTTTTCATTGGGTACAGACTTTTGCAATCCTAAACGGACGCATATATATTTGAAATTTACCGCATACAGTCATTGAAAAATAAAAAATATGTACCATACTGTATGAGTGATGTGAATGAGCCCAGCATAAAGAAATATTATTCAGTAACGAGACAACTCAGAGGATTCCGAAATAAAAATCTACTCATAGAGAGAATGGATTCATCAGTGCACTTAATAGAAATATATTCGCGTTTACTTAAGTGTTAAAATAGAATTAACAATAAACTAATACAAGAGTCAACACTAACAAAACGAAACGAAACAAGAACAAAATAATTAATTGCTAGGCATAAATGGGGGCTCGCATGGCTAACTTAGGTAAAACAAACTCGTCTATCGGACAGAAGAGTAATCGTCCTCATTTTTTTCGCCGTATTTATTCCTTTCGCGCTTAGATAAATACCATCTTGAGGGAATCTGTCACACACACTGGCTCTCGTTGTACTGAAAACGCATAACGAAGAACCTTAGAGAAAAATTATCCTCGGGAGAAAAAAATTGATTCGCCACGCAAACGCATTTGGAATATCATACACGTTATTTTTACGGATTAGTCTGGAACGTGAATCAACCCTAAACTCGAAACGGTCTATGCAATCTTTGTGGCATGGTGGGAAGAAGATATAAGGGATTGGTCGGAGGTTGGAGACACGACCATGAGGACACGTATATGAACTGAACAGACACGCATGTGGGCAATCGCCTATAAAAAGGACTGAAAAAAAAATGCACGTGAAGGTTCTTCCACGACACTTTCCAATACGACAGGAATGCGCCACCTTCCAATTCCTTCCGAAACTCAAGTTATATCTCCCTCGACTCACTGCGAAGCAGTTACCTTCCGTTCGAAATCGGCCCACGGGTAATATCTACAGCGGCGGGCGACTCAAAGGGTGGTGAGAGGAATACGGAGAGAAAAGTGCCGGCTGGAAGTTTTTTTTTTATATTCCAAGAGGCCCATCCGAAAAGATGGCCTCGGTAGAGAGAGAGAGCGCGCGTCGGGACATCCATTTCCGATGCCTTTCATCTCGCGTTTCTGCATTAGGGCCGCCGTGAATCGCGGCACTATAAACCTGGCGCATATCCAATAAATGGCTCGCATGCCGTTTTAGTGAAGGAGGGGAGCACCCGGGGTCCGTCTAATCTAATTGTAAGTCGGTCGCTGGAATGCAAATGGCGAGGAAATCCATGATTAATAGGCATCAAAGGGCGTGGGGTTCCGCTTTGTTGTGCCCGCTCAACTTGGCCATATCCGCAACGCAGCTACTTCAGCCCACCACCACAGCCGTGGCCAAATAACGTCGGCTTTTCGCTATCTCTCTTTCCTGCGGGAAAGCAAATTGCTTCCGAGAAGTATTCAGGTGCATGAATGGAAAGAATCGAAGTGATACTTTGTGAAAGCTCAGGGTAGTCTCAAGGTCCCTCATGACTTTTTCAGTATTCAAAGTTTTGCATTATAAAGTAAACCATATTATTTTACTCCCAAGTCCCAAGGAATTGAGTAAGGCTGAATAGTTTACTTTTCGAGAAAAATGATCGTATTTCACTGTCATGAAGTTCCATTTTTATATCAGAATTTTCTCAGAAAACTCAGCGAAGCTGATATCAAACCAAAGGAAAACTATTTCTTATGTTTGAAACATAAATGCTATACGGATCGTACTGTTTAGGTTCCTGATACTTCATTCCATAGTGAATATTATTTGACTTTATTGAAATATTGCGATCAAGTCAGAAAAGTAACTTTACAACAGGGTTACGATCAAAATATCGAAATGGCGTTTAGCAATTGGCAAGTAGAATGAATGAATTGGGTGAATTTTAACGCTAGAATATAGCAGGCAATAGAGCATAGGAAATTAGTAAGTAAAATCAGAGAAAGAGAAACAAAATGATGAAATCGTCTGCTATTGAAATATCTAATATGAATATCAACCATGAAAATAAATTATTGTGAAATGGCAATAGAAATTTTTCATACCCGAAACGAATGCTCCAAAAAAATAGTATACGCTGTACAGTGGCGGATAAACTTCGTTGTTTTGGGGTGATGATTCTTTGCTTTTTACGGCTCCTTGGTAGTATGCAATAACCCTCATCGATAATGCATTTGGTCTGATATTCGCACTCAAGTGGTTTTTGAATATCCATAAATTATTCTTTATCATTGTGCGCTAAAATGGTGAAATAAAAACTTTTGATTGGAGTGCCATCTTAGAGGCCACCATTTTTTCAATTTTTCGAGGAACTACATACACCCCTCAATTCACCATCAATGTTGTGCAATATTTAAGACCGCACAATCAAAAACATGCCATTGAAAGCGAAATAGTAAAAGATTTCGGAGAGGAATGTCTCGAAAGGCATAACAAGAAATATCGATTCCGGGAGCCCACAAGTATAGGAAACGAGCACGGACAGACGTGGTCTTCCAAAGGTACCGTGAAATTTTGATTGCCGATGCATTTGCTTTGGAAAAAAACGGCGGGACCACGGAGCCACCGTGAAAGCCCAGGCCGCGACGGCGGCAGCGTTGGAAGCGGTGTGGAATCTCATGCGGTAAAAGGTCGTCGGCAAAAATCGAACAAATCCTCACGCTGACCTCTTTGCCACCCTCTCTGCAAACTACACACCATTCTTCCCTGAAAATCGGCCCAGTTCTTCTTCTCCGCCTTCCGAAAAGGACTTGGCCCGAGGAAAGCCCCCCTCCACACACCCGCCCAAACGTAATCCCGTCAACCGCTCTCTCGCGATTCTAAATCTTTCCGCTTCGCTCATCCTTCCTCCTTTTATACGTTTCCATCCATTCAACTCCCCCGCTTCCTCCCTCTCCCTACCCACGCGCTGTTTCGGGGCATTTTGTCACATCTGCTCTCCGCTCGTCGGAGAGAGAAAAGAACTCGCTTTACCCTTAACGGGAGGCGGTAAAAAAGAAACGGGTGGTCTGGCTCCGCGGAAGGTGGCTTTAGACTCGATGGGTGGTAGCTCAGAGTAAATACGTACAAGAGTACTTGCGGTGGCTGGACATAAACCAAAAGCTACGGCTAATATTAAATCGGAACCTTCACCTATCAATATTATTATGGGGAGCAGAAAAAAGTTGACAAAAATACTTATAAATTGATTTCACTGCAATAAAAATACTTCCCATTCCTTGTACATGCTTTAAATTAAAAATAAATGTATTTTCCAATCAAAATTTACAATAGGTATACAAGCTCTATGGTAGAAATTCAGAACCATAAGACCCATCACGTGATCTCGGATTTGGCACGTCAGACATGATCATACGCGCAAACGTCAGAATCCGCACATGCTTCCTCAGAGGGTGGCAAATAGATTTTTTTAGACAGAGTGAGGACAAACTGACAATGATGATGTGTCAGTGGATGCAGGAACCCACAATTAAAAACATACCGAACTACAAAAAATATATTAGACGATACACTCTCTTGTGAAAAGAGCTAGAAGCTACAATAACTGTAATCCTATTTTTTATTGAAGCGTAAACTTATATTTCGAATAACTTTAAAGCCTAGCACCTTACACTAACATAATTTCTCTGACTAAAAGCATTATTTGTTCAGCAGTGCCACGTGGTACATGTTGTATAGTTTGTTGCGTGAACTACGTTGATAGACTGCGACACAAACATGTGTATTCAATCAATTTTTGCTCAGTATGACTAAATGGGTGCGTGTGGATTTAAAAAAACTCACTTCACCATACACGTTTTGGTGAGTCCGTAGCCCAATATGTAGCGAAATTAACATCTCCAAACCTTTCCTAAAGTTGAGGCAGGCAATATTCCCATTTCCAACCACCCCTTCATCACCATGCATTCCTCGTCATTTGAATGCGACCCACCAGTTTCTGACGCCAATCCAACCCTTCCTCCTCCGCTCCCAAACCCTTTCTTCTCCCGGCGTCAGTCCTACAAGCCAGCGCCCTCCAGGGTCTCCACCGCGCCTGAACCCTTCCACTCCTGCCTTCTGCTTGCTCTCTGCCCTCCCCACCCGACCAGTTAAACTCTTCGCCCTTTCGCCAAAACCACCTTCAAGTCGCCTTATTTGCCACGCCGTTCTCAAGCAGACTCTCTCTTACTCCCCCATATTACCATTCCCGGTCAAAATGTCTCGTTATTTTTCTCTTTCCCGACTCATCTTGTTTCAAGTTTCCAATTCGCCATTGCGAGTAACAATTCATATTCAATGATCGACATATATACATGTGTAAAAAGTAAGTATAAACAAGGAATCAACATGATTCGCGTAATATCGTTGAAAAGTTATAAATTTGTTATGACAACATTACACGATATGACAACATGATCAAAAACATTAACATCAGTTAACAGCCCCAAATATGGCTCATGTCTCGCAGATATAATAATCTCTCTTTGAGTCATTTGTAAACCTATATCATAGAGTCCACTGGGTTACAAATAATTTAGAGCCCGACTTAAGAATCCTCTACTGCTATAATCGTCGTCAGCGAAATGAAATAAAATTTTTGTTTCGTTTTGCTTTCCATCTCGCATTCTGGAAAGTGGAAAACCCATTACATTCATCGACGGTTGATCAGTCATGAGTTAGCAAGAATTCATTTATTCCAAGAAACTACACAGCTACACATTGATGGCAATATTCAAATTGATACGTTTGCTTCCTTAAAAGCTTTTGCGGTCCCAAGCATTCTTAACTCAATGCGTAAAAATGGAAATTAGTAAAATGCTCTTCACGGACAATATTCGCCAGCTTATTTTTTTGTCATAAATTAGTGGCCTACAAAGGACTTGTGCGGAAAGGTTACAGGAGTAGTAAGAAGTCACCAGAAATAAAAGGCTGGAATTAAAAAAAAAAACAATAAGAGGGAAAGGGAAAGTAAAGCGAGATCAGAATTTACCAATGGGACTAATATTAAGAACAGGGTCAAGGGGACTTCAGAGAGGAGGACCCAGCCCGTGCCGTAGAGACTTGATTGTACGTTGCCACAACGGGGCACTTCAATCGGTTTTTAATAATGTTGGACGGCTGCGATGTGTGCACAGCGATACATTAATTCACAATATTTGCAATATAATATTTGAAATTGCAAGTATATCATTGAAAAGTTATGAGTTTTTTAGACAAAATAATCAAGTACGATATACTTATAAACACCGTTTAACTGCCCCTCATATGGCTCATGTCTAAGAGATATTGAAATTGCTCTTCGCACCACGCAAGTAACAACTTCAGTAAACACATTTCAACGCGCGGTGGATGACAGCCAATCTAGAAGCCCGCTTGAGAATTCTCTATTGTTATAATCGTAGCCAGTGAGATGAAATCAAATTTTTACTTCCTTTATTTTCCATCTTACCTAGCACTTTCACCACGCTCTTCCTCTCCCATCTCTTAGAAACAACTCCTGCTCCAATCTCCATGCCAACAACAGCCACTTTCACCACCACTACCTCCTCCTCTGCTTTTCTTCTCCCCTCCCCCCCATGATATTAGGTCCTTTCTGATTCACCACTCTCGGTTTTCCGAGAAAAATATCCTCCAAACTCCTGTGGCTACAGAAAGAGGGGTTTGGGGAAGTACGGCGGAGTGCATACTTTTTCCCTTCTCTTGGATTAAAAATTAAATTTTCTCTCCGCCCGCCAAGATTTTTTTTAATTGGACCGATTTGTTTTTTATCTTAATGGGCCCATTATCCAAACTAATCCCTACAAACACCGCTTCCCGGGCCGAAAAGTTGATGAGGTCGATTACATACAGTTTGCTTTCCATCAGGAGAGCACACGGTTCGGACGGGGATTAAATATTTTTTTCTACCGGGACATTTAACAATCATGGGTGCATTAACGTGACCAGTGGAGCGGATTCAAAACCATGTAAAACACGCTAACCGACAAGCAAGAACCAAAGCAAACTAATTGTGGAGGAAGCCTCGGAATGTGTGTACATACATTCACGTTAACTCTAGATCCTCTCGTAGCTCGAGCTGGTGCTTGCGCGTGAGTGTCAATGCTATATTTCTTTCGTAGTAACGTGGGCCTTTGCCCATTTATTCAGTATGCAAGCATTTTAAATTTGCTTAATTCAACTTTACATGAATCAATCATGCTTTGCTAACTCTGCTAGGAGACATAAGAGTAACAATGTTACCTCATTATAAATTCACCATCTCGTTTAAAATAATGCATCGTCGCAGAGAAAATAACTAGGAGTAAAATTATGAAAAATACTCAACATAGCGATCGACCTTCGGAATAAGCTGAAATCTTGTTTCCAGGGAATTCATATTTATTACTTGATTTTTGGAGAGGGAGTAGGATCTCCTTCACTACCAAATTTGGAAGGCCAAAGTCACGAAATCAATCACAGTTCACACGAGAAATACAACAAGCATAAAATCAACGTCAACTTCAAAGGAATCCATAGTCATTCATCTTCTGTAGGAATTCGCCACAAACACTATCTCTTCCTATCCCAATTCTATCGCAAAAATCCCAGAAATTCCGCATAGTTTTTGTTTCCGCCCTTATTAATGAGAATACCTTGTCCTGGTTCACAATAATGGGGACCATAAACACGGTCGGACGGGAGGAATGTTTCGCCGTGGAAATATTTGCGAACTTACTTTAGAGTGATTGATCTCTGGGCAAACGCGAAACAAGAGGGCTCATCCTCTCGGCTCACGGCAATTGGGAAGCAGCCTGTAAAACCCCTCCACGACCTCCTCCCCGAGAGCCCACACACAGGCTCGAAAAACACCAATCCCCGCCCATAATCGAATCAGTCATCCGGGCGGATCACGACCTGTCAACATCACGAAAGGCCCCTCCACCCACGCCTTCCCTTCATGCGAGTCGAGAAGGCGTCGGAAGAAGAATGGGAAGCGATGGGGAAAAGCGTCGCGTTGGTTGGAGGAGGAAGAAAAAGAGGGAAAGGCTGCTGCAGACGGGTAGACTGGGTTTTTTATGGCAGGGAAGGATTCGACGTCCCAGAAGACAGAGGAGGGTTGAGGGCATAAAACCATGGAGACAAGGAGGACGAAGGTTAAACAGGAAGGATGATGGAGGGGGACAGAAATGACATGTGTCAAAGGGGAGAGGACAAAAGGAAATGAAACAAACGCAAAAGCTAGAGAGAGGGGAAGGATATTTTACCAGTGGCCTACGATCATGGTGGCAGACTTTTCAGATAGATCGATTAATCGGAAGCATGGCTCTACTGTAGTTTTCCGCGACATCAGCGTCCATCTTCCGGTTTCCCGCTGCATTAGTTGACTTCCGTCGACAACAATTTCGTGGTATGATTTTTGGAGGAGGCGACCGACAGCTTAGGTCATTTCCGGCATCAGGGAAGAGAGGAGAGAAACCCGGCGTCTGCATTAGACTGCTCTTAAAGAAGGTACCCAGCAGACCACAGCTTAATATCCCACCCGACGGACGGAGTTTTGTACTTGAAGTGCCCTCCACGAGGCGCTCATGCAGGGATCGTGCAGTCTCTGAAAAAACACTGCCAACACCGGGATTTGAACCCGGACAGACTGGGTGGGAAGCCAACACCCTAGCCACCACATGAACCCGATCCCCAACACTTTCGTCCCATAGACATCCTCAGGTCGAATCGATGGTCGTTGCATTCTGGCCGATGTATGTATATACTAGTAGCCTGCTGATACAGGAATCCATTGAGATAGGAAAGGATCGAAATTATTTCCTTAGGGAGGATGAATTCTGCTTTCCCTCAGAGTGGAAACTTGCGCTGAAACCACCAACCCATGAGAAGCAATGCAATCTTCGGTTACATTTTGCACCCAGAGTGAAATTCGCCACAAAACATATTCATTCGCGTGGCTGCGAAAAAAAACCACTTGTTTCACACAGAAGTAGATTAGATCTTTAAAGATTGATTAGATTTTATTAATCTTGAAAAAGGGGAACGAGTCAAAGTCCGAAACACCGGCTGCCTTACATTTTACGTGCACGCTGGCAAACATCACAAAATATTTCATAAATATTATTCGCCGGGGAAGAGTCAAATCATACAGAATGACTATCTACTTTTTACAGCTTAATGGAACTAGTACTTGAATGCAGATTGGGACCTAACGTAAGCATAGAGGCTAAAGGTCGCTGGCACAAGGTGTTTTCCCAGCGGGAGAAGGGAAAGCATTAGCCACGCGTCTGTGTGTGTGTTAGTAGAGGACTGCTAGGTGGGAAGGAGAGGCGGGGGAGGAGAGCGGAGGGTGTAGTGAGGGGGGTCTAACGCGGCAAGAGGTCCCTCATTAGGCAGACGGTGGCGTCGCCTCCGCCGCCGTAGATTTGGATGCTCGGCGAGTGTCAAAAACTGCCGTCGCGGATGTGCTGAAAAGGGGAAAGAGTGCGGGGAATTGGTTAGCAAGGCGGTTAAGGGACGACGGACCCCGAAGGGGGTGTGAGCCAACCAGGGTTTGTGAAGCTCCCTTTTTTTTCATCTCCTCCCTCTTTTAGGATGCGAAGGCGAGGGAAAGACAGGGTTTCGAGGGGCAAAGCAATGGTAACACGAGGGAGGGAATTGGAAATGGAAGGCGAGACGTAAAGCCAGAGGTTTGTCACTTTTGCCGGCTACTAACGAGGGGCTTGGGGGGGGGGGGGGAGGTGGGGGTTTGAGCCTTTTAGCGAGTCACGCGGGGACAGGTCGATGGGGCTGGGTGGCAGCAGACTTAAGGGGTCGTGTCGCCTCGCCCGAGGAATAAATACATTGAGCAGAAGGCTCACTAGTTGCCTGTCTCCGACTACTGCTTCATCCACGCAGGAAAGATAACACTTGTCCCAAGCAATGCCTCCTGGATGTTTCCTCCCGATGTGATTTGCTCTTCAAAAACATGGTGGGGGTAGTCGCGTGGATGACAGCCATTATTTTTCGTGTATCAATGTTACGTGAGGAAGGAATGTTTTAGTTTCACATCCCACAAGCTAGTAACGGATCTGCAAAAAAAAGGAGGAGGATATAAATTTATTCCTAACCATCATTTATTCTGAAAACTTGATACGAGCGAGCTGAAAATACAAATCAGCCACAGAAAATACACAATTAGAACTTACTTTGGAGACACCTTTCACTCAGTCAACACACTGATTAGAGTCGTAAATTTTGAATTTTCACTCGAAATTGATGATAAATTACCGTAGAAATCAAATGATAATAATTTGAAATTAGAGAATGTGCGTTTATTTATGGCTACAGATGACAGTAGTGGAATTTTTTCTCGTCACGACACCAGGGTAGTGGATTTTCTTCATTATTATTGAATGAAATCGAACATAATTATTAGAGGATCATGGGCGAGTCTCAAATACACGGAGCAACGCTCTTTAGTATGCAAATGGAGAGCTAAAAATATAGTTGCATGGCAACTCTTGTACAGTAAATCTAAAACTGCTGAAGCATAAGCGAAAATTCAAACCCTTACGCTTTGCGCTGAAAATCTCAAGGGACAGTGGCACGAACAAGTCCAAGATAAAACATTAACTGAATATCAAATCAACTACAATGCTACGCCAACAACATAGATCTTCCATTTCTATTTTTTTAAAAGGTCATAGAATCTGATCATTCAAGGAATTCCCCTCCGTATCAGTACTTCTCACGATTTCGACAAAAATTCAAAGCTCAAAATATCGCGCGTCCTCAAGTAATTGTGTAAAATTTAAGTAAATAACCTGACAATTGCATCTTTCTCTACACTGTTCGTGAAAATGATAAATAAAACATGGCTCACTATATCCAACAGATGGTCACTCGATCACTTCATTCTAAACCACAATTTCTTTTCCTACAGCACTTCAAACCGGCAGTGTAATTACATGAACGCACAGGCGAGTAGAATGCATCTCGCTCCCCACGGGCAGAAATTAGGAGAGGGGGGGCAGTGCAGTGGATTCTGGGACTTCCATCGAATGCGGAGGGAACAACAAAGGCGACCTCTGGATGCACTCTCGCTCAAACGCCTTCGGGTCCATCATTAGCGGTGAGTACCCATCGTGTGTGTGTGTACGTATGAGCCAAGTATGGATGTACTTTGGGCACCGAGCGTGAGCCTCCCTACATGCGTGAGGGAATGGGCCGAGGAGAGGGCGACGTGAGTGAGCCCCGCTTTCATTTGAACAGATGCAGCGACGACAACCTCGCGACGACGGGCGCAACGCGGACGGAAGTAAAAAAAATCAATATGCGATGTGGATGCTCTTGATTACCCCACTGCCATCCTGATTGCCAGCACGTGCGACGCGATGCTGGCCTTCGTGTTTTCACCCGTTCGGCCGGAGAGGAAAAAAAATGTGATGAACAAACACGGAAGCCTCTCATTTCTGCGAGATAAAAGCCCAGTTCGTCAACTTTTGCTAGTTGCACGAATCCGATATGTGCGACGATAATGACATTTTCTCACTTTTGCAAACGTCACCGTCACATGGATGACGGAGTAAAGTGTCTCACGCATCGGAATTTATATCTTCGTGAACCTTTTTTAAACCTAAATGAAGGCACAAGAAAATGAAAATATATTTTATTTGGCTTCATTCCCCATAAATGCTTCCAAAATTTTTAAATACGCGTCAATTATTTAATTTTGATAATTTCGGAACAGGAATAATAATAAAATGGAATTGGTAATTGGCTCATGGGATTGTAGACTGCAAAAACCAATTAAAATGCCGTAATGCTATTTAAAAATGCTTTTCAACTGCTTAGTAAAAGAAAATCATTCTTGTAAATCATGACGGTTGAATTTATAAGTTACATCAATAAAAGTATCGATGCAGAAAATAATATAATTTTAAGAATGAATCAGTTAATAATTATGGTCAAATAGGTGAATAGCATGATTTCTTTAATTCCTGAATTAACTCAAACTAATTAAAGAAGGGCCACAGATTGCTTACATATGATCGTAGAACAAATAAATATCTAAAAGCCATGAATTCCCAGAAAATTTACTCTGATAATTAATTTGTACCTGAGTCAAACAACTCCAGCAATACAAAATTGGAATAAATGATTGCAACAGGATTTACAATGAGCACAGAGTATCAATGGAAGTGAGTTAAATAGTTATAAGCACCTTCATTTTCCTTTAAATATTACAAAAAGCAAAAAAAAAAAAAAAAAACTAAAACAAGTTTCTGGAGAACACTTTTAATGTACATGGGTGCTTGAAAATTAATTAAACAATGCAACCTCTACAAATTCCACGCCAATTTTCTTTACCAAATAAAAGAAGAACCGAAATTCCACGGCCCGCTAAAAATAAAGCGCTAAACCAAGCATAGGCATTAGATTACCTAGCAATATTTTTTCCTCCTTTGCGTGGCCTGTGATGATAAGGGAAGCCAAGGACGTCTATTATTAGCAGTGGAAGCCTAATTACGGGAATGCGCATGCATAATCTAATGCTCCTTTTCGAATTACTCGACCGAAGACGGAGAAAAAGACAATTAACTTCTTTTACTCGGAATATATTAATCCGTATAATATTGCGAGGAAGGGGAAACTTTTCAAACTGAGGAGAAATTCCGATTAAGAAGACCAGAAACGGAGAAAAATAAGCAGAAGCTAAAGGAGAAAAAAATATGGAGGAGGAAAAAAAAAACTTCCCGTTCCCCTTTCTGGCTTAATTAGAGAACCCACTGAGGGAAAAAAAAGACGAGGAATGCAGACGCTGCGAAAGTTTAAAAAGAAGCAAATGTATTAATTAGACACAAGGGAGACCGCGATCTGACTTCTTATTCTTCTCCTTACGTCTCTCGCCCCTTTAAACTTACCCCCTCCCCCCCAATCCACCAGATACGCCAACCCACAAACCTCTCCTCACAATTTTCAATCTTTACGGAACGTCTCCGATTCCGCCAGCACCCTTTCCTTTCACTAACTTCCCCCCACCTCCTCTGCATCAAGTCTCCCTCCTTCAAAGGACTTCTCTCCCTGGCTGCAGCGACGCTGTCGAAGGGCGCGAAGACACAGCGAGTGGCACAAACTCAGTCTTCATAAAGAAAAGATTTTGTTTTTATTTACGACCGGCGAGAAAATGCAAGAGGCGAACCTGTGTGGTATATAGACGGGGGAAGGATGACTATTAGGTGATGGAATAAATTGCAGGAAATGGGGTTAAACGCTCGGCGGGTCATACTGGAAAGAACGACCAAAATAGTTGAGTCGTTTGTGGATGACTGACAATGAGTTACAGTGCGACAAAATATTATTCTCTTCCAAGCGGTGCAAATAGCGACGGAGCTGCCAAGAACTAAGTATTTGTATCTCGGAACCTAGGAGCCAAACACCATTCAAATAAATCTCTTAATACATGGCAGCTTCTATAATTTCTACTTACTCTTACATAATTGATTGTGTAGTCAATAAAAATTTAACTATGTCAGATAAAAACTGATGCATCATCTAAAATAAATACAATTCGACGTAGAGCCGGGTTTTGACGATTCACTTTGGGCAAGAAATGGGCCAAAAAGAACCGAACAGCCACAACGAATTGTTCACTGAAATTAACCGGTTCGAAAAGCGAACAGTTCTCTTAAACTACCAGTTCATGTCTGCAGTGCACTGGCATTCGGCCAGCAGGTAAGCTCACCAAGAGGTGTTTTGAACTGCAGCTCATTCGCTAGCATACTATAGCAATTAACAGTATAATTGACTTTTTGAGTACTACTTTTTGAGTGGTATATACGTCCACAAACCTCATTTGCAATATCGTGAAGTTATATGTTTTTTTTGCAATGTTATATTGCTACAAATTAAATTTTCCGCATTAAATGTATCATAAATTGTACACTAATTCACCATGTTTGTTCTTTCTTTAAAGATGAAGACATTTTTTGGAAGCAAAGACCATCGATTTAAATAACCTATTATTAAAATTATGCTCGGCATCAATATTTTTTGTGTTTTAAAAATCGAAAGTACGTCTGCGGCCAATTTAATTGATTTTTAATGCACTTTTATGAATCTTTATTTCATGAAATATGAATTTACTGTATAAATCCTTTAAAAAAATAGTTGTGCTAGGGCATAGCATGAACTGGTTTAGACTGAAGAATATCTTCCTTTTATACCTCTGAACTGCTTTTGAGGAGGAAGAAACGATTCCAAAATCTCAGGAATGAATAGAGGTGAAGCGGGGGGAATTGGAAAGGGGAAGGAAATCAAGGGACTGGATCCGAATGAGACAGGAGAGAGAGAGAGAGGGGAAGAGGAGGAAATTGATGGGAAAAGTGAGTGGATGGAATAGGAATTAAAAAGAAGAGGAGCACGACTGCTCGGAGAGGTAAAGGTGGAGACCGGAGGGGTTAAAGGGAGCATTTTGTTTGCGAGGGAGTGCTCTCTCCCGCGGCCATATTTCAAGACTTGACACTTTCGAGGCCAATGCATCTCAAGTAGGCGATAGGGCCGAAGGAGAGGGGGGGGTAGAAGGGAGAGAGGCGGAAGGCGGTGGAAGCACCTAAGCACCGCAGGCATGTAAGCTGGGAAGATTTTGAGGTGTGGGTAAAGGCTCGGGAGAAAGGGAGAAAAGACTGGGAGATTATAGCAGTCCAAGCACGGGAAAGATACCTGGGTCTAAAAGCAGTGCCCTAGACCCAAGAGTTGGAGTAAGGGGAGTGAGTAATAGATTGCGACTAAGAGTATATGTATAAAAGAGCGCTGGAGGTGGCGGCGCAGTAACTAAAAGCCGTGCCTGCATTTACACCGATTTTTGATAATGGAACATTTACCTGGTTTTCAGTAGCTTGCTCCTTCATTTTGGCGCATATATTTTGTAAAAGTCATCCATAACCAAGTGGCTAACTATTTAGAATGATTAACTATTTCGTATTGAATAACGTATTTAAAAAAATCAAAGCTTCACCACCTTCTTCTTCTTCTTCTTCTTTGTAAAGACTAAAATGCCCTATGGCATACTCTTATCAATTTTCAATAACTTCAACCCATTTTACAATATTTGAAACCCTAAAAAAAATCCGCTAAAATCTAAATAATTTCTTTTTCGTTTCAAATTAATTCAATCATCCTCATTAGATGCAAATCTTTTTTGGGATAACTCGCGGACCAGCTGCACTTAAATACGCTCCGTCTAACGTGCAAGGGCACTCAGAGGCTGAAACCTCGGCCAGGACCCAGTGTGAATCCCGGGGGTAAGATACTGTGCGCTCCCTATACGCGACGTGCGACATTTTTGGAATGGTCCGGAGTGGATCGCCCAAGGGGAAGCTTCCGCGATGGAATGGTCCACCGATCACTTCTCGGGCATCTTAAAGCGGGTTGTGGGATGGGAGGAGGAGATTCCGGGGGGGGGGGGGTGGGACATAAAAAAGATATCTGAAAGGGCATTTATGGGATTGGGAGTAGAGGGGGTGGGAGGGTGAGTGGAAGACAAAGCGTGGGCGGAAGTTTGCGCGGAGTAAAGAGGGAGCCGTAATGGGATGGGAGACAGTTTGCAACGCCTCTTAAGATTGAATGTACGGACCAAAAAGTTGAGACGGTTTTATCAGCCGTAAAGGCTGAAAGCCATAAAGCACAGAGAGAAAACAATATATAAAGACATAAGTTTACTGTGCAAAGATAAAGAATAAGCCGTTAATACAGTTCCAATTCTATGCATCCAAGAATGAAGAAAAATATCTTCAGTCCTTTTGTTAATTTACTCTAAAGAGTTACATAAATTGTGGCTTCACTATCAATTAGAAACATTATGGCTTATTTGGAGAAAATAAATACTATCATATCCCCTCGAACCAGATGATTTTTAGTCAAAATTAGGCAATAATTTTGACGAAGTCATAAAAAATTATGATATTGCGGATTCCGGTGCGTATGTTAATAGTTCAATTCCTTCCTCAGAATAATCCTCATTATTTTTCAGGTTATAATATACAGGATGTACTATTTCACTCATACAAATTAATAATCAATAATTTTCTTGTTGATTCGAATAAACCAAGGGTAATAAAAATTGAAATATCGCATTCATTTGAAGTTTCACACAGTGATCACGTCTTCAACCGAAGGTTAAAAAATTGGCAAACGAACAATACACAATCAATGCAGGTCGGTAATATCATCTACCTAAAAAATGGCCAGCAGAAAGGAAACATCGAATGTTATCACGATGGAGGAGCAAGACGAAATTCGGAAGGCAAATGAGAAATCAAAACAAAGAAATGAATGTTTCGTAAAAAAAGAGTTTCGAGGGTAATAAAATGTGTATCTAAGTGACATACGTTTAAGATGAGAAGTATGAAGGGCTCCTCGGCGGAAATAAAGTCATGACTGAGAGAAAGTGAGAGGTTGAGGAGGCATGGCTATAAGATACGTGCATTTCTATGATTCTGCGTGCCCCGAAGGCGGAATTTCGAAAGTTGTCAGGTCCGGCGCTGAGGGGGCGGCTCCACGGAGTGGCTAGGGGTGTGCGAATGTCTGCTTTGTAGGTTGCTGAGATTGTGTGCGAAAATGCCTTTCAAAAGCCGCGAATCGGAAGAGCACGTCTGGATGTGATCGTAAATTTACTCTTCCTGAAGGTCTCTCTGAAATTTTTCCGCTTGGCAACATTAAACCCAAGAGGAAGAAAAACAATACTATGGGTTCAAACCACACTCGGGTGACTCATAACCAGAGAAATGAGAATTAATTACTGTATGTGTAAATTCCATAACATTTTCAGTCTTACCGGGTGATGTTCATGTGAGTCATTACCTGCGTGTGTGGTATTGTTCTGGTGATCTGTTAGTCACCACTAACAGTGTAGCCTATTGAGTTTAAGATTTCACAGCAAATGTATTGATATGTTTACGTTATCATTTATTTTTATATTTTCGCTTCCTATGTTCTTTAAGCCTAAAAAGTTGAAAAAATAGAGCTTAAACTGTGACGAAATGAAATATGATTTAACAACATCCCTTAATACTTGCTATAAAATTATTTCGGACGATAGATGTGATTTTTTGCGATATTTTCTCCGTAAGCGCATTAATTTAGGATTTCAAGGCGGAAAACTTCCCCACACCATGTAACGTAATACTTTCACACCTCATAACCTCCTAATCCTAGGAGATGCAAATACAGAAGTGAGAAGAGGCAAACCGCTTCGTATCCCCGTGCAATCCGTCACATACAAACAAACTCACACACAAATACTGGCTTCTCCTGGTGGGCGTGGTCGGGACCGGCATAACGGAGCTCTAGTAAAAGCGACCAATGAGAGTGAATAAAAAAGAGGCGGGCGAGCTATGAGAATAGCAGCGGCGCAGACGCCATCAGTTACTCTTTATCGGGGGTGGCAATCGCGAATAAGGCCATCCACTCGGGGTCTCGGGGGTTGAGGCAAGGGAGGAGGGCGTTCGGGGGGTGGGAGGACCCAACTCCGTGGCCGGCCGGCTGAAAACAGCGCCCCCGGCCCGCCGCCTCCCCACGCTCGCCGCCCCCGTCGTCTTGATCGATCTGCTACGGTCTCGCTCGTTCCCCCACCGCACGCTCGCCCTTGGCCACGCGTGGATGTTATGTTTTACGGGGTGCGGCAAGCTCCCGATCTTTTTAAGACCCGCGCGCTTCGACGGAATAGCTAAATTATCCGCCATAAAATATTCTCCACGCTCCGTCCCTCCCCTGAGGAGTCCCCAGCGATCATGCCGGGCGCACAATATAAAGGAAAAGCTCATATCTTCGTCGTATCATGCGGCACGGCTTGGGGAAACAACGCAGTGCAAGGTATCGGTGTATGATGAGAGTCGGATGGCCGTTATTGTCCTATACTTCAGCTCGTATCATAAGTAGCTCCTTCTCGAGTCCTGCTCATCATTTATATCGTTGTCTATGTCAGCCTCCTTCAAGGTTGGTAGGATTTTCTCTTTATAGAGTGATTGCCACCTTCAAATGGAAAGACAATGGAGATTTTAAGGACTTCCAAGCCGAAATTGCGGTCACACATCAGAAAAAGTTCAAGGCCTATTTAAGAGAATAACCCTAAAAATCGAGTCAAGAATGATTTATGAAAGTAATGAAATAAAAGTGAAGAAAAGAATTACAAGCTTTTTCGTCAAGTTTTGCATCCGATTACATTTCTCCGAATCATCTAATAGTAAAGAAAAAAAAATCCTGTTCTTAAATAAAAACTCTCAAGTCAAAGGTATCCTATTATATTATCAATAGCAATAAATTTTCGCCACCCAATATTTCCAGCTTAATAAGGGTTGATTCTAGTATATTTTACTCACTAACCTTATTAGAACTTCGCTGAATATAATACCCATTATGAACGAAGTTTCGCACCTGGCTCGGACAGTAACGACGACAGGGGCAAAGGAAATTACAGCTCAACAACTAATCCACCACGTGGAGTGGGATACCTGCTTGATTACCTAGACAGAGAACCAGAGCAATGGCTAGTACTCCTCTGAGCAATACCCCCCAGGCGCACAGCTAGGAATTAAGGCTAGGGTTAGAAGCAACTAATACTGGGGGTATGGAATACGGTAGATGCGGGTGCCCTCCCTCAGAAAAATTTAAGATAAATGGTTCAAAATGGCGAGTTTTACGGCTTTCTGAGGGATATTTCAATAATCCTTACACTATTGTATAAGTAATATTTATCCAATTAAGTAAAATGGATTAAATTTGAAAATTTCTCTGAGTTCTGAGGGGGGTTCAAACCCTCAATCCCCCCCTCGCTGCGTCACTGATTCCCCATATACTGGTATTCGAACCTAAGCTCTCGAAAGCACAAGCCAACACCCCAAAATGCCAAGCCAAGCCAAGCCGATCGCCATAGACAAAATTTTCACTGGACAGGCCGAACCTCGACCCCAACATCAGCGTCCATTTCCCACGAGGGTCGAAAGAGCGTGACGCACATAATGTCGGGATGCACACCACAGCCCTAAAACCGCCAATCTACAAATTATTCCGCACGGACTTAATGTTATTTGCCGACCCCACACTGCATCGTTCGGGTCCCGGCACATTATTATCATCCACGCCGTTGCGGCGGCGGTCGCAGCTGGCCCCGAGGACGAGCCGAGTTTGACGCACCTGATCCACGCGCCCCCCCCCCCCCCCCCCAACAACGCGATCGTAAACGTCTCCATTCCCTCTTCCCTCTCCCGCGCGCGTCACCTCCATTGAAAATCTCATAAACAACTCCCGCAGTCATTTGAAAATGCGCGCTCCGGCTCGTAATTCCTCCTGTCCTTCGCGCCCACCATCAACTCCAACCCTTACACCACTACTCCACCTCTAACTCCACCCCCAATGTGCGAGCCACCTGACGGTGGGTTAGCTACAGAGGTACCGAGGCGAGAACTCTTAAAAATCTCTCTGTTCTCTCTCCCACTCTAAACAAAACGCCAACATCATTACTATGTCGCGCCGTTAGGACGGTCATCCATATAGAGCCCAAGCATTAGCACCAGAGTCTCCCCACAATGTGTTACCATCGTGCTCCGAAAGAAATGAACGAATAAAACAAGTTTATGGTTTAAACAGATTGAAAGTGACAAATAAATTTCAATATAAGGATTCAGCAAGAAAATTGATACACATCCGCATTAGACAAATATATATGTACCTTCTGAACTGTTGGCATACATTTTCTTTATTTTTTTCTATGCCGAGTTCTTAAATATTTTTTATTATTGCTGATATAAGCTGTTGATATATTTTTCCATCAACCTGGGATATTTTGGGTTGCGGAAGATGAAATGGGAGCTGAAATATGAAGAAAATAAGTGAAAAAATTGCGAAAAAGGAAAGGTTGATAATTTTTAATGTGTTTTTTTAATCATTAACAGAAACTAATCCCCCCAAATCTTCATCCTTACCATTAGTTATCATGTTTTAGAACTTTTAACCTCTCAAAAACCAAATAAGAAGTATAAATACTAATATAATCCTTTCATTCCTCCAAATTATTGCAAAAGTGATGTAAATTAGAGGGGGGACTTCCCCCCGAAAATGGTGGGTGATGGAGAAAAACGAATGTCATATTCGGATTCAGGAAGTAATTTTACATAAGAATCAGCAGGAATGGTATCAGGGCTCGAGAAAAAATTATTTTTTGTTGTCAGTGTATTTCGGTGGGGAGGGTGGAATGGTTCACTAGGTGTAAGAGTGTTTCGGGGGTCCATTGAAGGGGTACGTATATAACTGTATCAGTCAAGAAATCCAGAAAGTTTTAAATCATCACTGATGCCTACAACCTTGAATGTAACAACTATATTCATCACATTTTAAAGACTTGATTGTAAACGAATTACTTCCTATCACACTGACAATCGCAAGCGTTTTTTCATATAAATGAGCCAAAGCATATTGGCTGAAAAATAAATAGATAGCTCGGAGTCAATTTCGCGATAAAAAAATTGGCTGGCGAGTACTTCTGAGTCACCGTTTTAGTGGCGGAAACATACTTAAAAATTCACATATCATTTTCAATCTAAACACTATTTCTGAAGGTGAGTTCGCTTGCCTGAGGTGCACCAGAGCAGTCTATGCTATGAAGTGTAAGCCAAAATTTGTGTATGTTCATTCCCAAGCATTAATACTTAGAATTACTCTGACAAAACATGGCAATTTTAAAATTTTGAATAAGAAAACTTCGGAAAATAAAAATAAAAATGGAAAAAAAAATCATTTCATAAAACTACTACATAATGAGAACCCATTCGAGCGTATGCGAAGGATGACCTCGATTTTCAAGAGACAAAAAATAAAAAAAATAAACTCCGCGACGAACCCTCCATTAAAATGCGCAAGAAATACTTGGCCACACTCCTTCGTCTCCATTCACCTCGCCACCATTGACTCGCAGCGAGGACTTGAAAAGAGTTCTCCAAAGCGGCCTTTCATCTCCCCCGTGAAACACTTCCCTCCGCCCAACCCGTCCGTTTGACTCCTTTCCAGGATTCGTCGCCGCGAACTCGACTGCGGCAGCGACAGGTCGTGAAATCGACGCCCAGGGCCTTTAATCTTCAAGCCCCCCACCTCCTCCTCTCCCCTTCGCGCCATAGACTCGCACCTCGCCTTTTCTTCGTCTTCAGCCTCGCCTTCGCTCTCGCCACAAACCATATTCGTTAAAACTCAACCCACTCCCCTATCTCAAAATTCGTTCGCGCACTCAAGCGCTTTCCCTACACACACAATGCTCCCTCCACAATAGGCTCTTCTGTCACTTCTCCGACACCTGCTGCGAAAAGAAGACCACCGTTAGCTTGGGCTATGGGGTAGCTCTCACACTCCTCCAGTATTCTTTTACGAGAGGATATCTAATAGAAACGAGTCATTCACCTTCCTTCTAAGACGCCACTATCACTGGTGGGTAGACAATATATACACGTTATAAATATCATCATTATCACTGGTCAACAATCCTAAGATGGGTTTGACGCAACTCTGCACTCAATTTTCTTAGTAGCTAATCTTTGTTATAAATATATCTGCAATATTTAGTTTGAGGAACAGGAAGAGAAAATCCCGTCAAAATTGACGAGCAATGCGTTTGATACGGATTTAAGGGATATCGTCTGACTGGTATACCTAACAACACTTCGTATTAAACAATTTATTCTCCACAACGAATACGATTCTTGTTCAGAGACAAACAGCTAATCGAGTAAGTAAGGGATATCGTCTGACTGGCACACCTAACAACACTTCGTACTAATCAATTTATTCTCCACAACGAATACGATTTTTGTTCAGTGACAAACAGTGGTCGAGTAACAGCTGACATGGCAGGGCCTTGAATTTTCCCCCACTTCCTACCTCGACCTATAGAATCTTGCCTCAACTCTCCTTTATTCGGCTTAAACCTTGCTTCCCCTCTCACGCCTCCCCAAAAACCATATTCTCTGGAGCTCAACTCACTCCCCTATCTTATGTCTTGCTCGCGCTATGGAGGGTTTCACCCATAACGCCTCATATTATGTCTCTTTTTCACTTCTCCAGAGCCATCCAAGGAGATGAAGACCGCTGTTAGTTAGTGCTTTGCAAAGCACGACAGTCCTCACAAAGTTTTTTTTTAGGGAGGCAGGAAAGTAGTGACAGTGACACCAATGGCTAACGTACCACTGGCTTTCACTGTCATTGCGATATGCTGACACGGGTTTTCTTGGCAATTTTTAGGTATAATGATTGCTGCTTAGTTCGTAGTTATGGATTCATAATAAGATGGGTATGCCCCGCGTTGTTATCAGTTTCTCCGGGTGCTACGAAAGAGAGTAAAATACTGAGTGAGCATATTTAGCAATACCTATCTTGTCCATCATCCGAATTCCTACTAAAATTTCCACCCTATCGTCCGGTATGACTCACTCATCCACTTCCCTCTGCTTAGGAGGTCCCTTCACTTGCTCGATATATTTCGCCGTGCCGCGCTTCATCCTCGCACCCGCCCACCCGCTCCTTCCTCGCTCAATTTCCCTCCCACAGCTCCGCTCCGCCGAATCCCCACCGCCTTAAACCTCTCCTCCCACCCACTCAAGCCAGCCGCCCCAGAGGGCACACAACCTCGCCTTCCCGGGATATATCCCTCCAAGGATTCATCCGTTATTCAAATTTAGAGAGGGAGACAGAACGGCGGAGCGGGAGATACAAGGGGATGGGGGCGAAGCGGAGCCTAGTAGTTTCAAGGGGGAGAGAGGATTATGAGACTGAAAGGTGGGCCATCGCCAGAGGGTGGCGCTGGCTGGCTTTCGGAGCGAAGGTGTGGTGATGAAGACAGGGAGCAAGCAAGATGAGGAGACGGAGGCGGAGAGGAGGAGCCGAGTTGGCCCAGTAGGCATGTGTGCACGCAGTAGCTGGTGTGGAAGATGATGATGGTGGTCCTAGTGTGTTGCAGGGGATGATGGAGGTTAGGGTTGGGTCAAAAGAGACTTCCAGCACGTGTACAACTGCGACAGTGTGCGGCTGCGAATTCTCTGGGCAGAACTGAGAAAGTCGAATTAAAAACCGTTTCGAGCCTTGAAGCTGTATCCCTTATGGAAGTCAAGATGATGAGCCTAGTTCAGCCCTGGAATGAATGTGGATCGTAAAGGGAATATGTTGTGTTTCGTGGCGCCTAATTAGGTGCTTAAATACCTTCGAGCACCTAGCTAAATAAAAATGAATTATGAAACTATATGGTGGTGAGAGGAAGGAACTGGCTCCCTCCCTTGAATGCACGCAATACACTTAACTTTGTCAAAGTTAACTCTACCCTCGCCTATCCCAACTAATCATCACGTTGAATCACCGACTGAGTTAGTAACCTAGTCAGGTTGAATAAGCAATAATATTTTTCATGACACCGAGAACTTGGAGTTGCAAAATAACAACAAGCCATGACTGAACGTGAGTGTACATAGAAGGTGAAGAGAATGATGACGATATTGGTTCCAGCGGTGCGAGACCGAGGGTGGGATAGTGGAGGTTAAGGTTGGGTCAAAGAGAAATCCAGCACGTGTATAAATGCGTCCGTGTGTGGATACGACTTCCATGAGCGTTCCTGGACTCCACAGTGACTCCGACCCTTCCCTGCTCCACACCTCCACCGGAGCAGGAAAGGCAAAGCCCACGGCCAAATTACGCCGGCTCCGAAGACCGCAATCAACCGCTCAGGCAAACCCCCGACCATCCCCTCCATCCCACTCCTCCGGCACCCCGTGAAATCCATGGCTTTCCGTCGTCTCACCCTCTCCAGTGAGGAAAAACCATCTCCGTAAAGGGGCTCGGCACGCAAACGAAGAACAACTTCTTTCGGCTTGAGGCAGTGGAGAGCAGAGGAGGAGGCGTGAGGGGCGTTTGTATCATTTTTTTAATGCGCTTACGAGAGTTCGCAAGTTCGATGCCGATGCCGTGACGAAAGTCATTTCCCCATTTTGTCCGCCCTCCAAGCGAGAAGTTCTCCGCGTGAAGGATTGGCCTGGTAAGAGTGGGGATAGGAGGGTGGAAACTTCACGGCTGAGGCGATCTACTCAGTCCATTGAAATTATTCTAATGCGGGGTCCGACGGACCCTGGCGAAAGGTGATAACTCCCTAACCCGAATGAAATCGGCAAAGACAAATGGAATGCAATTTCAAACCTTGAAACTGTATTTATAGATATCGAACTACTTTAGTTTCAGAGCTTTACTTTAAGTGAGATGTACTAGCCCTGGGATAAGTCAGGACCGAAAAGGGGTTTTAAGCGAGTTTTGTGACAACTGATTAAATACTTTTTAGACAGTACGTTTCACTCCAATGCGCAGTAACATTAATCATACTATATATTAATAAATGATGACACTTAAGTATGGTATTTGACAGCTTGATGTACTTGATCACAAATTGTAATCTTGAGCATTAATAGACAATGGATAGTTAAATTCATTTGTAGAAGAAAGTGGTAAGGCGATAAGAGATAGCAATGAACAAAACAAGAGCGGATAAAATCGTTAAATCGTAACCTGCCTCATTTTTCATAATTATCCAAGGAAGCCGCGCTGGTAGAAACCTCATTCGAAAACAAGCGGATAAATAATTTGAAATAAATAAGAATAACTGAAATTCCTCATCCGAAACTTATAAAGGTCCCGACAAAACAATCAAATAGCCAAGGAAAAGGGTCAAGTCTGAGTTCATTTTCATATGCGGTACAATTACGGTAGCTGTCTAATATTTTCTGTCGCGAGTCAAAGACATAGAATGCATTTCTAATTACATTTGGTATGTTATTCCACGATAAAACCCACTTTACCCTCCAATCTACAATCACTTCCATAGCGGCGTCGTTATTTATGACCCTCAGAGATTCAGATGCAACGGAGAACCATTTGGAAGTACGTGAGATCAATAATTTCAGGCGTGCAATCAGAATTAATTTTATGCCATTTCTCGTCAAGATACATCAAACGTCTTCGGAGGCAAGGACCAACAAATAAGAAAAAACTCCAAGACTACACCTGAGGTCATGGACAAATCTATGCACCGCGATTTTTCGCTTCCTTTTCCCCTTTCCAGGAAACTCAATATGTATTCAGACCTCATTAAATTACCATACATCGCACTGTACGGAAAGAAACTAAAAAAACACAATTTCCTTACCTCATTAATTAAACACACGGAGTAACCTGAGAGGATCGACTGCCACAATGGCGATAGAGATTGAAGAGATGCATTCTAATCAGCACTGCTTCGAATAACGAGTATTTTACTTCCTTTACCTGCATATTTTACAACAGCTCTAATTACATTTGTAACTATTCGCTATTTCGGCCATAAAAGGAACAGGTTTCACAATTTACGAATGCTACTTACACCTTTTCCAAGTAGTTTTTCGCTTTTTTACTTTTGTAAAATGTTTCAATAATCTTTCCTTAGTTTGCGTCCATAGCGAAACTCTGCTACCATTACGGAGATGATTTATCACCTATAAAGAAAGGCAGTCAAGATTTTTCAGGACACCACAGCCCTGAGTTAACCGGTAATGCAGAACGAGGATTCAATGATGGCACTACCTCATTAACTCCTCTAAATGTCTTACATTCTAAAACATACCCGTGACTCTCCTCTGCATCATAAAATTTCTGCTACCTTCCGCAGTATATGCCTGAACATAACCCCAATTTTATTGTTGTTATTATTATTCAATACCTTATCGTATCACATACACTATCATAGGAAGAATAGGTGAAGATGGAATTATGGACCACCATGCTCACAGAGGGACCCGGTTCACAGGTAATGTCACAAGGTAAATTAATTCCGTGACAAATATAAAGGAGGGAAATATTGAAGGATAGGTCGTTCGAGGAAGCTCTAGAGATAATAGACTTGGAGTAGATCTAGGAGGACGCAAGAAGAAGAATCTGAGGAAAGTGAAGTTACAGGCTCGGGAGAGGCAGGAATTGAGGGCTTCGGAATAACGAACTTAGGACTGCAATACCATGGATCAATGAATGAAGCACTTTAAGAACAAATGGATTGGGAAAAGACGGTGACTGAAGGAATCCACTATGGATTAAGGCTGAGAGAAACGTTGGAGAGTGAGGGGTTGCTCAGACTTTGAAGTCTGAGCACCCCGTTGCCCGCCCTGGGGGCTATCCGAAGCGAGAGTGGGGGAGAAGTGGGCTGACGTGAATTTGAATCGAGGGGACTGGCGAAATTTCGGCAGAGGCAGCAGGAATGAGAAAGGAGCAATTGCGAGGCCGTTGGGATGAAAGGAAAGGTGGTCGAGAGATAGGAGAGGAGAGACCGCGCGTCTGGGCAGGTGGGGGTGTGTTCTTCGAGAAGCAGTCTCTTTGGAGGCCTGAATGGCCGTATAGAGCAGACGGGAAGAGGTGCAAAGAATATGAGATGTGACGAGTCACAGCTCACTAAAAGACACGGTCCTTATGTTTAATCATTTAGGTACTTTACGCGAGTTAATATTTTGTCTCCATGCTTACTTTTTCTATGTCATCAAATAATCCTGAAGGTTTAAGGCAAGTTGAACTTGCTTTCGCACGATCCATTGGAATTTAAGAACCTGGATGCTATAGTGGTCTCCGCAGTGGCCCGGTAACCCAAAGCTACGTAGTTCTATTTTCAGTCAAGGGGAAGCTTCTATAATAAAATGTAAATATATTACCTAAAGCAGTGGCGCAGCGAGGGAAGGGTTTTGGGGGTTAAACCCCCCCCCTCCCAGAGCTCAGAGAAATGCTTAAGTTTAATCCATTTTACTTAATTGGATTGATATTACTAATAGAATAGTTTAAGGGTTATTAAAATATCCCTCAGAAAGCAGTAAATTTCACCATTTTGAACCATTTATCTTAAAATTCCGCAATCTATTAATCTCGCACCTATCGCTTATCCTGTTGGGTATTCCACACCCCCAAACACCCCGGTATTAGTTGCACCTAAACCTCTCCTCCAGCCTTAATTCCTGGCTGCGCCCCTGACTTATAGAATACTTATGCTACCGAAAAAAATAACTTGAAACACTAAAATATCAGTCACGGCACAGAAATAAAGTCGAAAAATGTAATAATACAAATAATGACATCAAGAGGCTGATTTACAAAATTAAATTTGAATTATCCGTAGGTATTAGATTCACAAAGGAACATAATAAATTATGAGAGAACTGGTTTATTAGTGAACAAACATAGGCATAAATATCCTTTGAAAACCATTCTAAAACAGAACATCAGATCTCCGCCTATATTCAAGCAATAATTAGATGCGGGACGCCGAGATATCAAATCATTGAAGGATTACTTTTGAGGATTCAAAAATATGCTATCCTTCCTTTAAATACGAAGGATGATGCACTAAAATTGCCAATAAATAACCCAAGAAAATTTACAGAATAACTAAAACGAGAAAGGAATAATTAAGTAGAAATATTGCGATTGTCATGAAAATGTCAACAACTGTATACTGAAATACAATCAACATGTGATTTGAACGTGATGCAACTATCACGTTTCATAAATTAACTTCAGCGCCTCCTCGTTAAACGTGATGATGGCACAGTAAGGCAGATAGCTTAATCGAGAGAAATACATAGCAGCGAGATACGATGGACTGAATTGTAGAACGAATGATAATACAACAGACAGATGGCATTGGGAAATTTAATTGAGACCAGGCAGACGCCGGCCCACAAGAGGGAAGATGTAAAGCAAATACATGACCAAGGAACTTAAGAAAATGAGGAAAGAGAATGAACGGAACGGGAAGTTCGGGAGTCCGGGTAAAGACTGTGAAATGACTCATAATTTAATCGTACCTGCACTTTTTACGCCTAAATTCTATTTATAAATGTTTGCACAAGAGCAAGAAAATTATTTTCATCACGTACTGAATATAAACTACTTATAGAACTGTAATATGGAAATTTTAAGATGAGTAATAAGACATGAAAATCCGGTGTACTATACCAATAATTTAGCAAGAACCAAACAATGATTAACCAAACCAATCAAATAAATATTATTATGATGACACTGCGCGGAGCTAAAAAACACTCGTACAAATTACTAAAGCAACGCAAACTTTAAACAAATTATCGGGATATTTTCTCGCTTATCAAAAAAAAATGGAATCTTCAATCCAATGATAGGAGCAAGGAGGTTCCAAACGTGAGAATAAGTTGTAAATTTACGTGAATAATCGAATATCACGGCAGTGACAGAGAAAAACTTCAAATAGGTATACAACAGTTTTAGAACGTAGAGAAGTAATCGTTATTGAACGTAGAGGACGAAAAACGGAATGAAATAAAAAAATAAGACAGGAGAAAAGGAAGACTTGGGATGGAAAACAGCACCCACAGTAGAGGCAGAATGAGATATCAAGAGAGGGAGGGATGACAGAGAGAATGGAAATAAGAGAAGGAAGAGGAGTGGGAGGAACCCATGGAGGAGGATGGGGGTGTATTTGAGCCGAGGACAGATTTGGAAGGAGGGATGCGGGAAAGCGGAATGGGAGACAGACGGCTCCCTGTTTTGGTGGCAAGGGATGCGTATTCGAGGGCTGTGTTTGACGGAAACGGAGCTGGATTGAGAGAGCACTATTGTGGTTCTCTGCTTGGTGATAAAGGCCGCAAGTAAAACAGAACGAATCGGGAGAGAAGAAGGAGAACACCCTATTGGTTGGTCGAATGGCTATATTGAGTGAGTCGACAGACATGTTTTGATTAAAGGATGCCAGTGATGAGACCACTAAGCTTATAAGGAGGAAGGCAGAGACGCATGAACAGGGAAATTTCAACGCAGCCAATTTCAATATGACGTGAGAAGGATGTTTACTCTCGATACCTCAGCGAAGCACAAATTCAGTTGTTCCTTAAAAAAATAAATAACGGAAAAAACGGATAATAAGATGAATAGAGAGCTATCTAGTATATTACCATAGCAGTGAAGACAGTGACAAAATTTGACATCACTTTCGTCAATGTGAGAAAGGAGGTTCTTTCCAATACACGGAATGCTAAAGATGTAATCGCCTTCTATATTTGAATTTGGCGACTATTATGATTTGAAGTCGATGATAATTAGGCGACTAAATTTTACTGATGCATACCATTAGTAAGCTTCGAAAATAACCAAGTCGCAACTTAAAGAGCCAGTTGATTGATAACGTGAGTTATAAATACGAAAATTTTCACTGTGGCTGATACTCCCATGTTAACCAGTTTAGCAACTCAATTTAGAAGGGGAAAGACGGATGAGTGGTGACGGAGGACAGGGGTAGATGGGATTGTATGCGGGGAGAAGGATGAATAAAGAAAGGATTGTTATTAAGAAAGGGACAAGGAGGTGAAGTCAGCATTGGACGGGGTGGGAACGTATTTTGAAGAGAGCCATAGATGAAGGATACGCAGCCTCTTTCCTGCTTGACAGCTCCGGGAGAAGAGATAGCAAAAGGGGTGTGGGAATAAGAGGGATGGGTACGGTCTCATCCGAGCGACGCCGAGCGCAGGTAGAGAAATCGTGAATAAGGCAGAGAGATTGTAAAGTTACGATGGAATAGAGAGAAAATACCCAGAGGATCAAGGATCGGATGTCCATGAATCAATGCTTCCGCAACAACTATTACCACCCAAATCGTTTGCAATAGCGCAAGAGACCTAATAATTCTGAGTGCTTTCCAATCAGCAACTCGTGCGTTGACTAGAGTTGACATAACTTGCTATTACCGGCGTGTAAATATGTGGTGTCTACTGTTTTGTCCCCTAGACACGCACAGTTAATAAAAAACATAGGAAATTAAAGCATCTTCTATGATAAATAGCAATAGGTAAAATGTTTTGGGTTATATAAAAATTTTCTCATCACGAAGATTTAAAAAACGCATTGTATTTTTTTCAAGCTACTTTTCGTGCCGTAAAAGGTTTACTTGTGAATTAAATTTATCATCTATCCCGTTGAAATACAGAGCATTTCCCCTCAGTCGCGAAATCAAACGGGTGTTTAACATCACCAGGTGAGTGGCAGAGGAATCACGACGAAGGCAGAGAGGCTGAGAGGGTAAGGGAAAAAGGAACATAAGGGAAGATGAGATGAAGAGTTTTCGGTTCGGGCACAATGGGAAGGTGGGGGGGGGAGGGGGCGGAAAAGGGGGCGAGACGCCACCCTCACCCGAAATGATTGGAAGAGGTGTACGCACCACTCGGGGAAGAATCACACAGCCTTTATAGAATTCAAATAAAGTGGAAGGCAGGGAAGGCGGAGCGGAAGGCGGAGGGATGGGAAGAAAGGAGATATATATCTCTTTCTCCCTCCCTGAAAAGATAGCGCCCGGGGATTTCTCGGAGAAATTTAAACAATCTGAATTCTCGGGGGAGGGTGCGCATTTTACTCATTCTCTCCCTCTCTCGATCTGTGAGAGAAACCGAGCTAATAAAAATGCCTGAGGTGTACCGCACCATTCCATGGCGACAAATGAGGAGGCGAGAGCTCTTTTCCTCCTGCACTTCTTTTAAACAAATCCAACGGATCGACACCATGTAATTTATCCACTCAAGTGGAGCGATAGGCCATTCCAAGGGAAATCAAGGCCGTGGTTGGAACTAGCGCGTCACCTGTCACAGTTCAAAAACACTCCTTGGGGTGCCTCATTACCAAAGGGATATCAGGTGAGTGTTTTCTGGCCATAATTGGACAGAAAGCGATAGGATCCATCATTAATTCAAGACTAAGGCGTCACAGACAAAAAGGGATTGTTTTTTATTATGATTGTGAAAATTTACATCTAAATAAGTCCACTAGATCGATTGCCATCATTTTAGACCAATATTTGTGGCAGGAAACATAATGAAGACACACTTCTGTATGTACCACAAGAGTTTTAATACCGACCCAGGTTTCGACAGTACACTATGTCATTATCAAGGATGGCTAACTGTCGAAACCTGGGTCGGTATTAAAACTCTTGTGGAACATACAAAAGTGTATCTTCATTATGTTTCCTGTCACCAAGTTGCACCAAGTATCGCCTTCCAGCCTTAAGTTGAATATTCGTGGCCTTTGGCTCGATCAAAATATTCACGAAGGCAGTTTTCATAGAATGGGAATGATGTCATCAGGCCATTAAAAAAAGGTGGGCGAAATAATTTGATTAAAAATTAATTTCGCTTATGCAGTCCATCAATATCATGTCTGATGGGCGATTCCATCTACACTTGAGGTATTTTTTTTCTCGTATCAATATTTCCGACACTCACAGCACGGTTTTGTATCACGAACAAGAGGTTCAAACGACGGAGACCACTTCGAATTCAGGAGACACAATCGCCACGGTCCAAACAGTCCTCCATTTCACTCCCCATCGATGCTCGGATGAAGCAATCTGACCAGAGCCATAAAATAAAAAACCCTCCCCCTCAACTCACCAGGCTGCGAAGGCGTCGGTATCCCTCTCATTTGGACGCATTCAAGTGGAGTGAAAATGGACGAACACTCCACTTACTGCACACACACACAGAAAGAGAAAGATACACGAGGACCGTCGGAGGGAGGCGGGATTTGAGGAATAGAGAAACGGCGAAAGAAATAACAAAGAGAATGCGGGTGGCAGAGATAGCGAGAAAGAAAGCAAAAAGGGTGGACGGTGAAATGGACAGATAGGAAGAAAGAAAGGGATATATAAAGGGACTCCCCAATGAAAAAGGGATGGGTGGGAGGAAATTCTAGAGGAAAATCGCTCGCAAGGGTTTTCCAAAAAAGAAAGGAGAAAAAAAAATAGAAAGGTTTTCTGGCCCTTTTTTTTGGTGGTAGGACGATGCCTGAGGGCTGGATGGGACTGGATAGGAAAGAAAGACGGGGGAGGCCGGAGAAAAAGAGATAAGAATGGGAAAGAATGAGGACTAAAGGGACTAAAGAGGCATTGGAAAAGGGTTTACCCTCGCTCCTCCACGCAGCAATCCTGTAGCGACACACACATATGCACCCCAACCACCCTCTCTCCCTCTTCGCACCCTTAAAAATGGACCCTGCCCAACGTCTCAAAAAAAAAGAAATCCTTCCCCCGCCTCGACGAAACCGGAAGATCTTGGACCTTCCCCACAAACCGCCTCCTCCCAAATTTTCCCACCTCCCCACCCCAACGCACTGGCAACCCCTGCCGGCCACCATCATCTCCGAACGCAACCCTCCTATCCACAAGACCACCCATGCCCTATCTTCCAACACATCCGCCATCCTCCCCGCTCCGAACCATTCTCCGACCGCAGCGGACCTGTGCTCCTTCCCACCACACGCGAAAACTCTGCTCAGCGTGGCAGTAAATAGACAATCAGATCCTCGGGTACGTGGACTGAGTCGGAAGAGAGAGGGGAAACGGGTGGGCAGAGAGATTCTGGATACTGACCGGATTGGATACATATGGTATTGCCAAGGCTCCTTGGTTCCCTAAGATGTACCAGGAGTAGGGCAGCTATTAAAATTGTCCCCATGTTGCACTGAGCCATTTTGCTCCCTCTCACTCACTCAGTGTTACGTTTGAATATGTGATAATATAATCATACAGATAAATTCAAAGGTAAGGAAAGAAAGGGATAGGAAGATGTAATAGAAAAAGGACGAGGACAACGGTGCTGTGGTAGATGGAAAAAGGCAGAAATTAGAGGGTAAAAATGCGGCCTGACCTGATGAACCCTTTCTTTTTTATCTTTGAATTTATTTGTATGTTTGCACTTAAGGTATCGTGTGAATGAATGAAGTAGTGATAATATAACCACTCACTCTTAATTGGTTCTAATATGTTTGGGTAGAGCCCACCTTAGAATAATCCACAGTTGTGTGACATTACAAACTCAGGGAAGGGGTGCCAGTTCCTTTCCTTGCCGGGTGTGCTTGACACTGATCGAAATTATTTCATTCGATTTTCAATCCGAGCGATAAATTCCGATTAATTGGTTACGCGAAAGAAAATTATTGTGTTGAAAATATTATTTCTGTTGGTGATATGAGCCCTCGCAGTAAGTTGTCGGAGTTGGAAAAGGATTCTAATTAAACAAATTCCAATCGTGTTGCAGCCACTAGGAATCAACTTTTTGGAATGAAAACCAATCGGAATAATTCCGAACAGTCTCAAGCCCCCTTCTCCCCCTAGAACTCAGAGGATCTTTAGCTCGAGGGTGTCTGAAATCTTCACCCAGGATTTGAACCCAGGATCTTTAGGTCAGTATCCAAGCACTTTAGCCAATAGTTCACCTCGATCCCTTTTCAAACCATTTTAAGAAATGTTAGCACTTGATTAATTTTTCTGATAACTGGCCCACTTCATTACCTGGAAAATATTTATTGGCACATACGTATATCACAGCATATCAGGTAGGTACTATTACAGCATAATTTTTGCCCCTGAGCTCATCAGTGGCAGGGGTACCCGAGAGGGGTAGTGCTTCCCTTCTGCCCGAAAGACTTAACTGTGAAGCTTTCAAAGCCATCCAAAAACATGAAATTCAGCTGCTTTTGATGGAAAAAAAGCAAGCAATAAAGAATATATCACAGTAACTACTCCAAATATCTGGATGAAATACAGAAACTCACTATATAATTTAAAAAAGTGTATTATTTAACCCGATTCGAATTAAAAAATTGTCGGCTGTGACATGCATTTAATTCATTTCACTGCTTTTCATTTAATTAGTTCTCTTTTCGTGAATTGGTGAAAAAGTAGCCAAAATTATTTTACCTTCCCAAATATCTATCTCATGGATTAGGCAACGCAAGGGAACGGCCTTCTGGGAAGAGTAGATAAGACGGAACAGAAAAAGGGCGATGGAAAAGGTATTGAGTGGGAATATGGAGAGGGTAGGAAAGGATATAAAGGGCGAGAGATAAGGAGAGAGAGAAAGATATATATAGAGGGAGGGAACGGGGGAAGGGGATTGGCGGGGGAAGAGGACTTCCGTAGAAATCGGGATATGGATTAGAGAGGGCGAGATGATCGCAGAGGTGTGACCAATGGCGTCCTGAGCTATTCTCAGAAGACGACCACGTTCCAGTATTGCACGCGGCAATTTGATCTCCATTACTGTTTCGTCGGACACATGAAATCTTACATTTAATATACAGGAATACGTTTTGGGGAGAACGGGGAGGCCTGAGGGGGCGAAATACATAATACACCACTTTGAGTCAGTTACTATCAGTCAGTTGGTTAGCAGTTATTATAAGTCAAAACCAGTTAATATTTTTAAATACTTTTTTTATTTCTCTGAGGCTTTTGGGATGGTATATACCCTCATCATCCCCCCCCCCCCACGCAGTTACGACAATGAGTATAGGAAGGGCACCTAGCAACCTATTCAATAAACACGAGTATCCATCATACCTATCAGATGATGTGAGAAATTTAAACATCAGTGAGCCCGCGAGGAAAAACTAGGCATATATCAAATACATTGTGCCAAAATATTTTTAACTTTACTCACCAATGAATGATCGCAGAGCTTCCCGTGTTTGATTATTCTTAGTATCCAAACGCACAGAGAGTTCACCATTCACCAATTGTAGGCAAATCACGTGACTCACTACGACGTTATCATAGAGATACTCGAGGTATGTAGGGAGCAAAGTGGTGACGTTACCCACCCTGTACTAATCCTTTATCAAACCATGTAATGATAGGGATATTGAAAAAACATCGCGCATCAAGAAACTTTATCCTCACTACCGCAGCAAGAAAATGAATCTGATGGCATCTGCATCTATCTAATAAAGGATCTCGGAATCTCTCTGCATCTATCTAATAAAGGATCATAAAGGATCTCGGAATAAAAATCGGATATTCTAATTCAATGAGCAAAATGGCTATCGAAGTCAAAACTCTGGTCAGGAAATACAAAAAAGAATCAGATTGCAGAAGCAGGTAAAACGTTAAATGTTCATAAAACAAATTCGATCGAAAATATCCTAACTTTACCCATTGTGATTGAAGCATAGAGGAAATTATTAAATGATTATCACATGGCAGTGGCATAACTAGGAATCTAATTTGGGAGGGAATAGAGGGGTTAGGGAGAGAGACCCTCCACTGACAATGGGGTACACAGGAAATTTTTTGAGAACGACATGCCCGGAAATACATTCTACAGGAGATGCATTTAACATACGTCAAAACTAAACTGTAGTTTTAAATATTTTACCTATTTCTCTGAGGCTTCTGGGGGATCTCCTCCACATCCCCCCCATGGTTTCGCCAGTGTCATACGTATCCGATTTAATTTTCAATGCATTTTCCCAGGGATTTTAATATTTATCGGGAAGAAAAGCGTGGTAGGACCATGTAAAATTTCAGGGAGGAGAACGCTTTTACAGCCGTACCCAAAAATTGCGCAAGCATCGAGGATTCCGGGAAGAAAATCGACGAAAACTCCGCTGCACAAAAGGAGAGACGGGAAGAGAGAGATAATTGAAAGGATGGGAGCAGGAAAAAGATCGCAGGAAACGCTATTTGGATGAGAGGTTGAGAGGTAAGAGAAAATAAGGGAGGAGACGACTGCGGTGTGATGGCGCGCAACCCCGAAAAGTGAAAAAAAGAGGTTCGACGGAGAATGGAAGGTGCACAAAAGATGAAATCGGACGCAAGGAATAGATTGGTGCGCGGCGGAAAAAATGAAATGATATTGATGAGGAGGGCACGGGAAGAAAACGACTGTTTTTCGAGGTAAGGGAGCGAGAGGAATGCACGGAAGAAATTTAGCAGGAGCACACTTTCAAAGCGGACGAAAGATACGATAAAGGATACGCTCAAAGTGGTTTTTCGTGCACCCAAAACCCGAGAGGTAAACTTTATGAATAAATCTTACAATCGGTCAAATATTTTTGCAATATGTTTCCCATGCAGTCTCATAACGTACTTTTCTCTTTCATTCCATGCCATTTATGTGTCCACATATGTGCATTGCGTATCGCGATTTAGCTTTTTGACCCGACGCGATGGGTTGTGATAAAATTTTCATAGACGAAGATAGTACTTTCAAATTGCCAGTAAAACTTTGTTTTAAACCGCTGAATCTAATGCAAAAATAATATAAAATTATTTAATAAATATGTAGTTTGCATTTCGTACTACTAAAACCAAGACGTATTTTTCCAAACTTGTGGACTTAATTATTTTAAAGATAAAAAAATCTGGGTCAACATGACCCGACGCAAGTAATTACGTAACTTTATCCCACGCGACTTCTTAAGTATTCGAAAGGGTGCTTGCGAAACGGAGATGTGGGATCTGTGAATTTTTCTCGGGCTTCCCACCAGGTTAGATACTCCATTTCATGCCGACGTTCGATGAAATACTTTTTCATCGTCCTCAGGGCTGGTTGATAATTAATAATTAATCATCATCCAGTTCAAAGGGCGATGAGAAATTATTTCATCGAAAAATCGGCAGAAATGGAGAGCCTAACCCGGTGGGAAGCTCGAGAAATACTCACAGCTACCATTCGCCGGGAATGAATCAAATATTTTAGAGATGTGGGAGGTTTTAAACTAAGAGAATGAGAAAAGGTAACGGGTGCATCGCGATGAATCTACCGAGGGCGATTTTCGCGATGATTCTGGGAGGTGTTGGTGAACATGAGAGGAATGGGAAGGTAAGAAGAACGGATACAGGGATGCAGTAGGTGGAAACAAAAAGCGACGGATCAGGAACAAGTGAACGGTTTGGCCCCCTTCTCGTCACCACCGAAGAGGAGCAAGAGCAAGGAAAAAGAGATCTTTTTACGAAGGTGAGCGCGAAACGGAGGGACACGAAGAGATTTCAACCTCGGAGACGGCAAAAAGGGTGCTGGCCGTCTGAAGGGTGAAGGCAGTCGAGAGGGTGGACGGGGATGCAGAGGTTAGGGGTGCGGGAGGGGGTGGAGGGAGTGCCCGGGAAGGTGAGTTGGGAAAGAGAGAGAAGTGCTGAGGTAGAATTGGTGCGAGAGTCTTGAGGAGATATTGAGGTGCAACCGAGTGGAAGCTGCGTCCCCGCCCCCTCCCTTCTCCCGCACAATGAGGTCCCGGGGAAGATCTGAGGAGGAAAAGGAGGCCTAGGGAGGGAGAGAGAGGTGGGATATTTTCAGGAGTGGTGATGCGGGAATCAAGAGGAAGTGTGTGTGCTGGATGAGTCCCCGTGATGCGAGGTATCAGCAAATCTGGTCGCATCGACGCGACTTTAGAACGATAATAATGATTGATAGGAATTCTAGTGCACAATATACCCACACCTTACGACAAATAATATTACAAGAGGCCGCAGTAGTGTTGAAATAGAAATAGAGTCGCCAATAAAGTGAATTCAATCGTTTAAATTTTTGCATTTCTCGTTCATTTAAAACAGTATAATAACACCAAAAGTCTAAGGGCGGGTTTACCACTATTAATAATCAAACTGCGAAACGTACTTTTCCGCTCAAGAAGAGACTAGAAAACACAAGAATTCGGCACTTAAATAACAACAACATTCTTCGCAATTTAATTTGAAAATATATCGTGTTCGAAAAAATATCCACAAAAAATTCCGTAGACCTGAGAAAAGATTTACCTCATACGTGAAGGATATGCTAACAGTTTTTACCGAGTAAATATGAATAAAAAATATTGATAATATTTAGCGATAAAATAAAAACAGCCATATTTAGTGGCAAACATTAAAATAAAACGAATCCAGCTCTTTGTATGACAATAATGAGCACGCAGAGATACACGAATGTCGAAAAGTTACTACAAACCCCCCACCAATGCCATTCATTTTATGAGTCACATAAAGCATATATTTTTATACTACAGATAAAAGAAGGCTAAAATTATATAATTCAAGCGAATATCTGTTTTCATTTTCAGGGAGACCTGTCTTCGATTGATGAGCCTTTCGCAAAAGCGATCATCTTTTAATCTGTCAGATAGATAGCCCTTATTTCGACCGCCCACGAGTTTAGATGCTAATTGTAAAAAATGTATGACTTATAGTAAAAATAATGCATGCCAGATTAAAGTAAATAGTAAAAGACTACAAATTGCTGAAAACCATTTCATTAATTGTATCCTCAAGTGAAAGAATAAACATTGTGATGCCAGCAGTTTAAGTTGAGGTTAGTACCAATGGGACATATCTTTCTACGGGCATGAAAGAAGTCATTTCGGAATCAGAGCATGTCACACACGAAGAGAGTGTACAGGGTGTGTCCTGAAAGTAGTAGGACTGAGTCGAGAACAAAAAATGTGTGTCTCATATAGGTACATCGCTTCAAAAATCTTCAAAGTAGACCCCTTGGGCATCTACACAACGCTGCCAGCGAGTTTTCCACGTAGCATACGCTTCCTGGAAGGCTGACTCCGGGATGTCCTTTAGAGCACGCGTCACGGCCTTTTGGAGAACTTCCACCGACCCGTGGTGACGCCCTTTCAGGGGGTCTTGAGCTTGGGCAAGAGAAAGAAGTCCGGGGGGGCGATACCAGGGCTGTAGGGTGGGTTGCCACGCCGTGTTTCGCCAGGTAGTCAACGACAATGAACACGGTGTGGGCCGGCGCATTGTCATGATGAAGGATCCACGAAGCGGCGATGGCTGGTCAGACGCGGAAGATGCGTTTTCGCAGTCTTTCCAGTACTTGCACGTAAAAAGCTGCATTAGCGGTTTGCCCTGGTGGCACAAAATCACTGTGGATGACACCTTTCGAATCGAAGAAGCACATGAGCATGGATTTTTGCTTCGATTTGGACATGCGAGCTTTTTTGGGTTTCGGCGATGTCGCTGTGTGCCATTCTGCACTTTGCCGCTTCGTTTCTAGGTCGTATTCAAACGTTGAGCGGTTGATCTGCTCATGGCACTATACCCGTAAGATGCCTTGATGAGTTCATGGGTCTCCTTGCCGCTTTTCTTGAGTTTAACGCAGAATTTCACTGCGTAACGCTGCTCCACTAAACGTTCCATGACGCACCGTGACGAGGTCACTTGACAGAGGTCTGGAAGAAATACGATTCACACTCTGCAAGAGCTCAGAGCCGACTGCCGCGCATTTGCAGCGCTTTATTAGATTCCCTTCCACCACCTGCAACCCAGAAAACTCGTGCCCGATCGTCCGCGTGTGTGGGAAAAAATCAGTCCTACTACTTTCAGGACACACCCTGTAGTATAGCCTCGTCTTTACTTCCCGAGTCCAAAAGCGCGAGAAATCTGCCAAGTTAAAGCCTGCGTGCGGTAAGCACACGAGAGTAATTCGAATCAAGCGGAGTTCGGAAGCATAATAAGTAGCGGATTCGACGGGTAGCTAACAATGCGCTCCAAGTCACCTCGGACTAGTTAAAACCGCAACTTCCAATATCCTACCGCCTCTCCTCCTTCGGTTTAGGTCTGCGGCAGCCAGATATCTACAGACTTACTGTAACCCAAAGGGCATGCAACTGCCCGTTCCCCAACCCGGCCTTGTTCCTTAAGTCAGGCGGCCAACCCGCAACCACGCCGAAACCACATCGCTGAACCAACAGTTTCTTCCTGATCCCTTTTAAGTTATTCGCGCAATTTCAAAGCTCATGCCCGCGATAGCTCAGCCACAGGCTAAGTGAGGAGACGAAAAGTGGGTATCGGGTGGCCAAGCACTTTGAAACTATCGAAATATTTCAGCATAAGGAGTTTGAAACGGCCCTAACCAGATCAGAATGCCCTGAAGCATCCATAGTGCCTCAAAATTTCATTTGAATGGAAGTGAAAATTAATACTCCCCAGAGTTGAACGAATTTCGCCTAGCTTCGTAACCAATATTGGTTATTTATTTAGAATATTACCAAATTCTGCTTCATCCAATACATATGCCTTTTAATAGTTAATCATTGGCTGAATTATTGGTGGCAACTGAAAAGGTAAAAATATGAATATTAACACAGAAGAGTATATGAGGGTTATCTTATTTGAATATAAGTATTCACAGAACCATCGCTCTTTAATAAAGCTTTATTTGAAATATTCCAAGAAATTAGTTCAGAATGTCATGGTTTATCCATAACCTGTAGCAGTGAATAAATATTACTTATAAATTATTCAAAAGGTATCCATAGTAACAATTTTTCATCCGTCTTAAATATATTAAGTACTGAGAATACGTGAAAGAGTGTATATGATGGAAAACTTAATGTTTTCGACGTCTAAAACAAGCTTATGATGAACGTTGGCGAACGCCTTCTTGAGGAGTACTGATACGCCCTTAAAAACGTGAATATGGACTCCATGACAAAGAAACCGTCCTGGTGGCTCCGCAGAATGGTCAAAAAGTATTCTTTCACGAAAAACAAGAATGAAAAAGGGGAATAAAACCGACATTCGTGAATCATTTCGGGCGGTAGTAAAAGTCCTTGCGACGGAGCAAATTGCATGTCCCCTGCGGAGGAAGATATTGCCATAGATCATGACGTCTATACCCAAGGGAGAGGGTAAGGGGGGGGACGAAGAACAACGTGGTGGAAGAGACAGACATACCACCGGAGAAGAGGCGAGATGCAAGCATTTATGCAAACAAATTTACCGACGACGCAACGGAGAATCAATACGCGAGAGGAAGAGACCCCGATCCACATTTATATTCCTCACCATTCACCTGTTTACTGCGCCGTTCCAACCACCCGCCCAGCCCAGTCCTACTTCCCGCCAAAATCTTATTTCGCGCGAGTGGATACGACCCGCGTACGCCTTCCAGATGCATCGCATCGAATACCTTTTCCTTTCTCTCTCGCCTTTTCTTTCCCCACATCGCGACTTATCTCCGACACATTCCTCCTTTTTTCCACAAGAAATGCGTGTATTTTTTTTCCTTCTTTCTTTCCCTCCACTCTAGCAACACCTCCGAGAACGAAACCCCGTGATTTTTCTCGCTCTTCACGCCTCCAACCCCTCCGCACCTTTCCCTAAACTTTTTTACTGCGCCGTTAAAATCTCACTTTTACGGCCCGGCGACTCTTTGGGCGAGATTCCGGAGACGTTTCGCGTCGAAACACGGGGATCAGAGAGGAGAGGGAGGTGGAGAATCTGGAGGTGATCGCTCGGTGCTTCCCGGAGGGAATAGGGCGAAAGATATTATTATTATAGAAGGAGATTCAAAGGAGCACTTGAACACTTGAAGGGGCGTTGCGATCGCGTAGTGGGTGGTGGGCGAGGGATTTGAAATAAGCAAGGAGTGCCACATGGTATTTCCGTGCGTGGTCAAAATATCGTCATCATGGCCTGAACATTACTATACACGGCCAAGGATTCCGACGACCTTCGTCGGCAGTCTGGCTAACGTGGCTGGCTACAGCTACTGGTCTTAGTAAACGCTATAATCCTATTTGCGACCAGTCCTGCGGCCTGATTTCGGACTAGCAGTAGAGAATGAGGATTCGAAGTGAAATTTAACAGCATGAATCCAGCACTCATTTTACGTAGGCAATCCATCTTCACAACTAAAATGTAGTTCATAGTAACTAAGGACTTCAATTCAAATTATTCACAAGGTTTTGCTTTTGAGGAGTATTCCATGCATATGAAACTAATATTTTAATAAATTGAAACTTATGTAACCTCATGCCTTACAAGATCTTTTGAATAGTAACATAAGATGGTTTATACTGAAATCAATGTCTATAGAACATTTCCCTTTCATGAAAGTGGCGAAGTAGGACAGTATTATCTTGCCACGAATGATTTTGGATTGAACGGATTACAAGAGGAAGAATTCATTTTTTTTTAAATACAAACACTAGCACCTTTATACACCCAAATTCATGGTAACACGAATACATTATGGCTGCATTTGTTTGCGAATGAATAATCGAAAGACACATAGCATACGAGAAGCTTGGGGTTTGGTGTATGAAAGAGAAGGATACTCAAAAGAGTGCGATGCACAAGTAAGAGGAAATCGAATACTCTAATCCTAATTCAGAGGGCGATGAATATTTATGGGCTGCAGAAAATGAAATCGTGGCTTTGAAAGTTTTATCACCTCGAGAAAAAATTATTCTGAACATTTTCAGGAATATTAACTTCCAAGTCAATGAAAAATGAGATTCACGCGGAATGGACGGCCTAGGATCTGAAATGGATAAACGTCCTCCAAGAAATTTATGAGCAAATCAAAAGAACCAAGCCATCATTGAGGTCCTATAAAAATGCAACCCAAGGATTAACCGTAAAAATGCCTTCGGAATCATGACAGTAGAATTCATTCGGTTTTTCGAGGCATAAAGATATTCGTCGATGATAAAATATAAAACCAATAAATCACCATCGCGCAATCAGTTACGCTCGAGTTTCAGAGACTGAGTGGTCTTACGATGCTTTAGACACGAAAGCATTTTCTGGTCCCTCAGGATTATTCTACATAGGATTATCTCTCACATTACCCTCGGTCTTTTGGCTAAAAGTTTGATTTCCTAGCGAATAGGACATTCGAAGCATCCTATGGTTTCAATGGTACTTAACTTTTGATAAGGTGCACATCCTGGGAAATACACCATTAATAGGTGCTTAGGTGAACTCTAGCATTAAAAAAGAAAAGAAATAAAGATACGCTTTGAATATGAGGCGCTGGCATTTCCTAAGGCCCAAAAACCATTAATACCACAAAATGAGCTTGGCATATACTCTATTTCACCTGAGTAATACTTTTCAGAGGAATATTTTCTTTGCCGAGATATCTATGCTTTACATCAATATGTAGTGACTTTACTCTAAAATCACCGAGTGAAAACGTTATGGATCGAATTTGCGGTTGAAATGAATCAATTTCACATAGAATATATCGCGCTCTCTCAATCTAAATAAACCTTTGCTGCTCCGTGGGGAGGGAATAAATCCCACGATACTCGGAAAAGGAAAAATACGACTAGGAAAAAAAGTCATTAGATATGATGATCGCGGGGCATAAGAAGTGTCGCCTGGAGGAACTCCAGGGAAGCCGTCATCGAAGAATGAAGACAAAGGGAACGGGCCGAGTGGGGTCGAAGTATAGGGGGGGGGGAAGTGAGAGTGAGTCTGATGAAGAGGGGCCTTAGGGGGTCGCGAAGCGAGGGCTCAGTGAGTGAGATGGATATTCGGGCATCGGGTCCATTGGGCGGCGAGGAGAAAGATGAGGACAGGGTCGAGAGGGGGGATTTGGACGCTCCATATGTCTCCATCTCGTTGGGCGTCCTGGAAGTCCTTCACACCGACCTCTTCACTGAGAAGAACCTGCTGAGGGATCCCAAAGAAATCACTATGGATGAAAGATGGGCGAAATATTCCAACGGAAATGTCTCACGGCGGATTACGTGGGCTCGAATGCGATAATTTTATTTAAATATTTCGATTCTAAAAGATTAACCTTGATTTAATCAAAGGTATCGCAGCCATTGAAAGAACTAAGGCTGAGACGACTATTCTTTTAACTATTATTTTAACTTTTGTTATTTTAATCAATTTAAATCAAATGGGGCTTGTGGATTTATAAAACTTATAATGCTATGAAACATGAAGGACGTTATAAAATGCCAATAGTATTATATCATATCTTAAATTTCCAGTTAGGACGGCTATTTCCATTTGGTTTTGGAAGATTGATTCCTACAGAGCCCTCCAAACTGCTCCCCTGAGTTAATACTTAGACAATGAACTCAATTCACGGGCGGCATAAGCGAATTTAACCGAATGATTCGGATCTCGAAACTTCGGCTACCGTAGGCTAACTCACCCGGCCAAAAATTAAAGAAACATTCATCTAACTCAGACACTTCAAAGCATTGATTGAAGAAGAAACCGTGGCCTGCATCACATTTGCGCAAAAAAAGTGTTAGGTTACGGGGTCGGTGTTTAGAATGTCACACAATCCTCATAAACACAGAGCAATCCCGTGCACACAACTTGTAAAACTATTCATCCTTGTCCAAATGAATCTCTCCTATGGTTTTTCCTACAGGATGTTTCCCTCAAACGTGGTTATATCGATAGACGACGAGTGACGACCCACTAAAGGAGACCAGGATCAAGGTTTTTTTTAGCTATGCCATAATGAGCATTGCTCGAATAACTCTCAAATAAATTCTCATACATCTATAATGTTCTCTTTTGCGAGAAAATCACATACTTTCGCAAAAAATAATCCTCTGATCCCTTAAATAAAAATCTCGACCATTCATTTACTCGCTTAACTTCAGGCCCTAAATGTAAGGCTATAAACATAAAAACATTCCGTGCCTATTATGCTATTTCTTTCTCGCCAAATAAAAATATCACTGCATTGGTACAAAATAATGAAATTGCATCATTTTCATCGAACAAGTTTTCCAGAAGATATATTCGCAAATATCCTAACAGAATAGATGCGAATATTTCCGTAACATCTTCTTGGAGATGGGAACGAGATCGGATATTATCACTAGAATGGTACTCAAGAGGATCATGACACCTCTTACCAAATAATTCTCCCCGTAAAGGAGCATACTTCAAAAGGCCGCAGCGGCTCACGTACTTTTCAGCTTCGAGCTCACAACGAACACACCATTTATTCCCCCGATATAATTTCCTCCTCTTTTTCCTTCAACATCCATAGCTCTCTCTCTTTTCCCCGCTCGTCCGTCGCCCACGCTCGTTCCACATAAATTTCTCTTTCATCTCAAACTCTATCCCTTTATGCATATTTTTATGCTCATAAAGAGTCATAAAGACGGTATCGAGTGCCCCTAAAAGCATCCTTTTCACTCTCCCTCCCACTATACCTTTCTTATATAGTGCTAAAGGAAAATTATTTTTTCTTTATTCCGACGCGGATCCCTCTCTTTTTTTTTTCTTGGTTTGAAGAAGAAAAATATATTTTCGGAGAGAGAAGGGGGATATTCCAAAAAAGGGACTCGCATATGGGGAGAAATAAACATGAGATTCATTTCATTACGGGGATCGTAACGCGAAGGCAGCTATGGAAACCATAAAGTCGAAGGTTCACGGAAAGATTCAAAACCTGTGTTGCGATCGAGGTTTTATAAGTAAGCGCAGGTAAGCATGTTAAAAGTGAATTACATAAACAGCAGAAATTTCCTTATTTTACCTACCTTTAATAGTATAACTGCCTCGATGTGAGCCACGCTTAAATAATTGCAAGTCACGGCAACCAAAGAATAAGAAGTAATGATGCGTCAATGTAATAAATACATGAGGTTCAAACGTAATTTGGCAATTCATTACCAGAAAAAGTAAAACAGAAGCATACTCAGATACTTCAAAATTAGATACCAATTATTAGAGTCCCAGAAAATTCAAATGCAAGTATTTTATTGCAATCAGTAATTCCTTGTACGACCAACTGGCTTTTCTACAAGGTTATCACCCAGTTCAAGCTCACGTTGAAAAAAAACTCGTTTTTTTAAGTCTCAGGGAGAATTCATATTCAGAAATGAATGCGTAAGGCACTTTCATACACTCCAAAAAATTCAATTTAAAATTAAAGATTAGAAAAACTCAAAAATACCCCATCGAATTCGAGAACACTACTGACAGCTACCAAGAAATATATGTCACAGTCACAGAAACCCATCTTGGCTACTGGCTTTCAACACTTCGTTAGGTACAATGGATAAGTCTTCAGCCCTATATGCACAGAAATTCCGAAAGAATATAAGTTGGCAAAATATGTCTCAAACGTAAATAGTAATCGCTCGCTGCTTACGAATAATAATACGCTCCCGCAGACGTCTCGAAGAAACCATGAAAAAATCTGCAATTCATGCTGGACGTCCCTAGCAGAGGGTTACTTGCACAAAATTCCCATAATGAATCCTGCTTACTTGAAGTCTTCAGTTAAATATAAGTCATCATCATTAGTCAATAATACTAAGATTGGTTTGACGCAGCTCTCCATTTCTCTCTCCTATCCGCTAATCTCTTCATAGCTACATATTTATTCCCCCGATATAATTTCCTCCTCTTTTTCCTTCAACATCCATAGCTCTCTCTCTTTTCCCCGCTTTAAATATAAGTATGCATGAGATAACGTGAACTTAGAGCCTATTTAAACCTTTGACCAGACAATTACTATTACCCACGATGATTTTAAGGCGATACAGCTATTCATCTCACAACTCTATGAAAAATGCTTCAAGGGTTAGATGGAAGATGGGACTTTCTAGTCCCAATCTCGCCCAATAATGTCGAATTATTATTATTATTATTATTATTATTTAATACATTTTCATATCATTTTTGCTGGTTTAAGGCGAGGTACGGGTATCACCAAGCACTCTCGTCTTTTTACTCTGAGTCGAAAAATGTTCTGACAATCCGATATGTATTCAAAATTGCTGCTTTTTGTATTGCAATGAACAAGTTTCTCGGCAGTCCAATAGTTTGAAGACCTTGATGGATTGAATGACGCACTACTCCTGTGGCAGAGATAATTATTGGTATTATGTATACTTTATCTGATTTCCACAATCTCTTAATTTCATTTTTAAGTTCTTCAAACTTTTCCATTTTGTTGGTGTAGGCTGTAGTGATATTATGCGAATTAGGTATGGCAATGTCTATCAAGTACGTTTCATTGTAAGTTTTATCTTGCACTACTAGATCAGGTCTATTTCTATGGACTGTTTTATCGGTAATAATTGATCGGTCATAATTATTATTATTATTATTAAAATCATACAGAATGTTTTCCAAAAATATATCTTGCACGAAATTAGGAATAACTACAATGAAGGGTACGCTTTCTACGATGCCGTTCATTACAAATTCATTACGTTCATTTTACGCCGGCAAACAAAGAGCACGAGAGGACTCAAAAGTGGGTTGCAAGTCTGAGCCGTGCTCACCGCATTCCCGGCAAAGGTCACTCCACCGTCGCGATTGCCAACTCGCCCACAGAGCCTACACCGAAATATATATTTACGAAAAGAAGTCATGAAGGTTTCCCCAGAGATGCCGACGCAGGATTAAACCAAACATTCGTCTTCCTGGCGGAACAAAAATCATTTACCCTCCCCAGAACGCCACATCATTTTCATCGCGTCGTCAGAAAGCAGCAATAACATCTTTGCCAGTGCCTTGAGGAAAGTGGTAGGCATCCAGGAGACTTTTTTTCCCCTGAAAAAGAGGAGTAGGTACCCCTTGACTCAAAGGCAGCTGGAAGGTGGAGAGCGAGCTATTTGAATGCAAAAGCTTTGGCGAAGAAGTGTAGGATAAGAAGAGGCGAACAAATTCGAGACTGGAAATGAGCTATGTCGTTCTCCCGAGTCGGAAAATGAGAAGGGAGGGAGGGACGGCGGCGGTGGGGCAGGTAGATCCAGAAATAGTCGCTTTGGACATAAATGTCAGGAGGGGTCATCACGGAGGGGGGGGGGAGATATAGGCTGGTTGGAATGGGTAGGAGGGGGAAGAAGTGGAGAGGGCAATTGCGGCGATATGGTTCGGCTGCTAGTCTTACGGAGTATTAGCAGAGCATAAAACAAGTTTCAAAGTGGGATCAAAGAAAGTGTGATGCATTTAATCCCCGTTTTACCTACTATTATTTAGACTGGCATCGAACTTGGCACACGATTTGAGCTGATACTCTAAATTTTCTAATTTCGCCGATTTTGTTTCCACTCACGCTACATGTCATCAATCATGTACTTTGTTGCCTTAGCTGCTGACACATCTCCTATCTCAGCAATATTTACATGCCGCTGCTCTTTAAACTTATTCTTATTCCGGCATGTATGTCAATAAGATGAAATTTGCTTAACGATCTCTCTGGATCTCTGGAGCGGATAAAAACAGTAAAGCGAAGAGTCTACCGTATAATTACACTTTCTTTGACCCTAAGTGAAATTTATCCCAAAATATAGTAAGAATTGATTTTAAAGTATACATCTATGCCAAAAAAACTCTTGGCAAATTTCAAACTAGTTGTGGCGGAAGCTACCAACAGATTTGCGATAGAATATCTCCGTTAATTTAAAGCCTTTGAATGATCTACTCGAAATGAAATTCACTCTTAAGTTTCAACGCGTGAGTTGGCTCCAATAACGATGCCATTGAATGATTATCAAGATAAGGCCTAAGGACACTTCGGGTGTCTAGAAAGAGCTCTCTTGACTACAGCAACATATTTGGGATAGGTTACAAAATACTTTATATTCAGTATGCTGATGGGAGCTTATTCTTAAACGAGAGCCCTTAAGACTAAATTATTTTCGTAGCAAATAATATTAAATCTATTAGAATAGTGACAAAATTCTCAAGCCCGATAAAACATTAACATTAAATTACAACTAAATCAGAGCTAAAATAACAGTTATGATTGTAGGCAAATGTAATGTGAAAATTTCTACAGAAAAAAACATAAGACTAATACAAGAAATAAAAATAACTTACGTTCATAGCATTAAAAATAGTAACTCAGAAAAATCGACATCGTGCTACTTGAAAAACTTTTCTGGAAGCGCATTAGTCATTTACATTTCAACTTGTCACTCAAGTGCGTACTTTCCGGATCACGCGGTTATCATCAAAACACGAGGAAGGAAGATATATTTTCAAGGCACTAGCCTGATGAAGAGCTGAAAAGGAGACCCTACCGTTGGGAATCCTCATTTAATGGCACTCAATTGCACTGTGAACGGTCGCAAAAGGAAACTTAAAAGCGCACTAAAAAGATGAAAGATAATTTTATCACAGTTTCAACTGTCGCTTTGTTGGGGTACAAATTGTGAGCCTGCGAGAGACAAGAGGGTCGGGATAAAGGAGGGGCAGGTTAGTGGGAGAAGGATAATGTCTGGAAGGGGTGAGGGGGGGGGGAGAGGAAGAGAAGGTCATGGAAGAATGGAGGAGGAGTAGTGGCGGCAAAGCGGCCCATTGGGGAATGGCTATACATGGCTCTCGCATGATGACATTTCATCTCGCCACCCTCCATGTGGCCTGACATTTTCCTTCTCGCTGAGCCGGTTGGGGGCGCCCAGGGAGGGCGGCTAAAAGGCGCGTTTCGGCGCTCGCTTCCTCCTCGTGCCACTGACAGTGGTAGCGGCGGCAGTGGTGGTAGGGTGAAGGGCGGAGCAGGAGCAGAATGTCCCCGAGGGAGCATACGGTGGTGGTTTATTAGTTGGCGTGCGAATGTGTTCGTACTATGGAATAACATGGGGGAGGGACGTACGTAGAGGAGGCCATCGCTGATGTGATACCTAGGGTCTCATAAATAAAATTTAAAATACACTAACAAATCTGGGTAAGACAGCGGGTCATTTCAATAAGGACTGTCTAAACTAACACTCCTTTACAAGTTTGACATAGTGACCTCGATTAAGATATACTTTTGAATAGTAAATAATTCATAAAAATTAAAAGTTGCAACCGTTATATCAGCACAAATTACTGATCGACTCAATAATCTTAAATTATACGACATATTAAGGTTATTTAATGTCAAAGAGTTCAAGGAGAAAATTGCAATAGCATAGCACTCAATAAACGTTTTTCGAGATGCATGTGTTAGCGTTTCGTGAAACTAAAAGTGATACCCGATAAGAAAATCCACTTGATGAGCCAATAAAATTAATATGGACAAGAATTATCATTCATTGTAAGAGTGCTGATGAACTTCAGTCCACGCTATCTTTTTCGCATGACTTGGCCCCAGGCTTTCAGTTATGTTTTCAGCTGTGGTTTTCCTTATTGTAACATCAATGGATCACACTCTAAAGTTATGTCAACAATAACAATGATTATACATTCTTAAAATGCTCCCTGGAAAAAACCATTTGCATCACTTCGGTAATAAAATGTAACAATGATATTAGCAATACCTTCTTCCATGCTTCCACCATAGAATTTTTCACGTTATTACAATTAACAACGACTTAGTTTCCATTTGCGCACTTGGAACAATATGATTTAAACATAACCACAGCCAACAAAGGCTTTGATTGAGATACAGTAGGTATTATGCGTACGAAATACACATTGCAGACACATTCAATCAACTAACGCAATGAGGATAATGGCTTACGACATAGTTACGCCTGAGTCGTCACTAAGGTACAAGTTACCAACGATTCGATGAAAAACGACGCCGAAGTCACGTCGACTTTTCAGCTTTGACTCAAGATAGGAGCGCTAAGTGGAAAAATCACGACGGATCCGGTAAATTTATTGGATAACTATCCATCGATACTCTTGACGCGGCCAGGACTGAGGAGGAAACTGGGAAATGTCTTGGGAAGAGGGGCTTGGTGCGGGGTAAGGGAGAAGTCGAGGTAAGGGAGGGAAAAGGAATCTTTAGAAAGGGGTTTTTAAGGGTATGAGGAGGAACGGCGATAAGGCCCACACACCATTGGATGGAGGGCCACCCACCCGCATCATTTTTCGGGCGGGGTCCGTATGAAGGAAGGAGGTGGAGGAGGGCGTGTAGAGGGGTTGGGTCGAAGGAGGTGGACGGCAGGAAAACACGAGTTTTACGAGGAAGCCGGAAAGGAGGAAGTGGGTTCCAGAATGGGGAGAGCTGTGGGCGAGAGGGAGGGGGGAGGTTTGAATGCGCCGGATGGAAGGAGGGGGGGGGGCTGGAAGCAGTCAAATCGGGAAGGGGAGGGTGAAGTGGAGAAACGAGGGAGATTCCAGAGAACGCGGAAGAACATAGAAAGGGGAAGGAAATAGATGGCCCTTACCACAAGAGAAATAGGCTTGTCCCGAAGCGAAAAATGGTCAATTCCAGCGTGCCTACGGCGTGATATTAATTCAGAAATGCCACGAGGAAAGCTCTTTTTTTTTCAAATTACGCTCGGTTCGAAAACATTCTGCCAGATTTCATGAACGTCTACTATGTTAATAGTAATTCTGAAAATAAGTCAACTGATCACATCATTTGTACATAAATACGGCCTAAATAATTTAACTATGGGGCAAAATGAGTTCAAAGATACTTCCATGGAAAACTCACTTTTTTAATGAATTCACAGGTGTTTAGTTTGTAATGTATGATTTTACACTTTCCCGGCGAATAACTATAGAAAAATCTTCTCGGGATTGCGCGCGGGTTAGATTTTTTAAGAGCGCCGACGTTTCGTTGTTTAGTTTGTAGTTAACTTGAACTCATTGATTGGTAGCTATCGTAAACATAAATTATCAGATAAAAAGCACAGAGAAAAGGCCTTCCAAATTGACTATGACACATCTTTAAAGGAAGATTCGGTAGTAAACACCCTGTATTCAGCCAATTATGTTCACCTAACAAAGGGAACACCTGATTGCCAAATAAAAACGAAATTTCCTGTTTTTTTCGTATTTCAGAATAAATGACAGCTTAGGACATTTTAAAGGCATGCTAGGAGGCAAAATGGATGTTCTTGTGGAGATGGCAAAATATGTAAGAAGGTATCCAGAAAACATCTTAGTGAGTCCTGAGCCTTAGCAATAGCAAGAAAAACGAAGCATAACATAACTGCCGCAAAAGAGCAAAGTTAGCACAGGATTTTTCGGGGGTTAATTTTGCAATAACGTAGAAATATGGTGGCCCCACCACACAAGTCCTTCACCAGTTGTCTTCCGTTCTGGAAAGCGCGGCCGAAATGTTGATCACAGCCGCCTCACCACAAAAAGGGCGAGTTACGACGGTTTGAACAAAGCTATTTGGAACGCAGGTTAGTTGTACGAGCGAATCCTACCGACGTAACGGTCAGATGCCAGCAGTGGGAACAAGGCGGAATCGGCACACGCACGCCCACAAAGAGAGGAGCGGTCGGGTGCGGCGAGGAGCGGCAAGGAGGTGGAGGTGCGGGAGCGAGGCTTTTTGGGGAGCAGTGGGTGCGGCGGCCGAGAGAGGAGGGCGTGGTGTGGGAGAGAAAGAACCCCGGCATGAGTGCCCGGACCATGCTCCAACTATGTTCAACTTGCGGCCTCCATACGGTCTCGGAAACTAGCCGATTAGTTTATCCGCAAAAGGGTACACGTGAAGGAGAGGAGGAGGCGGGGGGAAAGGGCTTTCGGAAAGGAGTCGTGGAAGGAAAAAGATGAAGTTGGGCGGGGTGGAAACGGAAAGGCCGCCGCCGCCTCTCTGGAGGTCCGGGGGTGGGCGCCCGCTTACGGGGGCGGAGAGGGGCGCTTTGCGGTGGACGCTGCTAAAGGGAGAGGAAGCGGGAAAGGGCGAACCGGGGGGGGGGGGGAAATAAGAGTATAGGGCAAGTGGGGGAAGGGCTTTGGGGCAGGGTTTGGTGGCCAGGGGGGGGGGGGGAAGTTGGCTACGGACGGGTTTGGGGAGCAGCAAAGAGTTGGACAGTGATGAGAAACGGTTAAATATCCAGGGGGTTGTGTATTTATGACTGCACAAGTAGTGGGTATATACCCAAATTAATGTTTTAATCACATTGTGAGCCGCAGAAGTCTATTAAAAGGCATTAACTACTTTTGAAAAATTAAAACGTGACTTAAATGAATAATCTCCGTATCAATTGAAAAAAATATCCGCTTTTGCATCCGCCACTGCTTCACCTCTCATAATTGGCGATAGTTTTGAATTAAGTCCTTAACGAGCTAGGAGTACAAGCGTCCATGAAATCGAAAAATACCCGTAATTTCGCGATTTTTTTTTGCATCAACTTAGCTATATTCCCAGAGTAGTAACACTTTCATACATAGCCGGGTGTTTTGTCATCAGCAGGCGGAATAAGGGGCAGTCAGAGAGCAAGGAGAAGAGTTTCAAGATGGGGTTGAGGCGACGTTGGTTGTTGAGGGAGGTAGTGCTCGGTAGGTGAGGAAGGGTATTAGGTGATGGGTGGGCGAGGTGGTCATGCCCGTAGCGGGAAAAGTGTGCGAGGCAAGAGATAGGGAGATTAGAAAGAGTTGACGGAGGGAGAGAAAAAAAACGAGAAAAGATTTATACAAAGACCACGAGAAAGAATAAAAGTGGGAGATGACGGCGGCGTGTGAGGTAGGGAAAGAGGTTTCTGTAAAAGGGAAAGATCTGGTAGGAGAAGAGGCAGGGAAGGGGATGCTAATTTTTCTCTTGGGGAAGAAGGGACGTCTTCGTGCTTTGGGGTAGGGAACAGGGTGCAGAGAGGAAAATAGGGGAAGGGAATGAACGGGTCAAGTGGGCAGATAAGTTCAGGGTCCAGTCGCGGAAAGGGTAAGGGTACGAAAAAAGGGTTTCCATTTCCAAGGGAAGGAGTTGGTCGCTGAGGAGAGGGGAAGTCAGAAAGTCTAGTCGTGGGCCGGTGGAGGAGTTTCCTCCCGCTGACCGGGCTCCGGGAATCGGATAGCATCGTATTGGGGTCGGGGGATTATGTGGGCAAATAGTCGAAGGAGGAAGAAAGAGGGACGATAAAAGAATAGAGAGTAGAATAAAGAAAGAGAGGAAAACAAAAAGAATAAGAAAATCCGTGATATTTTGCGAATTTCGTAGGATAGAGAAAAGTGAGAGTTTTTGGTTGGTTCCTGATTAACGAGGACAGAGAAAGACTGTACGGTTGAAAGGATAAGGGAGGACAGTGATGGTAAGGAAGGGTAGGATTATTTATATATTTTTCTGAAAAGAGAACCGTTTACCGTGACTGGGAAGATTACGTCACCTTCGACAAAACCTACTCCTGTAACAGTTATCGGATCTCCTTTACCTTTATATTTTAGGCCCATCAAATGTTAGCCCATCACGGAATATGCTCGTCAATGGGTTAGTCCATCACGAGCTTTGCTTATCCTCTATGCTATAAAACGAGGGAGCTCATGAGTTTCGGGAATTCATACTCAGATACATTCCAAAGTGGATATGGTCCGCTTGATAGGGATATTCTAAGTATTTACTACGATAATATTTTCCATCTCTGAGGAGGAATAACTAAAATTAATAAGTAAGAAGAAGAAGAAGGATTTTCGATGTTAGTGGAGACGGCTAGATAGAGGGAGGAAAGAGGTATGAAAGCAAAGAGGATGAGGAAATCGGCGATTCTGAGCGATTGTAGTGAGACGAACGTAAAGTAAGAGTTTCCGTAGGTGCCTGATAAATGAGGATAAGGGTAGGTTGAGGGGATGAAAGAGGACGGGGAAGGTAGGGGAGGGACGGAAGGGTAGTTGTTTTTAGGAGGGAGGTTAGGGAGGTTGAGTGCCTGGGTAAAATAGGAAGAGGGGAGGGTTTAGTGGAATTCCGCTGCTAATAAAGAAAGGGATTCGGGAAAGGATAAGAAGGGAGGGTAGGGAGAAGGGTGGATTCGGTGGGAGGGCATTGTGCAAGAGTATTCTCTCGGCTGGGTAGGAAGAGGAATTCTGCGAGGGGACGCCGCGGCGTGGGAGGAAGACAAGGGACAATATGGCCTTCAAATGGATTGCGGTGACGGGATGATGAACGGGGCACGGACGCGTGGAATCCACGAGAAAAATTAGGAATGCAAGCCTTTTCTGCAAAAAAAATAAATTCTCCCGACCGGTTTATGACAAATATTTGCAAGAGGGGTAGAGAAAAGTTAGTGAAACATATCACTTTCACGGTATAACTGCACCATGGTTGTGGTAAAAGCAGATAGTAGGCGAATCCAACAGAAAAATAGTTTTCAATATTCTTTTGGCGCCGCATAAATTAGGAAATTCACGTTATTTTCAGTTGACAGATGTACATAACTGAGTTGACTGAGATTAATTTATTTCATGATTGATTATGAGTTGTGATACTTTCGGATATAATATGTCACTTCCCATTCCATTATATGATACAGGCATTTGATTAATGATGTTACATTACCATTACCATTAGCAGTCGCAAGAAAAACGGATCTGTTAGGAAATGCTTTGAAGAACATTAGATTATAGAGAAATAAAGTATAAGCGAAACTTTCTCATGAACTGCGGCAATCTACTTAAGTACCGACCTTATTTCAATCAAATAATAAAATACTAATTATGAGAATAACACTCAATCAGTGCTTCAACCGTTCGATGGATCTGAATATGTAATGGAAGGGCTAACTCAAACTATGCCAAATCCGCGTGAATTTAAGGTAGAGGGTTCTGGTAAGGTTAAGGGCCAACTCACACTTCATATTTTCAAGAGTACTTCGACCGTCACTTTTCGGAAGTGCATAGCCTTTTCAATTGGTGCCATATGCAAGGGACGAAGTTGTCCGACCATGAGGACAATCTTCATATAGCCCCGTAATTAACGGGACAGAAGAAGTAAAAACAATATTTTACTTACAGTGGCTAGGCTGGTGGCTAATCTATTAATTTTTCCTTTGAAAATTGCTAATTGAACCCTCAGTTGAATCCTCATCTCAGGACACAACCCTTTAACTTTCAAAACCTCTTCCTTCCTTATATCCTCAACTGCTTTTTCTGTCTGTGATAAAACAGTGGCGTTCGATGATGATTTTTCCTTGTATTTCAGCCTCCACAGATACGACTGGAAGGAGAAAACCTGAGTTCTTTCCAATCTGGGGCACTGACATAGGTAACCATCTAGCGATTCGTTCGATGGATTTTTCTTCCTCATAAGAAAATCCACTAGAATCGCTGGAACATTAATTGCTTATGTTGGTTTCGCTAATAGTAGGGCCCCCTTCGCTTCTATAGCGTTGGGGTGTTTTTCCCTCGTCCCGTCCCTTCCGTCCCTATCCCTATCCTAGAGGCGTCGACGGGCTCCTATCGCGGCGGCGCCTCTATCCTTTTTCCTACCTCTCCAGCCCCTCCCCGGGGGATCGGGCGTTTAAGCCACTGGCTTGGTTCCCGGCCCCGGTGCGTTGTATCCTTCGAAGAGTTCGCCCAGAACCCTCATACTCTTGACATAGGTTACCCCCACATGCTAAGTGCTCTGACTTGTTAGTCCCTAGAAATAGTATAGAAATGTTGAAACCAGTTGGATGATAAAATCATTGTGGAATGGTACAAAGCCTACAAGTCTCACTCCAAAGCAAACGCAACACTCTTATCACAAGGCTACAAAGATACCCTACGGTTCCAAATAAAAACAAAAGTAGAAATTTTCCTCTTGATACCCTTGCGTCATATTTAAAAAAAAATAACTTAAATCTTCGAGGAAATGTGAAAAAAACCCTCCGAAGTACAGGACGAAGAACTGATATATCTTCCAATTAATCTGAACCAGAATAACGGGAATCCAATTAATCAAAAATAAACCGTCGGAAACATTACGCAAGAGAGATGGTGGCCAAGGATTTCCGTTTGATTCGCACGGCGCCCAAGATAAACAGTATCTCTCAGTGCTCTCCTCAGCGAACAGAAAATCGGAAACTTCCAGCCGCGATTAATTTCATTCCGTTAGTTTACATTAGTTCCCGGAAACGGGTATAGATTCGGCCAGTTGTCCGTGTGAGTCCAACGGCCGCAACCACTTTAATGAGCTCATTGGGAGTGTGAGTCTTACCTTTTAGCGGCTCCAGCGGCTGAGATAAGCGGTCGGAAGGGAAGGAGAAATGTGTTAGCGGCGCTCCCACGAGTTTAAAAGTTTGAAGGGGAGTTTTTGAACTTGAGGGAAGAGATTTAAGTTCGTGGAGCAACCGGAAAGGAAATCCAGAAACAGCTCAGTGGAACCGCGATAAAATTTTACCCTGTGAGGTTACCGGCAGGGGAGCGGAGTTAATTACAGGCAAGAAATATAAAGTTTGGCAGCGATTGGGCTCGAAATGGGGATATTTAAACAATCCGCGCATTTAAAATTTTATACCTACTTATCCATGGAAATAGATTTGTATGACTTAGGAGCAAAGAGAGATGCCGCTGGAAGAATAAACGGCAAGAGAGGAATCACAACATTCGCAAAAGAGGAAGAATTAAGTAAAACGCGACGGAGCAACTTATCGGTACAAGAATGAATTACTGCGTGGATAACTGAATTCAACAGGCATATATGGAATAACTTAGTAGCCAGATTTCCATTTTTTAACTATAATAAATTATAATAGAAAACGTAATGTTATATAAGCAAGTAGTCGATGCACATGAAACAGAACGAAATCAGGTATACAAAAGACTTAAGCCCTTATAAATGATCCCGGAAATAAATCTAATAAGTAAAACTAATAAAAGCTCTTTTGCTAATTTAAACAGCGCCCATGTAACCATACGATGCATTCATTACGAGCATTTATAGAGAATTCAGAGGCGTTCATTAATAGAACCAATGAAGGAAAAACGTATTGAGGGATGAATACGTGTAAAGGAAGATCACAAACTATAAGACCCGTGAAAAATTTTACAGAGACTCACGAGGAAAAGGATAACCAGGCTATGAAAGTATGATGCGTTTAAAGTAACTTCCAAGTTATAATGGAATTGCATGAACACTTCCAAGACGGCTTGGGAGCGAAGAACCGTTATGGAAGGGATCGCGTGGTTGTGGTTGCAATAGCGTTGGCCTCCCACCATGTGGAAATAGGAGGGAAGGTTTCCGATCCCTACTTGAGTGTACCTATAGTGGAGGCCACATAAGTACACCACTCTGTCCGTCGGATGGAACTCCAAACTGTTGTCCCCTTGGCGCCTTTCGCTGAGAGCAGGCCAATGCCGACGCCGGGTTTCCCTCCACTCCTCCTTTCCTCATGGAGCAATTCACCTCGATTACTGGTCCCCTCTTACAGTACCATATGATACAGAAGTGGATAATAGAATAAGAAGGCCTCCTCATGACTATATCTAATGAAGCATTGACGAGCAAGACGTAACTAGGAACTGAAAAGAGGGAATTAAATGACTGAGTGAGGTGGGGGAGGGAGAGGAGAGAGAGAGAGAGGGAAGAAGAGAGAGAGAGAGAGACAGAGTTTTGGGGGGGGGGATGGGAAACTTCCGAGGAGGGGGTACTTTTGAAGCGCCGCCGATCTGACGCCAACTTGTGTACATGTTTACGGACTCGTATCGCTTGTTTGACACAGGGAATTAATTTTAAAAGGCTTTAACTCGTCTCAAACGCTCTCTTCTCTCCCCTTTTTAACTTCTAAACAAGAATGAGCTATATACACATTCCGCCCCGACGAACTGAATGAAAGAGGCTTCGAAAAGGCGAAAACATTGGATTGGCAAATTTCACAGCAGAAGAACTAGACCGTGGAGAGCAAATCTTGTCGTTGTTGACGCATACGTTCTAACAAGGCGCAAAACAAACACACAAAATACTTTCTGAATGAAATTCCTCATTAGGTCGTATATTTTGGAATTTATAATTAAAAAAACTTACGATTTCGAAAATAGTAATATAAACTTGAGGATGGTGGACAGGATTGTGAAACTGAGATCGCACGGCACGTGAATTAACGGGATCTATCCAATTCAATTCTTACCTGCAATTAATGGGTCGTACACCATAAGCAAGGACTGAAAGCTAAAAATAGGCTTTCAATTGCGTATTATTATCATTACGTTATTTAATGACTCATATGAAAGCATACTTTCTTACACATAGCATTAACATGAGTAAAATAATTTCGTGGTAGACGGACCATCTGAACGAGAATGAGATAATCACGAGGTAAGAAAGATAATAATCGAACTTTAGCTTTATTAAAAGTAATACCATGGCAGTTTAAAATACATTACAAAAAGTACTAGATATACAAAAAGCCCCTAAGAAGACGATATCATATAAATTAACATAAATTTAGCGTCTAAAATTACCTAAAAATCAAAAGTAAACGTTCATAAAGCAATATCAGTAGCTTTTATACTTGATTTCTTCGCTGAATTTGCAGCAAATATACAATACGCAGCAATTTTTAAAATAAAAAATGGACCCTTATTTGGGTGTAGTCATTTACTGGGCAAAGGACTCCTTCGATTAAAAATTAGTCGAGTGGATTATGTGAAAAATGGATTATTCAAAGAAGCTCAAGAGTTCTTTTTAATGATTCGGCGTTAAGTTGTATATAAGTTTTGTCCCATTTCAAGTGCTCACAATGAATGGCTTTTAAGTAACATTCCTTCGAAGTATGATCGCATTACTTTTCATTAAGATGTATTACTTACGTGCATTGGTGTAAAATACTAATCAAGTATGGCAGCAAGTTCTTACCTGAAATGAAAAAGAAAATATTTAAATTTTCATTCTTAAAGGGGCAAAACAAATAAAGTTTAAAATTACACATATATCCATTGTTAAATAGTCACCCATAAATCAGGCCTTACTTATTTATTACCTCACTCCACAAAATCGCTAGTGAACAGGGAAAGCAAAAAAAAGATAAATAAAGACGCAGGGAAAACGATTAAATGCACCATTATTATGGTGGCAAAGATTTTAAAGCCTTGACACGAAGTTTAGGAGGGCATTCATTATGATGGAAACACTAATTATAAATCCTCGTGGTGTTATAATGACGAAAAACGTATAGGAAAAAATGTAGAAACAGCGACCCAATTGAGAATAAAAACTTCGAAGAAGCCTTGGAAGTGTTTCTGGGCAATGGAGCGTGCTCATTATATCTTAAATGCCACACTAAAGCATTACGAAGGGGAAAATGTGCCCATGAGGATAAGTTGAGAAGCGTGGAAAAAAAAATATATTAAAAATAAATATTCCCGATTCAAGACATATAATTGCAATGGATGCATGAACAGCAAGACATAAAAGAAGAGTAATCATTGCTGGGTAGAAGCTAGGGAAAGAGCTTGGGGAACCATTCTCTGGCGATTATTGAGTCATTAAAGGCATACATATGTTCACATTAGCGCCCCCTTTCCCGTATTCCCTTGCGCTTTGTGACACTCTGTAACCTAACCCTGCTTTTAATATTATGCTACATTTTCTTCCTCACTTCTGGAAATATTCTTCGTTTTCAATCCCATTTTTTTCTCGCCAATCTTGAGTTTTCCCCTCCCACACCGAAGCAATTATGTAAAGACCCATTACTCTTCGGAGGTCGAGAAACTGAGGAGGGAGATTTACGGGCGCCGAGGTGGCCAAAAAATATAAAAGGCCGAGTCGGGGGTATGGAATAAGCGCAGAGGGCGCCATTTTCGCTCAGTGGTCGCATGGCAAACCTAAGTGTGCCACCATCCCACTCCGACACGCCCACAAATACAAAAAAAAACACCGGCGTGCGTACGTTTTAAGGAAAGTCAACCTTTCTTTCCCACAATTTTTCAGAAATGATATCCTCCGTACTCAAAGTTTTTAACGTTTTCTACCTCTGACAAATTATTGAAAAAATAACCCCTCGTACAACTCAATAGAACATTTGTGAGAACGTGAAAGAAATCTGATTCTGAAATTATCATCCACTTATCTCACATCTGTACGAGAAAAAGTGGCTTCAAATGCTGACTTCAAATGCTAAAAAAGAATTTGCCTTCATTGCAAACGCATCTGTGATAAAAAAACAAAAACAGAGGCAAATCGTATGGTAACTGGGTAAAAAATCTAACAAAATTTCATTTGAACTATTCTTTCTCGATATTTTTTATTAATATGACCAAGTTGAAAATCGTGGAATGTAGGAAAGTTTCATAAAAATTGGTTAACTCTGGAAAAAATGCGATCGGCCTGGCATGAATTTACTCAAATCTTTACATCTGCCCTCACAGTTTAAATGTGCTTCACTTCCACTTGTTTTTACGTGAATTGAAAATATGGTTGTTCTCCACAGACAATATTGAAGAGTATTTTTAAAAATTTTCTTTGTACATTATTTTAACATAGTTTGTCATCAGACTGATTTCTGTACAGTATATGGAATATTTCTATGTATAATGGTAATTAATGCATTTGTTTTTATGTTTTATGTTTCAATCCTTCACAATATTCTCAAAGGAACACACCTTAAAAAAGGCGTACTTTTACTTATAATTTATGGCATATGCTTTTGTTTTTGCCGCACCAGCCAGCTGTCAGTTCGTTAACTTAAGAGATGGCAACCCTAACACTGGTCCTTACCACCGGGGTGCCTATATTCCACCTCGTAAAAACCATGCTGTTAAAATTTCATGTACCATGATGTGGAATAAAAAAATACTATTATTATCATCATTTTTCTAATTTTTTTTCACAGCAGTTTTGCTGGTTTTAGGAAAGGTACGGGTGTCACCAAGCACTCTCGTCTTATTACTCTGTGTTGAAACATTTTCTGACAGTCCGACATGTATTTAAAATTGCTGCTTTTTGTATTGTAATGAATAAGTTTTTCGGTAGTCCAATAGCTTTAAGACCTTGATGGATTGAATGAGACACTGCTCCTGTGGTAGGGATAATTATTGGTATTATGTGTACTTTATCTGATTTCCATAATCTCTTGATTTCAATTTTAAGTTCTTCATACTTTTACATTTTTTAGGTGTAGGCTGTCGTGATGTTATGCGATTAGGTACGGCAATGTCTATTAAGTACGTTTCATTGTGAATTTTACCTTGCACTAATAGATCGGTGATAAATGATCGGTCATAATAAATTTTACGGTGATCGTTTTCAACGATGTTTTTAGGTTTGTATTTATAATAAGGAACTGCATTTTCTATGAGTTTATATTTTAGAGCTAATTTCTGGTGGATTATGTTGCATATTTGATTGTGTCGGTGCAGATAGTATTCATTATTATTATTCCTTATTCTTCCTCATACTCTGACTTCAATTTCTTTCCCATACACATTTGCCAAGGAAAGCAATCAAAAATATATACGTAAATACATATCGTATCCTATTTACCCCTGTTACTAGTTCACATCCATTCGCTCCCAGATGCTTGGAGCCATTTGTTCCATTTCTTTTCCCGACGGCCGTGACGATGGACTCGGCGGCAGCAGAGTTAAAACGCTATTTCTTCCCAGTGACTTTCCTCCCTTTGCACTCTCTTTCCTCCCCTGTCTCCGCGCGACCGTTCCCCCGTGTGGTTTTAATCGTGAAATACGGTGAAGCGCGGCAAACTCTTTTTTCCCCTCGCTCTTTTTCTCTTTGTCGACGGCGAGAGATATGGACTCAAGGCCCTCACACTATTTAAGTTGATGCTGATGGATCCGTTAAGTCGCACTAATGCACGCGGTGATGACTAATTTTGAAAAGGCTAATGGAAAGATACCAGAGGCGTTTTTTGCATGCCTTCCGGCGTTTATACGTGCCTTTTAAAGAATGGCATGAATGCGCTAAAATCACGTGGAAAGGCGCAACGATACGAGACACCGCAAAACAGTGCGAGGTATTTATTTTGAGATCCACGTCTAAAAATATTTGACATGAAGTTTTGAAAATTTTCGCCCGTTACCAGACGAGATTTAAACGATGTATTTCAACAAAAAAGGTGAAATATTGATTTAAGAACCAACTTATCACTCTATACCATTACATTTATGTTTTAAATTGTCCCTTATATATCAAGTTGATATTTTCTTAACATAAAAGCAAATTCCTTAAGTATTCTTAAATTTTATTCCGACGATGTATTAAAAAATTCTGTTCAACTCAATCAACTTATACAAAACATTTTCGAACATCGGAATTTTCTGGCATTTTTGAAAACCAATTAAAATGCATCTATGTGGCCACATAAATTGATATTTTATGAAGTACAATGGGGCTTTCTCTATTAGTTGATACCACTCCCCTGATTGGGAGTCTCATGCCACCACTGCACAAGCAGTACACATACATTACATGACACACAACCAATAAGTACTACCCTTACTATCGCATTCGGGTGTAAGATGATGATAGAGTGAGATGATCGTAGTGCTAAATAAATGGGCAATTTCTATTCAGGTTGTATGAGTAGGGTATCAACCCAGGTGAGAGCCAAATATTTATAAAAATCCGGACACACTTACGAAATACAATATAACCATGATAGATAATGACCTATCTCCTTAAAAACATAATGCATTGGAGCTCTCTCGGTAAAATATGTCATGGATGGTTAAGGGGGACAACATTTTTGAGCTCCTTATGTTCGAAAGTGAGGGGAAAATAAAATTCGAGTAACCTAAAGAGGATATTTAGATGGGTGGATATTAATCAGAAATTTTAGTCTAATACATTAGCATATCTAAAAACGTGCTTAAAAAGTAAATGCAGGGAAGCACAAATTCCAGAGAGTTCATTTGCATTAAACCCATATTCAACTCTACAGTCGTTGATATACAGTAGAAGAGCATGCATGTTAACTTTTCGCATAGCAGGCATTACCTAAGTGACTTAACGACCGGACCTTCTTTAGAGGGATAAGGGAGAGAGAGATAGAGTGGATAGCCAGGAGAAGGGCATATGGGTGCAGTGGGGTGAGTGGGTGCAAATGGGAGCCAATCAATATGGCGGAGGAGCGAAGGGAGGGAGGTCCGCCACGGTTCCACCCAATCCGATAGTGGCGCTCACTGAACGCAACGTTTGAAGGCCAAGAGAAGCTAGGCAAAACAACTCGTTTTTACTCCCTCAACTATGGGGAGGAAAGCGAAATTCGTAAAAAAACGCGGGAAGACTCAGCAATGCAACTTGAAAGGTTGCTTGGATAGGTGAGGATAGAGCTCGGAGAATAGCTCGAGATATAGCCGGGAATAATCCACAAGAATGTGGAATACATTCAGGGTAGGGGGGCAGTTACTTTCCCAGGGCCACCTTGCTCATTTAAGCCCGGATATGAACCTAGAACCCTTCGCTCAGCCAAGCACTATGAACTAGGCTACCACCCTCCCCATTTCATCTGATTAGGCAAACATTTATAATTTTTTGTTTCCCCTCAATTCCTCATAACATGCGAGCATTGTTTGCACGGATAAAACGGAGGGAAAATAAAATATTAATTCAATATTTCTCTTTCCTTTTAAGTAATTGATTGCGTATTGGTATGCGTCCGGTTGAATGTAGCCTCAAGTCATTCCGGCACCATAAAATACCGATATTTCTTCGTGGTCCACCTTTCCTCTTAAAACTTTGCCGTCCGACAAGATATTACGCAGGTTTTCTTGCCACGATATAACAAACTGCGGATGGCGAAGAGTCCATTCTAGCATTCTACGACGGCGTATTTTACAAGTTGAAAGCCTAGCCTATTGTGTTCTCTAAGATTAATTTCGTGGACAATTTATCACGGTTACTAAGTCGGAATTAAAAAAAACTGACATGCACAGCATCCGCAGAAAGTTTTAAAATATCTATTCATCGAATCAATGCATTGTACTCAATTTTACTGATCAATTTTATCTATACTCCATCTTTTCTTAACGGATAATAAGAGTTCCTAACACTCTCTGCAAAGTATCCTATCCGTTATTCTCCGAACGGAATGTAGATGTATTCCCACCGCCGTCTCCGCATCTTCCTCCTCTCCACTTAAAAACACTTCCGACGCCCCACGCAAAACCCACATTTAAACCACTCCTCTAACCCACCATCCCCCATAAACACCCACACACATGCACAGCGGACAAACTCCACCGTCGAAGCCTTGCGCCGCATTTTAGCGGGAGGTCGCTTGGAGGGAAAGGGGGAATTGATTATCCTGTCCGCTCGGTATGTTGGTGCAGCCAGAGGTGCAAATCAAGTCATTAGCTAAATAAAGGGGACACTCCCCCATCCACACTCTACTCTTTCCCCTGCGCGTCTCTTTCTATTTCTCCCTCGTCCTTGTTTTCCCTCTCTACCGCCAGATGTCGCGCCAAGCCCTTTGCCTTCCCAGCGCGTTTTCGTACTTTTTTTTCAAATGTCGTCCGGGGGCCAATTTGATTATTTTTGACATTTCATTATATTTGTTTCTTCGCTTTGTAAATTTTCAAATAGGTCCATTTCAACGCATTTGATTTTGCGTATGTTTTTGTTCACTAGAATTACGTGTCAGAAACGAAAAGCATAACTGCTGATGAATGAAGATACATGTGACTGATGTAGTTCAAAGTTTGCTGCGGCCATCACAGTTCAATGACCGCGTATTATAAACCGCCAGAGAGCTATAAAATATGGCTAAGATAGCTCTCACAACAGGTGAGTAATCATATTGTCACCGCAATTGCTAATGTAAACTTCCGTCATCATCGCACGGTCAAACGATTTGAATTTACTGTGAGGCATAGTGGATATAACTTGGGAATATTACTATCCAGGACTCACCTTTACTCAAGCAAACCTTAGGCTTCAGGGCAAAACAAACATTACCGATTTTCTCATGTATTAGTCGGATGTAATTACCGCCACTGAATGAAGTTAAACCCTATCTCCACTGAGTGACATGAATTTTTTTCATGGATAATTTCACCGCTGGTGTGAATCTGCACCCGTGAGCGTGACTACGCACAAAGTTACTTGTTATAAGCTTTGCTTTGTATCCTTGGTTTATGTCGCCGAGGGGCCACTCAAATGTGTCCTATAAACATGCACATGTTTAGAATTAGGTAAATGAGGTTCTCAAATGCAAGAATTTGGACAGGAATACTCTTAACATACAAGGAAAATGGTAATGTATGATAACCTTTTGACAATAGGTTTTAAGTGCCGTTAAGCTAATATTCTGGGAATTTCACGGCGTTGTAGGTTCAATTTTTAGCATATACTCAAGGCTAAGCTTACCCTTACATAGATAATGACATCCCATAGATAACGAAAATAATCTAGCATCCAGGGTTTTTTGCAGTGAGGCAAATAACTTTTTGGATTACGGCGGAAGTATTTTAGGACCCAGAAACTAGTCAATACTGAATAGTTAAATCGTCTGTGAAAGAATGAAAATATTTAGTTCTTAGATAAACGCTAAGATGTGAAGAAAACGTTGTCTGTATTCATACATTAAGTTAAGAGCCCACCAAAAATTAATCAATAATAGTTAACATAAATAAGTATGATTTAAAAGAAGAATTTCAGGCTCTTGTTACCCTTACAGAAATAAGCCCATAAGTGACCATAATGGAGTGAAATTTATATTCTAAAAGGAAAAAGCTAACAAAACTTCAACAATCGTGTCGCACACTGCATAGGAGCCACAAAAATGCAGAAAATGGACACACAACGAGTGACTGAGGAATCCACGAAGGAATCCACGAAGAACACATATGGCAAAGGAAAAAATGCCTGAGAGAAGAGGAAGACTAATATCAACTAACCATTTTGATTGTATTAGGTGAATACTGGAAACTTTTAAGTACTCAACGATTGTGCTAGTAGTAATTTTGTTGAAGCATTTGCGTAGACGGCTGGTGTCCTGACACCTCCTGCCACACACCCTTTTAGGCAACTTTCGGGGTTGTATGTAGATGTCGATGTAGAAAGAGAGGCTGGCTAGGATGGCTAGTCACGGCAAGGAGGACAGCACGCGTCGAGTGCAGGACGTTTTGATCCACATGCCGTCAACAAGCATGGACAAAAGCAAACGAAATAAAAAAAACGAGCATCGAAGGCTCCAAAGAGCACTCCGCTTCCACTTTGGACCCTTCGAACGTTAACGAAGCCATGGTGACGCACCGAGTGACGCCGACCCCGCCTCCACCGGCCAATCATGGAAATTCTCTTGCGCTCACGTGGATCACCCTCCATTTGCGCCCTTCTTCATCACTCAGGGGGTCGAAATTGTTTCGGCCGACCGCTCCGACGGCGAGCGACCCCGCTCGGATCTGTACACGGTCGTGAGGAGGGGGCACCCGATTTGTACGGCTCAAAACCGCACCCCCCCTCTCTCAAGAGGGCCAAAACGCAGAAAAATAGGGAGAAACTCCTGCCCAACCTCCAAACTCCCTGCACTGCACTCCTAGGAAAGGGCAAACAATCAAAACGGGAGCGACAAATGACCCCGTGTCCGGTTGACCTCGTCCAATTAGGAGGGAAATGACCGGCTGCCACAGTGACAGCGGGAGAGCGAGACAGCTAGAAAAAAAAGGGAGGGTGATTTGACAAGGTTTAAAGAGAAGGGCAGCACAGAGAGTGCTGGGATCAGGGGCGTCTGCTTAAGGAATTGTGATGGAGTTGGTAAACATTTAACCTACTCGACAACAGATAGGTAGCTAATGAGCATCTTACGAATTATTTTTGTCTAAAACCCTTGCAAAATAAATTTTTACCGCTGCTTACATTAACAGTGACATTAATTTTCTTGTTCATCCTCGAAATTGCTCTTTTCCCACTAATGGTACTACCGAGCAAAGGCGCAAAACTTTGAAGAACAAATCATGCTGAAATTATACACTTTACGTGCCGGGTGTCTCCGCAAATTTCACCTCAGACCGTTCTACATACGCATCATTTCTTCCCTTAGAAAGGCAGTCACTCGCTCTTTGGCGTAAGGTAGGTGTGATAGGTCAGTGTATATCTCATTCTAAATTAAGCCACTGGTATGTGAACATATAGCACTCACTCAGGCAATGCGGGCTATTATATGTTCCTGCGCCCCCTTGCTCCGCGAGGATCTATTGTTAGGAGCTTCTAAAAGGTTTTACCCCATTTTTCGTGAAAACCTTCGACTAGTACCCAAACATCCTCCCCAATAGGTGCTTATATCTATCAAACAATAATAATATATCCTGGCTTTACGATGTAAATCCGTTCTGGAGGACCGTTTTAACAGTGAATCCCATCGTATTGTTAATCCGAATTATTTCCTGACCAGGAATAAATATGAAGAGTATCAGCACAAGTAAACGTAGTTATGTTAAACTTATAATTAGTTGTCTCGAGCGTGACTTCATGGAATCGACTTAACATAATGAAAAGTAAATAAAATTGTAATTCCACATAAATCATTTGAATAAGCATTAAAAAAACTTTGTAATTCATGAGGAATTACAAAATTTATTAATTTTTTTATCTCAAAAACATATTTAATTCACAAAGGAGGCGCAGAATTATTTAACTGATTACGCATTGTGTGAGTGGTAACAAAACCGAATGAGTTTGAACCTTTAAAAATCACGCGCAAAATCGTACACCGAAATCATCGTAAGCGGAATCCATCGTAAAGCGGGAGTCAACTGATCGCTACCCACCACGCTCCTCGAAAACTCCAAGCCCTCCACTCTCTCAAAACGCCATGCGTAATGCTCGAACGTCTCCTACGTATCCCGTCCCCTCCATCACGGACCTACCGAAAGGGGGCGCGCGTAATTGACATCTGGGACGGGGAGTGTGAAACCCAGGGGCTTCTCACGGAACGCAGGAGGCTCGATGGATAAGGAGATGACGTAACAGACGAACGAAGATGAGGATGGACGATGATGCGGGAGCGAGAAGAGGCGCATGGCATCCATTCCCGCCCTCCTCCTCGCGAGAAGAAATATAACAAGGGGCGAGAATAGAAAGAGTGGCAACGAGAGATTTCCGCCGCGCGGAGGGAAACAAATGAGGACTGTTAGGCGGGGACGGGGCTCATGCGCTGCGCTCCGGTAGGTCCAAAGGGAAAAAGGGGCACGGGCGCAGTTTACGACGACTGGTGACCGTCTGCTTATTGCCCGGTCCAAGAGGTTGAAGGCGCAATGTGGCCTCGGGGGTTTTCCAGACAAATGAGGGGAGGGATTCGGCATTGATCATCGGGCTGGGAGACACTAAATGACGAAAAATTGGAGAGATAAAGTGCAGTCAATCGGAGGGAAGAAGCATCGCCTAGAAAAGTGAGGGCATAAAATACAGCACGGTGACCCCCAGTGAGGGATTCCGTTTTGGTCAAGTTTTATTTTCAATGGCATTGTAGGGATTTCGGAAGAGTACTACGATGAAAAATAACGGGACCACAAACCATATCTCTTCCAAAACGTGTTATAATTATAAGCTTATATTCACAATTTTATCAGATTTAAACTTTTCCCCAAAACTTATATTTAAAAATAACTCTCAACGTCGAAAAAACAAATGAATGCAGATGAAAACAAATGAACAAATGAATATATAAAATGAATGCAGATTTTATAGTACCTAGATTAAAATATTGGTGGTGATTTGTCGACTTTATGTTCATGAATTTAAGAAATAGGTGTCGAATAAAATGTATTAAGAAAGCCACAAATAAATAACGTTTCATCACCACAAAATGAAAAAAAAATATTGCGCAATACTCAGTGCGAAACTGCGGTTTACTGTGGTACAGAAAATATTATTAATCGCATGTTTATAATCCCAATGGCAATGAAGAGTAGGAGTTCAAAAATCAGATTGAAAACGTCATCAGTATTTACACAAAATATTTATCACTACTGTGCTAAAAGACCTATTTATATGGCTACGGTGGGGTTAGGGAATAGTCCAGGTTTGAGTCCCGCCTGGGTAAGTTGCACCAATCCTGCATTTGTGATTCTCTATTATTATATGCTGTATCCAACTCCTCCTACCCCCGATTTAAAGGCTCAACGGTGCTGATTTCGGGGTGAAGCATGTACAGAAATTAATTGTATCTGTTCTCGTGAATTACTTCTTCAGAAATGTGTACTGAAGGAATATGAAAATGAATAATTCCCGAGAATATCGATCGTTGTACAGAGGACGAAAATATTGTCATTTTTGATGACACTAACTCCGATGTTTACGCGAAGCGGATGGAATCAAATGACTTCGTGGAACAGGAAAAGAAGGGGAGTTGAAATGGGAGTGGGTTTATACGGGGAGGTAAATAGGCATTTGCCATGGAGCACAACTGCACGGAGTCAAGGAGACGCAAGGGAGACGATCGCAATGTGTCACCAGGAAGGCGCTCGTGCACGAATATTCCAAGATTGCTTTCTTTCCCATCGAAGGCAGAGCCATTTCAATAACATGCCGTCCTTCATATCAAATGCGGTCGGCGCGCCGCAGTTCCTTTACCCAGGATTTAATCAAAGCCGAAGGGAATATGACGTTATCCTCTGCCATCGAGGCGCTTCTATTCATTTCTATTGGGTGGGTACCACCTGCAAAGACAACTGAATTTGTGTCAATAGCAATAGAGCACTGCCCTTCCACTCGATATCATTATAAGTATTATTTTCGTTTACGTCAGCACTAACCGTCGTGTTTTTCGTGGTCCGTTTACTAAATATCACCGTCTCGTTTCCAGAAAAGTTATTTTGACAATTTTAATTCGACTTTTTATTTACAATTCCTTGGACAAAGCTTAATTGGCTCCAGTAGCAGTTAGAGACGATCAATTCCTTAGAATTGAAAATATTTACGTTTTAATTACAATTCATAATAACAAATACCCAATTTAATGAAAACCAATTTCTAAGCAAGGAGTACTGAGAATTAATAACACTACGCTCTTGGATCAAATTTTAAGTCGCCGCCAAGGCACAAAAATGCTAAACATTAATGATAAAATCCATCAATCGGAATGCAATTTCGAGAAAACTCTGTAGGCACTACATTGCGTCAACATCTATGGTCTTTAGCAGCATTAAAACATAGACGTTGCCAAAGCTGATAACTATATTCTGTTTTAATGATGAAAAAAAACATTAAAGAGTTCTTTAAATGTCAACGCATAATAAACATAACGTGCGTCAACTAAATTTTGTGCCCAATTTTTGTACCTTTTCAAAGTGTTTCCATAACACGATAAAAATAAACTTCATAAAGTCCATGCCTGTTGAAATTAAACCAATTAAGCCGACCATTACTTATTCATCTTTTTGAATGGACCAAATGGTTGACTGCAGGCATACATCGGTGCTTCTGGACGTGATGAGCTACACTTTCAACAAATTATGAATTATTTAATAGGAAAATGGGAAAATGCCGATTTTCGAGGATTAAAATAAAATACAAGAAACCTCGAAAGAGAATCTCCTGCTTGTCGGGATACTAACTAAATGGCTTCGAATATATAGCACAGAAAATTATAATGAAAAAATTTCATAAATACAAGAAAAAGATTACACTCTGGCAAAGAATGGAAACTCGATCCATTATCTGCCGTTTGCCGTTGACTTGATAAAAATAGAATATACGGAAAAATTTGCAGAAGAAAGGAAATTAAGAAAGCCTTCTAGGAACAAACAATGGACATCTGGCAATAAAATTAAGATATTATCTGGATAAGTCGCACGTTTTGATATTCAGAACACTGAAATCGGTCGCCGACTCGATGTTCAAAATCTCTGTTAAAATAGATACTCTTACGCAGTAACATACGATAATGTACTGCCAGTACGATGTGTCCGGGACGTCGCGTCGGTTAGAATGGATAAAATGATTTGAAATGGAAAGAAGGAGATCAGGAAGTTCGAATGAATTCGAGGCCCGGTGAAATAGAGGTGTGTCAAAAGCTGAAGAGCAAGTATTGAGAACTGAACAACGATAAAGCAACAGAGGATGTGATTGAAAGATGATTAATACGTTACCGTGGGAAAGGATAACGGGAAAGGGAATCACATTTGTAAATCGCGAGCCTTCAGGTGTGAATTCTAGAACCCGACATTCAATTAATGATTGGGTCAAATACTCACCTTAAACGATAGATGGTCCTTTTTAATCATTTGATTCAAGCGATTTCGCACAATTCGCGCTTTTAATAACACTTGCCTGCCTTCAAAGAGTCGTGCCACGAAGAGCACGGCTTGACATCACTTCCATCGGAATAGTGTAGCATTTGATTTGGTAATCAAATTGCTTCCGAGTATAGGGATCGTGCTTCCTCTAAATTAAACTCTACGATTTGGATGTAAACCCCGGGCTTTAAATTCAACAGTCGACCCACCAAATCCTCCCTATAACTCCAGTTCAATAAAAAATAAAAAATATAATAATTTTACCCGCGATTACCACGGATGTTCCACAAAAAGTATGTAGCACAAAAAATCAGCACAAAAAAATCGAAAAATGGTCTCACCTATTACCCATCCTAAATGGCGCTTTTCACAGTAGCCCGCAAAGTCTAAGGCCAGCATCTTGCGTGAATATAAGTATACGAAAATAGTAAGTGACTCCAGCGGATTCCTTTTGGTTAAGTCCACCAAGGAGAAATGGAAAGTGGTAAAGGGGACGAAGGGGAGGAGAAGTAGGGTGAGTGGAAAGGGTGAGAGTGACCCTTGAGGCCAGGTCACAGGGATCTGGAGCGGTAGTCCGCGAAGGGAGAAGGGATCAAACGTTATAAAGAGCGTCTCCATGGCCCCTTCTCTCTAGATTCCCGCCCACATCTCCTCTACATATGCAGGGGCATAAAGAAGTGGTGGCAGTAGTGGTGAGACAGCAGAAGTTGAGATGAGGGGGCGGCCAGAGGGAGGAAAAGCTATAAAAAAATGGGCAAAGTGGACGGCGGATCTGGGAAACGAATTGGACGGAAAGGTGGGCATCTGCCCGCTTAAATTGCGTTTACTTGGCAGCACCTACGCAACTCAACTGGGAATTTAAAGATGGAGATGAAATGGCATTACCTGAATTGTTCAAACGCTTGCTGCATGCACTTTTGAATGGTCTTAATGAAAAATAAAAGGGAATATGAAGAAAATAAGAGTATGAAATGTCATACTAAAGGTTGATTGCATGTTGAAAAGATGGATAGTAAAATCGAGGATACTAGCCGTTGAGTCATACGTAGAGCGAAAAATATACAAGAACAAGGCTAATATTTAGGCTATATTCAATAAGGGAACGTATTTGAAAAACTGCTCCACCAGTATTGTTACACAATAATATCACTTTAGCATTTGCATTTAAAGATATAATTTCAAAACACTAGATTAGGATAGTTACTAAAAAATAACTTTAATTTCCGCGATACTGTGAATTAAAGAAACATAATTGGGCAAGATAGAGTTGAAAGAAGCATACAGCTAAGCGAAAATGTTTTCAATTTGTAAGAAGCGTTTCGTTCATTTGATCATCACCACGTATGCATGAGGTGGTGACTTCAGAAATGTTCTTTAATGAGGCAATCATTTCCTAGATATCTCGCAACATTGCTCAAGGTTCAGCTAACAATAATTTTGAGTCAGCTTCAGGATCGCTCTTTAGTCACTTCTATAAAATTAGATAGGTGAAATTAAGGTAAAAATTAAGCAGTGAAATAAATCAGTGTCCCGAAAAAACAAGGAGCGCCTAAATGCACACAAATATTAGCAGTATCCTCGAGCGGATTGGGGAACAAGGATTGATTTCTTAAAAAAAAAAAACGGGGTCTCAAAATGAAAATTTGAAATAAAATTTATAATTGAAAATCAATAACATGTCTATTCCATATATTTTAGAGAGAAAATCTACGGAGAAAAACAGACTAGATTGGTGAGAGAGATCGATTATTAAATCCTCCCAAGTGGAGGGAAATTAGAAACACTTGAGGCAGCCAGATGTGCCCGACAACGAGAGGATCTCGAGGGCACCTTAATCCTTGCAGGACACTTTGAGACGAATCGCACGCAATAAATTACGGCGGAGCCGAGGGAAGAAAACTCTCTCGACTCCCTCACCCCATTCTTCTTCCCCTTTCCACCAACTAAAACGGTAACGAGAACAACAGCCTATGTTTCTGCCGGATAGAAAACTCGGCCTTGTAGAACGCCGAAACGGGGAGGCAAAAACATCCACTCTCCTGTTTGCAGGATCGAAAGTTTTGAAAGGAAAAAGAAACCAAACAAGCTAGGCCCCGGTAGTATCTCGCAGGACGTACTTCCAAGCACAAACAAAAACATACACATACATTTCCCATCCCAAAAGCCCCCAAAAACCCTCCTCCCTCCCCAGAAATTTCCCTCAGCCACGCTATACGTACAACTTTCCCTTTCCACGTGGATGGGAGGAAGTGGGGGAGGGGGGGGGGAGGAGACGGAGCAAAATCCTCGGCGAGAAAAATAGGGTAAGAGAAAGACGGATGGCGAGGATAACACGTCGGATGAATCCAAAAGTGAGAGACGGATTCTCCTGAAACAAAACAGCCCGAGAATTAAAATGACTGGGAGCACTAGAGAAAACGTACGGAGACGGAAAAGGCGGAAGACAAGGAGTTGAAAAAAATAACGGGAGAAAAGCAGAAGAGGAGACGGTCCTCTTCGTTTTGACATGACGGCCAGAGAGTCGCCAGTGAGGATACCTTCGGACGATAGGAGGAAAAGAATGGGGCAGAGACGGAGAGAGCGCACATGTCGGCGTCACACGAGTGTATTCCCGACTGGTGAGAGGTACCTGCTAAGGTGCGTATCTATTACCATACTCCTGCACCACGGTTCTCAAAGGAAACAAAGGGTCATTTTTCCTCATCAATATCTCAAAAGCATAATTCTACTTCATTCATGATGTTAGTTCATGCAACAGGATTTTTGTAAAGGATTTTTAAATGCTAAATTCTTTTTTCCCTGCATTTATGCAATAATAAAATCGAAGATTTAATGATTCGTTACAGTTTTACTGAAGACCATAATTTTAATGATTATAAAGGTATTGACTATCTAACAATACATGATATAATCGATCATCTCATTCCATTTACATTGCAATGGAGAATGAGCATGTTACTATTTATATCCTATAAAGTTAGTGACGATGAAGAGACCGAGGGAATATATGCAATTTTATGCAATATTTCACAATATTTCATAAAAGGAAATATTATTATCACTATCAAAAGAAAAAAGTCACGCATCTCTGAAGTTTTCTGTTGAGTAACAGTGATTATAACTGGGTTGACACAAAACATGAATGTTGGAATTCCACAAGTTTTCTACCGTTTCCAGATGGTTCAAAGCTCCCTGCTATGCATGAAACATGAGTACTTTCCTTATATTGCTAATAGGTACATAAGAAACCTATACTAGAGTAAATATAACTGATTGACATCTAATAAATAATTTGGCTGAGAGAAACCGAGGAATTTTTACGCTTTATTCATACAATTTTCAGTAAAATATTTCATTCAACTGTTTTTGAACAAAATTTCGTGATGAGCTCCGTGGATAAGTGGTATGGGGAAGGTGGGCAACGCCTGCTTTTCCACCCGCTTAATAAATCCAAGTCGACGCGCGTCGGAGAGGCGGCGTTGCGGGTGAAAGGGAAGAGGATCTGCCCGCGGGCGGCTGAGATGAATGGGGACAGGCTGAAGGGGGCAGGCTGCTAAGGACGGGGGTGTGTGTATGAATGTATGTGAATGCACGGGGGGGGAAGGACGAACACAAATCCCACAACAAGAAGAAAGGAGTGAGAGAGAGGGAAAGAGAAATTAGGAGAGAGAGAGAGAGGAGAGACTAGTGCGACGTCCGACACGAATGACTATCGCAATCTTCCCGTCGCAACCCGCGTGAAATATCGTCGGGACCTCGACCGAAACAATAAGGCCCTCTCTCAGGGTTTCCAAAGGTAAATCAAATCTTTCTCCTTCCGAGCCGGGTGGGGGGGAGGGAGTAGTGGCGCGGTTGTTGTGTAGGGGAAGGGATAAGTACAAATGGTTTCGCACGGTGAAGTTGAGGGAGGGGTAACGCAAAAGTGAAGCGTTTTACGGACGCGGGGGTTGTACAATTTATTCGTCACAACGCGGGTCTGTCGTGGGACGGAGGCATTGCATCCGAGCATGCGAGCAGGTAAGAGTTATGGCGAAGTCGGGAGAAGTATTACTCCTAGTTTGTATTTCTCATAAAAAGCAGCTGGGTCTGGCACGACTCATGTGAAGATATGTATACTATACCCCAGCAAACGGATGTGATTATCTCGGGCGTTTCTACCAGCAACCAATGGGATGCGCTGGTTCATGAGCCCCTTTGGCTGAGGATAAGTGGGATGGATAGCTCCATAGATGTTCACTTATAAGATAATCTATCGTTTATCATATTTTTTTCGAAAACTTGTGTTCTGATGAAACAACAACATGTTTTCATGTTTTGATTTGACCATAAGTAACGAAAAGAATTTATAAAAAATGTCGCCATATTGTTCCGTCAGTGGCGGTACCTTACCTCACTTTCTTCAACTAGTATCTTCTTCTTCAACATTTGGCTCACTATTTAACGGCTGCATGATCAAAATACTTGGTGCGACTATAGACAAGCGTCATTTTTGATGCAATTCCATTCGTTTTCTTGATCACAGAAATTATGATAGCAACACATTTTTCCACCACAACACAATAAGAAGAATTTTCAAATTTTAGGGGCGTTCTTTGAATGTTTTTGCCTTAGAACGGTAGCTTAGAGAATGGTTTTAGTCTGAAAGTCAGGGATAGGGTCAATTGACCAACAAATCGGAAAACAAATTTCGATTCCAATGTATACGAAATATTAATGTAGGACTTCAGTTTGGAATAGAGACATCAGGCTATCACTATTTCACTCGTTGATTCCCAAGTCAACAGCACAGAAAAATGTCCTTCCCTTGTTGAAAAATCCCAAAATTTATGTGCAATTTAATCCTAGATGAAAGCCTGTTTTTCTTTTATATGCTTGCTTACCCTATAAAGGATATCCCCATAAAATATTCAATAAAAAGTTTTGAAACAGAAAATTCATTTTTATCCGCAATGTTTCTACGGATTATATTATATTTTGAAATTTTCATCCTCATAACACTACCTACAACATAGTAAGTGTAGATAACAGAGACCATGAAATTTGCGGTAGCATATACAGCGTGAAAAGAGTTACGGCTCTTAAGCGGAAATATCAAGATGATAGGCAAAAAAATCCCGGATAAGTACTAACTATGGAGAATAAAGTGACCTTGCTTTCGTAAACAATGGCAATATCAAGAAGAGAAAAACTAGGAAATTGGACAAAAAAATAATAGAAGAATGATGTATAACTCGAAAGGTTCCACCATACATCAAAACACCAAGCTGAATTCCATTCCTAGACAAAAGCCAGACCTAAAAGGTGGAACAGTTACGGCAATAGATTCGAAAGTTCTCTCGTAGGAAAAAAAGTGACCTAGGATCAAAGTGAAAAACAAACTCTTTCAGTACTATGGGACCGAATGATTTTGGGTACAGGAAAAATAAGGAACAATAAAAGTATTCATACATTCCTATGCTAAGTAAAATATTCTTTCTTTATCGACGAAATTGGTGATTAAAGCAAATACATTTATGCGGCAGCGTACATTTTTAATTACCATTAATTAGGAACTACCGTTCTTTTTACTGAAGTACTCTCTATGGCGGAAATCTTGTGAAAAAATAATGGGTGGAGATCAATCAGTATGTAGAGCAATATTTTCTAAATTATAATTTTATCAATGATGTTTCATCCTCATTTTGACAGGATGCTCCACATTGAAATAATAACATGACTCATCTTGACGAATATCTCTTAATGATGGAAGATTATGGTAAAAGAGAGGGAAAAAGAGAAAATCTTCACATTCAGCAGCGATTGCACTGCTCGAAAAATGGCGAATATAAACTCAGTGAATGAAGCCGAACCTATGTTATAAATGAAATCAATGAAGGTTATAACAAAAAATAGACTAATAAGCTGAAAATCTCTTACTGAACGGTAATAAATTGAAAGCTATGTAATAAAAAGGTACAGATTTTCAATATTTATTTCTTCTCCTCCCATATTACACCATATTTGAAGCTAATAATATAGTAAGCATTTACTAAATTATTTTCATGCTACCGGGAACTATTTCATTCAACAAAGGCCGTGCAGCGCAAAACATATACACAATGCGTGCCATAAACCATAAGGGTTTTTGAAGATTTTAGCAGGAATCAACGGCTGGGAAGAACTTAGGGAGTAAAACGCAACCTGCCCTACCCATCGGTGTGCTCTTCCTCCGATCGCGCCTGAGCAGTTATGCCACCAGCTTCTATAAATGTTCCGCGGGGCGTATGACATTCCGGGCGCAGAGCCTGCTGCTGGATGATTCATGGCGGAATCGTTTGAGATGGCGGATGGGAAAGACGGATGGAGAAGAGGCCGGGTTTCGAATGGCTAAGAGAGGGGCGGATATAAAGCCAGGGTTCCTCCTCTTAGTTTTCGCTCACGACGGGCCCTCGCACATGCTCCTTTCGGCCTGACGGGAGAACGGCCTGCTGCTTCGGTTGACGCTGAATGTCCCCAGAAGCAAATTGATGAATTAAAAAAATCCGATATGCCAATAAAATTGGTCGGATTTTATCAAGATTTTCAGTTAGCTGATAAAACTCTCAAACGTAATCATTAATAAGCCAATCCAACCTGGCTTTTATCGATACATACACTACTTTTACATCAAATCCAATGCACTGATTTGATTCCGACAACGGTGATAATTGCATTGAAAAGAAGATGTATCAAGTCGGCAGCTTTATTGCAGAAAATGTATGAATGTCAAGACGTATTGAGTCGTAAAAATTGTTCCAAATAGAAAATAGGTAGAAAAATAACGAACAACAATACTATAAGATGATACTGGACTAACTGAAGATGGCCAAAATATTTCGCACTTTCGACAATATACGCACACAAAAACAATTATCATACCTTTTCATTATGAAATTAATTAGAATAAGTAACTACAATGAATTATTTCATTGATACTAACCTGTTAAAACACATTTTTATCATGCATAAAAAAAGAAAAAGTGTAACAGCATTTAGAAGCCACTTACTATTCCTATCTGAAAACCTTATCGGAGTTTCTAATGGCTTTCATTTATTAAGGCACCTCAAAATTGCAGTATTGACGCCAATCAACATCAAAATTTAAGAGTAAATTTATTGAGTGACGCCAAATTCTAGTCTTGAATGCATCAGATGTGAGAACTAAATCGAAATTGCAAACAAAAAAATAGACTCGCAATCATGAAAATCACTTACTGAAGAAATTAAGTGGAGTCCATCAAATCATTCTAGAGCGTTATATTAATTACTTCTTCCTTTTTCTATTTAAAGTTTTATTTAACAAAATATAAATTCCACCCACCCCCACGCTTATTGGTGAGTAGGTCAAAATGTGAGAAAGCATATTCTGGCTTTGCCGCCGAGATTCGCTCTTTTCTGATGAAAATCGGAGAAATAAAAAGCCTCGTTCCGAATTTGTCACATTGAGTGCTTTCACTTTGAAATGTAAACATCTCGTCTACCGTCTAAATATCACTCGAAAACCTTTGCACGAGTGAACGTTAAATCCGTGCTCCGCTCTCAATGCAAAATTGTACGTGGGAATCATTGATAGAGGCCTTAAAATACAATTAATCACTCATACGCAATCACTTCGCTGGGTCGGGTGATTCGCATCCACTTTAAACTTTTAGAATATACGATGGCACCACAAAATCGACTTAAAATACAATTTGTGATTCAATTTCACCATTCGCCTTTGTCTCCTTCGCTGATTTATAATATTCCCATTCTTTCCCGGTAATGGAAAGCGTTGGAGTTCTAAAACTAACGTTTGCCATGCAGCACTAAAGTCTAAAGGATCGAAAAATGAAAACATTTTTCACGAAGCTGTTACCCTCAAGAAGAAGAAAACGCAAATGTTATATTTCGTTACCACTCTACAGTTAATTTATTTCACTAAGCCTGAGATTCATAAATAGCATAAAAAGGCTTAATATTAACGTAGAAGTACATATATAATTAAATATTAAAATGTACAAAAATACGATAGGATAACTATGTAAGCAATAACTATGTTCATAATTTGATACCGAGAAAACTTAAGCAAATACCACTGAGCGAACTACAGGCTTTGATATCGAACTAAAGCCAATAACAAACACTTGATTAACTAAATTATGCGCATGCATGGTAAAACCAAAGCTGAGATAAGTGAAAAGCAATCGCCCCTCTCAAACGAGAATCCAAGGCGCAACATATTAACGCTAGCTTCACACAAGGGTGTTCGATTCCAGGCAATAAATCATTTAATATGAGCAATGCGGTTGCCAGTAATGAGGAAATAGTAACATGAAATTCGATTTCATTCAGTATCCATCCGTACGATGTAAAGGATCAGCTTGTGAAGGATAGGTTAGGCTGTGGCTTTCTGACGTACAGCGATTTCAATCATTTGAACATCAATAGCCGCCGAACTATTTCGATTCGGTCAAAAAAGGAAGCACAACGGGCGCAAAGATGAGAATGTGTAACCGATGTACCGTTATTATCAAGCGGGTTCATTGTGGCCCGTTTGATGATTTTGATTTCGCCGTCATTTCGTAATTTCCAGCCCAAATTGATATCCTCAGCTGATATTACTCACGCGCAGCTTGGCTTCAATAATTAGACGTGAAAATATTGATGTCCTATCAATGCAAGGCATTGATAACTTGACTGTACGATTAAAAACCAAATTTAATACAAAATACATACTCCTTAGAGGATGTGGAGGAAAAATAAAAGAAAAAGATATATTTCTCCAAAATAATTTCAGGAGCTGAAGATAACACTTGATATAAAAATTAAATGGAGATAATTACTAATACTTTAAGGAAAGAAATTTTTTTTAGTATTACAGCACTCGCAGTTTTGTGAAAACAATATTTTGTAATGTCTCACCCTCATTATCACCATCAGAGCTGAGATGAATTGAAAGAAAAATGTAGTAGAATACATGCATCAATTCAATTTAATAACAAAACCAATTAAAAAACAATTTAAAAGCTCCTATGTACTCGGTCTCGCATTTGACTGCTACCTGGTTACCTGGTAGGAAATCGGTTCACAACCTTTAGTTTTCGCTTTTTTTATATACTTTCCAAAATTTTCACTCCAGCAACGGCCATAACATTGAAGTCAAGGGGGTCGTCATTATTCCTATGTCATCATTTTTCCTATTACAAAACGACTCTCCGTTTTTTTTGCCGGTTAATTCCTATTTAGAACGTGTAAGCAAACAAAAGCACTTGAAATTGCTCGTAAATAAGACCCTGCCCCACTTCGTAGGAAATCTCAGCACAAGAGGAAAATCGCCATTAGCGATGGAATCGCTAATAGCGGGATATCACGCCTTCAAGTACTGAAATAATCTCGGGCTAACCGCAAGCTACAGGGAGCCAAAAAAAGGAGCACTCCCCACAGCTGTACGCCATCCTTGGCCTGTTAACTGTTATCTCATTTACTTCCACGATCCCAGTCTGCGCGACCGAAAATCGGAGCGCCTGCAATAAATCAGTCAGGCAATTGCCAGAAGACCTGGGGTGCGGAGGGTGCGGGAAGGAGGGACCGAAGGGCGCAGCGCTAGACGGACGGCGCGGGCGGCGGCCGCACCCGTGGTTCAATCTGCGGCAACCTATCGCAGCCCTTAATGGGCCAGCGGCTCCACGTATTATAAGAGGCACCATCGATACACACGGGACCCAAGTATTCCTTCCCCACAACGGCTTGCTGCCTGGGTTACGTTTAACGAGATTGGAACTGAATACTTATTTTCTCTAGTTGATATTTTGCTAAGAAAATTGTAGTTCCTAAGAGTTATGCTTCACGTTGATATTGCAAAAATTATTTACTACAATTGACCGTTATTCGCTGCAAATAACATCAAAGACCCATTCTTTACCGAAAAATATATGTGCCGTAAATTCTCAAAAATTTAGACTAGAAAAAATAAAAACTAATTAAACCATAAATTTTATTCTCTACAGTGATAGTTAATCCTGAATAGGTTTTATTTAAAAGTATAACTCATTTAATACATGCTGTTCAAAAGTAGAAGACAGAAACAGGAAAAATTAGGGCAAATAAAAAAAACTGAGAAAGACTACAAGTATATTTTCAGGATTTATTTCTATAATTTTAAGCATGGAGCATAACGAGAAAGAAAGAATAACGAGCAAAGTTATCCAGGGTATCCTCCAATTTGTACACTTAATTGGTCACTAAAACCGTGAATCAGCATACTTTTCTCGCTTTCCAACACGTAAAAACTCGGGAAAATACACATTAATCCATTACTTGACTCAAATACCTTTAATCTGGATTATTCGGGCCTCAAACCGAACGAATTAGCATTAAAATATCCTTTTTTTGCATTACTATAAATACTGCAAACGTAAAAATTATAATAAAGAAGCATAGAAATATCATCATTAAATAATCAATACAGAACATCTCAAAGAAAACTACCAAAGTAAAAATGTATAATAATAACGCATGAATGGAAATAAGGGACATGTAATCTGGCAAATATAAAAGAATACGAAAAAAAAATCAAATAAACTCTGCCAGAGCTTATTTGTGGGAATGACGGCAGAGTTTGCGCCAGGGAAACTAGGGAATAGAGAGCGGTGGCGAGCTCCACTCCGGGACAATAAATTACCCAACGGGACCTCGTTAGGACCCGTTAGACCCCAAATCTTCGAGTACTCAAGGCCGGAGTAAACTTATTACATTAGCGCGGAGTATTCCCCAAATCAGTTCGCGTTAAGGCCCCCACCTCCGAAGACCACCTCTTCGCCCACAAGACGGGAGCAGCCAGGAGAAGAGGGGGATGCTGAGAAAGAGTTAGGTAGATCAGGAAGGGATGGGGAGGATAGGCAGATGGGGTGGCGGGAAGCAGAATCTCCTTGGTGCATGTGAAGGAAGTGGTGAAAATGATCTAAAAGTAAGGGAACTTTATAATGTGGGGAGATACTTAATTATGGAACACCGTAAAAAAGATATCAACTTTTCTTTCCTCAGAGATTTGGGTAGCTGAAATAAAATATTATTTCCACGTGAAATAATTTCACAATATAGCCACATTTTAAATGAAAATTTTACAAAATTAAACTCGAATATGCATCAAAATTTGTTGAAGACATTAAAGTTACCATTAAATACCATTAAAGTTATCTAAATAATGAAAATAATGTTCTCGTGTACAAGTATTCAACTTTTTAATATATCTTTAGCGTATACAAAATTGTACAGATGAAATACGTTAGTAATAGAAATTTTAAAAAATCTCACCAAACAAACTTGAGCCATTGGTGCTTAGTAAACCGCAACAATTGTGGTGAAAAAATCGGAGCTGAAGTCACAGATATCTATTTCCACATGTCTAAAAAAATTAACTAATATGCTCTTTCTTGATCTGTACTAGGTACATCGAGGCCTGAGGTATGTTGCCAATGAATACTATATTTTTTCTGCAGAAGAAGAGAAGCCACAAGAAAACCGACTAAAGTATTTCATATATTTGATTACCGTACATGCTGCTCACGCAGCAAAATATTCCATTCATCAAAAATAACTTAAGGCATTGAAAATTCACTAGATGAAATTTGACCGCAATAAAAACATTTTGATTGGCATATCATAATAATGTGAGCTATCACTTCTTGATTAACTATATCTCTACTGAAAAAGTGTATATACTGAGGATCACGGACGAGGACAACGTCTGTGGGAAATTGAGCTTTAACTCGATCTGAATTTGTTATTTCGATACTTAAAGAACGTCATCAATAAAACCCGACTTTATCTTTAAATGGAAACGAAGTGGCTGGATTGAGTCGTTGAATAGATCCTTGCAGTCTCGGTGGAGTTTCCTTTAGGATACAATGGGTCTTTGGAGCCGATACTTCTAAGCCCGGCAGTACATTGCAACATGGACACTCTAAACTCCCTTACAGCCGAGTCCAACGGCCTCCTCGGAGCCCTACCCCCCTCCCCCCCCAACAACCCTTCCCGCACACGCCGGGTCAAGAAAAAGAAGGAAGACTCTCTTCCAACCCTGTATATCCCGACAATCCGACCAGCTCCTTCTCCTGAGCTACCTGCCAAATAGCCCCGCCTCCAACCTCTATACTATCACTCCTAGGCACATTCTCCCTCCTCTCCATGTATTTTTTCCTTCCCCCACTTTAAATCCATTCAGGTCCCATCCCTCTTTCCATTTCCAGGGACACCCCACTTCACTGCTGAGGAGGTGGAGACCACATCTCGTCCACATGCGAACGCACACTCTTTGCCTGTTTCCAGCTTTGCCAAAGTTTCCGGCCAAACTCTCACGACTCCAATGCGAGGGGTGTTGGAGTGAGGAAGGATGGTAGGGGGGGAGGGTGGTGTAGGAGGGGCATATAGGAGGGGGGAGGGGGTGAGTAGATCTTCGAAGTTGCCCCGTGCGTCTTCCAAACTCAACCAGTCTCCCATTCCGACTCCCTATATCGCCGTCCCCAACCCACACTCCAAACTGTTACTCTCTTTCCTTGTTTTCGTCCTCAAACCCCTCACCCCCCCCCCCTCATCCATCTGCTTAGATTTCAGCTCTCTTCCAATATAAAAGGAAGAAAGTCCGCACGGATATTTCGAAATTTCATTTAGCATGTTTACGATTTGATAGCCATTGTGGGATTGGGAAAAAATTGCAAAAAACATCCTCTCAAAATCACAAACGCCATGTATAACAAAACTTAGCTCCAATATTATCCAATTTATTAGACCATATATCATATGCAAGCATCTAATTTGTTTATATGCGTGCATATAGCAGCTAATACCTAAACGAAAATATGAAAGCTAAGTTTGATTGGCTTATCCAATTCTTATACATACAAAGAAAAATTTTTTTTCATTATGTTTTGTAATCATGATATGTTGATCACGAAAATTAGCTCGATGGCGTAATGCATGGTAACGAAAACATGGAAAATGTTTAGAAGCTAAATATTATGGGCTAACATTTGATATGACATACCGTTCAAGATTATACTGACAATTTATTGAGAGATATGTTGCACAAAAGGACCTCCCACCTTAGATAGATCAAAATGAAACAGGTACACGTATAGTAGAGTTTAAAATCATTCTCATTGTTAATTCCCCTTCATTTTAGCATAAAGAGTAGAAGTTTAGAATTGGATGCTGTGGAACTGGTCTAAATTTTCTGAAGGAGTAAGCTAATTATTATATTAACCGCGAATTCATAAAAAAACAAACATGACGTTATACGAAAAGTTATAAATACTCCGTAAACAGGAAGAAAAATTGACTGCGGTCGTGATTAATAATACTTGTCTTATTAAAAACATTCCAATTACCTGAAAACACGGATAAGACTATCTATCATATTTAATGAATCACCGATTCTATGAGAGAAATCAGTCCTTTGATATCGAATTACATTTTTTTCGCCGATAAATTTTGGAAGATTTCAACGAGACTAAAATTTATTTTATTAAAAAATCCACACGACACTCCTGGGAATAGTGTTCGGTTTCCATCGCGGCCATAAGGAACTCCAGCTCGTCCAAGAGCTCGTTAACGTCAGCAGCATCTCCTTTACCTGCAGTCACTGCAGTTCAACCCAATGCCCCCCCACTCCCATTCTTCTCCAGACAAGACTGCTCCGCACACAGACGATCCCAACGCACTCCCGCACACGTTCCAACACACTCAAAACCTATCCAAGCCTCCGCTCACTTCTCTCCCGCAAACCCCATTTGCTACGGAGTTTGAGAGCGGACTTAAGGCAATGGGCTGGCATTAATTCCTCTTTAACCGCCGACAGGTGTGCTATTTTCTCGTCTTTTCCTTCCCGCCAGCCACCTCACACTCCCTACCTTCCCACATCCTTCTCCTCGCAGTACCTTACGTATTTCTCCACCCACGTATCTTTTCTATTAAACCCTTTCCCTCCCCCGGCACACACACGCCCCCCGGGGATATCCTTCGCTCTCACCGGGACAAAATCCGCGCCCGCACTACTTCACTCTTCGTGTGCCAGAACCGCTCGCGTTTAACCTCTCAAGACGTCGCCGTCTTCTTCTTCGCCTTCCAACAATACGCTTCCAGAAGCTCTATCGCACTCCCACCTTTGATCTCTCCATTTTGGATCTCATTGTGGCGTGCACAACTGCACCTCTCCCCCCTTCTCCAGCACCTCAGATCTCTCCTCATCACAATAGAGTCACCCGTTACCTCATACGACCCCTTCTTTCACATTCCATTAGTTTCCTTCGCAATTCGACTCCTCACTACTTCGTTAAATCCTGATCCTACCACCTAATTTTTGTCAATGGCATTTATGAAGGATTTATGATGATTTCTCATTACTTTACTAAATAATATGAATTACTTCACAAAAAAATATGAATCAAGCGGCATCAATACTCAGGGAAGTGGTCAATACTCAAAAAGTGCCCACAAAAGTTAAATTGTGGCGGTGGATATGCAACGTGTGTAACAGGAGTCGCTATATGCACGGATATAAATTGCACAAAGTATAAAATAAAAATGGTATTAGAAGAAAATATTTGAGCTACAGCGATGAAAAATTAGTTTTGAAGGATTTGGCGATGAAAAAGCTCCATCAATTGAATTGGCTAGTGTTTCTGAATTTGATTCTTTGTTACAAGAATAAAATCCAACAATAACTAACCGATATCAGGTGCTAATGTAAGGATATCCATTGGAAAGAACAGTAAAAATGTTATGATGTGGTCGTTAAGGGGTGAACTAGTACCAACCTGGATAAGAGAAATAATTTAAAAATAATTTCATGCAGGACGTTATGATATAAAACAGCAATATTTCCAAAAGCGGAGGAATTGAATGCACTGGTAAACGCTAGAAAAATTACTTGTCAACTAATACTGTCATTTTTCAATAAATTTGGACAAAAGATTCAATATCGATTGTATTTTACAAATTTACCCAAAAATGGGGTTAAATGGTTTTCTTTTGAAGCTACCTCCTTTTTGTGAACACCGAGAACTGAAATGGTTTATCGCAATACCTGTTATTCCATTGTGAACGAATTGAAAAGGAAAGAACATGAAGAGTGGATCAATGGGATTGATATTCCGAGACTGTCTATTCGTGGATGATTTAAAATCTCACAAAGTGAATGATCTGCTCACTAAACCACAAAGATAAAACCACACAGCTGAAGCCAAGCAAGGGTGAAACCCAACCGTTTCATTCACAAAGGTAGCGCGAGCATTCCGACCGAGTGGGTTGCGGATGGGAAAACTCGAACGCGATGATGGTAATAAACACATTGCTTTCGACATTTGAAGCGATGGGAACAAAGGGAAAGGCTGAACCGGAAAGACAGAAAACGGAATCAAACGGGGAAAGCGTCTCGGATGCGAAGGAGGGACGCGAGGAAGAGAGAGAAGAAGAAGAAGAAGACTGGGATGGAAGGATTCGTAACAGCTAAGTTGCGCTGTCGGCGGCGGATATTCGAGTTTTCGGAGGGCAGCCATGCTTGGAAGAGATGTGATGTCAGATGCGTCGAGTCAGTGACAGGGGGAGGCATTGCTAGCGATTCGGAGAAATGAGAAATGGCGCGGAGTTGTCCCGGGAAGATACGCAAGATGGCTGCGAGAGGGAAAAAAAGAGGAAGGAAAAGATAGGGTGAAAGGTAGAAAACGAAAATACGAATGGGAGAAGCGAAGGGGAAATTCGAGCCAAGATCAGCCGTTTCGCTAAGAGAATCGATGTGGTAAATGAAATGGGATGGATACTGGAAAGTAACCGGAGTGAAGCCGGACGTAACGAAATCAAGGAGAGGGAGAGATAGACACTGAAATATTAGCCAAACCTCACAACTGTCAAAGGAAGTGGACAGAGAACAAATGGAGGTATTTATATAAATAAGCTCAATCGAGTCATTTCAGCTGCAAACTTATTTAATAATAACAAAAATATCAGCTGATTACGAAACAAATATTGAATACCAAATGCTTTGAAAACCAAATTCATATTAACCTCTTTCAACTTCATCACTCAATGTAAGAACGAGAAAAGTTGATGGCAATCTTTAAGTGGATTCCTTAAACCTAGGTGCTACATTATGCAACCAAAGCACAACTTTCCAAAACAATATACTTTAAAGTTAAAGTCATTGGTGCTCAAACTACTACCCTCACCATCATCTTCCTAGCCATCATCAATATAAAACGACCCTGCGCTACGTAAATTGTAGTAAAAAGGTAGCACCATATGCTAAAACATTCAAGCCAATTCCCTCTCCTTTTGTAAAGAGATCTCGGGTTTGGCACCGAGTAACACCAGTAAAGCAGTCGATGACCGAGAGAATTTTACAAATATTACTCGCCAAAAAAACCTCTTTACATAAATAAACTCTCCCTCACAAATTTTCACGCAAACATAAAATCACGATCTGAAATAAATCCGGACCGGTTTCGATATGATCCTTCACCCGTCGACACTCCATGAAAATCAAAGCCGATAACAAATGAGCGAGGCGAGGGAGAAACCCACATATATAGATGAACGGTCTCGAAATAAATAAATAAAATAAGGAGAGGAAGGAGGCAGCAAGGCGGAAGACGGATGATAGCGAGTGAAGTCGCGGAGCCGACGGAAGTGCGTGACGGAGGAGTGACGAGGGAGGGAGAGGAAGAGTGAGCGATGAGTCGAGGAAAAGAGAAAGGAAGACGAAGGCTTAAAAAGAACGAGGGGAGAAGCGCGCGAAAGGGGAGGGGGGGTGGAGACAAAAGACGCTCGAAATTAAGCGTGCGTGAAATGGAGGAATAGGGGGATGTCTTATATACATCTATGTATATAAAAAAAAAGGAACCGGAGAAAAAGAGAAAATTGGCATCACACGGCGACGGGGCGAGAAGTTTCGAACGCATTGGGGCGGAGACTTTTTCAGGGAGGAACGGAGATTAATGAGGAGGGAACAATGGAGAGAGAGAGAGATGGAGAGAGAATGGAGGTCAGAGGGAGAGAGAGTGGAAAATGGTGGGATGCGGGCAGGTTAGTGAAAAAGGGGACCAACTGGAACGCCAATGACGGGCATAGGAAAATGATGCCAAACCTTTTGACGAGAGCGAGCCAGCGAACATTAATTAAAGAAATCCATTTCCATCGGGATCATATGGGGATTTTTTAAAGCTAACACATGCGTTGGCATATCGAACGATTGATAATAGCTGTTTGAGTGTCTAAAATACAAGATTTAATTATTAAAATAATTATTAATCCGGCGAATTAATATTGTCTCTTAGACACTAAAACATTCATTACCAATCGTTCGATACGCTGACGCATGAGTTGAATTCAAAAACCACCTTATGATCCCGATTAATGGTGTTTAAAACTGTTTTCATTATATTTTCCTAGATTAATCTGAGAGAATTGATGAATGGAGAGATAGAAGAAATAAGTGTCAAGGCAATGAAGTGTTTGATTCACCGAGGCCACAGGTATTACACCTACGGTAGAGTTCACAATACGTCTAAGTAGCAACTGTATTCTTGATCTGGTAACTAAAAGTCATAATTAAACCAATGCTACCAGTATGTTCAACATACTAATTTCATACATTCTAAACTCACGATGAATTTACCCGTTGCACTCTTGGCGCCACAAATTATAATATACATTCCACTATTCAACTCGACGCTCGCCACAAAACGCACAGGGTCCATAACTAATCGATGCAACCCAATGTTTAGAGTGGATAATTGAGGGTGGAGCTCACCGTTGACTAAGCCTAAGGCGTACGAACAAAGCATTCTAGGAATGGGGTCAATCCCTTTCCTTGGGCCACTTCACACTTCTAGGATTTGTTTTGGGGCGCTCAAACGCTTCACCCAGGACTTGAACCCGGGCCCTTTCGGTCAGCCACCAATCGTTCTACCCACTACCATGTTTCCATACGCAAAAGCTTTAAGAAATATGAATAAAATAAAATTCGAACACATCAAAAAATCAGCGTCGAGGTACCCGGAATAACACACATTTCAATAAAACGCCAGAGCAGGCAATTCACCAGAAAATACGGATATAATAATACAAGAAAAAGCATAAAGAAAAATCCTCAACTTTTTTTTTTATTGCACCTACTTCAAAACGGTGAAGTTGCGATTATCAATATTAACTAGCAGAACAACAACAATCAGCCACGCTCTGGTAGGTGAAGGAAATAGCACCCTAGCGGGATATCAACCCACGCCTTATATATGGGAAGGCGAAGACTTACCCCAAACGCCATGGAGGCTATCGCTGATGGGAGGAGGCGAGAAAAATACTTGAGAGAGGTCGCACGCCGGAGAGTAAGTATATCAAACCAGGATAAATGGAAGCTGTGGGGATGGCTGAGATTGAGAAAAATAAGGGGAGATACCGTTCGAAACCGATAAAAAAATAAACAGGCCTCCGATCTAGGCATGCGGGTGAGGACCCTCAAGGGGGTAAGATCGGGGCAGGGGGGTTGTTTTGGGGGGTCGGAATCGGGGAGAGTATGGCATGGGATGTAGAGTTGGCGTTGGCTGCGGGAAAAGGCGCGGAAGGTAGCGAGGGGGCAGGAAGCTCTCGCGATGGATGGAGACGGATGAAATTTTAAAAGCCACTCTGTAGAGAATTGAATGGAGGCTTAACTGACTTTTATTTCACGCCAGAGTGGCACTCTTTCTCGCTTTTTTCCCTATGGGCGGGCAGGATGGAAAATAACACTAGCGTCTCTTGGCCGAATTATAATAGGAGTTATTGCCAGTTCGAGAGAGTGAGTGTAGCTTTTATTTTATTCGGGCCATGAATCTCAGTAGGGCTGCTCTCCATATATTGTGCGAACGGTAGGAAAAAATGAGACGACGTGACACACAAATAGGCACAAGGCTCCCATTGGTGCACCCATTTTTTCTAGTGAACGAATGTTTATACCACTTTAATGGCTGAATGGCATTCCCATTATTAAAAGGGCACAGTCACTAGTGTGAATAAAGAAAGCATAAAAAGCAATGGGTGTCAACTTTAAGAGAAAATTTTCGGGGAAGCATTTTTAATTTTAATTTGGTGTTTTCTGGCATCATTGAAAATGAAAACTGGATAAGCCTCATTCTGCATGGAGGCTTTGACGCGAAAGAAGGAGAATAGCAATTTTGCGTCAAATAACATGAATTTGTCCGGAATTTAACAATGTCAATTAATGACCCACAAATCATGCATAAAAACCTAGTCATATCAAGTGGTAAATAAGCGTGGAAATCAAATAATTTTTATCAGTGTTATCAAGTAAATATAGAATTTTTATGTTCAATGAAAACCCATCTTCATTACAATAACTTGGGAAAAAGAGGAAGAAATACCATAAGGAACATTCAGTCAGCAATTACAATGGTAGAAAAGTGTTAAATGAAATTGCTTAAAGCCAACTCTCTCATTATTTACCTCCTGTACCTACGATTGAGAGCGTCAAAAAGACGATTTGACCTCGCAAAAGAAAAATAAATACACCAATACTGGCGATCGGTAGCCATAGACTACAAATTCCTTATCATTTGTTAGGACCACTAACCATAACAGGTGTCTCATTCATGCTCTTAAATAAAATAGCCAATCTCACCATACTCGATCTCATTTAAGACTAAACCACACCACTCACGCAAACATGTTAGCGTATTGAATCGGGAGGCAAAAATTCTCTGCGCCGTGCCTCAATACTCGGTTTATACGAACCTTTTTTCATACATGGGACGACTTCTTGGCATTATATCGTGATAAACGCGGACGATTCAAAATAATCACGAGAGCGAAGAGCAGCTCACCACTTTGTGAAGTATTTCTTCCATAAGAGGGTATAGTTGAGTGACAGCACTCTCGCAAGGAAAGGAAATTTTGCCATGAATTGGAGTGATGGCCAACGCAAGGATTTAGGACAGGGAGGAGGTCGCGGAAGACGTGGGCGGGGGGAGAATTCAAGTCACGTGGGAATATAGGCGAGGAAGTTGCGGTGGGGGAGGGAGAAGCCGGAATCAGAGGGGTAGGCAGAATAGAGAGAGGGGAGGGGAGGACCGTTAACCAAATGAGGAGAGAATGAAGATTTATGGGATAGGATTGGCAAGGGAATAGGAGAGAGATGGATTGAAATCGAGAGTATGAGGCGAGCAAGATGGACACTGAGGGGAAACAACGCGATACGACGCTGGCGGGAGAAGACGAATGGCCGCCGCGATTTGGAGAATTGGTTCAAAAAGCGGACAAACGTAAAAAAAAATAAATTGATGAAAAAGAATGAAGACACTTCAGTTGAGAGAGATAAAATCGGGCATCAAAATGAATAGAGGCCAAAGTGGAGAAAATATGCAGATCACGGGTGAAAATTCAAATAATAAATAGCCTACATTATAAAAAGAGTGTTTTTTCTTATCAGAGTGGTTTCTACTAGGGAAGATAAACAAATATTCATACGTGGAAAATGAAATTCTGTATTCGTACTTATAATCATCTAACTCCTCTTAAGTCATTTTCTAGGCGGCGTAATCGTAGTCATGAGGAAAGTACAAAAAAATCGGAATTATAGGAATTATCGGCATTCCAAATAAATGTCCCAGCAAAATCCAAATACTTCAATCATTTAATTTCAAATTAGGTATTTTAACTCCTCAAGTTTAAAAAAAAACAGGACAGACTCAATGACATAGTGAACACGCGGTTAATACGTGGAGCATATGCAGATTATGAAATAAAATTTAGCAAATAAATACCTAATGGTATATAAAGGAGAATTATGGGATGTATTTTTTAAAAACCTGAAGGAAATATGCATTTAAAATTGCATTGAAATCCAGAATTGGCGAAGCATGAGAGTAGATCGAGAAAAGCACTCAGATCTAAACTAATTTCCTCAAATTTAATGCAAATATATTCCCGATGACACTCGGAGCAACCGACAATGACTATAGCGGGATATAGTGAGAGATTAGGTGCGTAAGAGGAAAAAGGAAGAGCCACAAACATACAAAGAGTGACTAAAAAAATTTTCGCGTCCTGCAGTGACGCGCGACGCTGAGAGAGAGAGAGAGAAATGATTGATAGGTTTTGGCGTGGCCTCGCCGTTGGGGAAGATGGGCAAGGCGCAGGTTGAACGTCTATTTAAGCTGGTCTGATCAAAAGCGGGGGCGGAGAGAGAAGGGGGCAAGAGTGAAAGGTTTCCGATGGGTCAAACTGGAGAGAGAGAGAGAGAGAGAGAGAGAGAGGACGTGGAGGATGAGGAAGCATATGGGGCTGAAGAGCTGCCGAACGAGAATGATGAATTGGCGAGGCCGCCTGCTGGCACGACGAGTCAACGGTGAGGAGGAGGAGGAGCAACGCAGAGAGTGACGAAGGGAGAGGAGAGATGTCACTGCTCACGACTTCCACCGATTGCAAATTGCCAAATATACATGTATAAGAAATTACGCGGACAAAGTTTTGCGAGAGGCTCCCCGAGGTAAGTGAATTTGGAGGAAATTTCTCAAACAAAGTTCTCCCATCCATTCTTGAGGGTACAATAAATATTCATGTCTCCCTCTACTCCCTCCCCCCTTTCTCCATGACGGAGGAAAATTGAGAAATCTGCGCCTAAATTTCCTACGCAAAATTAATTCACAATTCACCCGGTCAAATACATTATTTTACGGTTCGTGAAACTTGTACCCATACCGATAGTAATTCTTCAGGCAAGATTAGATGCGAAATAATATGATGAAGCTTCTGAGAGCACTTTATTAACTCACAAAAAGCAGGACCTTTGAAAACGAGATTAAATGGGTCTTTCGGCAACTTGCGACCCTAGCTTTAAAACTGCCGAGCTTAATTTATAATTTAAAATCTGCAGAGTTATAAATTGCATTTCCCTTCGCTGAATTGTTAGTGGTACTTGAAGAAGAAATGTTCACAGTTCCCACAAATTTTGTACCCAGATTTTGAACAAAACATTGCCACCAGATTGAAAAATAAAAAATAAAATAAAATCATAATATCCAGCTAGTACGTCCGCGAGCAACTAAAAAACCGCTTTAAATACATGAACATTGAGGCATATTATATGAATTTATACTTCCAACTATTTGAAAATTAAACCATTCCCTTGAAGCAGTTAAACCTGCCATTAAAAAAGAAGCAAAATGAGTCATTTCACAGTCAGTATCTTTAAAGGCAATACTTTTTCTCGATGACGGAGTTGTCTGAGGAACAGTGACGCGGAATTTCTATACGATACCCTTAACCCTCGGAACCACTTCATTTCCGGAAGCCAAAAAAATAATCAATTCATTCGTGTCACATTCACAAAAAAAGACAGCATTTCAGTTACCGCTAATATTTCTTTCGCAAATGGCAGGCGATGGACCATAAATCAAATCCGAGGCTAATCCGACCAGCCCGAGCTTTGATGTCTGCGAATCCTCCCTAGGTGAGCACTCCGCCACGGATTTCATCCTATAAAGTGTGTCCCGGAGAGACGCACCTCGCGTCGACTCAGACGCCCTCGGCGGGGATTTACCGGGGTTTTAACCGTGACGGATCCAGGCCTGCACTCGTGGCGATTGCCATTAGCCGCTTTTCTGATTATATCACGCGGAATATTTCATTAAATTTCCCGACCCGGGACAAAGAGTTTATTTTTTCCTCCGAAAAGTCAACTGTGAGAATACTAAATTCATAAAATGTGATTATGAAGTGACAGGAAAATCCCTCTTCGGGGAATATAAGAGGAATTTTTGAGGCATGACAGTGACCTAGTACGTGAGTGGACCCTTTTTTGAAGGCTACAATTTTTCCCACCACTATGCAGCGAAAAGTTAAATTAGGAAGCTTTCCTTCGGTAACTGTGACGCGACAACAGTATCGATACTTCTGAGTCGGTCCTACTTCGGATTCCACATCTCGAAATACTAACGCGTAATTAGTAATGTACAATTTCCCTAACCGGCCTTGGTGGCGGTAGGGAAAGTCCTCGCTTGCCAAGCTGTGGGTGCGGGTTCGAGTTCAGCGTATTGATTCATAATAAGTGGCCGGGATATGGCAAAGGCTACCAAAGGTATAAGCGGGCTTTTCAAATAAAGGTGTCGTAAAAGAAATTTGCTTGCCTCCATCATGGTCCAATGTCCGAACAAAAAGTAGTACACAATGATTTTGGGCTTTGAAGAAAAAAAAAGAAAATGGAAAAGGTGTAACGAATGTAAAAGATTTGCTGCTATACATTACCGATTACTCAAAGTATATATGAAATTAGGAAATTACTGAAATAAATACAAGGCAAAAGAAACTAATGGCCCACGAGTTAATCATATGAAGGCCAACATGGTAAAGAAGGGTAAGTTGGAATTTTGAAAGTCGAACAATATTTGAGACTGGTATCAGTGGAGAGATAAAGAAGTGAGAAATAGCAGCATATCTGTAACAAATTAAAAATAATAATCATGGAGGAATAACTCCACACAATCTTGATCCAGGGTAAAAATATCACAGTGACTCCTGTTTGTACCGATAAAATAGACATTCTGAATATAATGATATTGTTCTATATTTACATATTGACATATATTATTCTATATTTAGAAGTTTAGTTTCACCAGCTGAAGAGAAACACTGACAATTCACAGAAAGATTAACGTGCGATGCACTTTTTACAGCCAGCGTTGGGAATTCAGGTACTTTTCCTTTCCAGCCCCCAATTCACGATGAATTTCTATCGGAACAATTCATGAGAATCCGCGAAGAAATGCGAGTTTAAGATGGAAAAATCAAATGAAAAGTGGCTATGCAGAGTGATTTTTCGGTATTGGATAAAACTGAGTGCCCAATCAATTTGGTAAGCAATACAAACCCTACTTTATTCAGAGTCCCCTACACGATCAAAATAGCCAGGAAAACCTCTCTTTCGCACTCACCCAATATACTCTCTCCCATTCTTTCTGCACCCGTCCCTCTTTTCCTGCACCCGTTCTGCCCTTATTCCACCGTCAGCCCGGAGTATCGGATTATCCGAAATCGCAGTGGAGTGAAAGGAAGAGATTACAGGTTATGCGGCGGGCGGGATACATGAAGGAATGTGGGGTAGGCGACCGCGGTGGGGTTGGTGTAATAGGCGGGAAATGTGAGGGCGGGGAGGGGGGGGAGGGGGAAAGGAGGCATGCGGCCCCGCGGGAGTGGGAGGCTGAAAAACGTCATAATGGCGGCAAAACAGGCCTCCCCAAATAACCACTGCGGGCTTGAGCGAAATAAATATCCCGACTGGAAATCTCCTCCGACTTTTCATGAAATTTTCCGGCCAGTTGCAAAAAAATAACCTATTCCGTCAACAGAGGAGGAAGTAGTACGCCACGAGTGGTGGCTGAGTGACTATTTCGCGCAAACGTCTTGTGCACAAAACATAATAAAATCTTCATCATGAATCTATTGATACTGTATTTTAGCCACTGTTCAGGCTTTGACTTTAATGTAAAGAGCCTTTTTTTTATGTAAATAGCCATTTCATTGCGAGCCATTAAAATTTAAGTTAAGTTTTATGCTAGTTCACATAAACACCTACAGTATACCAATAAAACCAAGGAGATAAAACTTACATTTTTTGGTACTGGATTCTATTAATTACAATGCCGCTTTGATATCGCTTCAACCGTTTCTTAAAGCCCTCTTTAGTATGGTTACTACTCGTGATGGAAATCGCACACTCCATCATGATTGCATACCACTGATTATTTAATACCGGCAAGGATAGTTTCAAATGCCGCTGGACACCGGCCACACCGAGCGGGTATACTATGGAACTTAGAAACACTACAGACTATTTTTCCCCCAGATAATGCAATTTTGTTTATCAGGAAGCCAAGTTTGTGTGAAGCTCAACGATGAAAAATTACAAGAGAACTTTCTTACCACATGAATATTGAAGTCCCTTGGAGATGAATATTTATTTCCAAGGAATAAGGCTTAGAAGCCTTTTCGTAAACTTCCAGAAGACAGTTTGGATCAGAGTGTGATGAGGTGTCTCCCTCCAAATTGCAGTCCCAACAACCCACAAATCGAAAGACTTATCGACGCTATACCCATGTGCGTAGCGTTTCCATGACGGAATGAGTATGATACAAAGAAGAGCGTACGCCCTTAATACGCAATGAAATAATACAAATTAACACAATATTACTGAGGCGGAGAAAGAGATAGATAAATTAAGAGACATGAACGACCCACCAAAATAATCAAACCCCAAGAGAAACCAAAGGAGGCATTTTGAAAGATAAAGCCAGTAGGAAATGGTGAGATGACGAATTAACTAGGTACCGCAAGAGAGGCATTGGCTGTAATAAAACAATGGAGTAGGAAACAAAACTATAAACAGAGAGGATTGAAACGCGCCGATAAGGGCAAGAGATGCCGGAGGATGATTCAGAAAGAGGAAATGGGAAAAGTGAAAACTCCACGAGAGAAGAAAATGAACGCAACGGCAAGTGATCTCAGTCAGGATGAATATATGGATGGGAGGCGTGACGATTTTATGCAGATGGAGACAGACAGAGGGCTGGCTGGGATTGAGTCGAAAGTGGGAGGAGGCTTTGAACAGAAATGAAGAGGGGTCTAGTAGAAGGGGGGGAGGGGAGGAAAGGAAAAGTTAAAGATGGAGTGAGGCGAGGGGGAGGTGAAAACAAAGGAATCGTTATAAGAGACTAGAGAGAAGGTGGAGATGGATGGAGAGAAATAGAAGGCAGGGAAAGAGAGGAGGTGTATAAGGGCTAAGGGGCATGTCTTTTTCGGGAGGATAAATATGGAGCAGAAAGGAAATGGTGGGGGAAAACCAAGAAGAGAGCTATTTGAAGAATTATTATTTAAAAATTATTACCCCCGTAATAATTTTTAGTTATTGGGAGACTTGTAGACTGCAAATAATATGACGCTAGGTGATTTAAGCTTGAGAGCATAGTACCTTAGTGGCTAGAATGCTTGGATACTGATCCAAGGGTCCCTGACTTAAATCCTGAGGAGACCTTTGGTCGCCCTCACAGTAAACAAATTCTCAAAATTAATTGTACCAGGAACTGAAAGGAACCACCGATGTTAAGACTAAAAATTCACACCTGCGGACAGATTTAAAACCATTGTCAAGAAAGAATACCTGAATTTTAGAGTACGAGCATGAGACCCTTAACGAGATTTATTGTCCTAAATAAAGCATTTAAGTGGCGTAAAACGTAATAGGCTTAGAATTAAATAATTATGAAAAGCCCTAACACACCTTGAGAAATACAAAATGCATCGATAACAGTCGTGAGAATAATGTATCAGCGGCAACGTGGTGAAAATTTAAATTTTATCAATTCTTATGGCCCAACGGATTGGGGAGTCTTAAACAAAGGAACCGCTGCAAAAGCCTCAACAGGAGGGAAAATGGAAACGAGAGAGAGAGAGATGCATGAGAGTATATGGTATATCTTCCTCCGAGGGATGAAGAATGGAAAGACGAAAGAGAAGGGGTGTGGGAGAGGATGATAAGGGCCGGGCGGAGTGGGAGGCGAGATAAAACTGGGAAGAGGGTGATCCGAAAGGCAGCGAGGGGTGGAGGGTGTGGTGTCCAGGCTGAATGGTGGGGATAGGGAAGTTGGCAGTTCGGAGATAAGACGTCGCGGGGAAGATAGGGAAGAAAAGCGAAGAATCGGATGGCAGGCGGCAGGAGAGAAGGGGTGGGGGGGCGGGTACAAGGGAAGGGGTGGGGGGGAGGTTTCGAGAGAGAGATGAAACTGAACGGAGGGGGGTGGGGAGGAACAGGAGTTTCAATCCTCACCTCAATTAAGATTTCGCCCGGGAAATGAAAACTTGTGTGACGGAACTTTATCAGGAGTTGGCCTGTCACGGGAGTGAGAGAGAGAGAAAGAGAGCGGGAGCAGGAGGAGGGGCTTCTGTTTTCCGGGAGAGATTGCGAGGGAAGGGGGGAGTCAAGGGGTGGGGGGGAAGGGCATGAGGGCAAGGGAGAGTGGAGGGGGGTGGCAGAGAAGAGATACCCTACATAGTGGTTTGAATGGAGAAGGGGACGAGAGAGAGAGGGTAGCAAGGAGAGAAGATGACAGATGTGTACTCGTCTCCGATATTTCTCTCGAAAGAAGAGGAAGTTCAAGGGGTGGGGAAAGGAATGGTGTAACGGTGGGTCTTGGATGGAAAGGTTTGGGAGGAGAGAGAGAGTGGATATGGAACGTAGAGAGTCACCTGTGAAGCATCTGTTCTGGAAAATTTTGAATCAGATGTGAAGGTGAATTTTTAATATCAAATCGCGTAAATGGTCGAGGAAATGTTGTAGAAAATGAGAACAAAAACGTGAAAGCTGTATCTCAAATTCGGCATTAGTGATGTTGTGACGTAAAAATCTTTCTTTGTCGATGTATTTTAATGTTCATTTCCGGTAGGCCCATATATTAGTGAAATCACTGAAAAGATCCGTGGATCATGAACTTGAAATTTGACATCAGAAATGAGAGAGAAAAAAATTTTACACTACATTAACATTCTTGAGAAAAATGACAGGGACAAACGAATTGGGGAATGAATAAAGTCGTCATATGAAGGAATATGTGGAAAATTTAAGAAAACGTACGCTATGAAAATGATACATAGGTAAAAATATAACCGACTGAATTAATGGCAAAATCGAGACACTATGTCTCCTTTAAACAAAAGTATTAAAATTCCCCAAAACCAAAGCATATTATTTTGAAATAGATGCAACTCACATTGACGAATTTGAATATGGGAGAGGATCTTGCTTCTGCCCGTACAATCGCCCTTTTAGGAGGATGCAGTGACATACTTATAAGGTGACGTAATGCATATAAAACAGGTTTACTACAATTCCACACAATCACTTTCTAATAAAAAGTATTCTACGTTACCCAAGGAGCACTCCCAACGACCGTTGTGTTCCATATTTTATTGTACTCACCTGTAACAAAAGAAATGTACAATATTAGTGATCAAATATCGATAGCTTTGATCAGATGAAGTTAGAGCTATTGGCTATTCAACTACAAATTGTAAACTAAAACTTAATTTCAACCAGCTTCAACTTTAATTTTAATAACAATATATACTAATGAGTGTTTTGATAATGCATATTCAACATAAAACATTATTACATTTTAAACCAATAATGCATCGAAGACTCAAATAACACGCGAAGATGAAGAAAATGGCATGGTCTTAAATAACATTGTATTACATCAAAATATACCACAAAAATGTGAAAGAGTTAATGAACTAGATTTCGTGAGAAAATAAAAAAGATTCGCCATAAAAACGATCAGAATGAAACACGCCGGCTGAAAGAGCAGAATGAAACAGTGCCCAGATAAACTGCGGGAGAAAATAGAAAATTAAACCATAAAAAGAGGAGAAATGCCTAATTTAAATACGAAACCTGTACACGGAAAGACAAAAACTACGTCGTGGCGGTGAGAAAGAATAAAATTAGTCGCCCAATTCACACGGCGAGGATGGAGGGGGAAGGTAGGGTTAGGCGGGAGAGCATGGTAGGGAAGTTAATGTGAATAGCCAGCCGTGCGGCTCACCTCTCTTAACCTAACCCCTTATCTTTAGTGCCTCTTAATCCTCTTTCTGACGCTTTAAACCTTCCTTCCACGCTCTCCCAAACTTGCTCTCTCTTCCCCTTTCCCTCCAACCGGCACCCAACATCATCCCTCCCTTCTTATACACTGCTCGGAAAAAGATTTCTTTCCCTTGCCCGCCTCTAGCATCCACATTCCTCCTCACGGAAACTCCCGCGTGAACCCTCATTCTCCAATTCCAAGACTTTCTTCAACTTCGCTTCCCATGGCCGAACCGCAAAATTGTAATGGCCTCCTTTACTTTCGCCTAATCCTTCCCACCCCCCTCCAACTCTTCCTCAACCCTCTCTCTCAACTTTCCCGGAAAAAATCCTTCTTCCACTTCCCAACCCCTTAGAGTATGAGCTGATTTCACTCACTCTCTCCTCCTCACTCACGGATTCTTCAATCCTAAACGGGCACCATTTCTGTGTAGTTCCTCTATGAACTATGACTGGGTTATATATAATTAGAATACGAGCAGGAAATACAGACATAAAGCACGAATGATTTATTAATCTCTCCCCATCCGCACTCACTTCATAGCACCTACTTCTCCGCAACATTCATCTTGCCCTCCTGCGCTAATACCACCGTAATAGTTTGCCATGAAACTCCACGCAGGAAATTATTTTGCTTCCAGATTACGTCTTTCATGATATAAGCCAGCACTGGTACACGCGAGAGATATAAAGTAATTTCTTTTTACATTCAAAATTAAACATCAATCCTCCCGCACTATTGAAGATGTAAATGGACGGATATAAATACTTTACCGAACGGATAGATGTGAGGATTTTTTGTCACCGTACCATAAAGCATTTTAATAAATGCTATTCGTAATCTTGTTCAAGCATTTGCTTTTAATATTTAAACGGCTGGTGTCCTAACACCCCCTGCCACACGCCTTTTAGTCGCTTTGCGGGATAGTATTTAGATTTAGATGAAATAAAATAAACTTACTAAAAATATCATCCCACGCATTACACACTCAGACTATACGTACTTAATTATTTTACAATAATGCACCGAAATCGAACTTAACAGAAATATAATCAATACATTTAGGGTTCACGGAAGAGTATGAAGGCGCAGGCGCCCTTCAAGACTCAATCCGAAAATATTCAACCTTCTCCCACTCCTCCTTCCGCCCCTGCCGCTACCCCCGCACAGAAGGATCATCACCCCTTTTAGTTCTAACGGATCGCCCGGAGACTTCTGACCTTCCCGAGACTCGGCACTCGGAAAATAATTTGATTGGCGGGACTTCCGGGCGCACCTAATTAGAACGAGCCTTGAGAGTATATGGATGGAATGGGCGATAGCTGGAGGGAACTACTGCCGAGGGTCGGTCAAAAAGGGCAGCAATATAGCACGCAAAGGGGAAAAGGGACTGTAAGGGGTGGATACTAAAGGGTACTGAAGGGTAGGGATAGGATGAAATAGAGGGAAGGGAACGAGGGAAAATTAGGAAGGTGGCGGGTTGAAGTAAGGGGAACGAATAGGCGACGAGAGTTTACAACGCATTTGGACGTCTTTTATACCATCACTGATCAACAAAGGGGTAGATAATAAGTTCTGAGAGACTTCTATGGAGGAGTTTAGAGCTCATACAAATGCCGGTGGAGGTATTTCAGATGTTTCTTACGAGTACGCCTTGGAAGGCAGACTGAACTGTTTAGTAATTAGGTACGCAAAAGTTGATCACTGAATGATAAGTTACCGATTAGCACAAATGAAAAGATTAATTCAAGATATATTAAGTGTAAGTCACATTGAACACACTATTGCCCACCATTAAGGTGAATAAGAGCGGAAAATATGATTCTTTTAGAGATTTTAACGCCCAAAAAATGCTTTCGATTTCAAAACAATAATACTTCTGAGAGAACTTCCACTTATACTCTTCGAGGATGAAGAAAAAGAAATGAATTTACAAGTACTGTTATAAAGAAAGACAGAGGTATCTTCAGTGCTTCATTCTCTTTGAAATTTTTCGTAAAAGCATTCCGTAAAGTGAAAAATACCTCAAATACTCAAGTTTGGGTGAATTGAATAGTTTTCACATTTTTAAATTGATTGCATGCAATGAAGGCATTCAGAGTAATACGTCAAAAATGAGAAATAATTCCTTACGCTGAAAAATAAAGAACGTTACATTTCAAATTAACTTACGAAAAGATATTTTAGAAATTAGAATGGGATTCCTAGAGAGCAACCTCTACTTATAGGTCACGATGAACTGTAATATATCGTGAAACAAAATATAATATTTATTTTTATGGAAAAACTCCGCGGTAAAAAATTCGAAAATTCCAGGATTTTTCCATTATTTTTCTCTACGATTCTCAATTTAATTTCACGAAATCAATCGTAACCCATCCCAGCACCATCCTCTCTCCGCTGCTTTCCATCTTCCACTTCGCCGAACCACTTCCCTCCCTCGGGGTAGAGATGGCTATGGCCAGAAATAAACTTCCATCGCTCCCGAAGACTTTCCTCCTTGAAAAACCACAACGCAAATGAAAACTTCACTCGGAGTCCAATTAAATTTCGTCGCGTTATCTCCTTCGTAAATAGATTACGAGGACTGCGTCCCGTCCCCTATCTTCGGGCCGATGGATCAATCAGTTTTCCGAAACCGTTTGTCTTTGCCCTTCGCCAGAAGTGCGAGCTTTTCCTTTCGCCTTTTCCTCCCCGAAGTGGTTGGCGCATCTGTTCAAATAAAACTGAGCAACAATAAAGTCGGGGCGAGAGGCAAAAACTGATTATGACGGCACTCTCTCGATGTGGAATGGAGGAATTAAAGAATATAAAGGTATTGAGAAATACATGTTTGGTTTCGGGAAAAATTCGATGCTTGATTCGGCACTACAATAATTCTGTCGTAGGTTGACAAAATCTGGGCCGAAAAAAAGGCAAAAAGCAACACACATATAAATAGCTTGTCAAAAAAACGCCATTCAGGCAAACTTTCGCATTTCATTTTTCCATAGTCAAAAGGAACTATCCTTTATTCCTTAAGCATTTATTTAGCGAGAACTGTGTAATAAGCATTTCGAGACATTTAGTATTTAAATACAAGCAATCCTGCGGATAAAATATCGATGAATTCACCAAAATAATTAACTCACTAATTGTATACTCGAAATGCCCAACTATATTTTTAAAATTCACTTGCCAAAACCGATTTCACAGATTTGATCGATAAATTTAGAGCTACTCGGAAAAGTAATAAGGCACCACCCGGCGGGTCAGCAAACGTGAATTAAAAAAAAAGAAAACTCGATTGATAACAAAAAAACGAACGATTTCATGAGCAGTTTGAATTTAAATCACGAACGTAATGATGTATTTAGTAAGTAGCGGAACGCCATGATCGAATTCGAGCGAAGAATTTCGCTTCATTTAATTAAATTGTGGAAATAAACATTAAAAAGAAAATAAAAACCCTTGACGAATAAATTCGACTGGAAGCTCTCACATCATTGACCACGTTAATAATCACCTCGGACGAAAAATAATGCGCCATTTAACCGGACAGCGGTGATCAATCCCGCGCGATTTTTCGTGCAATAATACACCCAAGATGGGTGGGAAGAGGGAGAGATAGTCCGGGGGGGGAGGTAGGTGGGGCATTAAACAACACGGCGGAAATTGAATTCTGAGCAGAAGAGAGGGAGGCAAGGACAAATGATCGGAGGGAGTTGCGAAACGCGAGGTGTGGGCCTTTTTTTTATTGATATGGTGAAGGGATGCTCGCTGGTAGCATGTACGGCAGGGAAAGAGAGAGTGTGGAGGAGGTGGGTAGGTGCGGGGAGAGTGGGAGCGAGCGAGGAAAAGATACGGGGAAAGGCATTGGGAAGAGGTGGGGAGGAAAGGAGGAATGGGGAGATGGAGCAGCAAGGATCCATCCAGGAGGGAGGGAGGGAGAGAGAGGAAAGAGATATATTGAATTGGCAAAATGAGAGTTTTGCAATTCTGATGAGGTCGAATCTCTCCGACTGGATGGGGAGGCAAAAAGGTGGGATGCGAAGGGGAGCGAAAGGAGGTGAGAAGCCACAAGAGAGGGAGAAGGTGGGGGAAGGGACAAAGAATAAAGCCTTGTTCACAGCAACTAAACTCAGCGTAGCAGTGGGACTTGAAAATTAACAAACAAGAGCGTCTATAGGTTAAAAGCAACGCTTGCAAGCAACGCTTACGTTGAGAAAAGCTCAAATTTATCTGAGAACTATTATCTAATAGCGAGAAGGATGGATTTTTTTCCACTATCATCAATACAAGATTAGTGAATACGATTAAAATCGATTTAAAATCTAGGGACCCCACCGTTTAGGGTTTCTGTAAAATCTATACCTTAAATCCTTCAAGTGCAACGTCGCCCAGGATTAGGAAATGGGCCAACGTACCCAGAATATTTTTTATCACACGCCAGTGATTTGGTCTCTATTGAAGTAGAATAGAAGTAGTATAGAATTCAACCCCTACCTAACAAAACCCAACCTTCGGGTTGCATCACCGAATGCGTGAATAACCACGGTTTCTGTTGCAATTGCAGCAATTCGTCATTCGTTTATCTGGTTCACAGTAAGTCAAGGTTCAATAAGTTAAGTGGAAGGGGAGAGAGTGGGCAAGGTTAACTTTTTTGGAATCAGAGCTCAAGGGCAGGATGTTGAGAACTAGGGTTGAGAAATAAGGAGGGTTGGACGGCCAGGAAGAGCAGCGAGAGAGAGAGAGAGAGAGAGAAAGAGAGAGGTATGGAGAGAAAGGGCGAGGCAGCGATGGAGAGGAGAGGATGAAATGAAAAGGTAGCAGTAGTCGGCAGCACGTGGAATTTTCAGAGCGGGGGAGCTTGAGAAAGAATGATGAAAGTCGTGTTCTCGGGGAAGCGGCCTGGGATGGCAAAGAGCAAACAAGCGACAAACAATCTGGGGGAAAATATTTTTGGGCGGCGGCGGCGGCGGTAGGAGACGCGAAAAAAATGACGAACGCATGGAGAGAGAGAGAGAAGGAAAAGACAAACAGGCGAACGAACAAAAAAAAACACATCTGGGGAAAGCGTGGAAAAACATAATCCCAGCTAGGATTTTGGCATGTACCTACCCAATTCAATGGGAGAAAGTAAAAGTAGAGGGGGTTTCGGCAAAAGTGGGAAAAACGTCATTTTGGAACGAATATACGCGCAGGAAAAAAAGGAGCACAATCTGCGTATCACATTCTAGAGAGCTTCTCAACTTGAGGAGATGGAGAAAGGGAAAGCGGGACTGGGGATCAAAAGGTTAAACTCTAATTATAAAGCGATGATGGAAACTGCTGCTGCGCAGGGAAAAAATTTCACATTCCAGGATACCAAAATTAAAAAAAAAAGAACTATTGCTCCCGTAAGAATTACACGTCCATGAAGGGGAAACAAAAAATTGAAGTGAAAAGGAAACACGCAGGAGGTAATTAAACGAATAATAATTGATAGCCCAAGGATAAGGAAAAAAAGAGATGGTTTGTCACCGAATCAAAGGAATGGAGGTGAAAATTACGTGAAAGAAAAGCCTTCAGACAGCAATAAGAGAACTTAAACGATAAAAGAAAAGGAGAGGATGAAGAACACGAGTCGAAAGAACGTATAAAGAGAGGGAGAGGAGGAAAACGTATTGAATGGAAACTAAAATCTGAACTAATTGTGGAAGTAAGAGAAGAGGTAAAGAAACAACAGACCAACTAACGAAGGCGTAATATATAACATAGAAGTGAAAAAGTCCGCTAAAAATAATGCTCCGAACATGAAGATAAACCATGAAAAGAGCTTAAAAGTAAAACCTCTTGAATGAATAGGAAAACTATATAAATTGGAGGAATTAATGTAATAATGTACTACCAAATATATACACAGAGGGGGTTCAAATTTTCCAAAGAAGTGAATTAAATTCAGAAGAAAATTCTTTTAAATGAGACTGGAATATAAAATGTTCACCCGGTGACACAACTTTATTGCAAAATATGAAGTCACGGGTTCGAGTCCCGCTTCAGTAAGTTTCCCCAATCCAGGGCATGGTTGTTCGTGTACGTATAATTGTAAAATTTGTTAAATACCCCGATATAAAATGGCCTACGAGAACTATATTCGGTGGTTTGGGAATAAAAAAATAAATAAAATTTATAAAATTAAATTTTTCGACAAAATCAAAGTATTTTTAATTTCTCGATGACTTCTCTCGCAGCGCTGACCATTTGTCACACGTTGGATAGACGAGCGGACGAGATACTTCAAAGCCAACGCTTCAACCAAGTGGAGTGACTAGCCCGAATATACAATTAACGAGCATCCATATTTCGACCAACTGTCACAGAGCTGTACTCGACGACAGGTACCACAGCTGAAGACGAACGGAACCGATCAACAAAGCGTGAGGCGCTGCGACCAAGATAAACTAAAAAACGCGGAACTGCAAAAGGACCCACGCTTCTGGCGACTGCAAATGGGTCAGATGAAGCACTGCAGTTGGGTTCGCTCCAGCCAAAATTACGAAACACTCCAGAATTTTGGAAAGCATGCACAGCCTTCTTTTCTACAATGGGTGCGAGAAACTCCAATTTCATCATGAATGACATCCTTGACTTACAAAATAATGATATCTTACTTGCATTTAATATCTCTGTGTTGATTGCATACAGATGTGACCAAACGAGATTCATTAATTACCGAACATAAAATCAGTTGAAGAAAAAGGATGGCTTCATAAGAGCTTCCTAAAAATTACTTGATCCTATGATAGCAGCGGAAGTAGCTGTACGTATAAAGCAGTGGAACACAAATATATTTCTTAATGTCTTGGCCTTTGAATCAGGATCAACGTCATTTTGAGAAATAGAGAATATTAAAAACTATAATGAAGAAGCAACCACTTATCTCCTTCAAGAAAGTTAAAACAACACAAAAGGACACATAGTTTGAAGAAATACTGAGGAACATCTAGACTTCCAGCAAATTGATAGAGCAAATAGATGTGGAGGAAATTAAATGAACTTCGAAGACATTTTACAAGCAGAAAACTTAGCATTGCAAAACAAATTTAGAATCAGAAAATGCTGTAAAGCTTATTATTGCTAGCGTTATATTGTTGCATTAAGGGACCATTGTATTTATGTACTACACTCCCACATAGAACTTAATACCTCTTGCACGTACTACTTCTACTAACATATGAGAAGAGTTACCCGAAGCCACTTCACATATCCGGATATAAGATGATATGCGAAAGCAAGGAATTACTAATGAAAGCGTATATTTCGCTATAACAAGCGTCATGTTTAACATCAATGTAATCCACAAAAGCACTGTTTTGATGATAACAAAGACATCGAGAGAGCCACTAAACCACTTTCCCCATTCGATAACGCCGAAAAAGAAAAACGACGACGAGAAGAGAGATTCGAATTGCTCCAAACCGAAGAACAACTCTGACAGAAAGAAGACGAAGAAAATTTAAGGACTTAGTGGGACATCGAAGCGGCGAAAACTGGAGGGGGGACTGGGAAAACTGGGTTGGTTTAGGCGAACTGATGAAAGTAGTTGCGAGAGTTTTTAGGGAGTTGAAAAGAGCGGAGATGGAAAACATTTGGAGGATTGTTTGTTGACGAAAGTGATGGAGCAATTGAGGGACGCCGGAGAGCGAGAGGGAATATTTAATAAAATTTGTGAAAAGAACTTTCTCAAGGTGTCGGAGGAATAAGGCGGATTTTGGGGGAGGATAGGCGGGAATACATTGCGTGTGATGCAAAGGGAAAACTTGCCCACCACGGGAAGGAAAAGAAAGCATTTGGAAAGACGATGAGTAGATTACGATTGTGTTTTTTAGCGGAGGAATTAAAATTTATTTAAAGAAACGAAGGAAATGCGATAATAACGAATGGAGTTTTGCGCCAAATTTTCCAAAAGGGGTGGGCATGAGAGGCTTTTCTTTCCACTTTTCCAAAATGAAAATCTCGAATTATGCGATGAAAACCGGGTAAATAAAAACTCGTTTGGCAAAAATTATTCCCAAACATATAGAAGCTTACACACTGAGAGTCGGCACAAAGTTATGCGAAGAAAAAATTCCAGCAATAATAATATTGGTAACATGAATTTAGAGAAAAAACCAACCCTTAAAAAAAAAGTCAGTTCTGATTGTCAATCAGTTCTGTATGAGAATGTATCACAAAGATTCTAAAAAAATTACAATGAAGATTAAAGCAATTGCAACTTTAAAAAATACCCTGATTACATTGGATTGACTGTTTAAACGCTTGCATCAAAATAGATTATTGAATTTACTCAATAATCATGGCAAATCTGGATTACTGTAAAATTTGATTCACTAAATAGTGTGTCGGAGTAACTCAGCACCAGTGAAAAAAAGATGCAGGAGTGAATTCGGGGACTAAAAATTAGAGAGAAATATTTTACACCCTCTGAATAGCGCAATTTGGAGTGGGAGAGAGAAACAATCGTCTATATACACGTAACCATATACATTAGGTCACGCACTCACCGAAAAACAAAACACGAGCAGAATAAGAAGGTGCAAAAAAAGAAGCTTTCAAGATCCAACACTGGTGAAGACGGCTTAAGGTAAAAGCTAAAATGTATAACAGTAAATATTATAGCAGACATTACGTATATCAATCCCGGAGCGTTGTTAATAAAGAGAATAAGAGAGATGATTGATTCACTGTTTTTAGTCACTGTTGCATGACACAATATGTACACGACACTCCTTCACATGTAAATAATTTCAACTACGTACCACACATTTAATGCCGTTCATATTTTGTCTCTTTGAGCTCGTTTAGTAGAAAGGGTAATGCCTAGCTGAAGAAATGCTGAAAACAGGAAGGGGGACAGACGGTGATGAAAAATATAATGTGTATTCCCAATCCGCTGTAAACATTACTTCATAGCTACGGTAAAAGTAATAATAATTATGAAGTAATAGAGGAAGCGAGTGAATTTATTGGCCATTCGGCCACAAAAAGGAGGAGATAAATGTGTATTTGAGAGCGCTGAAGTGAAGTTAATCCCAGAGTAACGCAAACAATCGGCGGAATGAAAAGCACTAAGAAAAGGTTTTTTTTTATGTTTTAATCTCTGACAAAACTGGGGAGAGATATGAAGGAGCAAGTTGAGCCGGCTCGGGCAAGAATATGACGACTTCAAGAATAGAGCGAAGCCGAAGGGCAGAGGTAAAAATATCAAGTAGGACGAGGAGGTCGTCAGGAGATAGGGAGAGAGAGGAGAGAGAGATGGAATGACAAATAGCGAGAGAGAAAGAGAGAGAGAGAGGGAGGGAAAGATGAAGGAACCCGGGTGAAAAAGTTACCGTGGGGTCGCAGTTCTTTCGGGGGATGGGCAGGTAGATTGATCATCACGAGGCACGAAGGGACAATCGATCACGGGGGAGAATCACGCAATGCCCCGTGGCCGGCTATCCTCCACTCCCACAATTCCTGTCTCCCCCCCCTCCTACACGCCCCCCTCCGCTCTTCCTTTTGATGAGGCGGGGGCGGGGAACGCGAAATTCGCACTGGGATTCCACGCTTACCGCCCACGGAATGCCTCGTGCCGCCCGCCTACAACGCAGGGACAAAATTATACGTGAAATTAGAACATAACGCACCACGAATTTCCACCGAAGCCTTTCTCTCTCTCTCTACTCTTTGTTTAGAGGGACTGGGGAAAAAACATTTTTCGCCACGATTGAATGCATTAAATTCCATTCCGGGCACGAAAAATTTAGTGCAATAGGATTAGACGATGTGAATAGCGCGAAACTTCCTCCCCGAGATCGATCATTTACTTGTAGTTGCTGCGTGTGCTAAATTATGAAGTCCAGACAAAAATATAGTACTTACATTTAAGTAGCAATAAATGAAGTGACTTGACTTTAGTTTATTTAACCTGGGTTGTGTGAGGACAGGAGGCCCCATCTTCCCCCAACCCAGGGGTCTTTGTACAGAGTTTCAAAAAACATGTCATGACATAGGGGTGGCTCGCAGGCCGGTAAAATGTCTGACTCTCAACAGCAATTTAGGTTTCATTTCTGGATCATCCGGCGATCAAGAAGTGAGTCAGATGACAATGAGTATCTCTACTAGCACTGGCTTCAGACATTTTACTACGATTCTCTTAAAAACACAAGCGATTTCTCCATTTAAAACCAAAGTCACTCATTTTTACGTTATAAGTTAAAATGTAAAAACGTTAAGTAAAGATTTTTCTGCATTAAAAGTGCTCACTTAATAAGAAACACGACTTAATATCAGAGAGAGTAGAGCACAATTCAGACTGAGGCAGCAACGAGGACTTAATGCAATCATGGCAATAGTATGGGCCCATAATATCATGAGCCACCCGCTACTTTCTGCAGTCAGAAATTTTCACAGCACGAATTTTAATTAATAAAGTTCACAGTATTTTCCCTCTGATTCGAAGTCAGGGTTTTCAGTTAAATAAATAAACAAACCAGTTCTTATAAAAGTATTGGGCCATCCCACCAGTTGATTTGGACACTCTTTTTATAGTTTCATACTCGAGAGAGATACGTACTTGAAACGATAGCTTGAAACAGCACTCAGATTCACAGCACACATGTGACATCGTTAACTGAGGAGGGTAAAAAGGAGCATAAAGTCTATCATATAGACTGGAAATAGAGGTCATGGAAACATATTCACGATAATTTGTAAATTCGACAGATTATAAGTTAACTAAATTTAAATTACGTTTCCTTTTAGCAAAATCGTATAATAAACTGCTCAAAACAGCCTAGGGCATAATATTCAAGATCAGTTTTATATTTACAGTAGTACATTAGTACAACTCCTTGAAGGCGAAGTTAAAAAAAAAAATGTAGAAGTTCCTAAGGTATCCTTTACATTACATTCTGTAAGCCTAACAGTATTTGAAGATAAAAAGAGATGTCACTACTGGATGTCTCTCCACGTGCATAACGACCCATATTTGACAGAAGGCCTGGAATGGGAAAACACCAGTCTTCTCGGGAGAGAGCGGTCGTCCTTTCTAGAAATTACGATCGCCTTTTAGCGCTGGGGCAAACGGTTTCGGCATCCAATAACATGGAGAATGCATTTATGATCGGCAAGGGCAGCCCGTGATGAGCAGCGCCTTTTTAGGGGAGCGAGGATAAAATTCCAAGTAAACAGACCTCACCCATTCCATTCATTACGATACTAAATGCGCCAAAAAATAGAAAAGGTAGATGTCACTTGCAAACGATGCTACTCATCTAATGGAAAACAAAACCCCAGCCAATTAACAAGCCCATTTAACTATGAAACAACTTAAGAATCCATCGTGATTAATATTCCTGTTAGTTAAATAAAAGCGGAGAAAAAATAATTAATCGCCTAATAAGCATGAAATACTATTGAAAAGATACAGAATTTTTGTATAAATGAATTCCATTAATTTATTTGGTTCCCCTTTGAAATTGGCAAAACTCTTTGGCAATTTGGCTAAAATTTTAGAACCAGCAGACCAATTACCCAGCATTCAAATTTTATATTACTTTCCAGGAAAATGAGAACGTTCCATTCAGACAACCTATTAAAGAAACAAAATAAGATGAGTAATGCGGTATGACATAAATCAACCCAGTAAATGAGTAAATACTGAAAATACTATGATGCGAGGGCTCCAAAAAACAAGCGACATTTGAACGTTTTAATAATGAATTAATAAACTAAGTTTAGGCACGATGTTTTTCTAATTAAAAGGAGACATGCCATTTCCACTCAGTCACCGATATTGATACCAAGCAAATTCCAATCCTATTTTAATTTAATCCACTGCGGCTGAGTTCTGATTAAAGCATGAGTTATTTAAGCAATACTATCTCCAAACTGATTCCTCTCGAGTATGACGCAAATTACATTTCCAATTTATCAGTAAGCATTTCCGTCTGCAGAAGTAAAAAGGCGGCTTCATTCTGGGTATCTGAACGCTAAGATTTCCTCGCTATGGGAAAACCTAAAAGGTGATGACCGAAAAAGAAAATCGTGAGACATAAAAATAACGACGGAGGACTCAAATTAGGTGGAACCAATAAATGGGAAGGGAATAAGAAAGAGGACGTAAAGGCAAGAGGCTGCGACGGAGGAGAGAGACGAGGATAAACAGGGGAGGCGATGGGATCCGAGGAACAAAGTGGCATTCCTTTAACCCACCCCCACTGCGTTCAAACCCCCAAACTCTCCTCATCCTCCTGGCTTATTTAGCCCAACGATGACTTGAGGAACGGATAAAAGAGGGTTTTAAGAGGAAGAGGGCAGGGCCTTAGCAATCAATGCCCGTGGAAATCCTGCAGCTATCAATCCCCATCCCACGTTCCCCGTATATACTCCCTGCAGCGAAACCTAGGTGGGTGTAAAAGTGGACAACAGTCACCAATTTTGAGAAGAAAAAGATAAATCTGCTTCAGAGCCTGATTTATGGAAATGACTATAAAAAAATTATTTTTTTTAATCAAACCAAACATTTAGTACAAAATACTGAGCACAATATAAATAAATATAAATTAACACCAAAGAACACAATATTTAGTATAAAATACATATCTTCAACTTAAGGAAAAACTACTTCAGTTTATTGGTTAAATGAGACATTACAATATTTCCACAGGGTTTCGGTTAGAAATCCTTGTAAATAACTGTATGTAAATGCCGTAGAAATATTTCAAAGTCTCATTTAATCAATATTAAGAACTTCCACCACATTGTGGCGCACATCATACAAGATACTTCAGTTAAATATTCCTGAAAATACCATCTCTCTCATATTAGTGAGAATTTTTATGATAAATCATTAATAGTTTTCATTTTGCTTTTAATTTCCCTGAAAACACTGCAAGGATTGATTTATAATCGCTGAAAGCCCTAATAATCGGTCGAAATGATGTATTTACACATTTATGAGAAACTGTTTTTGTGAGTTCTCAGAGTTATTTGCAAGCGCTTGTCCTGATGGGACGCATATCCGTGAAATATACATTTATAAAATAATATTAACTAGACACAATGAATTGTGATAGAATTGATATCAATAAAACCTTGACTGAAAACCCCAATTTGCGGGGGCAATTCGAATTCTGAGTGGAGAGAGTTTTAACATAGAAAACTTCCTCCAGCTAGGCCGCTGATAGCATAAATAATGATGGACAGCAAGAGCGGAAAGGAGGAGGAGGGATTTGTAGGATGTGAAGCCAATGCGGACGGTGGGGAGAGCAGGAAAAAAAAGGAGGAGAGGCTAGGGAAAAAAGAGGCCGTGGGGAGAGATTAGAGGCGTCGGGGGGGGGGGGGAGGGGACAGATTGGCGGGGAGGAGTGGAATGTATGGGATTTAGAGGGAGGGGAGTAACATCGATGAAGGGAGGAGTGGGGGGAGAAGGAAGGGGTATGGAGAGGAATCGGCTGCGAAGGAGGAAGAGAGATTTGCTACTAATAAGGCTAATGCATTTGAAGATAGCAAGTGGGGAAGGGGAATCGGAGGGGGGAGTAAAAGTGATGGGCTGTTTTGGGGCAGAACTATCACTTAGAGAGGGATAGGGAGAAGTACGGGAGTGAGATGTGAAGTAACAGAGGGAGAGGAAAGAAAGGTGTATGGTAGAAGGTTATTATTACAGATTACCAAGAGGTTAAGGTTGGTTAACACGGAAGACGACACGCCAATCTTACTAATCGCTCTGGCTTGCTGTATCAGCATCAAGAATTTCTGTCTCCAGTTCGCCACACGCCCAATTACTCATTCGTCCATCCAAAACTCCTGTTTACATTTAATCCATTATTCGTTTGTCAAACCCCAGCAGCCTAGTAGATCATGTTTCATTGATACTTGAGCCCTTCTCTCAATCACATCATCTCACCCACATTTTCCCATTACCTCCTCTCCATCTTATCGCCATTTCGATTTTTATTTATACGCTCATTTCGAAATCATCACGCATAAGCTATCCTTCCTTACACAGTGTCAGCATTTTCGCCACGCAGAGAGTTAAGTTCCGTCAAGACATAGCATTCAATGGCTTGAAGGCATAATATATTTTAAAAAATGGATATATTCCACAAGAAGGGCCAGGGTTATCTGCGATTCTAAATAAAACTACTCTCAGACGTATTTTGATAACTGTCGTCCTTCAATAGAATATAAACCCAAGCTCAAGCGTCAATTATACATCCTGCACAATAAGTCGTGACATTAAACATTAACATAATAAGTTGTAAAACGAAGTAACAATGAGATATATTTTGCTTGCAAACAAAATGCTGTAACGTTACTATAAGAGACACCAGTTTTTTTAAATGAAATGAAATACTTAGGGGTTGAAAAAAGAGTCAAAATTTAATATTTGTCGACATTCAACAATATCAAAAAGGTAAATCAAACTTTGAAGACGAAATACGAAGGAACTGCGTAGTTTGGGAAGGAGAGATATACAGGGCTGGAGAGTTTGGGGGTCGAGAAAGCAGTTAATGCGTAAAGTGATTAGGGACTAGGGTCGAAGACTGCGGTGCGCAAGGGAGGGATGGCCGGGGGGTGAGAGGCGTTGATTAGCAAGACGCAGGGAGAGGGAGATGCAAACGGGAAGGAAGGACGTCTCATAGGGGCGAAAGTCGAGGGTGGAGAAGACCGGAGAGTGGCTAAATTGCGCGGTAGCTACCCGGCCGCTAAAATATCTACTTTTACACGGTTTTCCTAGTAATTTTTCCCCGCTTTTTCAAGATAACTTATCAGACACTCTCTGTTCATTAAGTAATACGGAGAGAGGAAAGAAAATTAATGAGGCAGTATTTGGTACAGTATGTTAGTGCAGTTTGGTGTATTTGGTTTGTAGTAATTTCAGTGATTTTGTAGTAACTTTAGTGAAATTTAAGTGAGATTTGTATGATGCAGGGCGCTTCTTATGAGATAAAAATCTACGCATGTGCAATGGAATTTGCAAGGCAGTCTAATTATGTGTGTACAGCCAACCTGATTCGATATTCGAAAGCCAACAACTTCTTTCGATATTATTCTTCGGCCTTCTCGGAGTCAAAATTCAAGTGTTTGCATTTAATCACCGGGAAAACAAGGAAATTAATAAATTCTCTGAGTCAATCTACATCGGAAGAATCAATATGATACTTCGCAAATACAATACTACGAAAATAGACACTATAAAGCAGAATTTCAAAGTGAGCAGAAATGCGTAAGGTAGATATAAAAATTTAATGATAGTGACTTCTGCCGGGATTTGGAGTAAGTTCTTAGATTTTTCCCCATAGTTTCTAATATATTCTATAAAAACTTCTGTATTTTCCGAGAGGGCTGAATCCCTGACATAACTTCGCCTGTCGCTTCGCGTAGTCGGCGGCTGATGTCGCGCTCGGCACTCCTACAGGCAGCGTGAACTCGCATGTGGGACGATTGTGAGACGCGGTTTCGTCCGCTCGCGAGTATCGGAGAGATAGTAGCGGCCGCGAAGGGGTTGACGACTCAATAATCTGGTTAGGGCCGCGAAGTGCACGCGACTAAGAAGATTTGGAGAACGTCTGAGAAACGGATCGCACTGCTCACTGAATCTGGTTTGCACGGTACAAATCACAATAGGGGCGCGAATATCACCTTTCCACGGGTTTCCTCCATATTGATTCACCAAGAAAAATTGAAAAGGCACGGCAAGGGCGGACTTCAAAAATTATTATCCATTAAGTTTCGAATGGCACAAATGGCGACTTAAATTTATTTGCACCCAATGCCTTCGTATTATATAAAGCATTGGAATCAATGAAACATAATACAACAATCACACATAATATAAGAATAAAAATCACACATTATTTAACTATGAAGAGTTTTGGGAATAATAAATAAATGTTGGCATAAATTGAGAAAATGTTTTGAGTGGTGGAAAATGTGATTAGGATCCGAAAAGAGGTGACGGAAAAGAATCATCACATCTCGCTGGATTCACGGCACAAAATCACTGACAACCAGGGGCTATACCCATTATCCGTTCCCATTCCTACCGATTCATCCAGATTAATTCCTTTAGCGCCGATAATTCGTCAGCTCTTACGAGCGGAATGACATTCCCTCACGACATTTGAAAAGCGACGTCATCCGAAGAGATTAAAAGATCGTTATTTGCATTTTCCCCGAAAGGAACGGAAAAAAAGGCAACATCCACTTTGCCGCCATGACACGAAAAGGCGATCCATTTTGATTGGCTTAGGGAGATAAATAAATTAGCGGGAGGCAGGGAGAGAAGGCAAGGGCGTGGTTCTTCGAAGGAAGTAAAAACACTGTGTAGACGGAGGAGAGGAGACGCGGGAGGTCTTCCAGGGGAAATATAAATGAGAAAGAGAAACAAAGAGGGAATGAAGAGAAAGAAGGAGGGAAGGAGAAAGAGGGAGGGAGTGGGATAAGGGATGACGTGGGAGTTTTTGCCTCGCACGAAGGCGACGGACATGGAAGACTCTACACGGGCAATGCGCCCCTTGTGTTGATTGGATCAACTAGATGGACAGGAGATGGCTCCATACATAGTAAAATCAAAATAATAAAGAAATTTAAATATATTACAGAAAATATACCAAAGACTCCATGCAGGGCACATCGGAAAATAGATTTTTGAAATTCCTTTTTCCCGGTGTAAAAACATTCGGTGAATGGTGTTCTTACATCGGTAAACTAAATGGTTGCAGTGAAAAATGAAAAATATATCCCATGCCCTGGTGCAATTCAAGGGAGAATACTCTCCTGAATGATAGATTTTGAATAGCTAGTCCGCAATGAGAAAAGAGAAGAAAAATCTTGCATGGATATTATTATTTGAAATATAAAGTAGTCTCTAAGTGCAGAAGAGTGAGGATAAATTCAAATAATAAAAATACGCATGTAAAAAAATCGTTTAAAGCAAGCAGAGAGATTTATATTAAACCATTGAAAGAGATATTTGTGTTCTTAGGATATCCTAAAGGAAAATATTTTATTTAAAGATTTTATTTGTTTTCATTCTCAAATACGTCGTCACCATTAACCAAAGAAGAACCATAAATAAATACCTCAATATCATTTTTAGACTAACTCTAGAAAATTATACAAATTAGAGAAAGAATAAGTTTGCAAAGCACAGAAAATTGTAGTTCAATAAAAGCAACCAACAAATATTTTGACATGACTTGAAGCCATTCAAATATATAGCAAGGAACCCGGGAAGAGGATTGAAATCATTTCATTCGATAGATTCTAATGAATCGGTTACATTTCAGCAGCAGATTCCCCGAGATAAAACATAACACCATTCAGTGAACTGTACTAGGGGTACAAGGGAGAAAAGGAGGTTAAGATATGAGGCCAGAAGAAAGAAGAATTACCTCCCGGTCTCAAGAGATGAGGAGTTTTTTATTTCCTGACAGCTCCGCATACGCAGTTCTCCTTTATTGTTCTTTCTGGTTTCCGGAACAGAACTTATCTCGCCTTTTGGTCTCAAGCAAAAATTAAAAGAATATATAATTTCCGCCCGTATTTAATAATCTTCTTTTCAAACGTTGTTTCAACCCATAAAGGCACTTTTGAAAACGGGAGAATCAAGAGTGAAAGAGAACCTAAGATATCCCCACATCTTGAAACACTTACGTCACCGGTATCTTAAAATACCGCAATACTTTGCATACTTTCTTTCGAATTTCAACATTTTTTTGACTCTTTGTTTCATTTCTTCAATTTCCATCGCGGAAATAAAATGCCACTTGAAGCAGCGCTGCATTTTATGAATAATATTCTTTTAATAAGACTGTTTTATATTCATTGGAACGACACAGAGATATAAATTAAATAGAGCCATGGGAAAACATATGTAAAAAAAATGAGAATAGTACCGTACAGTCTAGAGAAGATAAAATAACTTTTATGATTTAATATGAATATAAACTAGCGACAATATAAGTTTTAAAAAAAGAATAGTTCAAGGTAGTCCATAAGAAATTCTACATAACATTCACCGCGAGAAATGTAAAAAATACGGTTAAATTTTTTAAATAGAACGAAGTACTTGGAAATATTGTTACGAGACTAATTTATCATCCCACTGTATATCTCATGTGTCGAAAGCTCAGGTTAGATAATGTAATTTCAGAAGAAATGGATTGAAAAGGATAAAATACCGTAAAATGTAACAAAGTGGAATGATTCTTGATCACAAAAAGGGATAGTCTCATTTTACAGCAAGCGAATGTGAGATCACACCAGTGAGCTGCGACTTCAGATTATAGATCCCTCGTCGCAAGAAGGCTAGTTTTTAAGACCCAACGCAGACAACTGCATCTCCCACACGACACCTTTCTGAACTCGAGAACCCAACACGGAGGAGTTAGTCAAGCGGGAAGGCTTAAATTTTCCACCATTAAGATACAAAAGTAAGACCTTTTACCCATATCCTTTTTTCGGAGGAGCACATTGCAATTCTTAAGGGACGTCTTTATTCCTCAACTTCCCCTCCGATTCTCACGCTTAAACCCCTTTCCACATCCCAGAGCTCCACTTTAAATTCACTCCATCGTCTGCTCGCCGAAAACCTTGTCAACTTCACCCGCTCACTCCCTTTTATATATATATCCCTTCCTTGAAAAACCCCACCCTCATTCTCTTCGCCAGACCAAGCACCCGCTGCACTCACTCATTCGCTCCGTTAGTAAGGGCCGGCGCAGTGCAGACGCCCTTCCTCCATAAAACTTTTCACGCGAATTCATTTCGGAGACAGATCAGTTGAGGCGCGACTCGCGCTAACCCCTCCCCCGCCCCCTGTCGTCGTCCCCGCCCCAAAACCTCCATCTCTCTTCCTTCGCTTCCGCGGCAAGAGAAAGCGCTCGCTGCCACTGTGCGATTCTAAAGGCTCCCACCAACTTTTTCCCCGCTGATTGACGAGGAGAAGACGCGTTATAAAGAGAGACGGCCAAAAAAAAAAAGGATTCCCACGAACAATGGTGTCCAAAATTAGGCAGCTGGACGTTACCACATCCCTGGAGATTAATATGCATAAGAGGTATTTTGACACAAAATCCATTAGGTGAAAGAGAACTACCTGCCGATAAAATATTAAAATTGATTTCTCCTACCGATTTTTTTCGGTGACAATGCGTTCCAACAAGTCATAAAGTGATTAGATTAAATACTAAAAGAGCCGGTAGATACATATATCGTTAATTTCGACGTTCGATTTAGGGCGGGCAATATTTGGAAATCCCTGTAGGTATGAAACCAAAGTAGATTAATTAGACAGATAATAATCGTGTTCTTCCCTCGTTTTCACATTCAGTGTCATCCAAATGTCAAATCCTCAATCTGACCTACATATGACGGGAACAAATGCATGCTTGTTTATAAAGATGTGACCCTTACATGAAGCTAATGCGTGGCACCATATATCTTATCAGTGGAAGAAAACAAAGGTAATATTTTAATTGCGAAAATGAAAAAAAACATTCACCAAGCTGAGCCACGAAAGACTTTGAGGAGCCAAAGAATCCAAAGGGAGTGTTACATAGTCCCTCTCTTTACATTTCACCACGGAAAAACCCTGCAGTAAAAAGGCGACAGTCATTTTCACACAATGCATCACGATATTTAATCGCATCCGGTGGGAGATGAGAGACTGACTGTGAGTGGTTCCCCATCTCCACGCGAACTTTTCGTGAACGCATTCTCGAATGCTTGAGGGACCGACGACGGCACGATAATTCGGAAGTCAAACCACGAAAATCCCTTGAAAATACTGCGGGAGCAGTAAGCACGGCCATAAAATCCTGGTTAAGGTTTTATGCTACGGGAGGTGAGCGGTGGGGGATGGAGGAATAGGTCGTAAAAACTAAATTGCAGCCGAGGAGAGGGGGAGGGACACAGAGAGAATGAGCGAACTGAATTTTCTTTTAAGCAGTTTAATGATGGTAGTATTTTAAATTTTCCTCGGGTCCTCTCTTGGTGGGGAAAAATAAACCTCACCCGCGCGAACAGAACTTTGTAAGGCGCTCTCCACTAAACCTCAGACAATCCGAGGCACCGAAGAGGGAGAAGCGCACGCAAGCTTTACACACAAGAGAAGCAGCACAATCAGACACAGAAAGACCCTGAAACGACTGTGGCTCGGGATGAGATTTAAAACTCGCGGAATAAAGTAAAAATAAAAAACATAAAGGGTTTAACGAATTGGAAAGGGAACAAAAGGTGGTGACGGTGGTGTGTGCAGTGTGAGATCCGCGTGAATTGTAATTCTGCTCCAGCGATTTGATCGCTCTTTTCGGAGAGGACGTTGCTAGGGTCACTCGGGAGTAAAGTTTTGGCGCCTGAGAAGCGTCGAACCCCTCGCGCCTGCATTCCTTGAATGGAAAATGGGAAGATGGAATAGAGGGAGCGAATTTTGTGACATGGGCCAAGAAATGGGAAGGATGGGAAGATAAGTAATCACTGAACTCCGTATTACAAAAATATTTCCGTTAATGTCTGCAAAAATATCACAGAAAATACTAGTTCATTTTTTTCGAAATATATAAATGTTGTTTTTTTTGGACAGTAATCGGCCCCTATTCGAGTAAATTTATTTAGAAAAGGTAAAAAGCCAACTATTCGGACACACGAAAAATAAATACTTCTAAGAATAAATGATTAAATCAAAGTGATTTGAGTCAGAAATTGATACTGTGGCCAGAAATTTCACTTCTTATAATGAAGCAAGTAACGACCAAAAAACCAAAAGAAGGTTCAAATTACGAGTTCAAACTTACGGCTCATAAGTTCGAACCACTCGGAATGTGGAGTATATTCCCACCTTAACTTCCGCTTCCCATCCTTCCCCACGCTACAACAAGAAAGAACCTCTGCGAGGGTCTCTCTCCTCGGATCTTTTGGGGATTCAGTCGAGAAACGAATCAAAGATCATTATCATAGAAATTTGAAATAGTATACTCAAAGTAATCAAGCGGCTGACGTTCAAAACATTGCACACATACAGAATTTATTTCATAATTAAATGTGAGTGACCGAAATAAGGGCTATATATTTTTTCACAGTTGGTGGTGAACTCTATTCCACATTCTCTCTATTCAAGTCATTCATTAAAATGCAAATCCGGGTCACAGTGAATAATCCCATCCTATCTCTTCTCATAAAAAACATTTTCCTCTCCACCATTCGGCGTAAAAAAAACTGCTCTCTGCCAAGCGGATCACCCACACTAGAGACGAAACGAACACCTACCTTCCCCATCCGCATACGTCTTCACGAACTCTGTCCCCCTCATCATTTTCATTTACCCCTGGATTCCACCTCCTTCCCCACCTCCCTCACCCGCTCATTCATTCGCTCAAGTTTAATCAACGGTTTTAATTTGAGATAAAACTCTCCACAATTAACCAGGCCTTAAAGGGTTCTTCGGATGAAAAGGAGATCAACACGGGTAGATGAGGAGGAGGAGGATGAAACTAGGGAAAAATTGAGAGAGAAGAGAGAGGATGTGAGTGTAGGACGCAAAAAGGGAATCATTTCGAGCAGCAATTGATTGCAATAAGGTGTAATAAGTGGATAAATAAGAGGTGAGTCAGAAGTCGGCTCATAGCAAATCAGGTTCCTGATAAGGTGAAAGTAGAAGTTTTTGTTGAGTGATTTGAGTCAGAGATTGATACTGTGGCCAGAAAATGCAAAGATGAGAAAGTGCTGACCATTTGACTGGTACCTACCTAATAGCAAAACTAAGCCCAATTTTCAGAACAAAATTAAGTACTTTATCCATACATTTCACAAAATGTACCTAGTCAAGTTTCAATGTTTATTATCAGTTTCAAAGTTATGAACTCAAAATCAGTAGCTAAAATTGGCATCTTATTTGATTTACAAATCCAATTACCTATGGCGTACATCAGCTTACACTGAAGTGCCACACCAAAAGCGCTGGATTTGCAAATAATGTCGAAAAAAAAGTACAAAGTTATGTCAATAGGTAAATAGCGCATGCATTAGAGCTGAACGGAACATCTGTTCCCTCTGAGACTGCAAGGGGAGAGACGGAATACTTTTAGTTCAACGGAGCAACTTCAACCTAGTTGGGTGGTCGGCCGGCGACGAAGAATGTAAAGTCAAAAGACGAAGAAGTGTTAGTCTTGGTCTCACGAATTGGAAGCGACGCGAGAGTAAGGGGAAAGGTTTCCGTGACTCTGTGAAAGTGGTCATCGGTGATGAAGAAGAGAATACGAGAGAAATCGGAATGCAATTAGAGCGTGTGCGTCCCTTAGCTCGCCGTTGTATAAGACAACGGTGGCGGTGGACCCGGAATGGAAATCGTACCTCTTGAAAAGTGAGCTCCCAGGTCTCGGAGCTATTTCGTAATGAATTTTTGGGAGGGATAGAACTGAGTTTGGAGAAATGAACATCTCTGAGAGGTGCTGACCAAGGTTTTGAGGTTGGAAATGGAATTTTTGCTGAATAAAGAGTTTCACATAATAGGCCCATGTTTTTGGCATCTGGTTTGTAAAGCACATTCTATAGAGCCGCTTTATCTCAGAGGTGGAATGCATAACTTTCATCCTGTATATGATCTATTACTTCAAAATTATTAAATTAATTGTATCATTGTCTATGACTCGAAAAATGGCTTGGTTTAAGCCTTGAATTACTTGAAAAAGTAGCGTGAGTTAGATAAACACAATTTTAGAAATATACCACAATTTTACACGAAAAAGAGAATATTCATCTCAGCTAAGGGTATCAAATTATCCCATTATATCCATAATTATTCCATTGAATTTTAGCCCACATACCATAGAATTTGGCAAGTCTAGTGCCATTTTTTTTATCAAACATTGATTGACCGCGATCGTATCACACCAATGCAAGACGAAATCATGAGATATCAATGAAACAAACACCAAACTTCATATCTGAAACTGCGTCTGGAATGCTCTCATCTGTAAAGCTCCAACACGCTGTTGTAGTACAGTAAAAAAATCCATAATTCGTACCAGCAATTTTCTAAAACGAAATTGAATCACTTTTACCATAGTTGTGAAACAAAAAATCCATAAAATTCCAACTAAGGATGTAATTTCCCCGGTTAAAAGTAATGACGATCATGGAGCAGAAACAAAAAAAAACATTATTTAATATTAATAAACCCAAAATTACCAATATGAAATCGTACTCTTGCAAAAATAATATTTCCTCCCCCGCAAAAGAACGCCGACCGAAAAAAAGGAAGGTCGAAAGAAAAAAAAAACAGACCACGGTCGAGAGAGCGAATTGAACCGGCCCCTGTTAGCTAATTAAGAATCTGTCGGCTTGAACGTCGGCGGGTGGGGATTGGGGAAAACTGCAGCGAGTGTTTTGTTCGAAATAGTATCGGCACGGCATGTTAGGAAAGGGATGGGAAGTGGGAGGAGGAAGAAGACAGGGGCTCTGGATGAGAGAGGGAAGGGAAAAAAACGCCAGGGCCGGCGAAGAATCTGTCAGCCTCAGGGACAGAAAGATAGGGATAGGTTTTCGGGGTTTGGAAGGGAGGTGGGAATTGTCGGAGTTGGAAAGGTTCTGGGGGGGAAAAAGCGACGGCAAAAAATCGACATGATTTACGAGAATAAGAGATGGATGTGGGGGATTGAAGGTTGGGGAGGCGTCGGTGGAATCGTGGAGAGGCGGAGAAAGAAAATTGGAGTAATCGAGCAGCACAGTGTCGGGGGGAGGAAACGGGGGTGTGGAGGGCGGGAAAGGATATTGTTTACGCTAGGGACGGGGGAGGGGGAAAGACTTGGGGTTTGGCTGCATTGTGGGTTGTTAAGGCGATGTGCTCCAAACTAGGGGTATTTTCGGCACACGGAGTAGTTGGTCTGAAACACGGATTAATGATAACGATTTTTTTACTTAGGTAATTTGAAAAAAAAAAGTTTTCCAATCAGGCATGATCACGAAGCTATCGGTAAAACGATTAACGGATTTGCTGAATGTTCAGAAGATTTGCTGCCGTTGTTGATCGAGTATCAAAATACGAGCTACATCTCGATATGAAATAGGGATATTGCAAATAAATATACCTTTCTCTAGAGTTCTTCGAATATAATATTCAAAAATTTAATTTTTTCACTAATGATATTAAAATTCTTAGTATTTCTCCAATATCGAAAAATAGGTTGGAAACTACCGACCAGTGTTCTATCCTACGGACTGCCGGATCTCTTCAGATAAACTCAAAAGAGAAAGAGCGGCACACCCTGGGTCTGAGAAAAAATACCAAGGACACAACCACTGACTAACCAGGCGTGATATTGTACGGATATATTCACAATATTACGAACGTACGAAAATATTTTTAACTAGAAATATCATTATGGCGATTAAAACAATCGAGAAGGCTGAAAGAGGACTATTTTGCCCAGTAAAATGTGGTTTAATAATTCAGTAAGAAGTCTAAATCGATTCGTATTAGTCCTCCATTGGGAGAAAACTTTTTCCACCGGTAAATTGTCGCAATTCGCTCCAGAGCAACTACTGCTAGATTTGAACCCAAGAATGTTGACCCAACCTATTTTGGCCAGTCTACTAATCTAACTCCTCTCCTTAATATGGCTCAAATATGGGTTTGAAGATGGGAGGAGTTTTGTCAGCTCCACGCTCGGCAGAAAGAGGAGCGAGGTGGGGCACAAAAGGTAAGGTAATTACGGGGGTAAGAACACGTTTTAAACAAGAAATTTCGTTTTGATCAATACAGGCTGTAAAATCTATCGAGGCGGCTGAAAGAGGATTATAATACCTAGCCTATGTGGTTTGAAAATTCAACACGAATGCGAAATTGATTGATTCTAGCCCTCGACTGGACGAAAACTTTTTCCACTTGTTAACAGTCACAATTCGCTCCAAGGTAACCTTTGCATCCTCGATTTGGACCCAGATACCAGGAGTGGTGATCCAACCTGCTCTGACCAGCCTTCTCATCCAATCCCCTCTTATTAATTACTGTTCAAAGAAGGTTTCGAGGATGGGAGGAATTTTGTCAGCTCCAGGCTCGGCAGAAAGAGGAGCGGCAAAAAACAGGGGCCGCGGTCGTCGTGGGCAAATGAGGGCGCGGCCCATTTCGGGAGCGGTGGGCGAGCGCAGCAATGTGCGTATGTGTGTGTGTGTGTTGGAGTGGAGTGGATGGGGGATCGGTGTCGCTCGGTCGTGTTTGTGCACGGGCGGCTGCATGTACGAGGGCGGCGAGAGGGGAGGCGGGCGATCCCGTAAAAGGTTGAAAAACGAGAAGAGAACTCGGAAGGATCGAGGGCATTTTGCGAGGGCTTGTGACTGCGCGCGGCGGGGGACGGCGGCGGGGTCGCGCGGGTGACCGACGGGTTTTACGGCCGGATAAAGAGGGTGCCGCCCTCTGTGGAGGGAGAGAGGGAAGTAAATTTTTAGGCGAGAACAATTCCGAAACTTTGGTCCAACTGGGGTGAGAGGAGGATTTTCCCTCACACTGTGACCCCCAGGCCGTTAAAATTGTAAATAAAATTGAAAACATCAATTACCTCAAAAATATTTTTATTTGTTAAGTCTGAATGCGAAGTTTCTGGAAGGAACTGAATATATCAATAATGCTACTTTTATAGTTAACGAGTTATTACCCAAAATAAATGTGCGCCCACTTAAAGGCTAATAGGAGGCCGACCTCGGTGGTGGTGGGGTAAATTCCTCGTCTGCCAAACATGAGGTCTCGGGTTCGAGTCCCCTCTGGGTAGGAGGTCCCTGTAGAGGGCATCGTTTTTCGTTAATGTGTAATTGTTGAACTTTTTTTGAACATTTTTTAACTTTCCCCGATGTAAAAAGCCATTATGTGCTATTTTCGATGGTATGGGAATAAAAAACAGTATCTCGAAAGATGTCGAACTTCAATGATGAATATGCACGTTTTTTCCACAGTTAAAATCTTGAAAGGGGAAATATTACCAAGAAAGGTATTGCGGCATGCCACCTTCTTTGCTCGTTCAATTTTATTTTCGATGGATGCATTTCATACCGCATAGTCTAAATCCAATGACTGAAGATTGAAAATGCGTTCTTTGTGGGAAAAAGAGGGGGTAACTACGCGCAGGTGATGTGCCAAATGCTAAGTAAGACGACAATTTACGCGGAATCCACCACTTACTCGCAGTGAAATATCAGATAGAAAAGTTTTACCGTAAAAGCTAAGGAATTTAGCCTATGAGTTGACAGCTAATATGTAAATAGCCAAATCATTGGCTTAATAAGCTTATCATGTATAGATATAAATAAATAATGTTAAACAATGGATAGGCCGTCACTCTATGTATCTATTTCCCTAAAAATCTTGACAGTACTGAAAATACAACATTAGAGCATCAAATACACTAAAAAGCCTCCAAAATCTAAGCAGACCCACGTGGATTTTAAGAGGGAAAATAAAAACTCGGTTTTCCACATGTTTTGCCAGGAATATCAAAGAATAGAACGACTACCCACATCGGAAACACAGGAGGAGCGGGAGATAAAAACTAAGCGAGGGAATTATTGGATTGAAGGCTGGGATTTCTCGCGCTGCAGGAAACCGGACTGGACTGGGGGAGGAGGACACGGGGCCCATCCCATCAGTCGAGGAGGACCGGAGAGACATTAAGTGCTGGTTGGACTGATCCGGGCGCAAACGAGGATGGGTGGTCGAAAAAAGGAACGGGGAAGAGAGAGAGGAAGACAGGAGGGGATTGGCATGGAGTGCCCTGACGAACGAAGAGCGGGAAGTGAGGCTTATATGTTCTTCTCTCTTCCCCCCCCCCCCCCACGATCGAGAGAAAAGTCGGGAGATGGAGGGCTTTGGCATCCCCACCGCAGTATATTCGTCAACGTCGAGGAGAGAAACTGGGAGCTCACTCCCTCTCACTCTAACCTTTCCTTGGCCGTTTTGAAGCGACGCGAAGCCCTAGCGAGCCTTTCCCTGCCAACCCGTCGCGGCCGAATCAATCCCTGTAGCTGACGTCACGACCCTCGTGCCTTGTAGCCAGTAGGAATGCTGTTCGAAGGGAGATAGTTTGATGATCGAGATTCCGAGACTCAGTCTAATGCATTTTGATGACGAGAATCGAATGGTGGTCGTCTACAGTCAATAGTAACGTGACGTCACAACCCTTTCGCCTTGTTTCCAGCAGGAATGCTGTTCGAAGGGAGAGTTTGACCATCGAGATTCTGTGACTAAATGTAATGAATTTCGATGACGAAAATGGTAGCAACAAAAATGATCTATATAGTTGACGTCACGACCCTAATGCCTTGTACACAGTAGGAATGTAGTTCGAAGGGAGAGTATGGCCATCGAGATTCTGTGGTGAAATGCAATGTATATCGAAGACGAGAATCGAATGGTGGTCTTCTATTCTCAATATTAACACAAATGATATATGTAGCTGACGTCACGACCCTCAGGAGTTGTTACCATTGTTGGAATTTTGTTCGAAGAGAGAGCTCAACTATGGGTATCCTATTGAATTAGGTGGAGATAAAATTCCTCTCTCACTTGAACTAACTCATTTTTAGTTTAGAAACACATAGAAAAAAGTACCACAGTAGTAAATACGATACATAATCAATGCTTTTCCACAAGAAATAAACGTTAAAAATTAAATTTTTGCTTTCAATTGCATAATCTACATGATTGCTCCAAACGTAGTTTAACAGTAATTGTCGTAAAGATACGCTCAAAGTATGAAACTTTTATCACGAGAAATCATAATATAATTATCATTGAATTAAATGACAGATATGTAATTGATTTTCATCGCCGTGTCGAAAATGATATACCTAAATAATCCATGTACGAAAATTGTCGATAATTTCATAAATCACTATTGGCTAAGGATAAATAAAATTGGTCTCTTACGTGTACTGACAATTTTTTCGGTTAAATTCAACTCTCGCACTAGTCCCCATTCAAGCTCAACACTTTATCACTAACGCACCGCGCTTGAGAGAGCAACCATGGTTGGAACGATGGCTCTGGGTACAGGGCTTGGGAGAACCTCATACACACAGACACACTCTCTCACGTGAGCCCAATGGTCTTCCTTTCACCATCAGTCCTCCTCCGTACATCCGCACAGCCTCCCTATTCATCTCCCACTCAGCCAGCATCACTCTCTCCCTCTGTTTGACCCCCGCAATTCCCCCGACGATCCGCGGGAAGCCTGCGTGGCAATGCTCCGTGTACATCACTCGGACCCCTCCCACTCCTCCCCACCGCCACTCCCCCTGGTGATTTCGGCCGTTATATTTTTCATACATCTCTCTCCCTCCCCATCCCTCCATCCTCTACGATCCTCCATGGCTCACGGCTCGGCGGATCGCTGGCGCGGCGCTGCCCAAAATCCTCTTGAATTCGCCATGAGTCTGAGCATCCGTGTCTTAACATATTTAGGACGCATAAGTCCGAATTTCGAGGAAGAATATTGGTGGGATTGTGCGCTTTAGTACGCGCATACGGACCCAGTGATCCATCCTCTGCCTTCATAACATCCTCTGGTCGCACAGGAGATAATCGTGCACAGCGTGCGTCCTGGACGTGAATAACGCAATGCAATACTAGCACGTAAATCAGGAGCGGTGATAGTGAGATCTAATCGGGGGTATTGGGTAATGAAGGATGGCCACACCGAGAAGTCGGAGGGGTAATCGTAATTTTTTCATGAATTTTTCAGCTACTAAGTGAAAAGCTCCGTTGAAATGCTGTCTCTTTGATAGTGTGTCATCTTTTTCTATTGATGTTAATCACACCACGAAAATTGCAAATTAAAAATATATTTGCCGGCCTCGGTTGCGGCGGGGTAACGTTCTCGCCTGCCAAACAAGAGGTCGCGGGTTCGAGTCCCGCCTGGGTAGGTTTCCCCGGTCCAGGGCATGGTCGTCTGTCTACGTTTACTTGTTACATATGTTGAACACCCCGGTGTAAAATGGCCAATAAGAGCTGTATCCGGTGGTTTGAGAATAAAATAAAATAAAAATAAAAATATTATCTTGAAAAATGTTTTTTTTTTTAAATTTTGAATAGCCCAGAGAGGGAATCATATTCCAGTGAGTTCCCTCTTCACTAAAGCTCTGAAATAAACTATTTCTATCATGATTTATAACCATTATGACTCTCTTTGTTGCATGAATTAATGTAAGTTCGACGATAAGTTTAATATAATATCCTTTCGGAGTCAAAAATCACTCTCGAGGGGCAATTAATTCAAAATTTTAAAAAGGCTACTGCCATGTGCACTCATTCGATATTTAATTAACGAATCGAACTAGTTACACTTCCCGCATGATGCATGATCTCAAAACTTGATTATTGAGGAATGATATAAAATAAATTTACTGAGTTAATTGGTTTCCAATGATTGGACGTCAAATAACCATGGAGTTAAAAAGTAATCATAAAAAAACTCGAGAATATGTAGATTACTATTTTATCCAACTTTAGTGGAGAGGGTTCTGTTCATAAACCGGTAGGTTAAAAAGAATTAAAAACCAAGACGGTGAAAACTTGATTTAACATATTTATGGATGATTTTTAATCACGACATTAAGTTTCGCTTCCATTCCATTAAAAAAACTCTTTTAATTTTAAAGTGCTTGATGGGCAACAAAAAAGCACAACAGTAGCAGGTGACGGATCAAACTCCAACTAACTCTGCTTAATTTACTTAATTTTAACCAGCACCAGAACAACTTTAAAGCGAGAACATTTTTTTAAATAATCCAATCGATAAAATTAAGGTCTTTGATTCAATAGATTAAATTTCTCACCAACGAAATTGTATTTTAACAGAGAAATGGAGGGAATTGAAAGCGGATATAAAAGGACCTTCAATCCTCGAAGTTTATTCCTATAGCAACTTATTATATTCCCCATCATAATGGAAAAACACACACATAAACAACCAAGGAGCGGTTGTACAAAGCATTTTCCCACTTCATACCAAAACAGATAAGACTGATTTTATAAGCTTACTTTCTGTCTATTTTATTACCTAATTGGAATTGCGGGCTCCGTTTCAGTGCATTGCCTTAGTAAACAGAAAACGTCTTATTTTTTTATTTCTCGTTGCAAGGGTGGAGTTTTCGGGCCGACCGATATTCATGGCCACCCCAGGGGCGACGCGCGGTACGTGACCATATATTTGCGCGTATGCTTGCGTGCGGACGACATATTTTTGTTTTACTCCTCGATCGATGTCCAGTTTATGGCGCAGTCTCCTTCCGCCTGGTGGCTCCGCCAACCACCCGATGTAAGAAACAGAAGCGTGATATATAAACCTATACGGAGTGGAAAACAGCCAAACATATTTTCCCACTATTAGAGAGTCCTGGAGGCCAATAGAATTTTCCTTAACGCGTGTATTTTCTTGTTGGAGGACCAATACAGCCCCGGAAAATGTACGGAGGAATTCCCAAAGCTAAAGAAATCTTAGAGGGGTTAAGAGTACATCAAATGGTAATATAAGCTGGTATAAAAAGTATGCGAATAAAATATGAACATATGGATAATTATAAAAAATATTTCATTTATAAAAATAATACACGTCGCAAAAAAATAATTTAAAAAGTAGGCTATTACACCGGTACTAATAACAACTATAATGTAGAAAGTCAAAGTCTGAATTTATCATTTATTATCAACAAAGGAAGTATGACCGTAATTTTGTAGTGCAATTTCCTCAGAAGGTATCAATAAAATAAAATTTTTTAATCGACTCTAAGGTAAAAAATTTTCATTATTATATTACTTTTTTTGGAAACTTCCAATAATTATTGGAATAAATTCCTAATAAAAATAATTTTTAATGAAAGACAACATAAAACGCATTAGAAGAGGCAATTCAATAATTCAGGCGTAAACATACAAAGTAGACGAAGTAGTCATCAAAATTTTTGATACGTGAAGATATATTGGCCAATAACTGAAAAATGATGAGACAGCAGTCCAATTGAACATTTGCAACGAAGCACAAATGCAGACAACTTCGAGAATCGAAGCGACGTAAAACTGCGTTAAGGAGTACTTTTACGGCTCATCGTAAATTCCGATGCAAACGTAACTCGGAAATGCGAGCAGAAGAACTAAAAAAAGCTTCGAGCTCCCGGGATTATTTTATTCTACATCTCTGCAATGTAGGTCTTGCAGGAGACTGGCGTCTCTTCTCCGGGATAAACGGGATGTGGGGAGAAAAACGAAGAAGAAGAACTTTTAGCGACGGGAAGACGGAAGTGAACACTCCGCTAACGCATGTCCACTTCCACGGGACGCAATCCGCGAATCCATCTCCCGGTTTTACTACGCGTTGTAAAAAGGGGGGTGCCTGACGATTAAAAAAGTTTCACCAGACGCGGGAAATTCACGAAAAATAATCATGACCACTCGAGCGAAATACACGGATAAATTGCAACCTGAGCCCTCTGGAACATATAGTGCTCCTCTAGGCTTCCGTGTGGAAGGGAGGGAGTTGTGGGCACTGGTCATTTCTCTGTTTCATTGTGAGCGGAGGGAGAAAAAACAAAAATTTTGACGGAAATGAAATTGCGCTTTGTTTGAATGCAGGATGCTGTGATGTGGCTCTTTTGTGGTCGCGAATAACACGAGGACAAATGGAACGCAGAAACTCACCATTCTATTTTCCTACCGACCATATTCCATCCAATTTATTAGCTCATGAAGGATTAAAAAATGAAGAAGTTTCGCCTTACAATTACATTGGCAGCAATAACAGATATACAATATGAACAAAATTTACACCATAACAAATCTATTAGATGTATAGTCTCCTGCACATAATGGCTGGCAGCTGAAGTACAACATGACAAATTCATAAATATGAAAACGTATTTTTGGCATAAATCGTTTCATTGGTTTCATATGAGAAGCCATCTAGCAAAATTTAAGTACATATACATAATAACTCATACGTGAATACCACAATAATGCGAGACACAAAATAATAAGGAATACACCACTAAATATATAAAAATCAAATATATTTGAAAAGTTTCGACAAATACCTTGTTATGATCAGCAGAAACGTCTTACTCACAATGAGAGAAAAATTGAAAAATGCGGGTGGGAGGGGAATAATTCCATCAAATAATATGCCTTAACATCCAGATTTATAATGTCGAAATGAATTCAAATATATACTAGAAATTTGTAATGAAACTTCATACAACCTAAAACAATAAAAAGTTACCTACAACTTTGTAATTATATCTATTCCCTCCTCCCAGTCCATGCGACGTCACCGCGCGATGCAATTTTTGCGGACGACAACGTTTATGCAAATGAGTCTGCCCTTAACAGGCGGCGGGAGCGGTGGATGCAGGGGGGAAATTATGCAACGCCAGAGAACACGGCCCCCCCAGGGCGGTGGGCGGGGAGACGCCCAAGAAGCAGGGCTAGAGAGAGAGAGAGAAGGGGCTGTACGTGTCCGACCCGAGGTTACCGTCAGACTCAATGCGCTGGGATGGCCGTGGCACAGGAGAGGTTAGCCCCGTCGTTAACCTGGATGACCGGAAGGTGGCGAGGAGATTGAGGGGCTCGCTTTAGCTTTGGGGAAGTTGGGAAGCACGGACTGCGCGGAGGAACGTTCCGTGAGGAGAGAGAGGGATGACCGCGGTCTGCCGACGGGGGTGCGGGGGTACAGATGAGGCAGGGTGAAAGGGACGTGGACAGTTTGGAACCACAAGGGGGGCAGGTAGGGGGGAGTGGGTCGGGGGGGGGGGGGGTTTGGGGTGGCGCCGGCTACGAGAACTAGGGGAGGGGAGGGTTAAGCCGCGTCTGAGGGGTGAGGATCAGCTGTCATGTCAACCGTTACGATCAAGCCACGTGCGCCATCCATCAACATTCACCCACACCAAAACCGATGGGATACGTGTATACCCTTTAAAAAAAAAGGGTATCCAGGGCGCACCACCACCCCATTTCACGCCCTATCTCCGTCTCCCTAAAAACCATCCCCAGAAACCATAAACCTTCCTCCTCCTCCTCCTCCCGTAGTAAAAGAAAAAATGTATAAACCCTGTAGCGTGTAACCTTCATCGCCCCTGTCGAAGTCTTAAACGTCTAAACCACTCACTGTGTCCATGGCCCGCCCGACTCCTTCAATAAGACCAGGGGATCCACCTGAAGCGGGTCATCCCTTCTCGGCACGCCTTGAGAAATAACCTTTCGGGTCACCGGGGGAAGGACCATTCCTCTCTGAAATCCTCGCCATTAACCTCTAAACCGATTCACGGCGTGTCGGATCTCGTTGGCGTTGGGAAGAGAAGGGAGAGGGAGGAGAGATGGCTGAGCTGGGAGTAGGCAAGGAAAAAGACCGACATAGGCCGGGATGGGGAGTTTGCAAGAACATCACCCGCGCACAAAGAAATGGCTCGCTTGGAAAAGCCCTGTATACTAAGCCCCAGTATATGAGGTAAGTTCACAGCAACTGAACTAGGAATATTTTAGTAAATAAAACTTTTTGAGCCGTGCACCCTTTTTAATGGCATAAATAAGTTAGTTAAGTAGCTAAAATGCGTGTTGAAAGATAGCGACACCATTGAATAGAATTAGCATCATCATGTCTCATAAATTTCACCGGATGATGATACTATTCGTTGAAACTTGTCGTAATTAACACATTTTCACCATTAAAACGAGTGAACAACACAAAAAGCTTTATTTAATTCAATCCACTATTTTGCTCCAGCTTTTAAAAAGTCGTAGAAGAACAAGTGGAAGGGAAAAAGAGCAAGGGACAGTCCCAAATCAAGTTACATAGGACAGGTTACAGAAGAGAAGATGTACGTCATTTTGAAAAGTCAAGTGGATATGAGAACGGAATGAAGAGCAGCGTCAAACCAATCTCAGGATTGTTGACTAATCATGATGACGATGATGTCGTTCCATCAAATTCGCCAAATATAGTTGAGCTCATTTACTTAAGGAACTTTGACTCATAAGAGGCCTGAATATTTTTTATAATTATATGAATTGCACCCCTGCTGGCCATTTTACCTTGATGGACGTCGTAAATGATGGAAAATTTGATCAATAATCTTTAAAGTATTTGATTTTTAACAACGCAGTCACGAACCAACCTTCTTAACACTTTCAATGCTGGCCATGTAAAACCCTGAATCATCCCCCGATGCGGCTCCCGTTTTTTAATGCAAAACGCATGCATTGATGCCAAAAGAGCTGGGAAAAATAATGAAAAAATTTTCTATGCTCTAATTTGTTAGTTATGAATTTTTTTATTTATGACGTGACATCACGTCAGCCGCACAGCGGGATAGACACGTGATGCGGGTTGCATAAGATCGACTTTTCCCCCTGTAGCCAGATAGAAGACGTCGTCCAAGAGTTTTCAGCTCCGTAGTGACTCCAAGTAAAGTTGAGTCGTGGTGGGGGAGGAGGCTTGATCATCAGCCCCCGGGACGAAATAAGTGAGTCAGTGGAGCGGGGTGCGGCGGTGGCGCTAAGTCTCCATCCATTTCTCCGAAATCCCTTTAAAACCGGGGGAGCGTTTAGGGAAAACGTTCCCTTCGCGCCAACCCATTCATCGCATCGCAAAACGCCCCCTTCACCGCTCGACCCCCGCCTCCGAGAGAGGCTTGCTGTGCCGTGCCGCTCGTATCTCTTCCATCTGGGCCATTTGCAACTACAAGACCAGCCCACCATTTCCACGCCCAGCGAACCGACCGACCCCTAATACTAAACCCACCCGCTCCTCGCCTCTCACTCTCCCTGCCTCGCCTAACCGGGCGGTTAAAACTCAGAGACCCCATACACCTAACTGGATGGTACATCCCCACGCACCCATCTCCTGCAGGACACCAGACATTACTCTCTCTCTCTCTCTCCCGGCCAGACCCTTAGTCTCCTCCTCCTCCTATATGCGACCTCCGGCATCTCAGATCGCTCCCTGCTTACGAGCGCATCTCTCTACACCCACCCACGCCCTTCTCCTCTCCGGCGAACTACCGCCACCACCCATCCAGCATCCCAACTATCCTCCGATAAGTTTTTTTCCGATAATATTACATTTTTTGTGCGAAAAAAGTTTAGTTTATGGTCTAAAAAGTTATACTTCTGTATTTTCTAGTATGCTCTTATTTTTTCTCACATTGTACTAACATTTTCTTCACATTTTATGTTTTTTTTGCCACGTGCAATATTTAATGACATAATATATATGATGCATAAAATTTATAATTTTTGTGATTATCATCGCATTTCAATTTAACGATGGTAATAGCTTCCACACTAGTGTTACCGACTGAAACTACCTTCATTTTTGGTTGTTAAGTTTAGACATTTTGAAGAAGTAAGTTTATTATTATTATCAATTGCATAGTTTCAATTAGTAACTTTGTAGCCGCGCAAGTTGTGAATAAAATTGATAGATTCACGTATCATTAGGCGGAAACGACAAAAATTTCGTCCATTAATGTTCAGATGAAAACAATAGTTGAAGGACATTCGAAATGGAAGAACGTTAGCTTAGGCCTCCGATGAGGTACAGAGAGTAGATGATGAATGATTCAAAACAGAGGTTTTAAGTAAATGTTAAAAGATTATCTCATAAGAGAAATGAGTGAAGAGCTGTGAAACAATCTCTGGATTACTTAGTGATGATGAGAATCAGCATGAATGCAGGTAGTTTACCAAGAATTTGGAGCTCATAACACCACGGCCATTTTTAACTCTATGGTGGCACAAATATATTCTGATAAGATTGATTGGTGTTTCAGGGAGATTACGTCAATATCACGAAGAGTCATGAACAATTTCCATTACAATTAAACTCTCATTCGAAACAAAAATTACGAGGCTGTAATATTTACTCTTGTTCAAAACTACATAAAAGGAAACAGATTAACTTGGATACATTCCCGTGTGAAATCTAGCCTCATTCTCCTCTATAGTGGCAGAGTTAGAGGATAATAAGAGAAATGTAAGGTAAGTAACGAGCTCAAGAGTGGCACAAAATGGACGATCAATTTCTACGGGTATAGCGTTCAAATTTGTAACTCAAGCTGTGAACCCTTAATGTGAATCCTAATGATAATTTTCAAATTATCTATTTCTTATTTTCACGAAATTACGTTAATCTTACCCCACCGACATTAAAACACTGCGAGAAAAGCAACTTTAATACCTCCCAAAGATTAATTAACTCTGAACTCCAACGAGAAGATAAACAGCTAAATGATAACAAATTTTTGAAAGCCAAAAGAGAAATGCCTCAGGGGATTCAAAATTCAGCTTCCTCATACAATGAAAAGTGAAAGCATAAACTTTCCTTAATCCAATAGCTTTAAACGATTACACATAATCTTCTTTTGCAAAAAGGTATTTATTTTGGTAGCACTCGTTCATAAGCTAATCCAGCATTATTCTTAATAAACTCATTTTAGTATAATATGTTGTATATTATATTAAATGATAGTATTTATATTCATAATAAACTCATTATTCTTAATCAAGTCGAAAATTCATTAGTAACCAGGAAACTTGTCTTACTACGTGCATTCATGTAAGGTATTTACAAACTAGTGTGAATGGCGATAGCAGTAATTCATTAGGCTTATCTCCAAGTTCACTTCTGCAAGGGATTTTGTGGGAGAGGGCTTCTTCACCTTCAAAAACATCACAACCTCCTCATCCTTATTTTCCCTCGCTCTTTCCATACATATGCTCTCCTCCAATCCGTTCTCCAGCAGCTCCCTCCCCCAACGCTCTCCTCCATAACCTCACACCGAACTCGCAATGGCCGCCATAGCCACCGCATGCAGAGGCCGTGGAGAAGGAGAGACTGTACACAAATCACGAGACCATGATTAACATCGGTACCCCTGGAGCTCTCTCCCCCCTCCCCCCAAAACACCCCACCACCTCCTCCCGCCCGAATCCCTTTTCGTCCTCCCACACACGCCTTCGCCAGGGTCCCCTCAGACCACCGCCGGGGAGAGAGGATATACCCTGAATTTGCAAGGGAAATATTACTCATAAGGATGGCTTACAGATGGCCCCGATTTAAAACGGAACATGCCGTGGAACGCAGCCCGACCCACCCGCACGGCCTGGGCAAAGTGGAATGTTCCGGAAAGCGATTCAACACGGTCGGAGGATGCACTTCAGGACTCACGCGGACGGAGAGGGAAAAAAAAGACGGATTCAGGGCGCCCGCGAGCCTCGGGAGAGGATAGAACACGATGTCGAATCCATGTTCTGACGGCGGTTTGAAATTTAAATGGTAGGACACGCGCTACCGTTTATGCTGCGGGGTACAGTACCGACATCACAACCACCGCCACCGCACCGACAAGCTTACAGAAAAGTGTCATTTTCACTACGTAGACGTGTGTCGTGGGATATATTTCCATGCTAAATTATTTCTGAGTTGACGCATGCCTCCAGCTCGATCGATCATTTTTTGGTGCGGATTACTCGCTTGAAACATATGATATCATCTAGAAATTTTCAGGTTAAAAAAATGCACCGTTTTCAAAATTTGGCCTTACCTCAAATTTGATAAATTTCCCTTTTCCTTTCAATTATTTTCTCAGATTAAATTATTTTATACTTGATATGCACCAGGGATTCTGGGGGGGGGCACCAGGCTCGGACAGGCAAATGGTCTTCTCATATTTGGGATTAAAAACTACATGCTACAATTACTCTGCGAAATATAATCTTAATTTCAATATAAAAGTTATCAATATGTAAATATTTATTACTTTTATATTAAAATATAAATTTTATTAATATTTGTAGTAAAAATCTCGTCTATTTTTTTAAACGTCTGGGGAGGGGGCTAGGGGGCACGTCCGCCTAAATCCGCCTATGGATGCAGGAAAATATTGACCAGGAAATGTTCTACTTGCATTGAAAATTTTATATAGATGGCAAATGCTTTAAGCTAGCAATCTGTCATCAAGAAAGACTGAACGTGAGCGAGGTAGGCGTCCTCATTATGGGGTTGACTCCATGGAATAGTTCCTACCATACCCATGAAAGAAATTTATCTTCCTCGATTTAATCGTAGAAGATGACTTCTTTCGATTCATAGCAATCGATGTTTCCGAGTCGTCTAGAATTACGTGTTAGTATATCCAATCTAGCTTTCCGTAGCACAAAACAATTGCATACTTGGCAGCAAAATATAAATACAATAACATATCTTTCATAAGAAATATTAGCCATTAACCTATTATAGAATATAATAATTAAATAGTCGACGACTGAAATGAAATACAAAACAGAGTATAAACGTAATCCATAAATAATATTCAGAAGGAATTGGCTCTAGCAGTTACCCTTAAATATTAAGATAAAAGGGCAATCAGATTCTTCCTGCAAATATGAAATTAATACTGGTTAGGGTAATTAAGAAACCTTAATTTTAGCTAGAAGACCTTTAAGAATTTTTATAAATATCGAAAAATACTTTTTCAGCCAAGATTCTATCTTTGAGGACTGCGTGAACAAATAGTAACACAGTGCTATCATGCAAACATAGTTTATTACTACTTAATTACATTCCAACTCCCAAGTTCCTCCCGAAGGAACTCCATATATGACAAAATCACTTTAATTCTCGGTATTCCAGGCTAAATTTACTTACGTAATCCAGTCATGGAACTATGACGCTTCAGTATTGCTATTTCCTTTCGTATTATGCTGATCATTCTACCGTCAATTTGTATCGCATGAGGCATTCACATATCCATGTATATTTGGTTCAGGATGGCGGGGAGTCGCTCAGTAGTATGGGAAATTCTGTTCCACGAGAACGCCAAAATCCGCAAGAAACACGCTCAAACAGATACCGCTGGCGGAGAAATGTGCCGCGCGGAAAATTGCCACTCATCAGTCAGACCAACCACCAATTGGAGAGACGAATGCGTGAGTGATGAAGCAGCATTAGGGCATAGAAAGGAGACCAGCATTTCAAGACCTATCGCGCGGATTTGGCATCAAATATAGTCGTTTCCTCATTCTGAATGAGCTTTATACTAGAGATCACAAAATACCTCCATCTTTAACATAAAATTAGAACGATTCCTAAAGCTCCTGTCAAAAAATAAACGTACGCCGGAGAATGATTGCAAAAAAATTCGATACCAAAGCCATAGCTACTACGACAACTTGAAAACATCCATGAGCACGTGGGCATAAAGAAAATACGTACTACAAGAGCAAATTATTGTGATTGGAACAATTAGTATTTAGAAAAAAAATGTTACAGTACATAAGGGCTATAAAATGAGTGAAAAATTAATTTCAAAAGAATGCATTTGAATAAAATCAACTGATTTGGGCGTTACTTGGTGGAATGATGAAATTTTCATGGTGAAACAAAAACTAAGTACTGTTCCACAAACTTTTTATTTATTTAGTATCAACTAGTTTCAAACAGGGAAGGGTCCAAACCTGTTTGTTTTGACAATGACGGAATAGACGTTGAAACTAGTTGACAGCAGATAAATAAAAAGTTTGTGGAACAGTACCTGGTTTTGGTTTCACCATGAAAATGCAGTTGAACGTTATACCTACATACTTTGGACGGAATGATTTCCTTTTCCCAGATGTTGAATATTAAAATGTAATATGGAAAGCGTACAGTCTTAAATCAAGGAGAAAATATAACATGGCTTGTTTTATGTTTAATATCTTGAAATATGGTAGCCCTCAGTATTTAAAGGATCTTTTTCTCCCCAGTTGTAAACACACTAATGTTGTTACAAGACAAGACCCCTGTTTTTTGTATGCCCCACAGTTCCGCACAGCTACAGTTCAGAAATCATTTACTGTTGTTGCCTCAAAGCTGTGGAACGATTTGCCGATACAGGTAAAAGATAGTGCATCACAGAAAATATTTAAGAAAAGGATTGTCACCCACCCACTTTCTGACGACCCATGAACACTGATCATGTAATTTAATAATCATTTATCTGCTCATTGACGTGATTAATACCTATTGTTGTGTGAGAAGTAGTAATTTAGTTCTTTTTTTCCTTTCTTAAGCTAGATTTCCTTTTTTTAAATTGTTATATTTGTTTCTTGGTATATTTAAAGTTCGTTTTTCTGTTAGAAAAAGAAATTATTCTTTTCCAGTTAATTGTTAAATGATAACATTGTATATGTCAATTGGTAGTAATGCATATGACCACTTCCTTCATTTGTTTTTCAGATTGGTTAATTACTATGTAAATTGTACTGCTCACCACTTTAATAATTTCTATGTTACAAAGGAGTTAAAACTCCGAGAGCAATAAATGAGTTTATTATTATTATTACATATGATCCTCTGTGTTAATTTACTGGCTCTCCTATGAGCCCTGATGAAATTTAAAACACCAACTCCATTGTCTACGCCAAAATCGCCCTGCATGAACGAGTGACGCTCGGCAAGATAAATAACCGGAACGAATTTTATTTGAAATGGGAGACTTCACACCCAGCCCTACCCGCATCTCTCGCCATGCAGCGTAAGGGAACATGGCGCAAATAAATCCGCACCCAAACACGCCCTCCTCCACACCGACGTCGCACACGCTCCCACGAGCATTAATATCATTCGCACAGCAGCGCCGCGGGTGGAGATCGTTCGTTTCACTCGAGCCGCAAGAGTGACACAAATCGCTCCAAACAATTTCGAATACATTTCTGAATCTATGAACTCCGCGAGCGATATAACCCTCTCTCTCTCTCTCGGCCCGCTTTCAAAAACTCTCCCATCTTACCCTTATCATCCGACTACATCCCTTTTCGAGTGGGTTAAAACCAGCCAGCCTGTTCTCCCTTCCTCCTCCCCTCCGCTACTTCCGCCCTGCCCTCGCAAAACCCAACGCAAATCCGCCGTATTCAACCCTACCATTTGGCTCCTTCAGCGGTGCCCCACCCTTCAAAATCATACAAACAAATCTGGTGATGTAAAATACCCGGGTCTTGATAATTACGGGTACGCAAACCGTGTAATTACGAGGATAAACACACCGACTTCATGAAAATTTCGATATTTAGGGCTAACACTATTATTAGGACCCGATAGGCACTAGGCTACTAACCCATCAAATATACCCGTCACTTAAATCATAAAGTTCGTAAAATTTATATTATATAGCAGTTCAACGTAACTAATGAATATGACTATTATTTTAAAATGCAGGGAAACTTTTTGAGGATAGTTTATGATCTGATAAAAGTATTTCATGAATGATTATCATTTGAATAAATAACTGATACCCTTTTTTAGCTTAGTTTTTTATAAAACAATAAAAACCATAATTTTGTAAATTTTACAAATGTGGTTACAAATCAGCGGCAGCGGTGAATTTTAATTAATAAGCGACAGACAAATGTACAGTCTATTTACTAACATTCATTCCAAAGCTCTTCCATACCCTCCCTTCCTGCTCTTCTGCTAGCATTGAAGCTCTAGCTCTCACATAACCTTACCGTGTCCCTAAGGATTTGCACTAAAATAACGCTTTCGGACATCTAAGAAGACTAACGTCGACACCGAGTTCCTCTCCACATTGCCTTCCTTACGCGGCACAAATGACCTTGGCTGTCGGTTTCCTCCGAACACCCATACCAAAAGCCTCTTCCCCCTCCAAAGACACAAGAAACTCTCCCGCCACCCGCCTCACGAAGTAAAGTCCCCCGCTCTTCCTTAAAGATTACTCATCACTCTCTCTGTCTCCCATCAATTCCCAAACCGCCTTCGCTCTGCCTGCCTCCGCTTCCTTCCTGCCCCCGAAACGCCACTCGCTATCTCCTCGCTACAACCGCCCCCTCCCACACAAAACCCCTTCTCCCGCATCGAACCCAACCCCGTCCGCCACTCCCCCTTCCCTTCCACCCTCCAACCCCCCGCGGAGCTGTGATACGGTAGCAGTACTATCAAGGGGAAAGGGAACTTGACAGGGCCGCAGAGGAGGAGGGGGGGAGAGGCGGCAGTGGTGGGGAACGGGTTCGGAGGAAAGATGAAGGGCGAGGTACCACGCCGTTCGATGTGCTGGGTTGGCCCATGTATCAAGTGGAATATTAGGTGACTCGGTTCACAAATTGTAACACTTGTAATGGATGAAAAAATTGCTCATTATGATGCAAGTTCATGAAAATTAGGGTATGGTTCCCTGATAAATGCATCAAAATTGATTAAAATTGATTAGTATGATTAAAACTGACATTGGTATCCGCAGATTCTGAATCTCAAATAAGGTCACTTCTCTGCCAAGAAATTCTTCACTCGAGCACAAATTGTGATAATAATGATTGCTAAATCGATTACGCGTTAGATTTTTCATAATTTTATGCGCCTTTAATTTTATTCATTATGATGGCGACAACACACATTGAAATACGTTGAAACTCCGTCGGTGAAAATCACGCTCAAATTCGCCCACGGGATTAACGACGATGCTGCCAAGATATTACGCCTCCGCGGTGTCGCATTTCAATCTACCTTTTGCGCATTTACTCACCTCTCTAAAGAGCAAGGAAAAAATGATCGATTCGAAACATGTAATAGAGTAACACGACTCATATTCAAGAAAATTTTAAAATTCTTATAAATGTTATGCATAGTAGCCATGGTCAATACTGCTTGGTTTATAAAAAATACAAAAAATGATTGTCCATGGTTTCGGCACGTTGATTGGAAAACCTTAATCGTATCAGCTAGATATGGTGGAAATACTTCCAGTTTATATTAAAGATAAAGTTTTTTTTTATTTCAACAATTTTTAACTTGGAAAAACTTAAAAAAATAAGCCAACCATGTTTTCATAATTCTTGATAATAAAGGTGCGTGCTGAATCTGAGAAAGTTATTTCTAATTTATAGAGTGATCGAAATTGTGAAAGTCCACTAATTCAATCTTGACATTGATATAAAACCGAAAATTGACTACCAGAGCCTGGGGAGTACAAGAAGACCTTCAAAGGAGAAGAGGAGGAAAGGCAAGTTCTACGGAAGTCACGAGGAACTGATAAGATGGAATGGAGAAGGATGTGGGCTGTTTTTCCTAGATTGAGATATTGAGATGGGGGTTGGCACGAATACGTCGGAATGCAAATTATTGGGATTGTATTCGAGACGGAGGAAGCGAAGGGGAAGGTTGGGGAGGCACAGGAGCGGGCATTAGGGATCTCGAAATCGCAAGAGAAACGAAATTGGCACGTGACGGCAGGAAAGGGAAGGATAGGAATGATTCCACTCCAGACGCCACTTACGGAATCAAGCACCTTTGCCTTAATTTCACTGATTCTTATATTTGTTACATCCTATTACGAGAAAGGAATTTCGACAGTTCCCTGGCGTGCACGAGTAATATATGGTGTATAGGAAAAGATAAAGGAGTACAATCGCTCAGAAACATTAGATGAGAGATTTTTATTAAACGCATTTCGGCATGTTTTTATCAACATCGTAATTCAGATGAAGCCAAACAAAGATGCATTAATGCATAAACAATATTTTAATAAAGGGAATGCACAATGGCCTAATACTGTCGAGGTTGTGTAACCTAAATTTTGTATTAAAATAACTCATTACTCTATAAAATTATCCCCAAACAAATGCACCAAGACGTGGAGGGTAATACAGAGTAACAAGCATAAAGTAAATAACTTGTCTCACGCATATTACCACAGAAAAGATGGAAAATAACAAACAGAAATCCTGAAAAAGTATAAAAAATAAATAACTATACAAACTATCATAATCATAGACTTTTTTAACCAAAATTCTATCAGGCACAACTATGGAAATCAAAATATTGAGGTAATTGTCGTATAATTTTGGAAAGAAATGGTCAAATATGATCAAGAATGCCGTGATTTCAATTTATATTCTACTCTCCATGTCAACAATTGGAAATGCTGAACAAGGATAAATCATTCATAACGGTTGAAATAAAATTATTAACAGTCTTAGACTTATCTAAATGAAAATTTCATCAAAAAAAACTAAGAAAAGCTAAATTTTGAAGGAACCATTCCCATTATTTTGCCAATGAATAATGAAATGTGATCAAGCATGCCATTATTTCAATTTATATTCCACTCTTCATGTCAAATCCCCGAATTTTACTAGGTGTAATACGAAAAACAGACAAGACTGGGGAGGTCATGCAGTAAAGAAAAAAAGACCCTCTCTTTATCTTCCGGCCCGCAATTTAATTCCGGGCGGCTATAACTACGAAAGAACTTGGCAAGCGAGGGAGACAAGGTGCAGGTGACTGATAATGAAATGAGAGAACTGAAAATGAAAGAAATAATTTGCGACTCGTAGGACGTGGAACGAGGAGAAGAGGAGAGGAAAGGAGGTATGCGAATGGGAAGAAGAGGCCTCTCACACGCACCAACAATGGAAACAGACCGAACAACCCCCTCGCATTTTTTTCCCTGCCATTCTCGGTCCAATCTTTTTCTTCCCGTACGGGGAAAGCGGGAGAGAGGAACGGCCGGGCAGAAGATGGGTCGCCGCCGCCAGGGAACGCTGCCTGCGCGCCATTCCACCACCTTTCTTATTTATCCCCACGCTCCGAGAAACACACCTAACCACCGCCAACCACTCTCCCGCCCCCGTATCAATCTCCTCCACGACGCTAATACCTCTGCCTACTGCACAAAAAGGTGCAGACGCAACCTCTTTATTTTTATTCTTTTTTTAACGCAGAATAGCGGCGCTATTCCTTAGATAGAGACTCTACAATTGTTTTTTCTCTCGAGAGTTAGTCCTAAAGGGTGGGAAATTAAATTAAATTTATCTTACACCTCCTCACAAAGATTCACCATTTGCTCTCGAACATTGAAGCCTTGAAGTCCCACCATGAAGTAGTGATGTTGCATAACTATGCTTCACATGAAATGCACCCCAAACTGAATGAGCTTCGAAATAGTTCATAAAAATCATCATCTAAAATGGAGGCGACGGTATATAATCGTAGTTAGCTAGATCACATTGATTTTACCACCACCATTCACTGATAACCATTTTAATATTCATAATGGCTTGAGAAAGGCTCAGGGAAACAAGATACCTTCGCCATCATAATAAGCACATCAAAGGGACCAACTGTGCGTGAAAGACGTAGGTACTCTGCGCAGTGATAAATCTTAACACAAAACTGCTCATGCACGAAATCGAAGTTCATAGTTATATCTATTATAATCTCGGGTTACTCATAACCTTCCTACAACTTCTATGTAAAGAGGATGAACCCTTATAATTAGCAAAACAAAGAAAGCTGTTGGTTCCAAACGCGGGGAAAAAAGGGAGTTAAATATTTTTCTCGCACAGAACCGCAGAGGAAGACATCTTTCTTGCCTTAGGGGAGCGTCATCCTCGTTATAGCTTTTTTCAATATCATTGTCACCAACCAGCGACCAAAAATATGGAGGAGAAATTTTTCAAGTATATCTTCCAATTCCTATCCATGCAATCGTCTTGCTTTTCCACCAAAATTCACATCTCTTCACCGTTCTGCCGAACTCGTATCTCTTACACGTTCACATGGTGGTTACCTATCTATCTCTTGACTCTAAAATCAATACATTCATCACGTTTAGACCCACAATATGGCCCGAGAGAGAAGAAATAGTGATGGGCTTGCAGAATAAAAGACAAAATCATTAAAAAAATAGACATGCATTCTGTTATATTATATTAAATGGGCAAAAGATGGAGGTGCAAGTTTTGCTTCAACTATACAAGCAAAAATCTCGTGAAAAAATTGATGAAACGTGAAAATAAGTCATCACTCTCTGACTCTCACGAAAGACACTAAAACACTTAACTACTTGTGTAAATGTAGTATATACTTTCCATGGGATTCAATGCCGCCATTTTAACTGCTAAGGTTACAAAGAAACACAAACGTTTTTCGGAATAGGCAAATCTGGTAAAGAATATAGTTAGATCCCAAGAGTGAGGGCTCTAAGATGCATAATTACGGGGGAACTTAAGTGATATCAAAATTTGGTGAGACATGAATATAAAACAGGGCGGGATGAAGGAACATGAATGGTGAAGTTGGATTAGTTAACGACTAAAATGAGCGAACGACATTTTTTTAAATTATAAACTCAGCTCGAATCATTCCTATTCAGCAAAGTATTCCCGAAAAATACATGCACGAATACCGCGAACTATCACGCACTACGTAGATGCCATAAATTAACCCAGCTGAGAATCAAACTATCCATCCCCAAGGAATAAAGAACGAGAACTTAGAATAACGAAAACTAGGCGGTGGGAATGGTGAGGAAGAACATTCTGCTGTGGATTGAGAAGAGGGAGCGAGTAAGGCACGGGTATAAGGAAAGCAAGGAGGTATGTATACCAAAAGGGGAGGAAGAAGAGCCCAGATAGAAGGATGAAGGGGATGGGGAGAGCACACAATGAAGTAGAATACGAATGGGATATGCGCGGTTGACGTCTGTGCGAAGCGCTTGAAATTGGAAGCCTCGGGCAGTTGGAACGAGAGGTGCGAGTGGGAGGGGAGGGGGAGCAGGGATGAGCAGAGGAGGGAGGGGGGTATTTTTGAAAGGAGACGAGGGGTTGGGGGAACAGTGTTGTCTAAAGGGGAATGAGGGTGGGGGAATGGTTGGATGAGGGGAAAGGAAGGAGGAGGCGGTATGGCAGATAGGGAGAGGAGGAGAAGGGGGAAGGGTTTCTGGACTCCTTGGAATACCCTCAAGTTTTCCAAGAAGTGACCCTGTCTCCCCCGAGTGCGCGCCACTCTGGCTGGCCTTGTTGAAGGAGGTTTCCACCGCGACTACGAGAGTCGTTTCCAGCACTAAATCAAAACAACTTCGTTTTTGCTTGTATAGTAAAAAATACCGATTTTAACGGCCACATGTATTCGACATAAAAAGATTGATTTTACGTCCAAAATCACGTATATTTGGTACCGATTATATATCTTTTTAATGAGGACGTTTTCCAGGTGGATAAACCAAATGCAGCATTGTATCCACGCAGCTCGAGAAACATGGGTACGGTTGTAGCAATGAATCAGAGAAAAGGGAGGTTCTAGGCATCTATTCACAGTGTTCCATGATATAAAAACCTTCCGAAAAAGAGTATTTCGCGAATTTCATGTGCATTGTGAGCAAATACTACGCATTTCAGCCCACATAAACAAAATTCCAGCATCAGATAACGCAGAACCTCTTATGATAAAAAATTACTCACAAATAATAACGTTTACAAGTATAGTCAGTCGGAAACCACGGTTTTCTCAGGAAAGGCGTATCATGGGAATGATATTCAATTCGCTTTCAAGTCAACGGACATGAGTGACAATGGAGGTCTTAACAGAATATACTTCGGGAATTGTGCACATTACAAGGTTAACACGCAATGAGGTAGGGAAGAACACATAGGAGCATACGTCACATTTCATTCTCTTTCACTTCTTGTCCATTACCATATTTCCTCACATCTCCTAGTGGTGCAGTCAAAGGGAGTTAAATATGGGAATGGAAAAAAATATTTGGCAACAGGAAGCGGGCTATTGCAAAAAGTGGTTATATCTAGAGTATGAAAAAAATTCCTTGGGCACACCGCAACGCTTGGCACGCAATATGCACTCCTTTTTATATCGCACACCCAGAAAATACCGTGAATAGCCATTCATGGTGGTAGTTTCCTAAATGTGCTTCGGCGGGCGTCAAAAACAACATTTTATGCTCACTACAGAGAATGCTACACAAAATGTCCATTTTTTACGCTCAGTATCGTTTACTTTTACATAAATTTCCTCAATCCCCCACAATACACCCCAAAAACGAGTAATCACACATAATGCCATGTAACGACTAGCTTCATACCGACAAAAATTTGGAAGTAGGGATATTGGGGACACGGGACGTAAAAAAAAAGCAACTTAATTTTGCACAAAAGGAAAGAATTCAGATTTTACTGACCTAATTTTAGAAAGTGGTTCAACGTATGAAGATTAAGCACATAACTATGTATCTATGTGTCTTTTCAATAAATATAAATCATTTATACCATTCACATCATTGTAGCATCCAGGACATTCAAGGGTGGGAGGTAGCCGCCAAATAACCTGCAAGCAAAATATCTCAACTTGGCCTATATCAGAATTTCCGCACATAAAAAGAGAAAAAATAATGGAAAAAGGACAAAGACTCCAAAAAGGTTTCAGCTTATTAGGTTCCAAAAGATCATTCTCAGGTATGAGAGACGGAAAGACATTGATCCATGTACGAACGCCGATTTACAGTAAATGGGACGGAGGAGTTGCGAAAACACGAAGTCAAATAAAAAAGACATCTACGCTCTCCTGAGATAAGGGAAAAAAGATAATTTGGTGACTGAATGCCTCTTTTTCCTCCACGCACCGTATTTTCTAGGAAATATGCAAAACGTATGACTTGGAATCAACTGCTTATGTAACTACCAATGAGGGTAACGATTAGTCATGCTTAATTAAAAAAATGGCAAAGTTCACTTAGCAGCATAAGATAAGATTAAGGCAATGGAATATGGTCAAAAAAATTTAAGACTAAGTGGATGGACGAGGAATTAAGAGCAGTACACATTGAAGATAGCATTATATCTGCAATAAAATAAGTCGCTTTTTTGCATTGTCCTTATTACTTTCACAAAAAAAACATTCGCTTTCAAAATTAAAGCCAACCAAAAATATTGTTAAATTTTTGGTTCGAAAAAAACAACAGTCCAATGCCGAGCGTGCGATGAGATCAGTAAAAAATTGGGAAAAAATTATGTAAAATCATGAAAAGTAATAGAAATAAGACGAGAGCAAGATGCATAATGACACCATGGTTTACCCTTAAAGAATCCAGCAATGTGTCGACGACAAAATCGAAACCTCGGAAGAAGCGAGAGAGAAGAAGTAGGAAGAGAAACAAGATAGGTAAGCGACCCACCACGAGCGGGCATGATACATGAGTGAGAGGAGCGATGATATAAGGAGGGAAGAAGAGAAGGGAAAGAAGAAGATTTCGGGAAGCCTATTTTTCGTAAAAAAAAAGGAGAGAGAGAGAGGAGAAGGGAATAAAAAAATCAAAGACGAAAAGGGGAAGAAGACAAACTGTGGAAACGGAACAAGTTTTGTTTGGAGCTGTGCGTGTGTGTGCCTCCCTCTCCACCAACTCGATGCTGAGGAAGGGAAAGGGGAAAAAAATCACCCCCTTTGCCGCTCAGAGGCATTCGGAAGAGGTGCGGGCGGATTGGAGCCAAGGGTGGAGGGGGCAAGGGAGTACGGTGGGAGGGGAAGAGCAGAGAAAGAAGGAAGGAGTGGAAAAATAGGAGAAGGCGTGGTTACGGATGACTGCTTAAGGGTGCGTGGGTGAAGAATGACGGTTCTCTTCTGGCCTGGGAATAGTGGAGAGTTGGAAAGAGTCTGAAGAACTCTGAAGGGTTTGAACAAGGAAAGAACATTATACGCCTACGAGAGCACTGAAAATTATTCCATTTGATTACATAAACAAATCCTACCATAAATGGCATTTCTTAATTCATACTTATCAGAAACAAAACCCTAATATTACTAGGGTGGAAAGTACTGATTCTTGCTACGAGAGTACTAAAAAATATTCCTCTGAGTTACGTCAACGAATCCTTTCATAAATTGGCATTTCTTTATTCATGCTTATCAAAAACAAAACCCTAATATGACTAGGATGGAAATTACTGATTCTCACTACGAGAGTACTAAATATTATTCCATCGAGTTACATCAACAAATTCTTTTATAAATGGCGAATTTTTATTTATGTATAGAATAAAAACCCTAATATTACCAAGATGAAAAGTTTTGTTCCTCGCTAAAATTTGGCAATCTCAGCTATATTTAAAATATAAAAGGTAATTTTTAGGAAAAATGTACATTTCACACCACCACAGCTTAAAATATTAACATTTGAAGCTAATTCTGCAGAATGAAACAAAAGTTTCGATGGAATGACGCAACATCTCCGTTGAGCTCACAGATTATTCTAAGTCAATGGGTCGACTTCTCCTATCTATCCCACTTCAATCTCAATGACAGGACCTCAAATGCAGCCATCCAGGCCCACTCTTACTGACGAAAGCTTGAGGTTTAGCTTTGACGCACGTCCGTCTCGGAAAGAAAGGTGCAAATCGAATCTATTCGCTCAAAAGTCAACGGAAATGTTGCCTGAACGGAGGAACGGGAGGTGCAGTAGGGAAGAGGATGAATGGAATGAAGAGGAGACAAGATAAGGAAGAGAGGGAGCGGAATAGCAGAGAGAGAGAGAGAGAGAGTGTGTGATGGAATGGAGGGGACTCAATAAGGCCCAAGCTCCCGCGAGAATGAGAAATGAAATAAGAAAAATTCGACAACAAAACGTGCCCGATGCGGGAGGCGAGATTTTACCGCCCTTTCTGTTGGAACATGACGGACGGATCGTGAATAACTTCGCCGCACCCTCTTCTATTTTCATACATCTGTCCCTATTTATCTCCCCTTCCCAAAGAAACCCTTCTCGCCCTCAACCCTCTCTTCCTTGATCGACGTTTTATCAGCTTCGCCGCGGAGCTGAAGTTTCGGACATTTTCCTCGGTTCCCAATACAAACGATTCCGGCTTGGATTTCAGCATCTCTTGGGTGATAAATATTTCTGCTTCGCTCGAGAGAGTTTCTTTAGAATTTCCGAGACCTGAGGAATGGATGCCTTGCTTCAAAATGTAGAAAGCCTCGTTTCCAGCCACGAAAAACGATATAATTATGACAGGAATGACAATAATTCGTAACACTATCATTGGAAAAGGACACAATTAGCTAATTTTAAGTGCGTAACAACGCTCACCGTCTATTTAAAAATACCTCAATGCAATAAATTTACTTTTTGAAACACATAGATAACGTAAATGAGTGAGTTTAGGTTGGAAAATGTTCACTTTGATGTTAACCTTTATATTCTATATTTGTCCATTTATATTAAGTTCTATGATAGTTCTATGAATCCGCCATATAATTACCGATCAATAAGAAACTCGCATACTCTTCATAGTGCCTATAGTGCCTAGAAAAGGCTGAGCTAGAAAAAGATTTCTTAAAATTGTGTTGAGTATGAATTATGATATTTCCACTGTGGCAGGCTAAACTATAAATTTAAAAGCTTTACTATTGCTAGGAGATTTAAATAAAAGTGAATTAGGCATATACTATAAGATAATTTAAACGAAAAAGTGATTGGAAGTGTAATTTTACACCTTTAGAGATAATCATACATGAAGCATGGGCCACATTAGCTGAGAAAACACTAAATTTTGATGTCTTATCTACATCGTACCTGCTTTTCAACCCTACTTACAAGTCGGCTAAAATGAAACGCATGCTACTCAACAGCTTTATGCGTGAACAGCAAAGGGGCCGCGGAGTGGATGATAAATGCATAAAAACTTCACACTTCTTATCGAAGAAGATTATCTACACACGGGGATAAGCGTCCGAATGGCCAGCTAAAAAAACTACCAGGTGGAACGAATAATATACTCGCCTGCCTCACACGATTCCCACCCGTTCGCCACAACCGCACACCAATTATTTCTTCCACCCCTCAGATTAACACTCGCTACCCGTCACCCTCACGCTTCAAACCAGGTCTCCAGCTCCAGAGAACCCTGCCCAGAACACCTTGTGCAGTTCGGGATAACTCCTCTCTATACGGAGGTTAATTTAAACAAACCTTTGCAGACTTTAGAGACTTGCACTTCCTACCAAAGTTTTACGTATTCACATCGTATGTTAATGCCAAGTGTCCATGCATTTTCATACTCAAGTGTGGCAATCCAAGTCCTTGAAACACATTTTCAAATAAAAATACTTTCTTACATGTATTCTGTCTTTAAATCGAAAACATTTCCTCTGCGCCATGAAAATAGGAAATTTCACAATATGGGAAAAAATATATTCGAGGAATTGAAAAAAAGATTTTTCTTATACACTAAGCCTTAGTTCACATAATCTGAAAACTAATTAAAATGAACTTATACATCTAAAAGCTCTAAATCATATCCGGGGAAAAATGGTTTAAGTTCAAAGACAATGAGTAAGATTGGAACAAAAAAAGAGGTCATGGAATAACTTAAATAAATATACAAAGAATAAGAATTCATTATAAAAAAGGACTTTGGGGAAATGTAAAAATGCTCAATTGTCTGCCATGCATAACAAAAAATACTTTGGCTAGCAGTTAGGTCAAATATTCTGCACGAGTATTATAGTACGAGTAGTACACTAGAAATTAGGTCCGAACTGAAATTAAATTCAGGTTTTCAGAGGAATTTTCAGACACCAGGCGATTTTTAGAATATTTTCAAAGCAGCAAATTAAAAAAAAATAATGGAAACAAATGAGCCCATACGCAGCAGCAGGATTTTTGTATGGACACCCATTGGAGCTCGCACCTTCGTGACTTACGAGCATTACGAAGGATTAGCGATATAAAAAGCCGTATAAAATCGGGAGAGGAGATACGGTTTCAGAGCAGATTTGAATGAGGTGGAGTGGGAGGCAATGGGGATTGAAATTAAAAAGACTCGACATTCATTCGCGGTGCAGTAATACCTAATTAAAACGCAAATTGACTGGCTTTAATGATTAGAAACATTACTACTGTGTAATCGAATTCGGAAGCTTTGGTATAACGCAAACTGCAACCCACATGCTTCAACAATCTCCCACTCCCATAGAATTTCCGACATAGACAGCGATTGCGTATTTTTTTCGATCAAATTTTTTTTTCGAATCAGTATGAAACGCACTACCGGGTGGGCTGACCTCCACCTCTTCCAGGAAAGCTTTCTGCCTTCAAACGATATCGATAGCCAACCAGACCCGGGATCTCGCAATGACGAACGGGGCAAAAAAATATATAGCGATGAATCCCATGGATTCGGCTTAACAATAGTAGTTCATCGGGAAGCATTAATTGCGCGAGCTATTTGGAGAATCGTCTCCGATTACCAAAGTGACGGCATGTGTAGGCGCATGAATGCGAAATGTAATGCGTGGACAGGGATGGGGGAAAAAGTCTTTCCGCAAAGCGCAGCTCATACGGATTAACGCACGTGCGATTATCTCCTCGTTAACGATCATTTTGCATTCGGGGTGAGAAGGAAAAAAACATGCTCGGATCGATGATATGAAACGCGTGGCAGTGTGGCCGGCCGGAAGCGCCCACCACTTACCCAGTCCCGATACATTCGCGTAATATCCGGTTGGCGTGGTTCTTATGCCCATACATAAGACTTATCCCCACACCAAAGTGTGATTTTTTTGGCGGGTGGGCAGAACGAAAACGTATATGAGTGTACACCTTTTTATGCTTATTTGTGGAAAAACTACTGCATAAAATACTGTATAATTAATTTTGAACAGTTTTCGCAAAAGCATCTCAATAGAGAATTCCGTAATCTCAAACCTATAGTCATATTTCCCACTTCAGCTCGAAGCTTGGCATTAAAACAAAATACTTTGGGATAAATTGGTGACAAGATTACGTCTTCAATGTTTATTTTGAAGCTACTGGATGAATTTACCGGCATGAGAGGTATTTCAAAGATAGTTTGACGAAGACAGGTAGCTCTTGATATTTTCTTCATGATATCATTCAGTTCTCGAGCAGAAAAGCTTGATAGGTATACACTATCATAATATAAGGGGTTTTACAGCTCAAAAGTCGTATTTTTTTCTTTTATCGCGAAGATTTACCGTCAAAAAGTAACTCTATCACCCAAAAATTTTCTCGGTACGTTAAGAAGGCCTTTTCGAAAATTTGTCTGAATCTCAAATATAAAGTACAGTAGATTCCGTTTAATGGGTCCACCGGTTACTTGGGGAAGACGCTTAATTGGGGCAGATCTTGAAGAACAGAACCCAATAGAGGAATATCCAAGAGTATTCTCCGCTTTATTTGGACAGCATGCCGCTTTATTGGGCCATGAGTCGGCGACATAGACTCTATACTCGCGACAAAATTAATTTTTTTTCTTTTCAGAATACTATTTTTTATATTTTCCTCCTTTGATTTACTCTTATTTTCCACAAATGTTCCTATTCTGGCCCTATTTTGATAGCTCTTGTTGTTATACTATGCGCAAGAGAATAGGACTTTTCTTTAATGGGAGTTAGTGGAAGACATTCACTCAGCGTCGCCCGAGGCTGTGAAAAATGTTTTTAACTAAATTGTTTTAATTCTTAAAAATGATAATAAATTATCTAAAATAGCTGATTTTCATCAAATTAATAATTTAATAAACTTATGTTGCATTATAAACATTCTTTAGTATTCTTTCTATCATTTCAACGTTTGTTTATGCCCATATACAGCATAGTTCGCCTAATTGGGGCAGCCGCTTATTTGGGGCAAAGTGCACAAGTCCCGATGTGTCCCAATCAACCGGAATCTACTGTATATTAATGTAGTAAAAAACTGAAGGAAAATTTTCAAATTTTTGACACAGCAAAACTATATATATATGGGACTATATATGATTTAACACTTTCCCGGCGAACAGAATATTTAAACTTTTCTCGGGATTCCGCGCGGGTAAGATATTCGAAGAGCGCCCAAACATATTACCCGCGCGGAAACCAGGGAAAAGTTTAAACATAACAAGGGGCAACTTAATAGAACTCGAAACTTTCAAGATTATACAGTTACATTATTTTTTTTTAATGAGCGATTCTCCGGGAAAAAGACAGCTCGAGCGGAATGACGCGTCCTCTTATAAATCCCTCGTGGTGGTAAGCCTCCATTTTGAACCTTTCGCTGGCCGCCAGCAATATCGCCGGCCATCACCTGAAACACACACGTCCCAACTCCCAGACCGCCCACCAATGGGGCCACTCATTTGCCTACGTCGATTGTCGCGGCCGCCTGACGTGACTCGCGTGCACCGCCTGCTGCGCGAAACCGCACGGCGACGCCACTAAACTGGCCGGGACCCGACTATCGTCCGAGGCCTGGTCATATTTGTCCCAACACGACCCTTCGCAAAAGCCGACCGACGTTTCCAGCGCCCCAAAATAACAAAATAAGAGCACAAAAACGAGGTCACAAATTTCATACCACGAACGTCACCTCGAAGGGGACACAGACACATGCGACCTCGTTCGCACAGGCTCATACGCGTACGGAAACATATCCTTACCACGCTCTTTTTTTTATAATACTTAGCGTGCAGTCTTGGTGGGAGAGACATATGCTTTGCCCATCAAACCGTTTCCCCTGAACGCTCATACGCGCGGTCGTTCCCTCGAGTTTTGTTTGATCTCGTCGGAAGCGACTCATGGTATCCAAAGCTCTCGCACCTCCCTTAACCGCGCGCATAACCACCCGCGTCGCTTTCCCCGCGGTCGACCGATGTGTGTGTATCCGTCGGCTTGCGACGCTTTTCCAGAGTGATTATGACCCATTCTTTCGACACTTCACACCGAACTTTTTTCCTCCATACAAACCCTTCACCACGCTCTTCCACCGAGCCAACGTTTTACCCATTCCGAACGCGTGCATACCTATTATGTGTTTGAGTTGGGTGGCGGCGTAATAAGAAGAGTTGACCGAGCGGTGTGGGAAATCTGGTCCACCATTTTCAACTCTATTTCCATGAACGCCCACTGCAGCTGCCGAACTGCTCGCGAATCTATTTTTCCGCTGCGATATTTCCCCACTTCAAAATTCACTCACAACCGGGTTTTGGACCGTTCCGCATGTCCGTGCCGAACAATTTTCCATTCCCTACTCCACCCGTTCGAAGCTTCCTCCCACGTGGGACCAAGGCGAGGCGGAAACGCGCCCTTTTTGAGGGAGAGTTAGTACTATGAGGGCTGGGAATATGACGGGCCGTGAGTTGAGTAGCCACCGCAAAAGGGTCCATGCGAGCGTCCCCTTCCCGTAACAACTGGGCCGGCTATATCGCACTGCATATTTTTTTCATTCGACCCCAAAACTTTCACCCTTCATCTGTGCCAATCACCTGCATCCCCTCTCCACCGGCACTAAATGCAAATGATGTCGCGCGTGTGCGATGCCATGCCGGTAAGTGTCACACAAATTTCCTCGAAAAAACGTCGACGTGGATAACATTTTCAGGATGCACAGAACGCGAAACAGCGAATTGTTAGGTTAAACTGAAATATAGAAGTATCATTCAAAAACTCATGAATGTCTTTTTTGTCAAACTTGGATTGCAAAAATACCACTAGTCGATCACTTTAGAGCATGATATAAACCATTGGGAGTGCCTGCACTGTTTATGCATACGAGGGCTGATACAATATGAGTTTTGAGCATGGAAAATTTTCTAACACTGTCTCCAAGATGCATATTCCTTGTAAACGAAAGCGCCTGGATAAAATGCGTTTCTATAAATGCTTAGTTACCCTAAGTTATAGCCACTTCTTGGAAAAATAGAAAGCCTACTCTGTTTTTCATACGGTTTTAAATGCCAAAGAGTTAAAACGCGATGAAAAATTAGAGCGAAAATTAAGAGAAGGAATGTATTCTATCCTAAAAGTAAAATTTCCCTGTTTTCATACAGAATTCGGGTAGATATTTTCATATAAACTTTATATTTCCCAATTCTTGGAAAAGTGTTCTCCAAATATTTGCAAATTAAAGTACCCATGGGGCTTATTCACATGGTGTTTACCATATCGTGGAGAATTTTATTCCCCTCCAACAAATAAAAAAATCCCACCATCAGCTTGACCACGCGCGAAGAGATCCGTGCAAACAAAACGGATCCGCAGCATAACCCAAAAATGCCCCAAAGTCACGCACTCGTCGCCACCATCTTGGCCGTCACATTCCACCCCCACCCCACCCCACTTCACGGTCTGCAACCCATGGCGGCAAAACGCCCGGAGCCAAATACCGAAAAAAAATATATCCCGACTGCTGGAACCACATCCGCGCGCCATGGGAAGTACCACCCACACATACACGGCCCCTTGACAACGCCACGGTCGCCGTCCCTGCGAGAGGCCCTTCGGCCGTCCTACATGATTGCCACGGCCGACCGTAAGCACAGCTGACGCCGCGCGGCGGTGGTGTTGATGGCGGTGGATGGGGAACGGGGACAGGGTGGTGGGCGGGGGGTGCTAGGACGATGCTGCCGCTGTCGTCGAGGCAACTGGACGAAAGGGAAGGGTGAGGAAAGGGAGAAGGAGGAATGGAGAAAGGGAAGAGGGAAAATGAAGGGAGAATATATATAGTGGGGTGGACTAAAACTAGGAAGATGGGGTGAACAGACGAAATTCCAAATTCCTAGAGTAATGTCAATGCCAGAAAAAAGAGTCTTAGTGGATTATTAAGCATTAATTTATTCAGCACGCCTAAAAGTTATTCAAACTTGGATTTCTTTTATTTTCACACTGATTGCAGCATTGTGGACCTAAAGAATGTTTATTATAAGAACATAAGATTAAGAAATTCTAAAATCCAAGAGTAATATCAAGGACAGATACCAGAGACTTAGTGGTGAAGTATTATTAATTTTTGTAGACTTGTTTGTAAAGCATAGGTCATTTTTCATTCCTTAAAAACAGGACCTATACTCCAAGAACAAGTAAAAAAATATAATAAGTGGACGAGAAGAAATTTCATTCTAATGAATTATTAACACCATTGCTTCTTCACTAACAGTCATAGTTCGACGATTGAATAAAATGTCAGTTCCTTCTCCTCTATCACGCCTCTTCTAGCCTCCTTGTTTCTACAAAACCAACCTAGATTAATATTCAACCATCTCCATCATTGCACCCCGTGACAATGAAACACCAAAGGTAAGTGATATCTTCAATCCATGAGTCCTTAAGAGAAACATTTTCTAAGGAATGGTGAGGTTGGAAAGGATATGTGACGGGGATACGAAGAAGGAAACGATAGAAGAGGAAATAAGGAAAACGACCCAAAATAGCCAAAACCCAGACCAAGAATAATTACAAGACAAAGTGAGGGAAACCAAAGATATTCCGCACAGAAAATTCACAAAAACAGCAAATTGAGAATGAGACATCAAATTGGCAACACATCACATTTCATGCTTTCCACACAATTGGCATATGTTTAGGCAGAAGCGTCTGCATAGCCACGAATAGGAGTAGCAAGAAAATGTGAACGCATGAATCGAAACCTACGCAGTTTATTCGTAGGAATAGAACGGCCAGGAACGATATAAAAGGGGAAGGCGGAGATGGAAGTGGAACAGCTAGTGAGCAAACACCATCAATCTACGCGTATAATTCAGGCCGCACTTACACTTAAATGTACGGGAAGCCTAAATTCTAATCATCGCACCGAACCGATTGGAGGGTCTAGTAGAGAGAGGAAAGGGACAGGATAAGGAGAGGGGGCGTGGGTGATGGGGGGGGGGGGGGAAGGACGCGGCAGCCGTTGACAACGCAGGGCCGAAATGAAAGTGGACACGTGGGTGACATGAGCTGAAAGGACTGGTGAGAGGCGAAATGCGTCGCAAAGTGTGGACGGAAGGCAAGGATTGGGACGAGGAGTGGATTAAAACAGGGGGAGAAGGGGGACAGGATTTGTATCGGAATGAGGAAAGGGAGAGAGAGAAAGATACGTGGGAATAGGAGAAAAGGGAAGGGAAGGAGGGAAATGTAGGTGGAGGAGAGTGGGGCAGCGCCCGGCGAGGGAAGAGGCGTAGGCCGAGGACGAGAACGAGGAAAAGCCGGACCCAATGCGGCTGACACTAACTTTATTAAAACGATCGTGTTTTTCGTTCTTTGAAACACAGGAAAAATACGCGTCGGATTGAAAGGGATTCCCACCCCTCATGATGATGGTGACGAATAAAATTGAATACACGGCTCGTGTCCAAACAGGTGGAAGGAGACGTTCGAAGTGTGTATTTGCTTATGAACGAGACCTATGAAGAGGAATAACCTAATCTGTGAGCTGTTTCACGAGTTTTCACCTCTGTAGCCAATTGAATGGACGCGGAATATATTTCCAGATGTTTATTAGAGTGAAAAAACCTTTCTGTAGACGATGTGATCAGTATAGATATATTCTACAACGCGAAAACGAACCGAAAATAATTAATGCTGAACAGAAATGGTTTTCCGTCAATGTAGAAAACAAGGGGTACAAGATGTAAAGCATATGCACGAAACGAAGGAATTGGGGGAAGAAAATCGATTAGTGTAGTTTGATAAACGAGAGTCAGCCATTCCTATAAAGTATCATGATGATGAAACCAAATGCCGCATTCACAATAGATTCGACTATTCAACCTGACCCGTATGGCAACTGAATGGAACGGTTAGGAAGTTCCACGCATGAATTATGCCCAAAATCGTAGCAATGCATATGCATGTATACGCTGACATTCCAACTTAGGCGATCTAAAATATATTAAAGCAAATAGGAAATAGGTCAAAACGAATATGGACCTTAACGCTCACATTCCCACGTAGGCACTCTAACATAAATGGAAGCAAAGAGAGAAAAGATTATCCTACACCCTGAGAATCGGGATAAATTTCTCAGAACGAGGAAAACGGACAGGTCTCATAATCTCACCATCACTTCCTCACCCTGCGTCCGTATCGGGGAGAATTACATGCAACGCCGTCAACTACACAACGTTATCAATGGCGTGCAACGCTTCACGGGAGGGAAGGATAAGCCGTCCTTCCCCATTGGCCTCTCGGAATGCATTCCAGGAATGCTTGAGCGGACTTGGAACGAATTTTTATTCGATATTTTGTCGCTTCAAGATCCGTCGCAATATGAGAGTCGACGTATCCACAGCACGGTAAAATATATGACCATCGAGGATTATGCGGTCTGGGGCCTCTCCGGTCAGCGGCTGCCTTGGCACGGGAGGTTCCGAGAGATGGCGGCACTAACACGCGACGCATTTTGCCGGAGAAACCTGGATGTGGTGAATACACTCTCCACGTGAGCGTGAACCCATTATGAATTACTGGCGGTGAGAGAGAGAGAGGGAGAAAAAAATTTTATCGCCAGCTAGTAACGAGCCTGTCCTCACGGAAAAATGCACATTGTCGTGATTTACCGGGAGTGAATTCATTAAGTCGGGCGTTAAAATTGACTATTCGACGCAGAGAGAGAGAAAGAGAGAAAAAATAATCCGCGCCGACCACCGCTGCGGACCGGCCGCAGTTTCCGTCTGCTATGAAAATATGGACGTTCAGGACACGGGGACAGTTTTTTTAAAATGTTTTTTTTACATATTTTCAGGTCCTCGTGAAAAATAATGACGCGTGAGATCAGTCGGTGTTGACCGAACTGTGGAAGAGAGTCCACGAAAACTGAATCTGCCCCCTCGAACTGAAGCGTATACGTATATAATATACATACGTACGTATATAGATTGAACTTCCGCGGATTCCCGAATCAAAGCGATCACTCGACCCATCGTTTCCGCAGATCGTCAAAAGCGGCCAGCGCGGAATCTGCAGTATAAACCGTGAGTACTCCTAGTCATTCAGTCTCTTTATCCCTCTCAAAATAAAAAGTTATTTTCACGAGGCTTTTTTTGTAATGGACACACTGGATATTGTAGCGATAGATTTAACTAACTTATATATACAAAACATAAACAACAACCAATAATGGGTTGTTGTTTATGTTTTGTTTAGGAGGGGAACAAGGAGTTTATGTAATCCTTTGTACGAAGGAAGAGAGGAGGAATAAATAAGTTAAAGAAAAAGGGTAAGTAGTGATAAGTTAGTTAAATCTATCGCTACAGTTACGATAATATGCTCCCGTGAACATGGCATCACATTTGTTATACATTTAGCTCAGTATACTACCTCCTACGTAAGTAAAGTGCTTAGACACCCTCGATAAAAAAAATCCTTTGTATATTGAGTCAAAATCACAATGTTCGGGAACAAACTGAAAAGATTTTTATTTGCACTTGGATTTTCAATGACTTAGGCTGAAAAGCAATTTTCTAATCTAACAGAGGTCATAGAAGGGACAATAAAAATCATATCACTTAGCCAGCAATTACATTTCTTTTGTTTTTGAGGGGCGTGGGATTCTCACATCATAGATGAGATTGCTATGACGATCACATACCATAATAGAGGTATGTCGAACTAATGAACTTCCTATAAAAAACTCTATATTATTCGAGTCAATGAGTCCTTTCGATCACAATTCTGCAGTATATTACTATTTCTTGGAACACACAACGAGATCATCAGGTTCAGCTGCTAATTTAATCGATTTCTCAGCAATATTTGTTACGAGTAAGCGAATGAAAATTCAGAAGTAGGTAAATTCTTGGAACCGATTTGAAGGATAATCATAACCAATTACGTATCAAATAAGCTGACAACCGCTCACAAGCAAAAATCACGCTTCCCAGAACAAACAAGGACACAAAAACCAACGGAATTGACATAAATATCATCAAACTTTCACGGAATACGCGAAATTCCATGGATCGGCCCTGTCTGACGCACGGCATATCCCACACGTACGCAAAACTGTGGTTTTCCGTCCGACCCGTTAGGCATGGTCCGAGCAATTTCCCACCACAGCGGCTTCCATACTCGAAAAACCTTATGCGACCTATACTATGAGCACCACTCTCGTTAATTCCAAACCGTTTCATGCGTTTTTAAGAGGTGGGTTACTACACGGGGTGATGGAAAAATTTTGACGTCGCGCCGCTGTGTCCACCATCCTTTTGCTGATACTCTTTTCCGCGGGAACCCTGGTGCGCGAACCGGCACCAATCTCTCCAACACCCTGAATGAAAAAAAAAACACTCTCGCACCATCACCGACGCCCTCTGCGAGCATGTGTTTGTTTGTGTGCGTGTGTGTGTGTTCACATTCTCGCGCCATTCATTTCGAATGACGCCAGGCCGCGAGACCGCGGAAAAGTATCCCCTCTCACACCCCCGCGTCGACTCGAATTGCGAACAAAAGCCGTTCGGAAAGCGCCCCAAAATGATGCGGCGGCTATCGCCCCGTCTTTTTTTCTCGCCGTTTCCGCTACCACCTCGCTAGCATTTTTTTCTTTTTTTTTCCCTCATTTTTTTATTAATCCTCCGGACGCGGTGCCATGCGTGGCGGGAGCTGGTCCGGTTGTAAAAGGTTATCCCTGGGCCGCCCACGGCTCCCTCATGCCTTTTGCACCGACGGAACTAAATATAAATGCTCTTTTCACTCCCCTCACACCATTTCCCATCTTCATTCTCCCGCCTCCCCGCGTTAACCAAACATAAACACCACTACCGTTTGCTGTGTATATCGATATGTCGCGATACACCACATAATTTTTCCATAAATCCATGAACATCGGTATTTGATGGTGAACGTGAAACATTGAAAACATTGTATAGCACAGAAGATAAAAATATCAACATATAATACTTTCACCTCACTAAAGTTGGTTCCGGCATGATTAAGTCCGAAAATATTGACTGACACTATCAACTTGGAAACAAATATTAAAGGTAAAAAATCACATTACCCGCTTCACGAACCGATTAACTTTTTCCTAACCTATTATGCCTACTACATATTATTTAAAATTCAATATTAATCTAAAAAATGTCGTTTGAATAAAATTTCTGCCATTGATATGGATGATTCAAAATCATAATTTTTACTTTTCGTTTAAAAAAATTGGTGCTAACCGCTCAATAATGAATATTTATTCCGTTCCGATTGTTCCATTGAGATAAATACTCACATTAAATTACCTACCTATTTCCCGTTTCCTTGTTACTATCTGGGAACGGTCATGCCTAGCGTCCTCATCTATACAAAATAGAGCGATAAGATAGCAAGGGGAATTTAGTAGTTAGTAAGAGCAAAAACAAACGTAGGCAAAATAGCAACTACGATGAGAATGAATGCACACTACATAAATCAAGTCGAGGGTATCCAATAGCAGCAAAGATGTGAAAAAAATCCGCTATTAAAATTTCGTAAGGTAAAACTACACCGGTAACCGTTTTCATACCTCTAGTCCGCAATGTAAACTCACAAATGCTAATTGGAGAAGATGAACGACACTATACGCACCGCTGGACGTTCACGAATTGACGAATTGATTCTGGAAATATTATCGACACGAAAAGGTCACGGAGTGCACTGTTTGGTGTGGGCGCATATGTTTGGATCGTCGGATGAGCCCTCGGATTAAAGTGGAAACAATCGGGAATCGAATTCCTGGGATCGTCACGGCGGGAGTGTGCGTCGACAGCAGAAGTATACACGCGCAGAGGGAAAAACATGTTTGCGTCACAATCGCTGGTGAGCGGATCCCCACGTGACCTGCGACAGCCTTTTCATCTTTCCCAGGAAAATAATATTTCTACTTTTTTTCCCTATCCCCTTTTTTTTCTCCTCCCACTGGGAATAAGTTATTTTTATAATACAGTCCATGCAGGTGACAACTTCCTGGAATTAAAAAAAAAATATTCCGAGCGATAGCCGTTAGGGAAATGATACGGGAATATTGAGATGAACAAATAAAGCCATTATTTATTTATGGAACAAGTTTAATCATTATAAATTGCAATTACAGAAAAAAACCGATTCCTCATTATACACGGAGAGCTGTCACAAAATATAGCTTTTAAAAAAATACGGTCAATTTATTAACTCTATTCTCTTGTACGAGAGGATTATTATCAAAGCTTTAGCCTATGTATTATTCACCTCATACATAGAAAAGTAATTCATGAGAACAAAATAAAATTAGGACATGTTAGAACGTAGGTTTCCGCGGCGATGGTCTAATCTGTGCATTTCCTAAGGGTTTTCGTCTGAGCGAACCAGCTGACGCGGAAGAAAACCCTAAAGAAATGCAGAGATAAAAATTTAGACACGTGGATAAAGAAGGCATGTTATGCTGAAGCATTTACGCGAATGACCATGACCATGCATCTAAATGACAGAGTGTATTTAAGTAAATTGACCATTACCTGTTGAACTCGCATGAATATGATTGAAACCACAAATTCCATTTGTCGGAAGAAACATAAAAGCTAATCTATGGCTAATATAAATAATACAGAAACTACCATATCCGTGACAGCTATAATTTTTCGCAAAACCTAAAAGAGTAGCAGAGCGGTGTGAGAAAATTAAGGTTAAGAGAATGCATTTAAATTAAATTTAAAATGTTTAAGATCTTACACTAGTACTCTTACACTTTTTCGCATTTTCGCCACATCAGTTTCATTCGTTTACTTTTGCGACGGCATTCTGCCATTTACCTAGGAGAGCTACGCTAGCAGCCTGAATAACGTTTTTCATTGGCTATAGCAGATTTTCTGAAAATCCAGCGAAAAATTGACAAAATCAACATAGAGAACTAGCAGAGGGAACAAAACCTCAGAGATGAACCTCTCAAAACCAACCCTACGGAAAGAGTATTCACAGCCACACGTTTCGATGTTTTCCGCAGCCCTGAATGTGGACTACGAGAACACACTGTCCACGAAAACCAAGACGAATGCCGCAGATTATCAACATGAAGCCATCCCCGAGTCTGACATCTGAGAGACAGAGGGAACTTTAAAAAGAAGCAATAACCATTCTATCAGGAGCACCACATTCGGCGCCACTCTTCGGGCCGGGTGCCATGGGACGCATTTCAGAAGAGAGTTCGATGAGAATCCAATGACAAGAGCTTTGTATCCACTTTTCTTCGGAGGAAAGAAACGCGTGGTTTTTTTTTCGGGGTGTAGAAAAAAGGGTATCGCGGAATGAACAGGGTCGGTCTGAGTGACGTTTTCAAGACGTGAGTCGCGTTTGTCGACATCATTTTACGGTTGGAGAAATTCGAATTCTGCATGGCCTAAAATTGGAAATAAAAATATGAGAAAAAAATGAGAGAATCGGAAAGAAGATTAGACAAAAATGAAAATACTGCCATGGTAAAAAAGGGAGAGGTGGGGTGAGATGGAGATATAGGCAGGGAGGGAGGAAGAAACGTTCATTCAACTATGCAGACAAGTCGGAATGGAATGTCAACGGATCTCCATGGGTACAGACATGAGTGGAGCAAAAATGGCGTCGAGAGTTGGAGATGAATACCTACGGTAGAAAAATATGTAAAACATATATTATGTGGGAGATAGGAGCAAATTTGACGAGTCCGTTACAAATATAGAAGAAAAGGGGCCAGAGCATCGAGGCTTGAGTAATTTTGGGCTGAGGGATCCACTAAAGAATCATAGAAAAATACGTATGGGAGACAGGAATGCATTCCAATGAAATTCACCCGCTTTTGATCTTTGCCCGAGAACAGCCGGCAATTACTAGGGCTGCCCTGGCGTATTGCAACGCTGGAGTGATAGTTCGTTCGCACATGGGGATATCAAATTATGCACATGGAAACCTCAAAATTATCGCCTGACTTTGATAGAGCTCATGAATGAGACGATGCAGGGTTATATGTTGAATAACTGCGAATTTAGACCAATATAAACTCATCAATCAGGCCTCGAATATAAAGCACCATACATATTAACATACTAACTATATATATACATAATGACTCATTGAATAACCTTCATTTTTCTTCGGGAAAACACGATTTGAGGCTTACAGCTGAGAAAAACGAATAATTGATATTACCCCAAGCAACACTTAACACTCGTGGCTTAGAGATGAATTTGTATTCAAGCTAATCCAGAACACTAAGTGACTGCAGAAATTCCAAAATGAGATTCACGGTCATCTCAGAGAAAAAAATACGCGACTGGCTACACTTAAAACTCATTGCGAAGTAACCCCATGAACATGCTATTTCATTTGCCACGGAACCATTCTTAACAAAAATGATTATGACGAAAAAAAACCTTTAAAACCTCAGGTCTGGAATAAGACGGCATAGATTCAATCCTTACAACGCTCAAACCTGGAGAAAAGAGTTCGTGGAATAGCGAGGATACTCAAAGGTAAGAGCGATGAGGAACACTGACAGACTCACATGAAAGGAGCCAAAAGGATTGGATATTGCACGTGGAAATCCTTACCTACACATGATTCTAAACATTTATTTTTTCTACATTTTTCAACATTTTCATCCGAGAGATGGCAGGGTGAAAGGGAGATCGGTCAAAGTGACCATGGCGTCGAATGGGGATGGCGTACTGAGGTCAAGGGGTGAAATGGAAGGGTCGTTTTGAGAAAAAAAAAGAGTGCGTGGTCGCGTCACGTGAGAGCGACCAGTTGGATTGACGCGAGGTCGAGATGGAAGTGGATTGGGGGGGGGGGAGAAAAGAGGGGTGGAGAAGAGAAAAATACGAGAGAGAGTCCGCAACCCCATGTTCCCAAGCAAGGTCCCTTCATATCGTCACATTTCCGCGCGGCAGGTTGAGGGAAAAGTGTTATCACACAAACAACCAGACGACTTCGGTCACCTGGTGTTGTCATGGAGAATGACAATATTCCAGCAGGCATTCGAGGCTTCAAAATAAGTACGCTCCTTCCTCAAGACTACGGGAGATTGCGCAATTTTCTACCACTCTACCTATATAATTTTGTGGACTCAGCGCCCACGAGTTCTGTTCCAGAGGAATAAAATTAACATTTGAAATCTCTGCATAACGAGGTCAATTTGGCAAAATATCTTATTATTCACAAGGATATTGTTATACCTTACATTAGTCACGAGAAACTACTCACTGTGTTCTTTATACCAAATAAAGATATATTTTATCATCGATATCCAAGAATAATTTGATTCCAACGAAAAATTATCAAAAAGGAGATCTAAATATTTTGCATAAACACGACTAAAACTAATCTCTCCACAGAAATACAAATTCAAATACATGTTCACAGCTCTGATTATCATGGACATGTCGGAAATTTCTGCTATCTTTTTCTGCGTAGGTTGTTAAAAGAATTATTCAGGCACTTGGCTTAAATTTTAGACAATTCTTTCACCTAGGCAGCTGCCCTAGTTATTCGTTTCTACTTATTGTAAAATAATTTGACAACATTAATTTTCCCTTCTCTTACATTAAGTTCGCGGAACTCACAGACATGAAATATGTCCAAAGCATTTGTAGTAATTACCGAAAAAATTGTCAAACAAACCAGGCTTCACTTCGTGGAATATTCATAATTATGTTCGTACTTTTTACTAAACTTAGTTCAAAGTCTAAATTTTAGTGGAAAAGTAAGAATGTAATTAAAAATAACGAAAAAAGTAAAAACATTATAGAACCTCTGAAATTATTTTCGAATGAAAATAAATGCCTTCCCACTAGCAATTAACTGTTTTCAGCCAGTGATGAATCACAGAAATTAAATGTCCATCAAATAACTTTTACATGCTATCAATGAATTCCAGCAAAACTCAAATTATTTAATGAAACAACAAAGGGACATTTGAAGCCCTCGCGAGAAATTACTTCCATTAATTTCTTCTCTGGCGTAAAAAATTCAAAGCCTGAATAACATGATGAGCAGGAACTTTCCACTACTCCCACTACAACGTTAAAAATTCACTATCCATTGAATTAATGCAAAAAGTAAGCTTCATTAAATTCGACATGGGACCGAAAAATTCTTTGAAAAAAAAAGATCGAGAGAGGAAAACACAAGACTTAAAAAGTAAGCTATACCGGTGACGCAAACAAAAAATTAAACAACTGAATGCGTCCCATAATTTTTATGGAAAACGAACGAGGTCGAGTAGAATGAAATTCGTGCATGATCCACGGCGCCGGTTACGTACTTTATCTTCTATTTCGCGAGCCCTAAATTAACGACATAAATTGCTAGTTACCGATATTAATTGTGCTGTCAAACCATGGAGGAAAAATAGGTGACGTGAAATTAACTCCATTGCATGAATAAGTGAAAGGAAGCAAACTCGAGCGCGTGTATTCTTCATTTCGCCGGAAACCGCATGAAAACAATAGATTGCACTGAGCGACCGCAACCACCGCGACCAGGTGCTGTGACCATTAATCAGGCCGACACCGCGAGGGCAAAGGCTGCGCGCGAAAAGGTTTTTAAGCATACCTGGATAAAACATGGGGTACGAATAACCTTAGGCACGCATATATACACCGAGGAAGCCAATTATTTCTAAAATAAAAAAAGCATGCATGGAATGGATGCCATGATAAGGAATGGGTAGCATGTAAAAGATGCAAGCAGCAATGCTGCTTGACTTTTACCCTTTTTCTGAGTACATAGGATTTTTTCCCTCAAGGTGGCAAATTAATCCTCAATTATGAAAGTTGTCATCGAGTATTTTCCAGTATTGGACTTAAAAAAGGTAACTAAGTTGACCACGACGTATGTGATCCGGTTTTCGCAATTTGTCAGTGGTGATTAATTAATGCCTCGGACTGTAAAATATTTCCTTCCAAATAGCACGTCTACGCAGATATACAGAGATACGCATAAAAAGTCAGAAAATTTTATATTTTTAAACCACAATTTGTAGAAAAAATTGTTTTTTGAAAGCCCTGACTTAAAAATAACAAAATAAAGGCAATGAATACTCAGCGTAACAAAATTTGCTAACTGAAACATTTTCACATCGAATTCAGGGAGTATTTATTCATGAAAAATCTTTCGTAAAAATGTCCGAGTGAAGTGGCTTCAGTGAATCAAATCTACAGCTCAGGGAAATGATTAATGGCATTTAAAAGCAGAGCACTGCCACAGAAATAGCAGAACAGCATTTTAGCATCCGAATGGATCTCTCCTTCCTGCTATTTGAGCATTAATTGGGCTTTTGGGCCATTCATTGCCCGGAGGTAAGCGAAAACCAACCCATTTACGCATGATCAACGGACACTGATTTCTCACGCAAATTAACTGGCACGAAGCAGCTACTACACCGGAACAGAGATAAAATTACCAACAGTTAATTTCTATGAAACTCGGCCTGTTGCTAAAAAGCAGATAAAAGCGTAATCCAACGCCAGATTTTACAGCCTTCAACTATGTTTCCACAACCACAGTATTATGTAAAACAACACTTGGAACACCTAAGCTTCATGTGGTGACCAGCTCCACAGTCTACAAATGACTGCGAAGCTAGGCTTTCAAATTTTTAACGGAATATTAATTAGCATAAAAAAATTAATCTAGCAAGCCTTTATGAACCATCAATAGGTATATAACTTAAAAATGTATATTTTTGCCATGAAAATCAACAAAGTTGGTTGTCAGTCATCAATGTTAATTTAGTCAACAGCTGTACGACTTGAAATCTTGTAACCAACCACCTTCACTAATATTTATCAGAAGTTAGATACAACATTGCCTCACAAGTAAGAATGGCATAATACGAAGAACGCAACATACATGATAAAATTTTAAATGTAAATATGAGGGCTTTAAAATAATTTTTAAATGACCAAAAATGGAAGAAGATACTCCATAAATAGTTAGCCAATGTATATTCCCAGTACTTGCATTTGCGCTGACCTCATTAAATACGACCCAAGAGGAAAGAATACACAATTATTTGTATTCCAATGCTTCACATCACAAAGTACCTTCATTTACCACGCTAAATTGATTCAAACAATATAAACGTATTTACGTAAAAAGTAACCAAAGCGAAAGCACTTCCATAAATTAATGATGCAGATATATGTGGCTGTTTTCACAACACTTCGTACCAACTTATTTTTTAGCTCAAATTAACAGAAATGACAAAAAATAACCTATTAGATAGACTTTGTACATAATTTGGACTTCGAAAAAAATCTGAATTCATGGCACTATTTAGAAGAAGAGAGAAAAAACATAACTTCCTTATTATGTACGGTGTGATATGGGTAATGGTATGAGAGGAAAGGAGGATATAAACATAGCGTCGGCATTAGCCTGCTATTAACGAAAGTCGCCATGAGGACAACGACTTTACGTCCCATCCAGCGCTGTAGTGTTTGAGGTAACCTCCAAAAATCACTTAAGCAGACTCGGTAGTCTCTGAAACACTTCTAGCACTACCAGTTTTTGAACCCAGGCCCACTGGATGCGAGGCCAACACTCTAGCTACCACACCAACCCCAACCCCGGCTTCTAGGGTAGCATGTAGATTTGAATGCGTTGTGGTTCACCTAGGAGACCATCTCGCCCAGTAACAGCCGAGGCTTTGACCCCAAGGCAGTGATTTTTCCGGGTTTCCTGCCGCGTCTACAAATTTTTTGGACAAGAAAATTTTGAAAATCTTTAACTCGCGGAAACCTTACACCTCAAGTATAACCCACCTCCCTCCCCAAAAATATAGGAGGAACAAATACACGCTCAAACCCACATGCACACGCGTGCAATGGTCACGCACGCTTTATAAAACCCCAACCCTCTCTCCGATTCCCCGCCCCTATAAGTCTGCCTCGCATATTTATATACTCCCACCTCCCTCCCCGTTGGGACAGCTGTGCGCGGGAGAAGGGAAGGAGGGACGGGGCCCGCTGACTGCTATCGTCTCCGCGATAGCCATCTCTCCTCGTTTTGCTCAGACCCTTGGAAAACCCACCGCTCGCAAAACCCTCACTCTCTCTCCTCTCCTTGGGGGGATCTCGCTCCACGTCACCCGAGACCACCGCTGCCGTTTCCTTTTCAACTTCTTGGCCAGGCAGAAGAGCACGGGGAGAGGAGATATATATCGCACGGAGGGAAACGAGAAATTCGCTTCCTTAAAGTCCACTCACTCCTCCCCACACCATCACCATTAATTTCACTCCCGTCGCCATATTTATATTTCCCCAGCCACGCATAACGTACCGTAACTCTCGCATTCTCCCTTCCATCATTCTCTTACGTCGCACATCACAACGGAACGGCACGTGGGCAAAACATCTCTGATTTTTCGCTAAACACGCTCGTGTTGGCTTGATCAATTGAGAGCATATGACGATACTACAATGCGCCAAGTGATCGAGCATTTATTTAGCCAAACTTATTCCAGTTGAAAAGGAGGATCATTCAAAGAAAAAGATTACGATGGTAGCAATGCCTTAAGTAGAAAAAACTGCGTTTATGAGTCAGCTAAACGATTATAAGGCTAAAATGGACACTTTGTTTAGTTCATAAGTTGATCTTTTTAGTCTAAAAGATCATCGGAATACAAAGCATGGGAAATCTCGATCTAAGAGCTTAAGACAAGTAACATAAATTACACCACAGCAGATGCCATTTTCGTAAGAGTAAGAGATCGTAGAGCATATATGCTGCTTTAAATTATGCTTATGATTCGAGAAAACTCTGAGGCTATGTTTGGAGGCGATATATGTGTTACGCCCATGACTCCTATCTATCTTCTCGTCTACTGCATACCACCGAGCGAATCTCGGTCTATGAATGACGGAGGAGGATACCCAAGATCCTTGGAAAAAGGAGATTGGATACTTCACTTCCGTTGTCCGATAATAGCACAGGACTGGAACGTTCTGAGGCCTCCAAATCTACCTCGCACATGGAGTTGTCTATCATCCCAATGTCTTGGCGTGAAAGAGAACAAATCTCGTGCTGCACAGGGCAAGTTCAAGACCCTAATCTCACGCGCTCTTCCTTAAAATTAAACTCTCCCCATGGAATTCCTGTCACTCCGTCGGCTTCAGCATTCATCATCACTTTCTTTCATTCCTCGGCCCACCTGCCGGCCCAGATTATGCCTCTATCTCGGGATAAAACGTCAAGCGGAACAACCGACCGACCAGAGCCCCAGACGCGAAGCGTTAAAACAGTCCGGGCATCCACAAATCTGAGCACGCGACGGGCGGGCGTTATATGTATTTTCGCGCACTCCGCGATAAGCATCAAGGCGAAGGGCTGCTGCTGGTGTTGTTTGTATGAGCTGGCGTACTGAAGGAAGCGAAGATATAAGAGCCAGTCCCACGGGAGAGAAGGAAATACTATGGCATCGACCGCCTGCACACGGAGTGAAAAAATTAAAGAGGCCGGTACTTGAAACGTTTGGCTAGTTTAACAACTTTTTAATTCGTCAATCCTCTATATTATTTCTACTGTATAGATACCTTTTTCTCAACTTATACGCAACCAAACTCTACAAATGAGGTACCAAAATGCACAGAATTTATCAGAGAACATGCGACGGCATATCTTACTTCCTAAATATTGCTATTGTTTCCTAAAATTGGTTTTTAAATAATAATAAAAAACAAAAAAAAAACAAAAACCAGTAAATATTCCTGACTTTAACGGCGCACAAACTGATACATTTGTTCATTTGCAACAATATCTCGCATTCTTTAAATAACTATAATCAAAATGCGGCTGATTCCACATTCAAGTCTCCTGTTGATACGAAAGTATGAGTCATCATGTGCGTTTAACAGAGGATAGTGTAATTACTTCCAATGTTGTGTTTAAAGAGGTCCTCTGACCTCAATCTGTACATGAACATTCCAATTAAATTTTTACATAAGACCCTGCCTTTTTTTCTACATTTTAAAATTAGAAACGCGCCTATCCCTCTGGGGATCTGCATTGAAAAGAGCGGGGGAAGCCCATTGGGAGCGGGCGCAGCACGCTCGCTGTGATATACTTTGAAAAATAAAAAATTCTAAATTTACCATATGGCTGGCACTAGAAATGATAGGCTAGTTCAGTAATTTTTTAATGCGTCGATTGTGATAGAGTTTGAGCAATAAAATAGCATATTTTTCCGCACGTCGGTCCGTCGCCTGTTCCTCGAGCAATTGGCGGCGAAAAATTGACGGACATCTCCCTTTTGCGGGGAAATTGTTGACGTCAAGCACTCCCACAGACCAGGTCACCACGTCTTAGTTACTCCTAAGCCCAGCGCATTCCGTTGTTATTTCCACTCGATTGAGCGATTTTTCCCCTGGAGGAGCAGTTATCTATGAACGGGTGCGAGAGCCGAAATTATGATGACGTAACCAAATCATAAAAAATGGACGGTAACTATTCCCTATTTTTTTTTGGCAAAATTGGAGTGTGTGGTGACCTGAATAGAACATTCGGCTTATGATTCCAGACTCTATTCTCAGGTGAAGCTTTCGGACGCACCATAATGAAAACCTCACAGCGGGTAGAAGGAAGACCCTGGGATATGAACTGACACCCCCACCCTGAAATCGAAAGATTGCATGCCTGTGACTTAGTCTGCAGAGGGTTCTAACCTCACCTATCCGAATTGAACACCGGGTCGAATCACTGAAAGAGCGGATGAACTTAAAATAGTGAGGAAATGTCTGAATGAGAAAGATTCTTTCTCCGTCGTAGCTTGCCTTTCCCTTAAAACTACCGGATTCCATTAATAAATTGCCATTTCGGAAGTAAGCAAGCAACTCCATTATGCCCCCTGATAAGGACTAACCACGGGGATAGGAGGGGTATCAATCATGAGGGTCTTTTGGTGGATTTGCGAAAGAACGCGGCGCCATCCCTGAAAACGTGACTTTTACCCTATACTGCATAAAAACAACCTTAACTATCAATTAAGGGTCCGTTAAACACGTCGCCCCAGCGGCGGATATACATGAGCTGTGCCACTCATAACGATGGCTAATTTTAATAATATATCACTATTTTCCGCTCCCTCGTCCACAAAAAAGAAACATCTTCGCGATCCGTTGCTAAAAATCCAACGAAGCGAGAAGGAATGATAATTAAAATTATAGCGACGGGGGCGTATCTTTTTCGGATTCCAAAACCGAATATGCACACCTGTGTTCTCCTCTTTTGCGTGCCAATCTGATATAATTCACGTCCTCGTTCTTGGGAGCGCTGAGGGGCTGGAGGTTGGGGCAGAGCGGGACGAAAATAATTCGACGACCGTTATAATTAAAAACGGCCCCTTACACAACCTCCATCACGGTCAGAAGGCTGGGCCGAGCGAGGGGAAGGAATTTTACTGAGCTCTTTTCATCATCAAGTGTCTTGATTCCAATATAAAATAAAACATTTTTTCGTGAAATTAAATAAGTAATACGACTACGTACACGTCTGATTCACGCCCAAATCATAAACTATGATAGAAGTATAAATTACCTTTATGCCAAGGAAACAAATGATATACGATAAAAATTGGATGATCCTCAGAACAACTCCTAAACAGGCTCTTGTAAAAACCATCACCCGAGGTGTAATAAGATGGCCACTTGTCGAACTTACAATAAACCAACCAGCGGCTTGATAGTAAATGAGAGAACAAAGCAGTGTTAGGTGATATATTTTCAATCAAAAAATTACGGAATATAATTTTTTTTACAAATTGTGATCAAAAGGCAGTATTCTAACGACAGGTGCATGCCAATAACTCACATAGGGTTCTCCTTACCCGCCATTCCCAATTTATGCCGTCCTCACTCAATCAAGTCCAACATTGGTTCATTGAAAAGGCTGAACTGACCACCGTTCCGCAAAGGGCAAAAATAGCCCTGGTTAAAAGACTTTAATTTGGAGAAAAATGGCTGAAATAAAAAGAGCACAGCAATACAATACTCTCGAAGCAATTAGACGAAGGTATACGCGACCATATGACTCCTGAGAATCACATGACAAGCTATTCCATTGCCAGTGGATTTCCTAGAGAACAACTCTGGAAGGGCCTTAAAATAGGTCTCTATCGTGTTGACCATGATTCGTAGAAATATTATTCATAATTATATAACTCATCGAGAATATTTTTTTATAATATAATTGAATAATAATCATAGATAAACTAATAATGAGAACCTTTTACAGGCAACAATTACTAATTAAACATTTCTCGCACTGATATCAATTTTGTATCACTTCCGGCGTAAACAATACGTTTTTATAAGGATAGTTTTAATACCAGCATATTTCCCACACGAGGCCACTGCCAATCTCTAAACTGCAAACACACATAGCCCGCTAACTTCGGCGAGAGGTTAGCCGACAGCGGCTATAATCCGTTACTGTGGTTACCGCAGCCGTTTCCGATACAAAACCTTACTATGGTTCGGGCTAACCGGCGTAAGATGAGCGTATCGGTGGAAACAAGTATTAGACTCTTGAACCTCGGTGGAATGATCTTTCACCCTCTTTCCAAAACCACCTCGCGGTCCCACTCCTCACAGAAGTTCGTTCGTTCTTCATCCCTCTTGCGATACTCTTTCTCTCTCCCTCTTGAGGCCACTACTCTCCTCACCCAGCCTCCCTCCTCGTATCTCTCGGTGCGCACTATCTTTAAACCGCGGTGGCCTCGGCTAGACGAGTGGGTAAAGCGAAAGCCCTTCAGACTCGAGTCACCTAACCCACTCAAAGACCTCTCCCCACCACCTTCCTTTCTCTCCCTCCTCCGTGTTTTTGCACGGCGTTTCGCAAGTGCCTCCCACCGCCTTTCGCCATCCCGTCGTCTGCACTCATCTGTTCACCCTCTTCCTATCTCAATCCCGCTCTCTTCTAAAGCCGACAACATTTTGTTCTTCCTCTCCCTCGTATGCTGTCTCTCCATTTCCTCTCGCGGGGCGGGCCCCCTACTGGGCTCTATTTACCTCTCTCCCTCCCTTAGTCTCCGTGGCTTGAACTCACAACCTTAGGGAAAACACCCCTTTCATTCCCCCTTGTCTACCTGTCCCGCCTTGGGCGGTTATTTTTGAAGGCGACAAGACAACGGAGGTAATTTGCGCCGGTTGAAGATAAGGGGGGCGTGGTCACCTACAGTATTGGGTTACGTAGCGGAGGGTTTACAATTTAATGAAGACTTGAGGTTCGTCCCAACCAAAAATTCTTGCTCGGTAAGGTTTCCTGATTGCCGAAATATGTTGATGTACAGCAGATATTTTAGGGAAAATAAGGTAGATTATTCAATTATGCATTAATTTCACACAAAAATGTATTAAACAACGTTTTTATCATCTAATTCAAACTAGAGAGTGTGAAATGAGTGAAATGCCTCGCCTTCCACGTACACCAACCGCCATAGGTAGATAAATCAACGTAACAATGGCTTATTCCGGCATAAGAACTTCACATAAATATTATATACCCATATTGTCTCCAGCAATGCAGGTTGTTAACTTATCTTAATATTTGACAGTCTCTGCCATCCTCAGGGCTTTAGACGAAATAAAAATATACTTTTAAAATAATAATATAAACTATCGACCAAAAGTAACTATTAACTCTAACCTACAGTCTTGAAAATGTCAATTTTAAATTAAATAGATACATTTTGCGAATATTTTCTCAAAACTAGATTTATTTAAGTAAAATTAGTAACAAAACTCAAACGTTCAGAGTTGAAAACAAATTTAAATATTCGTACCTATACTGACATAAACTCAATTATATATTGTATTAGGCCGAAAAATCGATTTATAATGTACAAGGTAAGGTATTTTAATAAAAAATAATATTCACTCGACTAAGTTCTAATGAGGGACATATGGGCCGTAAAAAACTCCAGTGAAGAGGAATCTCTCACATCTCATAATTTTTCAGCGACGTCCCCTTTTCAAACGAAATCCTCACGATCATCATGAAACTGCATTCAGTCTAGTACAAAACGCCTCACTTCAAGCCCAATCAACCTTTCTTCTTACTGCCCGCAAAACCTAACCGCGCCTGCTCTTCCATGCTACTGCCCCCTAAAGATAGCATCTCGTCGCCGGCTAAAATTAGCAACTCCTCTATCACACACCAACGGATCCTATCACCGGTGCAGATCTTGGAAGAGAACGAGGAGGTCAATGCTAGTCACGGATTGTTTTATTCTTGCAGTTTTTTTGGCGACACCGCTTGTCTCTTTCCGTGTTCCACTCGGTGGGATATAGTTCCGTAACTAAGGTCGAGGCAGAGAATTCAGTCTTATCCAACTTCCTCACGGATTCACGTGAAAAGAACATGCTACAGTGAATAGAGTAACTATTCCAGGTTTCCTTGCGATGACCCCTTGAAATCGTATGGATAGGTACTAGAACAAATTGAGCAGCTCAGATATTTTCAACACCTCAGGCAGCAATATTTTTGTGGGAATTTGAAAATAATACCTGACCTGAAATAGTTTATTTTGAAGATTTGCCTTGGAAGTTTGAAAAACTTTTGAAAGTCTGAATATTCTTTTTATTTTTATTAGGGGCAAATAGATTTGCATTTTCTTCGGAGTAAATCTGTAGAGCCTCAGCCACGCCCCCTTTTCAAACTAAATCGTTACGATCATCATAAAACTTCCCGGTGAATATTTTTCAACCATGGATAATGATTTGCTAAATTTTTACCCGTTGCCCCTTCTTTTTCTTTCAATATCTCTCCCTAGAGACTTTTCCAATTTGACGGGAGCTACGAAATGCGTTCCGGCAAGAGTTTCGATTCCGTGCAAATAACTGTCAGCCATCCGTTTAATTCGTTTATCAAAACTCGTGAAAAGCATAAGGAATGCTAATGCGATCAATTTCCTCCCGTCGAGAGAGCAACATTGGAGATTTTTACGTCACTTCGTGGGATGGATTAATTATTCAGCTGCGACCTCCACTACCTTTTTCCCAAGAGCATGCACATCATGGCAGACTTTTTCTCGTATACATTTTGGGTGCTTCATTTTAATCATTTTTCAGTGCGCCAGTAGCAACAAAATGCGAACGCTGATTTGATTTCGGAAATATATGCGTAAAAAACATCGCTAATTTCGCATTTGACGTTTACGGGGCACGGAAAATTCTCCTATCGCCGTATATTGTAATTTGAGGAGCGATTTCATTTAAATCCTCGCATGAGTCACGAGCGGATGCCTGTATTAGAATGATTGGCACGTATTTACGCAGAGCTATCACTTTGAATTCAAAACTGACGAATTTTTATCCCCTGACATCCTCAATATGAGTATACAATACACTATATTCAAATACAAATGGACGTTTGATATATTTCGATGCAATTTCCCTCTAATAGTGACAAAATAGAAACGTAAAAACACCTACAGTAAAAATCGCTTATAACGATCACGCATGTAACGAAATCCCGCCTATAACGAGGTAAGTTCTCGATCCATTGGATTTTCCTATGATCGCTATGATTCCTATGTTCATATTCCCGCATGTAACGAGTTCGGATGATACGGAATCCCCGCTATTACGAACTATACATTGGTCCCTTAGGTAATTATTTTCTATTTTACGAAGAACTTACGGTCATCTTCGCTACTTAACCGTTCCTTATCTTATCATCAATTGTTCATACGTTTGGCCATCACAACATAGTTCTACCTTTGATTTTAAATCCCTCCCATAACAGCCGTTGGTTGGAAACGGTAGGATGATGGTTAATTGTCGCGGATCTGTTGCTTAAATAAAGACGTTTTACGGAATATTAGCCGAAAATTCTGTGATTTTAGGGAAAAATCCTTCATTATGGATATAAAGAAATCCCGTTTACAACAAAATAGACATATGGTCCTGATTGCCAGGAAATGATTGGTCCTGATGGCCCTGACTTTTAGCGTATTTCGTAAAGCACTAGAATATTAACTTAACTTGAACGATACAAGGGAGAATAGAGAGATAAATTGAATATCAGGACCTATCTCTGGCACAATCCATTCAAGACGAGTCAGTATTCCTCGCTTAATTCACGCGCAATCCGAGCTTAACCTAAATTATTCTTGTAGAAATTCCGGCGTTTAACGTCCTTTAATTAGTAAAGTATGACAAGATAAAGCGCAAACAAGGTAAAAACATAACAACGCGAATCGATAGGGTTGCACTGATTAAGAAAAGGAGGAACTGAAAACCCTGGGAGATAAATTGCTGTAATTCGTCTCATTTAAGGGGCAAAAAATAAAATGAACAGCGGGGAAAGGAAGACAGGCCGCCCATTCCGTAAAATATTGCCGGAGGAGGCAAGGAAACAGATATGGATGGTCGGCGAAAGCAAAAAGGAAGAGTGCTGCCGGCGTAAAAATAGACACACCCCGAGTCTATTACCGATTTTCTCCGCCTAACACGCATGAAATAGCGGTTTTAATGAGCTTTTGTGTATTTCAAACCGAGGAGGTTTCCAAAAATATTTACACATTCTTGCTTCATCCGCCAAGTCTAATGATTCATTTTGGGAAATTCATTGCCAAACAGACAATCCGTCTTCGTTTTGCTTTTGATTTTCGGATAGACTCCAGTTTTCCCACATGAATTTCCGCTATTTTTCAAGAATGAAATTCAATTTTGCTCCATTCAAAAGGGATTTCATTTTTCTTTGCCATCATTATTGCAAAATGAATAACACAAAACTGCTTATGTAAGGATAATAATCTGGGATCCAGTATGACAGAAACTGTACTCACCTCTGTGCCTGTTGGTCTGCTTGTCAAACATAAGCATCGCATCCTCGATCTGAAAAGAAAAACAAATATTTCAAAAACCAGATAAACAAAACCAGAAAGTATACTTTAAATTATCTGAGTTCAGAAACCACTAATGATTACAAGAAATCATACATATATTTCATTCCTTCACCGTAATGGAATATTATACACTTTTACGAAATAAATGAAATAAATACATTGTAGCATAATAACAATAATAATTCACTGTAGCATTCTCTTATTCGAACATTTTAATTTCTTCCAGATTCAAAGGCATAAGACCGCAGATATTAATGGGATGACGTCTTAATATTTTCACCATTTCACATAAAAAGTGGTAAAGGATATGCGTCATGAGAAAACGCTTATTCTTGCTTCAAGGCATTTTTTGCCCCAAGAAGTCACATCAGTAAAGAAAACCTTGTGCACTATTTTTAAAGCATTTTTGTCGTCCTTAAAAATGTACGCTACTTTAAATCAGTAGTATTAAAGACGCAAAACGCCACGCTTATTTTAAGCTCGCTCTTTCTTTTCCCCAACTACAGGCGATTGACTAAAGATTATTTATTTAATTACACAGCACCACGAAGTTCACCATCGTACTCACCGTAAATTACAGTTAACGATTGACTTCCTTTAACTATGCGTAGTTGTTTCCGTTGCGTAGTAATTTTTTGCTGTAATTGAAACCATCAATTTCTGTAAAATTGGCTTCACGCCGAAGGATTGGCATTTATAAATGAAAAGTTACGCTTGGAAACGTTTCATTTATTATAAGCACACCTCAAACTTTACATCGGTTATAACAGTTACAGTACAACAAAATACAACAGTTCTAGGCAGGAAATAAACCAACGACAACCTTATGAATATTTTAACACCGAAGGCCAATTCAGAATCGAGCAGTAGCGAATGAAATAAGATCATAGACAATGCAATCGCCTACATCATGCCTTAAGGTGAACAGCTAACTTTCGGAGGTGGATTCGTCTTTGAAAAACAAAGAGGAATGTTGCGATGACAACGACAAAAGAAAAGAAATACCTAAAGGAAGAGCATGGGGAATGAAAGAAAGATGAGCGGAAATAAGATAAACGTATTCCGAGGAGTACGGTAAGGAGGAGGAAGGGAAAGAAGAATTTTCGACTCGGACCGTTTCCATACATCTACACGGATGAATGGGGCAGCGAAAGCCGAGTCTTGAGTCGGAGGGAACTCTCAGCGAGAGAGGGAAAGAAGAGAAGGGCGGCGCCTGGGCAAGAAGACTGAGGAGTGTGAGAAGATATGGTTGAGCCTGCGACACTGGAAAGGGTGGGTTTTGAAAGGAAAAAAATATATAAAGGGGAGGAGAATACGTCGGACGGCGACGAGAATATTAATATAAAAAAGATAGCTGTGCTGACTGGGATACGTGGATTGGGTGAGGAGGGAAAAGACGAGAAAGAGAGAAACAGAATGAGGGATTACGGAAAGAAGGGAAAAGTTAAAAAAAAATGAAGGAAGGAGTGGTTCCACCCGATTCCACCTTTCCCAACGCCTTTACCCGCCATTTCTTTCGGCATTAGGATGCAAAAAGAGTTCGTCGTCCAACTCAGTTCACATCCTTCCCGATTTGTCGACCGTTTTAACTCGAAGAGTTTGCTAATTTATGCGATCCGAGGAAGTCGGCCGGCGACTTTCATGTCCTTTCTTTTCCCCATCCTCCTCCCAACATTCCGTTTCTTTCTCTTTCTCTCTCTCTCTCGCCCCACCCCCTCTCCCCCTTTTATTCCACCCTCCTCCCACCCCCACACCAGATTCCGAGCACTTTCATATTTAAACTTAATTCCTACTCCTCTTTTTTCTACCTTTGAAACTCCTTTTGAATTATATTTTTCCCTCTCACGCCCGTCTGCGTCCACCCTTATTCAGAATTCCATTCCGAATTCAACTCCCATTTACTTTCAATATTGAATAATTGTAATTGCAACCGCTCCGCGTTCCTGGCCGTGCTGATTGAGAACATGGAGCATGTCCCAAAGTACACGCATCACTCCTAAGGCACAGGACCGTTTTGGCTACATAAATCTTTGGAATTATATAAATGAAAGAACCAAATCCATTGGGAAAATTTCCTAGTCACGATCGTAAAACGGAATTTTTCACTCATGCTACATTTCCATTATAATCAACTTGTGATTGCTCTACTTTACGACTATGTACCATAACTTTTGGATTATAAAAATACATAGGCGTATTTAGGGGGGGATTTACGCTTAAAAAGTAGACAAGATTTTTAACAGGGCTATCATTACGTTCGTTTTATTTTGTATATTACGGAGCCTCAATCATTCAGTTTAATATTAATAACTTTCATATCAAAATAAATAGAATATTTTCTACAGTAATTGCTGTATATTGTTTTTGATCTCAAATATGAGAAGACCTGCGAACCTGCCCCTCCTCCCCAGAAAAAATCCTGGATCAGCCCCTGTATACATAATCAAGGGATAGTAAAAATACCAGAAGTTCATATGCAAATACCTACTACATGGTGAAAACTTAATTATTCATTGGGACAAATAAATGGCGGTAATGGTAATAAGGTAATATAAAATATTACTTTATTTTCAGTTTTAGAATCTTTTTGGCACTATGTGTGCTAGATCAATACCAGTAACAAAGATTCATAAATGAGAAAAGAAAAAATATCATACTAATGCTAGCGATAGATTGTAGTAGAATGAGTAGTCTTTGTCCTCACTTAATTCCGAAATGTAAACTACTCCCGAAATATAAACAGCTTCCGTAGTGAATGCCATTTTTCATCGAAAAATCCGTCCCATCTATTGAGCTGGTTTTTACAAGGTGTTATTTACTCAATGTTTACATATATCCTTCAATGAATAAATTTCTGGCCAAAAGCTACTGTTGTGCCTGACTGCATTACATAAAATATCTTAAACAAAACCATAGCGTATCGTACTCGACAACTCGTTTCATCGATACACGTTTCCAGGTATTGAAGGCCCAATACCATTTGCTCAAGGGGGTAAAAATTAGCCATAAAAAATCATATGACACTGAAAAACTTCAAAACATAATCCAATTTGCATGTAAATTTCAAAATGACCGTAAAAAAAGAACCACATTCCCGCAGTTTCGCGTGACTTTCCGAACGAAAAAAAATTAAAATGTGTTTCCTATGATGTCAGTTGTGAGGCACGTGTTAGAATTGGCCTGACAGCTTTCAAAATTTTACTCAAACAGCGATATGGAATATAAAGGATCGTCATGTAAAGCCTAAATATGGTGCGGACCGAAATAGGATTATATCGATTTAGGGATCAAGGGGGCTAAAGCGTGGAGGGATTGGGCGTGGGGGGTGGGAGGGGAGAAGGGTAGGAACGGGCAGGGAAGGAATGAGCGAACTGACGGAGAGCGGAAAAGGGATTACTACCATGGTTGATTTCATATTCGATTTCCGATTTCATCAGCAATCTATTCCCACCCATATAACCCGCGATTCACGGCGAGCAGAGCGAGAATGAATCATGAATTCAATTTAACAGATTAAAATCGACCGTTATGGAAATATATGGTGGGCTAAAATCAGAAACTCTGAAACTTTCTGATTGCAATTATGCGCCCTGCTGGTTGATCAACAGATACGCAATTAGCGGGCCCTTGGTAGACTCATCAAAATTTAAAATTGAGAGAGAGAGAGAGAGATAATCAGGGCATATAGCATGTGTTGCAATGTTCTACTACTGGCTAGGATAAAATTTATGTAATATTTTGCATATTCATGCAACTAAGCCCTAATGGAAAAAAACGCTCTAAAATATTTCAAACTTCTAAATATTAGAATGTATACGCTATTTAAAAATAGTTTCCCTTTTCTGTAACCCCTGATTTTGCAATCGTTCACATGTATTCCCTGCGTTTTCATAAGAAGCCTCTCATTTTCTTCGATTAATTGAAAAATAAAACTCCCGAAGTTCGCTCTGAGAAACTTGGTGGTGTAACTGGGTGACACGCCCGACCGGCGATTGGGAGATTCGAGTTCGTATCCCGGCTAGGTCAAATATCTTTTCATGGCAAACTTCATCCTTTGGTGAAATTAACATTGCACTCGAGCGCGTGACTGCGTACAAAGTCAATTGTTTCGTTCAGTGCTTCAAAACTACCAGTTTTCCGGATACCATCACCCGTTTGAAAAGTAATTTTGACTCATGAATTAATATAACCGCGTCAAAAATTTTTGAAATATTGTAGCTAAAACTAATTAAAATCCCATTAAATTCCTATATCATTGAAAGAGAGCAGTGAATGATATCATAAACGCAGACTGAGTAAGCTCTTCTGGTTTCCATACACTCATTTCATTGACGTTTCCATTTTCGGACCACCGGAGGAAACCGAACCTGCAATCTGTCACCTATAGTACCAGCAGGTGTGCGTGCAGAAACGTAAACAATGACCGGAGCAGAGCCAAAAACTATAAAGAACACGGGAGACTTACAGGAGGGGGCACAGAAAGAATGTTTGCTCAGGACAACGACCCTGTTTTTGAATAGGACGAGAAAACACATTAAATTGTGGAAAGAATTTTGGAACGAAATCAAATCGTGAGGAAGGGATTGGGGGGGGGGGGGAGAGGGGTCGCAAATGGAGAGCGTTGAAAAGAGTAGCCAAAAAACTTATGCTTCGCATGAATGCGACCGGGGATTGGGTAAGACAGATTAACGAAGGCCGAACGTGTGGACGGGAGGGAGATAATTTGTTTAGCAGCGGTGCACGGGGAAGAACGGACAGGCACAAGAGGGTGTGAGGAGGCGAGAGTAAGCTCAAGAAAGCAGTCAGCCGCGGAGGATGGAGGCAGAGCACGCCTATTACTCTCAAGTGAGCGCTATTTAAAGATGATAAAAATGAATGGCGGCAGGGGGCGAGGAAAGTTAGGAGCAATGACAAGGAGTGCGGGGGGAGGAGAGAGTTCAAAAAAAGAAATTAAAATAAAACCGGAACCGACCTTCCTTCATGTTTTCAGACTGAGTGCATTAAGAAAGATCAAAGTCGGACCCTGTTACTCCATTTCTTCCTGGCGAAGCAAAAACACTGGGGCGAACGGGATGAAAAGTTTATTACAAGGTCAATGCCATAAAATGATACAGGAATAGAATTTATGAGAAGTAGAGGAGCACGGTAGGCAAGTGAATAGAATGCTTGGCTTCTGATCGAGGGGTTTTGGGTTCTATTCCTGAGTGAAGCCTTCATACAAAACTCCCGACATGCAAAAATCCTATAAGTGCGAGGTGACACAGGGAAAGAAAGTCGCCCCCTTCCCTGAATGTGTCTAATTCACAAGCTTGTGGCTAAATTAATGGTGATGCCTACTGTCATCTATTCAAATAAACCTTAGTGTTGAATTTCTGAGCGCGGGATTAAGAAATTTTTTACACCAAATTTATTAATACCGACACAGCAAAGTGAAACGTTGCACAAAGTAGTTATCCAATCCCGCGTTCCAATGTTACATCATCATATACAAGGCACATATTGCGATAAATGCGTTTTATTCGTATTTATTCCAGAGATGGAATTGGAGAAAATGAGAAGAGGGGAAAGAGATTATTCGTTAGAAAGACTGAAATATGTGAAGTCATTAAGATTCAATACAATTAAGCATGTTTTTATTTTATACGAGGTACTACGATATTAAAATCTAAATTGCCAAAATAATTCCCATTCCGATGTATTTTTACTTCCGTATAATTATTATCAAAATTTATATCACTTATTTACCTAATGTATTTCAAATGAAAACTTACAACATCAATATTCCAAGTTAAGACATATATTCCTGAAAGATCATGCTATACTTAACGAAATATATACGTACACTAATTAAAGTAAAGCGATTTTTTTACTAAGTTCATTCCAAATTCATTTTTAGAGTCTCTACCGAAATACAAATTCCCCCGTAGCGACGATAATAATCAGCTTTGGCGTCACATATACATCAGCTTGTACTCACTCGTATTAAAATCCATCACGACGACTGGGACAAAGGATAGAATTGAGGTTTATTCGAGTGCGATGGGTCTATTCAAATTGTTAACCCCCAAAGAGTAGGAGACGTCAGAAGAATAAAAAAAGAGCTAAATCCCTTGTAACCATCACTCTTCCCACCGTTGGGGCTTCATTTAATTCGTTCACGCCGGCGAACGAATAAATAAGCGCGAATTTTTTTTTTTGCTCGGGAGGTGGACCATTTCCAAACGGATGATGCGTGGGAGAGAGAGGGAGACCTTGGGATACATTTAAAACAAAATGGAAGAGAGACACAAAGCGAACGAGAGGAGGGTGAAGAAGAGAATTATATTGCACAAAAAGAAATTATGTGTGAGTGCGGGACCTGCGTACGCATTTGTTTTCCGGGCGGCTAAAAAAAAGGAAGGGAGAGGGAAGGTGAGAATGTAGCGCGGACACTCGTTAGCGATTTTTTTGTTGTTTTTTTCTCGTTTGCCTCGGGCGAAGGACACCAGTCGAGGGGGAGCGACACGTCAGCCCTTCTTTGGCAAGGAAGCCCGCCGCGGGCAAAGGTATCGGACACCCGAGTCGATGCCCTTCCTCAAGGAGGACTAAGTTGAGGAGAGGTCTGCGGGGGGGTGAACGGGGCCAAGCCGAGAGAAGGAAACCTGTCTTTTCAGTGTGAGCTTAGACTTGAGCTTATTACGATGAGGAAATGGAGGGCGGGTTCAATATCTTGTGAGAAAAAAAAAATGATGTAATTATGATAGTGATATACTCTTTGCGACAAACACTTTAAAAATTTAGACTAGCTAAGATATAAATGAATGAATATAACTTCCGGAATATTTTTTGTAAGCCTATTTGAATGAGGATAAAAGGCTCAGCAATATAAGGGAGAAATATGAATGTAGTTATGATTTATTTAAATATCTCCAAGTATGATATTCCTAACAGTTCCAATTCGAGATTTCTCGGCGAGCTAATAAATAAGCGCTAGAAATAAAAATAATAACGAAAGAGGCGGATGCTGAACTTTTTCAATAAATTTAACTTGTATTTATTTATGAACCTACATTAGACTGGTTATAAGTAGAGTAAAAATAATATATACAAACAGAGAGGAAGTGGATTCTTCATTTGCTAAGTACCTAACTTGAGAGAAATGTTGTGTCACAGCAAAGGCATTTTTTTATCAGGTGGAAGAACTAGGAAAATTTGTTAAGATATATTGATAAATTGCATCCTTGAAAATACATTGTTTCCTCACAAAGCGTCCCGTAGAACAATGAGATTGAAATCAGGCAGAGAAAGAAAAGAATATAATAAACGCTTGCTTAGATCAACTAATCCCGTTAGCTTAATAAAGAAAGGAAGCTATCAGCTATTCATGACCAATTTTTTGAAACCTCGAAAATGAATCAGGTTCAGTGTCGTAAAAATACCAAGAACAGATATGAGTTTAACTGTTTGGCTAGATATGGTGGAACAGTCTGCTAAATAAAATGATTAAACTTGCTGTACTGTCTACTAGCTGCGGCAGTACTTACTCATTATTTCTATGTGATGTCATGATGACGCTAAGCGTCGAAACGAGTTGTTATTATTAATAAACCATAAGACAGTACAAAATGTTTTATAATTTTATTCTAAAAATATTCCTAATCCGCAACAGGAATCCACATTATTATTAATAGTATTATCAATAATATTATTAGTTACATCCACGTAATGAAAATACCAACGCTATGCACAAATCACAGTTTCAAACGGAATGATGTTTAACCGAAACGTAATTATATATAAATATGTTAAATTACAAGAGAATCAAGTGATACCAAATGACGTTACAGTAAGTGGTGAGATACCCACAAAGAGAGAGGCAGAAGAGATGGGCCAGTGATCAATTCAGGGCCAGTTTGCCGGCCCCTACCGACGCAGCGGTGACCGAACGGGAGATTGAACGGGCCCTGAATGAGGAGGCAATTTTGACGAGAGCTTTAAAAGGTTTCGATGCTCACTGGTGGGCCTGATTTGACTTGAAAGGACTCCCACTGCTGATGGCTTTCAAATGCTACTACCCCCAAATTGCAGACGCCGAATTTCGCAATGCAGTCGTACCGCAATACTGATAATTCTTCTCTGGGAGCAATATTTTATCACGTTTCGTTTCGGCATTTTCACCGGTCGTGTTTATCATTAGCTTAAGTACTGTCTGAAAAGGATCATATGATATTCTCATTGAAAATAAAAGTTAACTTATTAAAACTAGCATGTTCAAATCCGCTATAAAAATTAACATAATGAGTAAACATGCAGAGAGAGAAAGGATAGTGTTTGTGTGACGCGATGGGTTACTTGAAGCTGGATAATTTGGAAAATCGCATGAAGAGGCCTCATTATTTAACATCTACTGGTCTTTATTCATGTATTATTACTCGTCTAAAACTTATTCAATCACATTGATTATCAAGGTACGCATTTAAAATAATTCAAAAAACCAATTGCTAATTCTTTAGACCACAAACATGAAAATTTCAAATCAGTATAGCCTAACAGTTAAATGTTTTATATATGGCATACAAACAAGAATCGAAAAGGTCTACTGTAAGCATGTCTGAAATTTCAAGGAGATTATTAATATCAAAGTATTATTCCTCGCGAAATAAGGTAAAACTGGACCGAAGGAGATGAATTAACGCGTCATCTAAATTCAGGTTAGACGGTTAAAATGCTCTTGCACCTCAAACGCGGTAGTCTCAAGGAAAGGATACCGTTGTTCACCGCCATTTTTCACTTCAAGAGACCATTTATTAACGCTTTAGGTAACCTTTCCAGCTGTGGTTAGAAAACGGTTGCCAGCCTAAACAACATCAAGAGTAATCCCAAAGGAACAGAAGACGATTTTGATGTGCTCGCGATTAAGAAACGTACGGAGGAGCCAGGCGACAAAAGAGCCTTGCAGAAACCGCAGATTATGCACGCAGTCCGCTTATACAAAGCGCCTAAATCACGTCACACGAAATTTACCCCGAGACCAACACCGGTTTAACTCGCGGGATTAAAACGCACCCATTCGTACAACGGTCATAATTGTCCACTTAGCGACGAGGTAACACAGATTACGGCGGAAACGGACCGTACCCAGGTGTGGATATGGCGAAATTCCTAGGGGCCTAATAAACATTATAGAACCACACGCTAGAAACAGAACCGTTTATAGCCTCCAGAGAATTTACCGAAACCATGTACAAGCTGATAAGTGGTTAGTGGAGGTGTCTGTTAGGGTCATTTTAGATTATTCCGACTGAATTTACTCCACTACTTCACCACCGCGAATTCTAAAAACGTTCGGTTTTTGTAATTCAAACGGAAAGAGTGGATAGCACAGACTATTACTTCCCTAAATCTCTCGCAGAAACAAGCTCAACCTAATTCAATTCCTGCAAAACGTCCCTGCAGAGACACAGACGGTGGGGAAAACTGGCTGGAAATATGGCAAGTAAGAGGATTAGGGGCGATTAAAATTATAACCCTTTTGCGCGCGAGTCTACGCTTAATCTAATTGAACAAAAATAGAGGGGGGGGAAGAGGTGGTGGGGGGAGACGAGATAGTTAACCGGGCGAGGAGGAAGAGAAAAGGTTCTGAGTGGGTTGGTCGGTAGAAGGACTTGGTAATAAGGTTCCATTAAAACGGCCCGGATACACTGCCAACTGACCCCATGCAAATCCAGGAGCGTATTTCACTCGGCCCCCGGCAAGTGCTTCGCTGGTGCTTCGTCCCTCTTCAAAACGGCGGGAACAACACGTTGCCATCACTATTCCCTCTCTCATTCTCACACATTCAACGTCCTCAAACAAAGCCACATCCAGTACCCACGGTCTCGCTTCCATTTCATCTCTCTGGCTTCCCTTTTACTTTCCACCATCATTTCACCTATCCTCACTGGGGTAGTTCTTTATCTTGAGGCCACCCGCGACTAAATTCTGCCACATCTGCGTCTTCGTGTTGCTTTCCCTTTCTTCTCCATCTGCACACTGTAGAAAACCAATGGCAAGCATGCCTTAAGGAGACCGTAGAGTTATGAGGCTACTATGAACGAATTTGAAAATACTGATTTTGATTGATAATGATAGACAGACCAAAATAAATATGTTGATCCTCTCCCGCTGAAGTCTCATCCATTTCAGCTACAGAACGGGGACATCAAACAATGTCTCATGCAAAAGAGGATACAGTCATAACAATGACCCCTTTTACTTCGGAATCTTAACTTTTTCTGAAATTATCTACTTTATGTGAATCATTTAGCCTTAATTGTCCCACTCACAAGTATTATAATACCCAGTAAAACAGTTTATAAAAGGAATAACGCTTAAATTTGTCTGCAAAAGTTTTTACTGCAGTTGCGAAATCGTCTCCAAAAGTCCTATAAAATCGACAATTATCACTCAAAGTACACAAAATTTCAAAGCCAAATGTTATGGTGCAAAACAAAATTTTCTACCGCATGTGCCCCTTTAAGCTTTTGTAAAATTTTAATGCTGATTATTGGAGATAAATTAAATAGCCACGCATACATCCACTAAAAACCGCGATGCTCAACAGAAGAAGTTTTCCGAAATCGGATCACTTGAAAACGGAATGACTCCACGCAATTTATTTCTTGATCATGACGTCTGCTTATACACACAGAAAACAGGTACCCATATAAAATCTTCGCGTAATCAAGGCTCTTCATCCATCTCTTTGATGGAAACGTAATTTATACTCTGAAGGACCATTTTTAATCAATTACCCCCGCCCCCGTAGTTGCCTTGCGTACAGGCATGAGGGAGCCCGTCCACGCAAACACCTAAATCCCTCACAATGGCACAATCCTACAATATGCCTGAGCACCCCGCACACTTTCCCTCGTGAACGTATTATCCACCTTTCTCCTTCCCACCCCTGGGAATCTGCGTTGATTAGTGTCCCTTAGCAATTGTTGCCGCCCCTGCGTGCGCGGGGGAAAGTCCGAGGGAACAACACGGGGGTTCAGATACGGGGGGGGAAGGAGGGATAGGGAAGCCCGGACCGATGAAATCACTCCGCTCCCCTGAAGACGTCGTGCGCAATGAAAACTACAGGATGCCATGTTGAACAAAAACAAGGAGAGCCGACTCTCCAAATTACTGTCAAGCTGTGGGACTCTTCCCCCGGTGGAATACCAAGCGGTTCCCCAATTTTCTTCCCCGTAATCCACTCCTTACCCTATCTGTCTCACCCTTATACCTACTCCAAAATCTTTCGCTCTCGTCCAAGCTACTTCCCCGGTTCGCCACCCTGATCTCACCATTGAACTTTCTAGACTAATTAAACCTCTGCGCAACGAATGCTATGTGACATTCTACCTACCCTCTTCTTGTGCGAAGACATTTCACATTCAATTCATGAGATATTACGGGAAACCCATTAGAACATTTCAAAAATGCAGCTGCGGTTCCACATATATTAGATGCCAATGATGAACAGGTCAAGCTAAAATTTGAAATTGTATTGAGAAAATAATAAATATCAATTGCTTTGCTATGTTATCATATTTCTAATGATACATGACCTCATTAACTACCATTACAAATATGATATCCCAATTATTGACTCTTTGTAAAAAAAATGAAAAATGACGCAGGTCAAAAACCGAGTATTTTTGTCAGCAAGTATTTAACGTTTCGCATTCATGAGGGTTATTTGCAAAATAATAACCCTGCGATGATAAAATATTTGATTTATTAGAAATATTGGATCTATTGGAGCCAAAAATACGGAGGGATATATAAGCAGTTAATTCATTTCAATAGCTTTCCCAACAATTATGCACGCAAAAATTCCACTTTTACATCTAAAATATCCCAATTCTGATGTCTGGTCAGTTGGCAAGGAAAAAATTTAACCTCAATCGTGCTAACCTTCTTTTCTCCAAACAACAAGGGTAAGTTTAAGTACGCAAATCAGTTTTGGGAAAAAAGGTAGCGCAATTTTCTCCGCATCCAATTTGAAAATAATATATTCAAAATGAAACGAAATTGAATTTTTAGAGTTATTGCTTTTTTTAAGAATACTTAGCACAGAAATTCACGCCTTTCATCCCACCTCTGATGGCCAAAAGGAAGGAATAAACCAAGCAATCCATAAGTAACACAATGCAAAATGGCAAGTGAGCACGATGGGCTGCAATTTATCGACCAATTTCCATTCCATTCATTTTGGAATTTATTCATCGTAGAAAAAAGAGCACCCCGAGCGTGCTGAAATACTTTATCAAAAAATAAAATAAACTACCTTAGAGCGGAGAGGCCATTCCGGGGCATGTTATCCAGAGAACGGACCAAAAACCCATATCCATTTAACATGAGACGGGGTAAGAGGCGGGCGGGCGGGAAGTTAGATTACGAACTAAAGCCGGCAAGGGAAGGGAAGAAGGAATGGGCAAGTGGATACTCGAACGATATGGAACGAAGGGCGGAAATGAGTGAATCGCTTTCCCCTTTTCATTTGTTTTTCAGCAGTCCGTTCTATCGGGCGGAAAGTCGCTCCGCAGAATGAAGTTCTCCGAAAAAAGAAATTCTGATTAGGTTTTCGAGTGACAACCGCGTTGATTAATTCCAGGGAAATGGCCTCGGAGGATCTAATTTCCAGTGGGGAACATCACCATTTGATTCCTTAACATTCCGCCTCTACCGACGCTCTCCGCATGGAAAAATGTATTGGGGGTCACGGGAATAAAAACATGTATGCAACTACGACTCGCAAAATCAACGAGGTGTCATTTGACGCCAGTATAAGCCTGCTTCAAGCTAAAATGTATGCTCTGCTCCCATGCTAGCCGAACGAAAATTAAACATTTCTTGCAGCCCGCGGCACAATCCGCTGAGCATCTCCGATTACGAACAGAGAACGACCGCCATGAGCGATATCACATTGAAAAAATATTCTATATTAATATTTCTCTTAATTTACACACAAACCGATTTCAAAGTGTAATAAAATAGTTATGTAAAATTTCGAAGTACAATAAAATAGATATGAAATAGTTCTAACTACAGTAAAAAAGCATTTTACGCATATAATTTTGCAAATCATTTCACGAGACTGGCTATCGGGAAAAATACAGAGAATTTTTATATTTACGTTATAAGTAAAAAATAGCTAAGTTTCCGAAAACGGAAACCGGCACAGAATTAAAAATACATTCATCAAAATCGAAAGGTTTGCTATATAAGTAAATACTGGTACATACGAAGGAAATAAAGAAATATTAGTTCAATTAAATAACTTACGCTCCGACTCTTTTTGGAAAATAATGTTCGGCTAGAATACAAATCGTAAATAAATTTCCAATATCCATACGATGCCCCACCGCTGAGTATTATGACACATTTATATGAGTGTACAAGTATTAAGAGTGTATACGTGTTAAGTAATGTGTACTGTTTGACCGGCAACAGGAAGGAGGGATATTTTTCCAAACAGAAGGCAAAAGGAAAACAATTGAAATATTTCACAGATACAGCTGCCAGAAAACTGGATCCGGAGGCGCCATTCGGTGTGATCGAAGAGTAATCAAAGCATCTGCTCCATGTAACGACAGAATCGGAAAATAATTACAACTAGCAAGCTGTTTTGTGGCTAACGCAGAGGTTTCGGGGGAAAATTGATTCCTGGTACATCGAAAATCGCTTATCGTCGAAACTAGAACTCTGCCAAGCTCGCTAATGGGATAGAAGACCGTATTCTCGGGAATCGTTCATAAGGAGGCAGAAGGACGCCCAAGAGTTGAAAAAAATGTAGATAATCCTCCTTTCAGTTCGAAAATCATCGAGAGTATTGCAAAATACAGTAATTGCTTCATCTAACCAAGATGAATTCCAATACTTTTCCCGACCTAAAACCTTTGGAGTAGGTAGTGATAATTTTAGATCTTGTAGAAAAAAATCATGACTAACAGTGTTTAATCATAGGACTGTAACAAAAAATCAAATTATTTGTGATCATAAATACCTTTTTACCAGCTCATTGGAAAACTTCTCCAATATATTTGCTGCTTAAGATAATTTAGAAGATGAATGACCAATAAAATCGTCCAAGACAGTCAAAATAGTAAGGACGAATCAATTTCAAACCTGATAAACGGGAAGAAAAGATTACATTTTCCAAAGATTGAGGCTGTAATATATTATTTATGGTAGTCATGGGCTTAATAGCTAAGCAGCTATACTTATCAAGTGTATTTCTTTTCAAGAGTAAAAAAAATAAAATGAAACCCAGAAAAAATAAATCCAGAAGAGTTCTCAAATTGTTGAAATAGAGAAAAAAGAATAAAGTGCCAGTGGCCATTAATTTCTCTCATATCCAAACCATTTAACAAAGACAATTTCACTCAAAAATCTTCATCATGAAGCAACGTGAGCTAGGACACTTATTTTACGAAACAACTGCGTCTGTTGGGCCCTGGAATGGATGTAAGTGAATACTGCTCATTGTTTCACTCTTGTGAGCGTCTATTAAAGGACTAAAAAGGCAACCATCCATTCGCGTGGGTGGTGGATATCGGGGGATAAAATAATATTTCCTCCGGCCTATTCGTCAATTCCCTCACTGCCTACATCAACAGCGTCAGTTTCACAGCTTCTCGATTCCCGTAACCCACGGCTCCGCGCTCCGGACAAATAATCCGACAGACGGACGTCCATCTGATGCCAGCCTTCATCCAATTTTCCACCCAGTCGATACGCAATTTGTTTCACTTCCTTTCTCTTTTCCCTCGGCCCGTCTCACCGACGCACACACATACAGAAAAACCCTCCGCCCCATAACGCTACCACTCATGCACACTCCTCGCACAAACAAACGGATGGGAGGAACACAGGCACACGCACACAAACGCTCGCTACATACACCGGCTCACGCAATACAGCATTCGGTTGTTTTATTTGTCATTTCCTGCCTCTTGAGGGCACCTTGTATCGAGTGAGAAAATCAATCCTTTTTTTTTCCTTCCTTCACTCTTATCCCTCTTCACCTCCATCCATGAGCTATTTCTTCATTGAAAGAATGAATATTTATTTAAAATACTAGCATGAACCAAAAATATCACCACCGAAATAGGTCAAAATACCATGCACAATTCCTCTCATCTGACAACCATAGTCCAGAATTCCATCAAAAACTTAAAGAGTGAAATTCTGTTTCCTATAGTATAATCAGTATCCCCATTTTAAACGCATTTAAAACGATTATATATAATTTTTATCTTAAAAATTCTTTATAGGCTGTCATAAAGTTACATTTATCATACCTCCTATCAGGTTTAAATCAATTTTTAAGTATATTTAAGATGGAAATTGTTGGTTTCAGGTGAGATGTCGTGGAACCAGTACTTTATAAATATAAAAATCTGCTAGCTCCTCCTATTTGAATTCAATTCATTCACTTAAAAATATATATTGACTAATCTAATTTATGGCTCATAACTAGTTATTCTATGGACTTACTCTTTGGTGATCTGGGGATGTAAACAATTTTTGATGTAGAGGGATGTATAAACACGGCTGCCAAAAATTCTTTCATTTCTTTCATCTCCCAATCCTCATCCACTTTCTCTACCTCACAGATTTACTTCCTTTCCTTATCGTCGCCCTCCGTCCGACGGTACCACATACTCCGCCGCTCTCTCATTCACGGAATTCACACAGGGGATTGCTTTTCATCACGGTCTTCGCATGAGAGGGGGACAAAAAAATCTTCAGTGGGTCCATCCACCGATTTAATTTACGTGGAAATTTTTGAGCTCCGTTCAGCAATAACAACAACAGCAGCGACGGCGGTGACGAGAGCAACTCGCACCTATGGCGGCCATTTGAAGCTGTTTTTGATCATTCCCCCGCCATTCGGTTAATTATGTGTGCAACTGAAGCAGCGCCCGTCACAAATGTCGTTTGCACTCATTTTTCACGATCGAGGTAGCACTGGAACAATTTTCGCGGATAGTTCAACGCCCCTTTTTTTGCAGGAACAGTGGAGGAATAAAACGCTGCTAGATAATAGATTATTCAAAATTTCCGAGCTTAGTACTAGTTTTTCGACTTTATTTCGTTTGTTAATTTATTAACAATTTGTTATATTTATGCTTTCGAATATTTTTTTTGCTAAATAGGTTACTTTCATCACTGAGTGCCGCGTTTAGACAGTTAAATCTTTCACGTGAGCATATTTAATGTGAATAAATGACTATACGTCACTCAAACAGCTTGAAACACCGAAACTGCCAATACGTGGTGTCTCCGAATAGCAATTAAATACAGAATCGTGCTCGTTAAGGATGAATCAGAGTGCAAAAGTGAATGGACATATATGTTTCGAATTCCATTTCAAACATGTTTACTTCAAATCCATTATCCCTATTAAATAAATGAAAAACGAAAGAACGGTAAATCAGTAAAACGCTATTCGCACCAAAGTCCTGATAAAGTTTATTTCCAGAAGTGGATGTAATACATAGAAATACAAGCATTGAAAATAAAATGATTGTGAACGGAAAATTAAATCCATTCAACAAGGTAATAAGATCATATTTCCGTTGCTCCATTGAATTAGATTAATATTTATATAAAAGACACCTTGCTACAGCTTAATATTTTACACTTCAGAATCCTTAACCAACAAAAATGTAAACATGATGAATTGCAGTTAGTATTGGAAGCAAGAAATTAGTTCTTTTCAACACTCATTTGCAAGCAATAGATTAATTGAATAAATATTTTTTTCTCTTTTGGTCAATCAAAATCTCCGTTAAAACTCACGGCAAGGCAAAGAGAAAATTTATGAATTAACGAATCGTGAGAAAAAGGAAATAATTGACCATGAACCATTGTCATGTAATCAGGTGAAAGACGTATGCAGAACACTAAAACAAAATTGATGGGGGTAAAATATAGTTGGAAGGCTCATGGTCGATGTCAATGTGTGCAGTGATCACTACCTCTCGCACAGGAAATGTAAAAAAAACAATCATTGCCTATAATTTATTTTTATAAATTTGAGCTCCAAAGTGCTCTGTCGGAAACAGCAATTTCAATAAACTAACACATGAACACTTTGAATAAAAAATCCACCTTAACTACCCCAATCTCCCCATCAGTATAAAAAGCACTTAAATATGTCCTATTTTCCATGTTTAGTGTTTCCTCATTCTTCACAGAGGTAGTTTTGGCTGAAATGGGCGATTCTCATGACCAAGTTCCAATGACTGATGGGAACAAAACACACTTAATCTCTCCCTCACTCTCTTCGTATTACCTCCGTTTCCTCCTCCACGCTTCCCAGCCCCTCTCTGTTTGTCTCCCTAATTCTCTCTGGACCAAATGTTTTCTTTCTCTCTCCATTTCTTTTATTTGTGGTCACCTCCTCACACGTCTCCGTCGCTTTTTCTTGATCTCATACACGCACGCGACGCTAATCTGTCAACTACTTGACCAAAGCGTTCCGACCAATCTCACCTCCCGCTGCCACTTACTTTTCTCCTCTCCTCCCTCACATTTTCATTCTCTTTCGCTCCTACGATATCCGCTCAGATAATTCCCTTTTCTTACAGACTGTCATTCAACCTTCGAGAACTTGTTCTAATGCTTTTTTTGCAGGGGGCGCTTAAACTGCTACAGCCTATTCGTGAGTCACATTATACCTAAATATATTTAAGAACAAGTAATGAAACACGCACTATTTTCTGCTATTTCATATGATAAAAAATCTGATGGATAGGATCGTAATTCCATCTCATGAAAATATTAACGGAATTCCCAGAATTAAATTACAAAAGGCAATAAATTTTCCAGTTCCGCGTATTGAGGACTATCTTCTGGTATTCTTGGACATTGAAAATAATAAAAATTATGTATATGGTGAGCCGATACCATTGGTAAAATATAATATTCCCTTGTAAAATTATTTCATTCCAAACACATTGAACGTGGATTTTAATGAATAAAAAAACTTATTTTTTATGTATGAAGGACATATCTACTACATTCTCGATACGCAAAATATAAGTCTCTTTCAAATGAAATAGCTTCACTGTGCCAAAGTAACAAATCAGTCATTGAAAAGTGAAAGAAGAATAAAGTTCATTTGGAATTTTTTAATTAAATGTCGATATGAATTGCAGTCAATACATATAAATTTCATGTACATGAGAACAAAAAAAAAGACAAATTATACCATATTACAAATATTAATTCCAAGATCATACCAAATGACGCCGATGGTAGTGGGACATTTTGGTTAAAATTTCAGATTCGAGGAAAAATTTTGAATGGGTATCAATTACTATTATAATATATCAAATATATTATGCATCACCGATTTCATGAAAAACTTCTTTTCAAAATGCAGAGCAGATATAAGAAATATTTTGGTGAGTCTCAATGACAGGCGAACTTCCATTAAGTCGATTTCTGAGAACGGAACCATAATAACGAACAATAATTCAGTTTTGAAATAAACATATAAATAAATTTCACATTGCTAAATTCGTGGAATAAGTCTCCTGTATTTCCTTCCGCCTGCTTCAGTGGCTGTCCCACACTCTGTTATCGCTCAAGTCCTTATCCTCATTTTATATGCATAAGAGCTTTTAATAATCACACGATAAGTAGATACACTAAAACATAATTTTCATGCATCACAGTTTTCATTAACTAGCTCTCTTTGAAATACGGAGGTCATGATAGCAGTAATTCCTCAATTACTATCAATAAGTCTCCTACTCCTTGAGACTCGTATTCCGAGTACGCAACCGCAAAGCACAAAATGAATCGCTATTTGCTAAGTAAACACAAAAAAGGACAACATATGTACTGAGTTCGCGGAAAAGACTGGCGTCTCCTGTATCCCTTCCGGCTTACAGTCCGGAATACAGTCTTTGTTAGACTCTCCATTCTAACCCAAGTCCGTTCATCCCTTTTGATATAACTAACTGATTTTAATAAGCCCATAATGAATTCATTTACTGTTATAATATTGTTATGCATTCCAGTTTTCAACAACAAGTTCTTATTGAAATGCAATGATCATGCTAAAAGTAATTCTTCAATACGTCTTAATAACTCCACAGCACTCAGAGACTAGTTCTCGGATTAAATAACTTGAGAGAACGAAACAAATACCAATATTTGAAATAAACATATGGAAACGGCCAAGACGCTGAGTTCGTGGAAAAACTGGCGTCTCGTGTATTTCCTCGAGCCGAACACGGTGGCTGTTCCACTCTTGCCAAAAACCCTTACACTCAATTTCTTCCCCTTGGCCTTCCATCCCCCTGCAACTCCCACGGCGTCCATCTAACCCGTCGAAGTGGCGTATCCATTTCACACGTTCCTTCTCCGAGCTCGAAGGAAAAGTAGCCACGGCCCCTCTCAAAAAGGGGCGCACCTTGCTCCGATGAGCTCTCGCTCGCTCGCTCACTCATTCAACCCCTGCCACGCACCTCCCAACCCCCACCAACCCCCTAGAGCAGTCTCTTCTCCTTTTTTGAGCCGGGGAACGAACTTTCATTAATCACTCCCGCACGCCCCGAAGAAAGGACTGGAACTCGAGAGAGAGAGAACGGCGTGGGAGATATAGATGGAAAGAAATCCGGGTGAAGTAAGAAGAAGGGTCGAGGTGGTGGTGGTTCTATCGAGAGAACATAGAGGGGGGTTAGAGGGAAAGTGAAAAAGGAGCCGTGTGAGAGAGTGGATGGCCCTTTCCAGTGGAGGAAGTATCGGAGGAAGGAAGGAGTGATGTGGAAGAGGAAACTCCGGCAAAAAAGAAGAAGAAAAACACAAGCGTGCGTTGAGGAAATTAAAATTAAGAATAATGAGGATGTTTAATCGGCATGATTGATCGAAAAAGTTTGCCGAAGTAAGTGAGCGATTCTGGAATCGGCTGGGGTGGTGGGAAAAAAATTGCTGGAAAGAATGAGTCCCATCGATTTGGTCATCGCTCACCAAAAATTCCATCCACTAAAGAACGTACCATATCGTTAAGGGTTAGGAGAGGATAAAATTCCTTCAGAACATCTGGGCTGTGTAGGCTAATTTTCTACCATCAGTAATATGTATCATTGTAAGCTTCATGATATATACGTAAAAATATTCGCTAGCAATCTAATAGCTATCAGTATAAAATGGCATGAAAATTAAGTGAAAAAGTGTTTTAGCAAATAAAACGTAGTTTAAATATATGGAAATAAGGTATTTTTTATTATTAATTCTTATTAGCACTAATTTATTGGACGACTACATCCTAAAACGGTATTTACACAATCTGCACTGAGTACGATCACCTCATTTCATAATTTGCAACGAGAAAATATTTGCATACAGGATAGTGGTCTGCGCAGTGGCCCAGAAAGCCAAAAGTCCATGATTTGACTCCCGGTACAGGAGAATTGTTTTCTCGTGGCAGATAATGTAATTTTTACCGCTGCTCACGCGTGACGCTCGAAATATTAATGGATCACGGAATGCAAACTTAATATTTTTGATTGAAGATTATCAATGTATTCTCTTAAATTATGTATCCATAGTTACCCTAACCCATGTTTGAAAAAGATTTGAGATAAAAAGGATTATGAATTGACAACTCAAACGCAATTAAAGGTATGACGATAATGCAATTTTTATACAAGTGGCAATGTTTGAATGTAGGATTTTAGGTCGGGTATCACATACTTCACAAGCATGCAACAGACTTTTATTCCATTTAAAGTGGATTACACCAGAAATTATATTCAAAAACAGAAATTAATTATTCCAAAATACCGATTGGATTATCTAATGATCACGGTTGAAACCACCTTAACGTAATCTTAGTTTTTTGTGCATTTATTAGCAAAATAAGTATAGGTTTGTCTGGAATGGACATACAAATCAACCAATTACTATAAACAAGGAGTGAGTCGACAAATACGCCTCACACAAACCTCAATGACATATAAATAGGACTACTACATTAATGGCGAAGAACAATTCACAGAATGACAAAGGATTAGTAAAAGTAAGAGATGGCAAAAATCCGCTTGAGAGGGGAAATACGTGGACAGGAAACGAGGGTGGAGATGAAGGGGATAAAACAGGTTTGTAAAAGAGATGAGAGACGGATGGAGCAAGGGATATATATATATATTTCTTAAGAGGACTCCTTGACTAAGGGAGGGGTTACGGGTGAGGGAGGAAGGCGGGCAGGGGAGAGAGATAGGCCGAGCAGGATCTGCCTCCCGCATTACGCGGGAGTGAAGATGACGAAGGGGGTGTACGTTACGAGATAAGGAAAAGGGATTATTTTCCCTTCAGAGATCATTAATTCCGAAAATATATAGCGCTCCTTGATGAGCTCTCAACGTGCGGATTGTAACGGAGTGGCTGAAACTGTTTCCTCATTTGTTTCTCGATATTTCTGAAATAATTAAGAAAGAAACTTGGGAAACAAAAGTGTTCCTCCATTTGGAACCAAAATAATTTGAAAAATAAAATGAAAAATTTTATTATTTTTTAGGCGATGACAACTAACGATCGATGGTTGCTTTCGTTCTACTGAGACGTAGAGTATAGGTAGCAGAGAAGAATAGTTATATTTCTTTGGAAATACCGGCAAGCAATTTATCCCTTCCGTGACTGTGCCTAGAAAACTTACGCGAACGACTATGTGGGTTATCTCAGGTACCCATTTATAATTTATTCAGGGAGCCATTTATAATTCATAAATTATACTTTGTGTTTTAGTCTTTCTTGAAATTGAACGCCATGGCTCTTTGCTGTGATACTATAATATCTTGTTTTGCATAATTTATAAATAAATTCTTGGCTACATTTAGGTGTTTACATTGATTTCGTGTGAAATGGCAAGAATCTGTCATATTTTGCTATTGTAACTGTACATTGGCTAACATGCTATGAAAAAAACAATTACAACAGGCGCCATGTAGAATATTGGCGTTATTGAAGTTGCACTTAGTTACCCCACCAATAAAAATTGAAGTTTTCCAAAGCAATTTCAATGTAAAAAAATCATTCTTCGCCTAAATAAAACGACAAATTGGTTGAGCTAAAAAAAATATATCAAAAGGACAAAATAAAAAATTATACAACATTAACATAATTTGGGGGATCTGAGTTACCTCGCACAGTCTCGGACACTTGGTGATTATAATACGCCTTTTTGCGTTATATAGCCGTATACAAGGCTATACAAATATTTATAAAATTATAATCTTTGCTAAAGAGGCTTCATTTGACATAGAATCCCACCGCAATGATGGCAGAGAGGATAAGGTAATAAAAGCCCTTCTAGAATAAGAAAGTCATCATAATTTTTCAGTTGTTTCCATTACTTTGTTTCTTATCATAGCAGATTAAATAATAATTAATTGGTGAATGGAAGCGATAAATAGGATACCACATTCACGATAGAAATGAAGCGATAATTCACATAACTTGGTCAGGATTAAAGGTATTTCCTATTATTTCCTAATATTTTGGATCTCCAGCTATTTATTAAGGCTATTTGCATTAATTATTATCAAAACTATTACCAAAAATATGTCATATTTCTAATTGTCTTATCACGATAAAAATAGTTCATTATATTTTCAAACGTTAAACCTGTTCATCTTGAAGCTTGGAAAGAAAGCTAACAAAATTATGAAGACGGGCCCGAATATTAGGCAACCAATCCGCACTTTAGTATGGCGGGTTGCTTTCACGAATATCTAAGGATACTGATTCATCTATTCCTGCGTGAATCATTTGGTGGGAATGTCTATTTCTAAACCGCGCTCATGCCGCGTCCCATTCCGGCAAGAGCCGATTCAGCTGTTCGGATATTTCCAAGTACTCAACGCAAAATTGGCATTCTCGACAGTATTTCCTGTCACCTAAGCTGAGCTTCTCATGCATTTCAAGACACCATTTGGCATTTTTCTTCGGCCCATTCCAGTATGAACTTAAGTTGTAAATACAACTGAGATAAAATAAAATATGTGAGAATGGTCAGAAATAGAATATAATCTCTCAATACGAATTTATATATAGGATATTCTGCTTTAAAACTGACACCACATTCGTAATTTTGCTTTTATTCACCAGCCAAAAATTCATTGGACTACAGCCGCAAACCCGGCTAAGTTTTTAAAATACAGTATTTATGATACACTATTTACATTAAAAAAATTATACTTTTACCTAAATCATTCACACTGTAAAATATATCATGGATGATTTGCGACTATTACGATGCACCGTTATCATTCAAAAATACCAACAAGGAGTATAAGAAATCTCACCATTTTCACATACATATACATGTGACTAGACAAATGTTTCAAACAGTAATAATGAAAACACTATTCCTACGCATATTTATAATTGGATTCCCACAGGGAATGCATTAACTATACCTAATAACGTTACCCTAAAACTTCATCCGTTTCCCTTGTATTTGCTTACCTCACGCCTAAAACTGAGTGCTGTCTCCCATCCACTAATTTGAATTTATGCATTCGATTTTTAAAACTGGCACGCCATTCGCAATTTTGCTTGTATTTAGCAGTCAAAATTCATTGGACTCAAACGTCTGGGAACCTCTCACTCTCCGACTTCCATGCAGCACACCTGTCCACTAGTCCATCAACGCAGCCCCTTCGTAGCCACCTCCTATCTTGCGCGTAGTTGTGCCAGCTCGACTTCTCGAAGTAATTATTCGCCGAATTCCGTAAACATAGGTTACCGTCTTACTCCAAAAAGTGCTCTGGAATAATTTTACGTCATACTATGAAGAAGACTGATGGGCTATGATAAGTCTCAATACCCTCCAATAGACATAAAATCACCCAAAATTCATCTTTGCCAATCTAAGTTAGAGTGAACTCAACAATTAGTCAGCGTAATAGAGGAATTTAAGATAAAATCGGTATTTTCATGATGCAGAGCAAAAGAGACCAATAGCTTTTGTGATGGCTGTTGCGTATTTCATCATTCATATACACTATGTAACTCAAAGAACCGGAAAAATCGTCATGGCCTAAATTTATTAAGCGCCAAATTTCTTTCTAACCCCTTACTTACCCCTTCCACTTACCCAGAAGGAGCATCTACGAACCACATCCACCTTTATAAACTTCTGCAACTAAAATCCAGAGTACACATATGGCAAAATAACCGGACGTCATCTATACTTCTCTCAATATCCCCTAGAACTCTCAATCCTACGTTCTCAAACCATTCAAAGGCCTTCCTATTCCTCCACCGCTCGCTCAGTCTACCGCCAAAGATACTCCAAGATCGACCAAACCCTCCGTAAACCACGATCTGTCTTCCCATTCGAACTTCGCTCAATCATGTGCCATACGCCGTTCAAAAGCAAGAGGGGAATATCGATGAAAGCGCCACGTGGGAGAAATGGAAAATGGGGGAAGAGGAGACGAAGAAAGGACGGACATGAAGTAAGGTTTGGCGGGATGAATGCTTCCGATGGAACGATCTGAGGAGAGCACTTCATGCGCGAACATCAGCAGGGTGGACGTCAGACGCTTCCAGGTACACGAGAGGAAATATAGGGGGTAGAATTATATGTAGAATTCCTTCGCAAATATGCCGACGACCGAAATATAAGTATATATATTAAAATCAATATAACATGGCCTAAGTCCCATCAGGCCGCATTTTTACCCTCTGATTTCTGGCTTTTTTCCATCTACCGCAGCACCGTTGTCCTCGTCCCTTTTCCATTATATGTTCCTATCCCTTTCTTTCCTTACATCTGAATTTATTTGTATGTTTTCGATTAAGGCGCCGTGTGAATGAATGAAGTAGTAAATCAATATAACAATTGTTACATTATCAGCTACATTCTTCCATTCACTAGCTTTTCATCAAAATCGCTGGTCAACAATCCTAAGATTGGTTTAACGCATTTCTCCCCTCATTTCTCCTCTCAGCTAATCTTTTCACACTTACGTACTTCTTCTCTTTCACATCCATCTCTACCTGTTCCATATATCTTGTTCAAGGACTTCCTGATCCGTTCTTGCCACCTACATGTCCCTAAACGATTGTCTTCATCAGGCCAACATGCCTCAAGATATGGCCCATAAGGTTGTTCCGTCTACTTATCAAGGTTTTCATGAGGCTTCGCTTCTCTCATACTCATCTTAGGGCTTCCTCATTGCTAACTTGCTCGATCCATTTGATACTCATCATTTTTCTGTAGCACCACATTTCGAAGGCCTCTTCCCTTTTGCTTTCTACCGTTGCTTGCTGAAAGCATAGTAGCGGGAAAGGATTCAAACTATTTTTGCTCTCTCTAGCTTCTCATCGTGGTAAATTAAATGATACTATTTGGTCAATTAAATAGATGAATAATGTGTGTTCCCCTTCACTGGAACATAGTAATAATATTAGGAGAGAAAGAAAAAAGGACAAAAAAGGGACACGGGGAAGGTAGGGTTGGGTGTGGAAAGGGATAAAGGTAGGGGCTTAAAGGTCACACGAAAGCTTTAGACTCAATTCCTCGTCCTCTTTAATTTTTTTGCTTCCTTCTCTCCTATTTGAGTCCCCCACGCCCACTTCTGCAATCCCACTCACTTGCTACAACCTCCCGGTGCGTTTGAAAAGAATTGGATTATGAGTCGCAGATAGAAAAAGGGAGGGTTGAGAAATAGAGGGAGGGGAAGATGGAAGGGCTGGCAGAGTGGGACGATATCAAGGAGGTAACTAATTGTGAGAGTCTATCTCATCCGCTGGTGATAGATAATATACAAAGAGTCATGATTAAGAAAGGGGAGGTGAGGATATGAGACTAGTTGGTAGTCAGAGAGGCTCATGACTTAATCGCAACTAGCCAAATACTGACACTATATTTATTCTGTCCTTACAACATCGCTTAAGCTCTGCATAAGAGTAGCGGTTGCGAAATCTTGACGACGGTGAGCAAAAATGGTTAGAATGCTTACCAGCTAATATGTCTTCAGCAAGTTACAATTCGCTTTCGCGAATAGTGAAGATGGTAATTTTTTACCAATCTTTGGCTTTGAATACATAAGATAAATGATCAGTATTCATGTTGTAAATTAAAAGAGAATGCGATAAAGAGGTATTGTCTATTATAAATACATACGCTACTAGCAGTAACAGTAGCATCGTCGATAGAGTAATAAAATTTAGTTCAACAGAGGCGAGATAGTTTCCTTTTTCTACGACTGGATAATAGCATTTCATACGCAACATGCACAGGCAGGAAGAGATATCTAAGAAATCTTATTTTCTTTGTTAGTTATTCGAAATGAAAAGGCTCTACCAACCATAATATAAAAATATTATGAAGGTATGTGAATAATTTCATCCCACATAATCCCACATCTTCTGAAAAACCAGCCAGCGCATGCGACGCAATTATAGAAAATTAATTATATCAATTACATTCTTTAAATATAATCGGTAAAAAAATATGCTAAATTCACAGGAAGTAGTCTGAAAAATGGATGGTATAAACTCAGAAACCTAGGTTATTTTTATTGATGTGATACCTACTTACACGCTTCCGTATACTTCAGTGCTAGGTTTAAATTTGTGTTCACTAATTTCGGAGAAAAACAAAACAAAAAATTCCGCTAGCAAAAGCAAAACATCACGAGATTACACTACCGACCCAAATTAGTCTCTACGTCAAATTAGTTGGAGATGCATGAGACAATTATCGATGGTAAGGGTTCTTAAATTTCCGTTATAAAAAAAGCAGGCATTCTCCTTTGATGACTCGGGGGTAAACAAACCCCGTAACGGAAAGTCGATATCGCCGCGGAACAAAAAGACGAGGCGAACTATCCCCATTAATGTGACTGCGATGGCTACCTTGCCCCCCCCCCTCATCATTTTCTATATCCCTCTCACCCTCGAGAACTTCTGCGGTGAGCAAACGAGAGAAGATCTATCCCACGAGATTAGCGGCCTAACGACATAATTATAGTCATTACAGTCTCGGCATCGCCTTCCCGGCTTCATACCCTCCGCTCCTCCTTCACCTCCTATCCTTTTTATTTCCACGACGCCCTCTTTCACCCGGCTTGCAACGCCCAAAGGATACCTCACGGCACGCGAAAGGCGGGACCACCAGGAAATAGACTTAAGACAACGCAAGGAAATGACTAATAATAGACATCCTACTCAAGATATAGCTTTAATATTAGGACCAATGTGTATTACAGAAATAACTTGAGCTCGTATTGCGTCATAAAACTTCAAAATGAATACAAAATCCATGGTAAGAATATATTCTTAAAAGACGTCCCACTTCTCATATCTGGGTGTCTTTAATGTATTGATTCACTATCTTTACATCATACACAGAAATAAGCAAATCTTTGCTATACCATTTTTCTATCATTACCTGCCTACATTTTTTTAAACTAACACGAATAATCGATTGTTAACTGAGCGTAAATATTCATCTGTATTGGGCTACTCAATCCACTTACACTTTTTTCTTCAAATTATTTTCCAAATCTATATCAATTTCGATAACCAAATACTATTAACATGTCATTCAAAATAATGAAGTTGAATGGAAAAAAAATAAAATCTGGCGTATTACCTTTATGTCTATACGCATCATGCATAGGATAAGTTGGAAGCTACTCACACTTTACATCATTTTAAATATCAGAGCTAGGAAAACTAATCCCACAAATGTGTCTGATAGGAAGAAAAAAGGACTACGAAAATACATATCAACATCTTTACCTACAGCTGGGGTCCGATTTCTACTAGTCCGAGAGCTTTAAATTTAGGAGTTTCTACCGTACCATATCCATCAGACACTAGAGAATCGTTAATTGAAACAGGGCTCAGGTTAACTATCGTTTTAATCTAAATTTCAAACCCGCATAAAATTGTAGAGGAAACAAGACGAATATTTCGATTGATTTAGGACTTTTTCAATCCCGGTCGAATTAAAAAGAGATTGAAAATTCAAAACACGAAATACATAGCATATCTAAATAGCATAAAGCGATATAAAGTACGTATCGTAAAATTTTAACAGTAAAAACGTATAGAATGCCACTTGATTTAACTAAATTATAAATTACGCAAAATTTTTTTTAGGAAAAGGTGCCTCTGACAGTTTGTGCTAATGAAAGGCGATGCTGGAGGTCATACGAAGTCAAACAATGCTGTTACCGACTGCCGTCCGCGAATTTTGACAACCAACCTCCCACAACGCCATAACCCTTTTTAAGCCTCGACCGCAGCTCCCCTTTGCATATCCTTCCGGTGCCCCGCCTTAAAATTTTCTCCGCGCAAAAATCCTGTCTTCACTCCATCTCCTAAGCTCCGCATCTTCCTTGCCTCGCTCCACATCCTTCCTCCCAATCCCCACCCCTTCCCCCATCCTTCACTTCCTCTTCTCCCCCCCCCCCCACCTCCTCCATCTTCCCATCCCAAACCAACTATCTCAATTTGTACGTTGCCAGAGAACCCTGAAATTTTAATGGAGATCTTCCTGCCACTCATTCCTCTTCCCGGGATTCTCTCCTCCTCTCCCGCTCCCTGCCCCCCCCCCTCTACGCTCCCTATAACCAACCACCCAGCTACGCTCCTAATAAAAATTTTCCCTCTTAAATCCGAGCAACATCTCTCTCTCTCTCCCTCTTCCCTTCCTCCTCCTACCGCCTGCCTGCTTCCTTGAGAGAGCGCGGTCCGGCAGCTCCTTCTTCGCCCTCGCGCCTCGCTGCCCGTTCCCGCCACGGGCGGAGCCCTCCGTACCCTAGAGACGAGCTCCCGGAACCAAGGAATTTCCGCCGAGAAATTCGGCAAATGTCCTACCCTTGAAAATTCCGACGCATTTTCTCCATAATGCACTCGACTGTTAGCATTTCTTCAAAATGAGATGTATACATATATTTGGAAATTACGTCCAATCTATTAGTTTCTGAAAACTCGTGGTAATTCCCACATGGGCGAATATGACACTCTGATTAGAATTCAAGTATATTTTAAATAATCAAAATTGATGGTTATTCGAGTATTATCACAATATAAAATGAGAAAAAAATTAATCTTTAGCGTATCACAACACTTATTTTCGATTAATCAGCAAAGTAGAGCTGAAATGTTGGTAACACTAGGTAAACTCATTCAATGATAATGAGTCTAAACTGGGTTCAAGTGTTTTGACGGGGTGATGTTTAAAATTAAACTCAATATTTATTTTCGGTACAATCGTGTATTTGTCAACAATACTTATTGGTTCGATATCTATTTCTAGGGCAATAAAGTTACCTATCATGAAAGGATATGTATAAAATAATTCAAAAGGCTTTTGGTTTGATTCGATGGATTTTGAACATCTACAGCCGTTTGTTCCATTTCAATCCATTCTCCGGTGTCGACGAAGGGTATAAAATGTAGTTACTGAATCAATGCCCGAAGGAAAGGAAAAACCCAAACAGATATAGAGAAAAAGAATACGGTTTGAATCGCCCCGAACAAAGTCAATGCTCCATTTTCTCAAATGGATGCCACATGCTGCCTGAATCCGTGAGCTGTGAACTTAAGTTAGCACTAATTCCTCAACGCTCTTTCCATTCTAACTCCCGGCATTGCTAGCGAACGCATGGGAGCATATAATTTCCCTAGCTACGAAATTTTTGTGAGACCTTTCACCCGCGATGCGTGAGTAATTAGCTACAATTGATGCGTCAAATTATGAAGGGGACACGGTAATGAGGAGCTAGAAGCAATTCATGAGGGGTGCGAACACCTCGCGAATATTTCTACTCACTGCGGAGGATTTAGCTTCCGAGCCAGTTCAATTGTAATTCAGGGAAAATTTTCGCTATTACCGGTGGTAATTTCTCTTGAATAATAAGCATCTCCGTACTACCGAAACGTTAACCGTGAAAGGTTGGTTCTTCAAAGAGGAATGTAGGCAATTAGTAGGACTGGTGGAGTAATTCAAACAATAAAACCCGCCTTCATTGAGAGGACCTGCAGACCCAAGGTGCGAAAGACCGACACAGCTAATTACAAGGAATAACCTGTTCGTTCTTCCGGTTCAACTCATCTCCCGCTTGTCCTCCAATCAAAAGCTGCCAGCAGAATCAAACCTCCTTCCTCTCACCGTACGAAAAAAAAGGCACAAGAGAAAACGACGTTCACGCTCACATCCTCGTGAGCACGAAATCAGAGCTCCGCCGAACGAAATGAAAAGATGGAATGAGCGTGGGTACCCGGGAAAGGAATCGAATCACCTCGAAGCAAAGGCCTCGTGAAGTAGTTAGTTGGATTTTCACACAACGGAGGTCCTTCGGAGAAAAAATAAATCAGATTACGTCACGCCGCTCGCGGATATTTGGTTAAGGCAGCAGAAATAAAACTGAGCGTGTAGACGGGGGAAGGAAATTGTTTCCTTTTTTTTTTGGAATTACCCGCCGTTTTAGCGGATCGGAAACGCTCAGAACAGCCCTATGTTACGCAAGAGATATAATCAATCAATAAAGGTTAATCCGATAATTTGCACAAGGTACCATTTCCTGAAAGCGCTAAATATGAGAAATAAAGAAAATATATAACCTGCATATGGTCGATAATGATAAATGACTGAATTTCAGGTAGGTATATTGCAATACATGCAGGTGTGAAAAAAAACGGATGATTTTATAAATAATTCAATTCTTTTTCATCTTCCAAGAATAAGGAAACGATTTCAACTGGAACAGCAGTAGTTACGCTAAAATTGGGTAATGTAATAACGCTAAAAGAATATTTTAAATTAATTTAAATTTTCGCAGCTACATTGCGCTGAAATATCTTTTACTTAAATGTTATGGCTTCTCCTCACTGAATATATATTATTCAGGGAAGTCTGTTCGTGATGGATATCCAGTTTGATATTCGCCAGATACTATTGAAAACGAAATACGGCCACAAAGAATAATTCAATATCTATCAGCAATACTGTAGCCTATTGCGAAATCTCCAAGCTCATCATCTGCAAAATAGGATAAGGAATCTGGCTGGCTATTATCACTCTAGAATGGGACACCTTCTGGTAGAACCTAGTGAGATAACCAAGATTTACCCATAAAACCTTTAATCCGGATTAAATAAATTTTAAATATTTTGAGAGTTCCTTCATCGGCGAACTAAAAATAGTTGTAAACCTATGCTACAAGAGGAGGAGTAAAAGTGATATCTAGAGCGAACCAACACAAGCCAAGCATCCAGAAGATGGACCTTTATTTTCACTTCACTGACTTTTACAACAATAATCATTAAACTGTGAACATTGGACAGATTACATTATTTTCAGTGAAGTATCAGTCTTGTATCCATTCTTGTACTCCAACGACTATCACACCAGAGTTATAATTAAAAAAAACACTCAATGAATTATTCTCAACTATTTTCAATCCTTCTCCACAATATCCACGAATTGGCTAATGACTGAGATATAAATATTAAACAGGTAGGCACGAGAGATAATAGAGAAATATTTGAAATTGATATTTTCTCTCCTCAGGATATTTCCACATTTCTTGGACGGACTTTATACGTAATAAACCAAAAACACATGAGTTTTTACCAAAACCGACTTAGACTAAAAAAGATTTTAGGGCGTAAGGGGTCAAACTTTCTGGGCGCGAGTCAAATTACGTGATAAAAAGAGGAAAGGTTAGGGAGTAGGCGTGGCAGAATGGACGTAGGAGTCTACAAAAGCAAAGAATGAGACCACTAGGGGAAGAAAGAGGTAGACGTGTTCCCTTTAACCCCAAAAGCACTACGACCCTCTCCACTCGGAAAGAGCATGGGGTAGAAGTTGGTTTGGGGAGGATGAAAGTATGGATGCCGGTAAAAGTCGAATTTTCCTTCACTTAACCGCTCCCCTCAACCATGAATTACCTGCCACCTGGTGGAGAGTTTGGTAATTTATCAGGCGTTCCTCTACTTTCTTCCTCTCTCTCCCCCTATCTCCTCTTCCCTCTTTCCCTCCCTTCCGTTTATTCGCTTCCCTTTCTGATTTCCTTGCGGATGAGCGCAAACGAAGAGAACCGCCGTTTGCCTCAGCGATCATGCCCTCCAAGCTCTTCTTCCGCTCGGTAACCGACAGCTAATCGATTACAAACAGCCATCTTGCCTGCAGTCATTGTTATAAACGTTTCTCAATGATCTTAAAATTTACTATTGCTATCCAAGTGTCAATTTAGGATCATTTCTATCAGGTTCAAGTGCCATAACTAACAGGACGCAGGTAAAATATTCGATTACATAATCAGGTAGTTTTTAAATCAAAAATCACTTTGGACTTTTCATGATGACTTCAATTGAAAGATATTCGCAACAGCTGTTTAGAGAAAAAAAGGTATTGAAGTACAGATATACCGACCATACACCTAGCTTATCTGTGTTTAACGAGTGGTTTCGACGAAATAAGCGTTGAAGAATCATAATATTATTATCCGATACTCCCCGGTATACATGCGAGGATCGGACGTCTAGGATACTTAGTTTGCGAACTCAAGTGGAATTAACGCCGCAGTAAATATAGTTGTTCTTGTATACCGGAATCAATTTACATCCAATCTTTCATATATTAAAGAATATATTCAAGATAAAGAATGGATACAAGGTGCATGTTTACCTTTCACTGGGTACTCAGTAAGGCGCTTCAAAAATGAATACAATTGTAATTATCAATCAAATTATCCGTAAAAAATATCCTGAGAAAATATTTGTTCTATGATGTAAAAGAATATATGAACTGTGTCTTTTAAGATTAATCTTGTATACTGTTCTTAATCAAAATGACTTTCTTGTTGTACTTTTTTTTTGTAATTGTAACTCATTACAACAAGTTGTATATTTTGTTTTGTGATGTAACTGACTTGATCTTTTTTATGTAATTGTACTTTTTACCGACTCCATGCAAATGTATTTTGCCCACGGATAATAAACCTTATTACTATTATTATTATTATTATTAACAATCCGAAAGAGGAAGTGAGTTCATGATGCTAACATGCACCAAAGAAGAATTCTCTCGAGATATTCATTGCAGAATAAAAATAGACAATTATCCAAGAAAATGGATAAATATATGGCTAATGATGTTACAAAATGAAGAATTCAAAGACTTTTTTCGGGCAGACAAGGTCTTATGAAAGTAATTGTACACTCCAATGCCTTGCAAATCATCAATGAAACAATGGCTCAACATCTTATAGACTCATCTCTCTTCTTTTTAAAACATTTACCATTTCCATAATTATATTTTCCTTCAATGAACCTAACAGATTCTTAATCCCAGGCATGAAATTAGGAAAAAGTTCCTTTCAATACAAAACTTGAAGAGATCAAAACTTTTAATTAGCTACAAAGCCGGGTTATGAGAACTTTCAGAGAATGGTATCTCAAAAAAAAAAAAGTTCAATTCCACAAACAGCGAATTTAACGGTTTCTCTATGTAATCATAGCTTTTATGTGGAAACAAGGGTAAAAGCTGCCTTTTCGACAGTTATAGCTAATTTAATTACTTCCTTGTACTACAGAGAACTTTAATTAAATGACGCCCACCGTTAATTAAAGTCAGGTGCGGAAAAGTGGTATCGGTTATCAATTAACACCGAAATAACTTCCATTTCTGCCTTAATTTTTCTTTCTTCCTTTCATCGCAAACGCAATCAATCGGGTTTCCTCCTACAAACATTTTTCGTGAGCGTTGCTCGCCGATTGTTTAAAGAGCACCTTTTTCACCCGTTCACTGCAGTATTTCTAGGCCATTTTCTCCGAATTAGAAAATATACCTATGAAAGAACTTCATTCTCAGAAATTGAAGCAAACCTTTCTTTCAATAGGCAGTCGATCGCATTATTTTCCAAATGAGAATCCGACCTCCGTTAATTTGAAACGCTACTACCCAGAATGAGTTGGCTTTCCTTTTACCTGCATGGCATTAGATGTAGTTTCCTTAATAAAACGGCATACGGAACGAGTTATATACACGAAGTAGCATCCTCTACGCCGTGTCTTCTTCCCTTTATACCTGTTATGTTCTATTCTTTTTGAGTCCATTTTCTTAATCTCCGGCTTTGTGGGCTATAAAAGGAATAGCAAGACGTTACACCACTCGCAATTGCCATTTCACTGTGGACTACTAAAACCCACCGCTTTTTCCTTTAAGTAAAAGACGCCAACGTTTAGATATTCCACAGCAATGTCCTCAAAAGTTTGTTCGTACTCCATTTTCTCGACAGATTTCAAGCTCTTTGCGCGAGAAAAATCGATCTCAGGCCTCAACCCGAATCTTCTTTCCCGCATTAATTAAAAAAACAGCCAAGCACACCTTACTCGAGCAAGACACGGAATTTCCGCAGGAAGGATGGAGACACTTTGATACTCTTGGGTACCCACCCAGCAAACACTTCAGGCCGCGCGTGCATTATAAAATCCTGCTATCACATTTCCTCTTCTCAAAAGAAATGAAATTTATACCGCATCTTTTGCCACTTGCTTCCAGAAATATTTATTCATTCATATTTTCTTTCATTCCACAACCTTTCTTTCATTTTTATTCACAAAGAATGAATGGCTGACATAGCTAATACGCCTTCACATGCTACTCACTGCATTGAGGTCCAATAATAGGAAAGTACATATTTGACCACTGATTCAAAAGTGCTGAGCTTCTACCGTAACGGTGGTCTGCAAAAGTATGTAAACCCATTGAGTGGGTATCCTTCGTATCTTAAAATATTTATCCATTCAAATGAAACATTTGCTTTAAAACGTCTTGAGTGAGACATAAATAGAGACTAAAACCATTAAATTCCTTCGTTCAGGGCAAAATTAAAGCCAATGTAAATTTTACATTGACCATAATCTCGTTTTTAAGCTTATACAGTTTACAAAGGAAGCGCGAACTTCATAAAAAAAACTTTATTAGTAGACAAAATTAAGGGTACAATCACATAATACATTCTCGACTATTGTGCCGTTAAATTTCGGCAAAACTAAAGATTCACCACAACCCAGCAAAGGGCTTGATGCAGTACTACCACACCTTGATAAAAATCACAAAATCATTTTCACCAAATCAAGCGGGTTTACATGACTGTAAACCCCCAAATCTGGTTCGGAGATGACACATGGACAACCAAAACATCCTTATTTCTCGACCAAATCCCCTTGAGAGTAACACTGATAGCTTTATGTCCGGCTCACACTCTTCATTGGCATTCAAAAAAGGGACTCAGAACATCATCTCGAGGTCTGGGACGTTGGGTAGCAATCCAACCAACCAACAGTTTTTCCCCGACACCGCATTTTCGGGGGCTCAGCCCTCTTCCTCCCCAGCTCCCTCTTAACCCTTCGCTAATATCCTTCCACTCCTCATTGAACCTTCCATCTCCCCCCCGAAAAACATCGTCCGCGTAACCTTTCCCGCAGTCGGATATATTTTCCCACGGCCACCCGCACAACACTCAAATTCAAACCACGTGGCATTCTACCCACCCACCCTTTTAATCTCCCCTTCCATCCCTTTCGTGGGGGACTAAACCGTACCCCCACCCTTTGACTGACTCCCTAAACCTCATATCCCATCCCTGATATCCCAACACACAAACATCTCCCCCCCTCCTCTTCCTTTAAGTCACTTCCCTCGCCTCCCACCCCCCCTCCCTCAGAAGATTTCCCTACCTCATATCCCAAGCGTCGCCGAGCGACCAAAATCTCCATTGGAGCGGGAAATAGCTTCTCAGGTGCCGATATAACCTTTTCCCCCTCCACACTCCACTCCTCCGCCCCCTCCTCCTCCACCCCGCCGCCCTCCCCCGCACCTCCTCACGCAACTCGCACACTCACTGCTCTCCTGACCCCCTCGAGAAACTTCCTCCTTCCCAGAAAACCCCCGTCCTCCTCCTCATCGCCCCCAACACGACCTCCTCCTCGCTTGCAGAGCCCGAAATCACCCAGCCGTTTCGCAGGCCGGGCTCGCATGAAGGAAGGCGATTGCCTTGGTTCGCTCGGTCAGACTTCGGCTTGCTCCCCCGTCCCCACCCGCCACCACGTCTGTGTTGCTCCACTCTCTCAACTTCCCGGCCTCTCTCCCTCGCTTCTATTTCTCTCTACTCATATATTCCTCTCTTCTCTTTCCCTATGACCCATCTTCTAGGACCCACAATATGTCCACTGCCGGGACTGTAGATTTAATGTGTCGATATTTGATTTTCTAAGTTCAATAATGTTCTAAGTTTAATAATATAATTTTCTAAGTTTAAGGGCAATAGACAATAATGATTCAAATGGCAAGAGAAGAAATGGATGTGAAGAATGTTTCAGGTTTAGCATATAATAAAATTGAGGATAATAAATAATGAAATTAAATAGGTAGAAAATGAGAATAAAGTATTTTTATGAAAATTACAGTCATTCTTGCTTTTATTACAAAAAGTAGGCTAAGCTGGACTAAAAAAACTATATAAAACGAAAATCTAATGAGAAGTAAATTGAAGGTAAATATTAGATTTTTAATGGAAACAATCCTTCCTTAAATACTATATTGAAGACATTCTAAAAAAAAACTAAATATGAGCCATACAAACTATATTCAATCATCATTATTGCTGCATCTTCTATTAAATCAGTTTCTATTAACCCTTAAACCCAGATTCAAAATCACCACAGGAATATATCAATAGAGAAGGTAGTGCTGGAATTGACATGACGGCTCCGACACAAAATCGATCAGGGTTTTCAATGATATAGTTACAGTCGTGCCCGTTATCGCTCGTGGATTATAGCGGGACAATTAATAAGTAAATAATCATAATAGGCGGTACATTTGTGATTTAATGCACTATGCAACCTAGAAAATGCGACTCACAAGTGTCCTGGAAAATATTGTTTTGTGTTAAAACAGGCTCCGTGTGAAAAAAGAAATCGTGAAAATTTTTATATTTAAATTTGATAGTATGCATAAATTTTATGCATAACCATTATTTCCATAAAATGTAGCCACAAATACTAATATGCATTCCAAATATTAAATGGCACTTCCGTTAACGACCAATTCTATTTCTCCTATACACAATGTATTCTCTTATTGACACTTTCCAGCATCCAAAACTTAAAATGCGAAAATAAACCTTGTATTCACAGCAATCTCATCTGTAAGTGATCCCTTGATGAAGATGTATTTGCAGGTGGCCGGAAAAGTTTTTAACGCTCGTATATGGGCTGGACGGTAAAAATGTGTATAATCTGGAGGTTGGTCAACGAGATTGATCTGCTTTAAAGCAATCTTTCAGCGGCGAGGCGTCCAAAACTCCGAACCTCGTCGCCGCACTTTGTTTGAAGGACCTGAAATCCGCCCAAGGGTCGTGAGCAAAAACCAAATTTCGAAAATTTCCAGCCTGCTGGATAAAAAGTGACTCTCTCTCTCTCTCCTTCCCTCACTTTAAAGATAATATTGACGTTGATAAAACGGTGCGTCCCGAGGCATTATTCATCTTGATACGGGGGATGAATTTCCCTCGTCTTTTTTTTATACGGGAATTAAAAAAACCGTCGCGCAGGACGCGGCAATTTACTCCTCGTGTCACGCTGTGCTCTCATTTGCGGGAAAAACATTAATACGCGAAATTTTTTCCCTCGGAACATGAAGCTGTCAAGAGAATATGAAATTTATGTCACTTGCATCCCAAAAGATTACAAAAATCACACTAGATGAACGATAATTTCAAAGAGTACGAGCACTAACTGATGAAAAATCTGACAGCCGATTACGCCGCGAATAAATCAAGGAATAGTAATAAATAAATCTGCGATAAAATTATTACCATCGTGAATGCACTGCAATTTCAGAAATTTATTCCGCCAGCTTGTCTCGGTTGATGATTAACTCTGAAAATCCCCACCAGGTCCGATAAATTAAGTACCAGAAAAGGAGTTAATAAATTCTGCAAGGTAATTCATTCGCCTTTACCTGAACTGAAACTAGTATCCCTAGGGTATGCTTGGATCGCCATATAAAATCGCTCTCAATTAATTCAAGGGATACGAACTGGCGATAGTTTCCCAAATCATTTCGAAAATGAAAGTATAATAAATAGCATATAGGGTTAAGAGTTTGAATTCGTGACTAATAATGACTTCTAATTCATACCCAGGATTATCAGTATAATCAGTATCAGCCATCTGTCCATATATTTAAGGATTTACTATTCGGTACACAGATAAATGCAGAGTAATAGAATTTTCTACCGTGAAAGAATCATCCAATTTTTGCCGCATGAAGGAACACATCGCACATTACTTTCGGAGTACCTTTTACTGAAAATAGGACCTGACCAATGGAGGCAAATGTTTCCCTTCAAATTATGAAAGAGCTTTAAAAAATCGATGAAATTGTTCATCCAAATAAGCTCCTTTTAGTGCCTAAGCTGGTTTAACCAGATAACAATAAAACGTAATAAACTTAATCCCTAATGCGGCAACATCAAAAGACTCGTACATTATGAAAAGCGGTCAAATCACATTAATGATTAAGGGAAAAATAAAACTGCCGAAAGAATGAATTGCCTGCTAATGAAATGATTTTTAGGAAAAAATGTAACGAATTTTAATAACACTTTTGATCCATGCATTTCCCAAAAATGTCTGACTATTGCAAGTAGATAACTTTCTGTGCAAAGTTATACGCTTCATTTAGCAATCTGGAAAAGCGAAAATAATTCCTCGTAGAAATACAATAATAAGCCAGATTCTTGGAGAGTATATATACAACGAAGTGATATTTGTACCGTTAAGAATTTATTCTGACAATTTCCGCCAATTTTAGTGAGAAATTCGTGCAGTTTCCGCGGCGATGTTCATAGTAGTGCATGTACTTAGTCCGAAAGTTATAACTCACTGTTGGCTGACATGAACTCAGCTAACTTACCTGCAAAGAAGAAAATAAATATAAGTACAAAATAGCATTAAATTGAACACAGAAATACACTTCAACAACTTAAGTATAGAAACGACTAAATTTTTAAATAATCAAATTTTCCCATACATCAATAGCAAATAAATAAATAATAATCAGCACATGTAATGAAGTAGCAAGTAAACGTAAATTAATCTAAACAGTGTTTAAAATTTGCAACATGAAGTCTAAAATGGCATACATATATGAATTAATGAATTGGCTTAATAACTTCATCTCAACGCGCAAACTTGGAAACGCGTAAAAGAACACGATTGGCTAAGTATTTTTTTTATCTCCACCGACCGATTTGAAGTCAAACCGGGGATATTAAAAGATTTTGAACACCACCACTTTTTGACTATATTGCACTTGGTCGAGGGTTTATTTAAGGGGGGTTATGCCCTCCAAATTTTAACAAACTTTTTTATAATTTGTTAGTTCAATAGTTTTTTTTTACCCTTGAATGTCAAAAATGGTTCAATTTCATCCGTTGTCAAGAATAACATTATAGTTTAGGCTCCAAATGTTTACAAAATGGGCATAAAAGACGAAATTTAAACGGCAGAACGACCCTCTCTCCCGGGGGTATTCCATACTCAAGGACCCAGATCATGACCTCCCCCTAAATTCGATGCTGAATCCGCCCCTGCACGTGGTATCACATGAACTTCTCCGGCTGCCAACATGCCTGAGAGTCAGAAAGAGCAATTTAGAATGCCAACTAATACATGATAGGAGTAAATGTTCTAAACTCAAGTTACTACGAGTTACTTCCAAATTTTCCAAGGTATGAGCGGCAGTGTTTACGAGCTCAGTAGAGCATTTTAATTCAATAAATTTTGGCCCTACTTAGAGAGATAAACCATCATAGAAGTACAAATAGCTTTGCTATATTCAACACAGCTATTTATTAACCTGATCGGCTTCGACAGTTACTGCCCTATAATCAAGGATAACTTCTAACTTGGGGATCGGGTTGGTATGGTGCCTAGAGTGTTGGCTTCTCACCCGGCGGGCTCGGGTTCAAATCCCGGCAGTGAGAGAGAATATTCAGAGACTGCCCGATCCCTGCTTGAGTGTTGTGTGGAGGACATTTCAAGCGCAACACTCCGTCCGTCGGATGGGACGTTAAGCCGTGGTCCCCTTGGCGCCTTTCGTGAGGAGCAGGATAATTCACGCCTCACAATTTGGGTGAAATCGGATTGTCGGAAGGTAACGGGAACACTACATGGCCACTGGATTTACAGTTAAAGGGCTTATATATCTGGGAACCTTGGCCGTGCTGCTATTGCTGCGACCATCAAACACACTCGGTGGCCTTCACTTCCTCCGCGCCGTGTCTGACACAACCCCGCGTCACCTTTCCGCAGCCTCTTTGTCCCGAGGCTCGAGAGAATATTCCTGCAAAATGGGAAACGGGTAGTTTGCCGTCCTTCCCAAGCCATCTCACCGGACTTCCCTCTCCAACGTCCCGTTTCTCCTCTTCTTCACCCAATTCTTCCTCTCTTTATCCCTTTCCTGTCTTCTCCTGCTCCAAATAACCTTTTTCCGTCTTCCTCTTTCCCCCATTCATCGCTCCCTACCATTCCATTTATCCCTATTACACCTGAACATTGTCATCAAGATCATAGATATCGTTCACGCATCCACACTAAAATGATAACAATAGTGCTGCCCTCAAGCGCCCAAAGGCTCTATGATTCTCCTCCTGAGGGTAATTGAAAGCAGCATGTTTCATAATGCCGCCATTGACCCTGTGATTGTGAAATCGTAAAATTTGACTAATGGAATTCGCTAGGAAAATGATTCTACAATGGCTTTTTCTTTCAAAGAGCAAAATGTCTCTCTTCTCTTTTAACATGCACTTCTGGCACCATAAGCAGCGCTCTGAATTACGTATTACGACTGCCCCGACATGGATACTATTACACACGAAGATTTCCACAAACGGCCGTACCGATGATTGTAAGCACCATAGTAGTGGGAACGGGTTATTACATCACCTTTCCTCTTCTAGATCTAGCTCTTCCTCTCCCGTCTCCTCCCATCTTCGTCTGCTCCAAACATTATTCCTCCTCCACCTTCGTCTTTTCCTCATCCATATCTCTCTCCCATTCCCTCCCACTCTCTACGGAACGCATGGCTCCGGAGCACTGCTGACGTGAGCAGGATGAGTGGGTGTGGTTTTTATGCGAGGATAAAAAAAGAAATGCAAAGAGGGAATAAGGAAAGGGGGAAGTATGAGTGAGATTTGAACGATCTGAGTCGAATAAGGCGGCCTGCGGTGTGGAAGAGTATAAACGGATGAGATTGGGGTGGACAGTCACGATGAGAGGGACAGGGTTCAGAGAAAGGACACCGTTGGATGGCATTGGCTCATGGAGAGGGAAAATATTCATTGATAGGTTGCATAGCACGTTTCAGAGATTTTTGCGTTCATATAAATGCTCGATATATTTACACCCCAGTTTTGTGCCTTCGAAAAAAAAATCTTTTTTGTCCGGTATTTTGATCAATTTAGTGCTTGAGATGAAGCACAATGTGACTTCTTCGAAAGAACGCTTTGCTATCGAGGTAATTTATCGCAATGTTTTACTTTTATGAGAATTACGACCGCTTTGTAATGAGGCATTAAAAAAAAAACAATATAGTGAAATTTGTAATAGGCAGAAAAATAATGAAAGATGCATTCTATTCGTAATGGAATAAGGGTACACTGCGTACTTGAATAATGACCGATATTTCATCATGCATTCACCAACATTATAGATTTCAAACGAATAAAATTCACAGAGATTTCAAATTAACGTGACGATATAATTTTTTTACTTAACATACAAGTGGTTTTCGAGAACGAATTTATGCATTGCGCTGTTTTACAGCACAAAATTGGAAAACAAAATGCTATTCTCGATTCTCAAAATCATATGTATATTTTTTCATCAAAAATGAGATACATACAACGCAAACAGTCACTTTATTTACAGCTAAGCACCATGGACTTTCCCTGAAGTAATAAGTCTAGCTATAGTTAATAAGTCTTGATTGAAACAAACGCTGTATCTGAGTACGGTGCCATACTTAGTGGCGTCCCACCAGAATCGACTCTCCCAACAAAGTCTCGGAGGATAGAGAACAGGAGCTCAGTCCCGCGGACGGAAAAGTACGATTTTCCTTCTCCATCTCCCCCTAATCCCTCGAGCACGCCCAACTGGAACAATAATTTCATCACGGGGCGTCCAAAACCAAACAACTTCCACTGCCAAGCCCACAATTCCCCACACAACTCTCCCTCCATCTCTCTCTTTGCCATTTGGCGTCCGCAACTACCAAAATATTCCATAACTAAACATCTCCCACCATCCCAACATTCGGCGGCACAGCCCCCGGCGCTAAAACCCAACACAAATTCCTCCACCTCCCTTCCAATATCTCTCAAACATCCCCGGACCGATTTAAATTTCAACTCCAGCCCGCTTATCTATATCGCTATTCTTCCCTCACCCCTAAAAACACCAATTGCGCCCCAATTCAAGCGTAACGTAAAAATACTGAAGAAAATGCCATGTTTCTGGCAGAGAGAAAATCAATCTCTCCTATTTATCAAGCTGGTGTTCTAAGTTGGTTAAAAAAACCCAACGCTTCGTTCCACCCATAAGCCAATAGATAAAAATGGCTATCAATATCTCAGTTACATGAAGACATGAGCTGGCTGCTGATAAATATCTGGCGATAATTCTGGCGCAGATGAGAACCTCATCAGGTGGTAAGGAATCATTTCAGTTAACTCTTGGCAAATAAATTTACTTCACCATCAATTCAAAGCTCAATATGAATAATATAAGGCTATTTAAGATATAAAAATATATAAAATTAAAGAACGCCCGTTAAGAGGCGCAAACAGAAGCATCAAATCCATTCAAAAGGAAAAAACCGGAAAGAATATCGTTTTCCTGGATTTTGCAAACAAATCTTTCAGGCGCAGGCCGCATTGAAATCACACTCGAAATTTCTTTCACGTCATCCATATTTTTTTAATATATTTCATCAATACCATTGTTCTCTAAAAGGCTGACGCTTTTTTCCCTTGAAAAAAATTCCCGTCTTTTCCGATTTCAATTCAGAGAAACCGCCTATCTTCCATCGATATTTCAAAAACTCCACTGTTATTTTCATAATTGCTTCCCTAATACCCCATTTCTTCAAGCAGACGGTAAAGCACACCCTTTTAGACGTTAAAAATAAAGCCCATCATACTCCCCACCACGATTCTAGTGTGTCCCCTTAGCCGAACACAAACATGGGGAGACAAAAGCACAAGAGAGCTGACGGGGAAGATACTCATCGCTTACGGGGAAAAGAGTTCCCTTCCCCTCCCTCCCACCTCCCTTCCTGACGACCTGTTTCCTCCTGCTCTATCTTTTGTCTCCTTCCCGCTGATCTCAGGGCGATCCTCCTGCGCATTCCACTCGCTTTCCCGCACCACACTAAGCCCACTACTAACTCCCCTCTCTCTCTCTCTCTCGCACCAATCCCCCGACGCCCAAAGGGCCCTACGCTCCGTACTAGCGCCCCCGGGACCACGGTGGTGATTTGGAACCTCTCTCTCTCTCCTTCTTCCCCCAAAGAATCCATCCTTCCTACACTCACTCTCCCTCACGTCAAGCCATTCTTATTTCATTCTCTTTCTCTCTCTTCCTCTCCTTCCATCGTATATCCTCCGGGCTCTCCTACGTCAACGACGACAAATATCCCTGCCAATACAGCCCATCGCTCTTCTCCGGCTTTACAAACCTAAAACAGTTCCCCCCATCACGAGGCTTGCTCGATCTCCTCCGTGGCCATTATATTCGCGTCTTCCCGAGACCAATTTATTCCTTCCTCACTGCATTATTGTAAACTCGACCGCGTTGCTTCTTCCGCAGTACCAATATCCACTGATCCATTACCGCGAGATATTGCCCGCAACCAGACGAGGTAGCTTGGAGAAACATTTCAGGCTTTTTTACCTAAAAATAATTACGAAGAGAAGGGATTTGTCTGAAAATATTCATTCATATACCTTAATTCACATTGATCAAACTTATCTATGATAAACGTTTATCTAAGCCCCACATTTAATAAAATATTTGAGGAAGTTATGATCACATGAAATTTCTTAGTGTACAATAATTATGCTCAGCTTTTTACTACGTCTAGACAAAAATTGGCGCAAACCACAGCTTAAAAAATAACTGCTACAATTTTTAACATTTCATCACAGCTACGTCAATACTATGCTCAAACTTTTATCCTACAATTATAAAGGAATTTTCTGAAAAGCAATAAATCAAATCCAGACTAATGTGCAAGAGATGGTGGAACAGAAATTATTATCACCAATAATGTCCTGCCGCACTTTTCAACGAACTTTTGTTCTATCCCTAAGATATTCCATCATACTTTACCTTGGACCCCCATCCCCTCGCCTGAAAGCCTGAATTCCCATCATTCTCTTCCCTAGATCTACTGACGTGAGTACTCCCTCTGCTCAAATCTCTTATTTTCCCGGAGAGTAACCCCTCATCCTGGACAAAGACTTCCTTTTAAAGTTCCAATCGCTTGCTGAAAGAGCCATAACCGATCCACCCACACGCCCCGCACTACCCTTCCTCCTGAACGAAGGCACCATCCCTCTTCCCACACCACCATAGTCTCCGAGGACCACCCCTACCCGTCCACTCACTCACCGGTGGCAAAGGAAGCGTTTTCAGCGTCGATCAGGAGGAAGGTGGAAGGAAATAATCCTCCATCTCACGCCCCAGAGTCCCTCCTCTTTTTATTTTCCATTCTCCACCGCCACCATCTCAAAATCCTATCCACTGCCTCTACCCTCTGAGATGGCGAGTGAGACGTAACGTTAGGTACGGACGGAGCTCCTCTAAATTAAAACTTGAAAAAGGATCCTTCCACCATCCTTTCGAAAAGGAGATGGATAGAAAAGAAAAGCAGACAGAAAAGAGACCACCTACTCGCTTCACTCACAGCTCAGAGCTGGGGGAATGGGGGAAGGGGTAAAGGCGGAGGAAGGAGGTGAGAAAGCCTTCCAACCCCCCCCCCCCTTCCAAATCTCCCACTCCTCCACAAAATGTGTTTCCTTTCTGAAGGCCTCGATGGGAAAATAATTGCTTCGAGAGTACGTTTCCGCGATGGCCCAGAGAGGGAGGTGGGGGGGCTGTCTTCGAAAAAGGAGGGGGGAGGTAGAGAGGGGGCAAGTATGGCGGGGAGGGGGTGAGGTTGAAGTGAGAAGTGGGACGATTATGCGCAATTTCAGGCGCGGGATCCAGTCAGGAAGATGGCTGCGCCGCGCATTCTCTATCTCTGTTGACCCCCGCCTCACCATTCCCCTCTGTTCCCCTTGCCCCATCTTCATTAATAGCTCGGGCATCTTAAAAGAATCCGATTGTCGTCCCCATTGCAAATTGTTCGCTAAAGGGAAAAATTCTCCCTTTCATTTTTTTCCTTCTTTGACGGAGAAAATAGTATATTTTATCTGCCTCTCTCTCTGACAGCCGCGATATGCGTGGCGCGTAACCGTCTTCCTCCCGATCTCTCCAAGAGACTCTTTTCTCCCTTTTCGGAGCTGAATAAATATAATAATCCAGCAGTGCAAGGCATTCAGAGCATTAATCTACATTTCATTTATTGGGACTAGCTCATATCTCCGCTCAAAGGAATAATGAATTCTAATTACGTAGTCCCTTCCTGCGTAGAAATGATTACTTTCGCGAGGAGAAAAAAAAAATGGAAAGAGCTCGGTTTCAAGAAATCGACTGAATTTCAAAGAATGCTCCCGCGCTAATTAAACGAGACCTTTCATAGAGCATGCAAAATAATCTCTATAAAAGGGCTAAGTATGTAAAAAGGCCGCGCGATTTCAGGATCAATGACGGTCACCTGAGGGGAGCAGATGCCATTTTAGAGGGAAGGACATTTTGAAAAATATGGCTGATGCTTTAGAATATGCCTTTCAATTAAGAAAAATAATTCAAGGTATTACATGAATTCTGCACTTCGACCAATGAAAGACATAAGAGTACACGTGGGTTTGCCGTGGAAGTAAATTAAGAGATATTAAGGGCTCTTTTTAATTACATATTGGGAAATTTTTTTGCCTTTAAAATGTTTAGACATGAACGGTATATGAGGAAAAATAATTATGAAGTGATAAAAATTACCCATAAATAAATTGATATAAACAGTTTTATGCACCACGAAAGCTTCAATCAGTTTCATAAAGATTCCAATATATATGAAGTTTCTTCATTAGAAAAACATCATCAGGAACATGTCAGTTCACTGCAGTTAATAATTGATTGAGCTCCGGGTACACCAATATAAAGATTCATGAAAAGCATCCTATTTTACCGCAGTCTTATGCACCACAAGCATTTTCTAACGACCGTTCATTCGACTAGGTTCTTCAATTTTGCGGGTCTAGCAAACGATTGCATTCGTCGGCAGAATTTTATGTATCCACCAATGAAATTTAAAATTCCAAATTAAATGATCTGCTGAGATTATTACTCAAATATCTGAGAAAACTTCTCACATGGCAAACCAATAATGCCATACTCCATACGTAATACTGTCAAAAAGTCATTTCTCACTGTACCACTATGAGACACATCACACCGAAGCGTGTAATCTAAAAAAAAATATGACATGGTATAAAAATTCAGGCCAACACCTGCGGCACTAGAGTAAAGAAAAGAAGAAAACTGCAGCGAATCAAAGGACGTTTTTGATCTTCCGATACCTCGAGAATCTATCTGCAGCGCCTTCCAGTAATCCCGGCACCAATTGCATTCTATCTTGAAGGCGATATCGCGGAGGAGGATGTGGCAATCTCTCCATAGATCTTGCCTTCCTTGCCCTCCATAGCTAATCTTCGCAGCACCCGAGATGATCTCCCCCTTCCCATGACCATTGCCTAACCTTCGACGGAACTTATCGTCAAACTCGACGATGCTGCTCGCGGAAAACCATCCCATCCCTTAATCTCCCAACCGCCTCCGGAAAGAAGAGGAAAACAGAATAGCTTCACTTCCCAGAAGAATCCGATGGCATTTCAAATAGGTGCCCCGAATCATCTTCCTTCTTCCAAAGCACCGTTCCTCATTTCTCTTTTCACCTCAACTTTGCCCTTTCTTAGTGCCACTTCGATGGTTGGCATTAATCGATAGACTTTGATGCTGATGATCGACATCCATGCATAGGATACTTAGCCAAATGTAAGTTATAGTATAATGGTACACTGAACCTTAACCCTGTACAATTCCATCTTAAGTTAGGAAAAATAACTAGAGTGCATTGAAACTAGTCGACAATTAAAGATTAGGTTGTAAATATCAAAGTTTTTATTTGTCCTAACTTTATGGCTGAATTATCTAAAAAAAACATGATTGTGCCCATTATATTTAGTTACAAGAAATATTTTATTTGGTTTGATGTGTTTCGGAAAATAAACCAGAAATTCACTACCATAATGGCGCGCCTTATTTTGTAAATGAATAAATTGGGCCAGGGAGCCACAGATACAATACAAATATAAAGACGGGCAGAGATTGGGACCGACAAGTTCCCAAGATAGCACCTCATGTTTCTGAATAGTATAAAATAGAATAAAGTTGCAGAAACGGCTAAAGAGAGCTGGACACGGAATTTGACACGGAATGCATAAGTTATGGAGCAGTAAAAGTAACTGAATCGTGTATACGCGAGAGGGAGAGGGAAAGGATGAGAGAGCGCAGGCATGTATATGAGCCATATAAAGCATGTGTGAGTAAGGAAGGAGCAAACGCTCAAGATTCTGCTTACACCATTATTTTTCCCCAACTTTTTCTTCCATATCCAACGGTCTCGGGTGCGTGAACCGGAACTGCGATAGGCTAAAACTGCGAATTGACTGTCGGGACCGTTGCGGCTTTGCGATAGGTAGTCAAAGCGAAAGTTTATGGCAACGCTTTTAGTAGTGTTGAGACAGTGAGACAGAAATGGAGGGAAAAGTGGTTGATGTGGAGAGAGAGGGAAGAGAAAGGAAGGACGCACGGTTTTGTTGGGTGTTCAGTTCCGCCCACCATTCACACTAACATTGCATTAATATCGAGGAAGGAGGAGGGAGGAAAAAATGCTGGACTCGCTCCAGTAATATTCCATTGTCACGACAGGGGTGGGAGGAAATGAAAGCGAATTCAGACGTTACCATATGGACGCACTTCGTTTTGTAAATGAATAAATTGGTCCAGAGAGCCACAGATGCAATACAAATATAAAGACGGGCAGAGATTGGGACCGACAAGTTCCCAAGATAGCACCTCAAGTTTCTGAATGATATAAAATAGAATAAAGTTGCAGAAATGGCTAAGGAGAGATGGAGACAGAATTTCACGTGGAATGCATAAGTTATGGAGCAGTAAAAGTAACTGAATCATGTATATGCGAGAGGGAGAGAGAAAGGATGAGTAAGCGCAAGCAAGGATACGAGCAATATAAAGCATGTGTCAGTAAGGAAGGAGTAGCAATCGGGGGCAAGAATTAAACTAATACAAATTATGGGAAAAGGGATTCAGTCATGGATGATCGCGACGACGCAGGATGTACAGGAAGATGTTTCTGAATCACACAACATCACTACTTGACAAAGTCCTTTTATGTAGCAGCCATTATCCCCGGATGAAGTTGATAGTGGGTGAATTTACTTTTTGAAAGTTATGCAAGTTATGAAAGTAATAATAAAAGACACAACAGCACAAGCAGTTATGGCGTAGAATACGCTGAAACCGGTTTCTGAGTATTAAATCAGTGTGGCGAGTAAAAAATGCCTTTTATTATTATTATTATTATTATCCTCGGACTTGCAAGCCAAGACATCGTCACGCACGTGACTGAGTCTTGCATCGCAAGACTCAGTCACGACAATAAAACAAGGCTATGCAGACGGGAGGACGAACGGTGAATTCTACCGGGCCCCAATCCCAGAGAAGCAGTGGCGCCGACTCCATGGGGCCTGAGGGGGCCCGAGCCCCCCCAAAAATTCGTTACAGATGTGAGGAAAAAATGTGTCAGACTTGTCAATTTTCCCCGGAGTGTCCCGATATCGAGATTCAAGTGATCAGGGTTCTAATGTTGATAATATGACTCTTCTAAAATGCTTAAAAAACTTAAAATTCACTACTTATAAAATTTACCGGGGCAAGGCCCCCGGTTTGGGCCCCCCAATATTTTTTGTAAGTCGGCACCCGTGCAGAGAAGGGGAGCAAAAGCAAAGGGTCAGGATGAATAGCTATAGCGAAGGAGGAGATGAAATAAACGCGGGAGGTGGAATGATGGGAAAAGAAGTCGAGAGTGAGCGGCGCGTCGTCGGATGAGTCGTCAAGTTTTCCGTTTTATTCCGGACGAAAGGACACGTCCGCTGCGAGGGCGAAGGTTTTTCCGAGCGTCAAGTGCTGAAGAAATGTGGAGAGTGGAGGGGAGTAGATATTATATTTCTCTCCCCTCGCTAAAAAGAAACTTTCCTTTCAGATCAGTTCGAGCATCGCCCTTCGGAAATGAAAGCAGCCGATAGGAATTTCCATTACCTATTAAATGCCTGCCTTCACAAATAGTCATTATATCCACTTTGATGCCTTCAACCTCTCTAAGTATCATTTCCCTCGTCACAAAGTCTCATTTAATACTTGTCTTACTTAAAAATATAATTCTCAATAGGTTACAATGTGCATTTATCCGATTAGTTTTCCTTAGCATTTCTCATTACGCTGGTAAAAGCAAACTTAAATGCTCAATAGAATGTATTAATCACCATCATCTGCAGGAAAATTCATTACAATGGAAGCCGGAAACTGAAGAATTTTCAATCCATGCTCATATTGCTTACAACAGACTTAATATTCCAAACCAAAAGAAAAAGATGCATATAACCATACAAGCATTATTTTCATGCCTATAGAAGGCATTAGTACATGGTACTAATAAAAACGATGATATATAGATAAAGATTATGAGATTGTAAAAGGAAACCGATCTGATTCCATTCTTAAATGCAGCATGAAAAAATCTGATAACAAGTTTCAAAATCTTTAAGAAATTTCTAAAAATCGTATGAACTAAACCCACCACTTGCCATAACATAAAAGATATGCATATTTACGGGGAAAATTGTGAGTGGTGCTATATGTGGAAGACGGAGAAACTCAAGGCATACCGATAATATTTTTGGCAAATAAACTTCACTGCCGGAATCTGACATTACTTTGATGAGATATTTGACTTTTCACATTTAGATGGAAAAAATCATAGCTATAGATTAGAACACACGTACCTCTTATCCATTACATTTAAGGCAGCTTTGTAAGCATATTTATTTTCATTTCAGCAAAAATTGTTTTTACATAACCTGTTAAAAGAGACTTTTTCACTTTGTATCTGAGTGATAGCGGTTAAAGATGATACAAACCGTTATTTGAAACAGTTTTTAACCTCCTCGAGCCTGCGTTTGAAACCTTTCCTTTTTTGTTTATCGATTTCCTTCAATATTTATCAAGAAAAAAGCTCGACGAAAAATCGTCGAACGGTGATGGGGGGTTGCAATGACAGAGCGGAATAGGGAAAGCAAAGTTTCTTCCTCCTTCTCTACCAAAGCTGGCCGTGGGAGAAAATGGAAGAGGAAAGTTTGGGACATGCGGGAGGAGATTGATTTCAATGGGAGGAAAAGGGAATTAGGGTTACCGAGGAGAAATATCCTTTGTGATAAATGAGAAAGAGGGTTCAGAAATACATGGTCATAAATATGACAACATAACAATAGATTATTTCATTTGTATCTTATTTAAACCAATGTTATGCCCTTCTTATTAACCATACGTTAAAAAATTTACTAAGGTAGGTCGATTATTTTCTGTTTTGCCACGTCTTAATCATTAAGCACGAAATTTATTCCAGTTTTCCTTTTTGTAATCGTGAAATAAACCTAATTATAACAAAACTCCGCCGCCAAAAACTGAAACTAAAAATTTAGTTATCCTTCTAATGCAAAGGAAAGAATATTTATGACTGCTGTACGGGCAGAGTAAACTTTTACATCCAAGAACTACGTACAGCAAAAAGCTGTGCTAGGAAAAATGTAGAAAAAGGGCTCCAAAAAGCCCTTTAAGATTAGTATAGATCTGCAGGAATATATCTCCAAATATGTTAGCAGCGTCACCAAAATGAAGTCCCAAACACACCATTTAAATCGATCAAATTTACCTACTCCTGGGATAGGGTGGAAAAAGAATGCTCCAGAAAAGAGTAAAATAAAGTAATGTGCTGCGGGAAAAATATTAAGGAATATGCATGACACAAAAAACTATCAAAGTATTACACGGTTAGCACGGTTATATAAGAGTCAAAATATCCACATCGATCAGCTTGACCGATTTCTAGGAAAAGCCATTGGGGTTGCTAAGAGAGGCAGCGAGCGACAGAGTAAATTTTGGAGCAAAAAAGAGTGAGGAGAAAAGACAGGAATATGCACGACGCGCGGTTATGACCGAGAGGGAAAGAGGTGTGAATCACCTCGATCTTTATGTGCGTGTGCGGTGGGGAGGGGATGGGAGAGGGATGCTGGAGAGGGCGGTGTCCTGGGAGAAGAAAGGAAGAGGGATGGACGTGCGGACACGAGGGTGTGTGGTGCGGGTTGCCGCGCCCGAAGTGGTGGGAGGCTCGGACTTTTGAGGCCTGCGACCGGGTTGGACGGACGGTGTGGAAGTTGGGAGGAGGAAGGAGTGAGCTAGTGTGCGGGATCGTCCCAATTGGAACATCTCAATTTACGGCCTTTCCTCGCCTATCTCCAGCGTCCAGTCCCCGCGGTACCTCCCCCCACCCACCACCCACCCTTCCTCCACACACAACATCCACTTCCGCCGTCCCTTTGTACCTTTTTCGCCGTGTAACGAGAGGGGAAGAAGAGCTCCCGAGGAAAAAGTGACCGCAAACACCCAAGAGGAGATGGACAGAACCGAGAGCGAAGAAAAGCGGCATACGTGAGACGACACGGGTTTTTTTTTCGAAGAATTGAGATGCGTGCCTATGGACTGATAAAACCTTCAGAAAAACCATGCACTGGAAACGTTCTTACACGTCTTAAAAAAGCCTTAATACTACGGAAAAAATAAATATTGCAACCATTTTTCCGGTTGCAAATCGAGAAATAGTTAGTACCCGTGTTTCTAATTAGGGTTTCAGCGAGACCTACAATTATCCCGAGCTTGAAAATTAGTCTTCTTCAGGTCAGAATCAATTTGCCAAATGTTCACTGGAGCCTGGAATTCTCTGATCTACTTCTTATATCACATGACGAGGTTCCGCAAAGACACGATAGAAATCAGTATTCTTTTACAAAATTTTCCTCTCTAAGTAAGACAAGCATTTATAATTTTAACTTTGCTTTATAAGAGAGGGCATTGTAATAAACTGTAATTTCTACACGAAATAATATAAACTAATTTTGAAAAAAACAACAAAGGATAGAATCACTGGGTGAGAAGAGAAGTATGAAAATAAAGGTCCTCTCTTCCCCTCTTGCTTATAGGAAAAAGAAGCGTAGAAGCACAAAATGAAAAGAGAGTCGAAAATAAATTGCATTTTCTTTGTCCATAAATGCCCACGTGCGTTGTTATTCACAAAAAACATTTTCCCCATTTTTCCGAAAAATCATAAAAAAAGAAAAAAATGTACGCAAACGGAGTATGCGCAGGAAGATACGCATCCATTTGACTTTTATTTTTAATATTATTATTCGAAAAAAAAATGAAATAAATGCGACAGGACCGGTTCGTATGTATTAAAAAAAAAATATATATATATATATATATATATATATATATATATATATATATCCACATTTTTTTATATCTCGTTCCGCCTCTCTATTACGTTGCTTCGCTTTTTTCCTTCAAGCATATCGACCTCCCATCCCTCCGTCATGGTCCTCTCCTCCCATTCCACCATTTTGCGGCGGCTTTTCGGACTATCTATCACTCCGATAATGTCGAGTCACGGAGCTTCCAACTTCCCGCCCTTTCCCCTCATCTCCCTTAGGCTACGCGACTCTTCCGCGCCACAATTCACTCCTCTTTCCATCCCTTCCTTCCCACATCTCTCTCTATTGCTGACCGCACTCCGACTCATCTTCCTCCATACTCTCCTTTTCATCCCTCACACTCTCTCTCTCTTTTTGCCTTCCGGTCTTATAAATATATTTTCTCTTCTTTCCTGGACCACACATCCCCATCCCAAAAATTCCCTCTCCTCATGCCTTCCCAAAAATTATTCGCATGAACAGATATTGTTTTTTTTTAACTTTTAGTCCCCTAGCCATGACCTGTCCAACAGTTTGGATATCTTACGACCTCCATGTTACAACTTATTGTTCAAATAGCTGTTTCCTGGTCTCTCCCGAAATATTTCGCCCTGATTTGCGAGGGCATCTTTTTAAAGCAGCAGCATATAGGCGCTTTGTCCACTTTGCTTTTTTGGACATAGCAATGATAACATCAGTAACATGATTGCCTAATCGGGGTATTTAAATGCGAATAAAATAGCTATAACGCAGATTGGTTAAAGATTGGATAGCGATATGTGGTACGTATTTATTAGATAATTGGCTACAGATAATCATCCTCGATGTCTGTAGGCCCTCATTTTTACCCGTTTTCTACGAATAATCATATCTTTCGTAGTTTTATTTCGCCTTCGCATCCAGCACAGTAGATAATGTTCCTCTTCTATTGCTAGTCTAAAGAGAATGCACGAGACTCTCTCTCTCAGCTCTCCACTCAGCAGATATTTCACACAAGGAGTTATTGCCATAACCGAGTGAGGGCAATTTTCAATTTGGAAATGTTTCACAACGATCTTTTCTTAGTTTTACGAGATATTACAGTCACTTCAGAGAGCATTTCGATAAATATCTCTGAGGTAACTATTATTTGACGTCAGAACAATATTTACATGAACAGATTCATCACAGAGTCCACAAATATGTATAAATAATTTTATGTGTGTTGAGCAACTCATACAAAAAAAACAGGCGAATATTATGATTTTTTCCATTCATTTTTATGACTAAATACCCAACATACAGATATAGGTAATGTAAGCAGTTCAAATAAATACTTATATGATGAATGACATGAACAGCTGATACCAACCCACATTATTTCCTCAACGGTTCATTATTAGACCGTTTCGACCACAATTTACTTAACCGTAATGAAATGATTCTTGTCTACTTCGGGGTTCCGACACAGCCCTACTTCTCCCCGCAAGCCTTATTTTTTTCATCCCCGACTCCATTGGCTTGGATAACGAAAACTATGGGCGCCTGGGGCAGCGACACGACCTCTCGAACGCTTTTCTCCGCCGCCAATGCTTGCCTCGCCCCAGCGGTCGACCCCTCCTCCGCCGCCGCCGCCGCCGCCAAGCGCTCTCCCTGGGAGGCCCAGATAACGGAGTCGACATTCGAAAAATTATGTCTCAGTTCCCCCGCCACCCCCCTCCATCGCCCATTTCCTCCTCTCCATCCCCTTCCCTCTTCCCTCACTACTTCCGTTGCTAAATCTCACACTCATACGAATGCACAGGTCGTCGTATCTTCACCACTAAAAATCACCTTCGTCGCCAGGGAAAAGGGAATCACGTACACTCTACAAGATCCCGGTTCGATGGCCAAATTTGATAGTGAGCAGTAATTGATAGGCCTCCGCATCAATCACAGGCACATAAGCAATCGAAGCGTGTGACAATGGTCGTCTACTGTCGATGATTGTCGAATGCCTAGCATCACACGTTTTTGATGAGCGTAAATTTTTGCGATGATCGATTGTCGCTGGTCGCCGAATGAAAGCGATATTTGGTCGTCGATTAAGGTTAATTGTTTACCGTGGTTGACAATAATATTTTTCCGTCAATTTACATCGATTATTTGAAGTATTCGATCTGTTATCGGTGACGAATATCAAAATTCATTCATATATTTTGATAACGGGTTGTCACTCTGCTGACAGTCATAGACTCTTATAATCGCAGATCTTCAGCGCATTTGAGAAAAAGTAAAAAGCAGTTGCCACCAAGTCCAGCCACCTCATTAATAGTAAATCTATGGACATTATTTGTTATCAATTCGAGAGCGTGAAGAGCCTATTCTTTGGTGCTTGCACAATCCAACAAGTTCTGAATGCACATATCCTCCCTCTCCTTACACAAATAAAAGATTAACCTTGTGACTCCCCATTTTTTAATCAAAAGCCTAACATGTTTTCAACTGATAGAAGATACTTGATCTTCGATTAAGGTTAATTATTCATGAAATTCACAGAGTTCATCTTATGTTTGTGTCACCTAGATTTCCACAGTGATAAGCACGAATCTTTTCATTTTTCTGCCCTCTCCTAACAATCCTACTCGCTGCCAGCCTTTTCTTTCAACCGCATCCTCCCCATTTCACCACCCCTCCCTCTCGCTGTACATCCCTAGGCGACCCCCTTTCCATCGCTAAAACCCTTATTTCTCACTTCCTCACCCTTCGCTTCGCGCACTCATCTACACAGTTAAGCCCAGTCGTAGATTCAACCCACCACCCGTGGAGCCTTAGTATCTCTTGCAACCTTAAGGTGTGCCAGAACCCACGCCCCTATCCCCTCTTTCAACAACGTAGTAGCCACTCCTTTTTAGGAATAGCGTTCAAAAGTTTTTCCCATGAGCATTTTCGTTTTATTCTCAATTACAGCGCAAAGGTTGTTATTTTTGTTTATTGAAATAATTTACCACAATGAAATCCCATAAAACTTGGGGAAACATATTTTGATATCAGGAAACCTATATTCACTTGGAATGAACTGACTAACAGCAGTACATTCTATAAAAGCAATACAATTATTTCAAAAGGCATAGGCTGATGGAAATATTTCAGGGCGAGAAACAGTATGCAACGACGGTGGAGTAACTGGATGCTGCGAAGCTGTTTGTAGAGGAAGCAGAATAATTTCAAACTTAAAAATATTCCGAATAAGTTCAACAGATTCAGACTTCAATTGGTGGAAGTTAGACATATTTAAATAAATAAAAGATCGTAGCAATTTTATTTATTTAAATATTAAACATATTCAGTAGCTATAGCAGACAGTAAAAAATTCAGGGTGTTTACCAGTATGTAATACACACAGCATAATTTCAGATACTTTGTTCACCGGTAACTTAAGAAAAATTCCTGGATATTCCAGTTACTTTCGGTAGTTTTCCCCGTAACTAGCAAAGATACACTCCTACGTCATCAACTTCCTCCTTGCCAGCAGCCCAACCATTTGACCCCCTATCTACTCTTCCTCCCAGCTTCGCTAACCTTGCTCACATCCTATCTATCAAGGCATAGCCACTCTCTCTCTCTCACACACACATATTCAGCCGCGAACTCACCCTAAGGGGAACCGAAAGGGAGGGATATTGGGAGGAAAATAGTTTTCGATATATTTATACTGCCCCTTACGCTTGTCTCTTTTGGCGGAGGGAAAAAACGAAAGCGAAGTTTTTTTCATGCGACCGCGCCACACCAAAATCGTTTTCTGTGCCGCACCATTTTTTCCTCTCATCCTCGACCGAGGTCTGGATTTTTTTTCTCCTCAAGCGCGATGAGGTTTTTGTTTCGCTGCTCCTTTTTTGTGTGTCGGCACTCGTAAATTTACATCGATGGTTCTCCCGTGGTGGGCGCTTAGTATGCCTTTGAGGTGTTTCGTGTTCTACAAAACAAAATTATAAGGGAAAGTTTTGTTGTTCAAAGATTTATCCGAAAAAATTCCATCAAAAAATGGCCATTTTGGTTGCCAAGATTAATTTATCAATAGCCTTATGGTAAGAGCAGAATAAAAATCAACATTTATCACTATCACAATAAAAGTTTGGGATTCACGATTGGGTAAAATACCCATTTCGCATTTAAACGAATAAATAAACCTTTTTTTCAATTGTATGAGCCAACATTATATTAAGGACATGATAAACAGAGTAAATTGGCCAACAGATGAAAAACTCAGGCTAAAATATCACTCTTCCACTCACGCTACTAGAAAAAACACTGTTTCATACACGCAAATTATACTTTTTAATCAAACGAAAAATTGAAGCAACCACAGTATTTTTGGTGTCGAAGAGATAGGGAAAGAGCGTACGGATAAAATACCCATCCGGGACAAAGTATTTGTTTCAGACCATTTATCCATTTCTGAAGGAGCGTGGAGAGCTTTTCTACCTCCTGGAAAAATGAAGTCCATCCATAGCACAAAGAAACGGCCATCAATAGTGACTCACAATAGTAGATATTGACGAGGATGCTTTATTCGAGCTGATTAAAAATAAATTATACCTTCGGGAAAAGTCTTCCCACATACCAGGCGGCGAGAAAGATCAGCAGTCAACCGTCGAACACCAATGTATCGAAAGATAAGGATTCAATGCCCATTAATTTGCAATGTCACACGTTGACGAAAATATCATTTGAGCATCGACTTAAAACGACGCATAATATCCGGGTGCATAACGCACGACAATGTGAGTACATTGGCCAAAAGGTGAACATCCCCAGCTACAATTTCCCTCTTCCACTCACGCCAATCGAAAAACGCCAAATTTCATGTCCACATCCGTCGAACACCCATGCAGCGAAAGATAAGGATTCAACACCCAGCAATTTTCAATGCCACATGTTGACGAAAAGATCATCTGAACATCAACAGAGTACGACGCGGAATGTCGGAGAGAAAAAATTATGAAATTATAACCGCAGCTTCACTCCGGCAAGACGGCGGGGAAAAGGTCCGAGCTGGTACGCCACTCGTGGAAGGGGTAATGACTACACGCGGGGGAGGACTCCAGGGGCAGGTTATGACAGGGCAGCGTTGAGAAGGGCGAAGCGAACCGGGTTTTGCAGGGGGAGGGGGGCCGGGTTTAAACGAGAGAGGGGTGGGAAGGGTGGAGGTGGGGGGAACGGGGGCAGTCTCATCACCGTGATGATCGTGAAACGGTGTTCGCAGTTCCAAGCTAATAGTCCCCGTGCGGTTCGTTTCAATTTGCAGAGTCCGCGCGCGGGCATCACTACCTGAACCGACCCCACCCACACTCCCGGAGAGTCTCCCAGGGCCACCTGACATGCACCGTCCGTTCGACAACCTACACCCTGCGCCCCCCCCCCCCTTGCGGGGTCTCCTCCTCCTCCCTCACACTACTTCATGGCCCCACTCATCCTGCGCGCCGATCGGGCATTCCCTTGTAACTCAGCCCGGAGCTGTCACATCCACCTCGCAAGCAAACGCGTAGGCGTAAAATGGGGTACGCGTATGCGTAAGAAATGCCTGAACACTGCAAAGTTAATATGCCCCGGAGAGCCAGGAAGCCTAGTAGGTAGAGCAATTGGTTTAATAAGGAAGGAATCAGGGTTCAAGCCCCGGGTGAAACCCTCGGAAAAAATAAAAATAAAATCCTCCACACGCGAGGTGGTCCAGGGAAAGAAAATGGCCCCTACCCTTTGTGGATTTCACCCGCCTGTGGTTAAGTCCGTGGTGTTCTTCATCCTCACCTATCCACAATCCGTTTTCGTTTAATTGAGTTATTGAGAATTGGGTAGATATGGGATAATTGAGAATTTAACTGAGAAAAATTTTCCCCCGAAAAATGGAGAGGCAAGATATTTATAAGTATTTTACTAGGGCATGGAAAGGGGAGGAGAAAGAGAGGTAGAAACGAAGGGTTCTACGGAAGAATAGAAGAAGGGAAATCAATCAGGGCCACCGTCAAAAGAGAACGTAGTGACTTGTTCCAGTCATAAAACATAACAACTACAAAGGAAATATAACTCCGGGGAATACATGAAATGAGATCCCCTAGGGAAACCAACTGTACTGGGAAGAAGAATGGGAGGAAATCAAGGGCACTGAGTTGGGGATAGGGAGAACTGGAAGGGGGCCGCATAGGAATTCGATGATTGCTACACCATACCAGTGAAGGTAGGCGGAATAATTTAAAAATGCAAATAACTTTATGAGTACATTCAGGGAAAGGATAATCCAAAACCATTTAAATCACGGAAATTAACTCTCCGTATCCGGTTTATTAAATAACCATAACCGAAAAAGAAATATCGTCAGTAAATCAATAATAATCAAGCTTATAACTCTGTTGGTCACACCGAAAAACTTAAGTTTCGAATAGGTGAAACGAACTTAGCCTATATCCTTGCCTGTGAATCTCGAGGGAATTTTGAAAGAGCATCACTCCATAGGCTGTGATTGACGGAGGATATGATGGGAACGAATTGCTCACCACTATTCCGACACCAAAGCTAAGTAACCACAAAATATATCCACGGAAAGTAGTGGGTTTATTCGCGCAACTGAACAAACGCGTACTAAGAGACCACTCACACCACTCATTTGATTGACGGGCACACTCATTTAGTTAATGGTGGAATGTTTCAAAGTGTGCACACGAGTCCAATGCATTAACTTTTGGGCTTTCATTATATGGCCATAAATTTTTAATTATTTCAGTGAACGATGTTTGGAATTTATCGCCAGATAACTCGGGTATACAAATTTTCAATGAATAAATTAATCATCGCCCGTTAAAAGTCTCAGAGGACTGACCATACAATAATTCACCTCCAAGGGCAAGGAAAAAATGATAAAAACAACTAATTAAGGTAGCTCACGCATCATGCGGAAAATTGTGCCATAGTGATATTTTCCTGCTACTGGGTAAACATGTCATTTTCAATTAGATTGCTACGGTCTCCCATTAATCAAATGCATTATTCAGATATTATATTGAGTTACTAGATCTCATCCCTTTTTCCAGTAGGCCTTTGGATTATGATTATTGTAAGCGTATTCAATACGAAAAAATAGACTAAAGAACGACAACGGAACCAATTCTTAAGCACAATTTTCCCAATATTCTCGCCTTGATAGGTAGCGCCCCGACAGCATATAATGCTGTATAATAGTGCAATGAAATTTTAGACGCCCAAATTACAATAGAGAAAGGGGTTTTTTACGCAAAATAATACTGAAAATCTTATAAGAAAATAGGCGGAGGCAAGGATGTTAACAAAAAGTACTTCTACGTAATTGCATCACAATGAACTGACCCTACGACACCATGCAGAAAGTTTTGGAGAGATGGAATAGAATTTAAATGGGAGAGTTTTCTATAAGAAAAAGATTTTAGGTTTTGAACAGTATCTTACAATGTGATTAAAGAATTTCAAAGAGAACATACCTACTTCGACAATTATTTTAACCACGAACCACCATCTCCCTACCTTAAATCTCAGTTCACAACACTCGTTTCGGCTCTAGAAGGGTAGTTGTGGTCGGATGAGCATCCATAATCAGTCCTGTGACGAATATTTACGAGTCTTTGCCTAGATGACTAGATGTAGCGTCGCCATTCTTAGCACGTGTAATAGCACAAATCTACCACTACGCAGCAAGCGTTATGGCATTACCTGCCTTCGATGACGGAGATAGAAAGGACCGAGGGGGGAGGACGCGAGGATGGCATTGGCAGGAGGAAGAACGGAGAGGCGTAGCTCGGCGGCAAAAGCAGGGAGGGACCCCAGAGCACGCATATATGTACACAACACGGGCGGGGTCGCTCCGCTGGGCCCCCCGTCGCTGTCCTGTAAGCCACCGCCGAAAACACATCCCGCGGCTCAACAAAAGGGCGAACAAGCCTCCCGTCCTTTCATGCCAAAACACATCTACCCCTCCCTCACTCCCTCTCCCCGACACGCCCCCTCTCTCCTTTCACCGCCCCCTCCCACTCCCAACCCACGCGATATACGAAAGCATTCCTCCGCGTGCACATAAATGATAATTTCACCGCTTGCCCTCATAATGTTCCCGCTATCCCGAGCCCCGATCGTATTCAAGGGTATTTTTTCCTCACTAGAAAAACAAAAAAAGTTTGCCGTCTCACACAAGGGCTAAAACTGGAGAGTATTATTTTTTTATCGGGATGGGTTACTACTGGATGTGGTAGGCGGGAGTGACTGGAGAAAAAAAACCGCTGCGTGTGATACTTTTTAATCTTTTTTGTAGTTCCCTCCACCCCCGCGCCTCCCGTATATATGGTGGTGGGTGCACTTGCCGGAACGGAAAAAAAAACTGCTGATGCCATCGGTATCGTTAATTTCTCTGAACACTGTGGGAAACCGGGGTATAAAATACGCGTTCGGGCGAAAAACGTTTGCCGAAGAGCCGCCGAGTGAAAATGGGCTCTTGAGCCTCGCTCGGTACACCCATTCGAACGCGCGTTTTAAAATATGATTTGACGAACTGGCAATGCTCACGATAGGGCCATTACCGCGAGGTGAACTAGCCGCAAATCAGTGCCCATGAAAAAAAAACGTGAGAGCAGATAAATATGATTGCGTGGAAATGTTTGCTTACCGAAATTCTCGTATCAAGCTAAGTTACAATAAAGCAGAGAATCTCCATGAGAGTCCTGCGGAATACGCTGAACCGCATGCACGTTTTCGTATTCATTCATATGCTTCTATAAACCGCAAAAAATTTGAAAAAATCGCAAACGCTATTTCTTAAATTTAATTTTCAATGTATTTTTCTCCCCTGCAGAAAACAGGATTTGCTCTGTAAACAAAATCAGATCCAATTATTAGAAAATAAATAGGGGAAAAAACGATAAACTTTTAGTGCTTGCAGTAAAACTTCATGAAAGGGTGGCGAGAAACCCGGCGTCAGCATTAGCCTGCAACTAAGGAAATGCTAAAATGGGACCATGGCTTGGCGCCCTATCCAGCGGACGGAGTGTTGCACTTCAATTGCCCTTCAAAAAGCACCCCAGCAGGGACAGGGAAATCTTTCAAACTTCTCCGCCTGCGTCGGGATTTCAACCCGGACCCACACGGTTGGATGCATACACTCAAGCCACCACATCAACCACATCCCCCTCGTTCCTCTCCAAGCACTTGGTACAAGAGCCTAAAGCATAATGTGAACAAAATCCACCACCAGCTTTCCTAGCATTGAATCCCTCATTGACGAATCAATGCATCCGAAAGAGACAGAAAACAAACGGAGATGACAGACGTGTAGAAGAGGAGGGGTAAAGGGGGGGGGGTTAAACGAGCGAGAGGGGAACGAGGTGGGGGTAGGAGGAGTACGATAGATTAAATTTAACGGGTAAGCAAAGTTCGCCAAAAGTCTTGATGCTGCACTCCCAAAAGAGCAAGTTGCAGCGGAAGAGATTTGGGGAAGTCAAAAGTGCTTCAAACTCGTGGGGAGGGAGGTTTAAAGACGGTTGGGGAGGAGGTGAGGGTTAATGCAGGTGAAGGAGTTTGGAGGACCGAGGGCGGAGGAGAGGAAATGGTTGAGCGGAGTCAAGTGGGGGCGCAGTTGGCAAAATGGGCGGAAGGGAGTCGTCGTCGTCTTCCCAGCCGTCCTGCCGATTAGCATTCAGAGTCGCTGTCTGTTTCACCACATCACTTTCCGACCCACGGACCACGCTCTCTGAATCTCCCTCCTCCACAGACCCAAAAGTCTTTTCACATCCCCTCTCCATCATGGTCCTTCTCCAACTTCAATTTATGCGCACTTATCCTACCCTTTATCCTTCACAATATATTGCTCAGCAAATAATTATACGTGAGCAATAATAGGTAAATAATTCACAGGAAACTCATAGCCATATCGATGGCTATTTTCTAACAACACGTATTTCAAAAATAGCAACTTTTTAGGAGAGCAAAAAACGATTTATTTTTTCATTGTAGTATATAATTTTAATTGAAATTAAAAACAAAAAATTCACAAAACTGGAAAAGGAGCATACATTTGCAAACAAAGGGTTGTTTTTTTTCTTCAATTTTATTTTTTATTAACAGCACTTTTTAGAGGTATTAACTAAGACCGGCCAAATTTTGAGATGCGTATTGTAAAAACTTAGCCATCGACATGGCTCACTCCTTTCGTGGCACAGAGCAGATGTCACCATTCCTTACAACGGATTATTAGATCGGATGATCGGATACTTGGCATTATTACTTAGCCCATAGAATGAAATGTAGATTCATGCTCTGAATGCCACAGACGGATTATTACGTTTATCCAGTTCTGCAAAGGAAAAGAGTCATAGAGAGATCTAAGGGTCGTTAGATAGAATATGAAGGGAAGGTTTCCTACATGGCAGAGCCGTTTTAGCGAGAATGTCACACATTCGCAGGTAGAGGGTCAGTTAGTCAGCCAGTAATGCGGCAGTACCGTGAGCTTCCCCACAAGTAAGAGGACTAAGGGATACCCAATAGCTTAATTAGGATCTATACTAAGGAGCCTTCGGCCACCAGCCCAACGCTTAGATTTGAGGCCACCATGTCACCACCCCCTGCAAACGTCAAAACATTAGAAATATTTATTTGGCCTTCGAGCATGTTATCGCTTCCCATTTTCTGTTACAGAGAACATATATTTGGATATTTCAAAGACGTAATTCATAGCCTAACACGGTTATGAATTTTCTCAGTTATTTTTGTTCACACACATTGCCAAAATTTCTAACTTCCCATTAAGCTCTTCTCGGCTCAAACATTTTTAGTTTTAAAAACATGAAAACAGTACACCAAAATCCATGCATACAAAAATGCCACAACAGGTGAGAGGAGGAATAGGAATTGCTTACAGAAACGAAATGCAATATATACTATGTCCAAATGAAATACTTCAAGCGTCAACTGTCAACGGTATCAACCTTCATGACTCCTTAGTGTAAGTATATAATCTCTTTTATACTTGAGCAAAGGTTAAAATATGTATACATCTATATTATAGCATCAATAATCTTTTATGTTATTCCAATAAATTTGCTTCTTAGAAACGCTGGTAGAAGCATAAAATGACTTGTAAATTAAGCAAAAAAAGTAAAAGGATGAGTTTTAGCATAAAATAGATCACTTTTCTCACAAATTTTATTTCTCTTATATGTTATTGCAAGAAATAAGTCGGAAAATTGAGCTTCCACTTATCAAATTCGAGCGAACTTTTCAACTGAACGGAAGCCTTTGCAAGCCAATAAAATGATAACCCACAAGCGAAACGTTCTCCACAGAACGTCTAATGAGCCACTAAGTGAGAGAAAATTCATGGCGCCAGCGTTCGCGCCTCTATCATCTCCTTATCTCAAACTAATATCTTGCTAATTCCATCAAAACGATCCCACGCTTCCACAAATCCTTGTAAAACGAGCAAGCCAAATCACCAAATGATAGAACGTCGACAAAAGTGAAGGGCTTCCATATCCATCACGTGGGGATGAACATTCTAAAGCTGATTCCAATCCCTCACTCCTTTTGATTTCCTCCATCAACCAACTTTTCATCTTTTTTAATTGCACCCTAACAAAACCTGATCTGATTGGTGATGGAATACCACTCCCTCCCGGCGATTTTCTGGGGAGGAGGGAATGGTGGTTAACAGGAGCGCATTCTCCCTTTCCACTCTCAACCCGTCGATCTTCGCTTAATCACCAGAAAAGTTTCCCCCCAACCCCTCACAGTTATTCTTCAACGAGTCCCCGTGGCATTATTCTCCTCTTCCCCTCGATCATCATTAAACAATTCATTAAATAGTAATCTCTACATCGTACACCATTGTTTTCACTCGTGAAGGCATACCACTGTAGTCTCCCCTATTGCTGCTCCCAAAAACACATTGCAGGATCTGAAATGCCAATTGGAAACGCATCCGGAAAACATGAGTAAATCCCAGCTATGTTTCAAGCCTCTCATTTAGTTAATAAAAGCCATATACAATAAGCAATAGATTCATCACATCGGCGAAAAGGAAATAATAGAAATACGTATTTGTTTGGTAAGATAATAAAACTTGCAACTTAACCGGAGACAGAGCTATCAGTAACAAGTACTCATAGTAAATTCGAGTCACGGTGAGAGCGCCTCAAATTTATTTCTCTATACAATTAATAGAAATTTTAGCTCTATAGTTTGCATTCCAACGCCTAGTGACATTCCTACAGATTTTGGGTTCCCACCGGAACTGACTCAGATTTCCACAAAATTATAAACAATACCGCTTGAGCCTTTAGAGTCTGTAACGCCAAAAATGACCGTAGTCGTTTAACTTCACGACATACAAATTGAGCACTTGAAAATTTTCAAAGAACCCCCAAAAATAAACTAGGAAATTTTTAAAAACTATTTGAGCGTCGAGATGGACTAAGAAATATGTGGTGGAATAAAATGTATGGTTGAAATTTATGCGAATGGGCTTAGATTGAGCCCAATGAAATACGAATTGGGAGTATAGCAATGGGTACACTGATCAGCATGACGACGAGAGAATAATTGCAAATGACAATTAAGAAGAAAGCGACGTCAGTGGAGGCGTTAGGACACTTTTGAAAGAGTGAATGAACATTTTTCGACCCATACATTTCAGAGTGAAATGTTGCAGGCTGAAATACAAAGGCGGTAAAAAGAAATGAATTTAAAAAAAATATGATGGAAATTATATCCATGTGAAAACCTAATTAAAAGCTAAGAATTTTAGAAAATCCATTCGTGCACAAGAATTAAATTTCTCATCTGATGAATAAAAACAGATAATAAACCTATGATCAGCAGAAATAAAAAAATCTGCGTTCTGATTCATGAGCCAAAAAATACCGGGAAGCAGGTGGTCTTAATTCATTACTCCTGCAAATTAAAAATGGCGTTTATAGTTAAAAGCTAATTGAGACTGATGCTACGACTCATCTTATACCATTGACACTCATTACGCGTGGAGAACGAAAAAGCAAATTGATTCCCCCAGACGTCTACTTGGCACTGTATCTTTCTTCTTCATCATTCCTGAGACGGACCAAAAAATACAATGCTGCATAAACTGAATAACTTGATTTTCCAAAAGTAAACTCGATAGATTTTCGCGCATATCTCTCCATCCTTTCGACTCGGAGGAAACATAAAACGGTTTCCCAAATGGCGAACCAGAAAAGATATCTCACGGGGAAGGACCCTTCCGAAAATTCTGGCCTCCGATGTAGTATTTCATGCTTTCCTAACTCTATCGCACTATGGGTATTCAAAATCCTTTTGGCTTTGTTCCATTCGAACCCCCATTCCAAATGCTTCTTCTTCTTCTTCCCAACCGTTTCGACTCCCCACCTCCGCTTTGCGTGGTCTCTTTGTCTCCCGGAATCCCTTGATTCCACCGAACGGTCGGCGGTGGAAGTCGGAAACGCCAAGGGAGAGAGGCCTCCGCAGTTCCGCCAACTTCCCTTTCCTTCCATCTCGACCCTCGGCGTCATCAGCATCTTCCTCTTCTCCCCCCGTCTATTTCTGTCCCCTTCCAAACTCCCGTGGATCCCAGAACAATTCATTCGCCACTCATTGTTGTAGAGCACTGATCTCCATTTCCCTGACGAATCAATGGCAATGATACTTCAGGCTGAAAATTTGTGTTGATTCTTCACTCCTGGGAGTGATGTCTAACCTTTTCCTGCCCTATGACAAATTTTAATTTTGATCACAAAAAAAGTATCACGATAAGAATATGAGCATTAGATAAGCTGATCACCGGTACCTACCGCACAGGTGATTGGCTTCGGTTTTTAATTTTTCTATCATATAAATAAACCCTAATCTTCACAGGTAGTTACAGAGAGTCCCAGGTTTTGAGAAATAGGTGACATAATTTGCTAATTAATGCCAGTTTATTCTATAGATAATCGTATAGATGGCACGTAAGCCTTCTCTCATCTCTTAATTTTACATGCCAGCATTTTTAAATCCCCCACATACAACTAGCACATTGCGTACCGAGGCAAACGCGTGGCTAAGTAGAAATTTTGGTGAAATTTCTTCTAAATCTCTAATTACGATATTAAAGTATGGATTTTAAAATTAAAGAAAGTGATTCACACCATTAGAAGAGTAGTGTTACGATGAAAATATTAAATCATGGTTTAGAGCAGAGTAAGAACGGCACAGGAAGGTGTATGACGAGAACGAGATATTTGTGAAAGTAAAGAAATTAAGACAATGGTTTCGTGGAATGTAAAAATAGCGAAAGAAAGAGTGGGTTTAAAAAGCAATGATTGCAACCTTTACTACGATCCTCTTGCCTTACCAGACAACGTTGAGAGGGTATTCGTGGAATTCACTTAGCGTCGCATGTAATTGAAACGTAAAAGAATTCAATGGAAATCGTTCAGAATGGCCAGGGTCTTTTCCGCCTCTAAATCCCTGAATGCACACGAATGTTTCCCCTCCCGAATATTCATAGGTATTTAAAAGATCCCCTCAAATTTCACGTTTTACCTGTGAAAAAAGCAGGCTATTCCTGGTCCAGCAAATGAAGAAATGCACGATGCCTCTTTCATCGATCTGACTGAAATAATGTAGTCCAGCTCGGGAGCTATGACTCAAACTATCCTTATATTGCTAATAAAATCAATATGGAAATAAATACGGAAGCAATTCATCCAACGAATTCCAGTTTTAAGCTAGATGCTACGTAAAAAAATGAAGTACTTACAATGGAAAAATTAATTACAGTCTTTAGCGAAGTCAAAAATTATCATATGCAGTTATAAGCCAAATTTATACCATGCCGTATTAGTCGTGAGATTTTGAAAAATAATAAGGCACGTGTAACGACATCCTTTGGATCTCCCATCCAACTTTCCCCGGCCACAGTCTCATAGAAACCAATGCCATAAACTGTTCCTTCTCCTTTTATATTTATGGCCGGTATTACCCACTCCCAAACTACGTCCATTTCTTACAACAAAAAAGTTTCCTCTCCTTCCTCGGTAATTTCAAATCCTTTCAATCGCCATAACACCCCATGTCCCCGCAATGACTCAGCATCCTTCAATCACCTTCCCTTTCTGCAGCTACCCACCCATATGAGCAGGTTCACTTTCCATCCAGAAACACCCCCTATTCATACTAAAAAATCTTTCAAAGGTAAGCTTGTTCTACGTATGTCTTTTCAATCTAGATTCGACAGCTTACTTTAATCTATGAGCTTCACTTTTCTATTGTGGGCATTAAAATTTCTAATGCAACGGTAAACTGGATATCTGCGGTATCTTAATTTTTTTCAAATTTATCACTGGCCAACGATCAAAGGCAATTTTCCAATATAAATGGCTAACAATTTTCATGTTTTCCTTTGCCAGAGCTGTTTTATTGCCGCTTTCTTTCAACAAACTACCATAACTAACTACAGTATGCTTCATATTATGGATAGTTGCTCATTTTTATCAATAATACACGATCTTAGACAGACGTTCAAGGTTTGAGAGTTAAGGATAATCGGAGGTCGTCTATGATTAAACACAAACGATTGTTGTTGCTGATGGTGTAAGGCTATTGTTGGACATAAACAATTCCAAATAAATACAATAAAGTAAACAGCTGAATTAGCGAAGACTAGAGAGGACATAGATCATTTAAAAAAAATTCGAAACAAAGAATTAATCTTAAAAATCGCAATCGCACTGCCGCGGGTTTCGATTAGAGAAACCTGGAAGATATCCGTAGTGGCTTGCTGGACCAAGGGGTACTCCTCTTCAACTGGCCTTTCCGTCCGTCCACCACCCCCAGCCCAGGAATCCCATCACACTAGACACCCCCGACTTTCTCTATTTCGTCGTCCGTGGGTACCTGTTACACCGCACTTAAAGTATTATGCCCAGGCCAGGAGGGAATCGGACCGACTCGGGTCGGATCCGCCCGTCGCACACGATCCGATGAAGAGAGCCTCCCTTCACACGTCTCAACAGCCTTCCTCCCGCCATCTCCTTTCCTGCCCTCTCACGTCACAGCCTCCTTCCTCCCACAACGCTGAAAGCACCTCGCAAAGCATGCTTCCCTTCCATCACTTAAGACTCCTCTCTTTCACGCTGCCCTCCGATCCAATTTTCGTCTCCAGTCCACATTCCGATCATTCACCCTTCCCAGATATTTCTATATTTTCCTTCACTTCGGAGGTTTCCAAAAATCGCTCCACGCCACTACCTACACTACTATATATTCAGTTTATTTGTTATGTCTTCTGATGATTGCACGAGATCTGTGATGACTTTTTTTTCTACAGCTCACAGTTTCCATAGATAGATGGTAGCACAGAGTGGCTACAGAGAAATTTACGCTACACAATGGCGTGATTTAGAGGGACAGTACCATAATGGGTACGCCCAATTTATCCTATTATTGACATACTGCCCCTATTGTTAATATACCGCCATGGTACCGATTCGCTACAATTTATGAAAGATGAGTATGATTCAATAAAACAAAACGTTAACGTTAAGTTACAAAGCACCTATCATTAGCGGAATATAGTTAATTCATTAATTTAATCACTTCTACAATTTGAAGATAGAATGGAGTTAAGACTAGAACTGAAGTGGAGACGATGAGTAGGGCTTGAATAGCCTAAAAATAGTTCACAAAATCTATCAATGGGACACGATTATTCAGTTTTGATAATGTTAATTATGATCTTCTTTAGCATTCCAGCTTGAAAGGTACATCTGAAAGGTTGGAGCAGGGATAATCCCAAATTACGCAAGAGGTGTAAAATACTAAGAGTAGAAGTACCATTTTAAATCCTTCAACTACCTGCGATTACGCATAATGAAGTGCCTGGCAGAAAATCGGATCATCAGGCTCATAGAGTTTCCACATGACTACGACACTAAATACCTTTTTATATACAACAGGAATAGTTAAATACCTAAAATCCGCAAGTTACAAGGCATTAAAATATGTGTTTATTTTTAAGCCTGGGCCAATTAACAGCGCCATCTTGTATCAGCGAAGTTAAAAGGATACGACTACGGTTCATAGAAAATATAGAGGCTTGCGGTGTGTGTCCATCATTTTCACTAAGATTTAAACCTATTCCTTTCCGTTCCGAAGCAAAATATTCTATCTATGACACTCAATACTCCATCTTCCATCGGGTCGAAAACAAAAAAAATCAATTTAAAGAAAATGGAAACCTATAAAATAAACTATTATTTAAAAAAATCGTTTAACAGCCCCCCAACTCACAGAGGCGTTGTGAGAAGGAGACTTCGACTCAGCTGCCGGAGAAAGCGAAAATATAGGAAAGCTGTGCTAGGGGGAAAGAGAGCGGAGCTCCGGAGGGCAATCCATAACCCGTGTACGCAGCACGCGCAGGAGGCAGCGCGGCGGCAGGTCCCCGGCCGAGCCACGGGCGGGCGCCGCCGCCAGGGACCTCCGCCTCTCCCCTGGCGCGGCGGGAGAGAGAGAGCCCGAAGGGTCCCGGCGGCAGCCCCATCGGCACGCCCCCCGCCCCCACTCACTCGCTCGCTCGCCTCGTTATTTGCTACGCTCCGCGGCCCCTCCGCTTTACACGCAGGAAATGAGAGACGCGATCCCCGTCCCTTATCCACGAATCTTTCAATTTCCCTTCTCCCGCCTCCTTCCCCATCCCTCCACACCCTTCCACTACCTCCTGCAGACTTTCTTTTTTTTATCTTTTTGCACTCCTCTTCCTACCTTCCTCATCCTTTATTTCCCTCCATCTTTTTCCTCCTTCTCGAATCTACCGTTATGCTATAAACCGGGACACGGGGACTCGTGGCCTCCCTTCGCAAAATTCCGGGGTTCGAGTTTAAAATGGAGATATTTTGCATGGAAAATATTCACTTATGACGGCAAATAATGTGGAGAGCCGCTTCAAAATGGAAGCTTTTCGGGTCCTAAACCGAGTCAAGATATCTCGCATAAAAATTTCCACTTTCGTTATTCATATGTTTGCGTTCATTCGTGTTACGTTGAGCAAAGTTAGCATTTACTTCTATTATTAGGGACGTCACGTATTTACGGACGACTTTGCTCTCGAGCTACGATACCTAAATCAACGAGTGAAATAATCCACCTATCACAGCTCATACCTTGCAATAATCACGAAATCTATATTTCAAGACTTTTAACCACTTTGACGCAATAAAAATACCTATATTTATTTTTAACTATGAACTGATGAAAGAAAAATGGTCCACTAAGAACTAATGTCGACAAAAAGTCAATTTGCTCCGCTCTAAGTCGTGGAGAATAAAATCTCTCGGAACCCAAGTGACGCCAACTTACGTCAAACTGAGCTGTTTTGAATGAGGCCTTAGGGTTCCCGGCTAGGGAATGTTCACCCAAACTCGCTATTCCAGACAGGAATAACTGAAAAGTCGAATAATTTTATCACGAATATTACAAACGTGGATCTTCAAGTAGGCCTATAAATGTGTTGACACCCACCGCGCATTTAAATCTGTTTAACAAATTCGCCACTCGCGTCGCCGAGTTTCACTGTATACTAAGGTATAATTAGAATTATTAACCGAACTTTATGCACTTGATGATGTGATCGATCAAATGCATTACTTTCCAATGCTATTCTTCGCAATGACAAAACGCCATATTGCAAAATAATGGAAAAAAAAGTGGATCGCATTGCACTCATCACCGCGCCGCGAACATTTTTTCAAACCAATTGAAACGCAACCGAAGTGTCAACAGCACGGACTTGGCAACAGATATCAGCTTTATATGGAATGGAATAGGTCCTCCTCTATACAGTCCCCTTGGATTTTTAGGAAAGAAGACGACATCAAGCTCTCATCTCAGCAATCGTTTCCTTCCTTAGTAAATATAAGGCTAAATTCTGCCTTCAGAAAAGTTTTTACTCGAAAAACATTTCAGTTCTTTGTACCCAAAATCCGGTAATTCAGAGCAGAAATTCAGTTTCATACATCTACCGCTGATAATTGATATTCAAATCACAAACTTTCGATTTGAGTTTAAAAAATTGAAGTAGTCCTCTTTCTTCAAGCTCAGCTGGTCTCGGAATCGTGGAAAAGGGCCAATTCCTGAGTCAAAGAAACTGTATCTATCCACATACAATTAACGATAAAAAATAAACTCCTGCGAACACTCTTCGTATTTATCTGTCATTGGCATGCGTCTATTCTCATGTATATTTTAAATGCAATATTGTAACCTCCAAACTGATTATATATTTTCGGCGTATGATTTACCTAGCCAGCAAAGACTGCTTTAAACGTGACCTATGGCTTTCAAGAAGTACTGAAATTTTGAAAATTGAACTTAAAGGGATGACTCCTAAGGTTTACCTCACATTGCACCAGGAAATCTTCCATCCACAGCCTAATTAGTTTTTTTAGCTATTAGAAGCACCTCGCAAATTGAAGGTATGCAAACCGCTATAAATACCATTACGCGTAAAAAAAAAACAGTGTGCAAGTCCCACCGTAATTCCTAACCTCCGAGAGGAATGAAGATAACATGAAACGTATTTCACCCTCTCCAAAGATTTAGCGCACCACTTATTAAATATATATTCTCATACAGAAGCCCATGAATGAGCAATTCAATTAAATCTGCAAATCATATCAAGAAATAAATAAACCTAGAAAAACCTTCTCGGCCCTAGATACCTATTCGCTCTCAACTCTCTCCATCCTTGCATAAATATAGCACGGAGATATCCTCTCCTTCATTCCTGACCATATTCATTGTTGCCACCCACTCGATGTTGAATCTTCGCTAGTTCCCCCTCTGTCTCTTTTCCATGCCCACACGAATCGACGGGCATTCCCGCAGCGTTCCCCAGCCCGTGGCCGGTGAGAGGGAGGGGGGGAGGCGGGTGACGTTGGATATGGGAAAGCATTAGGCAGATTAAAAGCAAGATGAAAATGGAGAGGTGGGGGAGAAGAGTTTGGGGCAGGAGAAGCACGAGTAGGACAGAGGTAAACCAATCATTGAAGAGGAAGCTGAATTTTTGTTTGGGACTCCTCTCCCATTGCTACCCATCCTCCTTAACTCGAGACTTGGATTAGGCTCCTCTTCATTTTGTAAAATTATGTTTTAAATGTTTTCAGCATGAACTTCCTCCCTCGTTTCCCAGAATGGTATTTTTCCCGTTACCAATACGGTATCTCAAGGCTCCCTTGCAGGTTTATTTCTCTTGCTCTTAATCCATCGTGCAAAGCGTTCGTATGGATTATATGAAGCTATATTTTTATAAGAACTATAAAAAATATCTAGGTTTAAATAATAAAATAAATTTTAGCATAGCAATCATCATCTATATTAAGGATACCGCGGAGTCGTTCAAACGAAGCTCTCCGGTTCTCCCTGAATTACTCCGCGTCAATTCCAAGCCTAACTTGATTGACTCAACACTGTCATGAGGCTGATAGTTTCTTCATATTATTTATTTGACATTACCATTAACGATGTCCATTGACGAAGATTCATAGCTCCGTCCATTCACTCTTTCATAGCTTTTCAAGAAAACATAATTTCATACCTAGCAATCCGAAAGGGCTCACACCTTTTTGCCTATTGGTGTAGTTTCAAGGTTTAGGTGTGAAAAGGAGAAAGAGATGAAAAATTTAGTGCTTTCCTCGGCCATCGTTCTCAGGGCTGTGAATGCCGAGTGAGATTTTTCCTTGGTTATGTACAGTCTTACTCGTGGTCAGGTGAATGCTGATTGGCTGTCATCAGCGGCGCGCTCTGATTGGCTGGCGTGTTGGTGATGATTTTGCCTACCCATTTTGACTGTTTTGAGCAAAGATACCCAAGTGTTGCTCAATGCATATCCGGAATCTCTATTGAGTGTGTTTTTGGTCACTCTAATTTCAATTGACTCTTTGATAAGCCGAACCCAAAAAAACATTTGTTCGGCAGAACATCTTAGTGTCAGGCATTGCATTTTTATTCGTTGCCAGCTAAATTGGTGTGAATCCTCCTGTCTATGAGTGTTTCGTGGTTTACGCTTCAAAACAGAGAAACAATGCGCACTTTCGGGGAGTGTTGCGAAGGCTGAAAAATAAAAATGGAGGAAGAGTTCTCCGTTTTGCAGCCGGGTCCAAGGGTTTTTCTGCACCGACGTTTCGAAGGCTAAGTCTGCCATCGTCTTCAGGGTGAATGTGGGAAATTTCGGTGCAGAAAAACCCTTGGACCCGGCTGGAAACCCGAGCACTCTTCCTCCAGTCCATTCGCCGGGAAAACCTTAGATCCTTCATGAAAAATAAGAAGGTGCACTTGAGGGGGTGGGGGGCGCGGTTGTGGGAACGGGAGCGAGGGGGAGACGGCACACGGTGAGGCAGGCCATGGATCGAGGAATTTGGTGACGTAACCCGAGAATCAAGCGCGAACATTTCCCCCCCCCCCTCTCGACGTGGCGCTGGGAGGGTTGAGGCACGAGGGTGGAGAGCAGAGGCACTGCCAAGTATAGGGATGAGATTCGTTCAAGACGAGTGACTGGAGACATAAAGAGCGAGATTCACGTTTAGAGAAGTGAGCCATACGCTCCAGAAACTCCATTTTTTTCTGCGTTAGTGGTCGAAGATGATTAAAAAAACATACCTTCCACAGCCATCGTGGCTGCACCGAAGACTGATTTTGAATGCTTTCGTGAGAAAACCGAGTGCACGTGTTAGCGTTCATGGAATGGTTTGAATATTCATCAATCATTTCGCCCTAAATAAAATATTGAGTATCAATACCTAAAGCAAAGAGAGAAATTATTACGGTGTGACTTATAATAAATATGATGGGCAAGAAGTAGTTAATCTGTATTAATTTTCCTAGGTTAATAAAGGAAAATATATTGATTTCCCATTGATGCTGGTAAAATATTTTGTAAATATATATATAAAAAAACAATGAAAGCTTAACCTGATGTATAGTTCAATAACGAAAGAATTTTTTGAAAAAAGTTGAGCACAATCAGTTAGCAATACAGCCTGAAAATAATAAGTCAAGGCATTTAAGAAAATGATAAAACATACGATAAAGCTACAGGCCTTCAGATAAATGAACTTCTCCCACTAAAATCTTCATGAAAGCTTGCACGTGAATTAGGCCAATAGATATTATTGTTATCTTTATTTCCCTTGCTTCAGGAGAATAGAGGGAGAAAATTAAGAGTAAACAAAGTATGACATAGCTAAGTACAAAATCGCAGCTACACCTTGAGTATACCTTTGAAATGGTCGACAACCACAAATAAGAATGTAAAGAAACCGTTAAGACAAAGAGCGATGATATTACTTGAGAGAAGTTGAGGTACCTTTGAAAAAAATAAAACTTGAAAGAGTGCAAGAGTCTTTTCCCTCCACATTATTCAGCATGCGGAGAGAGCATAATCCCCAGCGGCATAAGTGCAAAGAAATTATTTCGTGGGGGAGGGCAGACGAGAAAAAAAATAGACCAAAAGCTTTCAAGAAAGGAAGAAATGCATTAAGGGAGAAGGGGTTGGGATATTGTGAACCACACAATGGATCAACCTTTGAAGAAGGCTCACTCACACCGTACCTCACCCCCATATGTCGCCGTGGAAGGGGGAACGGGGTATTGCTGGTGAGAAGAGAAACCACCCGTGCAAGGTAGAAGAACAAAAGCGAAGATCTGAGATAACACATAAGTAGTATGAAAGAGGATGCCACATTATTCCTTATTAACTTCCTAAATCACGAACGTGTTTTTAAGACGGATTGGGGTGCTAGAAAATCGTAAGTGCCCCAAGACAGGAAAATGGGGCAAAAAAAAAGGACAGAGTTTATATAGATCGAAATAGCAGGTAAATATGAGTGGCAACTGGCGAGAAGAAAATTTTTTAATATTTAAATTGATTTTTTCCATTGAGTCACAATGAACTTGGCGATATAAAATTGTTTTCACCTTCATAAAAACAAGAATTTATAATAACAGAGTTAACAAATAAATAAGAAACTTCAGGGTAAATCAAATTTTTGCCTTAAATTTTTATATAAGATTATTATTTATTATATAAATATTTATTATTATAATTATGATTATATTTATGAATTTAGAATATTATTTAGCTCTTATTCATTTTCCTCCGAATACGTATCGCTGGTAACCCTTATGGCGATTTTAGAAGCAATTCTTACCATACACTCACCTTGGATCTTAAATGTCATATGTTACGATAAAGGCTTGAAATTTCAACTTCATTGTACCCAGAGGTGGTAGGAGCGATGGAGAATAGGTGGCCAAGGGTATGAGAGACGGAACTATATCATCCATGGTAAGGACGGATGGACACTAAAGAAAGAGAAGAACAGGGCAGGAATCTGCGCCGAAAAATGGGGTGGATTTTGACATGGAATGGAGTTGTTTCCGTGGATAGCAGCAAGGGGATATAGGTACCCGAGCGCAGAATGCGAGCAGAGGGAGGGAGAAACTGTGTTTGACGGAGAGGAGTCGGATCTTGAATTTCAATGAGCCAGGAGCAGGGCACGAGGGAGGGATCGTTGCTTTAAGACGTAACGGAGTGAAACGGAGCAGGGGAGGCCAGAGGAAAGGACAGTGAAGTCTGGCGTTTAACTCTAACCACTTTCGTCCATTCCCTTGAGGCTCGTGACACGCTGGAAGAACTCACTTCGTTCTTTACGGCACTTTTATTAGAAGGCATTTCTTTCAGCTTTATAACATCCAGCAGAAAAATGTTTTCTATTGCTACGACCAACAGTGATATAAAATATATGATGTAAAGACGTAGGGTAGAGAGATAATCACGATTTAGGCGAAATAAAATACTTCTCAATTGATATTTTTATAGTATAAGTAAATCGGTAGTCAATCCAGATAAAAGACACGACCTCTATTAGATCAACAAGCAATGCATGCATTTCAGCAATATCTAATGCGGCTTGATGAGCAAATTCTTCTGTGTGCAATGATAAATTTGTTCATCAGACACTAACTTGTGCTTACTATTTCAACTTAACTAAGAGAATGAAAGTATTAATATTTTGAATAACGGCTCTTTCAATATTCAAGCTAAATTTTCTTTTTTTCTTTGATGAAATATATTGAAACATACAATTAGAATCCCATCGTCATTTAAAATGTCAATGCCAATTAGCCACAACTACACTCATTATCACCAAGTTCGAGTAAAACATGATATTTCATTAAAACCTCTTACGGAAAATAATGAGAAAAATAATTAAGGAACCAAATTCATTTCTTTTCAACTCCAACTTTCTCTTTAAATCTACAAATAAGGAAAAAAACTGTTCATAGCACTTTTATAATCAATCGTGTGGAATTTCTCTCTCATTCAAGTCATTTTCTCAATAATTAAATGCCCGAATAACACCACGAATATCTACTCAACTCGTAGAATATTTTAATGCTTACATAATAAATTTTTTTCAAATATACAATATGGTAGACACATTCGGTAACACTGTTATTCCTCCGCTGATATGCAGCGATATGATCATTAACAAAGACATGTAGCTATACCTATTCCACTTGATCCAGTTGAGACGCATTAATTGAATACCTCACTTTGAGGAGTAATTCTAGATGCACAGTATTGTGCTCAAGGCGCAGTAGCTACAGTGCTAATTAGGTAATGCAAGCGAGTACTCGATGGTAACAGACCTAAGACGATATCTGAGTCAAAGAAAATAAATTTCAAGACTTTGTTGATTGTTTAATATGATCAGAATGGCTTACATCTGTGCATTAAAATTAATAACCGTAAAAATACCGAGGGTATAGAGAGGTACCAAGGACTAAATGGAAAAGGACATAACTGTACCAAAATATTGAAGTAACCTCCAATTCCTCTAGCGCCTTGTTGATACGTATTAACTCCTTCACATCCCAATGGGCAATAATTCTAGTTTCGACTGCACAGAAGGCGCGCTAGCTATGGCAGTAATTCCGTAATTCCAGCAAAGGATACCATGGAAACAGACTGCTTTAAACATTAACCGCCTCTCACCTCGCATCGCTCCCTGAATAAATGAACTTCTGACGCTGGACAAATACGATTCCCGGAGCGCAAATCCGAAATCACTTCCTTAGTGCGAGAGAGATAAGCGAACGGGAGATGACACAAGAGGCTGGAGAAGCGGAGAGAAAGGACCCGAGAGGAGGAGAAGGAGCAACTGCCTTACTCGCATAATCCGATCACCTAATCAGCGGCCCTCACTCATGCGCATTAATGGCATCCGACAAGGATATATAAGGCACATCCCATCCCCGACTCGTGGATACATTCCGACGGAGACAATTCCAGAACCGTGGAGACCAACTGTGGAGACGGAATTTCCTCAGCCTCTTCCTCGCTCAACATGAATAGACAAGCCGAGGAGGCGGGCGGGCTGAAGTGGGCGTAGCTGTGAGAGTTTTCGGTAGGTGCGGGAGGATGACCGGGAGGCGGCGACGAAGTGCGGGTGTGGGTGGAGGCAGAGGTGCCTGCTCCCCGCTTGATAAATGCAGGGGGCTGAACCATGTTGACTCCCGAAGACCTGGAGCCGCTAGGCCATTTAACATAGTGGTGCGGATCGGTAAAGAGGGTTCCTCCTGGGTAGAGAGAGGGAAGTAGATAGGAGGAGGATAGCAGACGCGGCCGATACTGCGGCCCCGGGCATCTGCTTCACCCACCCCACACCCCGGGGAGATAGCGACGAAGGGAAAGGGATGTGCGATAATTTGTTAAAACATTCCCTCACGGGGAGCAAATACGATAAGTTAAACAAAAACCGGGTCCGTAGGCGAGAGAGTCGGGAGTGGCGAAACCTGATTAGAATGTTTTTATTTATCTAGGTTGGGGAGTAGGAGGGAGAGAGAGAGAGGATTGTCCTGAGTAAGCAAGCGATGACGCGATGATAATAATCGGTTATGATCGAAGAAAATGACATTTTCGCATCGTGTTTATTTTTGCCTTTATGGCTGCACGATGCAGACCTGATAAGTGGCGATGGTTTGCGTGCACCTGACCAAAGGGGTGAGTGCTAAGTTCAATTTAGTGCCTCGAGTGTGTAGGGCGCTTTGCGAGAGTATCCGAAGCTCGAATTTCCCATGTCCCCGATGGCTCCGGCATTTATTCCGCGTCAATAGTGTGTAACAAAAGCTTTTAGCGCTTCGAAACATTCTTCCCGGCAATAGAAATTTTTGAAGCTGAAATCCGTCGCATTCATCGGAATAACATGCGGTTGCATTTCGGAAACACTATACATTATTTATATTTATTACGTGTGCCCACATATTACGACACATACCATTTCGTGAATTACGAGCGGTTAAACATCAGCAATGAAAAGAAAGCCCAAATAGAGAGAAATGAGAAGCACCTAACAAAAGAGTAGCTGCCTAATTTTTCTGTAAAGCTCGTTATGATTTAAGGCAATTTATAGACTGACATATATCTATGCCAGAAAAAACTACTGCAAGTCCTAAAGAGCCTTAAACAGGTGTCTTCTTTGTTTTAACGTATCCCTGCGGGTAACTATTTTGAATGAATGGATACAATCCACTATCAAAATGAATAGGGATTCAACTATGAATCAAAAATATTTTAAATCCATTTGAAGTGTTCTACGCATACATAACTCATGTATATACGGCCTTGAAAATTTTCAAATGTAATTCCAATTACATTATTCGATTCAAAGCGTCATTCTACTCATCAAAATTTATTAGAATTACTTTCGACTGGAATACGTCAGAAGGATCACTATAGAAACTGTTGTAAACGGCAAAACTGGACGCGGTACAACCGAGAAAATGGAAATCCATAATTCACTCCGCGGAAACTTGAGAAGCAATGTTTTTTTATTTTCAAATTTGTTTGTACTAAAATACCATGAAATTTCACTCTTAGTTCAAAATTTTAGCAGTGAAAATAAGAAAAAATTATTTGCTATCAATGACTAAATATCGTCCGAAATTAAATATTTACGCCATGTGTATAGTTAGAATGGAGAGCTGGTTATTGTAGAAAACAATAGTTTTTGACAAAAAAGATAAAGAAAATGGAAACGAAATAAACTGAGGCAATTAGGACGCGTAGATGTAAAAATTCGCGTCTGCAGGGAGCGTAGGCACATAAAACAATGTCATACCAAGACGAAAAAAGACTAAATGATTGCCTTCTCGCAGGATTGTCAATACAAACTAGGGAGGGAAGAGCCGGATAATACACTCTTATGAGACGACACGGCGGTGGGATGGACCGAACTGCTTCGACGGCGGATGAACTAACAAGCAAGCGTGAGGGATGACTACAAAGCCCTCCATTCACCCCACGAGGGAAGGAAAGTAATATTGGAAGGAAACAGAATAAGATAGGGAGAGAAAGAGAGAGAGAAGGAGCGATAGTAGAGGCGAATAAGGGTGATAGGTGGAAAGCCAGTTCGAGAGGAGATGGATGGATAGGAAAAAAATAAGAGAGAGACAATACAAGCTTCGAAGGAGAGGATGAAAACACGAAGAGTACGTCAAGGATGGCCAGTTTGAGAGGTAGTGAGAAGACAGCGGACCAGTGATAGGATTACGGGGCGAAATGGGGAGTTCAAGGGGCATATATGTATTTGACCATCGGAAGGAAATGGGGATCGACGGGAGAGGCCGCCGTTGGGGAGGCGTTGGGCGAAAATTGGAAGATGGACTGATGGATATTGAGAGAAAGAGAAGAGGGAATGAAACGGATTATATACGCCCCCTCCAGAGACAACGGCTTCTCCGAGAGGATTTCTCTCTCTGTCGTGCACGAGTGCGTGCGTATCGGAGCACCGTGTCAAGGGAGTGCCGTCAATGAGACACTGGGGCGAGAAAATCACGAAGCAATAAAGAGAGATCCAAGAGGAGTATTTCAAACGACAAGTCATAAGCAAACAACAGCCTACCGTAGAAATGAGGTAAAGACTATCACACGTAACAAGGGATATATATATGAAAAAAATCAAAATCCAATGCATCACAAATGATAAATGCAATGTGCCAGGAATTTTATGACTGGAAAATAAATATTCACATATCCACTCAGAGATGAGTTTCAAGAAGAGACTGGGGTTTCTCGAAAAGATGCTTATGATTACACGACAGTGGAAAAAAACAAGGAGCTTTCAGAGTTGGTAATAAATCTAAGACTATCTCGCCATTATTTAACTCTTACTACTGCTCAAAACGTTGGGCCGACAAATTCGTCCCACATTCATCCGGAAAGTATCATTTTTTACAATGAATGATTTCCGTTATACTGTATAAACTCATGTGCTACCGTAAAAGTTCCTATAATTATAGCTAACTAGGTGGTATCCTCCTTGCAAGTACCCAATCATCTTTATTTCTTAAGAAGCTTTCTTCATCGATTCGCCTGATCGTAGGATACGATTTCTACTTTGAGCTTAATTAGACGAGAAATAACCCTTACACTAAAGCAAGGAAAAATTCACAACAGCAACGGCTTCTTCATTAATTTTTTCTTGATAAGGCCACCTAAGTTTCAAAATATAAAACTTGTATAAAGAAAAGTAAAAGCAAAACTGTACTGATAGATTTATAAAGATGACAATTGGCATTCCAAATAATGACACTCAACATCTGTCAGAAAAGGTTGTAAAATGTATTCTTAGCTCAACAAACAAGCATAGTTACAGTGAATTATCAAGTTTCGTTTCTGCGTAAAATATATTAATAAGTAAATTCTATAAACTTTAGTCTTCACTGTAACTTGGAAAATACCCTAAAAAACCGTTTATTCCACTTCAAACATCTGATAAAATGCGAGCGCTATGAAACGAAAGTTTACGAGGGTTTTGGCGTGCATCGCAAAAGGTTTGGGAGAGAGATGGATGGTGGGTCAGGAAGGCAAAAGATTGGAGCAGCAGCGAAGTCAGCAGAGGAAGCGAGTGAAAAACGGCATTCGGAGTGAATGCGAGATGAAATAGACAGCGGAGAGATAAAAAAAAATATCACCACCGGAGACAAAGAGGCGAAGGCATGGGGCAACGATTAGGCCGAAAGAATGAAATGAGAAAAGACCCGAATACGAATGGGGCGGAATGAACGGCGGAGAGAATGAGATGAAGTCAAGAGATGAAAGAATGGAGAATTATGGGAAGGAGGAGGAGGCTGGTGGGAGGGGACCGATAAGAATTCGGAGAACGAATGCGAAGAGATATACTACGGTCGCATTACAACATTCCAGGAGTTCGGGTCTGCTATTTCAGCGAGCCACGAGGTAAAGCAAATATTTTTATGCAGTTACCTACCCATTTACATGCATGAATTAAATATGCACGGTAAGGCTGATATAAAATACGCTTCAAAATTAATGGAGTTCGAACAGCACTTCGTTTTATCTCATTTAGGAGATAACTAACAGCTCATACAGAGTAGAATGGCTTGCGGCTGGCAGTTTTAATTTCCTCCCTCCCAAAATTCATGCAGTCTTAAACTATTGCTGCGAAAACGATAGAAGTTTAATATCTAATATTAAAAAAGACGCATAAAGAGTTTTATTTTTTTTCTAAAACTTGTAGATATAAATAAAGGCTCCCTTTTTTAATTAAATAGACACTTTCCCGCCCCTTAATACAGGAAGGTAGACAAAGGAAATTCTCAGCTGAAAAAAGTGAAACAGATGATAATAGAGGAGAACAACAAAATTGTGAAAGTATTAGCGAAAAAAGAAACCTGAGTGAGTGGAGAGCTTTACCAAACCTATCCTACGATTTTTGACCAATTATGACGAAAATAATTAGCTTTAAATACAACTCGAGTCAAACCAAAGATTACAACGCACATTTAAGGATTTATAAGTAAAGTAATGAGATATTTAATATTTTACGGACACAAAGTTAAATTTACATTTTACGAGAATGAACTACTTTGATAATCCATACCCTTTAGTAAAAAAATAAAACAAAAACCAAATCAGCCCGTGAACTGAAAATTAACCTTCACGGAGGATTCCCGCCTGGTGGCATTATCATAATAATCACATCACCACCTCTCCGATATTATAATCTCTCGAGACGAGGGTCTGCGGTGCGTCCACGCTGCCCTCTCTCCCTTCAAACCCAACCTGGTAAGCCATTCTTCAGGCGCGTTATTACCTCGAGAAGCGCTTCCTTTTTAAAACCCCCTTCCTCTCCTCCTATCACCGCTCTTTTGAAGCCGTATCTCACCATCCAGAATACCCGGGGATGGAAAATTTTTAGCCTAATGGATCTTCTATATTTATGTGCTCCGGAAGGGAGATGAACCGGTCAGCCCTTAAAGCAAACGCGTGCGATGAGGAGGATGAGAGGGGGATGAGAGGGGGTGTGTTAGAGGGGGATAGTTGCAGGAAAGGAGGGGGAGGGGAGGGGAGGGAGGGAGGTAAAGGAAAGAGGAATAGATAGGGAAAGAGAGGAGGGGAGAGGAAAAGGTTCTTTTCCGAGGATTAAAAATATAAAAATTTCTGAAAAAATGGTCGGGGAGTGTCGTAGGAGGAGATGTCGGAGGAATACGGGGGTCAGTTGCAGGACCAGAGATGGGTAAGCATGGACCACACGAGAATCGGGCGGAGGAAGTGGTTATTAAGGGGGTACTCCACCTCGGCGAAAAGTGTTGCCGTTGTGCATCACAATTTCTCTTATCGTAGCTATTTCTCGACACCAGGGACATTTCAGTTGTCAAAATATTCTATTGAAAAGGATATATAATTTCAGCCATAGCTTGAAATTTTCTATTCAACATTTGATTCTGAGGAATAATAGACAACAATAACGTTTACTCCATTTTTCGACATACCTTCATTTAATTTTTGGCAAAAAATAGAAAGAGAGTATAAATAATGCGATGACTATAAATATAAGTCTTTCATCTTAGAATGAAAACATTGTGCATTTCTACAACCATCACAATGACGCGAACACATCTGGACAACACGAACCCATTTTCTGATTTTTTTCACAAGATGTTTCCGCCTTGTGAAGAATAAAAATACTCCAAATAAATGTTCGAATCATACATCATTTTACTGCTACAGTATGGAGTACAAATACCTAGTTTGTGGAATCCTTCACGAAACGTTTCCGCTTTGAGAAGAAAAATAAGTAATAATTATTATTCTATCAATTCGCACCTTGTATCTAATTTAGCTCAACTTCGAAGATTTTCGGAGATGAGCGCTTGCAAGGGTGTTCATAATGTAAATGCCTAGGTAAATGTCCTCCGTAAACTAAATACATGCTGCTCGATTGAGAGTTAACGTAATTTTTGTCATTAAGAGTCTTTGAAGTGACATGTGATAATTAGAGTTTAATACGCTTAGTATCTGGATCAAAGACAGACGACAAATGACAAGAATAGTATAGCGAGCGTTATGCTTACCACCGAGGAGGTGGGAACAAGAGTGAGTTAGTCTGGACCAGTAAAGGAGGAAAGCGAAACGTGAGGAGTAATCGGCGTGAATATTGGAAGGGGGAACTTGCGAAAGTGAGTGGGAGGGTAGAGTGGGGGGTGGAGGGGAGGAGTACGATGGAGGGGTGAAAAGGATCGCGAAGACTCGGATACAGCGCGGGGAAGAGGAGGAGAAAAATAATACGAAAAAAATGCACGGGATTGGAAAGTGGTGGTTACGGAAATATGAGAGGAGAGTCTGGATATGAGGATGGGGCTTAAGTGGAAATATAATGGATGCAAGGAGAATATTTCTGCGGAGAGCGTTGGGCAATTTATAGCGCCATAAACGAAACTGCTTACGCGTTTGGTTGGCGTAGAAATTAACTCGAGAAGAAACGGAAGGGTACGTGGTGGTGGACGCAACGGAGATTCCGCCCCAACTGCCTGATGCGCCGCCTTTATATTTCGCGCTGGAGATGAAGATGTTTTATGCCTCCCTCCGGAGAGGGAAACTTATACTGATTAAATAAGGCGTAAAATTCGTGCAAAGCAATGATTTCTCGGCGTGAAATGATTTAAAATGTATGGTTATGGCGTTATTCGATACGAAAATGTGAGCTAAGATGTAGAGCCACGAGAGCTTGGAGACTAATTTCGTGGAAGATAAAGTGAACAAATCAACTCGGATGAATTCATTTCTTATCGTATGAGGAAATGTAAATTGCATTTATTTCCCGTTTTACGATAGAGAAAGAAATATTCTTGCCATTAGCCATTCATAACCCAATGTTTCTTCGAAGCTACATCAAAAATGTATTCAATTTCAGCTCTATTTATATAAAATATCTAAACTACATATTATATTGTGGTGTATAGTTAAATGACAAAATATTTAGCTGTCACGATAACTATGATTGAGTGCAAAATTTCAAGCAATTTATGATTTTAAATCTTGAAATTTGATTTCTCCCAGAAGCTGCCCTGAGTTAGAAAGGGCTAAGACGCATAACATGAACTCACTTATTACATCTTAACGTATTTATGTATAGGTGAAATAATGTTTATGTTTATGTCACTTTAAAGACTGTTAATATCAAAAGTTACGTCGACTCTCAATCGAGCTGCATGAGAGCACAATAGTGAGTAAGTTTAGACCAGTAAGGGAGGAAAGCAAAACGTTTTAGTACATGAAAATTACGGAGGAGGAACCGAGGAATTCACATTAAAAACACACTTGCAAGTGGCTCATCTCCAAAAACTTCGACGTTGAGCTGAATTAGATAAAAGGAGCATGGTGCGAATTGATGAAATTCAGTGAAGCATACGGCATTTTATGAAAAACGTAGAATTCCAGTCGGCAGTGAGAGATCAGTGATAGATGGGGAACGAAAGAGAATAAAAGAACATAAACTCGTGAAAACGAGAGCGAGGAGAATCTTAGAGAGAAATTAAATCAACAGAGGAAGATAAGCAGTCACTCGTCGTAAACCAATGGAAAATACTGTATCCTGAAATTGGTATCAGTGACTTCAGCCTTTCCCCAGAATCCTGAAATATTCATTCGCTATTATTTATAAATAAAATATATGGACGCCACCATAGGAGCAGGGCGGAGATCATAAACTAAGCCACGTCTTCTTCTCGTTGTATCCCATAAGAACACAAAAAATAACAGTGCTGTTCCCCAAAAAAAACGTGCGTTGTCATAAATTGCGGCGATTTCTTTATGTATTCGACCGGCATGAACCCAGGTATCCCAGAAGGAAAAATCTCCAATGCTTTCAGAAACAATAGCAACAACATATATCTATCTCTTCGAGGCATAACGCTCCAAATCCTTCAAGATTGATCGAAAGTATTTTTTTCGGTATGTACGAAGAATTAATGCGAGAAGGTATCGGTGAATATAGGGAGATGAGCAAGGAATACATTTTTTTAAACCAGAAAGAGAATGAGATAACTGAAATGACTGGTTTTAAGGCTAGTAATTATAAATTGATAAATTATTTAAAAAACACGTTTGTTTCCAATATCAGCCAAAAGTACTGAAAAGTAACTTTGTTACTCGAAGATAAATTACACAGGAGTGTAGTTGGAATTGATTGGCGAAGGAATGCAAAGTAATATAAATATCAAAAACCTAATCACCACACCAGCTATTTTCTACGAAAGATGAAAAGCTTTTTTACTTTTTAGTGAATTTTATACTGTTTTTAGAAAAAGCGTGTTTATTTTAAAATTTTATTTTCTACTTTTTAGTGAATCATGTAATTGCTTAAACCATAGCCATTACAGAAATTTCTGCCTACGATTACCTTGCTAACACCATCTATTAAGGACATTTTAAACGACTTTTCACGTGGAAATTTGGTTAATTGAAGCACAATGGAAGACAATTTCAAATGTTTGATGATTAGATGTTGTATTGTCATCAAAAGCAAACCGGCGCGCAAAATTTCAAGCCGATACGAACATGGAAAGTAGGTTAAAATCAGTTTATGTTTCTATCGATAAGATTGACAAACAGACGACGCAAGTTAAGAAAAAGCGCGTAAAAGTCCTCCCCCTGGTGTAAATTGAAATAGAAGAAGAGTAGGAGACAATGTTAGCACGATAAAAAGAGCAAGGAAAGGAATAAAGATGAAGGAAGGTGATGAAGGATGATGAAGGAAGAATGAAGGGAAGGAGAAAATGAGGATGATACAGAATTGCGAGTGCAAGTAGTTCAGAAGTTTAGACTCTATACCTTTACCCCTATTCTCTTCATTCTTTAAGAACATTTTGATAGTGTTATTTTCTGACTTTAAACGCTTGTGAAGGTGTTTAAGGACACCTTATTTTAGTACCCATAATTCACTTCGAGTTAGAGAGAAATGGATAAAGAGTGGTGGACCAAGACAACACGACAAAGGGAGTGAGGGGAAAATATGAGACTAGAATAGAAAGAGAGGAGAGGGATAGGTAGAAAATATGGTGGAGAAAAAGAGAGCTGCGAATGTATGTATAACAGAGGTTTTGGGTTTATTTTAAGCTCATTCTGACACAGATATTTTCTGAATTTCAGCACTTGCGAAGGTGCTATAGGACTTTTTATCTTACTATCCATAATTCACTTCCGGAGAGAGAGAAAAGTATGAAGAGTGGCGGACTAAGGTAACGTGGCAAAGAGAGGGAAGGATGGGAATAGAATAGAAAACGGGGAGAAGGATAGGGGGAGAATGAGAGAGAGAGAAAGGGAGGGAGAGGTGGGAATGTAGTAGAGGGGCCATTTTCCTCCTCTGGGGTGGCATGGGAAAAAACAGCAGCTGCCGGATTCGCCTTTGCCCGGCCTAAATCTTCGCCCCTAGAACCACTCCACCCGCCGAAATCGCCCCAGCCCCACTCTACAGGGACGGTCCTCTCCTCCAGCGTTCAAAGCTGCCCTAACCCCATCCCCCAACTTCATCTCCTCGGCCCGGCAAACTCTAACACCCTTCCTTACCCTCTTCTGTCAACCTCCGTAACTCGTGTCCTCCTCGGCCACAAGGACCTTCTTCCCAATCTCCCGAAAACCCTTTTTCGGGGGCAGTTCCTCCCACCATCGGCGGCGGCGGCCCTCGGTCCGCTGTCGGACCGATAGCCACCCGAACTCGGGTCTCTCTTCACATTACAAGCTCTAGTTGCAATTTTAGAGCGATAATGTTCCATACCCGACCTATGAACGATTTCTTAGTTGTTAAGGTGGAGTCATGCACGTAGGAGACGGGTTAGAATCAAAACTTATTGAGGAATCCTCGTGCTGACTGTGATGACTCACACCCTGCTTTAGCCCAAGGGTTGGTAAAATCGGTGAGGGTAGTGCACAAAACCCCAGATTAAGCTACAGGGGAAAAATAACAAACAATCAGGATTGGGTTATTCCTTTTCCATGTGCAAACCCGCACTTCGAGGAGTTTTTTTGTGGAGATTTTGAAGGTTTCATCCAGGATTTTAACCCGGGACTCTTCGGACCAAGGCCTCCACCCGATCAGCCATTAATATCCGCAAGTTTGTTCAGAGGTTAAGAAATGTAATTTTGATGACACCCGACATATAACAAGGCCCATTTCAGTGAGTAAATAGATTCAAATAGCATAAAGAAAATCGGAATTATTCATTTGAAATTCTAATCTGGAAACAAAATTTAAAATACAAGGCAAACTCGACACAAGGTAAATCCGAGCATATAAATTCGTGCTAACCCTAATGTAAAACCAAAACTCCTATAAGAAGATTAAATCTATGAGTTCAGAACCTTATTTTTTAAATGGAACTATTTTTAAAATTTCGAATATATTAACTCTATATAACTAATAACGCTGAAAAACAGAGGGTAATTAATTCACCACATTAAGATGGTGAGGAATTTTTCAATAAGTTTACTTACATACGAGCACGAGGGGCGGGGTTAGCCATATCATGACACTTACCTGAAAAGAAAAAGATCACATATTATAATCTCATTCGAGGAATAAAAAAATAGCTCTGAATCCACATTCACAATCAAAAAATAGCAGGCAACGAAATTTACTCTAATAAAGTCAACTCTTCTTGTAATAATAGTGATGGAATGGCCTCACCATCAAAACCATTGACGTAGGTGCTACAAAATTCACTTTTTTAAATAATAACTCCACTCAACCTCTTAAAACGTTGGGTGAATTGGCCAATCAAAGGCGATAAGGCAACATGCAACTGTGTACAAAATTAGGGCTACTTTTGTGACATGCTAAGTAAGCTAAAGTATGCCCTTTTTTAGTTTGTTTAAAGTAAATTATATATTTATACATGATTTTATGACCAAATAAATACGAAAAAGATGACGTCAGGGTTTAGGGTTTATGGTACCTTATACAGAGAATTTCTACATCACTCAGAACGCAATTTTCGTAAAGCACCATACGTACGATATCACAAATGTAGGCTAGCTTGCCACCTAAAACATAAATATCTGTTCATTTCCCGGCGAATAATATAGGTGAAGATCTCTCACATTTCATTCCAGACTCCTTTAGGAAGGAGAGATGGAAAACCTCACCCAGTGTGAAACGCGAGATATCTTAACCAACTTAATTAATTAAAAAAAAAATAGATACTCGTAATTCCACCAATATACCCTCAAATATCCCACCATCCTTTCAATAAAGATTTTAATGCTTAAGATACATGATAAAAATGCAACCAAAACCAGAGAAAAATATACGCATGAAATACGACTGGAACCACGGTAAATTCAACCAGCCTTCCAACATATCACTTCTTGCTACTTCTTGCTAAACCTTATTAATTAAATAAACTAATTTTAGAACTTAAAAATGCTCACTTAAAATTCAAGGGCCAACTGAAAATAACCACGGTATTAGCCCTTAGATTAAAAATTTACCACAACCCTTATTATCCCCCGAAACACTTGCTAATGCCCCAATAAACGGAATCTCCCGAGAGCAGCTTTTATTTAACACCTTCATTTCACCCCCAGTCGAAGTTTGTACCTATATTTCTGGACTTATTATGGCGTGCCCTTTACGCTGGGAACAACGCGACGCCTGCCTAATTATGGAGCCCAGGGTCCATCACTCCACGCCACGGCGGCTTATAAGGTCCGGCGCTCAGCGGGACAGGGCTAAAACCTCGACCCGGATTCTCGACGTCCTTCGATTCACGGGTGAATAATGACCAAGGAGAGGAGTTCGGTGTGGTCGGGTTAGGAAAGGGCGTCTCCGCTAGCCAAAAAAAACAGCATCGCACCGTAGGAGAGAACTAAGGTGACGGTTTCGGGAGACCCGGGTCCTTTTTGTGCGCGGCCGCCGACACAGTAGGACAAGGAGGACGCCTCCCGACGAGGTGACGGCCATCAGAATTTCTTACACGCCCCGTAATTGATTCGAGTTACGGTTGAGAGCATCGGCGACTATCCCGCACCACGTGCATCAGTGTGCTCGTCTTGATCTCCCGAGTGAAGGGACGATTTGTGAGGGCTATTGGGGAAGTGTGTGGGGCCTCATTATCAAACGCGAAGGGCCGGTGGCACTGGACGAAGTTCACTCGCACAGTGATTCGACTTGACGGTTGGGCAGTAAAGTTGAGGGCAGAGCTCACTCCAGTAGACCACAAGCGTGTAAACGCTCAAACCACGAGTGATAAAAAAGAGAATACTGAAGTCGGCCTCTAAACGTGTTGTCACCCACCGCGCATTTAAATAAGTTTACAAATCCACCACTCGCGTCGCTGACGAACAAATTGATCCGAGTTTCATGGGAAGATGAGGTATAATAGGTGGTGTTAACCGAAATTTACATTCATGGCGATGTCATTTATCAAATTCATAACTTTTAAATGCTCGCAATTGCAAACTTTATAATGCAAAATATTGAAAAAAGTGGATCGAAGTGCACTTATTACAGTGCCGCGGACATTTTAGATAACCGATTAAAATGCTACCGAAGCGGCAACAGAAATCAGCCTTCTATGGGATGGAATTGGGCCTCCTCTATGCAATCCCCTTGACTCAAACATTAAGGTTAGTCGGCCAGTTCTTTTCCCAGAAAATCTCGTATGGTTTTTGGTTGTGCCATTCAAATAAATCAGCGAGATTTGAACCCTAATCCCTCCGTTAAGACGACAGGTGCTCCACTTAATGAGGTACCAAGCACCTCCTTAGGTAGACTTAAGAGGAGCTATTAGGGGAGACTATCGTATCTCTAAGTAATTCCTCAGAGGATACACATGGTAATGATTAACATTTTTTCATTTTTTCTACTTTTCCACTTAATAAACACAGGACTCAGTGTTGTGGATATTTTTCAGATTTATTATTTCTTCTAGCAAGAAATTTTTCATGTTCCACAAATTAAATTATTTCTCGGGATTTTTGCCTTGCGATTTCGAGAAAACGTAAAAGATAACAATCGCAGAGAACTCCAGCGCTGAATTGCAACAACAAGGTCTTGTCTCGACCACACATCTTCAAGAAAACGAGACGAGGCAAGAACGTTGGAATTGGCTGCAGGATGTAGAGGGAATGTGCAAGGACCAGAGCGTGGACAAGGGTGTGCGTCGAACGAAGGCGACTCAGGCGAACACCCTCGATGGCTTCCGGGAGAAAGAGAGGGACGACTGTATTTGGAGGGGGAGAGGGGGTGCGAATGAAAGGGCCGCATCGGAAGGCCAGAAGGAACTGAAATAAGGGTTCTCGAGGATTCTGAAGGGAGAAAATTCTCGGGGGAAGCAAGGGTGGAATAAAAGGATAGAAGGAGAAGGAAGAAGGGAAGATTGAAGGAGGATAAGAGAGAGGGGGATTTGCGGGGGAATGCCAAGAGGGAGTGAGAGAGAGAAAAAAAAGCCCTCGAGGATTTTGACCACCTTGGAAGAGACAGGCAGAAAAATCAGGATGACAGACGGCTTGGCTGGCGCGTGGGCGAGGCTTTGCTCATGACATATGGGGAGGGATGGACCGAGGCGCAAAAATGCCCGCAGTTATGAATGAGTCCGTTATATTAGACTCCTTAACCGACGGATCAACAAATCAACCTATGCAGTACTACACTTTACAGGGTCTGCATGATATTTATAAAATGAAATAAACCATTCAGATCAACGAATAATCGCCTCAGTAAAATGTTAGCATTTATCCATGTTATAAGGAGGCATGAAAAACCTCTCAATACTAAATAATACAAGGTTTCAAGGCCTAACACTACAGTGCATACGAGCACACTCCAATTGAAAACTACAGCCATTGAAAAGGATTATTATTAATCATTATATAAGTACTTCTCTTATTTGCCAAGGTATATTTCAAAGCTACCACAACCCCAAGAGTTAAGAGTGAAACCGTGATTCCAATTTCACATATGCATACTCCTTGATTTCATGAAATAATCAATAACAGATTTACAGGAAATTGATTCTGTTACAAGAACGTCCCTCTATCCAGTAATAAATGAGCGCTATCTCACCCTTGAGGGCAACTATAGGGCCTAGGTTACAGGCTAGCACGGAGAACCTAATGGGTAAGCATTAATAAAGAATGGAGAGGAATACATCTCAATAGAATGAGGAACTAGAAAGAATCAGGTATATGAATAAATTGGAGAATCTCGTATGCATACGTTAAGTTCGGAAATGGAGAAAAAGAATGGGTGCGAACAAACTGCATGAAGCTAAAAGACCATTGAAAAGAAGCGATTACTAAGAAAATGAAAATACGAGGTAGGCTGCAAGGTAAAAGGTAATGTAAGGCAAAAAAACTCACGAAATAAAGGCAGGAAATTAAATATGCAGATTTTCACCGTTCGTACCAAGCATGGCTGAATTGGTTCCCGGGATGGATGGGAGGGAAACTGAATGGCGAAGGGAGGCATAACATTCAAATGGCCAGTGGGGAGGGGGTGAGCCTAAATCGTCGGGAAAGATGTACTGGAATTTCGGGGCGGAATACGAGCGAGGTGAGGAGGAGAGCTGAGAAGAATGAGAAAAAAGAAATAGGATGGGAAGAAGAAGTAGAAATAAGCGACGTAAGGCCATCAGAGGGCGTGAGGTAGGTGGGAGGCGGGTGGCGCCTCGATGTTGGCGGGAAGATGTTGAGCCTGGCGAGCCGTAACTCGTGGATGCAGAGCGAAAAGCCTTCTGCCGTCGTAGGGAATCCCAAACCAACGAGCTCCGCCCGAGAAAAGGTGCCGGAGTATGAATCCTCATGAAATTCTAACTCACAATTAATAATACCTCGTATATCCACGCTTTCGCGAGTGCTTCCTCTCGCCCCTTCAACAAACCCTCCTCCCACTATCTTATGCGATCCCTTCAGAGCCTAACCCGTTTCCCCTCCCCCCCCCCAGATTTCCAGAATGTGTGCGCTTGCTATCCCGGCTCAATCCCGCTCTCCAGTGATACGCTTTCCTCCTCGGCCATAAGTCTGCGGGGCGCACTCTTCCGAGATGACCGCTTTAAAAGGAATGAGGTTCGCGATGGGATGATGTTGAATCCAGGTGAGACAAAGGAAAAGCGTGCACTTCAACGCATAATTCGACACGACGCATTGAGGGAGCAGTGAAATTTTGATGCAGCTATTGATGCAACACATACCAACTAGATGGCGGGTAGAAAGTGCAAGACTATTAAGTAGAGCCCAAATCTAAGTGTAGAGTCATATTTTATTACATTTTCACCTACCCCCCCCCCCCAGAAATGCCATGTATTTTCTCCGAACATCACCAACTCTCAACAACGATGAAAAATAAAATAGCTATGAGATTACTTCAAAAATCTCATTTTGAAATAGCAGTTGCTCTTGAATTCAAAAACTTACACGGACTCCGTACAGTACTCCAACGCGCTTCAACTTGTAGCTAGATATCTGTACTCAGATATTCTCATTTTGTGCTTAGTTTGTACCATGTAATGATAACAAATCATCCTACGTATGAGAGAAAATCTAAATTAAACGCACTCCCCAAGGGTTTTGCTCCCCAAAAATGGGTTCCTACAGCACATTATGATTAACATGAATCTGAGCCTAAAAATTAGGATGGCAAAAGATAAACCATACCTATTTTGATCAGCGCATATGCATAAAATAAAAGCAATTTCGTCAAAATTTTAAAAGATAACCCTGTTCCCAGTCCCAAAAATAAAAGCAACCCCAACGCAACCTCAATTTGTGAAACATAGCGAAAGTGTGCTAAACCCCAACCCACACGGCTTCCTGCTCCCCGGAACTTCTCCATCAACAACACGGGAGGGAAAAGGGCACAAACACCAACCCCACACCCCCTAGGGGACAACGTTAACAACTCCTAGCTGATAAAATAGTAAAGCGGATTTCCTCGCCTTCCATAATAGAACGAACTTTCACGCCGTAAAAAAAACCGGTAGGTCAGGAAGCAGGGTGGAAGACAAGGGACAGAAGAGAAGGATGGATAAAGAGAGGAGAAAGAGGATAAAAAACCGAAGGGTAGGATACAGGAAGATAAGATAAGAGAAGGAATAGGGAAAAGGTTAAGGCAGGATAGAGGTAGAAAGAGAGGATGAGGGAACAGAATGGAAGTATCTGAGGAAATGATAATACATTAATTGTCCTCGATTAAAATCCTTAGGAACATACGGAGCATAAAGTTACATAACTGGACTCCTTAATATGACAATATAGGGTGATATTAATAATCTATATTATAAATTAATAATAAAATGAGAAAAAATGCTTTGCAGAAAAATTACAACAACAAAAAAAGATTAAGTACGGCACAAAACCATAGCCGTTAAAACGAAAAAAAACTTGTCAATCAAGAATTAGCTTAAAGATGTGTAAGGTTGATTTTTTATAAAAACGGGTTCTAAATGGGAGAGGAAAGAAGGATTCGTAGAATTGGGAAGCAAGAGAAGAAGGAGAATGAAGGGAAGAGGGGAAGCGGAGAGTGATCGAAAGTTGGAATGAAGGAACGGGAAGGAGATGGAGAAGTTATCGGGGAACGGGAGTTTCCGATGGAAATCGGGGGGAAGGGATTTTTGCGGACTCCACGAGAGAATGGAGGAGAAGGAGAGTGGGCGGAGAAGTCGCACGATAAAGAAAGGAAAGGTAGGGGACGAATGGGAAGGGAGTGTGGGAACGGAGGGAATGGCCTCATCGGATGAACTGGGAGGAAAACAGAGGAATGAAGAAACGAGGAGTGCTGATAAACGGGTGGGAGAAATGCTGTGCAAATGAAATAGACGCCACATACGTGTGTTTTTAGAAATAGATTGGTGGGTATAATGCAATGTTTGGTTCCTTCCCAGCGAACAATGGCAGTGACGATAACTCATGTTTTGCACCGTGTCGGGTCCTCCATGTGTCTTTCCAACTTTTCGACAAGAAACTCGCCCATCGTCTTAAGGCATTCAGGAATTCAATAATTGTAATCATCGGATTCCTGAATCCCTAAATACGATGGTAAAATTGCCTGTCGAAACGTTAGGAGGAGACATGGAGTACCTGACCAGGTGCAAATCCTTAGAAATCTCACTGCTAATTTGTTGGTACCTCAACATTCTGAGACACTTAATTTAATATTTCAGTTTGGAATGGGCTTACAGGAATGTGAATAAAATGAGGAAGAAATTTGGATTGCATAGCATTCTCTACTTCATTACATCAGCATATTCTCGGAAATATAATCTGATCAGCATATTTCTTAATAGATGCGAAAAATGATCAATAATGTGGAATAACGACGTTTTCCATCTTCCACCGAATTATAATCATGAGACTATCATCAGTCCTATCGAGATGCTCTTCAGTTCATGGCATATGACCTTAATATAGCAGAGAGTGTGGAAGAATCATTTGGGACTCGTATATTGAGTAAAAAATGTTTTTCAACGAATATGGACGGCATAAAATCATCTACAGGTCTACCTTGACTATTTCAGGGTTAGAGCATAGCAATCAATTGGTAGTTTTCGCGATTAAGGATCACAAGTGGAACTCTAACTCGTACTTCACCCATAATAATCTAACTGGTACTAATCACTGCTGGATTTATATATTGTTTGTATGCACCAATGCGTTTCAGAAACTAACAATACCTCGTAATAAATAAAAACAGATTGTTTAGCCTACAACACACTCTCCTTTTACTTCGAATTAGTATCCATTAAAACGATAGTAAAATGACTCGAAAACACTCCACAAGGTTGAGATCGTACTGAAATGGGCAAGTGAGGCCGAACTAAAAGGGAAAGAGAAAAGATGGCCCCCTTGCAACATTCCCTGCCGTGTCTATGCTTCTGGCAAAGGGGGAAAACGAGGGCGAAGGATTCTGGGAAGAGCATCGTAGGGAACCGGAGGGACACGGGAGCATTGGGGGGTACTTTTAGGGGGGGAAGGGGAGGAAGGGAGAAAGGAGGAGAGGGGATACCGAGGAGGGCGGTATCACAGGCAGGAGACTCAGTCGGTAGCGCGTGAAAAATTCATCTTCTCGCTCTTTTTTCCCCTTTCCTCCCGAAGCACCCCCTGCCTTAACCTTTCCTACCCACTTCCTCCACACCCACCGCCTGCCCCGCCGCACACCCTCCCCCTGCGTACACGGAGGTGGGCAAAACCCGCCGGACTGGCGCCAGAGGAAGAGCGCCACGGTTATAAAAGGGGGAGAGGGAGGAGAAGATGGGGGAGGCAGCAGAATGGAAGATCGGTTGCGCGGGGGAGGGATGTGCGGGGGAGGATTGGGACGGTGGAGGATGGCAATGGGGAGGACGAGGTAAAGGGGATGGGACAGGAGAAGAGAGGGAATGGCTGTGGAGAATAAGAGAGAGAGCGGCACGGTGCAATGTTTAAAGGGAAAGCAGAATGCGTTAAAACGGTATGGGTATGGTATTTGAATGAGGCGACCGAAAGCTGAGGTTATTTGTGCCATGAGGGAAGGGTATGGAAGGAAGGGTGGAGAGAAACCCGATGTCGGCATTATCCTACTCTTGACGAAATGCGCCAAGGGGACCACGGCTTAACGTCCCATCCGACGGACGGAGTATTGCGCTTGAAATGTCCTCCACACAACACTTAAGTAGGGGTCGGGCAGCCTCTGAATATTCTCTCTCACAGCCGGGATTTGAACCCGAGCCCACAGGGTTGGGAGCCTATACTCTAGCCACCACACCAACCCGATCCCCATCGCGTAAAATCAATAACAGGTTCGGAAAGAATTCATCAATGCAAAATATCGTAAATCGAGGAATTTTCACGCAAAATATCGTAAACTGAGGAAATGTAACATGAGAGTTTGTAAGCTAATGGGTATATCAGAAGGCTTCGTCTCGTTTTCAACACAACCACGCGTATATTCCCTGTAGTATAATCAAGGTTCAATTTTTTCTGTTTTCATTACTTTGTGTCCTTTTTCCCTTGCTTCTACCTTTCCGGGAACTTCGGGATGACCGTGTGATTCAAGAAACTATGGGTCGAGCGATCACTCTTTTGGTCTCTGAAAACCACTGTTTTCACCCTTTTGGCCACCCTTTGGGGCTATCATTCTGAGACACGGAAAAAATGGTCGTGTGATTCAAGACAAATATTCATTATCAATTGGTACGCACATTGACACTATTTTCATTATGATTCGCCTTACATGATCTTTACTAAAAACATGATCAACTTGATGGAGGTATCTACTTACGTTCAGAGGGTTATTTTACATAATATGGCCTCGTGGTATATGAAAGAGATGCACTTAAGATTTTTATGGGCTGCGTATGGCTCGCGAGCTGCGGTTTTTCAATAACTGTCAGAATTTACTCTCACCTCGAGAAGGCCCTTTTTCCATTGCTTTTTCCGTCACTTTCCCTGTTGACTACTGTCGTTCAGTTAAAAGCCAAGCGTGATGTTACAACCGCTATTAGCGACCGAGCGTCCGAATTGGTAGAAGGACAGTGCCAACGATGGCTACAGGAACGACAAAAAGCTCGTGCAGATTGATGGAAAAAGCGATAGGATTTCCATATTCCTATTGGTCGAGCCATCGAAAAAAATTGTCATTTATTTCCGCCATAATTGAAGCGGTAGCTAGAGTTTTTCCTCGACGTAAAATAGAATACCATCATTCAGGCTTTAGTTAACGAAGTAACCTATTCAAATATTGGTGCATGGATATGTGGACAATGCATTTCTGAATAACAAAACGAATGCCGAACACTGAGCTATCAGAATACGGCGACTTAGACGAGAGGAAGGAGAAGCCGAACGCAGGGGATCGGAAACGGCAAAGAAACATCAAAAGAAGGAAAAGGAAGCGCAGAGAAGAGGGAAGAGATGGATCGGTGACGAGAACAGTCCGCGCGGGAAGAGGAAAGAAACGCTGTGGAGGGGCGTGTCGTATCGGGGTGTGTAGCGAATAAAGTGCCGGCCGTCGGGTGGGAAGCAACGCAATGCCTTCTAAGGAGGGACAGAGTGGACGGGGTGGAAAAAAAAAATTAAGGTCGGTTGGTTGATGAACCCTTTGGGCGGAGGAGGGGGAGTAAGTAAGGGGAAGGAAGGGAGTGACGGACGGGCTGCGTGCCGGTCGAACTCGAGAGTCATGCTTATGAGATGAGAGGGCGGATTCCGTGGCCAAGGTAAACACGACGCGCGGTGGCAGGAAAAAAAGCATGCGAGAATTCCGACGGAATGGAACGGACTCCCACCCAGTAGGAGCGATTCCGAAAGGCCACGGCAATGCGTAAACACCATAGGTATGGCCATACGAACGGTATCATACGAAATGAAGTGTCCCAGAATTTTTTAAAAGGTAGAGTATTATGTTTCCGCAGATTCGATTACTGTCGCAATCAACTAATTGTAGAACATGATTCGATAGGCAACCTTCGAAAGTAGGCACCGAATATCTTATGTAGAGGGAGACCTAAGAATGGCAATATAAGCAAAGAAATACAACTAAAGGGGTGGAAACGCAATATCTTATTTCAGCTTTCTTAAAAATCGACTGTATTATAACAGGAATTTACACAGGATTTTATTCAGGTCAAATACGGAATTCCAGTACGGAAATACAGTACCAGTAAAGATTACGAATTTAATTTCAATTCTTCCTTACTTACCATAAACAGAAATGCGGGAAAAGGTATTCATTAAAACGTAGAGATTCTTTGGCAAAGACGGAAGTCTTCTGGGTAGTTAGTGAAAGAAAATATGCTAAAACATCTAGTCATCATATTGGTACTAAAATAGAAATCTTAACATGCATTTTCCTTGCCAGAAATTACGTACTACTCAAGATCCTATAATTTCCAACCCAGGTATTCTGTCAACTGTAATTTAGAAATTCTAATATTTCCTGGGTCTCATCCCGATTACTGGTTGTCTCAGACGCGATGCCAAGCTATGAAAGACAATTTCTACTCACATCCTGCTCTCAGAGATCTCTTAACCATTAAAAAACTTCCTCCTTATCGACAATAATAAATTTTATCCTCTGTTTTCCCTCTCACGTTCATGTTCACAACTTCTCACAATCAATAGTTCTAATACAACTCAAAAACATCCGATTTATTACTTCAATTTTCTTTCCCTCCGTGCCTCATGCTATTTATGTCAATGTTTGGCCCCCTGAGCACTTACTCCCTCAATTTCAAGTCACATATGCAAGGCTTCCACCAAATCTTCGTCATACCAAGGCGAGGTAAATCTTTCGTTTATTATATCACCTGTTCAAGATCACTCCAACGAGCGAATTCACTCGCCCTTTGTGCGACAGCTATATAAATACTTTCAAACAACGTTCTCTGATACGCTTCTCTTTCATCGGGAACGAAGCCAAGGCGTAAATTAGGGCGGCTATCCCCGAAGTGCTCGAAACACAATAGGGGTTACAGGGAACAGTAGAAACGTTAAAACCAGTTCAAAGACCTCACTCCATTTGTCACCATATTCATGAAACAAAGAAGAAGAAATCAAGCAGCTAACGGTATTTTGAAAAAAATATCACTCCCAACATAAAGAACCGGAAAATTTGGAAAAATTTTATCACAAATGTGTGGTGGAATAATAAAGAATGGATTGAATTCCCATTGAAACGTTGAGTAAACAACAGCTTCTAAATATTTAGACAAATATAAAAGCATCGGAAATAATATTCCTTCTGTGAAAGCGGGTGTAATGTAGCTAAATGATTCTGGTACAAGTTAACTAAAGGTGTCATCCATTAAACAGGTGAGGAGTGAGTAAAAGAGAGAAACATCAATAAGAGCTGAGCGAAGAATGAAAAATGGAATGTGGGAAGAAAATGTTGTGCCCTATTTCCATTCTCGTAAAAGGGGGCCAGACAAAAATGTAAAATATCCTTGACACTGATAGGGAATATTTTCAATTCTACATAAAGGACTGGGAAAATATGTATTAATTCTAAAAATGGAACCATTGCCAACCTTATTTCATTCTACGTTTTCCATGCAAATTCAGAAGGATTCAAGTCCCCGAAGATGAATGAAGAGATAAAAGCTACGATGAATACTCTTTTTTTTGCCATGACTTCAAAATGGTGACACAGATAAGGAGTTATTTTAAGGCTGGCATGCCTTTTTGTGGCAGGATTTCCATATAAGCTGAGGGTAAGGTGTCAAGTAAATAAAAATTCTCCAAGAAAAAGGTGGTTCCATTTTTCAAAACGACGATATTGACTTAAAATTCTTTTCGAAATATATTCATTTTCTATTCACCAGGGGACAAGATAACATATATTTTGTCAGAAAAAGAAAATGCGTCCAGTTCAAAATCGATGATACTATTGACAGTGAGAAGATAAAATGGCTACTCCGTCGAATAATTTAGCTATTTCTTTAAGTTATTTTTCATTTTTAATATCAAGAGGATTAAAAGGCTTTTGAAACGTAAGAATAATATTTTCAATTATTACGAAATGATTACAACCCACAAAAATAGTGCATTCTTTAACATTTTACTCTAGGTAATTCCATTATCCACAAAAACATGTCAATTACTGTCAGAAAAGATTATATTTAAATGAAAGCGTAAAAAAATCCATTAAAACTAGAGCAAGGCCCATGATATAGCAGCTTTCGGCGTAAAAACGTATACATTACCCCCCATCCTGTCTCTCTCCCCATCACCTCACGCCAACGCGTAAAAGTAAGGAGCGGCAGTCAGCCGAGGCGGGTAAAGCGTGACAACTCTCTTAAAAATCGTAAAAAAAAGAGAGAGGGCGACCGGGTGGAGGGGAGCAAATATTAGTACGATTTTTTTTCTTCCCGGAGCACCACACTATATCATTCCGAGCAAACCCTGACGCGAGAGTAATGTCTTTTCATCATTCAAAATGAGCCACGGAAACTTTTATAAAGGGCGTAGCGGGGAAGAAGAAGAAGCAGTCTGTTGGGAGAGTGGGGGTGTGAAGGCAAAATTTCTCGGCAGAAGAGAACGCGGAATGGGGGCAAGAAACGCGAAGGACTCGGAGGAAAAATAAGAGGCGGCGAGGAAAAAAAATCGAACCTTTCTAGCGGGTCGGTAGAGAGAGGGAAAGGGGAAGAGAAGTGATCGAGAGGGGATTGACTAGACCAAATGGGGTAATAGAGAGAGCAAGAGGATAAGAGGGATAGAGAAGCAGGCTTGGATTGAGGGAAGGGAAAGCAGGGCAATTTTATACATACATATATATGTATATATATAAATCGAGAGCGTGTAAAAGTGTGCGTTTTCGAGCGCGGTAGAAGTGGGGTAAGGAAAGGTAATGGATGATCGGCTCTCAAAAACTTTAGCGCCGAGCAGTTATCAATTTGCACGTGAGGTGGAGCTGGAATCACCACCGCGCGCGCGGAAAAGAAGGGGAGAAAAAAAAAGACAGTGTCGGGGCGCGGAAAAGTGGGGGGAGTGGAGATAGAGGTTTTCGGGGGAGAGTGAATGGTAAGCCTTGGCGGGTCGATGGTACATTTGGGGGGGGAAGTTGTTGGAAAACTGAGTTCCACACTCTCAAGAATTGTTCGACTGTTTGATGCCTTCGATCGATGGGCAGCAAAATCGATGATGAGTGTCAAATGGTAATCAATGAAATTCGCCTATTGCGAAATCGATAGCTTTTGACCGCGATTAGACGTCGATTTTCAATCGATGTTCTGAGATGAATGACCTCCTGGCCAATAAATACCGATGTACCACCTAAAAATGGCCGATTATACACAATTGGTAATTATACCAGGTGGTAGATCATTCACAATCGGAAGCCCATCAATAATTAATGAACCATGGGAAAACGATAAACAACCAAAAGATTTAAAATTTTTCATCAACCAAAAGATTGGTACGCCAGCGATAAATATATCGGTATAAACTCGATACTTTTTCAAGGGTACCGAGCGCAATGTAAAATTGTATAAATCATGGAAGTTCGTTTTGGCAATGCAAATGTCTGCCATTGAAATCAATTTTAAAGCCCTAAACGACAATTTCCATCGATATTCCACCAGTCCCTCAATGAAACCAGAGAAACAAGGAATTCCACCATAGCATGAACAAACACCCATCGACACCCACTCCCTCGAAACCCAAAAGTGGACTCACATCCCCTTTCCTTCCCACAGTTTCAAAATCTCTCTCTCTCTACACCGCTCTCCCTCCTGCAATTCACTGCTAGATGTTTAATGGACCTTAAGACATTCGTGGATGGGTATCTACTCTTTTCACCCCTCCTGCCTTTTTGCCTCGAGTGCGATCCCTCACGCGGGGAACGAGGCAGGAATGCTTAAAACGGTGACCCCTTTGGTAGAACAAATGGCGGGGTGGAGGAGGAAGGGGAACGGTGGAAGGTGAAAAGGTCACGAAGACTTTGCCAGCCACTCTTCCCCCCCCCCCCTCCCCGCCGCCATTCTCAAAAGAGCGGGAAATGCGCAAGAGACTCTCGCGGTCCGTGAGATGTATATACATATACGAATAAACAGACGCACGAGCAGTGCAAGGAAAGATAGCGCGATAGAGGTGCAACGTTTGATATTGAATAATTGATGCTGATGTTGTTAAGTATGGTATTTGGAGGAGGCGACCGACAGCTGAGGCCATTTGCACCATGAGGGTAAGGTATGGAAGGAAGGGTGAAGAGAAACCCGGCGTCGGCATTAGCCTTCTCTTAACGAAAGGCGCTAGGGGGACCACGGCTTAGCGTCCCATCCGACGGACGGAGTGTTGCGCTTGAAATGTCCTCCACACAACACTCAAGCAGGGATCGGGCAGTCTCTGAAAATTCTCTGCCACTGCCGGGATTTGAACCCGAGCCCGCCGGGTGGGAAGCCAACACTCCAACCCGTTCCCCCACATGTTGTTAAGGAGTTGTTGATGGGAGGAGAGGGAGGATTTTTGAGGAGAGAGATAAAAGGGAAATTTTTATGAAATACGTAGCGAGACAAAAGAAACTGCATCCTTAATAAAATAAAGTTGATTTGGAACAAAGTAAACGTCTGACTTTACAGAGGGCATTAGTGGTTACGCTCACCTTCGCGTTTCTTTTCGAGAGTATTACTGAAATCCGATTAACATTATGACATCAACATTGTTTCCCACACAATATCAATCTACTAAAATACAGGTGAAACATAATAAATAAGGTGATAGCATTATGCCGAGGCAATATGTACCATTTTAGTTGCTTGAATATCAAAATAAAACAATGTTCAAACTACTTTATAAACTCAAAATCCAAATGAGAAATGGAAATTAAATCCATTCGCTCAACAATTTGGCACATTGAAAATGTGAGAAAGTGCTTAGTCTAAAATTAGTGAGGAAAATAATAAACCCTCGCCTGAACTGAAGCCATAAAAAATGCAAAAAGAAAACATTTGAAGAACAACGGAATAGAAAAGGCAACACATGTGTACGCGAAAGTATACATGAGAGCAACCGCAGTGACCGCCACTTCATCGGGTGGACCCACCACCACATTTTTCAGCGGTTCTTACATTCATGAAGGAGGAGCAGGAGAGAGAGGAAGCGTGGGCGGGCATTGACGGAAACGAGGGGGGAAAGATTTCTGGAAGCACTTACGGACGAAAGGGGGTGGGGGAGGATGGGGGGAAAAGGCTCAAAGCATGATGGCAAGAGGTGGAGGAGGGGGAGGGAAAGAGGGAGGAAGGAAGGAGGGAGAGTGTCCAAACACCCAACAAGGCAACACTTCATTCATCCGCTTTCATTTTTCAACGGTACCCCTGAATATTTCTGCCCCATAAGTGGACGAAATCCCGGCCGACCCTCATTCCCTCCCCCCAACGCCATAATAAGTCGAAAAAGCGTCAGCGAGGATGATAAAGGAGGCTGCTATGTGAGAGACAAGGGTTAGGAGAAATGAGGGAAGGATATAAAAAAAATCCAACGGAGAGATGATGGAGAAGGAGGAAGGAAATCCTCGGAGAGGGAAGAAAGCGGGCGTGGGAGGAGGGTGGAAAATTCAAACCCCCTCCCCCAAAAGGGGACGGTGTGGGAGTTTAAAATACGGAGGTACGAAAGATAGGGATTATCACATTAGCAGCAGGGCGGGAAGGAGATGGGGATTGGGGGAATAAGGAAGGGAAGACTAGAGGGAGAAAAAATATGAAGGATGAGGTGGGAATTAGTTGGGGAGTAAGAGAGAGAGAGGGAGAGATTTCTGGATAGAATTTGAGAAAATAAATTATCGAAAAAAATGCACTATCGTTCTAAGAGGGAATATTACTATACCATTTAATTACGAACAACGCCATGGGAAGTGAATGCTGTCATTATGTGATATTAATATATGGGAGAAAATTAGCAACGATTGGTCGTAGACTTTAGTATGTTAAAATATTAAACAGCTCTTAGAGTTTACTGACGTTTTGCAAGTGGTTAATCTTTACACTAGATATCATTCATACCTCTATACGAACTGCTCATCTCCACGTAAATTAACTATAGGGCACTGTGCTTTTAGATCCGTATGTCAAATTTAAGAATAATGATATGTTTGGCATTGGTTTTATTGAGAAAAAAGGGACCTACCACAGGAACAGTTAAAGGGAGAGTATGAACCTTTTTCAGGGTGGAAAGTTGATGAATGAAGAAGAATTCCAATAACACCGCGCGTAGGGGATTTAAGCAATTAGATATGGAGGAAATTTGAAGATATGAAGCAGTAACAGCGTGTAAACAATGTGAAGACAGCACCGTGAACTAGGAGTAAAAGTAACAGACTAGACGACGTAGGTAGGAACTTATGACCACTGTATTGGCAGAATATGAACATAAGTGTTTATAAAGCGAAAATACGGGCAGAAATCGAAGGCGAAAAGCGTTTGTAACCTCTGAAAGTAACAGTGTAGCATACGGATAAATACAAAAGAGAAGGCTGAAGGAGAAGACGAAATCGTATGGAAAAAACTAAAGATTATTGTAGGTTGATCAAATGCAATAGTGTTTGTAGTGGGAACATGTAGCAGCGAAGGACTGAAGTGAAGGGAATAAATAGAGGGGGCGAGACACGGACGAAGATCTTAAGAGGAGCAGAATCCCAAAAACAAGGGGCAAAATCTACGGAAAGGTGGAGAAAAGCGGAGAGGTGGAAATAAATATATGAAAAGGTGGCGTCAGTCTGTAAGAGGGTGGGGGAGGGGGTCAACGAGGGATAGGATTCCGTGGAAAAGGGTAAAGGCAGGAGAGGGGTTTGGGGGCGAGGAAAGAGGATTGCGGCGGATTAAGATGAGCGCAACGGAGGGAGGCGTGGAGGCACGGGGGAAGGAGGAGGATTGGTGGAGGTAGAAGCAGAGAGAGAGAGAGAAAGAGGTTTGATTATTATCATCCATAATGCATCTGGGGCGAGGTCCCTCCGCTCATTCCAGCCCCTTTCCCCGTCCGCATTCCCTCCTTTTCCTTCGCCTCCCTTCAGAAAAAAAAGCCTTCCCCTTTTTTGATCAGGGTTGACCTTCGCGGATTGCCTTTTTCCTCCGTCCGACACTTCCCGCTCGCCTCACACGCTCAGCAAACTCCCCTCTGGTGGGAGGAAGAAAAAAAAACATGATAAGAGGGGGTGGGAAGATCACAGGAGGAAACCGAGGCACTAAAGAATTCTCGAAAAGGGTATCCCCTATTAGCCTTTGTTGTCCCTACCCTTAACTCATCACGGAAACAGTCATTATGGACTTTAATACTCTCCCTCGTTCCATCTCTTCCCTTTACTTATATACACGTTCGCTCGCAATCCCCCAGTCTCGACCTTATTCTTTGGCGCTCGTGAATAATCAAGCGAGGAAATATAGCACCCATGCGAGCGCTTCTTAAATCCGCTTAATGGCTTGATTTCTTCGAGGAAAATTAAGGGGGTGGAAGGAGAAAAGGGGTGGGGCTCCTTTACCGGGGGGGCGTGGCGCTTTCTGGTCTTCAGTTGTTCGTGCCCGCGGCACGGGATGGCTTTTCCTCCCTCGCGGGGGCCGTGGATTGAATTCCAAGCGAGGCCAACCCTCGCGGAATGGTGGGGTTTTCTACGGCACGTGAGGCATTGATAAGATAACACCATTCATCCTGATTGTATTCAGATTACACTGGATTGGAACGAATGGACGGCTTGAGCAGAACAGAACACGCAAATTGAATAATATCTTGAGCCGAAATAAGACGCTACTAGTATCCCAAGCTGCACAGCCATAAAAGATATAAACTTGTGTGTTTCCTAATTGTAATGTGGATAGAAAATATATTGGGGTCAGTACATTCTTTTGATCAAAAAACAACATCTATTAATAATCTGAACGATTACACAACTGAATCACTGTGATATATATAGATTAATTTAATTCATACACTCCAAAAATTCGCAATAAACAGATGTTAATATCCTCCTAGCCGATCCACCGTTTAGTTATGAGACAATTGGACAACATTTTATGGATTTAATCTATGGTATCATCTCATTTTTCTTAGCAATTATAAAAAGCAGGAAAATACCCTTCACTAAATTGAGCGAGCGGTTTTTGAAATATTATTTCCGAGGATTGAGTGAAAAAATTGATCAGCATTAACAAGAAAATTATTTATGCCAATTCAATATTTATTCGTGCTTCTCTTACATAACCCTTCAGTTTTGATATTTTTTTCAGGAAAAAAAATTGGAAAAGTAAGAAAACGAACTGCAATTTATAATTCCCTAACAAAGGAACTACAGCAGCGCAATTCAGATAAATACGAAAAATATCACGTCGCAGTAATTAGTAAATGGTTCTTATAATCGAAATCAAAACCAAAATTTCAAAAAAGAACCTTTTATCTTTCGAAGGACAGCACAATAAATGTACACCTATTTGTATCTCGAATATCATCGCAATCTTTTTCATTGATTTCTGAGAAGATAAATCGTTTTCCAATAAACATGACGGGCCGTATTTACAGCTGACAAGGCAGATCAGGAATGATAGCACACCGATGCTAAACAGATGGCTGGGTGTTACCGCATGGAGAGAATGAGCAAAGCACCCGAGCGTGCAGTTTTCCACTAGATTTAGAAATGAACGGAGAAGCTTAAATATCATGCGCCTACTCGAGAGATGAAAAAATTGCCGAGTCACTGAACATATTACAAACTTTTAGCGTCTACATTTCCGCAAAGATGATAGCCGCTGCCATTGTTTCTTCTCGAATCTTATTCTTCCTCTAAGGAAAGTGAGACCAATATTTTCTGCAATTAGTCACTTTTCGCTCTTAATTTCTACAAAATCCTAACCTTATCCGAAGGCAAAAGTTGTAAGCGATAAATTCTTTCATCAAATAAAGACGAAAGTAACGCACCTAGAGAAAATGACAAATGTTCTATTAGCAAAACACAGTATTTCCATATTTACTAAAACCTACGAACCATGCTCTCGATGTTTCCTCTGATTTGAAACTGAGTACTATACTTATAAATAAGTAGATGCCCCGCTCACCCACTGATTCAACCTGGAGGTAGGTCTGTACATGTTAGGTAAGAGCTCAACCAGGACAATAGGCGTCCAATCTCACACATTCTGGATATAAGGGTCTCGTTCATTTCCCTGTGCCACCTCGAATTTCGAGGGTTTTATTATTGAGGTCGCAGGAAGACTTCACCGGGGATTTGAACCCGGGACCCTTCGACAATGAAGTTGATGTATTTGAGGGTAAGGCAAGATGAAAAAAGGTGTGCATGTAAAGTGTAACTGACGATATACAAAATCGCCTCGTGGCTTGGGTATGATTAAAAAGGAATCAATAAATGTTAATCTTAAGAAAGGCTGTGAAGGGAAAATACGGGATAATTGATTCGGAAAATCCAACGCAACCCCTCCCAATCACCCATTCCTTCACGAACAACCCGGAAATTAGGCCGAGTAGCAATGAATCATAAAAAAATAGATAACAATGTAGGTACGACATGCCGATGATGAAAATATAAAACGAAAGAGGCGCGTACCCGGCCGTGATTCTCCACGAAAAAAAAATGTGCGAAGAGCTAAGAAATGCGTCAGAGACTGGAGCATGGTATTGCGTTGGAGGACGGATTAACTACCACTGGGTTGAAGGCGCAAGGGTAAAATGGTAGAAGGAAGCTACTGTGTGCGCTCGGAAGAGAAGAGGGGGAAAAAGGAGCGGAGGAAAGATGTCGGAGCGAAAAAATAAAATGGAGTTTATGGGAAGGAGAGCAGGAAGAGTATAGGGGTGGAAGAAAAAAGAATCTGGGAGTTTGTGGAGAGGAGACGCTGGAGTGGAAGTAATATGACGCATTTCTAGTTTAGATGGGGTGGGGGGGTTTAAAGGCACACTTTTTCCAACCCTCCTCTCCCTCCCCCCCCCCCCCCCGCGAATTTCTTCCTTCAGCCTCCGCTCTGTCTCTCGGTTCACAAGAGAAGAAACGAGAGAGTTATGGGAGGAAAAACACCCCTCGAACAGATCACTCCGGATCAAGATAACAAAAGAAAAACGCGGGAAGTCATATCTCATATTATGGAGGAAAATAAACGTGGAATGCATCCCCGACGAGTGCTGACGAGAGATGAGATCTTGCTCCGCGGAAACGAGTCCTGAAATCTCTTGTAGGAGAGAGAGAGAATCCAAGATGAAGGGAGAAAAAGATATGGGTGTGAGTGCGCTTGGAATTAGAGTGACGATAACCGCGTTACATCAGACCTCGTAGGGAAAGAAAATTTCTTCCTTTTTTTCCTCATAAACCAATTCCGCGAGAGAAATTGAATTACGCACACATGTTGCGTGGCTCGGTAGTGGAAAAAGAACCGATGCGATGATACGAATTACTGATTTTTGCAAATATCAAGATCGCGAATTTAAAAGGATTCGCTCATGGACGGGGATGTTCAGGGACTACGCACGACTTAGTCAACGTTTAGAGGAGTTATCATGGTGAATGCAAAACAGTAGCATTAATTTAAAGACAATGCATTAGTGAATACCTCAAAGGAAGATACAATTCTTATTCTTTCACTGTCAAAAACAAAAAAAAGGTACATCCTAAACGAAAAGGTAACGATAAGTAGACTAAAAATCATTTAAAACCACGGTTTAAGTTTTATGATTAAAAAGGAAATATGTGAAATTAAACACATCTATCCATTCATAAACTTTATAAATTAATATCACCCAGTTTTGAGAAAAATGAAACAGATTTACGTTTATCATCATCAAAAAGCGGGGACATTTCATAAAATTTTCTGAACTTTAGGGAATGAATAATGAAAATTTCAATTGAAAATTCCCTATCTGTCGATTTCCTGCAATCTAAGGAGGAATTTACTCAGCCTGTAAATTTTGCCTTCAGTTAGACGGAGAGGAAATTAAAACAGAGCTCCCTTTTAAAAGTCAATTTAACCTGTTAATACGGGAGTACTCGGTCACTAATGGGAATAATCCAACCCGAAAACTAATGCCCGGGACGACTCATCGAAAATTGGAGAAACAACTCAGTTGCGAGGCGGTAATAATTTTTTTTTCGCCTGAAGTGCATCCAGCCAAGCGATGACGCGAACTAACGCACGCCACCGGAAAAATCGTCACAGGAAACAACACCAGAACGCTGGACCGACGTTACAGTGTTAGGGAGCCGGATGATAAAGCTACTATCCGGTCGAATACAGAATAACCAGCTCGAATAATATCGCAGCTATCACGCTTTCAGAGACCATAACGTGCGCATTACGCAACCGCCGCGTAAAATCAACGCTATCAATAAGACATTCGGATTCAATTTCCCCGTTGGAAATGGAATTCGAAACAGAAAGGCGCGTGTAAAAAAAGAAATAATACCTGGCTACATCCTCTTCTCAAAACTGAGGGAATCCGAGAGACGAGAGAGAATGTAAAACACGTACTTTATACATTGCTTCTGTCCTCCCTACCCATCCCTGTGGCTCTGTTCACAACAACTTGAATTGACGTAACTTAGCGTAAATATAAGTCTTAAAATTGAAATAAAAATTTCTGGAAATAATGCACAAGTTTTCCATTTTTTATGTAAAATTAACAGTATCTTTTGGCATGATTTGTAATACACAAAGCCTCATTAATAACAACTAAGTAAATTTGTAAAATGGTAACCTCTAGTTCACATAAAATTAACTTGCTTAAATTTCACGTAGCCTTAGAGTTGAAAGCTCTGCATGACAGTGTCTTGTTTAAAAAAAATTGAAATGGCTCATGATGCACAAAGGTTAAGAAAAGACTTGCTTGAAAAGCATCGCATGAAATGGCTCAACTCAACTTTTTGCTGCCATTAGTAAAGAAAAGCTTAAATTTCTCTTGATATTAACCATTAACAAGGAATATATTCGGGTCTATTGAGATAGGTATTGAAAATCTCCTTTAAAATGTCGCAATGATCGAGGCACTATTCGTTCTGTGATAGAAAGAACAAGCCAGGTTCATAATACGCTAAGTTACGCTCAGCTAAGCCGTAGTGAACGGCTTTAAAGCCTAGTTTGAAACATCTTAACTTGCATTACCTCAGGTTTTTTAATCTTGAGAGGAGTTTCAACTAGTTCAAAACAACTTAATTCGGCGAAATTGACTTCGAATAGCCATAAGTTAACAAAAAGACAAAATTCTCACACAAGTAGCCAACAGTAGGAAAGGTTGTAATGGTTATTGACAGTGGTATGAGATATCTAAAGTTATTTGAAATCGGTTTTCATGATAATACATGATCTGAGCACTGATTGGTGGAACATTTCAAAAATAGTTCGCGTTGAAGTTAAGTCAAGTCACGCCGAGTTAAGTCGTTGCAAAAGGGGGGATCCAGTCTCATCCCTGATAACGTACCGCAGCCATCAATGCCCGCCCCGAATAAAATAACAATCCGGCCACGGACAGGGGGAGAGTGAGCAAGCGGGGATTATGGACGAGAACTGAAGGGAACGAACGCAGAGTGAGGGAACGAGCGAGTGTAAAGGGTGATAAAATGAAAAGGAATACTTTTACGATCCCTCTCGCGGCGAAACCAGAAAAAAGTTTTTTGACGGCGGCGACTGAGATTAAATATGAAAATTTGTGCGGCCGCGACTCTCAGGAAATGGATGGGAATAATGAATGAAGCCGAAAGTAATGGATGGCAGAGAGAGAGAGAGAGAGAGAAAGAGGTTAGGTGCGTGGGAAGAAAAGGGGAGGAGGATTTTTTTTAGTACACACAGAGGAGAAGATAGGGTAAGATGAGGAAAGGCTGATGAAAGAATGTGGGAAAGAGATGGAGATAGGGGAAGTGAGGAAAGGAGGAAAAAGATGTAGTGTAACGGTGTTAAGGGTTAATGCTTGGAGGAAGAGGTAAATCGGGAATATGACGATGTTCGAGGGAGAGAGAGAGAGTTAGCAGAGGGAAAGTTCTTTACTCCGGAACCCGCAAAGTGTGAGAGAGAGAGGATGGCTTATTGGGAACGAAATGGAGGGAAGAAGCGCTAAGTAGAGGGAGCTCCTCATATGAGGTGGTTCGGAAGCCTTAAGGCGGAGGAGCCGAAGATGTTTGAGACTGCGTAAATGAGTAAGAAGTGGGATTTTGAAGAGGAGAGACTGAAGGGGATGAGTCATGTTGAATTCTATCTCCTCTTACCCCAATATTACTCCCATTATACATAACAGGAAAGTAAAAAAAGCTTGAGCAGCACAGAATTCAGCGAAAATTGAATATTAAGCGTCCACTCAATATTTATATAAACCATGTGGCAAAAATCTAAATTGAGGATATAATTTTCATGATTCATAATTAAATTGCATTTTATAAGAGGGCATAGGGTTAACACTAAAGCATTTGCAGGCATAAATGAGGAAATTCGTCCCATAAATATTTTATTGGATTTGAAAAACTACTCGTATCGTTTTTTGCCGGTCAAAATATTATTTCATTTAATTGGCAGGCAGTATTTCCGTGTTTGTTCAAATGATCTCTTTAGATGATAGGCAAAATATGAAATAAATAGCGCAAAAAAAGAGTATTTCTGTTAAAAAAAAGGTGAATATAACCAGATTTGAAATACAATTATGCAGGATTCACTGGGATTGATCAGATTACAATGACTATTTTTTTAAATTCGATCTCATTCAGAATTTTATTTCATTAATTATAATTAAAATCTTTTAAATCTTTAAATTTAAATCAGGGAGAGTGGTGATTCTAAAAATACTAATAGTTTCATACCACTACAAACGGTAGAAAATTAATTTTTGTTCGTCAAAATGTTCCATGGATCATCAACGATAAAACATTTTAATAGCTCTGACAAAATATGTCCTATGTTTGGCATAGAAAGGGAGAAAACGAGTTATTATTTACATTAATAAATTTATCAATACTGAATAGGAATAAATATTTTAAACAGAGGATCAGTCCTTCATTTTCATTTTCCAGAATACCTTCAACGCCTTCGCTCTCAATTAAATATTTTGGCAAAATAAGCGGATAAAACATGACGGCTAAACAAGTAAGTTACCCTCGCATTTATAGATACGAACGCAAACCTGAATTGTGCATTCTATAATATTTATTTCTCCCAGCACAAGCTTCGACCGCTTAATTCAGCTCCACCAGATAATCAGTTCTGAAACCAAACAGTAGCGTTTGCGAGCCGCTACTAACTAGAGAAGCTACGCGCGATGATTAGAATGCTCAAGTTATTAAGAACACATCTCTATCAAAGTATATAGAGAACATTAAATACAAACCTTAGCATTTTCCTAGATCTAACAAAAACGATAAAATAACAGAGATATATAGTATATTGGAGAGGATTAGGAGTTCAATTTCCCTCGAGCAATAAAGGACTTCTACGTGGGACTTCTAAATTCTCCATAGGCATTAGTAGCCAATGCTATCCAACGCGCAATAGGGTAGTTTCCTGCATCAAAGAAAACGAAATTGCGATTCGTTAACCACCATTTGTGTATTCATAATATACAAATTATTTGGTTTTAGAAATACCGGTTTAGACGAATGGCAAGGGTCAATTTTATCCTCATTTGAAAAAAGCCAGATTGACGCCCATGCGATGCCACTCCACGTGACGTCACAGGGACCTAGTTTCTATACGAGTAGGTAGGAGTTTTACATCTTCTGAGGTTACTAATGCAAACATGTCTTATTAATCACCTATTAAAACTGGCTAAGGTCGGAAAGTTTTCTTCATTTGATAAGGTATTAATAATCCTTATTTAAGCCAAGCGCTACCAGCCAGTATGGTACTCTGCTACCTGCTAGCATCCTGCGTCGTATCAGCGCTCAGAGCCTCGCCCCAAGGTCACCTCAGTAGCGGTAGCGGGAACCAGAACGACGTCACATGGAGTTTTTCCCGGCATTCATACTTACCCGTCGCGTTTTCGCGCGCTTGAAAATTTTCACTTTTCATTTAATCGCGAAAAATAGATATCGTCATTTAAAAATCTAAAAGCGTGAAATGCGTACCCCAGGAGTAATAATCTTTCGATTTAGGCAATAAAAAATAATAGGAAACCACCCTATTTATTTAAATTTCACTAATTTCATTATTCCATCAACGATTGCCATCCTTACCCCACCCGCCACACTCCTATTAAGCTCTTTGCGAGGTAGTGTGTAGAATTAGTGCGTACCTTCACCATTCGGGGACAGTCTTGAGCCTTCCGGAATCTCGGAAAACCCGCTCGTACAATCCCTCCTTCAACAGCCACGCCGCAGGATTCACCGCGCACGGATCATCCACCCCTCGCCCTTCCCTCCCCACCCACTCCCGGGGACCCGCGACCGACCCCACGGGGAAACACGTCTCCACCCCACACGGCCAGCTTCCTCTCCCTCTCTCTCTCCCAGGCACTTCCCAGGCAAACCCTTGCCGAGAGTTCCACGAAGCCGCCTCCCCCGTGCCTGGTCCCATTCCAACCCCGCCACCTTCCTTTCCACAACTATACTTCCACTCTGAAACGCTTTAAAAACAACCCCACACCCCTTCACCTCCGATTTCACTCCTTCCTCCCGCACATAGGCACATGCAGATAAACGCTGGGTACAAGAGCGCATATTCACAACAATTACTCCCGTTGACAACCCATGATTGATTAGTGACGTAATTTTAAAAACACAATATTAATGAGCATGGTGAGGGGCCTGTTAATATTTAAATATTAAATACTAATATATCAATCTCATTCAAAGTATTTAGTACATTTAAAAATGCGAACAAGATTGCATACACGCACAATTATTACCATTGATAATCCATGATTTATTATATTTATATGGACGTGATTTAAAAAAATTTCCGAGAATGGATGAGGATCTTAATTAGGAATTCAATTTTAAAATACTCCTATCGTACTTTTCTATGAAAGACTCGATTCATTTCATTGGCTGGCAATATTTCAATACAACTTCATCGCTTTCTATGCCTCCGTAACCCTCCCCACCATCCTAGGACCCTAACAAACATATCCTCAAACCCCTATGCCACCAAAATCCCATCTTCCTCTCCTTCCACCCTCCTTCGCCTGGGCACATGCCTCCGAAATCCTGCTCCGCCAAAGCACCGAGTTATGCCCACTTTCCCCGCCCGCTTGCATCGCCCCCTTTCCGCACGCACCGCCCCACCTGCCCCTTAAAACCCACACTCCCTCCTCGAGATGAGACCACCCCCGCCCACCTCCCCTCGAGGCATTTTCCCACCTCCACTCGAGAGAGGACCTCCAGGGGACTTCACGCCTGCGAGACGCAGCCCGTCTGACGCGTCACCTTCAACAATGCTTCCTAGCAAGGATTACTACTACAAGCGGTGAAGATAAGGGAAGAAGGGGAAGCTTAGCGTTTAGATCCCATCCAGGATCAAGAATTTGAAATCACGGAATAAAAGTACTTTACATGTTTCATGGCATTTTCAAATATTCATTCATGATTCAATATCCATTCATGACTCAAGAGTACACGAAAGCTGCAAATTTACAATGGGTATCGTGTAAGTGCACCTTTTTGTTACTGACTCAAGTTCTATATATTATCAGAATTTTTTCCATGGCTCCAAAAAAAAAACAAAGCTTAAACGAGTTTTAATGTGTTTTTTTATGCACCTCACTGAAAAATCACGGTACGGAAGTCAGTTTCTTTCCCGAGACCACTAGCAGCCGCGAGGACTTTTCAGCGGCATAAGGCTTCCTCTGGTAAACCAGTAGCTAAACAAGCAGGAGCCCAACGTTCTACTCATTAGGCCACCAAGTTATCGCCAAATCCGAAGATATTATAAAAATAAATATGCATACCTTCACTTCAAAAGCATGTATGTTTTAACGACATTGGGCACACTGACGCAGTAGATACACTACCAGCTCACTTTTTCTATCTCCGCCCTCGAATTTTTTTACCTAAATTCAATAAATTAACTAGTTTTAAATTACTACAACATGGTTTCTTTAAATTGTATTTTTCTCTTTCTCAATACAATAATAATTTTCTCGTTAGAGTACTAAGTTTTCGGTACCGTTTTGTTTTGGTACCACATTTATCCTTCCAGATGACCACACTAATTATAGATATGCACGAAATGATAATGACTTTATTTGAACGCACTCAAAGACCGACTGTTAACGTGACTTTCCTCGTTTTGAACATTGATAATTGTCTCTAAAATAATTTAGCCACGACGTTCGTCCAACATTTTGTGTCAGGACAGAGGTTAAATTATTTGCTTCCCTGCCATCCCACGCTGCGGCCCCAGATTTGAAAAGGGTGAAATGCGCCCCCACGCCCATCACTCGCATGACCCTGCCTTTCCCTCCTTTCTTTTCCTCCCTTATCCCTTCCTTACCCCTTTCCCTCCCACATCCTGACCCGCAATCCCCGAAGAAACTGCCACTTTCCCATTCTTCCACGCGGACTCAGATTTGAAAAGGGCCACACGCCTTCCCTCTCTCTTCTCGATCCCCTTCCCCACCCGCTCTAGCCGGCCCTTGTCAAAAGAAAATACTGACTCACGGAACAAGCGATAGAGACCTCCAGGGTCCGGGGAAGAAGGGCCAGAGAGTAAAAAAAAGACCGAGAGGAAAGCTTTTGAGACCTCGTGGGGTACGGAAGAACCAAAGGGACTGTGTATATGGACAGCGGGTTCAAGGCGACAGCAAAGAATACAGGGCACAAAGTATTTTCGAAGTGCGTTGGATTGTCAGGCACTTCTCTCAATTTTGGCCACTCCTTCGTGAGCGTACTTCAAATACCTAGCAATTTTGCTCATTCAACGAGAATTTCATTTACTTATCTCGTAATCTGGCTGCAAAAAAAGCTTCAGCGCGTTTATAAAAAATATATTTATTTTAAAAACGATTAAGTACACGACAACAGCCACGAATTTAAAATTTTAACATAGGTTTACTTTCAATCTAAAAAATAGACTCGAATTAATTCCCAAGAGACATTAGCATATGGCTCACTAAAACTTGTGATGCAGTATAAAATGGAACAATGATTTTAAATACCAAGAGCGAAGTCTTTGCGTGTTTTGTCTGATTAAGGTCAAAACTAACCTTCGGTATACTTTCACGCTAATTTAGTATAATCAAGTAGTTTAGATAAGAGGCAAATATATAAGCCGAAGCCTTTGAGATTACAAGTACACTAATACTATTTATGTTAACTCGTATCATAATGACTCAAATTCAAGCTCTTGACCCAGCGACTTAATTACGACTAGATAATACTTTTTTTAGGCCAGGATGCTTTTCAGGAGCAATAATGGATTTTGTTAAAGCTATTCACGAAAAATAATGGCTTTAATGATATTGATAATTAATATTTGTACAGAACTATAAATCCAATAAACAATTTAGCAATTTTCAAATAGCAACACGGCTGAACGATTTATTATTTATTAAATCTTTATTCCCGTAGTTCGATTTCACAAGAAAAACTAAAAGAAGCCTGTGGAATGAATTGTCAGTCAATATATATTTCAGTGATGCATTCACTAATAAAGTTAAATTCCAAGAAAAAGTCATTATTTGACTATCTCCGTAAGTAGGGACCATATTATAATGATGTACAAGAAACCTGCCTCAATGACCAAAATATTTCACATGTACACACCGGCTCAGTTCCACTGAATGTTCGAAACGAAAGGTCACCACGCAAGTTTACTAGTAATCAGATGATTGAAATGGAGATATTACACGAAATTATGACTAATAATAACCCTTAAATGTCACTTGCCATTGGATATACTACTTGCTATATACTTCACAAACGAAAATGCAATAACTGAGGTACAGTTCAAAATCGGACTCATAATAGCAAGTTACATGCGTGAAATAATGAAGATCCTCGAAAAGCATGGTCGATTAAGGAAAATATTGTAATAAATTTCTACGAATTAACAGTAGAGTAAATTTATTAATTACTATTAGGTAATTTATACCTATTGCTTCATTAAATTATTACATTTGAAACAATTTCTTGAAATTGCGTCGAAGAATTATGATATTGACGCCATAATACCACAATAAAATAAATATATTTGAAGACAAAATTACACGGAGAATAGAATTAAATAAAATTTAAATTGTTCACAACGGAATTGTTACAAAGCAGCTCTTAGAAATTTTCCACCTTGTTCATAAATCCTCCTCTTTTATAAGTAAAACGCACCCTATTTATTACGCTTGCAAAGATTATATTTGATAGTTCAACAATATCCTGATCGAATGCGAGTAAAAATGTCATTCTAAAAGAAGAAAATTACAAAATCTGCAAAGGAAATGAAAGATAACAGGGCAAATATCTGGTGGACGTCATTTCCATGATAAACTGCCGGAGAGAAATACTATATAATTCCTCTGATTTAGAAGAATTTGAACTGCTCAATTTTCCATAAAATGGACCAATCTTTCTTTTTAAAAAAATTTTAACTTCCACCAATTGAAGCCTGAACCTGCTGAACTTAAATGGACCAATAGTAAGCACTTCTGGAAGAATGCTTTGGCGAGAAAGATGCGGAGCGGGTGAAAGCGCGTGAGGTGAGGAGATGAAAGGGTGAGAGAGAGAGATGAAGAAAAGGAAGGACAATAGATGCATACGAATAAAGAGAGAGAGTGCGAGAAATGTATGTGGGACTCTTGTCGGGAACGGTGGAAAGTAGCGACTGAATCCAGTCCACTCAGAGACGAAGAGGGCGCTGTTTCACCTCCTAAATTACAGGCCACAACTACCTACAATCACTCTGCGCGCGCTCCCTCAACTCACCACTCCTTTCCCCTTGGATTTTCCATCGCCGTACCTCAAAAGGCAATTCCCCGCCGCGGTTTTACACTTGTCCTCCCTCCCGTCCTCTCATTCTTCCCTCTCATCCGGGTGCTCGCCATGCTAATGAAGACTCTTGTCGTCACAATTTTAGACCCTCTCCCGTTAAAGCTTATTATTATTATTACTACTACTGCCACCACCACTAAGGTCTGCCCTTGATTCTTCCCCCCCAACTCAACCGCCCGCAGCGCCCCCTCGGCTAGTGTTAATTTAGTCTCCCGTCGCAGAACTCTTTGCCGCGGAATTAGCGGAGCATGCTTCGCTCAACCGTCAGCATGGAAATTCCCTTCCGAGGGCCATTATTTTTGGCTGCGTTTCAAATTCACCGCGTAACCTCACTGAACAAGCCGCTGGATGAAAAATAAAAGTCGGGAGTGGAGTGTGGTAGGTAACTTTCCCTCGCAGATCCGTCGCCCGTCAAAGTTCACTTGAAAGGATTTTATGAGCCAATTGGTCTACTAATGCTTTGGTAACGTTTGGAAGAATGTATTTTTAGAATATCATAAACCAATTACAAAATAATTGATTTTATTTCAACGAGACCTTATTAAACTGGCCATGCTTATTTTTTATGAACCTTATTTTGTATTTTTCCTCACATTTTGTGCAATTTTCTAGAGATTTATGGAACTGTAAAACAACTGTAATGAAATATAACTAAATTATATACAATCAGAGGATCCAACAAACAGAAATTTTGGGGATGGAAAATAAAACATGGCTCTAATCCACAAAATTTACTGACGCTTATCTCCCAACTCATCCTTCCCAATCCATAAAAAAAACTGTGCCTGCCATGCATTCAGTCCATGCACCTGTACGATCATTCAATTCCATCCCACGAAAATACTGGAAATGATGATGGCCTTAGAGAAAATATAATTAACGAGTATCTTTATTTCAACGAGACCTTGTTAAACTGGCCATGTTTATTTTTTACGAGCCTTATTTTATATGTTCGTTAAATTTTGTGCAATTTTCCAAGGATTTATGGAACTGTAAAACAAATGTAATGAAATTTAACCAAATCACATACTATGTGAGGATCCACCAAACAGAATTATTACTTAAGAAAATTAGCTGTACCTGTCCGGAATCACCATTAAGTACACATAATGCTGAAATCCTGGACGAGGCAAATGATTATTCCTCCGTTTAATTTTCGCACATTCTTAATTTTTGCCTTCTAAATGAATACGTGCCTGTTTTTACATTAAAAATAATACTTTCCGAATCCTTGCCCGTTTTACCGCCAACACATACATGTCTCCACACCCTCCTATCCCTTCAACCCTATCAAGTAAAAACCCACCAGCAAACCCACTCACTTACTCCAATAAGGTCGCCCAACGTATCTCCAGTTCACTCTCTTAAAACGGGCCACGCCTTTCGCTTTAAGTCGAGGCATTTATGAGGCGAGCATTTATGCCCCCGGAGGAGGAAGATATGGGACCTCGTCCCCAGCAGTGGCGTTTGGATAGGGGGCAAGAGAGAAATGATATAGGGAACAGTACCACAAGGTACCCCAGGCGAGGAAAGGAGGGGATGGGGGTGGGCAGGGTAAGTATGGGACGAATAAGTGGGTAAAGGGAGGGGTTAGGAGGAGGGGAGAGGGGTCTAACAGATGGGAAGAGAATGGGGATAGTAAATATAAAGGGTATATGTGAGGCAGGGTGGGATGGAAACACGACGTCAGGTTATGTGCCATAAAAGGTGGAGGTTACCGCTGGAATATGGCACCCCAGAGACAATGGGATAAAAATTAACGCCACCGGACTCCCTTGGCAACGTTATCGCGAATTTATTGCACGGATCAAAATCGCGGTTTGTGGAGGGGAGGGTTTTAGGGAGGGGGAGGAGGAGGAGGTGGAGGCAGTAGCGGAACTCGTGCAGGCAGTGGAGTGGGGGGAGGGATAGGTGTGTGTGGGTGTGTGTGAGCATGTGTGTGACCGGACACGGCTTTGGACCGTGGTTTCCGGAGGGCCGGAGTAAAATGTGAGCACAAGGCGGAGGAGGAGGATGGAGGAGAGAAAGGTACGGAAAGGGGAAAGGCCGACGAATACTACCGAGTCCTTGGAGAGAAGGGTTGGGCACGTGATGGCCAACGTATTCCAGGGACGTTCTCCGTGCGTGTATGGCGCGGGTGCACTAACAGCCATAAGCTCGCGTCGGCAGTGAATCTGACGTCGACGACCCTTATTAGCCGGAGATTCGGGTCGTGGGCGGAGAAAGAAATGATGGTGTGAGTGGAACAAAGAGGTAGGAGAGGATATGAGATATGTGACGGATGAAGAAAGGGGAAATTACTCCACAAGAACGAAACGGAGACAAAGCAGTAATTTTGTGCGCCAGCCGCAGAAATTAAAATAAATTAAATTAATAAAAGTATATGCAAAGATGTAACTCTAAATTCAGGTTGCCTATTATCGTGGTGAAGATAGCATCATTCACTATTTTGAATGCGCTTAAGCATCGGTCAAGACGGCAACCCTTGTATACCACGGCACGGTAAAACGGGACATTTTTTGTAGTAGACGGCTATTTATATGTCCACGAGCTAAATTAGCACATTCCAGAAGAAATACATACTGGAAACGAGAAAACGTATATGTACTGCATTAATTAGGATTTTCCGCATTTTCGCATCTATAGTGTTCGTATGGTATTTAGTCGCAAAATATACCCGTATCTTCGATATTTCCAAATCTTTCCTATTAAGTATTTAGGCATCAAAAATGCATTCCGAAATTAAAATCAGTTCCACTCGTCAATCACTGAATATGCTTTCGAAAAAAGAACTACTGGAATGAAATTAAAATCTCTAATATTCTTAGCCGGCTATTATCAGGTTAACTCATTGCAATCCTATGTTGCTTTTAAGCAACAAGAAAAATGTATAGATTTTTAGCACTTTCAGAAAAGATTTAAACCGCATGTTCATTTATGCTGTAAAATTTAAAGGCAAAATATGTAGCTGCCACAAAAAGTATGATTGAGAAGAAAATTTCAGCATATTTTAAATGAGAATTCTTGTAATTTAATATCTCCCAGAAGTATCCCTAGGTTAGAAAGAGTTGATCAATGTGTTAAAGTAAACTTTGAGCAAAAAATTGCAGAGTAAATGAACTTAATAAATATTAACATTAAATAATTAATAATCAATACTATAATGAAATATCAACTAACACAATTTTAGGAAATGTTTATAGACTCACTAAAATCCAAATAATTGCAAGTACTAGAAGACCACACGATCAAGAAGGTATCTTCAGCTTTATAATTTCCCGGAGAAACAGCTACAACTTCCTGGACAATGACCTGGTAGCTATCCGATAGGAAATATACAATTGATTCACAAAGCTCAACAGATAATGCATGACCTAGCTAAGCACCCAATATCTAGTACAGCCGTCGATTTCTTCCACTCGCGTTTTTTTGCTATTTTTAATTACCATAAACCATAATATGGTAATAATAGTCATTGACCAGGTAGTCACCGTATATTTCGGTGGATCTCTCCTTTCAAATCCATTCTCGTGGATCCGAGATTAACGTCCTTTTTTAAAAATCCTCGGTTGTTATTCCAATAACAGTTAAAGCGAACAAAAAGGTAATGGCGATAAACCCGGTCAGAGTTAGCAGCGATCGCTTCGTGGAAGGAGAGGAGTTATTAATTGACTTTAAAACGGAATAGGATTACTAGGGCTAGAGAAAAACGCGCGCGCATTAGGCCTCTTGGGAAAGGTAGGAATCCAATTCTGGATTACTTCCCGAAAAAATGCTCCCATTTAGAAGAGTAACGCAGATGGAAATATGATTATGGAGATATGTTCTCCTAAAAAAAAACTTCCCCTCATTTAATGTCTCCCACTGGAAATATTTTTCGCATGGAGGATTGTTATGATAACCAATCTCACCCAAGGTTTACTTTTAAATCTTTATAAGTGACTTAAGTATTTGTCTTTACTACAAAAGTGACAATAGCTCAAGATATCTTTTGCACCTCCACCCTGAGTTTTTTCTCTATGAGCTTCTACCATGGGCAGCAATGGCTGGGGCGAGGATGGGCACAAAACCCTAAAATTCACGTGTTGGTTAATATATACGGCCTCAAATTCGCGTGGTAAGGCGCTGACACGACGCAGGCGCTGATACTACGCGCTTATACGACGCAGGCTGCTAGCAGATAGCTGAGTACCCTGTTAGCAGGTAGCGCTTGGCTTAAAGAAGGATTATTATTCCCCTATAGGAAACTTTCGAACTTAGGTATTTTTAATGTGTGATACAAAAAATCTCACCCAAGGCTTACTTTTAAAAATAAATATGTCATAAACGTAGTAAGCTAACTCCGAGAAATATATTAAAGGTCACACACGGCGTTTAAAAGATATATAGAACCCGAATTTATATTTTATAGGGAATAAGGCGACAGAAAATGAATGTTTCTTCCACTGTGGAAATCGATTTATAATGCAGAAAACCAAGCACTTACTCCAGAAGCGCAACAATTCTTAAATATTTAAACAACATACTTGGAAAAAGACAAGATGAGGCACTTAGGGATAAAAAAAACATAATATTCACCCAAAAGCACAATTTTTACCCACATAAAAGGACTCGTGGGGGACTCACATAAAAGGACTCATTTATTCAAAAAGACACTTCACTTATTTTTATTGAGGGACTGGATTCATTCACTACTGAACAATTTTCATACTGGCGGTTTAAACGGTTCCAGCCATTTTTATTTCAACGGTTCACAGTTACATTCCAATTTCTCATGAATCTATTAGTTTGAAACTCAAAAAAATTGTAGCAATATAAAATACTCTTTCAATGCGACTATTAATGGAGCAGCGCACTCTCATGTGGAACAATGCGCTTCAGCTCATTCCCCAGCAACTGAGCCACATCTCCTAAACCCGCATCGCCAGCATTATCCACTGTTTCTTTCGTTTGCCGTCCTACCGGTCGCGCTGTACCTGCACTTGGCTCACGACCAAGAGATACCGTGTTCACTCGGAAAGCCACCGGGTGCGAACGCCTGTACTTGGGCGGGGAGCTCAGCGACGGACGCCCCTTTACAGCGCCCCGGACTACCACCCTCGACTCAATCCAATCCGTCGATAACATAGGCGAAGGAATCCTTCGGTCATGGACGACTTGGAAAGCATTCGAAACTCATGGGAGACTCAATATCCGAGAATGTGGATGTCGACTCGAAAATGAGAAGCTATCCAAGGAGGAACAAAACTGTAGACAAAAAATTTATTTTATAAGTATGGGACACGGTTGAAATGAAAGGTTGTAGCGTCTTTCCAAAATTAACTAATGAGTACGACTCGTTTTGGCTCACAGATGCATGATCTGGTACAGCCGAAACCCGTGGTACACATTAAATAATTGTGGATAAGTGCAACTGTCTTTCATTTCAATATGTCGACCTTCCAATATACACACCACGCCTGAATCGGTTGAAGTAATAAGACAAGGAGTACATTACGCATCATTTACATTTCATTCATGCAACATTACATTTCAGAAGGCAATTATAGGAGTAGGTACTCAGTGGAAGCTTTTAGGAAAAAATAACCTACATGAGAAATTAGTAGGTAGAATTTTTTTTCAATATAGTGATGTTGCAATACATTTTTTCCTTAGATAACATTTTTCTCGAATAGACCATCATTCATTACATATCAATGACAGGTATGGATTGAGTGAGCATAACTTGAGACCTCCTACTTAGAATGTAAATAGATTTAAACCCCTACCCTTCCATAAAGCGCCCTCTATATTGCCCCTCTTTCCCATTCCTTTATTTTCGCCACTCTATCTTAAACTACCCTCTCTTCCGCCTCACGCGTGGTAGGAAGAGGCCGAGGAAATCCCCCACTCCCTCCCCTTGCCATCAAATTCACCCCCAACACTCCCAGAGGCCCTCATTATACGTCCCCACCCCACCCCTCAATATTTTTCCCCGACCACCCCATTCCTCCCGCCGTGCGTTCATCCATAAGGCCATTCCACGCCGCCTGGCCGTTACCCAACGAGGGTCTCATCTGGAGGGGCACACGGAGGCAGGCGTGCTCTGAGCCTCAAAACCTACCCCGCCCCCTCCCTCTCCCAATAATCTTCCTCCCCCCACCCCCTGAGCATATCCCATGCCGCCCCCCACCTCCCCACACGTCCACTCCCCCCACCTTTCGGTCCTTTTGGATCCAAACCCCGGTCTCTGCGTCACCTGCGCTGCTTTTGGAACAGAGTCATTAAGGTGGGGAGAGGCTTTGGTGGGGGGAAGGGGCGGGTGGGAGGGGAAGCATTGGTTAGACACGGTAGGGGGTTGAAGGCTTTACAGAGGAAGCATATGAGGTTAACGGGGGCGCCGGCGACAAATGGTCATTTTATACGAGGTGGAAAATAATGTTACTAAACACATGATTACGATTAGCTGCGAGAGATTCACGACATCCACCCTGGTGTGAAAATTTTAAAAATAAAGTCGAATCTCTTCAATAAAAAATTTATAAATTAACATACTGCGCAACCTTACTTCCCAGCTTCGGCAATAAAAATATTTGGAGTTATTTTCTACTGGTTTATCTCTTTCAGTAAGCACAATCAAACTATTAATTCCGGAAGAATTTCTTTTCAAAATGATAGGTTTCTTCTTTTTGACAATGCAATCACTAAATTTCACACAAAATTAATTGAAATGAATTCCTAGAGGTATTAAAAATATATGAAAAGACGAAAAAAAACTATCCGAAAATAAAAGCACCTTTGGACGTACGTAACACAAACTCCATGCTACATGATTTTTCATTTTACAGGAAGATTATTTATACAAATAATTTATAATAAAATTCATTTAACATCATTTGCAGTAATATTCTGGATAAAAATATTCAGTTTTTTTGTCCACTGAATCTCAATCCCAATTGACCTAAATCAAAAACTAATTTTGGCTCTGGGGATTCTAGCATCCACCTGGCTGCAACCACTCCTATTGGCTCTTGAAATCATGAGTACTACAAGGATGAGGATAATCCTATCGGTTAACAGATATCTCATCACCTATCACACATTAAATGGGTTTAAAAAAGTTTGCACTAGAGTCGCTGACGTCATATCTATCATAAATCCACAAGGTAATTATTTAGAAGTGTTAGCTGGAATTTAAAATCTATCACATTCTAGCTTTCCTTAAGTATTCCGCCAGAGCTCAAATATTTTAAAGTGAATACTAAGAATAAATGGATTGCTCCGCGTAATATTCCAAACCCTGCCGCGTGAACGGCGGTGAAATATACAAGAATTGCCATGAGAAAAAATTCCCCTGGACCGGGAATCGAACCACGGACCTTTGGCTTTCCGGGCCACTGCGCAGACCACTACGCTATCCAGGTTCTTTAATTCTCATGGCAATTATACCGAGGCTCATGGTACTAGGTGTTAGGCCCTCGCGGTCCATCAAGGATGGCAACGCGAGGGAGAAAGGACTTCCAAGAAGCCGCAACCAGTTGAGAGCCTCAAACCTGCGCTAAAGCCACGCAAAGCGGTATGTGTAATATTCCAAACCCTGCCGCGTGATTTGGATTGCTCCGCAATCAACCCCGCGATTTGGACATTTTTGTAAGACGATTCACATTCGCCGAAAGTTGGGGCACAAATCAATTTCCTACGGATCGGGCTAGGGCCTCCTTATTTTGCTTCAAGCAATCCGTCACTTGCCGGCTCCTCCTCAATGAGCCGAGTGACCTCACTTGTCAGCAGTCTCCCCAAATAACCGACCGACGGAGGCAGGGCGGAGAGGGAGGCAAAGAGTGAAAGAGCGGACTGTTTGGCCGGGAAGCAAAGAGAGGGATGTGTGTGGGGGGGAGACGGGCGCAGATGAGGAGGACGACGACGCGCGGATGCACTTTTATTTTTAGAATGGGAAGAAGCGCGGGGACCCGTTGCCTTATACCGCCTCCTGTGGGGGGGGAGACTGTGACGCTTCAAACCGCTCCCCCTCCCACTTCGCTCTCACGGAATTTCGTCGGCAGGGAGGACCGCCGCCGGGAGACACCGATGGAGTGCCGGGCTGTCTCCACCTCGCTTCGGTCCGCGCAACAGTGCCAAATCCGCGGATTCCGGGACGATCCATCTCGGCCGCACGGGACTTTGGGTCACGAGCGATCGCTTGCAAAGGAAGTCGCGAAAGAGTAATGGCCCCGACTGATCCAGATAAACTGGGAAAGAGGGCGAATTAGTATCTGATCCGAGCCGATGGACGCATTCACGTGTTCGACCATGTTCATTACAACGAGCAGTAGGGGAAATATATAAAATTTTCAGGACTTTTGTTCAATTATTCTCCATGAGAATTTGGTGAAACTAGTCCATGTGAACCAGATGTACGAATTTTGGCTTAGTTCGTAATTAAAGCGGCCATCGGAATGATGAAAAGTGATAATTTATTTCCAAGATTAGCTTATTTTATGGAATAAATAATTATAAAATATCCTCTTTCAAAACAAAAAATGAGCAATGGAAAATTCTATTCTCATTAATTTTTGATTAATTTTCGAACAATCAATTTCCAAGAAAATAAAGAAGTTTCATCGTCATTTATTCTAAAAAAATTCAAGCATGAAACGCGGGTAAAATTGTTAATGGCATGTTATTAGTGATAAGTGAATACCACAATCACCTTCTGACACATGAGCGCGAGTATGGTAGATGACTACCGTAAATCCAAAATGTGACAACTCTAAGTAGAGCTGAATTATTTTTGTACAAATCCACCTCATTTGCGGCCTGTAGTTAGCTTCTATATCGAGGATAGCACTATTTTCTCATGCATATGTTCAGTCAAAGGATGGAATATTTCCAGTAGCATCATAATATTAGGCAACTGAGACCAGCACCCCATTCGTATGACTTTCTTCCGACTAATTTCCGCCATCCACTTTCTTGCTTCCCTTGTCCTTCTCAAGCCCGCCAACGCTTTTCTCAGATTATGAATGAATTCTTCCGGTTTATTTACATGGGCGAGGTGTTTTCGTAAGATTCCGGTGGCAGCAAGGAGAAGTTTGAAGGTCTACAGCAACTGGAAACGGCATAAAACCCCCCAGCGAAAATGCTATTTCCGGGAATGAATTGAATTCCAGCATATTAAGAAATTCAATTACCCTAAGGGAATCTCACGCACAATAATATCCGCGGCACTTAAATGTTGGGTCTTGGATTTCTTTCGAGCCATTAAATAAAACGATTTAACCAGTCATCATCGAGGATAAACATATTTAAGGAATAATAACGCAGCCATCATAAACCTTTGCCCAAACAACTAAAGGGAACTCACGTACAGTTATGTTTCCCAAAGAACGAAATAAATGCGTGAAGTGGGCAGTAACATTTTCAATAATCTAACCTGGATTCTTCCTGGATTCATGCTCGGATCTCTCATAAAAAATACAGTGATTATTCCAAGAAGTATTCGCAACAACGTTTCAAAAAATATAGATCCAGGCCCTACCGTTTCGGGCGCTTAATGCCCATGCGTTCCGGGAACTTTTATGGCCCGAGATAAATTTCCTACGGCAATGAAAATTCCCAGAGCACTTAAAATATACCTCCTTTAGATGGAAACAATACACTTCCCTCGAGCTACTTAAGTACCTCCGTTTAACTGCGGGTTGCTAATTACCTTTGCTTTCCGATAGGTACAACACTGACGTCTCGCCTAAGCGTAAACGGTCTCTTCATCCCACCGTAACCAGCCCTAGTGCGCAATTAAAATTATATTGCATCGCCTCGCTTAAGCAGCGCACTTAAACGCCCGCTTGAGGAGAGACAACGGGTGATATTTTTTTTCCTCCTTTGCTTTAATTCAATTTTTCCGCCGTCTTTGCCAGGGCAAACATTATACGAGTCGCTTAGAGATGAATCGTAATTGCTGAAGGAAATCCTCATCCTACCACTTTCACCTTCGCGGCATGCTTGCGAGGCGGAAAATCCACGTGATCTCACCAAATACCGTCTTCTAGCCGCGCATATAACGGACCCCTTACGCTGAAACTTAACAATCTGCTGCTTGGAAACCGAGCTTCCGCCTTCTCTTTCTCCCTGTCTTCCATCCCTCCCCGTGTCCTCCAACTCCTTCGCTCCCCTTCCTTCTCCCTCAAGCCCCAGAGTGGTGGGGGTTGGAACGGTCTCCCCAACAATCATAAAGCCCAAAGACTTTCACCGAAATTTCTCATCCGCCTATCAGCTATTCCGTTTGCTTTCCCACCCCGACTCTCTCGCAGGGGCCATTCCCTAAGCATGCATTCCGTTTGCGTACCTTTGTCGTCCAAATTCCTCCGCTAATCCCTTAACTTCCCTCAACACCCTCCCCCGTCCGCCCACGCTCTTACCCCTTCCTGCCCATTCCACGACGCCTCCGCTACCCCTACTTCCTTATCAGACTTTCGCATCCTCCTTACCATCTTACATAGGAAGCAACCCCAGCTCGGGGGTTCCTCCAGAATCTGAATTTTTTAACCGCCAAAGTTTTACAGGTGGGTGCGTGGAATAATTTCATCTGGGTTTTCAAAAATAATTTAGTAATGCACCATCAAATTGAGTTCATACCAGTGAATCAAATACAAATAAGTGAAAGCTGGTTTCCTGACAGTCAAGCAGTAAGATTATCTAATATTTACATGGACCGCAAATTGACGAAACGTTGCCAACATGGCGATCTTCAATGATGTGATGGTAAAAAAATACTTGTGCAAGAAACGCGGTATAGTAAAAAAAAAAAGCGCAACAGTCCTCTTGATTATAGTACAACAAGGGCATTGAGGGATGGTAAAAAAGGATGCTAGATAAAATATTTTTCGGTTTTAATGATTTCCATAACCACTCCTAAATTCATTAATCTTTACCGTTTCCTTCGTTTCAATTCGCGTGTATCATAGTCCTTGGGGTGCACATATTCAGAGACTCGAACACAATGTCTCGAAAGGAGTTCTCTCGTGCCATTATTAAGGCAATTTATCAATGATTATGATTTCTATTTCCGTTAAAATCTTTGATAATTGTCTGTACATCCTTGGAGACTTAATAGAAACCATGGTGAACTAAACAAATCAAACAGAGGAATTCGTTAGAAGTGAAAAGAAAATCCTTTGACACGTCTAGATTTCTAAGAACATTTGCAAACTTTCTCACATCTCTGTTCCCAGTGTTTTTCATATCTATAGCAATTCTATCGGCTTCTCACTTATATCAACCAACCAACCCTGTTGCTTTCTCATTTCTAAACCTTCTTCGTTATTCACACCCGCAGCCTCGCTTGGGCTACAGTCCCGATGCCTATCGCATCCCTTCGGGGGGCGGAGATGAAGGTAAGAGAAGGGTTCAGCCTATGTCCTTCCACTACACACACCCACCAAGCCTTCCAACAGTGGTGCGCCCCCTACCCCTCACCCCGCCCACTCCTGACGTAAAATCCTTAACGTTCTCCATTTTCCCATCCCCCGCCCTTGGAACCCAATCCCTTTAATCTCTGTATGCGAACATTTTGTCTTCCCCGAATCCCATGGATTCATCGGGACCTTGCTCTTCCTCGTCTTCTCTCCTCCTCTCTCTCTCCCTCTCTTCATATTGCTTTTCCCATTCGAATTTCACCATCCGCCGTTTCCTCTCCAACGTTTGCAGTATCTTTACAATCTTGTCTCGTTTGCCTCACTCCCTTCCTCACTTCGGATAATTTATCCCTCTCCCTTGCCGATAAATTCGAGGGGAACCAGGAAAGCCATCGCTCGAAAAAAGTTAAGATGGATTTTTTTTAAATAGAAAACCACCTCTTCCTTTTCAGGAGCCTTGATTCTCATTATGGACTTTAATTTAATACTTAAAATTACCAAGGTGATTGGATACGAGTTAGATTTCGCACTTTATTACCCAAAAGAGAAGTTAGGAGAGGTATTTCAGCGAATTTAACGAAAATTCGAGGTTCAACGGATCGTAAGTAAGGTTCCAACGTGAAATGCGTTTTTCTCAATCTTTATTACGCAGTAATAGCCTAACACTCAAGTTAGCTCGTTTCCGACACAGGTACAATTTTCGTGGCACGCTCATGCAATATTTTTATAATAATTATTGTATGAACCTTCATTTCAACTTTGCCACAAATTTATGACGCGGGCTGATTTAAATCTACTTCGCCACAATGTTTTCAAACATTAAATTTCCTTTACTAACCCAAAGGCTATAAATGAATGCCTGGCGTATTCAATTTAAAATTAATCCCATTAAAGGCTATCTCTATGAAACGATCACTTCCAAAAATCAACATTTTGTGATAAAGTAAAGAGCTCTCACAAATCTTATCCATTTTCGGAATTTCTTTCCTGTTTTGTGCACCTTACACAAGACGAGACTACCTATAGGTACTTATTTATATAAATATTCGTTGGAGAGAGGCAACAGATGGGAGTTAGCATTTCCACGAAACCAATCTGAATTTTCCGCCTCGCGGCTCCTTTAGAAAAGATTAGCCAGTCGCCTCTTCCTCTTAACAGAGACTTTAAAAAATTTATTTCGGCACCAAGGCGCATGTTTTTTTTTCAGAGAAAGCGTTTCATATTCCCACCTGCAACAAAAAAATTCCCCTCTTTAAAAAACACGATAGATTTTGAAATAATTCTAAATACCAACCAGTTATGAAAAGATCCCCATATATTTCAAACGGCTTGGAACAACCACCGAAGAAAGCACCTATTCAACAAACCTAAAATATACCTGCGTGAGCCTCAAACATAAAATGACTGATTAAGAACGATATCGTACACCCCACTATTTTTATAACAGCTCGGGACACGTGTTTCGATTGATTTACAATCATAATAAGGTACTATCTCTAGTTTTACAATCATCATCAGTACCTGATGATTATTGCAAAGTTATCAAAACACGTGTTGTGAGATTTTAAATAAAATTAGTTGGCAGTACTTTTACTTATCATTCGACATGCTGTTCCACGGTATTTCTCCGGAAAAAGTTGACTTTATACAGAATAATATGATGTTGGCCTAAGATCGCTTCTACTTCAGAGAACGATTTTCAGTTTTTCAGCTTCTGAGAGGATCGTTATGTAAGAGTTTAAAGAAAAGGCTGGTGAAGAGTTTGATTTGGAGTGTAGCTCTCTACGGTGCGGAAACGTGGACACTGAGGAAAGAAGACGAGAGAAGGTTGGAGGCATTCGAGATGTGGGTATGGAGAAGAATGGAGAGGGTGAAATGGACGGAGAGGAAAAGGAACGACGAAGTGCTCGACATGGTGGGTGAGGAGAGGCAGCTTTTAGATGAAATGCGGAGGAGACAGAGGGTATGGATGGACGGAGTACTTAGCGGGGAGGGGATGTCGAAAATGGTGTTAGAGGGTAGAATGTAAGAGAAACGAGGAAGGGGAGGGAAGAGAATATGAATTTTAGATAGATTGAAAGGGAGTAAGGCCTTTCAGTGAATTGAAGAAGGCAGCGCTGGAAGGAAAGGAAGGCTCCCATTTCACTTCTTTAAAACTCCATGGAAACCTACCTTAATCGGTAGAATACTATAATAATAATAATTTACTGCATACAAACCAGCTTTTTAGAGAAAAAACGAGAGAGATTGGGGATAAGCCTTGCTATTGATCATTTATATAGGGTGGCCCTCACTTAAAGCGACAGGGGACAACGGTGGAGAGCACCCATTCAACGAACCGAACGAACCCTTTTGAGCACACCTCGAACAAACCGATGAGAGAACGGGGAGGAGGACTCGAAACGATTAACTAAATTAAAGTGCTTTTTGTTTGGATACCCCGGGATATGCCGAAGAGGCGGCAGCGGTGGAGGAAGCGGCGGTTATGTTTTTTAGTACTCCACCCTCACCCCCTCCTCAAACAGAGCTCCGCGTCCCGAAGTGATTTAGGAAGTATTTTAGCCGAAAGCGAACGATCATTTAATGCAGCCCACCTTAATGGCCTCACGGATGGAAGGAATCCGTACATTTCTCCGGTTTAATTACCCAGGATTTCGGGTTGACTCAATGCAGTTTCTCGCTTTTGTTCGGTAATCGATCACCCTCAAATCCCCGCCTCTCTCGAAACTGCGAACGCCGCCGTGCGCATGCGCGATGAATGGCCGGAGAGGCGGCAGAGCCACGACTCCCACGGCGAATACGTAGCCCTGCCTCTCCGCACGCGAATCAACCCCAACACTTCAGCCGGTAAGTCTGTATTTCGGAATGAAAACGACCACATTCGGAGAGCTTTTGGATCTTCAAAGGAATCGTTCGATGAGTCAATCATTGCTCGAGGTAAAAACGAAGACATGATAGGAGTAATAATGATAATAATAATTGAAGGAATATTTGTGGGAATTGGATATACCCTTTTAAAATATCATTCTACAAAAATTAACCCGATTATGTCGTTTCCCCCACTTCATCAGATTTTTACGAGGCTGAAAACGTTAATTTACATAGTAAAATGCTCAAAACTGACAAATCAGTCCACCATGTGGAGAATTTTCATTCGTAATTCTCATGCGGGCACACTCAGCAATTCAGCCCTGAGGCTGCCTGGGATGGATAAGGATAGAGTTCATCCTGGACTAAGCTATAGGTCAATTATTTCCATAGAGATTAGAAGGGCCAGCTACTTCCCCAAGGCCAACTCGCACATGCATAATTGATTTTGAAGGATTTTAAACCATACCATATTTTATTGGAAGCGTTCTTTATGAAATTTTTGAAATGATAGTTATGATTCAGTTCATTCAATTCGTGCTCCTGAGCCTTTCATGTATAATGAGTCTCTCATGAACGACTCATCTCTATTCCTCATTCTATTCACCCTCCTTGCCCCCTCCACCTCGCTCTCTTCGGGTTCAGTCTCACGAACGAGTAATCCTCGGCAATGCTCACACCACACCCAATCCCTCCCTCTCCCACTTACCTCCCCCCGCACCGCACTAAAACAATCCCTTCTCCCAACTCACCCCAACCCACCCCACGTCCTTTCTCTCTCGTTTATCGCAAAATTTTATCCCTTCCAAATCCCGTTTGCGCATTTACCTCCCAAAGAGAAAACTTCAGTATAACGTCCTCTCAGTATTCAGTCAATGTAGTCTCCACTTTATATACCTATTCATGTATAAATGATTTTTTTTGCTCTTTCCGCGGAGGGAGAAAGGGTGGGTGAGAAGAAGAGAAAGAAGGTTTTGTAGGTAAGATTCCTCTTCAAGGGGAGGAAAAAATGGCGAGATGAAACGGGAAGCCGGGATTACGTTCCGGGGATTAGCGGATCCCGTTCTAACAGGAGACGAGAAACGTGTGGAGAAGTGGAAGAGGTAAGGGGAAAGACAAGGGATACGAAAAGTGGAACGTGAGCCTAAAAAAAGGTTGAGACAGAAGACGGCCAGACGAACTGTAGGATGAAAGAGGTAAGGTAACCGTACAACATTGAGCGATTTAACAAAAGCTTCAGAAGTTATTCCAAGTAAATTGCCGGCCCCAGTGGCGGCGGGGTGGCCAGGCAAACGAAAGGTCGTGGGTTCAAGTCCCGCCTGGGTAGGTTACCGTTATCCAGGACATTGTTGTTTGAACACGTATAATTGTTGAAATTATTAGTAAACCTCGATGCAAAGGGTCTATATGTACTGTTTACGGTGGCGTGGAAGTGCATAAATAAAGAATGTAAAAAAAACCTCTCACACCTCTTCCAAGAAAAACCCTGTTGAATTTTCATGGACACCCTAATACACACCACACCCAAAACCTATGGATAAAAAAATTGCACAATTTTAGACATCATAACAGCGGATACTAATTGGAATTGACCGTAGTCGGCCGGAGTACCCATTCGTGCCAACTTCTAGGAATACGGGATCTTATTCAGATAAAGACGAATCAAGTTTCCCTATTTAGAGTTTTCCCTGTGTGGTAGCTACGAGTAGCTCCACTCTGCAATTACAGGCTGTTCCCAATTTCTTCCATTTTCTGTTATAAGATAGTTCTAAATTAAATATACTTAAATTAAAGCTGAAATAAATATCAACGCTGATAAAATAACTTTACCAGCCTGTAATATGGCATTGACTATTTTTAAACAAATTTATCGTGCGAAAGCAGCCGTTTTATAAGACACAAGAATAAATATGGTAAATTACACGAGAAATACACAGCAGGACGTTGATTAGTTATTTGAGAAAACGGCTGTAAATGTCGCCTATGTTGGGTCGGTAAATTAAGGTACTAATTTCTCCATTACTAACAGGATTCTAAATCCACACCATCGTATCTTAACCAGTTAATTTACCTACCACAAAAATAAAAATATTTTGTAGTTAAATGGAGCTTGAAGGCACAAAATATTAAATGAAGCAGATTAAGATAGAGAAAAGGCAAAGCTGCATTAAAAAGGAATCGGAAGAGAGTGGATAGCGGCGATGAATGAATGAGAACAAGAAGGAAGACTCGGAAAGGAAAATGCAAAAGCTATACCCCTATATTGGATTCGCAGGTGTTCGCAATTACCGGAGAGAAAAAATTCAAGACTGATAGGAACTAGAAGCTACGAAGACGGGTAAGAAGGATTAGAGGGGAGATTATTGAGTGTAGAAGCCCGAGACGATGACATCAGGGGTGTGAAAGGTTAACGCACGGATTTACGGAATCCGTAGATTGAATGGATTTTTTTTTTGGGGGAGCGGAGAAAATTTCGGATCGTAAAGAGGTTATCTTCACGCAAATGAAGGCATTAGCCATCCGACGAATTTCGGATTTTGAAGAAGCGCGCCAATAATCAATCTGTGATTGCCCCTTTCGCGAATTGCCGACGCGCCCAAGGATTGCGATAAAAAATACACTCGATCACCTTTAAGCTTCACTAATTGGCTATTGAAGCGAGACCTTTCCGAAAAATGGTAGATTTGGTGTTGAATAAGTGGTTTCTCATCCTGATTCATTGATGGAATCTATTTCTTTACATCCCTTGCCCTCCTGCATGACGGATAAATGAGTTCATAATGAAGAGGATCGTAATACTAAATTCTTTCGTCGGATACAACGATCTGCATATTCCGATTATTGCATTTCATTAGCTATGCTGATTCATATAGCTTTCAATAAGACGGGCATATTAAAAAGGTTTCGCATTTTCATGAATTCGATATAAAATTAACACAAAGGTGTTCCACGGTACATTCTAATGAATAAAACCCAAGAATACTAATATAAATTTTTCTTGAAGAACTTCAAATATTAGGGGAATATTCAGCCTTCATCCGAATTCAACCTCTTAGAAAAATCCAAGATATTCTTAGGAAAAACAAATCGAAATTCACAAAATATCGCATATGTACCTACTTCTGTTGTAACAATTTGAGATCAACTTTTCGGTGAATCATTTTCACAAATTCCACTAATAAATAGGATAACGATGGTAGGTAAGAGCTTATCTTCAATATTACTATCTCCTTCCGATGAAAGTTATTGGACTATGGCGTCAGAATTTGAAACTTAATAATAGGCTTGGACACATAATAATAACTTAAAAAGTATTGCTTCTAATCTAGCAGTGGATGAATTATCATTGTGTGTAAGGGGATATAAAAATGAGTAAGGTTAATTAACCAACATTTATCTAAATTGGAATAGAAGAATCTTTCAAACTTCATTTTTTAATTGATAAATTGAGAAATGTGACGTTCGGGTTGAAAGAAAAAGAATGGAACAAGAGAAACGATATTTTACGGTTTTGCAGCAAGAAATGCGAAATATACGGTCAATATATGGAAGTTATTTCTAGTAAGGAAAATCCGGAAGTCGCTTCGATGAAAATTTGTGGTCTACTTTTTAAATCAAAATTAAGCATACTAAAAACATACAAAAACGGAATCAAAAAAACTGGCTGATAATAAAAATTAGTATAATGAAGACGTCACTAAAAATATTTTAAAACTTTGGAATATGAACTAGGCATTAATTATATCAAATATTCTAAGATTATTTCATCATATGTTAGGGAGACAAAAATCAAATTTTATTAGCTAAAAGGGATATAAATAGATAAATTTAAAGGGATAATGAGATTATAAAACTAAACTGGATTCGAAATTGAAACTAACTTTGCCATTCTTTTTTGGCAGGAAAGCTTACAGATTAAGGAGTAGTAGCCAAATAATTAGTAGTGCCAGCAGTTTTCCTTTTTTCATTCCACTTCCTAGAAGAACAAAATCTCTCTAAATAGAGCAAAAGGGACTTGACTCTTCGAACTTGCACGTCTATGATAAAGCCACGCGGACGTCAAAGCCAAAAAAGTACATGAGAACGGATTTTACACAAAGATTAAGGACGAATCGCCGATGAAGCAAACACACTTTTTCCTCTACCTCCTCCTTCTGTGACGCCATCAAAGCCAAACGCATTCGGAATGAATAATTCAGACCGAATCTTTCCCCCTTTTGCGCCGGGCAACGGAGGAGTAATGCGTAATGAGCCTCACTCCGGGCTTAATCAATAGGAACGATGGGATGCGTAAAAAGGAAAGAATACACGAGGAACGGAGAGTCTTCGGACGGATTTATTCAATTTTTCTTTTCGACCCATCCCCGCGTCGTCGAATTCGAGCAAAAGAAAAGGATTGCGCGGGGAAAGAGAGAACGGAAAAAACTTGGCACCGTAGTGGCCCGGCCGAGAGAAAAATCTAAGGAAAAGGATGGTGGAGTGAAAAGTTTTTGAAGGATTTCTGCTTCGCTTCGGCGGCGGAGCGATGAAGAGAAGAAGGTTTTTGAGGGGGAGGAAAAAAGTGGAAAGAGATCGAAAGGGGAGAAAAATAGGAGCGAAAGAAGGAGATAAAAAAAATAGTTTTGCAAAAGCTTTCGCGGAGCCGTTTCCCTTAACTCGGCGAAATGGTGGACGGAATGGAATAATTAATCACGTTTTCCTCCTCATGTGAACGAGGAGAAGAAAAGGGCCTCCGAGAGAGGAGAGGAAACGCCAGGAAACAGGGGTGCAGAGGGCCAAGTAGGGTGAGCTTCGTGCTAGTGATGGGAAAGAGACGGATATGTTGTAGGGTGGGCGAGGGTGCCGAATGGGGACTTGTCGCCTGGCTAGAATCCAGTAAAAAAACGGGGGTTCCGCCCCCCTGGGATGAGTATTGGCCGAAAAGCACATGTGGAGTCGAGCTACGTAGATAGCGAGCCGACAAGTAGGAGGGAACTCAGAAGTGCACGACTAATCGCATTTTCGTAAGAGAGATAAGAAAAACGGGGACATCGAAAGCTTCAATTGAGATGCGATCAATATGATTAGTATGCCAAAGCTTTTCAATCGGATGAGATTCCTCCTGATGGAATGAATACTAGATAGATCGCAAACTATGCAAGAGAATAATTCACCTTTCCATTTGAAGATCTAGAAGTATTCCCTTTCGCCACGAGAGAGCTTAAATGCTCAAGAGTGCGATACTCGGGCGGTTGATTCGGAGATTGGCTATGAGGGACAGACATCCAGCTCCCGGGGGTAAACAAAAGTACTACTGACATACTGATACTAAATAAGGTCAGCAGGAAAATCAAGATATCCACAATCACTTCAATTATGTAATATTTTCACTTTTATAATGCTAATTATTTATAGAAGGTAATTCCCGTACAGGTGAGGCAAAAAGCGTTCTTTCATCAGAATTTTAAATTAGTGCAAATTTTTTTAACCCTGTCCAGTTAAGTAATTAACCATGTAAAGTACACCTGCGTGTGGCACTAACCGGCGTAAGATGATTGTATCGGAAGCACGGGAGTAGAAACAGGAGCATGGAACGGTTAAGTAGGAAATTTGGCACCAATGGTGGTCTACAGGTAAATATGAAGAACGTTACTTAATGGACACGCCATTAGAAGATACAAATATTTTGCAATAATTACTCAAAAGCAAAATTCTCTATAAACCTCGATTTCTGTGATATTTGTCTCCAACTACAGTCCTTTCGGCGATGTCTTGAAGAGGGGTCAAAGAAATGCGCTATTATGGACAATAGCTACTCGAGCAAAACTTAAGCTAACTTTCACTACCGATCCATCCACAAACGAAAAGGGGATGGGGAGGGACATGGCGATTAAGGCCGGGTTCTCACAAAAACGGGGGCTCTCCGGTCTTCCATCTCGGTAATCGGGGATCTCCATCATGCGCATCTTGGATTGAAATAGCTCGTTATGCATTGCAACGGAGGCGATCATTAATCCTGCAGAAGATCCTTACAGAGAGCATTTCGGAGGGATTCCTGCGTTCTTACAGGTTCGGGCTCATCCCCCATGCTTACACTTCAAACAAACCTAATTCATTCTAGACTCGCAAAATATTGGGTCGCTTAGGGTGGTTTGGGGTCTCAGTTTTGCATTACGTGAGAAACATGAATATTTTAAAAGGGATTGACAAAGATTATGTCAAATAAAGGAGAAACCGAGACTTTTTGAAAACTTGTTTCTTCATTCATATATTGTGCTCCCATCATCAAACTGTGACCGATAAGCAGTCGAAGTCCATCAAAGGTGAAATAATTTATACCTGCATTGAAATTATTAAACACTGCTTCCCGTAAAAAAAATTCCCCCATCCATGTGTATCATTCCCAATTAAGTTTCCTCCCCTTCAATAATTAATACATAAAAAGCAATTCGTATGTTTTGTTGCACCTTACCTCTATTTTTTCCAGCGAAATTTACACTCGTTAGGTAATCCGTATGTTTTATTGGCATTTAGAAGCATATTAATGCCTGATGAAATTAACTTATATACACATTTTTTTTATTTTGCGAAATAGATACCTGCTAAGTTTCACGTACCAACCATCTCAACACACCCTCAATAATGACCCCACTCCCTTACACTGCGTAGTAAAACACGGCCCATCCATCTCCCAAACTGCTTCCCAATCTCCACCTCGGCCACTTCCGCATTCGGTGGATAGATGGGGCGACATTCTCTATCTTGCTCTTCCTTCCATCTCAAAATGGCGGGGGTGGGGATCGCAGCGAAGAGGTCATTACCGGATGAAGGGTAGAGGGAGGTTGCGTGCCCTGAGGAGGCCTAGGGACAAGGAGAGCGGGGGAGGAAGGGAGCCTTCTGAGAAGCGAGGGCGTGGCTGGGTATTAAGTTCCACACGTCGGGCCAAGCCCTTCCCGCATGTCTTTTCCCTCGCTCGACGCCCCCGCCGACGCGGATTTCTCGTGAAGGGCGCGAGGCATCGCCTCACGGACGATCTACGCCCTTCCTGAACACGCAGGGCTGTCCACGCTTAGAGGTGGACAACGCTGCGTGAGGCCGCGTACTCGAGGAAATTGAGCTACGAGTCCACAAACCCCGCGGCCGCAGTGGTGCAGTGCTTGAATTGCCTCTACCGGGGCTCCTAGCGTGGGTGCGTTCGAGCTGCAATGAGTGGGTGGGAGATCAAATCCATGAGGGCATACTATGGAATATAATTCAGGCTCCATGTCGTGGAATTCCAATACATTAATGGAATAGAAATTGTTGGTAATTTTCCATAAGTATTTTTGGGCAAAGAGCAGTAAAATGAGAACGGCGCCAGTAGAAGTTCGAACTGGTCAGAGCACTTGATGCTAAACCGGAGGATTCTGGTTCGAATTCAGGTCAAGGAATATGGTTTTCCCTAATTAATTATTTCAGCCAACTTTTCTATTTTTCAATAACTTTTCCTGACTTCATTCCCATTCACTGAATTATATCCTAAGGATTTTGGGAGGATAAGGGTGTAAAGTGACATATTCCGCCAGAAAGAAAATGCGGCGCAAATCACCGCATTTTTCGGGGTAAAACCTGAAAAATGTGTCGATGCATGTTTTTGTTAAGCGCTAATCCGGAAACATTGACTATCAAAAGTACATTTTCACAACGAATTCCCACTAGCAGCTTTGAACATTTTTGTGAAACTACCTAATGAGTAATATTTTAACAAATATACAAAAATCGACCTCTATAGAGCCTGCAACCACTTTCAGAATTCCAATGCAAAAATAAAATAATACATTAATGTATTAAAACGGCACTACAACCGCATTTTACTCCATTTTTAGACGCTGACTAAGCAAGAAAGTGCAATTAATTACAGTCATAGCTACATGTACAAAACAAGGTTATTAAATAGACCATGACAAGCGTTTGAATCGCGTGAAAATTTAAAAGATGCAGGAGAAACCTTATCGGGAGAGACCTTATCTTATATACTGAGGAGAGATTTTCCAATTGAAAATGATTAAGCAGACGTTAGCCCTCACAAAAAAATCTACGCTCATTTAAAAACGACCAACGCACTCGAAACACTTGCCGAGACAAAAAAAATTTATTCAAATCACTTGAGCGAGCGGGAAGATTGGAATTAACCTCCTCTCGGGCGAGAAAGCAATCTGACAATCTGGGAGCAGGAATCGCCGACGCATGCAAAACCCGGGGTCGGCGTCAAAAGCGAGAAACGCGTTGGAAAAAGTTGAAAAGCAGAACGGAATGAGGTCAGGAACGTGGGAATGGGTTGGGGAGAGAGAAAGAAAGGCGGGGTGGAAAGTCGTGGAAGGGGTTTGGTAGAGAAAATATAAGGGCATTGTGCCCCCCCCCCCCCCCGGTAGGGTTTAGGGGAATTGAAAGGGTTAGTGGGGAGAAGGAAGGAGAAAAAGATTCGTACGGCCCGGTCCGGGCATCCGTAAGAAACGGCCGAGCGATAAAATGCTTATCCTTACATAATACGCAACAAATTAATGAATCCGAGGGAAGAGGGAGGAGGTGAGAGAGAGAGAGAAGGAAACTTTGATCAGGAAAAATTATATGACGCGGAAAGTGAAGAATGAGATGAGTCTCTCTCTCTCTCCCTACAGAGAGAATTGATAACGGTTATAAATCGGGGTCCAGAGATTTGGAAAAGGATTAAGGGGGTTACGAGGGCCAGGGAGGGACGGCGGGGGATGCAGAAAGGGGTGGCACACAAAAAACGAGAAGAGAGAGTTGGAAAGGAGGGAAAGAGGGAGAGAATGATGAAGAGCAAGGAGAATTGGCGCAAAACAAGGAGGGGAGAAACTCCAAGGGGAAACTTCCACGAGAAGGACAGGAAAAGAGAAGACGAAAACAGGAGGATATAAAACTTCAAACAGTCACAGCAAATAATGTAATATGAAAATGGACCATTTATGACAACAAAATAGAAATGAGTATGCAGAGACTAGAGGGATCATTATTTAATGAACTAGAGTGAGAACAGTAAACACAAGTTAAAAAGGTAAGCTATGATTTTTCGAGCTGTAAAATACAAGCATAAGTTTGAGCTAGGTGTGCTCAATTTTTCCCTACAAGTATTACTGTTTTTACTCGCCATTCGCTGAATCAATGACGAGAGTAAATTTATCACTCAAGAGTAAATCAACATGGAAGAATTCACTGACACGATTGTACTTGCACTATAGCGGCGGATTCCATTCCGTCAGTTGAACAGATAAATGAAGTACATTTCAGTCATTAAACACCACGTTGTGGATACTCGGCTTCTCGAGAGAGAGCAATTGTGAGTGCTTTAACGGCCCCTGCTTGGATCACCTTCTCATCATATGTGATCATCTTATGCCAGAGACATACTGCCACTTGAATAAAAGAGAGGCTATTCTCACGCAATCCATCAAGTAAAGAAATTCCTTAGGCCTTTATTAAAAGCCATTACAACTTTTTTATGACCTAAAGAAGCAGAACGGATTGAAATAACACAAAGAGTCAGAAAGGATGTGTCAGAAAATTATATTCAACCTTCTCAGATTGCTCTTCCTGCAATTCGGATTTGAATAGAGCCCGATTGCTACGCTTGCGAAGTCTAGAGTTAGCAAAATCCCAGGCATAATCCTGGAAAAAGAGCATAATTGAAAAAAAAATCCACGCATTAATATCCACCTCCTAGGAACTGGGAAGGCTGCAGTTTGCATTCTTCGACTCAATTTTCTAACGGCAGAAACGGCACCGGAGTCACGGAACGGTCTGTATTCCGACGCGGCATTAAGATGAAAGCGGAGAGGAGTTATGAGAGGGTCCACGTATAATGAGATGCGAAGTCAGATAATGGGGAAGTATAAAATCAACCCGTTTTAGGGGGAGGTATTCGGATCGGGAGGAGAAGAGCCGATGTCGGGGATAAAACCGACTGAATGCGGGGTGTACGAAAGTGATATGGACCCTGGAGGATGGGCGCAAGGGCTTTTGAAGGGGTTAGATAGGGCAAGGCGGGGGGTGGATCGGAGACCAGGCCAAGGGTGTAGGGAAGAGCGATGGCAGGCGGTGCCCAAGGTCCACGAGAAAGGGTCAAAGGGTGCGGGGGAAGGAGAAAGGGATAGCAGAGCGTTTCTGCGGGTGGCCTCCATCTCAGAGGAAGGCTGAGTAAGGGATCCAAGCGGACCGGAAGAGGGGATCCTAATATCGGCCTCTCCATCTCATCTCCCTCCAACGAAACCATTTCCCAGCACCCACTCTTAACTGTCTCAACCGCCCTACCCAATCCACGATACACTCCAAACTTTCTCCACCCCTCTGCATTCTTCATCAGCGATCCTTATATGGGCCTGCTTCGTTTTGGGACAAACAAAGTTTAATAGACGGAGGATGACAAGCTAAGGGAGTACTATAAACGGTCAAATGTTGGTGCCGTAACACCTCCTGCCACACGCTGATTTATGCGGCTTGCGGGTAGTATGTAGATGCCGACCGTGGTTAATATTCTAACCGCGCATGGCCGTGTCGTTTCCACAACTCAGAGGTAACATATACTAGAGCTCACATAATGGATGCGTAGCAACCAAAATAATAATATAATAACGATAATAATAATAATAATAATAATTTTATTTACCCCTACATTTTGATTTTACAGTTGAATAACGAAGATAACAAAGATAAGGAGCTTTAGGTGGTCTACAAGGTCATAGGACCGAAACTGCGACATCATTAAAAAACAAAAAAGTATGCCAATAAAAGAAAATAATAATGCAGTAAAAGAATACATGACTGTTTTAAAGAAATAACATCAAAATAAATGTTAAATTAATTTGTAGCTGCAGATGTAAATCAACTCCAACATTAAAAGCCAGACTACAGCATTACTGCGGGAAATTTAAACAGCAAATTAAATTCATTCGAATATATTTCATTTAAACCCTAACAATTCTTCTACTTCGTTTGAATTACAGTTAGAGGAAATAAAATTTCAAACGGAAATAACAAGCATGTAAACAAGCGCTATCGTCATAGTCAGGGAATCACACTAATCAGATCCATCATGTGATCCCGGATTTTGTCATTTCTATCTAAGTCCCGGGCGCGAAAACCGATGATTACTCTACCATAATTTTTTCTGAGTACCACAACAAAATAAACCATGATATCTACCAGAGGCGGATCTACGGGGGGTCTAAGGGAGCTGTAGCCCCCGCTTTTGGGTATCCAATTTAAACTAGATAGAAAGGTAACTTTTTTCCAACCCCACTACAACTGGATTTTTTAACCCTACTTAGCCCGTATAACTTGCCCTTGTCCCTATCCTGAATCCGTTACTGGTCTTCATACAGTTTAAGATGAGCGTAGTGGGAACAAGGAAGTGTGGACGGCAGCATGGGGGCGTGGTATAAGAAAGAGAGAACACGGGGATGAGAGGGATGAGGAACACGGAGGAAGGATGGATGCAGAAGGGTTGAACGGCGCCCACTAATCTCCAAACATCATCTTAGCTAAGGGAAACTGGCAGCGCCACGCTAATTACGGGTGGAGAGGCGGCGAGGACCTGAAGATGATAGTGTCAGAGGACGGGGTGGAGGAGGATATGGGTAGATGGGAAGGTTAGACCAGAGAGAGGGACTATAGAGCATTCTCCCCGACCAACTAGCCCTTCCAATCAGCCCCCTTGAAGAAGGTAGAAACGCGTCAGATGTGGATGAGGAAATGGCACATCTGGGCTTGACTGACGGATCAGCCGATCTAAAATCATCACCGAGATGGTCAAGAGGGTGGTGAGCAGCGATGATTACCACATACGTCAACGGCCAACTTCGGTAACTTTATTTCGATGGTCGACCGATAGTCGATTTTCACCCAATTTCGGACAGTTATCGATTTCCGATGGTCATTTGTGCGTTGAACAATATGCGACATCGCAACTAGACTGCAAAACTATCCACCGCGCTTTACTGGGAAGAACCTGACACAGATAATCATGATACACATCCTTCTCAAACAATCGATTCGAAAAAAAACAAATGAACTGAGGAAAGCAGAATCCACCTAAGTGTAACGAAATCTCAAGCAAGTCAATAACACTTTTCAATTTACATACGCCAGTATGAAATAAATATGCAATACATCCTCGCCCTACGATAGGTTCAACTTATGGTTCAAGGTCCGGCATATTATCTACCCGATTTTGCACGCGCTTTTTAAAATTCCCAATTTCGCTAATATTGTTTCCCTCGCTCAATACGCCACCAATTATTTGTTTGTGTAATTTATGTAATAAATAAGGTATATGTAATTGAACTCCTTTTTTGAGAAAGAAACACATTCTTAATAGAATACAGAAATCACATGTTATTATGGTCTTTGAAATAACTCCCAGTCCGCAATTAATGCAGATTTAACATAGAATGGGATTCGCTTTACGAACGAAAAAGATCGTATTAAACCAGGTTTGACTCGGTGGAAATGCGATACACCCATGATAAAAACTACATATGGTAATTTCCACAGTTAAATGATGAATTAATATCGCATAGCGACGGAGGAATTCATAAGCATATAGACCAGAATAAAATAAGGGGGAGCCACGCAGAGAGAAATGGACGGATTGCAGGGCGGTACGGGAAAAGAGGGGAGACGTGAGCTTTGGGTGCTGTGCTGTAGTGAGAGGGTGGATGAAAGAGAAAGAGGTTGACCGACGGGGGGTATGTAGAGGGGGACCGAGGGGTTGAGTTTAGATGTATTCCCCTTACAGGATGGGGGAGGGAGGGTCTTGTGGCCGGCTCGCGAAGGGATCGGTCAACTGCGGACGGGGAAACATTTTCTGCCGACTGATAAAGGGGTTAAACATCAAAGTTTGCTGAGGGAGGGAGGCCGGGGCTGCTGCTTTGGAGGAGACGGCCAAGGGAACGCCGGCTAAACAATGGAAGCCGCCGCAGAGGTAGAGAGACGAGGCGGGCGGTCAAGCGGTAGAGGAGTTTCGGGATGAAGTTTGTGATACAATTCGCTCGAGTGGAATTAAAGTACCCAATCAGATAGTCACTCCCACTACCAACAGCGATTAGTTATATATTGGCCACGGAGGCTTTCGGGATGTTTCTGGTTAGACAAGGCCGATTAAAACTTGAGGGCTGAAATAATAGCAAGACAATGTGCAGATGAAATGCCTTCAGGTATGAGCAATTGCAACGTTTCGACGTTCAATGGTATTGAAGGCCATGAAAATGTTTTCCCAATAAACGACCAACGAATTCCATACGATAGTGTAAGAAAAAATTATCAAACCATTTTCAACCCCGAAATTGACAAGATTACCAAGAAAGGGGATCAATAACAGACTCGGTTTTTACGTGACAATCTCAGGTATTACAGGAATTTACACGGGATGGTAGAGATTCTAGATTTTTTTACGTACCAACGAATAGCCTTCCGAATTAACTGCAATCAGAATATACTGAATATCATTATCATCAGAAAAACAGCTACCAAGAACCTGATTCTTTGAAAGAGCTCTCCAAAAATGTACCATAAATTAGGTATCTATTCCCTAAAAGAATAGTATGTATTTTAAATAAATGGATGCTGGAAAAAAGATACAACATTATTTTAGCCTCAAGAACGTGCAAATTTGCCATTTGAACATGACCTACCACCTATTATGTTCTGTAAGACATCTTAGTAACGCTACTGGTTGATCAATTAGCACCCTTAGTTCTTAATCGACACTTATCTACAGATTTTATGCTATAACAAACGATTAGGATACCACACTACGAATACTTTCCCTATGAAAACTGAACTACCGATATCCTTAGTGTCATAAAATAATTACAAGCCTAAAAACATCATGGGAGTAACGGGATTCTTTCGATCTGTAAGCATCTCTAGGATTAAAACGCACACGGGATCGCGCAAAACCGAGTTACAATAAATAAAAAAAACAACGCGGGCGCATCAGAACGAGGAAGCGAGCGCGCTTTCATCAACCATTTGCTTTCATCCAACGAGTACATACGCTGGAGTGAGCTTGTGTGCGAGATATCTAGAGAACTTGAATCATCCGGCTGAATGCATGACGAATTACCTGTCTTACGAGGCGAACGAGCAGACGGAGAGAATGTACATTATCCACTCCAGCACTCTATGACGAGCCTGCCATTCACGCGCGAAACAAATTGGCCGTGATAGGAGGAGGAGAAAAGGTCGACGAGATCTCTGGGTGAGATGCAAAATATTTCGAATATTTAGGCTCTATGTGCTTGCTCACACCAACGGGCGTAGTGGAGCTGCAGGTGGAGGTTGTCTTCTCCTTGGAAGGAGGGCTGGGTATCATTAAGGGTTGGGTGCTAAAATGGAAGGAGGGTGAGGGGTAGTGAGTGGTCCTCTTATGTGCGAGGATGCTTAAGGGAAATGCGGGGGTGAAAGGGGGAAGGTCTCGGGGTGGGCTCTCCTTCGGATGGGAGAGAACAGTGCAGCAGGACCCAGACGAAAACCCGACGCGGATGGAAAAGAAACGTTGAGGAGGCAGGGCGGTAAGATCTCATCTAAAAGGGACGGGCGGCGGAAGTGGTGGGGGGGGGGAGTTTAAAGGCGTTTGAAGGGACGATTAAGAGTTTCTTGAAAGCATGGGATGGCTGGGGAGAATAACTCACGCCCCCCTCGGTAGGCTAGCCCCTCCTTCCAGCGTTATTTTCCTCCCCTCCTAGTCTCACCACCCTGTAGCGCCCCTGCCGAGCTAGAAGATAGAACTATATTGAAAATAGCGATTTTGGCTCGACATAAACCAAAAGGAATGGGTATTTATGAATATGTGTTTGTCCAAGCATAAATACGAGCGGCAAAAAATGAAAAATGCCTGTATATTATTCTGAATGACCCGAAGGCTAAGTGCTAAGCTTGGATTGCTTGAGCTATTTAGAACAGATATCTTTCGGAAAGAAACATCATTTAAACACCTTACTACGTTTTTTTTATTTTCAAGGTCCGACTGTAGCGATGAAATAAGAGAGATATTATGCCGAAAATATACGCATAGAAATAGGTTTTTGCTCCTAACTATAAAGGACTTCAATAAGAACTAGGTGTGACCCAATAGCCACATATTTCCAACTGAAATCTCTTTTTATTTTTTATCCTTTTCATTTTTTTTAATGGATGATGTCTTAACATACCTTGCCATACGCCCATTGAGGTGAATTGCGGGTTAGTTTGTAAATGCAGATAAAAGGAATGAGAGCGCTCGGAAGTGGAAATGAGAGGGCGGTGTGCTGCCACCTGCTTGCGTGCGCCATCCTGCTGAACTAACACCCCGAGTCCCTAGCCAGTGCTCCTCTCAGGAGGAACACGCATTATAGGGGATATAACGACGCATCGGATGAACGCCAAAGGGAGCTTAGCCATGCTTTTCCTACGCACTGCAAAAGTGGCGTCTTTGCTACAGACACGCGCAACACATCATCATGGGATGCCTGAGACCATCAAATAAAAGTTAAGAAGCCCTAACTAGCAGAGATTAAAAACCGTATCTGCATTTACAAAATACATTTCCTCAGCGTTTATTCCTTGAAAGTAGTCTAAAAATCTCAAATACATGTCCCACAAAAAAGTTAGATTACTGATCAGCATATGCATTCAAATAGTACGAAAATTTAAACTTCATCACATTTTTTAGTAAATTAAAATGTTGCTAAAAATGGTTTAGAGCCTGCCAAGTAATTATCAAGAGTAAGAATGATATATTTAATCCCATCCAATACAGCTAACGTAAAATACATGCCGTTCAAAATGTGTGCGCCTAAAAAACAAACATCGGATATTTGAACATACAAATGTAATTAGAGCTATTTTTTACTCTGAAAAAATAACAGCATCTGGTAAAATGGTATTCAATCGTCTTTGTACACTGGCGGATTTTCATCCGTATTTGATATTTTATGACTTTTTAAGTCTATATTTCTACTGCGCTTAAATACGTCCAAGAATGGACGCAAACATGCAGAGATCTTCTCAATAGCGTCGCGGAAACCTTCTTACGTAATAACAGGAATAAAATGTACTCACCGGTCCAAACTGCTCGAAATAATTCTTGACGTCTTCTAGTGTGGTCGGCGCGGATAGACCTCCGACGAATATCTTCTTCGTCCGGGTCACCATCTGCAAGTGAAAGACACGAGAGTTAGAGAGAGGAGTCGTGCGTGGGATACGAGCGGCGAGGTCAAAAGACATCGGAGCGATAAATACACGGGCACACTTGACATGAGTGGGAGACGGAGAGAACGCCCGGGGGCGAAAAAATAGGTGTGGATTGGCGGAGGGGAAAAGAAGTGAAAGTGAGTACCTGGGAGCAGGGTGGAGAAAGGAATAGTGATAAAGTGGTGGAAAAAAAGGTTTATTATACATCCTCACAGCCTCTTCCGAGAGAGTGTGATGGAGAAAAGAAGAAGGGATCGTGGAAGAATCTCCATCTTCGCTTCTTCCCTCAGATCTGCCTTGGAAGGGATCAGGGAAAGGAAGGGGACCGCACCCTTTGCTTCCCTTTCCTCCAGAGTATCGTCGGGAACAGAGAGGGAGCAGATAGTGGGCGGTTCCCGGGTGAGAGTGAGGAAAATTCTATGGGAATCCTGCCAAGGAATTCGGTTCCGCATGAAGTAATCCCATACGAACGTCTTTAGTATTTTTCTTATTTTCAGTTTTTTCCCCCTCACTCTTCATCTTTAAGACCCACACTCACTATCCACTTCGGTCTTTTAAGCGGGAAATATAAAATAAAATGCAGCAAGCAATTACTATTCAAGCACAGAAACATGTAGTAATGTATGTACGTTGGTGGAGCCTGAAGGAGCAACTACCGCGATGACAGACAGTTTTAAAAATAGAGCATACGAATTCCATAAATAATGTTCCCAGAAAAAAGTAACAAAGAATAATTAGAAATACCACCTCTATTTTTTAGAATGCCATATGGGATATTAAATTGGCAAGGCAGACCATAAATGTTATCTTTAAATTGATGAGCGTTATTTCAAATCAGTTTCAACAGAATTAATAATAGATGAGGAATCCAGTACTGGTATCACTGCCATTTCATCATCACCACGCCATTGAAAAATGAAACGCAAGCAGAAACTGAAAGGAAACAATAGAAACGTCTGCAAGCCTATATACGATAACATTTGTTATACTTTCCTTTATAACGTGTAGCTGAGGCTTTCAAATGTACCTCTATTTGCAAAAGCCTCACATTCAAAAAGGGCATGAATGGAGGCACAAATTTATATGCCCTCGAAAAATCAACTACCGTCCCTACATAGTTTTATCCCCATCTCTCTTTCTGAATAACATTAGAACGCGACAAAGAAACAGTAAAACATAGAGAAAAGAGAGGGAAAGTGGCGGCAAAGGTGAATGTGTACACAGAGCGTAAAGAACAGATTAGCTATGACAAACATTTATCACTGTTACTTTTCAACTATCCACAATTTATTTAATAATTACCACCGGTTTCGGCTGTTAGGCCATTATCAAGTACACACATAGATCAAATATGGAGCCCTTCCACCTCATACTTCAAGTTTCGATTTAATGTATAGAATAGAAACAAAAGGATGGAAAGGATTAGACAGAAGGGAAGCAAAAATAAAGGCAGATTTAGAGAGGAAGAAAGAAGGTTCAAAGGAAGATAAAGAGGAGAAATACACAGAAAAGCGAGAGAGAGAGAGAGGGAGTCGTGGATAAAAAAATGAAGTGAGCGGTGCGGCGAGAGAGAAATACAGGCGGCAGGGAAGCCCATCTGGCATTAATGCCTTCCCTCCGCTCCCAAGCTTTACTTTCGCGAAATCCACCAGATGTCATAATCTGCATGGGCTGCCATGGTGGGATGGTTGGTGTTCATCCGCGAGCATTTGATAGGGAAAGGCTTTAGTGTCCTGTTTCCTCCCCTCCTCCCCCACCCTCTCCCCCCACCCTCATCGTCCACTGTCACTCTACACACATACGCGTATCCATAATCTCTCTCCCTCTGGGTTCCATTCATTTTTTTTCAGTTCTTTTTCATCTTTTTAATTCAACCCTCCTCTGTTTTCTACTCGGCACCACCTGCCAATATACTCGTGACAGTGGAGGGAAAGAGATGGGAAGAAATGTAAATAATAAAAATTTAAAAAATATATATATCGAGTTTGAGAATATGAACCGAGCATACAGGAAAAAGTCCACACGTCGACCACAAAGTTCCCTGACCACCACAATGAGCTAAAATAACTCTCTCCCTCCGGTTCCCCTCTTCCTACTAGAATTTCCCACTTCTACTTTTTTTCAGAAAATTCTGGTCCGTAAAATTATTTCGGCAATGACAGTAGCGCGCATAGTACATAATAAACGTGAGAATCAAGGCTTTTTTCCTAGGGTCGTGACCGATAACTCTTTACCAAAAGGCGAAGATGGGCATGAATGATAGTGCGTACATTGCTTTTAAAAAATGTCTGTGCGATTTTTATGGAAGTAAAAAGGAGTAATACATTGTATGCATCCGAGAACGGAGAAATTTGAATGAGGATTTTCATCCGTTTGCCCACCATCTCCTCACGGAAAAAATACCACCACCTACACATGGAAAAAACAATTCCATGACGCCACTGTTCGGCAATGTCGTCATGGAATTGCATGGCGTCACCCATACAGCATATATTACTATTATTTATGGACTTGTCCATGACTTTCCAAATAGAGAATGTTTAGAAGGAATGGGGAGAGAGGTACTTTGGCACATTTTGATGATCTGGGAACTTTGTGGTAGAGTAGAAATCTTCTTGAGCATGCTAAGTTCATATTTTTCATGAGACGGTTAAACGACTTCTTACAAGGAGGCAAGCGGACTGGCATGAAAACAAAAAAAAAATAAAATGAAGAATATATAAGCTTCTGTAGTAGTTCGTCAATAACATCGAGAAAAATAACAGTCTGTCCTAACAAAATGTATTCAGGAGCATATCTACATCCGCTTAGTCAGCGTCGAGATCTCACCGAAAAAAATTGAAAATAATAATATTTTACTGCGTAAAACATTTAAGTTGATGGATATGTCATAAAGAGATTGTCCTGCAGTGTACCTACAAACAATCGGATAAAGGATAGGTACCCACTGCTATCATTTATCACAGCGAGTGCCACTATTGAGCTCTGATAAAATACGTATTCCATGCTCACTTGAAGAAATAAATAACTCCATCAGTCTAAAATAAAACTATTTCCTGCAAGCATTAACTGCCAGACTAACATTGAGGGATTAAAGTTTTCTCGATTAGGAATTATCTCAGTCGAAGAGACAAAAAGCTAATAGTTAACTCCTAGCACCCAAACGGCTCTTTTGTAGACCTTTGAGTGACCGGACGCAGAAAGGGAGGGTGAAAAAGCCGAAATTTTAAGGCCACAAAGAAATCGGTAAAGCTGCGTGAGAGGAGGAAGGGGGAGTACGATCGGATCCTCCTTTGCACCGATTCCTTTGTCGTCCGGAATTTCTCCATCCCGCGATGAAAGACCAAAAGAGAGAAAGAGAATTCGAGGATGGAAAAAAAGGCAGTGTAGACTCCGGAATCCGATCCTCTATACTCGGAAATCCCCTCTAAAACGCGAGTACTTATTCCTGCAATCCCTCTCTTCCAAAATCCCCAATGCGGTGACTTCCTCGACCGGCAAAGCCGGAACGTACATCGAAGCGAGCATACTTCATATCTTAGGGAGGTTTTCCCGACCCCATCTTTGCTGACCCTTTTCACTTGGGTCTGTTAAGGCCCTGCCATGACCGCATTTTTATTGCTGCATGCACACTATGGTGGCATTATAAGTTAAAAAATAAATCCAGAGTTTTTTTTCGATTTTTTCGAATGCATCTTCATGTTTTCGTCAGTAATTCCACAATAATTCGTCAATCATGCGTTTATATTGCAGTCAGTACAATTACAGGGTGCACTGCATTATTCGTAGCAAGATGTCTAATATCAAAACAACGAGAACAGCACGTAACGTAGCTTCAGAAGCCTCACCATTATATAAAAAAGACTGTATAATTTCAGGTAGTCACAACATACCCTTTTATTTCAGGGTTAATTTAACTTATGAGCCAGTGATTTTCATTATTCATAGCATTTGCCGAAGAAATATGATGTATGCCTCAAACTCTGAGGGGATATTTCTGTGACTATGGACATATACATTTAAGATACAATCAATGAAAATGAATAATTGGATTTTTGTATTATAATTTAAATTTAATGTAAGCAGGGTTCCTGCATTAACTATTCAAATTAAAATGAGAAAACGTCAGCATAAATGTTTCGATTCCCTTTCTTTTCGGTTGAAGAATTCAAAATCTACATCATTCCCCGGTTATTATAACAATATTATCAATAAAAATATATATTGCAGAGAGTACAATTATAATGTGCACAGCAATGTTCTTAGCAGTAAGTATAATCTCATTACGCTGAGAACAGCAGTGTATGTGCCTATACTTTTTACCGTTACCGCGACAAAATCCCGGAATTCAATCGGTAGTTGGTAGTTAGCAGATTCCGCTGGTGAGTGGCCTTCTTGATACATCAACTTAAGGCTGGAAGGCGATACTTGGTGACAGGAAACATAATGATGATACACTTTTGTATGTTCCACAGGAGTTTTAATAACCGACCAAGGTTTCGACAGTATACTATGTCATTATCAAGGTGAATATACACAAATTTGCGAGCTAATATAAAACCTTAGGGAGGGGGGGGGGTTAAGACAGGGAGGAGGTGGTGATGGTGGGAGAGGGGAGAGCTAACGAGGAAATGGGTTCCTCGCTGACCTTGAGGTCGGTTATTAAAACTCCTGTGGAACATACAAAAGTGCATCTTCATTATGTTTCTTGATACATCACTTACAAAAACTTTTCTCTTCACTTCGTTCCTCTCCTCTCACTGATAGTGTCCCAACAGCACTCGGGTCGCAGACTTTTCTCTCCACACGCGGGAAGCACACGGCCAGGCCGTTTTCTCCCTCTCTCTGCGATTACATGTCCGCACGGGACGAGACTCTTGAGCGGCAGGCCACGCGGCGACTCAGCCTCTTTATGAGCGCAGCTATGACCCGTCCTGTGGTCTCTCCTCGCCCTTGACCCAACCTATCGAAATTTTGATCACGCAAGTTTCAGGGTATCACTAGATGTTCCTTTTTTATTACACGAAACGCTCCTACAACGCAAGTGCCGTTTTCCAGGAAGAAGAGGAAGGGATTCTTATATGAAATGAACATCTTTTCCGCACAACTTAATTAAATTATGATGTACTGAGCAAGCCACTAAGCTGTGGATATTCTAAGACGCATCTAGTTCTCCTTAGCTAATGAAATGTTAACCTAACACATTAATGGTACAGTAGTAACGAGCACTTTTCTACTATGCACCGGTTTTTTCCACCAAAAAGATTTTGAACATTCAATTTGGAATACTTATTGAAATTTTCATTTTTGTATCGCCGGGAGTATTCTATTCTCACTTCCAGTTCCGATAAACTATAATGAGGCAGCAACCAAATATACAGTACCGACGTACATTTTCTAGCTAGAATGTTTTGTGCCTTAATGTGCCTGTAGATCAAATTGGAAATATTAAATTTCGTGGTTGCGTCAACAAGAGCTTGAATTTCTTCGTAAATTACATTAAAGAAATACTAAAATTCTCACGGTTTCCTCTCCAATGCTATAAATGATATGCGATAAATTAAGAGAGATGTTTTGCCGAACGGATAGATAAGCGAATTCGTTTTTCCCCCGAACCATAAAGGACTTTAATAAACGCTAGTCCCAACCTCGTTAGAGCCCTTCATTTTTTTATAGCTGTCAACGGCTGGTGTCCTAACACCCCCTGCCATACGCCTTTTAGGCGGCTTGCGGGGTATTGTGTAGATGTAGGTGAATGCTTTGCATTTCCACCTACATTAAACATCCAGCTAAAGGTATCCAGTGTTGCAAACGGTTTTATTCAAAGCCCAGAACTGGTTCAAGATATGCTGTGGCGCTCAGCCCTAGCCGTGCCTCCCAAACAATATCCTCTTCAAAAATGTCTAATAGTAATAATAAAACGTCTTTATTGGGCGAGATTAGGACTACAAAGTCCCATCTTCCATCTAACCCCTCGTCAAACATGAAATATATGCTATTAAATACATAATGAAATTGCTCATGAAATTACACGCAGAGAAATTACGTAAAGAGACATAGAAGTTCCATTTTCAATTAAAAAATAAAATTATAAGTTAAAAAAGTTACCATTTACCAAGCGTAAAAAGATGTTAGCAAACGTTGGAAAAACCTAAGGATATTGACTGTCGTCCTTATCCTTGTCGTCTACAGCGTTACGATGAAAGCATAGCGATACATTAATTCTTAACATTTACAACTGTGTATTTGCACTCGCGTTTACATTGATAAGTTTGATAGCGTAAGTTCATTACGGCAATGCATTTACTTTAGAAGTACTGGTCACAGATTATTTCCCCGTGAAATTCAAATCGCTTTGTCGTCAGCGATGCAGCTAGACATTTTCGTGAATCCATTAAAATGCACGTGAGGTGACATAATATTCCAGTGGTCCTCTGGAGAATCCAATGCTGTAACATTCGCGGTCCCCTCATTCATTCTCTCCTTGTGCCCGTGCCACAAAATGCCTCTTCACCCACGAAAACGTCCGAAGCAACGGACAGGGCCTCCGAAGCCCGTCGCGACCTCCTACAGGAGTCTCTCCTCCCCTTTTAATGGTCGCATTGAATGTCCTCAGCCGAGTGCGTGGAAGTTGGAAGGGGCAGAGCGTACCCCGTATAAGGGAAGGGTTTGTCGGCATTCGTGTATTGCGGGGGTGGTCGGATATAAGAGGGACGAATGGACGGAGTGTCGGCTGTTCGAAGCGTCGCTCGTAAAGCGCCGCTGACGTCCGTCCGCCGGGATCCCCCCCTCCAAGGGATTGTGTGAGGGGAGGGGGGGGGGTTGAGCGGGGGTTTATGAGCACGTGGGCCTTATACGGGAATGCGGTGGATTATAGGAAAATGAATATTGAGATGCTACGCTCAATTCGGGGAGGGACGTATATAGGGTTAGGTCTTAGGAGAGGTTTTTTTAGATAACCTCAAAGTAAGATGCGGAGTGTGTCCGTTAAGGGTAAAATTAAGATTTTCCAGTAGATCAATTGATATTCATTGAAAACTTGACTATTCTTAGAGGAAGACATTGATATTTATTGAAAATTATTTTTTATTCCCGCAAAGCTCAAAAACCAACGGATATTCTAATCATACAAAGCTAAATAACAAATAAGAAATTTAAAAATCAGAAATAATATACAGATGATGGAGATAAAATCCATATAGTCTCATATCGATATCCGTGAGGATTGATAAACTCATCAGACGCAATATCGCCCCATAAAGGCGATTATAATTACTTTTTTTTTCTTTTTCCTCTGCTTTTAACGCCTTTTTCACTGTCATTCGGCGTACGCGATTTTGACCTGACTAATTAATGCTTATGCAGCGTTGTCACCATTTAGGAAAACCCTAACTGAACGAGATGTGCTAAAAGAACTGATCCTTCTGTATTTCATCATATGCAAATTTGTCTATAATGCAAGTTCTAATGTAAGTTGTAACTTACGCACGTTAAAAATTAAGTTTCTATCATTATAATTATTACCATCTTTTCATTAGGTTTTCTCCAGTTTCCACCGACTTTTATTTAAAGACCACGGGTTTGCACCGCAGTAACTCCTTACGGCGGCCTTGAGTTGAGAAAAAAATGAGAGAATTGGACATAAATATTGCTTTTTGGCAATTTATATTTTCTATTATTTTTTTAAGTACTTTATCACTACTTTGTGCTTGTTAAGGGTTAATAACAGTATCAGAGATAATAGTAGACGCAATTGGAAGTTCTAGATTATCTATATTTTTTATTTCTATTATCATTTTAAATTATTCCCAATAATGCAATCCTTTTACAGCTCTCACTTACTCTCGCTTCGACTCTCCTATTTGAGCAAGCATGAGCACGAGCGCTCCACACCCCCATCAACAGAGAGCCATCCCCACACACACAACACACCCTCCGACCGCGCCCACGCACATCCACTCCACTCCGCCGCGCCTCCTCCTACACGCGCCGCACACACCCTCGAGGGCGGAACGCAGAGAGAGAGGGAGTGGAGCAGATTTGCTGCAGTGGGCCGCGACCATAACTCTGGCCCGTGCCATCCGCAACAGCCGCGCATAATAACGCAATCCGGTCTCGGTAGGATAAAAAAGGGGTTCGCGATGGGAAGGGGCGGAAAAAAGAACAAAAGGAACATTCCGACGAAGAGAGGGGAGGTGGAATAGGGGAGGAGGAGCGAGGGGAAGTATGCATTGTACAATGGGGCCGTGTATAAACTACGCCACCAATTTCGCGGTAAGGACGGAGAGGGTCCTGTTCAGCAAGAAATTGACGAGACAGAGCCTCAAAATATTCGGGGGTATTACTTAAAAATGCCCGCACCCACACTTAAATTATATGTGAACCGATTTTATTCTGGAGTCAGTTATTTATCATAAAACATTAAGGGAAGAGTAATAAAATTAACCTGTCAACAACAAGAGAACCCCTTTCTGGACGAGAGATGACATCTCAAAAATATCGAACGAAAGAAAAAGTGCCAACGATTTCTTTTACTACGACTATAATACTTGTCTTGAAACGACAGATCTTTATTCCCGAAAACAACAATCGCAGAATACCTCGTCACAATTCTTAATTAATGCATCAACTGTTACAAACATAAAAATCAAGATTAATATTTTATCATTACTTTGAATACAATGGTAAACTTGCGGTGCCAGAATATCTCATTAAAAAAACTCAATATTTTTTGGGAAAGAGGAATCTTCAGGTATCATTGTCAAGCACTGCATAAATCAGGAACTGTTTCAAGTGAATGAATTTCAGGAACTAGAACGCTTGACACGTTTCATGACGAAATCTAACAGATATTAAAAGTACTTCATATAAATTACCACCACCTTGTTCCTATGGAATACACGCTCTGTGAAAGTGTCCAAGATAATCAGTGCCACAGAGAAGAAGAGAACTGAAGAGAAAAATTACAAACGGAAGCATTCGTCACTAGAGCGGAGATAAAACAAAAAAATGTACATGGAAGACCGAGAAAAATGAAGTTCGACGAAGCAACGAAAAGCAAGTGGAGCAGGACGAGAAAAATTGGGAGGGATGAAAAATTTTAGAGCAAGGAAGGAAGGGAAAAAAATAAAGAAGAAGAGATTCGGTGGGAATGTAGAATATGATACCATTCCCGGAGAGAGACTTGTAAAATGAAGGGGACACATAAATTGCGACAGGAAAAATGAAAAGGCGAAAGATATACTAATGAATTCTTGGGGAGTCGAGCGTGAGGAAAAAGCGGGAGGAGAAAAATGCTTGATGAGACGCCGTTAGCTTACCAAATTTCGCCGAGATGCAATCTTTCCCCGTGCGTAGCAAATCGTTTAATCTCATTAATCTTTTCGCGGGTAAAAAAAAATAACAAGCGACTGAAGCACCAGAGATTTCACCCTCGGGTCTCCTGTTTTTCCAAGAAAATCCTTCCCCGTGGAATAAAATCCAATGAACTTTTTAATTACTCCCACTCTCTCTCATTGTTAGTGCTAATGTGATTCCTTCCTCTTCACTCTCCATCCTTCAACGTAAATTCGAAGATCGCCGGGTATCTAAATACAAAAGTATTGCGACATTAAGCAAGAAAAAGTCCTACTTCAACGGGTAGTCAAAATACATACGTGGAATATTATTTCATGCAATCGACACTGTAAAATTCCGAAGTATTAAGCAATTATGAAAGTTTCCATGCGTTCACCCACACTTTAAGTTATTCAGCCAACTATCTAAGACATTTTACTTTGAATTAACTGACTTGCTTGCACTTCAAAGTGTAGACCACATTAATTTTAGGTATCAACGTTAGTCCGGCTCTGGCTATACAGATATATTTTACTCTCTATGGTCTGGCATAGCTAAAACTGAAAAAGGTAGTGCAAATAATCAAAGTAACTCAAATGCATGATCCACTCAGCAGATGTATTCCAATAAATATTTTCTCAATGAAATTAAGGCTTTCCGAATGAATTTACAGAAAACTATTGAATTAACTCCACTGAATTCAAACATGTTAAGTGAAATTTGAAAGCCCTGAAAGAGAAAATATGAAAGGTTACAGCTAACAGAACGAGAACAACAGAGCACTGGCTAAATATTTTTTAACTTGCTGGTGAATAAATGGGCTTGTTAATTCGTACGAGGTTTTATGTAAATCACAATTATATTTGACACTACCCTATCCTCTACCGTAACAATTGGGTTTCTATTCTTGGAGATAATATACACCCCGGCGATTGCTCAATCAAACGCTTCCGTTCAAACAGTCACTAACTGCGAGTGAATTTCTTCACGTTTCTCCTTACGTCTAACCTAATTGGAAAAGTATCCTTTGTTACACCGTCATCCATTTACGATAAATGTGTGTCCAATTGGTATTCATGTCACATGCGTAGTCCTTGCACGTAAATCGATACATTTCATTCCTTTTACTGGAATGCGAAGGTGAATTTGCCCTCCTATAAACTGCGCGCTGAAACCGGAGCCCAGTTCAAACGACCTCTTCAACGGCTGAGTACGTTTACGGTCCTCCTCATTGTCCCTCCGCCACTCTCACTTCCCAGCTCTGCTGCCTCACCGCCCCGACCAAACTCAAAACCCTCCTGCTCGTTTCTAACGAGGGGCTTTGGCGGCAGCGGATTAGTGACGTCAATAGTTGATGGTTGAGCCAACCTGAGGTCGGCTGCTCTTTGATGGCCGGGCGATCCTCCATGCGATTTTGTGGCGCGTTGGCCCCATAATTAATGCTCTCTTCGGCACAAGTAATCAAAGCTTCCGGCCGAACGATGTTACACTTGCTGATGCGGATTTGGGTGCTCGCTGCAAATCGAGCCGTAAAGTCAAGATACGCGGACGCGGGGCCACAAGCCAGGCCCGTCCTTCCGTATTTCAAAATTACACATTGCATTCCACTCGATGCAACATCGATCACAAGCACCGAGTTAAGCGGCGTATTTATGCTCTTTTCCGCGGAGCGGATCCCAAACTAATAGGAGCCATTGGAGTTTGATACTTATGGATTTCTCACGGAGAAAACTAACACTGTGGAAAATGGTGTCCATACTAGCCCTAACTTGTGGGAGATGTTCTATTCCCAAACCTTCATTGGCACAACGTAAAATGAATTTAATCGTCTCTAGATGTGATATTCAGGAAAAATAATCATAGTTGTGTATGATCTTAGGATTTTCCGGCGTATCAGTTGCTGAAAAGTTTCTCGGGTTTTCCACCGGTTGATGTCGTCCATGTCTCCAGACGTTTCGATCCGCGACTTGCTGATCTTCGGAAGATCCCCTGAGGATGATCAGCAAGTCGCGGATCGAAACGTCGGGAGACATGGACGACATCAACCGGTGGAAAACCCGAGCAACTTTTCAGCAAATAATCATAGTAAGTTGGCTAAAATTTACCCTCCCAGTAATTTAACCTTCAGAGGCTTCTCTACAAGACAGTAGAGCACACCCTTCATTAAGCCAAAGGCGTTCGAGTTTCTCAATATCGAGGTACACCACTATAGCACAAGAAGGTTAACGGAGAATCCTAATGTTTTTCCCGCTGTTTCAACACGGGATACTAGTCATGCTCTCTGTCGCTAGATCACCACGCTCCCCCATGCCGTATTAAGTAATGCCAAATAATTAGCATCCAATACCTAATTTCAACAAAAGTGATTGATACGTTATTTCAAAGCCACGCGTGGATTTATAAAAAATGGCGTTAGTGACGGAATGGGGTCAAACTAAAATCTTTAATTTAAGTAATAGAACTGCTCAAGGGCTGCGTAACCCCAAGGCAATGACTATAATTACGGGCTCAAGTCTCCATGAAGACGAAATTAAGGCCATTAGCTAAACTATCTAAAACTTATTCTAAACTGGTATTCTATTATGGTATCCTGGCCAGCATTTGCCTCGGTTTTCGGGTTAAATGAAACGAGAACACGCCATTCGTGACTTCGAATCGTTGGGGAATACCCTTCCAGGACGTATCACGCACGCGTTCGTCGCCTAACTTCTTCACTCTCACCTGAGTAAAGACATTCAAGAAAAACAGTTTAACTTTACGTCCCATTAAACAAGAGATTGCGTACTTTTTTAACGGCTTCGCCCGCAGGCAAGAATGAACCCCGAGATATAAAAAGAATATGACATGAGCGATAAAAAACTTCGAACAAATTGACGCTCTACCCAAACGATAGATTCCCATCACATGAGTAGACTGGTTCAAACTAAATTAATTTTCTTTTCTCCGCTCATTAAGGCAAAAGAAGTTTTCGGCACCGTTTGAACACGGAGCAAAGTCTTTCCAACAAGTAAGTAACGTGATTACCCATTAAACGTGGAAAGGAATGAGGCTGTTAGAACCACGGATTTAGATATCAGGCTTTGAGCGGTTGCTTTAGTTCTTCACCAAGAAAGCAAGGATGTTACTTCCAAGGAAGGTTAGAGGTTGTTAAATGAAATGCCTTCACTTGACCGCGTTATAAGAACACCTGCCGTATTTTTCATAAAATAGAACCATTTATCTATCCCATCATAGGAAAGAATTATGTACATTAAGGCATCATATACAACGACCAATTTGATTTTTTGCTCTCATTTTACTCCACTTCCACGCGATTAATTGATCGTCAGCCAATTAACTTGCTCGATGTACAGCAATACATCTGTTATTTCAACCAACAATGGTTTTATTGGTGTTAGCATGTATAATTTTCTTTCCCAATGGAGGGGGTGAGAAGCCAAGGGGTACAAGTGATTTTTTCAGAGTTAACAGAGTTAGGTATAGGAATAATTTTAGTAAAACAAATGAAACCAACTAGATATTAAGTGGCGCATTCCACTCGATGTCAGAACAGATCAGACACTCACTTATATCCCTCATCCACAAAGTTTTTATACATTTCTTCTATCAATTTCTGTACCAGTAAACTCTGTTTATAAAAAATTGGTTGTACCACATGGATTCTCACCACTTCAACTATAGGAATTGTTAAGTAGCTAGAAAACGAAGTCCCGTGGGAGCTTATGCGACGCTTAAAATCGCCGAATTGACACCGTGAAAAAAAGTTAAAAGAAAAACAATAATCGATATAAATATCGTGCAGTAAGGCTGGAGAATAGCGCTGAATTACGCTCGCATTAAAGGTCAGCATCTGGACCTACAATCTTTTATCTCGCAACCCGGTGACGATTGGCAAAATATCAAACCACGGAAACAGCTTAACGTGAAAAATTCCCTCTTTCTATGTACGCATAACGAGCGCAAACATTTAGAAATCTCCCGGAAAAGCCTTCAATTCACCCACACCTCTCAATCTTCAAAGCAACTACATACGCTTTCCGACCTTTTCTCTCCTCCACACAATCCTCCAGCTTAAATACCTCCGCTCAGGCAAGAGAGAGGGCTAATCACCGAAAATCTCCATGCGCCGCATCGAAAAATACAAAACACACGATATTACCGCGGTGCGCAAAAAACTCTTGGGAGAGACTCTTATCTCCACGTTGCCCCACACTCCCGAAGCCCACGAAATCTCATTTCACGTCGTTTCAGTAACTGCTCGTATCGCGGGAGCTGTTTTCTGGGGCAACGATGGAGTTAGTCGGAGAATGCAGACAAGCGACACACAATTATCTCAAGATTCCCCCTGAAGAAGATCAAAATCCTTCTTGCCCCTGCTCATCCACACGTTAATTCGAGGAGTAATCAGTTATTCCACAAGGCTATAATACTTAGAAAGACTTTGAAATTACAAACACGACATGGTGAGGAATGCGGGAATAATTTTTACAGACCTGAGGTAAGAAGAGAGAGGAGGTAGATCTGTCGTCATACATGACATGACAAAGATAACCAGTAAGTGTTCCAAGCAACCTCTTGCGTGAGCCATACTCATCAAGAATACGTTATTAATGCAGTCTCTATTACCTTAAACAGTTTTAGATGTTCTACAATATGACATTACATAAAAATCAAAATATTAGTCTGAATATAGCTGCAGACAATGTGAACGAAGAATTCCATCGGTGTAGCTCAGCGGTATCACTCAGTTCGGAACCCGAAAACTTCAAATCAACGCTTGCAAATTAATTGCAACGCTAAAATTGCAAAGGTAGATGAATTACAAAGGATTATTAGATGGGGAATTAAAATTATAAATGAAAATTTTATGGCGAAAAAAGACAGTTATTCAAGGATGTGATGCATCAATGAGTGTAACCCAAGCTACAGCCTCCGCACACTTTGTATCACTCAGTAACCTTCTTACACTGCCGTCATTTTGATAATAATGAACTCGTAAGTTGTCGCTCTATCCCGCCCGGTTGCGTCCACGTCATCATCCTCCCCTTCCTCTCATCCGCTAATCTTTTCCATGCGCACGCTTCGGCAACATAAACACCGAACAAGCGTGATCAATTAGCGACAGAGTCAAAAACATGAGTGCGCGCCTGTTCCAACAAAAAGAGTGGGAAAACTGTTGGCGACAGAGGTGGGATAGGGATGCTGGCGTGTTAACGACAGTCTGCGTGAAATGGCGACTATGCGAGAGAGAGTGAGGACATGACTTTGATTCGCGAAACAAATACTCGAAGCAATAGATGGACTTGAACGCGGTAATCCACGCGCAAAGGCAGCGAAAAATATAGAATAACAGTAATACGCGAGGTCAAAGGTCACATAGTGAAACACAAACATTTCTTCGTCAATTAAAAAAGGCTAAAAATTATGACATACTGATCAAGTACACTGGGCGGGTACTGCATTAACGATGAAAATATGTCGGAAAAAGGGTCGTTAAGAGAGCGGATGATTAATCATAGCCTATACTCCACAAGCAAATCATGCTTACTGCATCAAAAATTTTATTTTGAAATTAAACCTAATTTTTAAACAAAACCACAAAAATGGATACAAATTAGCGAAATGAGTTTATTTTATTTGGCTACGTTGAGGTAGGGAATGAATTTCCATTGGTCATTTTTGCCACCAAATAATGAACATAATCAAATTATAGTGATCCTGATAATACGTGACGTTGTAAAGTAGATTGAAATTCAAGTAGAATGAATCGTATATTATTTTCTGAATTGACCACGTTAATGAGACACATAATCCTGTAAGAGGAAAACTCACAAATACCCTACAAATCACATTTAACGGAAAATTTTATTCGCAAGCGACAGTTTTTTGAGTCGGTCGCGAATGATTGACGACCGACATAAAGACACCAGCAGTGATCGAAACACGAACGGCCAAAAGATTATGCCCTTCGTCGGAGTGATCCCGTTCATCAATCCATCACACAAAAGATCTCAATCGCTCATGACGGTCGCTCACGACCGGCCCATCACCGACTGCATGCGTGACGGTATCGAGGATCCAGGGGCTGCGCTCGCGGTCTCCATAGGGACGAAGCACGTGGCATTTGGCGGAGGCGACCGACAGCTGAGGACATTCGCGCCACGAGGGAAGGGTATGTAAAGAAGGGTGGAGAGAAACGCGGCTTCGGCGTCAGCCTGCTCTAAACGAAAGGCGGCAAGGGGACCACAGCTTAGCGTCCCATCCGACGAACGGAATGTTGCTCTTGAAATATCCTCCACACGTCATTCACACAGGGATTGGGCAGTCTCTCGAAAAGTTTCTGCCACCGCCGGGAATTGAACCCGAGCCCACGAGGTGGGAAGCCAACACTCTAGCCACCACACCAACCCCATCCTAACAAAGTATGTGTCCTTCAAAACGGCGAGGGTGGATGAAGAACGACTCACATCTCTAGGCACGCAGGTTATACTCAAGGAGAAGGAAAGGATAGCGTGCGTTCGCAAGGTAGGAAAATGAAGAGATAGGGAGACGGTGCCGACGGTAACAAAAACGAGTGAAATAGAGGGTGAGTGAGAAGGGGAGGGGGAAATTCATTAACAGAAAGAGAGGGAGACTTCTGGGTGGAGGAGATGAAATTAATGGGAAAATTACATGAATGGAGAGGGAAAGGGGAGGGGAGGAGTGACGGAAGTTGGAAACGAAGACGAGCGGTGAGGCGAAGGGGTTGCGGTGTGGGCGAAAGGGGCGGGAAAAGGGCGAAGCGGGGGCGGGGGATTAGATACAAGGGTACGCCACCTACCATGGGCGGGAGGGGCCGGATCAAAGGAAACGAGGATGCGCGCAGTGAAAGCGGCAGGGAGAGAAGGAATTTGGAGCAAAGGTGATGATAAAACGCTTTGCTCAAAGATGACGACCTTGCATCAAAATTGGTCTAATATTTGAAATGGTTAATCTTATATTAATTTACGTGCGGATTGATTCGCATACATTTCGGAGACATGATAGGTATTGCAATGATAAGAAATCACGATGTTGACACAAAAAAGACGAATCTCATGTTGTGGAATGTCCGGTTGAATTGACGCATTGCTCAAACATGAGGACCTTGCTTCAAAAATTGGTAAAAATTTTAAAATGATTAATCTCATTTTCATTTTAAGTATGCATTGGGTCCTATAAATTTTGGAGACGTATTTGGTAATACATTCACACAAAAACAGGATGTTAAAACAAAAAATGGCGAATCTCTATCTCCATGGAGAAGCATGTCGGACCCGCTTTAGTCCATGATTCCACACTGTGATTTTTCAAGAAGTTGATCCTCTCATTCACGCTTACTCCTAGTCTCTATACCACTTAGAACCTGAAGGGAAGATATATGTAACAAAAAGTGACAGTGAGTCTCACTTGGCGCGTGAGGAAGTAAGCTAATAGAAATTTTCCACCAGTTCTTCCAATTAAAAGACCACAACTACCATGGATTTTGAGGGACTTTTAAAGAACATATTTGACAAAAAAATCAAAATAACGATGGCATCAAAAGGAAGATTATTCTAGAAGGCAAGGAATTAATATCTCTACCGGTAAAAAGTTCACCCCAAAATGTCGTACATTTCTAAAGAAAGAACGCTTTTGGAAAAAGAAAGCTTAAAATGACGTTTTGAGAAATGAAGTAGAATCTTGAACCCAAAAACATGGTACCAAGCCAAAAAAACTCAAATTAAATACCAGAAAAGTATCACCTTCGAATAAATGCAAGAAAATACCTCAAATCAAATACTACAATGTATCGCCTTCGAAAGAACTCAAGAAAATCACGAGACACTTTCCGTTGAATAGCCTAGGAGGGCATAGGATACAGCTATGCTTGAAAATAGCTAATAAGCTCGGTATCTCTTTTTCAGGTCACTTTTTGCCAACCTTGCAAAGCCCATGCATCCTTTGAATGAAAACCCTTGCGCTGGCATCAAATGACTACAAATTTAGGCCCTCTCTCTCTCCGGGACTTCCATTCAGAATCCGGTCCCGATCTCTCCTCACGCCAATTCCATTAATCTTGCATCCCCTAATTATCCTCACACACAAAGCGAACGGGATGAAGTGGGGACGACGCCAACGCCCGCACCCACAATTCCCACCCACCAAGTCTCCAGATACACCCCCTCCCCGTCTCCCAACCTCACTTTCAAATCCACCCCGACATTTCGCAAACCTTCGCGGAGAGCTTCCCCTTTCTCAGTACATACACAAGTACACGCGATACATGATTTTTTCTTTCTTTGCGTAAGATACTGGCGAGATCATCTCGGGTTTACTACCGGGTGAGTTGCTTGTGAGCTGAAGTCTCAATGGCTGCATCTGACATCGTCCTCAGGGCATTCATGCATTCCCTTCACAAGTATACCCGATTTCAGTGCAGGAGTCAAAGTGCCAAATTTTCTTAAATAAAAGATATACTCCTGACTACTCATAGAGAGAGAGTGGTAGCCAGTGGCGGATCTATGGGGGGGGGGGGGGGGCAAAGTGGGCTTTGCCACCCCCCCCCCCAATTGCCCACACCCCAGACAAAATCGAAATCTTTGGAGGTTGCTACTGTACAAAATTATTTAGCTGTATTTTCCTACATATTTACCTTATTTAAGGAATTTAATTAGCTCTAAACTTAGGGCCTATTATACACGCTTTAGATATGTTACAATCCAGTGGTAGATCCAGAGAGGGGATAGGGAGGGCTCTAGCCCCCTTCTTGAGAATTCAATTGACACTAGATAGAATTGCATTGTCCCCCTTGTCCCTATCCAGGATCAGCCACTGATGGTAGCCTAGTGTGTAAAGCGCTTGGCTTCTAATTGAGGGGTTCCAGATTCAACTCCCTGGTGAAGCCTTAGAAAAGGATCTGGCCTCCTTGTCCGGAATGTGAGAAATTCACACGCCAGTGGCTTAGTTCGTGGTCAACCATACCCTCTCATAACCCAACCATCCTTCGGGGTCAATCACTGAGTGACTCTTGACTTATGAGCTTACTCACTGAGTGATATCGTTTTGACAGGGTGTCAATAGAGTAACCAATGATTTTATAGCATGGAGATTTTGAATCATTCAAACTATTTTTTATCTTAACAATATCTTACTCGTCTTTCCCATCCTGCAATCCTCAATTATCATGAAATATTGAATTAAAGTGGTTCAAGAGCGCAAATTTTGCAAAACCAGTTTTTAACATATCTCTTAAAGTATATGTCTTCCAGCTTTCCAGGAGACCCAACTCCAGCTTGCAATCTATAATTTGGAAGATGGGAACTGCATACGATCAGTGAGTTCAAAAAAATAGTGAACGAAACAAATATCTCCATCCGACCTTAGCTTAGACTCCATGATACTCAACGTTCATGAAGGTGCCTCGGCTGCCTAATGTCCCCAAACCCCTTCAACTCGCAACTACGAAGCCCTGGGGCCATTAATCTCACGAAATCACCTCAAGCGCCCGACCCCTTGGCGGGCGCGCATCGAAATCACCGGCCAATCGCACGCCCACCCACCGTCTCTCGCCTTGCAACCGAGTTCGAATCCAAAACGGCGACACATGCCACCCTTCGTATATTGCTCCAAGCCACGTGATTACCGTGCCACGAGATCTTTGCCTCCGGGCTCGCTCAACTCAATCCCAGCATATCGAATGATCCCTTGGGCACGCCACCACAGTCGAAATCTAATTGGTCCCAACCGCTGCAGAGAAAGCGTTATGGATTTTTTTCCTTCAAATCAGTCCTCGCTTCGAAAAGACGGCAACGACGTGCTTAACTAAAACGAAATTCATATAATATTACGGTATGATGGAGCAGTAGTTTATATCATGCCTTCCTACCACCAATTCTAGTGTATATTTCAATCAATGAGTTAAAATATCTTATCATAAATCAATGCATTTACATTCCTAAATTGATAAATTAAATTTTCACTTCATAAAAAGTTTGTTTCGCAAAACTTCGCTAATTTGTTCAAATTTTTGCAGCGCCGATCATGTTATATTTCAGTATGAAATTTACAGCGATGTAGACAAAGTAATTTCACTGAGGACCCATTTTCTAAAAGAAATTAAGACTAAACAGAAAAGGAGAAACAATGCAAAATTAAAGACATCAATACTTGGATGGTATTAATAGTTACATTCGCACTAAAATTTACTATAAGCTTTGTATGAATACAGGAATACTCGGAAGAAATTATAGGAGAGCACCAGACAGGTTTTAGAAAACAAATGTCTACGATTGACCAAATTTTTATCATTAAACAAATCTTATCAAAGTATTGGGAGTTCAATAGAGATGCGCACCTCCTCTTTATTGATTTTAAGAAGGCGTACGACAGTATCAACAGAAACCAAATGTGGAAATATCTCAGGAGAATGGGAATCCCAAACAAACTAGTCAAACTGGCTCAGATATGTACAGAAAACTCAAGTTGCAAAGTACAGATAAATAATGAATTTTCAGAAGGTTTTGATGTAGTCACGGGGGTACGACAAGGAGATGCACTCTCACCATTGCTTTTTAACCTGTCATTAGAAAATGCACTTAAAGCCGTAAAGGAGCAACAACCGGGGATTGAAGTCGGCAAAAAGATAAATCTGCTAGCTTTTGCAGATGACGTGACCTTATTGGCGGAGGATGCAAATGGGTTAAAAACTCTTGCAGAGTCTCTGATAAAAGAAACCAAAAAAGTAGGATTAGAAATTAGCGAAGAAAAAACAAAATACTTAATTGTTGGTCGACACGCAGAAAATATAGAAGCAGAGGCTTTAAAAGTCCAAAATTATACCTTTGAAAGGACAACAAATTTTAAATACTTAGGAGTAACCATAGAACAGGAAAATAAAGAGGAGGTAGAGATAAATGCAAGGTTACTTCTCGGGAACAACTGTTATTGGGCTCTTAAATCATTGCTAAAATGTAAACTTCTGTCAAGAAAAACTAAATCAAAACTGTACAAGACAATAATACAACCAGTAATACTCTACGGATCCGAAACCTGGACTTTAACACTAGGAGGACGGGAGTTTCGCGCTACCTAGAAGGACGGCTAGGGGTCATTTGACCCCTAAAATGTATTTTGGAATAAAACGCCTAATTTTCAACCAATATTCAGTTTAATCGTATTAATTGTTGAATCAGTTCATTAAAAACACTATTTAACGTTATTAAATATTATTTCCATCGTCAAAAGTTAATAACAATTAGTTTAAAGAATCATGAATTAAATCGTATGTAGTAGTCGATTGCAAATCAAATAATGAAAATACATGCACTCAATACAAAAGTTGTGTTCCATGTATAAACAATAAGGGTACTGGGTTTACAAAATTTGCATTAAAATTTTTAAAACTTATTACTTTGTTGTAAATCTCAGACAGACAGTATTTTTTCAGCGCTGTTTCCATAAAATATTTATTTGCGCTGAATGCGTTCACTGGACGATTTATTCATCTACATCTAAATCTACACACTAACCCGCAAGCCGCTTAAAAGCGTGTGGCAGGGGGTGTTTGGACACCAGCCATTTGCACATCAAAAAGGAATTTGGAAAATGGAAAGTAAATTGGTGCAATGATTCAATTTGATGGTATTTGGCACCTTTTTCTTTTTTGCGCCAGTGGAGATATGGCTGTTGGGTTTGGAGACGTGTAAATAAATTGATACATGCTATCCATCATATCTACTCCCGCTTTGTTTTTATTATGAAATAGGATGGTCTCTGGTATTCTTTTATTCGTTTCGGAAATAGTGTCGTCTGAGATCATGCTGCAGAGTGAAAGTACAGTCACTTTCAAAAGTAGGTCCCCACGGCCAGCGCGAGCAACTACGTTTTTCTCGGAGGTCGAACTTCGGGTATTGGCTATGACTTCTGTGTCTTGAACGGGACAGTTTGACTTACTCTCACCGTCCGCGCAAGTCTTCCCGAGGCATTCTTCACTATTCCTAAATTCTTCGCGACTTCCCCGACTCCCAGTGCCACAACACAAGGCGAAGCATATGTTCTCAGTCATGGGATTCCCACCCTGATAGTATTCTGAGATGGATATTCCGAGTAGTCTGGCTTGCACTAAAAAATAACGAGACGTATCTGCGTCGCAACGCACATATGAGGAAGAAACGAAAATTGGAATTTACGTCTGAAAGAGTATTCAAAAGTTTCCTACAAAATAACCTTCTATATTATACCTTTAACACATTATTACCAACACCATCAATATATATTGCTCTATTTTTAAGTATTTCAAACACATTGTTTGGCGCATTCATTATTCCAAACCATTTTCTTATGATACATATGTTTACCATGGTTTATACTACATTTTTTTACGTGTCTCATCACGCGAGAAATCAAAAATATTAATGTGCGCTAAGTTGTAATGTTTAATTCTGTATCATATTTATTCCAGTCGTTACTAACATATCCTATATGAACAAATATTTAAATGATGCTTTATACATTCGAGCTATCAGGAAGTAATTAACCGACATCTTTATGTTCATCGAAAGTTCGAATGTCTTAATAGTTACCATAAATATATTTTCCATAATGAAAATACCAACGGAAGCATTAATTACATGACTTGTGTGCCTATTTCCTACCATTTAAAGGCACATTAATACTATATGTTTTATCTTTGCCCCTTCATTGAGAGGTTAACCTAAGTCTTCCCCCTTTTTCGTTTCTTTTTTTTCTGCTAAAACCAGTCGTAATTGGCGCCTGCTGATATCATGCAGGGCAATATCCTACACATTATTATGTATAAGTGGTTTTACATCATAAATAGAACTTACACTCATGTAATGAATACCTTGAGTCAGTCTTACGTGCGAACAAATACTGATCATATTCCTACTGACACTAAACTACGCACGCATAATATTCATCCGATAAAAATATACCGTGTTGGGTACCTAATGACTATTTCTGCTTTATTAATACAAATTAAACTTATGAGCTGCCAAATATACTGCTTGGGATGTAGCGTTTGACGGTGTGGAAACTTAGGCGACGACAAAAGAGGGACAAGAAAAGAATGAAGGCATCCGAGATGTGAGTATTAAAAAGAAAGGAAAAGGTGAGAAGGATGGAGAGGAAAAACAGAAGTGCTATCCATTGTCGAGAGATTTTTGGTAAGGGGGGAGGGGAAGGATGAAAGTAAGAATATGGTTAGAATGAAAGGGCCTAATGCGGATTGGCGTCACTTTTAATTAAAGGGGTAAGTTCAAGTTGGGAGGGGCGCAGGCACGGTGATTCGTGAAATCTTCAATTCAGAAGGGCAGACAAATGATGTTTTTCTATGACCACCATAACTGGTTGACTCACCATCATAACTCCACGCACATGTTGCTTGTACTGTTTTTCTTAAAAAAATGAACAATATTAATGTAAGAGTATTTCCCATAAACAAAAGGACAACACTTCCTACGACGCATTATGGTCTAACAGCCTGCCATTTCACTTGATGCCAATTAACATCTCGCTGCTTCTTTTAGTGAAAATTTATGTTTATCTTAAAAGCAATTCAATAAAATTTAAAGACAATCCAATTGCTTATTCGAAAAAATAATGCAAAATTATCTTCTCCCATAAAAAATTGCCGTACCGGTAGTTTTGACCGGTAAAAATTAAAAACTTCTTCTGATTTTCTATTCACAGTATGGGAATAAGTTGCGTTATTCAAAATGTAGGCACTACTTGTAGTCCGAATAACCTACTACTTGGGGAGTGACTGCTATTTAACTTGTAAACATTGAAAAAATGTCTGAAAATCTTTAACCGCCGGCATGGATGAACGCGATGACGGATGGTAACCGTGACGCAAATGACAATATTTACATAGGCGTATATATTTACGTATTTTTCACCAGGCGATGTGAATAAAAAATATTGGAGTAACATGCTTGAAATGCTCCGTAAATTTATTTGCATAATATGTTTTGTATAAGTTTACCAAACTGCACAGATGTCTCCTCTCTTCCTCGTGCGATGGGTTACTTGCCGTAAAAACCCATATATTCTTCTCCGCTTTCTTCGGTGGTGGAATTGTTTGGCTGTGTGTGTGTGGGGGGGGGGTAGGTTCACGCGGCCTTCCTACCTCTGTAATCGTGCGTGGGGCTCATGACGACGGTTAAAGTAGTCAAGTTGCACCATTTGTACTACCTGATCAAGTCGAATCGATCCCCAGTGGTCAAGGAACGTGTAAGCAATACGCGAAGGTCGACTTCGGAGAATAACGGAGACGGCTGCGCCAGGTATGGGGACCGACTTTTGAAAGTGACTGTACATTATTGCTCTAGTTCGCCTGATTCTACGAAAGAGTATGGCCTAAGGTATTTTTGAACACTCGCGTTGAATGGATTACATGGCTATTTTAGGGATCATGGATATTTGTGCGTCAAGCCTGTTTTTTTCAGATCGTCCATGTAAGAGAAGTTTTCCATTTTTTTATGACTTCCTGCCAGCAGGATGGATGGAAAATAATTATTACAAGTTACATTTATTCCTGAATTCTTGTATGTTACGGTCATTTTAGTAACTATTTATTTCCCCAACGCTTGATTTGATGGCCAATCATCATCTTTGCCACAATATGGAAATTCATTTAGGCTGTATTTTCATTTCACATCTGTCAAAACCCAGTACTCGATTCCAAATTTGTCTGGTTTATTTGGAATTTACCTCATAAAAGGACAGCTGCATTTTTTTGGATAGAGCTGTGCATTTGCTATCACGCCAAAGTCGCCATCGGATTCACTATCTTGAACTTCGTCGCTTCCACCACACGCAGATGTTGATGGATTGGTCAGAATGTCCTTGAACTGATGTTTACGATTCACTTCCAGACTGATCTTCAATATTCCCTCCAGCTATTTGATTCGCGACGATTCTCTTCTCTTGATATATTTTTCGACTTCTTACTTTCTTCCTCAACTCGCTCCTGATATGCATGTGAAAAAATCTACAAACGAAAGCGCATTATGGTAGAATCTTCTCTAGTTGAATTGGAGGTATAGAGAGCTGGAGAGCATTAGAAATTCATACAAAAGAACAAAATCTTCAGAAGTAACGCTAATTGCCGTTCGAAAGGCAGGGACTCAACCGCCAACCGTATCCTGATTCGTATCTTCCAGGAACTTGCAGTAATGCTTCTTCTTCGACCTACGTGCGGATTCCAAGGGTAGGATTTACAGTAGAATTTTACAGTCCACCCAATTCCTCCGCTCTCTCAAAAAGAGAGAAGATTTTTCCCCAGGACGTAGCGTGCAGTCAACCCGCCCCAAACCCCGACGGGGTCAGGCGGCACTAATGCTGGACACACGGCAAAGGGTCTAGGTCAAGTGACAGTGCCGTCAGGCCAGAAAAATGAAAGTTATCCGTAAACCTGATGAGTTGATATTGAAAATAATGTCTCTAAGAGCTCTGAATCATGGACGACGGAAAACAATTCTTGGGATACGTGACGATTTTCCGGTGTGGGTAATACAATAATCATTGAACAATAAATAAAGCAAAATTAAAATATCATAATTACATGAATTTACGCAAATCAAGGATTGAAAAGGTTTTATTTTCCTTTGCTGCCCAAAAAATAACGAAAGATTTTGCACAAGTCGCTATGCTTAGGTTTTCGAATACAGATTCCCTTCCCTTGGGACGAAACTGGCATTGAACCGGGTACTTTCAGATTCAAAATGAAGCAAATCATCTACCACACTAGCCTCTTGCTGATTATATGATATGCATGGCACTAAAGTGCCCACGGGCAAGAAAATAGCGCGAAAACCAGTTGTGGGTCAAATGACCCCTAGCCGTCCTTCTAGGTATAACACGTCATAAAAATTTAAAACAAAACATTATTGTTGAATTTTTACTAATTTATCAAAATATAGACCAAAATGAACAAAGTCAAAAAGTTTCAAAATTTAAAAAAATATTTTGATAAGAGAAAAATAAATTTGAATTCTGAAAATGGGCCAAATGACCCCCTCCGTCCTTCTAGTGTTAACAAAAAACCAGGAGAGGAAATTGATAGTTTTAGAAAATAAGATCCTCAGAACAATATATGGTCCTATTAATGAAGATGAAGTATGGAGGATCAGAACCAACAAAGAGCTCAGAGAATTATATACAGATCCGGATATAATAGCGCAAATAAAAAGCAGGAGATTAAGATGGGCCGGTCATGTAAAGAGGAGAAAAGATGAGTCCATGCTAAGAATGGTATCTGAAAATCAACCCCGAGGAAAACGTCCGCTTGGGCGACCCCGACTAAGATGGCAGGACCAAGTGAAAAGGGACTTAGGGAAGATGAGAGCAGATGCAGAATGGATGGCGGATAGAGATAGATGGCGACATGTTGTTGGTGAGGCCAAAAACCTCCTGAGGTTTGAGTGGCCACATAGGTAAGGTAAGGTAATAAGCTTTGTATAGTTACGATAACTCTGCATTGTTATTTTACTTCCCTATCATTTTTTTCTGTTCAATATTTCATTCAATGATACAAAATAATTTAAAAATATCATAGACATTCAAGGCAATCATGAAGTTAGAAACCTAAACTTCAATACTATATCCTCAAAACAATGAAATAAATGGCTTTCCAGATATAGAAAACCAAAGACCTCCGCTAATATCAATTAAGAAATATATACAGCATATGAAAATTGAACTTAAGAAAACTCTTAAATTTAACCGATGACGAGCTTCAATATAGTATTTCTCAGTTGATCGCAAGCCAGAATCGTTCAGATTGCCTGTATCGCCTATATTTTAGGGAAATTATCGCTAAATAATTCTATAGACGAATACTAATCTAAGACATAACGATGTAGCACAATGAACAAGGCACGTCAATTCTCGTGTATTCAAAGTATCCCAACGGTTGTGATTATCTTATGATAAGGGAGCACCTTGAATGGAGAGAAGAAGCTCAGAAGGGATGGAAATTGATAGGTAATTACCCAGATATTGAAGAAGCTAAAGGGCTAATGGATCTCTTCAGAGGGTTCATAAAGTGTCGGCGAGGCAAAATAAAAAATATGCAAGATGAAGGAAAAGAGGGAAATTGCTTCTGCCCCCATTTTTTTTCTAGAGTCTTCCCCGAAAGAGGATGAGGGATGCTGGCGAAGCGGAGGAATTCGCCTCGGGAACGTCGTCAGATCAGCGGCAAGAAGGAGATAGGGACAGCATGAAAGGGAAATGTGGAAGGCAATTAGTTTTGACAAAAATGAAGGGGGCCCGGCGCTATAAAGAAAGAGACCGCATTAACGTAGGGAAAAATAGAAGACAAGCGAAGAATGCTGCCAGTGGAAAGGCGACCCTAAGAAGGACGGGAAAGGATAGTGAATGCATTCAAGAGCAATATATATTTTGGAAGAATCGACAGTGGCTACTAGAAAATACGATGGTGAAAACAAGGCAGTCGTCTTTCCATTTTCATGTTAAAATTAATAATAAGGAGTGGTGATGGTGGAATGAGGATGGGGAAGGAGGAATGGTGATTTGCTTATATGGTCATGGGGAACGAATATCACCGAACATAACCATGCAATTAATAATAATGTTCATGACCTTTTTAAAGGCTACGTCCGAATGACTATCCAACAAATTAATAAAAAATAATGACATATTCTTTTAACAAATCGTACGGCTTCAAGGGTAAATATGCGAAATGTTTGCCCAATGGAAAAATATATAACTCTCGAATTTCACTCATGAATATTTTCACACTTACGAATAACTTCTCTTTTTTCAGTGAAATTCGCAATTTTTCATCTATTTCCATCGTATACATTTGAAAGAAAAAGCATTATTCCATTCACTAATTGAATTCGAAACTAAACGTATTTCATGAACTAATAAATTAGCTGTCAACCCGGGTGCCAAACTAGTCCAGCTTGCTTTTCTACGAGTGAGAAGTTCATTAGCAACAAGGAAGTAGACTTGACAAGAACGGAACGAGCGACATAACCGTAAGGATCGATTTGATTCATCGACCAGGACCAAATTAAAACCCCTTTATCGCAACTTTATACCGCATGCAAGAATTAACACGAGCCAACAGCATTGAGCCAGGCACGAAATGCAGCTCCGAGCGTGGCGAGTAATGAAAATTTTGTCACGCCTCCAAACAAAGCCGCCATTCTGATTTGTACAAGGCGTATAGAGACTTCTCCCCTTGATACGTCCCATGCATAACGCATATCCCTTCTTCGAGCCTAACACATTACACCTCTTGAAAACGGCCGAGCCCCGCCGAAATTCCTCGGTCGGGATCTCTCATATACCCACGCATTCACTCCCACTCCAAACACCCCAGACTAAAGCCATCTCATCCCTAAAGGGGGTAGAGCTCTTCCCTTTCCCCCTCCGGCCTCAGCTCCTTTAACCATTATGTCCCTCCTCCTCCTTTCTTGCCACCTTAACTATCGCCGGGAGCACAAAACGAACATGGTCTACGGATATCCCAATATCCTTCACTATTTCGCGATTCATTCAACGTGGGGCGGATGAAGGTGCAATATCAACCTCCATGGGCGTGACTACACACGCATAACGAGGGTGCCCCACGGGCCGTCGTGGTGTTAGTGCGTTGTGTTTTGGTGCGGACGGGAGAAATGTGTTAAGGGATGAGAGGGGAGGAGCAACAAGGAAAGACAAGAGACACGGTTTGTGAGAAGGCAGGAGAGAAATTTTTATCCTTGCCACGAGGGACTAATGGCAAATATATCCCCACCGACTTAAAATATACATTTTAGCGTATAAATTTTAACCATATGCTCACGTATATGAAAATATTTCTATGGAAAATGATATTTCATTAAAATTTCAAAACAATAACAAATATAACAACAAATACCATTTAACCAACAGCGACAGCGAGAAAATTCACCTAAATTTTCGGCGAAAAATGTTTACCTATTTGAAATACTTAAGTATTTTAAGCGGCGTTACGACAGGCACGTAAGTACGATATTTCATGCACCGTTTCTTAAATGGAACAAATGTTTCATTTGATATCATGAATTTATAAGCTCTGATTGAGAAAAAAATACTCAAAATGTTGGTGAAGGTGATGCATTATTTGTTCAAAAATGCTGATCAAATTTCAGGAAAAAATAAAAAATAGCAGTCACGTTTTAAGAAAAATAATGGTGATTCCAATTTTCCACTCATACCGAATACATATGTTATATTCAAGTACTCACTGTAACAATGTGATGAATATTCACTTTTAAAAAATTGAAATAAAAAATTGAGTACTTCAATAGATTTATTTAGCAACAGCAAGATGCTTTGGAAGGGGATTTACCATCCCTTAGGTTAAATTCCACAAGGGGGATTGCCCCTTCACTACTCCCACGGTAAGGAAGTGGGTGCTAGCGAGGGGGAGAGAGTTTATATTCGGTGCGTATTGGGATTAAGATGGGATCGGAGAGGACTCGAGGAAGAGGAGGAGCGGAGAAGATTGAGAAGCTCTGGGGCGCGGAAAGCGGGTGTAGGCAGGCAGTTGCAGGGATAGGCCGCGGTCGCTATTCAATGGGAAGGAGGAATACGCTCCTCGCAGGGTGACATCAATAACGTGGGAAAAGCAAACACGGCGTGCCTCGGCTGATCCAATGCTCTCTCCGCACCCGATCGTTCCCGACCAAAAGAGACCTTTGCCACCCCGTCGCTCACTCTCTAACCACCACCCTTGCTATCTCCATTCGCCGAGTGCCTAGATTCAACAGCTACTGTCTTTATTACCCTCCGCTCGCATCGGCCGCTGGATAAAGCGCTCCACTTCGGCACTTCAATGCAACACAAAAGCACTGCAACCATTCATTGCATAATTGTGCCCATGAATTTTTAAACATCAAAATCCACATATGGGGACTGAGATAAAATGCAGTTCTACACCAACAGTGGGAATCACCTTTGTAACACCAAGAGTTATGATACCGAAGAGTAAACCTCGTCCAGGATAAAGCCGCTGAGGTGTGAAAGCCATAAGTTCATAGTATAGGAGGCAGTGTCTTTTGCTGAGTATTCTTCTGGGTAATTGAAATACACTTAGCTATGCAAGAGCGTTCATGACAAGACTCAAAACTTACGATGATACCGTTGAAAATATTGTGATAGGAACTCAAAATTTGAATCCATGACTTACTTTTCGTCATGTTAAACCACCAGATGTTAAATTCAATCATATTTTCTGGTACAAATCAGGATTTAAACAATAACGTCTTTCTCCCTACTATAAAGCTTGGAGCACATACAATAATGATCGTGTAAACATAATCAAATACAAGAATTAGCTCGCAGTGGAATTGTGTAAATAATAATGTAAACTTTCAATAAACAATTCCGCACATTCATACGATAATGCAAGGTCAAACTTGAGAGAGTAATTCTCCGGATTCCCTCAAGAGTTACTCCGCTTGCACTTCATTATTTCAATGCATTTGCACCCTCGGATCATCCCTCAAGCGTCCCAGACAGAGCTGAATAATTCACCCTCCCGGGATAATGCGCAGATCACCACAAATGTATATAACATCCAGCCCGGATGGGGGAAAGAAATATGACATCAGAAACAGTCACATTAGCCAGTGAACCGTCCTAACGCGACGGTAGAGAGGGAGAAAAAAAACTAGGAACTGTCTCCGAAATCAAGGGAAGAAGAAGAAGATTATAAGCAGAAGAGAAAGGGGCGGAGTTCCGTCCTCTTTTCCGTATGCGAATTCAACATTCCGCTCGATTTCCCTTTCTGTCGCTTAATTCGTCCCCGGGGACTTCTCCTCCTCCGCCCCCGGACACTGCCGCCGCGGTTCAACCCTCACCGCCTCCCCCCTCTGCACCCCCTTTCAACCACCCCCACCGGCCTCACCCTCATTGATAATGTACGGCTTGCTTTTCTGTCACACGAAGAAAAGGGGGTCGCCCACGGGGTTGAGGACCGATGGGGTAAGGGATCCATAATCACCCTCTAACCCCCACTCTCCTCTCCTCCCTCCCTCCCTTCCTTCCACCCCCATAAACCGCACCCTTTTCCGCTTCCACTAACTTGCGCCATATTCCTCGTCTCTTTCTCCTGCCGACCTCCCGGCCGTCCACGGGGGGAGAGGTGGGTGCCGCTGTCGGAGAAGGTCGAGGAGGAGTGTTTTGCCCGGAAAAAATGGAAATTACGGGAAAAGATGATGATGAGGAGGAGACAGAGGTTGATCTGGACGGAGAAGGAACCAAGGTATGGGTTGATGAAAGGAGTTGTGAAACTAGATTAAGAAAAAGGAGATAGGAAATAATACTAAATGAATTGATGGACTCGAGAGGTCACATGAAATTAGTGTAACAAATATATTACACTTTGTAAATAGAATCGTTCAATGTATACAACAAAAAAAATACTCAGGGGAAAAATTAAATACTCTCACAACTAACGGTATGCAAATCATCGTGCCAATCATAATCTCGATAACGACAGTGTTTTCAGTCGCATGTAAGACGAGTTTTTTTAATGACATAGTGAAATACCACCTAAACGCTATTTTGACACTGATAATGCATTCTAGCAAATTAAAAAAATCATGTGACTCAAATCTAGCCAACAAGTATTGACAAAAGAAGGAATGGACATGAACAATTAATTAGTCCTTTGTTGCCCTTTTAGACTTGTAGACTTTTTAGTACTTAAATTGATTCCGTGGAGAACTCAGAAGAGGAGAAGTAAAAGGTGGGAAGAATCCTCGGCATAACAAGAGGTGCTAAGAGACAAGTATAATGAAGCCCCATCCATAAGCCAAAAATCTGCTCTTCATAAGCACTCCATAAAGTGCCTCAAAAAGGATTATACCTCCGCTAAAAGCTCTTCAACAGTGCCAGAAACCTATCGTTGTGGAAGACTGGCATATGAGTTATCACACATACGAAATCACTTATACAAAGAGAACCATTATGATTCACATCATGACTTAACTCATGAATAAAAGGATTAGGCATGAAGTGAAAGACCATAAGCAAAAATAAATAACTCAAAAGCGTACCCAGGTGGTGAAAGGCACCGAATATTGATTTCAATCTTAACCCTTGACGGAATGAAAGCTGAATTTCGTTTTTTTGTCGACCTATCACATTCGTTCTTTTTGCAGTTTTTTCTACGATCGAAAGAGTAATTTGGGACTATGATTTTCAAAGTTTTTGAACCTAAAATTTTAATGGCGATTGCATCTCATATACATAGATAGGAATATATTTTAAAATTGTATAATAAAAGCAGTGATTACGTTTTCGACATTCAGTACCATTTCCAAATGAAATTACTATCAAAATTTCGGGTCGGTTCCTATAGTTTTACTATGATAATGTTAAAGTATAAAAATAGCATTTTTATAAAAAACACGTTTTATTAATAAGAAAAAATACGGCCTACGGCATGGTAAATTTCTGAAAATTTAAAATGCTATTGGTGAGAAAGTTAAAAGTATTAAAAGTTAAAAGTTTTAAAAGAAAAGAGAAAGTTAAAAGTTTTAAAAGAGCATTTCAATATGAAAAACTAAAAACGTGGAGCGCAAGTAGGATTATATTCGCTTTCGCCAAGAAGCAAGTCTGATATGCATTGACCAGCAAGTAATAAATTTATTATATAATTTATTGATCATGAACTCGTAATTTTTTAAACTAACGATTGGAGTCTCAGCGCGTTGTAACTGCAGATATTAATACCCAAGCATGAAGAAAGACGTAGGGGAAACCCTGAACAGAAGAGGGCTAGTGGAGGAGAAGGGATGGGCTGGAAAAAAAACGGTTCCAAACGAATAGCAAAGGAGCAAACTTCTCCATCTATCGAAGGGGGAAATCCAGAAAATCCCTCGCCCCGCCACGAAAAGAGGCCGGATGAGGAAGCTGGCGTCTAGCAGGCGTCACCCACCGGGATATACCCAGGCGACCGGCAGGAGAGAGAGAGAGAGGAGGGTAAACTCGTGTGGAGGGTGCGTGGAGGATGGAGAGTTTTCAAAAAGTCCCCCAAAACTGTGTGTGAGCGCGGAGGGAAAGAGTAGTAGACTGCTTAGGAGATGAAGAGAGCGGGGGAGGGGCGAGGCTCCGGCAGGGCGGGGTCCTTGGGCGACGGGCGTCGGCGATCTTCCCCCATCGCACTGGAGAGGGTGGGGCTGGCGGGCGGGCGCGGGCGGACCGAGAGCGGCAGAGGGTTTCCCTCTTCCCTGCACCCGTGGGGTTCGTTCCAAAGGGTGTGGTTCCCTCCTCCACAAACCCTACCTCTCAATCCGGGTACACTGAAGTCTTCGCCCAGAACATCTCTACGTTTTCTCCCTCTCTCTATCTCTCCCGCAAAAAGAACGCCGAAATCAAATCGGAAGGGTTAAGGTTGAAAAGAGAGCAAAGGTGGCCAACCAAATTTATCGTGCTGGCCACTCTGGATATGTACAAGGACGGACCCAGGATCGAAACTGGAAGGGGAAAACCCGAGGTCGCTCAAGTCGTAACACAGAAAAGGTAAACCAAAATTTCAAGAAAATTATAACAGCGCTTTATTAGTTTTGAAAATTATTTGCTCGAATAAAATATATCTATTTTAATTAAATATTTTTTGCAACAATATCATAATATAACAATTTTTATAACAATTCTTGGTTTTAAAGAAAATTTGTTCAAAATTTTCGTTACTCTTGCTTCTAGGGGGGAGGGCAGCTGCCCCCCGGTCCCCCCCGCTGGTTACGCCCATGGATATGTATCATAGTTCTGCGAAAATTCCTCAGAGAAAAATTCACTCGCTTTGACTAGGATACGAACCCGGATCCCTAGATTTCCGATCGAGTGCTTTAGCCAGTTAAACTACCGAGACGTCTTTCCCCCCTGTAAAATCCTGGTCAGGGCGAATGATTTTTTTCTCCGTAGAATTTTCACATTATTTGTGCATTGCGGGTGACTCCGTTAAGTTTTAACCGCGGTTAGTCCCGGTATACTTTAATTACTCTCATAATTCTGCGAGCTGCATACAAAATTTCTTAAGTTCAGTTTTGAATACGTGTATGCTAAACTAATAATTTTTTTTCAACTTATATCAATATTCACCACTTTTACACAAAAATAAACAACGAACATCGTCAAAATCGAATGTAAACGATGTGAACAGTATCAACTCGACGCGGTTCCACCCCGAAGACCGAGATGGTGAATCTATTAATTTTAACCGCGGAAGCCTAACTTTTATGAAAATATTATAAGATTTCAAATAAAGTCAGAAAGGTATACATAATGACAAATGTATATCGCTGAAGTTATACTTGCAGAGCTTTTTTTAAGCCTACACATCTTTTTCGTTACTTTGCTAGAAATAATTTTAAAGATATTTTATCCTAATGCGTAAAACCCCGAAAGCTTACTATTACCTTCAACGGAACCTCATGTAAATTATTCAGAGAAAGGAACACACCACGCAGTTCGAAAGAGGCCGTAAACTTCCAGAGTTTTGAGTGCACGGAGTAGCTGAGAATTCGGCAAATTCGGTAAATAGGTTAAGATATGGAGAAATATTTTATATAAGAGTCATTCACGATTTCACAGATATGACCTCTTTGATTTGAAGGAGGCTCGATGAAAAAACGGAGATATTCTCTAGGTAAAGCTAGTTCAAAGCCGTGAAATGAAAAGCTAAATTAGCATTAATTGGTACTTGAAGAAGAAGTTGATTCAAGGTCGAAGATGAAGGTGAGTGAATCGAAGGAAATGAGAGGAATTCCCGGGAATCGAGGGGGCGCGATTCCGCAAACGACAGGTAACATTTGAAGACTTGGATCCCCTTTGAGACCCGTGGGGAGCCCTAAACTAATTCCGGATCTTGGAAAGAGCACAACGGAATGGTCCCTGCTAATATTACCCATTTGCAAGTATAATGACTCCTTTAAGGTTACCAATTTCGGTAGGCATCTTTTTACATAGTTATGTGAAACTGGTACCAACCGACATATAGGTATAAAATGCCACACAGCTTCTTAATGAGCTTCACTTCAAAAAGGGCGCTCACATAGGTAACCACGCAGAAGATAAAAAGAACATAAGAAAGAACCTAAAACGTAAATTGAAGCAGCCAAGACAGCACCATTTTCCTCCTAACAAGAATATACCACCGCAAAGAGCAATAAATTTAAGTTTATGTCTAAGGGTATAATGTAGGTAAACGCCTTTCAAGTTCTAGGTAATGCTATCAGGGAGAGAAACATCAAGACGCAGATGACGGTACTAAACGATACCTTGGTAGAAGATCCTCACGATCTCGTTCCGGATCAAATTCCTTATTAACTACCATGTATTAATTTCTATTTAATGCCTTCTAATAATCAATCCAAAGTTCAATTATCTTACTTTTTACAACTATTATACTATTAGAATTTCAAATTGAGTAAAGGCAATTGAAGCATCTTATAAGTCACGCCTTCAATTTAGAAAAAAAAATTAGGAAGAAATACGTCTTTGCATTTCATATTTTCCACAAAAATGGAAAAATGCCCGACCTGGAAACGTGAAACGATTCTCGTAGCTGCAAACAGCTGGGCCCTGTTAATCGCGGAAATAGTCAAACTGCCAGGTCTCCCGAACTTGTTACATCCCGACTCCCGACCGAGCGACTAAGTGAGCCGAACACTCGATTCCTCTCTGATGGAAGACCGCGGGGGTTTTATGTGAGGGTGTTTTGCTGAGAAGGCGAGGTGGGGGCGAGGATGTGGTACAGAGTGAGAGAGGGAGAGAGAGAGGAAGAAGGGAAGGAAGCAAGAGGGTGGGCGTCTTGCAGTTCGGGAAGGGGTGGTATGGTCCACGGTGATGGAGCGGATTCTTCCCGGCGAGAGGAGAGAGGCACTCCGGCAAAACTTTCGCTCTGCAGAGAGAGAAGGAGGGAAAAATAAATCCGCCCACCTCGCAAGCAGTTTTAAGACTCTCCTCTCCTTCCCTTACTCTTTCACCCCCCTTGTTTTGCGGTGATCCAGAGCACTGCGTACACGCACTCTCGAGTGACGAACCTTAAAGCTCTTTCGATCGTACGAAGATTTGTGGCTCTACCTCTCTATAGGCCATAGAAACAACCTCCGAAGTCACGCCTTCAATTTAAAAAAAAGTGATTGACGTAGAGAATATATCATTGAAATTTTCTCTTCAGGTATTATTAATGGAATTATTTCAATGTTTATGGTGTACATGAATTCATCAATACGCAAATATATACTTATGAACAGCACCTGAGACGGCTATGAGCAATCGGAGCTACTGATTACTCATGATTGACGCGGAAATTTCGAAGCGTCCTTTTTTCTAGCCATATCACCTATGAACCATATCATTCGGTTCCTTCGTTCCCATGCCTCGGCTCTGATTGATTCACCACCTCCGTAGGTAATAACGGAAGCCTCTCAAGCCTCTCAAGAAAGCACTGCGATGGCATTCATCAAGTCAATCACCAAAGAACTGCCTCTGTCTCGCAGGACTAATTCAAAGTAGATATAGAAGTAGATATAGGGAAGCATATGTCATAAAGACTGGCCGCGGAGCTGATAAGAGTTAAACTTAAAATTCTTCCGACCTCACGTATAGCGTATTAATCTTCCCGCATACACAACCCACACGCTATTTCTGCTTGATGGAATAGCACCCCTACATGTAATGCCGGAAACCCACTGTCTCATCAGTTTACCCCCTCGTAAACACTGCCGCCCTTCGGCAACGTTCGCTTCCTCACCTCACGAAACAAGTGCGACGATGCGGTAAAAATCAATGCGGCAGGGCTTTAGACTTGCGTTGCCATGTCGCGTGTGTACACAATATTTATGAATGCCTGCAACCTTCATCATCTTATCCAAACCTCTCACCCTGCAATCCCCCAAACATCCATCGCCCTTCGCTCAGCCTTAAACTCACACACAAACACACAACTACATGCTGACTTAGCGTTAAATTCCCTTATCCCACCAGTTTCTCCAACAACGTTAATTCCCTCGTTCGGACCTCCTCGGAACATCCCTCTCCATGCCCATGAACCCTTTCCTCCAGAACGCCTTCGGATCCAGAAAGCTTCGCTCTCGCCCCACCTTGCGTTCCTGCCTCTGGAGAGATCCTCATCTAATACCGGCGGTCTCTTGTCCCAGGTTGGCTGAGGAACCGCTCAACTCCTTAAGCCTGCCTCCTCCGTTGACTTAGCCCCTTTCTTCGACGTGTTCTCCCAATGTTTCTGTTTTCCCTTCCTCACTTTCGTGACCTCTTCCTCATAGGTTTCGTACCACTCACTCTCCTCCACCAACCACGCAAAACTCCGTTCCTTCCGTTCTCATACCTCCGCTACTTGACTTGATCTCCACTAAAATTCTTCCCTCCTCCTACTATAAGCCCTACTTTTTCCGTTAAGTGTAGCTGTTACACTCTTTGCACGCAACGCAATCTTGTAGACTTAAATGCTCACGAACAGCACTGACTTCTTGGCTCTCTCCAAGGAAAAATGAGGGAGAATGGGTACCCCTCAACATGGCAATGGGTATATAACATGGATTGCGAACAAATTGTGGAAAAAGTGATGGAGTCTAAGATATATTTAAAAAAATAAGTCGGAGAACGGTCAGAATATTTTAGTGGTAATAATATTTCAGGACTATCTCTAGACAAATTAATGGAAAATCATTGACCCTTCTCTACTTTCTGGAAGAAATTTAAATGAAAATAATAAGTCAGTCAGAAACAAAAGACCAGAGTAAATGATTTGTCATTAGCTTCAAAGGCACTATTTTCTAGAGGAATACATATCGTTATTCACTTAAGCCCATGGCAATAATATAATTAAGAAATTAATGAAATAATAATGCCTCAATACTGCTTTATCTTTATTACTTCTTGGAAAAATTCTTAGCTTCACAAAAACTCATAATCTACGAAAGGAAATAAAAAATTGCTGACTTTGAGGCACCATTCCAACTGATTGCTAAGCAAAGTATGCATCATTAAAATTATAATTAATAAACTACATTTTATTTAAAAGGCCACGTACAAGAAGTTATCCTTATACATTAACTATCAAAAACTACTACCAAGGTTAACAATTAAAAACTATTAACTTGTTCTTCGTTCATATCATTATGGATGAAAATATGTTCCTTGGCCAAACTAGAGCCATATTCTAAGTACCTACTTTCCATAAATTTTCCTCAAGATACATGATAATGTTCTTGTTGGCAACAAGGAAAATATAATTAAAATTGATTTGTTCTTAAATTTCTAGTTAATATTTACACGAGAAATGATACCTTTTCTTGTGTACGTAAACACATCCAAACAAGAGGTGGTGTACACCACGCGTTATCCCTATCTGATAGGATTACAAGCTGTTTTTCACGAAAAAAAATCAAAGCCAAAAGCGGCTCACACTCATCACCCAGGATTAAACACTCCAGACCAAAAAAAAGCGCAAAACGTATATTTCTTCCCCAAGGTCCGTACTTACTTAAAGCTTGATAACTCCTTAACTCGCCATAATCCTCCTCACCAGGGAGAACATTTAAACGCTAACTTCCTGTTTTCACCCCACCCTGGCTCCTAATTCTCCGTTTCCCCTAGCGCCATCCACAACGCCCTAACACGGACCTCTTCTCCTCATTCTCGGGGCGTCTCTTAAGAACCATCTCCTCTCCCCTTCTGAAGGGTCGTTCTACTTTTAGTCTAGTGTTCCCAAGCGTCCTTTCCCTTCCACACTCTCCTGCCTCCATTCCTGTATCCTTCCTCGTTCCCTTTTTTTCCTCCTCCTTCTCTCTTTTCCTCCCTCCTGGCTGTTCTCACACGCATACCCCGCTAGCAGCTTCCCATCAGCTGTCACACTTTCCTCCAACTGCGTCAAGGACCCTCCAGGGTGGGGAGGAGAAGGTCTTTTAAGCCCAACGTTTATCTTCAAGAATCTTCTTCCCATTTTCCCTGTCTTTTCCCCCAGGTTTTTACGTCCCCCCTCTTATAAGCTAAGCATTAGTTACTGCGCCACCGCGTATACTACGCGCGAGTGCCTTCTTCGACGCACAACAATTCTCGGGAGATGGATCCATTGCATCATACGGCTAGAGGTTCAAAGTGAAAAAAGCTGGGAAAAGTTAAGAATATATCCAATTTATAGCTGGGAGCTCATTGCGCAGATGCTTGTGTACGGGACAACAACTCAATTCATAAGAACCCCAAACGAAGATTTTTTATAATTTTTTTTTGGTACAGCAAGAGTGACTTAATCAACAACATCAATAACGCTCCGGTCCAATTCATATATTATCTCTGCTCTCATCAGATAGTAATTACAGTATTTCTCAAAGAATGGCTATTTATCAACTATAACTTCTTTAGTTTTTACTGTTTTACTAATATCGGCAAAATTACCCTACTATACGGTATTTTTAACAACCAATATAAGTTCTGCCGTAGGTATATAAGTAGATCATGGTATTAATATACAGAAAAAACTATCTTTTCCAATCAAGTACTTTTAGAAAAACTATGCCCAGACAAGTACCTCAAGAAGGACATACGCGAACATCGCATATCTCTCTACACTCTTTCTCAGCCGACTCGTAAACCCCAAAATATTACGGTAGATACGTAATATTTCACGAGGGAATGCAAGCAGCACTATCTAATTTCCATTCATTCCACATTTAACCCTTTTTCGTCTTTTTTTAATAAAGGAGAGAGAAAAAAAAATGCAGGGGCGCAGAAAAGCTCTAAATTGATTTCATATCATAAGCGGAGCGAAATTTTCCTTTCTCATTTTCAGGAATGACGGTTTAATCGGGTTGGGCGCAGGCAATATAATTCACGGATCTTTGAGGACTTTACGGCGAACTCCATTAGTCTTGGCAAGGCTTAGCGTGAATTCCGTGACTAAGTACCACAATGATGAGATCAAGTGGACTGAGCGCACACTCGAATTCAAACAAAATTCAAAACAAATAAAAAAAACAAGCAGAATTAAAAAAAAACGATCGAAATAAAAAAACGTGCGAAAATTAACAGGTGATGCACAAATGTGAGTGACGTCCACTTGAAAGAGTAAAATCCATCAAAAGTATCTGTTGCATATACGAAATTTGCCGGGTTCCATTCCCATAAATAACTATGAGAGCGAGGCGATTCACGAGCCAACATCGCATGGAAAATACTTTCTTAGCCAAACATTCATGGGTAAAAATTTATACATAAGGATCTATTCCATCATATTCAGCTTTCCTCTTCGCTCGATCAATCGTTCCCTTATATATAACCAATTTCTAGCTTAAATTCGTAGATAGTTCATTGAGAAGAGGTATTGCACGACACACGAATGCCAAGCAAGTCCTGACCTGTGTTTAAATATTCAACACATTTCAGCCCAGAATCTAGAAAGCGATATGTACAAATAATACGTCTCTCTTAATGAGTACAGAAACGCCAATCTTTCGTGAGGCTAACCAAAGTGACAAAATCCTACACGATAACGCAATCTCAAATTACCTGAAATATAATCATAATCGTAAAAAGGATAATAACTTCAAACACAGCACGCAATAATTTTTCACCGAAATCTAAAAATTTCTTTTAAAGAACGCAGAGAGGATTTGAGACGCTGAACATTCTTCCTCCAGACTCCTTGAGACGCTCAAATTTACCGTTGGATGCAAAATCAACTCTAAGAGAAGGAAGAGGAGGAGGAAAAATAATACGAGGAAATTCAAAGGGGATATTCGCTGATGACTGCCGCTCATATTTTCCGCGAACATCGCATTTATTCCGGGGCGGTAAACCAAGGAGACTGGTCGGTGAATAAATTCCGCGAAAATTCGCCCAATTACGCCTCCGCAAAGAGATAAGGAACGCACACAAACACATACATGACCCTTTTAAGGATATGGGGGTGGGGGGGGGGAAACAATAAAAAAAAATATGCGAGGAACCCTTAGAGTAAAGGCGAAGGGAGGAGAGAAGGAGCGTGCTTGAACTTAATCAACTTTTTTTTTTCGTTCTTCAAAATAAATAATAAAAAAATCCCAGTTTTCTAGGTAACGCCGCAGACTTGATTAGGGGGGTAGGAGGAACTCTGGGCCATCACCAGCACCACCACAGCCGAATGGGGTGGCAAAAAAGAAAGCCAGATAGGCGGTGAGGGAGGGGGAGGTTTGCAGATGCATCTCTCAGCAGTTAATGCCCCTCCACTGGTTGCGGAAATAAAGGATTAGCAAGCAGCCGAGACGAGCTAAAGGATTTTAAGGAGGAAAAGGGGATTGGTGGAGTGGAGGGGGGTGAGTAGCCGAAGGAAGTGGAATGGAATACACTACTATGTATATGTAAAGGGTCTAGGGCGAGTAAATAAAAACGTGAAAAGGATCGTGACAGAATGTTTCAACGCTCCTTCCAGTTATTTTCTTTTTTTTTAACTCCTCGAGAGATAAAACAGGGAGAAATATTCCGGGAAGGGATCCCGCCATAGTCGAGAGCGTTGGGTGGGACGCACGCCTGGGAAGAAAGATGAATCTTTTTCGGGGTGAGCGAGAAATGAGGGAAGGAATGATCCACGGAAAAGCCCCCGCGGGAGACAAGCTAAACAATGGGCGCGCGAAAATTGTAATGCGTGCCACATAAAAAGAAGAGAGGGAATATTATCATTTTTGTTCCGAACAGAGTTCGCACGTCTCCGTATTTTTCCCCACCTCATTCAAGAGAACCCGTCCACTTTTCGCGATGTGCGAAAAAAAATTACTCCCGACGCCGAAATTAAGTCGCGAGCGGAGCGAATCAATCTGTTTCCGCGAGAGAACACGTCGTGGAAGTGTCATCACGGCGAGAGACCCCCGCTGCATAATTCCAGAATAACCCCTTCTACACCCTTAATGCATCCACGACGTGCTCTCCGTACCTGTCTACTCCGAAGGGAATTTGCTCGATAAAGCGTTACACCTGCCCTTTTATGAACCCAATATATATTCACGGCCTCCCCATCTCCATATCTCTCGTCCGACAACAACGCTACGCTTAGTTGATGCTTGAAAAAATTAGAGTAAAAAAGTAAACACGAAACGAAAAAAATGGGCCTTCGTTTCCCTCGTTGGCGCTGCTGCCACCATGCAGAAAATTAAAGACTGAGACCATTAGGAAATTTCGGGAGACAAATCTATTCCGGAAAAAGAGGGTGAAGGAGGAGACGATGTGGAGGGAGGGAAGATGCAGCCAGCGACGGACTAATTATCCTGCCCCAAGTAGCGGGAGGCTTGCGTGTTTCTTTTTCTGGAGTGTGGGGGCGTTGGAGGGAGAGGGCGGGGATAGAAAAGGAGCTGCCGGGGAGGGATGGGGGGATGATGCGGGAGGGTAGCGGTGGATTTTGGGTGCTTGTTTGCCCGTAGCAGGAAGGGAGATACCACCGCGGCAGGCTCTCGGCGTGCTGGTGGAAGGAGAGAAAGGTGGGATCGGGGGAAGCTAGTGCGAAGGATGTGGGCGGGGTACGGTCCCTGGGCCATGGGAATTAGGGAGCGAAAAGAAAGCTGGTATTGCGGGAGTGTCGAGGGAGAAAGGGAGAAGCGCGGAAGGCGCTGGATAAGGGACGTCGGTCCATAATTAAGACGGTCGCAGGCAAGGGCTGTTGGAGCATCGCAAAAAAATACTACTACGGCAAACGCAGAGGGAGATGAGTGTATTTTTTAATCGCAAATAGACGAAGGGAGGATGGTAGTAAAGAGAGAGAGATAGCAGAAGACGGGAAATGAACGTTCAGGCGATTGCACCCCGTGGTGAAGAAATTGTTGGTAATAGGGCAGACAGCAAGCGTCACCACTTAAGGCGGGTGGCGAGGGGTTTCGATGACATTAAGTCTAATGACCACAAGAATGCGCGACGAGGAAAGCAATTACAAGTTCTTGTTTCCCCAAAAAGAAACATTTGGGTTTAGAAAAGGAAAAAGAAACTTGATCTATCCAACAGGGTAAGTTGATACAACAACAGGATAAGTAGTTTAATCATGGAAACACCTTAAAGGAAGTTAAATACTATGAAAACAACCATACTTGCTATTAATTAAAAAATATATAATTATTTTATTGTTGAATTACTGAGCATCAGTGTGAACATACATTCTTAAACTCCCACAGAACTTAATATAGGAAATCCTATATGTTAGATAAGTTAGTGAAAATACTGTAAAATAAACTACATCACGCTGTGACACATCAAATAATAACCACATAAATTACGATTAATAAAACTCTTCATTTTTACATTACAAACATTGATTAAAATTAATTTTCCATCGAGTGTAAAAAAAGGAAACATTTTTTCCACTCACGCTTACATCACTCATGCTTCCCCGAGCATTTGCAAACGTCAGCAGCTTACTTCGAGAAGAATCACTCCACATTGTTTGAATTGACGCAAGGCTTACCCGAGAGAAAAGACGAGGGAGGGAGACGAGGGAGAATAAAACTCTTTGCACAGTTTCGACTGCTTTTTGAACTATTCCTCGTTTTCTTTTTTCAGATTCCCTCGTCATTTTGATTAACTCCATTCTTCGGCACGTCCGCGCTAATCTTACATTCCAGCCCGAGATGATCTTGAAATCATTATTATTTCTTTTTCTTTACAACTGCGAGAAAATGTCTCGAGTCGTGAGGATGACAGACGGGAGGAGGGATACTTAATTTTTTTTTCACTCGCTCCATTCTCCTCACTGAGAAGTAGATGGATATAAAAAAAAGGTTGGATTGGAACTCTAATCTAAAAGCTGGAAAATACTTGGCAGACATAGAGGCTGCTCGAATATTATGGAATCCGAGGCACGGAGGAGGAGGAAAGGGTGGTGGAAGAAGAAGGGTTTGAGGCGGCACAGATAAGGATTTTGGTAGAAGCGGGAATGGTTGGGAGGGAGGGCAGCGGCAGGGTTCTGCTGGCTTGAACCCCAGGGTGGGGTGGAACCCTGGGGGGTTGGGGGGGGCAGAGAGCGCCGAAGAAACGCCCGCTGGCGGAGGCAAGATTAGTAGCTCGGTTGGCACAGTGATTAGACGGGTTTTCCGTGGACGTGTACAGTCGTCCCATTCGGCCTAACAATGGGTGAGAGATATTCCACATCCGCGGAGGCTGGAAGCGAACTAATATGCCGCGGGGCAGCGGGGAAGGCGCGCACAATGGGCCCCCAGGGGTAAGGATGCGACAAATGGAGGGCTGGATCGGGGTGGTGGAATGGAGGGGTAAATGATGAGGACGGATGTAGTGATCGAAAGAAGAGACAATAAAGGGGATGGAGAAGGAAATGGCACTTCCAGGCATGATTCCGCTCGACATCATTGGATGGCCACAAAGTCCCACTAAGTTCCAGTTGAAAGAATCAGGAGAAGTATCCGGGATCCAAAATCAATGGAAAAATTTAGCTTTCTAGGTATTTTATTGAATTTGGAAATTTATCTTCTCCTATAATCATAAGTGTAAGGGAGGAAGGGTGGAAAGCGACTCAGCGATACAGCTAGTCTGTAACTAAGGACAGAAACCAGAAGGGGCTAAATTTTTTATCCTAAAGATCAATTTATGAACTTAAATCTGTTCCATAGAGTTCATAAATCCCCAGTGATATCACCGCAGCGAATAGGAGTTTAAACTGGATTCCAGTGCAAACATTTTGATATTATTAAAAAATAGTAGTGTCCACTTAAGGCATGAAAGAGACTAAGGAGGAGATACTCATCAAATGATTTCTCTGAAAATTAAAGGCAGATTATGGACATCTCTGCATAAAAAACGTTAGAACTAATAGTGCTTAAGCAACTGCTAATTATTTATAATGGCCATAGGGTCATACTTTTAGATTTACAAACACTTGTGTTAAATATGAAAAGCTGATGCAGGATGAGGAAAAATAGAAGTGATTCTAACGTACATATATTTACATATTTATTATATTAATACGGCTAAAATTAGCTCCACCATTCTTTAATTAAAATAACATAACTACCTACCACCACAATGGCCGACTCTAAGCCTACCTAACTCATGCATACGAATTTAAATTTTTATTCACGACTGACCAAGACGTAAACAGGAATAAAAGATCGCCAGCTCAGACATCATGAAATCACTGTATCTACTTCAGAGAGCGTCCAAGGCTGGCTGCTTGGAGACAGCGGGTTACGACTCCGATCAACATCACTTGCCCACATTCCTCGGGTGCACCGAGGTCAAGGAAAAATCACATGACGTATAGTGGGGTCAAATAATTGGTCAAGCAAGAATACGAAAGCGAAGAAGACGAGAAAGGTCAACTTGAAAACAGACCACGGCAAATCGTAGAGGCTCTGACATGAAGCGTTATCCTACGCAAGCAGCTGAAACATTTTCTTTATAAATCGATTTTGCATTACTATTGATGATTCACCGCTACATTCAGAAAGTATCACATTAAAGCTTTCCAATGGTTTTACATCTGGTAAAAGGTATTGGAATATCCAAGAAAACTACCTTCTCTTACAAATCGAAGCTCAAAGAAATACTTGGCTGTATTAAAAACCACTGTCAATCATTCATTTCCTGTTGAAGCCTTGAACAAAGCTAAGTAAAAACAAAATAATAAACTTCTGCCTTGTGCCAAGAAATTAAAAAAATACATTCGATCAAAATCTCATTAATGGATATAGTTGGAAAAATACAGTCAAATCGCCCGGTAGTAATATGGGAATCCGATTTTTACAAGAGCACCAATCCAAAATTCTAAAGCCAGTAAAATTTATTTCATATTCCGATAATGGCCATCGGTTGTTTCAATTTTAATCCCAGGTAAACTCGATGAGCTATTAACTTGTACCCATGTTGAACGAGCGAGCTCTTAATGGATCAATTTCATTGGTCCCAACAAATAAAAATTCACATAAATAAAAATCACCTCATTTCTATCAAACTAGGAGAGAGTAACTCATTTAACGGGCCCTCCACTGTGAGGGGGGCGTGAGGGGAGGGGGAAAACGAAACAGGAGCTACATCCATTTTTCGCGAGCCATTACTTCCGCGGACGAAGGGCCTTTCACCTCCCGAAAGAGAGGTTGCAAAGCGGCGGGCGAGCGACGCAAACACACAGACATAGATGGATAGATAGGCATCAAAGCCCATCGGCTGAGCCGAAGCGCGCACGAGCGAAATACATCAAACTGATTTATTCAATCACTACGATGGAATCCACGTCATAACGAAGAGGAACGGGCGGCGTTTCGGGAAGTATAGATAGAGAGAGAGAGAGAGAGAGACTGAGAGACGCGCGGATTTTATAAAACTCTTGCGCTTGGACGATGAAAATAAATAGAAAAATATGTACAAAAATAAATGGAAGGAATGAGAGAGATAGCGATTCCGGTGGCAGAAAGGCTGTGCAGGGATACACCACGAGGGAGGGAAATAAAAACAGGGGTCAGAGAGAAGAGAGAGGAAAAGCAGATGGAAAAATAAAATCCCTTCAAAAAAAAAAATATATATATGATGTGGAGAGGGAAGGTGGCAAAGGATAGCGAGAGAGGTCGGTGGCGTTTGAAGAGTAACAAGGGGGGTTTTTCGGGAAAGGGAAACTTTGACAGACTTCGGCGAAATCAATGGCCAATGGAGAGGGGGAGAGGGAGAGTTGGGGGGCGGAGGTTGAGCTCATTTAGATGGACCAGCAGGGGTTTCGGGGACGACCCCGCCGGCATTTCGACTTCATACCGTCGCCACTGTTCTGATCGTCTGCGCCTCAAACGCCTTTTCCCGCCGCCTTGCCTGTGTGCTTTGACTACACAGCGTTATCTCAGTTCCGGTTCAAATTCAAATCGTTTTTACCTTCACACATAAAGTTTCCTAATATTTTATATCTCACCGATGTAATTTTCCCTGCCCTCAAGATATTGTCCTACATTAGCATGTAGAATATTTACGGGTCCGATGTAGAGTGCAGAAAGCATTACGAGGCTGAAGTATTTTGGAATTATCATTAAGAAGCGATTTAGGCATATGATGGTCATACCTGATATCTTAAACACATCTCGTCCACGTCTAAATAGTCAATACTACATCCAAATATTACCAAATGTCATCAAGAGAAAGTTCGACAAGGCTGTAGAATTTTACTATGTGGCAGTGATTAGAATCCTTCTCTTCATATTTTAAGATCAATGGTTTATGTCACCAGATTCAGCCAGTACGAGAGAAAGTTTTGTTAAGATTTTCATTGTATACAATTGAAGAATATCCTCCAAAATTACCTTTGAATGACAATATTTTGTGCAGCACGAATACATTGAATAGCCAGGTAAAAATCTCTTCAGAAGCAATATTCTTAAATACTGACTTCAAATCGCAGTCCAGCACATTCCTTCAGCGTTTCCTCATATTTCTTCCCAAGAAGATCGTAAGTAACCCCTTGTGGTCCCTCAACATAGCCTTCAAACGAGGAGTCGAAAAACGTCGCCTTTAAGAATCAACCACTCTTTCCCTAACTACACTACAATGGGCTCTGAATTCGACCAATACAGCCGCTGTCGGACGACCGGCAATTTGCTCATACCTATCCATTTCCTCGCAAACTCCTTTCTCCTCGCATACAGCCATTTCCCTTCGATCCGAAACACAGCTCCTCTAAACACAACACAACGGCTCCCCCAAACCACCACCCGCCCACCTCTCGACTGCCTGCGGCGCCGACCCCTCCAGCGAAGCCGGAGCGAAGGAAAAACAAATATAAAACCCCCTTTACCCTTCGACCTCCCTCCGAGTGACCTAATGGCCTCTCAATCCCCGGATGAGAGGAAAAGAAAGCAATAAAGGAAGAGGGAAAACAACCGTCAAAGTCACAGCGGCCACCGTCGCTATGTTGACAACCCCCATTGCCTTGGAAGAACAGCGGGGGAACATTCTAATTTTCGAGTAGATGGACACCTGAATTGGAAAGGGAAAACAGAGAGCGAAGAGGTTGTACGCGAGATACAATACCGACGAACGTTGTGTTTCCTTTAAAAGCCTTATGAAACAGTCAAGGAAAGACATTCTCGATAAAATATTCAGGGTGAGATACAGCCAACTTGAATTCTCTATAATTACATATCTGGCATATAGCAAACTTCACTTATTTTTTCAACCAAATTTCTGTATCACATCATGATAACGCTATGCAAAATACTAGCAGAAGTACTACATATGAGGGGGAAGGAATATAACCTATATGTTACTTAAATAATATTTATCATGACCAAATGATTTGGCAGCAGGCATACCATAAACATCGCAATATGATGCCAACGCTTCACTTTTCTCCACCCCAAAATCTAAGTTATCACGGAAAAGACACCTGTCAAAGACTGTTAGACACATAATTGAAACTGGAGGAAATACATCATACTGTTACTTAAACTAAAACTAAAGAATAAGCTAATACGGGGGGCTGAACTCCATTAAAAAACCTCCACCACATAACGAAACACCAAAAGAAGAAAAGAGGAGCTTTAAAGGAATTACCCGCTAATGAGCAAAGTAAGGTGAGAATGTGGAATGGTAAGGTTCTGGTTTGTTTGAAGAGACCACTCACGGACCAAGTACATACACTGAAAACGTAACACGCACAGGGGTCGCAAGGAACGAAATTAAATGATCAACGGAGGCTTAAAAGGAAAAAAATCAAGGAGAAAGAGAGAGGGAGAAAAAACGAAGAGTGAGAAAGACAAAAAAAGCAAACTGAGATGTAAAATCAACGGAATACAATCAAGGGGGCCGAGAGTGGCAGAATTATAGGGGGTGAGGAGAAGAGGGTGAGGAAGAAATGATGGAATGGGAGGTTGAAACAGAGGGGAAGGATAAGGTCCTAAAAAGGGCGAAGGGATTCGGAGAGGTAAGGGCACAGTTTTTTTTCCTTTCCGTTTCCTCGCCAAAAGGGCTTGAAAAAAGAAAAGCGAGTCGGCGAACTAAAGAGAGCAAGCGACGGTGGAGAAGGTTTAAAGAGAACTGCGAAGGAGAGGGAGAGAGAGAATAAGAAATAAAAACGTGATGAAAGAGAAAAAGACGGTGAATTTCACCGGAGAGTAATATTTTGCCAGTGGCAAAGAAGCTGGGGGGAGTTTCGAAAGAGAACAAGAGAAAGGATACGACCGAAGATCAAAAATAGCACATTGACAGTACCACAGCCGTAGTTAAAGTCCTATTATATGTATTTCACTGATTGAAAAGTAAAGGCACAATCTTAATGGGCCTCAATGACAGTAGGCAACATTCCTGCACCCATAGTGTCTTCAATACTTGCTGGGTAAAAAGTGTTCACGTTCGTCGAGCACAAAATGATTATGACCGCAAAGAAAATATATGAAAAAGCACTTCATCGGCCTTTGTATATGGTACCACGATTGCATGGACAAAGCCAGAGATCATGCGATGGATTACATGTGCTTCATTGATAGACTAAGGCAATAGCGTAAGTTTTCACATTGAACACCTCAATAAGAAACTTTATTTCCATTAAAGCTGACACTTACGAAGAAGGAGGAACAGAAGGAACTAAATCAAATCATTCAATACGACTTACGAAAGTAAAATGGGCTTTCAATGCAATTCTTGGCTCTTTTACTGCGTAGCCATCACGCACGCTCTATAATATAAATAATCTGAAAACATATCATTTTAAAAATACCACCGTGCAGTAATTTTCAAATTCACCATGATTGCAACCACGATTTTTAAATGCCAACAATCCACTTAGGAATATTGAATGAGGTGGATAACATTGGTCGAATTTTTTTTCCAAATTTTCTTCAAAGTAACTACTTCAAAAGAGATAAACAGGTGTGTTTGAGATTTTGTGAAGGAAGTATTCTTTGACAACTTCCGCTACGAATGTGCAGCTGCTTACTCTGGTATTCTCTCGACCCGTGCTCTTTTCAATCAACTCACTTATCCCATGTGACGCAAATGACCTCAGTTGTCGTTCGTCTGCGACGATAGCGAACTCACTGATTCGCGACATGGAGAGGTTAGCGACGGAAGGGTTAAATAGAAAGCGGAAATGACGAAAGGAATAGCTGCTACATTAAGAATGGAGCAGAGGAATAAAACATAATAATGTGCATATATTGACCTCGAATGACAAAAGAAAATCAATTCACGTGTAGGCATATTTCTCTGCATATGGTCATTCTAGACTTTCGTTTATCATTGAGATTAATCGGACTGAATTGAGTTCCACCACAAATGAAGGCATCGCATGCCTTACATGTGATATTATGGATGAATTAAATTGAATACAACAACAATTTATGGGGGATCATTTTTACCTTATGTTTTCTGCACCTAGAGGCCCGATTAATAGCAATTCTTGGTTAGTATTATATCGATTAAGATATGGAACATATAAGGATTATGAGGAACCATATCTGTGCACATAAGCAAGTTGGAAGGCCATTCGTTGTCCAAATTATGCTAGTAAAATAGAGAAGTACATTATAATTGAGAGCTAAAATATGCTTAATGCATGATTACGGTAATTGAAATGTTATGCATAGCGCTGAGCGCGTTTCAAACATTTCTTTGTCATCTTATTTGTAAACGAACCTTCCTATGTAATCAATAAATCACTTCAAATGTCCCTTGCCAATTGGTATCATCATGCCAAATTGTACACGACGAAAATAGGGTAGAGAGGGTTGATGGATATTTCCAACATTAAAAGACGTATTGCAGAGAGATCACCAAAATTTTGAAGCAGGCAATGAGAATACAGAAGGACAGGCATTCAAATCAAATGTAAGGCTTGAGTTACGGGAGGTATGGTAAGCAATATGCGATGTGCAACACTCACTAGATAAATGTAAGCCAAAATCATATACAATGGTTGACAATTTGCTTATGCGGTACATCCACGAGAAAAATAAGGAGACGTAAGCATCTAGTAAAATCGAGTGGTGAAAAAGAAAAAAAAATTCATCTTTCTTACTCAAAAACTGATCTTTTGGACACATATTTCATCTAAACGTATAATTTGAAAAGCTTAATTATTTCTAAAAATATATTTTTTAAAACAATATATAAAACTATTTTTAACAGATCGAACAGTCAATAGCCTTATTTTCTTCGATAAACACTTCTTTTTCAATCCCGTTGACAAAATGCTGACACTGACATATGCCCTTAAGACGGATTAAGAAGACAGAGTAAGCAAATGTTTTAGGGGGAAGTGAAAAGGGCTGCGCGAAAGTGACGAAGTGATTAAGTGCGAGAAGATAAGGTTGAGGAGAGGAAGGGGAACAGAAAGAAGTTGAGGCAAAGGGCTGGCAAGTAGAGCGAGGGGAGTGTGAGGAAAAGATTGGTCCACAAGTAAGGGTCTGGCGCCGCTGTTAATTAAACCAAAACAAATTATGCTCCCAGTTTTCTCCGCTGATTGTGAGTCCCCAAAATGAATGGAAGAGTGAAGAGATTTGGGGAAGAACAACTGAGAGGGAAGGAAAGTGAAAAAGATGAAAGGAAGAATAAGGAAAAAGCTCAGTTTAAAGTTTGACCAACAATAGTTTAAAAAGAAAGTGCTGACAGCGTGGTCTGATTCTGTGCCGTGTGATCTACAACGAAAGCTAAACTATAAAAATGGCAGCGTAAGATGGACATTTCCAAGCTTTCATTTTTTAAGACGTTAAATTACCAAGCATTGAGATGATTGACTTGAAAATTGTGAGGTTCAATCATTCATTTTCTAAGAATAATAGAAACGCAACAGAATTTAACCCGTTAGAATATCTTGTCTTTCGGAAGGCAGCGAAACTATTTTCATTTTATGGCCAATTAATGACCAATTCATTTTATTACCAGCTAATGAGCAGAGCCGGCAGATAATGGAATTTTTGATTGTCTATTGTTTGCGAAGAGCATTTAGTGTCGTTACCATAGCTATTCGAGCAAGGGAACGGCACGAGCCTATTTTCAGCTAATCGTAGCCATGTAAAAATCAAAACAGCATAAGTAAATTAAAGGAAAGTAGTGAACACTAAGAAAATAACGAATCTAAAAATTGCGGAGGAACGTAACCAGTGACTCAGGTTGATTCGCGAAGGCGCTCAGCGCGAGAACTTCTTCCTGTTCCACTCGAAGGCTATCGCAAGCCCTATGACCAGCAATTACTCAATCGCTACTGTGACTCATCAATGATCTCTCGGCCGACGATCGATTCAAGGGCGATTGGGGAGGAACTTGACACTCTATTAAACCGTGCGTGGACGAAGACCATTCCGAGGTCACCATGCCATACAGGGCATTGGATTGCTAAACATCCGTTTCCATACGAAAAATAGTTCATCCATTGCACAAAATGTTACAACAAAAATCAATTTTTAAAAAATAGGAGACTTGAAATTCGTTTCTAACGTATGAAAAAAATTCAAAGAATGAAAATAATCTCAAAGTTAATTTCATTCAATCACAAACACAAAAAAGGAAAGATAACCAAAATAAATGGTAATAAAAACACAGCAGAAAGTATGTAAAAATCGCGGAATATGATCGCAAAAAACGGACATTTTTCCACCATCGCTGGAGATGTCCTTCCAAACGTGATGAAAAAAACTATTGCGCGATTCTGGCTTCACATTGAATCGGAATTATTTACGGACGAGGAATCCGTTTGAAGGGCACCAACGCGTTTAAATATCACTACGTTAAAAAATGCTTCGTTAACAGAGAAGAGGTGGAATCACATAACTCATGACAGGATTCGAAACATTACGCAAGATTTGAAATTTTCAACCCGGATCATATGCCGAAACCATCTTAAATCGGACCCATAATAAAGCGGGTGTACGTAGATCCATTTTCCCGCCACCTTCCCCTCTCACTTCCGAGGGCATCCTGGGGCCAGGCGCGGCGAAAGCTACCTACTTTCTCCTCCCACGTCATCCCATCCCACATCCTTCCATTCTCCTCCACGGACCACTTCAGCCACCGTGAACGACACGCCGTGTTTTTCCTCTTCCCCCAGGAGCAGGAAGAGTGGATCCGAGGCAGAGGAGGAGGGCTCGCACACACCAAACATGGGCCCTGGACCCTAAACACATCTACTACACACACCACCTCTCCCCCTCCCGCTTCACCTTCTCTTCCTATTATTCCCCCCACCCCACCCTCCCTCCACGCAACTGAAACTCCACCCGCACCCTGTACAACGCCATCCCTCAAGAGAGATAGGCGCCACCCTCGCTTTCCCTCATCTGACGTACATGCCCACCAACCCTTCCACTTATATCTCCCGTCCACACCAGCTCACCTTCCTCCACGCGAAATTCTCGCACGGCCACTCACACGCACTCGAGTACGCTTATTAGACACGAGCCTGGTCACACAAAGGGCGTATCATTTTTAAAGGTGAAACAAAACACCACACATCAACGTTGCGACGAAAACGCAAACCAAACTATTTAAGGGAGAGGGAACGACAATTAGATGCGCAGGTGTTTTGAGGGTCGTAGAGTAAATGTCAGAAGGTAGGTAATCGCGTGGGTGAGTTTACATGACATGGCAAAGTGGTTAAATCCATTTAGAAATGTAAGCAGTATTTTAGCGTTTCTACGTGTAATTTAGTAAACTACATGGACGACATTGACAGGTTCAACTGTATGATGCGAGATCTGGTATGACAATAAAAAGAAAGAAGTTTTTTTCTGCTCACTTTTGAATTTCGAAGTCATAATTTTAACTCAGCGATATCATATGGCCATTTGAAAAGTAACAGAAATATTAAATTATTAATATTTATTTGATTTAATAATGACGCTAGTGACACGCTGTGCAAAACAAAAGTCCGCAATTAAAAATTGGACTAATCAGCAAGTTTAATTTTATTCATGCATCTAGATAACAGTCATCAGCTATTTCTAAAATCGAGACCCTAAATGGTAAGTATTTGGTTTCAGCATACTAAAAATAATAATAAGAATAAAGTAAGAATAGCAGTGACAAATACAAGAAAATTAAAATACCTGCATAAAACATATTACGTACATATTACACATTTCACGAATATTCTCTGACGTAATGTTGGAATGATGAAACGAAAGGGGAACACGCTTCTGTATCGGAGTCGAGATCCCTGTCAGAGATGCCCCTCACAATTTTCTTTTTCACCCAACCAGCCACGACTCAAAATTTCCGCGTAACTAAGCGTGAATACTGCAACACGTGTCCTCCCACATACATATATTTCTCAGATATCTCCTCAAGCCTTTCTTACATCCTCCCGAACGCAGCCGAACATCTAGGACCGCCGAAACTCAGCTCACACACTTCCTGGAGAGGATGTATGGCATACATTGTATGCATCGAGGAGGATTGCCTTTCACTTCGCCCCTCTCATCCCCTTAATTATCGAAATAAAAGTTACGGGGGAGAAGATGCCAAGTGATTTATCGCGACGAAATTTTATTTCAAATATTTAGATGCGAGGGAGAGTGAGTTTTTGAGTGAATTTGGGAATGTGAAAAATAATTAATAATAATAATAATAATACAAAGAAAAAAACTACCTAAGTGAATGTGGATAAGAAGAATGGACGATAGTCTGAACGAATTGAATAAATTATCCTGCAGAATTACCATAATTTTCAATGTAAATTAGAACTTAAAATGTATTTCAAGAATAAACATAAGTATATGTACGAAAAGTGAAATTAGCTCAAGAGTGTTCTTCACTATAGGTTTCCTGAGTGCTATGTATTCTAAGAGTCTTCTCAAGCTAAAACCTTTGCTATAAAGATCGTCTGTCCAGGAAATAAATAACTGAGACGCGTGGTATGCACGCGGTGCTTTTCAATCCACTATCGAGGATTGTAAAGGTTTCTCCAGGATAATTATTTGCTTACCCTTGAAAACAATATAAATTCAATTCTATAAGCATCCGATTCAACTTTTCCCAATTTTTGTACAAAAAGGTGGTCATACAGTTTGAACTCACAATGAGCCATTCAGTTTATTATAAACGAGCTTATAACTGTCACGCATATTTTTTATGGGGGGCAACCAGTCATCCTCGCTCGAAAATAAAATAGTTAAATAAAATATTAAATAATTAATAAAGATTTATAATTAAATATTCAAGTGGCCGCTTTAATTTCCACATTACCTGAATAACTTTTACGCAAAAACAAAAGAGGTCCAGCAAGTCTGTAACCATCGCCCTTAAGTTGGAAATAAATTCTATCCTGATTAGACAACCCTACTTCAAGAAAAGCAATTTGAAAAATGCTTTGCTAAATCTCAGGCATGGTACACGCAACTACTTCTACCCCCTCAATGGCGAAATTTCTTCAGTTTCATGACTGTCACCTAAAAGTGCAACTGCAATCCATTTTATTCAAATGCATAAGCCATTCCTGGTCTTACGAGAGCGAAGTCCAACTAAATTAAAGAGGTAAGCACGTTTTTTAACGTTGTTTTTCTTTAGCGAGCACGGAACAGGAAACTCATGAAAACTCATCGTCTTCATCGAAAAAACACTCAGTATGAGGCCCGAAAAATGTTTATCAGTGATATCTTTATGATAGTTGGGACGAGGAGGAGGGGCAAGGATTATTCCCGGGAACATCTCATGTCTGCGAGGGCTTACTACATGCGGGGACGTAAAATGCTAATAAAACGGGTCATTACAGTTTCGCATCGCAAGTATGGGGAGAAGAGGAATAAGGACGCCGAAGCCACGGCTATTCATGCGAGCATTCCGTGATGATACTACCCTTCCAAGGGCTTCATATATTCCCGGGCGCGTTCCCGCTCATCCCGTGCCAGCGAATGGCTGCCGGTCCAACAATGTCCTCTCGTCCCGTCGCGTCCTCGTCGTCGCTCAAACAAATCCGTTTCCATGGAAGGGGAACGGAAAAATCAATTTTTTGTCTCCCTCCCGACACGCACTGTCGCGGGTAGATGGATATGCGTGGCCATTGAAGCGCGCTCTATTTCTCGCCGAACGTGGAGCGAACGCCGCGACTAAAACAACCATTGTGCGGTTGGTTGTTCAGAAAACCTTCCCGTTCCCAATCGCGAAGTTTTCTTTGAGGGTTTGTAAGAGTATATTATTACTACTAGTACGCTGGTGATGCTCCGATTTGGAGTAGGCAGAGGATTTTGTTCAGGGGCTTTTTTTTCGTTATTCATAGAAGAAGCGATGGTCATTCGCACTAATCAATTTAAGTTTTATATGAAACCAAAGGCCTTGTATCAATTTTAAGGGTCAGTTAAGGTAGATATGCGACTTTAGATTTTCACAACCATTCTTCCACTAAAAGCGGTAAATATGGTAAATACAATGTGCTTTCAGAAATAATAAGTATCAATTTATGTCCAAGATCATAGCAGAGAAGTAAAATGTGATTCTAAACATAACAATTAAAATAACAATTTCCTTCAATTAAAACTCGGCATATCATACACAAAATGGCTACGAAACTTGACGGAGAAGGTTTACTCCAGTATTGCGGTGATGGTGCTATAGTTCAGGAGTATATAATATCGGATATGAGTTATACGTCGGTGTTCAAGTGAGCATACATCAAAGAGTACATCGAATAATACGGCTTTTATTTAGCTCATGGCATAACATACGAGACCAAGTGATCAGTTTTAATAAGCCTAAGCCAGCATACCACCATAGTCACATTAAGGTCACAAATTGAGAAAACACGAAACCAATTATGGATACTAATATTAACAAGAGTGAGTATATCCTTTCGATAAAATTACAAAGCAAGTGTTTTATACGAGTGAAGCCGAGCTATTTTTTATTTGGGTTACGGAAAACCCACGCTCATAAAACACGTCGCATAAATAAATGTCCTTCTGTATCAAACGCAGACTCTGCACGAGTCTCGAGGCAAAAGAGTGAGGGATATGAAGCACATCTTCTACATTTGTGCAGGATTGAGGAAAAAAAAAAAGAGTTACGAGAAATCTTTACACGCATTGTTAACTCCTATCTTACGAGGCATACAACTTCTTTGGGAGCATCATAAGTCGGGAATAGACGGGGAAAAAAATCCAAAATCTTCCTTGACTGAAGTGAGCGCGCACGAGAAACCTCAATGACTATGAGTAAAAACCGCATCGGATGACGGCGTGTACTTCTAAAAACACTGGGCACATTTTGCGCCTTCTCGCGAGCGTTGATAACGAGACTGTGAGGCGCGTATTCATAAAATCAACTCCGCGAGCCGAAGGGATTTGGAACGCGAATTAATGTGCGGCTTCGTGCGAGGATATGGGAAGATTGAGGGAGTTATTTTTTTTCTAAGCAGTCCCTTGTAGCGGCGAAGGGAACTTGCGGCGAGGAGACTCGACAAGATTGATAGAAAAAGACAGAAAAAAACGGCAGCGGGAGGACAAAAAAGGGAAGTATTAGAGACGAAGAAATGTTGGCAAAAAGATGGGGAGAAAAATAATATGACTCCGAAGGCACGGGTGGAGCGAGCAAAAAGAAAATCACGAGCAAAAACCGAGCACTCTTAACGAAACAAATTCCAAACGCTTTTTCCCTGCCAATGAGAAGAAAGCATTGACGGAGTGGTAAGACAGCGCGATCCACCGCTCGGCATAAAGAAAATATAAATGGGGAAATTCCTCAGCGGGATTAAAGGCAGAGGATGGAAGTGGAAGGGTGGGGGTTTTTGAGCGGGTGAGGTTGGGGGAAGAATCCACAATGAGGAAAGGATACGAGGAACATAGGGGCGGGGAGCAGGAAGGAGAGAGACGGAAAATAGGAGAAAAAAGGCGAAAAAGGGACGGAGAAAAATCGAAGTAACCAGCATCGGTCCGGAAGGGAGACGCGAAAAAAATTAGGACAGAGAGATGGAGAGGGAGCCGGTCACAGTCATCACCGTCAATTTTTCAATCGACCGGACGGCGGAAAATAATGATAAAAACGATACTTGAAACCAAGAACAATGGAAAACAAATAAAAACTAATTGTTAAGCAAACGAAACATCGGAGATGATACAGACATGAGTGGGAGGAACACGAGGAGGGTAGCGTCAGATTTTCTTATTCTTTTCCATCGATAACTCACAAAGTCAGCACTCGAAACCGCACTCAAATGTTTATGTTGCGTCAAAGGCGTCTTCGGTTACCTAGAGAGGAAGCGCGGAATCACATCGATACCCTTAAAAAAACACACAGTCACTGGTGTGCGTCGTAAAAAAGGCGGTAGCTGAAGAATCCGAGAATATAAGAACACCGCGCATGGTTATATTAACGCTTCGTGTGGTATATTTTCCCGGGAGCCACAAAGAAATATCTCGCAAATGGAGAGCGCGAGATATGGAAACCGACCGGAGAAGAGGACGACAAAGTAAAAGTACGTTCAGCGTGGCGAAAAATGATGCGTTCGTGGGAGCTGAGTGATGTGCCGAAATCTCTGGGTTTGAAATAAGACGAAAGGTAGGTAGGTAGGCTGGCCGACTACAGTAGAAGATGGAAAAGAAAGGAATTCTACCGAGGAATAAGTTTCAAGCTATAGACCCACGGAATGCATGAACGCGGGTGAGGATTCGTTCCAACAAACGAAACGACAAAATAACGAAACGACGTCAGACTTCTACGGGGAATTTTTAAAAACGTCCCCCAGAATGCAGCAGCAAGATTGTTCCAACCGAACGCGAGAATACGAGCACTGAATATAAGCTTTCGTTTCGCAGAAAGAAATACGACTCAATGCTGCAATTACAATGCGGATATTCGAGATATCCTTCCGCTCCGCCAAAGAAATACGCGCATTATCTTATTGTTAGACGCTCAACAGCACACGACGCAATGCTCTTTCGAATGCGAACACTAATCACAAAATGAATTTAGCCAAAAATTCATTATTGTTTCACCCTAGAGCCTCTGGTATGGGTGCTTCAGTTTAATCGGCACATGTGCTTGGGAATTGTATAGGGTTTCTCAGCCTTTGTTAGTTTCACAAATTTTAGGAATGTCAGAATTCTGCGAAAGAATATTAATATAAAATTGGAGCGCTCGCAATACGAAAATTGATTAGTACCTACTGCATTAATCCTAGATGATATTTCATTCCTTGGCAGCTCATAAATTCGTCAATAATTATTTCCTACAAACATGCTCTTTGTGCAAAATAAGTTCATTTTCTGAAAGCAAAAAAAATTATAAAGAAACCAATTCAAAAACCAACCATAAAGTTGTTCTTCCAGAATACGGTGGGGTACGTAAAGAATATAGACCTATTTAGCATCTCCCATTCGAAATTTCTGAAAAAGTAGGTAAGAAATGTTTAAAAGTATAGCATAATATATTTATGCCACAGAATTACGGAAAGTATTCTCACCACCCAAGAAGGGAATGGTTTACTATTGATATGGGAACATAAGATCGAATACCATGAAGCCGCCAACTTGATGCACCAACCAAAATCCTACATGGATAATAATCATTAAAATAAGTAAGATTAAATGAGAGAAAGAGAGAGAGACAATGACGAAGAAAAAGTGGGAAGAAGCATGATGGATTGCGAAGAATATGAAGGCATGGCAATGCAAGGAGAAAGAGGCAGGGCGAGAGGGAATGAAGATCGGGACGGATGCCGCCGCCGGCTTCCGACGGCTTGCGTGATGCTATGCCTCGTGTGTATCGATCATTGGGGGGAGCAGAGGAGCGGCAAGTGGTTATGAAACTAAATAGGATACTTACTACCAATCTCTTCCCTCCCCTCATTGCTGGGAGCAGGCCGGAGGAGGAGGGGGGAGGGAGAGACGAGGGGTGAGGGGGAGGAATCGGGCGAACGATCGGGAAACGGAGGAAGTGGCATTCAGAGAAGAGGGAAGAGGATTTCTTTGACGGTCGCAACGATCTCATCCCTCTCTCTCTCTCTCTTAACGTTTTTCCCCTTTGTTTTTCCTTTATATATATGTATAACGAAACGCAAAAGAGGCCTCAAAGACTACTACCACCCTCCCTGCACAGGGAAATACCCTTCCTCTCCCCTCCACGTCCTTACCCATACGCCATATAACCCCTTCTCCCCCGTGTCTTTCCTTCCGCCACCCTCCCCTTCCACGGCAATCTCCTCATTCCCATTTCATGGCTTTCGTGATTGCTGGTCCGTCGGGAGCGCAGAGAAGAAGAGAGAGGAAGAAGACACGGGCGTGATGGGGTATAGCGATGGGAGGGATATATATATTTTTTTTTTTTATCGAAAGACGGGGTAATCGGATATAAGATGGGAATATTCACTCACGCGATATACAAAACTCTCCCCCATCCGATACGAAACCGGCCCCTTCCCCCTCCCCTTGCTCCCACCTCCCTCTCCCCTTACCCCCCCCTTCCTTACCCCTTACCCCCTCCTCCCTGTCCATTCTCCTCCCCATCCTCTCCTCCAATCCCTTCAATCTGCTCTCCCCCACCACCCGCGCCCCCTCCATTCCCCTTTCCACAACCCCCTTCTCCTCAGATACTTGTCCCTCCCATCACAGTCATTTGCTCTCAATAAGTTCCTCGATACATTCAATTTTCATCCCCGATTCACTCTCTCTCCCGACGGGGAGCTGGCTTCATATTGTGCGAGCATTCAAGGCAGTAAATGACGCGTGGTCGGACATGACTGAAGTTCATTAGATAAAAAGAGGCTACTCTCATTTTTTTGGGTGAGGAATCTATAATCGGTGTACTGAAGAGAATAAAAAAATAAAACTTGCAAATAGTTTCGTTGCTTTAGCCTTTTCTCACTCGATAATAATTAAACATAATTCGACGATTCATGATAAAATGTTGAAAACTACAAATGGTAATGTCCAATCTTTAATCTAAAACTCCACTACCTATCATGGTTTCGGTATACTATGCCATTTTCAGGATAAGGTTTAGAATTTCAAAGCCATGGTCCGTAGTAAAGTTTCATATTTAAGTGTGAAAATCACCATTTATAATTTTTACCATGGATACATCGTATGTCCACCAATTGAAGCCTGGAGCGATTTCATAATTCGAGGATGCCTCATGAATAGAGCCTCAGAATAAACTGAAATTTAAAATATAATTCAACAATAATCACCACTAGTGTATGCGTGATATAGTAAAAAAATTGCACGTATTGACAGTATAATAATATGTCCAATGCCTCTGACGATAGATCCTAATAAGACTTTGTATGAGTGACTAAGGTTGTGGATAATAAATAACAAGCAACCAATATTCAAATCGAAGCACAAGAAGACTAATCCTAAGATTTTTATAAGGGAACAATATAAATCTAAAGTTTTCAAAATATCTAATTATGAGAAATAAAATTACATTTTTGTGCATCGCACTAGATCTACCTCAATGCTTATTAGGACCTTCAATATCATTACAAGAATTGTTCTAATGTTCAGATATTTTGAAAGCTATAACTAAAACAAATGTAACGGTAAAAGCGGGGTGGATCGATGCTATCTAAATTAGAAATTATTTGTCGAGACTGGAGGAAAAAAGAAATGAAAGACTCTTATCATTCAAATCTTGTCATATAAGTTTCTCAATAAGCCAAGAGTGAAGTGAATAAAATATTGATTCCAAAAACTTGAGGCTTAATAACTTTTCAATACATTCCCAAAGTCTTTGGCTGATAAGAGCTACACGTCAACCCCACGGGGTTTAAAGGGGATCCGCGCTTTTGGGCGTCAACGCAGCGGATATTGGAAAAAAAAAGGAATGGAATTACGCCCATACCGCTGCAAAACATTTCAATTATTGATCACGCGCACTTTTGAGACAACGGGCACGCGGATGCACTCCGCTCGCAAAAGGTCCCTTTTCCCCCGGACTCGAAAAAGGGCCGTGAAGTCCTGTTTTGTTATTTCTTTCCGCGCGAGGGAGTAAAATTGGAATTTATCGTACTCACACGGGGTCTCCGAGCGTGAGGGACTCATTTTCGTGGAGAGGAGGAGATTGGGAGAGTGCAGAGTGAGAGAGAGAGAGAGAAAGAAATCGATAGCCGAACAAACCACCTTCCACGTGGAGGGAAAAACCGTAAGGTGAGAAAGGGGAGGAGTGTGGGGTGTGAATGGTAGAGAATACCCATGGGGGATGAGGAGGTAGGATAGGGATGGAAGGGGCGATGGCCATCCACGTTGGGTCCGTGCGTAGCGGAGGTCGGCACGAGAAATAGCTCAAGGCCTTGTCGTGCCCAACAACCCAGGTGAACTGTAAAGTTATCATTCGCCAACTAACTACCCCCATCACGGCCATTCAATGAAGTAAGTCTCCAACTGAGAGATAACTACATTTAATTATTGTTACTCTACGCAACATACCCACAATTTGTAAAAAAATTACCAGTTCCACCCGTTTGCGATCATGGTTACATTATGTTGAGGATTTAAATTATACACTGCTATAGTTACACAAATTTAACGTGATTTACATAGAATATTACTGTACAGAATTTTCGTGTCATATATTATATTTTTATACAAATTAGTATATGTAATGACCTGGTTGCATTGCCATATCGGTCATGTTATCGCTAAATGTTTGTGCATTTATAAGCATCACTTTGAAAACAAATAATAAGCAATAACTTGTAGAAAATACATATCAATCCCATATCAAAACTAAGGCGACATCTTCCTTTTTTATTACTAAAGACGACAAATGACCCTTTTTCTTACAATACCCCATGAATGTATTTCAAATCAAATATTGTACAAATACACTTTATCAAACAGACATCGAGGAAGAACATCCACTACTTAAATAATCTATCAGTACCGAGTATTGTCGGACAATCACATTCTGCGAAATGGTAGCAAGTAATAGAAGGAGAATTTCGCAGCTGTTCATCGACCAACCATTGAAAACGCTCTTAATATACGAAACTATATGAAAATATGAGAAAAAAGGGTTTTATAAGAGGAATGGGAGCGAGGTTTATTTCTTACCAAGACTGGGCAATATTTAGGGCTGGCGCATTGAAAGAATTACGTTTCATCACACGTTAGGCCTTCAAGGCTGCTTCATTATAGAATTATAAAAAAGATTAAATATAATGATTTCCAACAAACTTTTACTAATTTTATCGTACATAATTCAAATGTTATCTGAATAATTTTATGCCTCTTCATGGTTAAATAAAAAACACAGTACTATTCCACAACCTTATATTTTTGCAGTCTACTAGTTTCAACGTTACAACGTCATTATCAAGACGTTGTAACGTTGAAACTAGTAGACTGCAAAAATATAAGGTTGTGGAATAGTACTGTGTTTTTTATTTAACCATGAATATCTCATCGTTCCACCAAGTAACGCCTAAATCTGTTGATTAAATTTTATGCCTATTCCCTTAAAAAACATATTTTCGCTCTTTTGGGCTAAATGTTTGAGAACCTAGAGCAGTAAATGAGCATTCAACAATACCACACAAATTTCACTTTTATGTCACTTTCACATTTGATATAAGGAACCGACGAAACTTGAGCTACACTCAAAAAACCTCTACATTTCAATGCATCTGAACCTTCCCCTTTCTCACGTGACTAATACTCGAGAGCTTCCATCCCTAGCGTACGTTGCGACTGATTGATAAGACATTATATAAAGGTAAAAACTTAAAAAAATTACCTGAGGATAATTTAACTGAAGAAAAACTTAAAAAATAAAATAAAATATAGACGGCAATTCGCCTCTTCTGGAATTTCTGGAAAGTTTGACTGAGATCTCAGAGTGGTAAGCTGAGGAAAACAGGGATCCAATACTTTCTACAACTCAAAATAGGAGACCAGTATACTTACTGCGTTGGTCACGAGGTGGAATTGAGAAGAGAGGCGCGCGTCATAGAGTGGCGAAGAGTAGGAAGTTGAAGTCGGTTGTGCCGTGAGGCATCATTCCCGTCGGATGGAACCGGAAGGGATGAGATGCGGGAGTAAGGAGATAGTGGCATGTATGAGCAGCGGTAGTGTGGTAGAATGAGTGGGGGTTGGGAGGAAAAGGGTGGAAGGAAAGAGGAGAGAGAGAGAAGTGGCAGTCAGCCATGTATAAATAAAGGGGAGAGGGAAGAAGGGCCGTAGCCGGCAGCGATGGAGAGGGACAGAAAAGGAAACGACGTTTCAGGAGTTCCCGAACGGCGACGCCGGTTGTCATGGCGACGGGTATGGCGTCACAAGACGCCGCCGCGTCCTCCTCCTCTTCCCACGCCCCCCTTCCTCTCCTACCCATAAACCCCTATCTCCCCCTCCTCCCCCCTTCCGTCTCCCACGGACCTGCACCAACCTGCCCACTTTCACAAACCCCCCACCGAGCCCCCGTTTACACCCGCACGCACCCATCAAGCAGTCCTTCCAACCCCCCCTGCACATATACGCAACCCTACCTCGCTCCACGCTACTTCAACGCCGCTGCCTTCACGCAGTAGTGTCTACCAAAGGCGCTTTGCTAAGCCCCAGCAATCAAGTTACTTTGATTTTGAGGTTAATTGAACATCAAGGACAACGATGACACTTTTCGAGCTATCACCAATGAAAGAGACATCCAACGGCCATTTTTTTCAAAACAAAAGGGTAGAATGTTAGGGAAACGAGGGAGGGGACGGAAAAGAATAGGATTTTTAGATAGATTGAAAGGGAGTAGGCCTTACAGTGAATTGAAGAGGGTGCGCTGGAAGGAACAAGAGGCTCCTAGATCACTTCTTTAGTACTCCATGGAAACCTACCTTAATCGGTAGAATACTGTAATAATATTACAAACTAAGCAATCTGCATTTTGATTGTCAAATTTTTTCACCATTATCATCACCACTTGACAATTCTTAGTTTGGTTTGACGTAGCTCTACATTCTTCTTTTCCATCAGATAGCTTTTTCACAGTGACGAATATCTTCTATTTCATATCCTTAATAACATGTCCGAAGTGACTTATTCGGGGCTCTCCCTTGCCATTCTCCCCGTCCAACTGTCTTCGACGATAGTTTTCATTCATTTAAAAGCGGTGACGATTGCTTGGTGTCTTTTCCGCGGTAAGTAACTAGAAAAGTCATATGATATCGATATCCTTGATTCTCAAGTGAACTGGAAATGAAGTTAACTTGATTGCTGCACTTTAGAAAACGGATGAAAACTACCCCTCACTTTCATCACTTAGCTCGGAGATGGAAGATAACATTATATCAATAAAATTGTATGTATCATTCGCCAACCACCTCCTTTTAAAAGTTTTTAGAATCATAAATAATGGTCTTTTTTATTGCAATTCTAAAACACCACCGAAGCTAATAACTATATGCCAAACCCTGAATGAATAAAATGAACCTGCATATCGTCAGGTAAGGCATATCGCATCGATCCTTCAGCTCATTCTATCCCCCCAAAAAAAAACTTTATTTGAGTCCACAAGCTAACATGTCTTGTTCAACAGAACATGCAACCACATCTCACTAATACGCTGGAAGCAGATCAAATATAATGGCAACACCCTCGACACTCCCTCAACAACAAACGTATTCAACCCGGCAGCGTTTGCGATCTTAACCCAAGCGGGTATGGGGGAGAGGGAGTTACCGCTGCGTTGCCCAGGGTAATTCCTCTGTTCCAGAACTTATTCGGGGCAGGGAGGACGGTGGACAAGGCCCTGGGCGGCTTGATTGGAAGGAGCCGACGGTGACAAGGCCCTGGGGAATATCGGGGACAACCCCTCGCGGTTTCGCCGGAACACGGCACAGCGTCGGCCGAGAGCGTCGGGAGGATAGTGGACGCGACCGAAATAGGCGAGTTTCCTTTTGCTTTTTGAAATGCGACCGGGGGATTGTGGGTAGGGACGTGCGGGAAAGGGGTACGAGGGAGGGCAGAGTACGACGCCGACCAACCAACCCAATCCATCCACCTGATAGTGTTCGAGTGGACTAGAGGATCCTAGCCTTGTATACGCCTCCATTGTCTCCCCGTTGGTTAGATTGCCATCGTATTCCGGAAGCGAAGAGGTTTGAGTGGGGCAGAGGAGTGGGAGGGAAGAGCAGAGGGAGGTTCGGTAAGGAGACGCACTTGTATACGGCATGCGGGCGTGAGGACGCGTGTCCAGCAAGGGACGGGAGGACAAAGGGTCCTCTCCGGGGAGAATGAGAGGGGGACGACCGGTAAGGAAGATCCGACGACTTCGGGGAGAGCCAAGTATACGCTGAGGGGGTAAAGGGGAGACACACTATGCAGAGAGGATGACAGAGAGCAGGGAGGAAGAGAGAGGTATGGGGAATTCGGACATATGTATGTGCATGTATGCGCCGTACAACACCCGAATATTCTTGCAAATAACGTCCTCCGGCAGGCTCACACCAGATATCACAATGTTGAAAATTAAATAATTGGAGCAGCTTCTGACGTTTTCGCGCGCCTAAAATTAGTGGCAAAAAAGGGGATGGAAACATCAACCTCCAAAAGGCTCACAAAATAGAAATAGAAAATTCGGCATGAGTCCTTCAATATCACTAGCAAAGCTAGAATTCACTACGAACTTTACGGCCGTGTAGTACAGTAGCGACATACTGTAAGAAATTTGACCCGGCACGTTGCACCATTTTCAGTTCAAAATAACCGAATCGCGCATGAGAGAATTCATTATATTTAGGAAATAAATATCTACAATCACACCATTCAAGGAATTCGGGAAGATAGGATACGGAGCGCAAATAGCACTGAATGATAAGTGTCTTGACTTCTAATGGGGCTTCAGTGGAAAAAAGATCCGAATGAAGTAAAAAAAATAATGAACTTCACAGAAACCATTCCATCAGTGTAGCGACTAGCCCTCATCTCTCCTCTAACGACTACATTCCTTAGATCGCAAACAAAGCAATACAATCACACAATTCAAGGAATTAGGGAAGGTAAGGGTACGGAGCGCAAGTAGCACTGAATGATCATCGTCTTGACTAAACTCGATTGTTTCTGGCTTTACTTTGTGAAAATCCATTCTGAACAATAAAAAGTTATGGTACCTTTTCACAGGATTCATTCAATACGACCGGTTTCGTCGCAGAGGCGACATCATCAGGTACAGAAATCGTTATATTACCAGTTATTTTAATAAAGTTATTTAATAAAGTTAAAGTTATTTTATTAAAATAACTGTTAATACAACGATTTCTGAACCTGATGATGTCGCCTCTGCGACGAAACCGGTCCTATTGAATAAATCGCGTGAAAAGGTACCATGACTTTTTATTGTTATCGCCTTGACTTCTAATCGGCCTCCAGTGGAAAAAAAGAACTGAATCAAGTAAAAAAATAATGAACTTCAAGAAAGTCATTCAATCGGCGTAGCGACTAGCCCTCATCGACTCCATCCCTTAGACAGATCGCAAACAATAGCGAGCAAACGACCGAAAACAGAAATAAAATGGAAAGCCGACGACGACCGATCAGCCTTTGGAGAAATAAATTTCGCGCGGTTTAAGGGCACTGCTACGTCATAGACCAACTGAAGGAGAAAAAGAGAGAGATAGAGAGAGATGATGGAAAAATCGTTTTCAGCAAGGGGATTGTGCAGTGGGTGAAGCACCCGACGGCGAGGAATGGCAAAGATAACAGATCCACTAACAAGTCAAACGTTCAAAGCACATCAATACGACCTTTTGATCCCGAGAGGCGGTCATTTTATTTTCACCTCCAACGGCGATTAGGTCGGAAGTTCAGAAACCGGATGAACGCTCGGCTGTTTTGTTTTGTTGGGAAAGCGTTGAACGAAAAGTTCGTGGATCACGCGTGATTTAGGTGGCATTGGAAAACAAGAACTGAGGGGATAGATGAGGCGATGAGGAGTGGACAAAAGGAAAGACCAAGGACACACTAAGCGACAAAGGTGATCGCTCAAACGGGAAAATTGGGGCTGCACCGCTTACACTACCTAGGTATTCATACGTTAGTGAAGCTGAGACATGGCTTGCTGAGTAGTGGAACAGATGTTACACCCACAGAAATGGTTCGAGCCTCACAGTTAAATTCTCATCCTCCAGAATAATTGCGGCGAAGAGAACCAATTACTCTCCTAAATGGCAAAAGATGTACTCATGAAACTCGCATCAAATTTTGTTTTCTTCATGAAAATAAACAAATATTTCCTGCAATAAGTCAATTAATGTAAGAAGACATGTAAAATGATATAGCAACAATTTTATATGAGCTTCAGTCCAATAATATAATTAAAAAAACACTCAGGGGAATTCAAATTACATCTATTACCTATTAATGTCATGTTTGAATGCCACGGCGTCTGTCCATTAACTCCATACACGACGTGAAATGCACCCATATGGTGTCCCATATTTAAGTAGGACAAGCCGGTCAAGTAAACTTTAAGTATCTAGAGAGTGTGCGTATCTAGTTTGAAGTTCGGGTACGCTGGACATTTGATAAGGATCCTCTCCACACACTAAGGCACTACATGGAGCGAGGGCATGAATAATTATTTTTTTCCTATAGAAAGTTTTAACTTTATATGAGATTAGAGATAACCTATTAAATTTATCCCCAATGGCCAAATGGAATTGAAAACATTTATTATACTTGGATGTTTAGTGCTTGAGAGAATATTATGGTAGTAATCGCTATTTTTACTGGTAATATATGTTATTTTTCAACCCCTACTAATGTCTTATCCTAGGTCTCCATTTGGGTTCTTGCATCTGGATCCCGGCAGCAATGACGTCTCTGTTAAATAGAGGATACCGTAATACGCAGTAAATTGCAAGGGGAAACCAACAGTGTCTTTTTAGCATCAGATCACTCCAAGCATTTTTTTCTCAACGTTATGCTTTCATAAAAGCCCACGAATACTCAGCCATTCAAGCAATTCAATACCCCTATTTCAAATAACAGACCAGTATCGGTAACTATATGACATTTTTCCCGCTCCAAAAAAAAGGAAGGGGACAAAAGAGAAGAAGTCAAACGAGGACCATGCAGTATCAGCAAAGGAGGCACCGAACATGGATTCACATTGAAATAAAAGTAATCAAAAGAGAAAAACATTACCATTTTGAGCTACCGTGATTTTTGCATGACGCAGTCCCCACAAAAGTCGCCCTCCCTTCAGTATATCCTTGACCCTTAACAAAACGCTCTATCTTTTTCCCTAAACCTCTTAGCTTGAAAAGGTTCCGGTGTCAAAGGGAACCCCCCCCCAATACACTCCACATCAACTCTCCAAAAAAAAAAGAAGGCGGAAAAATCCCATGCCCTTTCCATTTATATCTGCTTCGCTAGTAGAAATTTCTTTTCCACGACAGCCTTAGCTGCCTCAGAATTTCAATGACGCTCCTTCCTCGCATCGAATTATTTAAGCACAAAGAATATGTGCTCATACGTGTGCGGGTGGCATTGGGACATTATCTGCTCCTGATCTCTGCAAACTTATCGGCGAGCCATTCCCAACAGTCGTATCGAAGAATTCATTAGAATACGCTCCCCAGCTTATCTCGATCACAATTAAAACTCCCTCCTACTGAGGCACTACTTGTTCCCCCACTTACCACCTCCCTTACGCATCATGAATTTTTATTTTTCTTTCATCGAGATCATCGAGCACGCGCTCCTTAGCAAAAGGTGATTCTACTTTTTATTCTGCCATCAATTTTCATTTCTCACAAATAATTTTCTCGGCATCATATTTCATTACATAAAAAATTTTATAATTTCTTGGGTTTATTCTACGATTGTCATCAAAACTAGCATACCGAGTTGAATCACTCTCACGGAAATAAGGAAATGTGGAATAACGGTATAATAGCATAATGGGCAGTATACTATAAATGGGAAATATAGTAAAATAATGAAATAAAATAAATAATAAAATAAAAAATATAATAAAATGGGCAATTAGAAGAAGTTATACAGTTTCATTAAAAGCAATGAAATTATTGTCAACGGTCTTAAAAAAAACTTACTTTGCTTTGTGCATAAACGTGGTCTGCGACAGTCGAATGAGAAAAGGTTGAAGGCTAGGCAAATTACGCACATGGAGGCACGGAAGATGAAGAGAGGATATTCTAGAAATAAATGAGAATGAGGAAGAGGGAATTGGAATTTGCAGATCGAGTGTAATGCGTAAGAAAAAATTTCTTGAGCCCATTAAAAAAATATTAGAGCTAAATTATTGTACATTACATGCAACTTTTATACGACTGGGATTTTATTTTGATTGATTGATTGACGGATAACTGTTATCACGCCATGCAGCAAAAGATAAGAGGTTCAATCTCGTCCAATAAAATTAAGACCTTCACCTCCGCACTCTACTCTCGTTCACCCCTCGCTGATGGAACTAGCCCAAGCGGCTCCGTCCACTCCGCCTCTATTCTGGACACTGGATCCCTGGAGACATCGAGTATTCCTTCTATCCTTCGCATCCTCCATAAACTACTCACACGACCGGGACCTCTAGACCGGGCCATCTCCGCTCAAACTCTGACACCTCTATTACTTTCTCCGCTGCAGCCCATATCATTCTCAACTCCCTTGCATCACGAAAACTCCTTCCCTGTCGTCGGAGCACGAACAGCGTTCCATAGAATGTGAAAGATTGTCTCTTTGTCCGTTTTCATGAAAATATTTATTCGACATTTACAAAACCTTGATAGAGTAATATTTCTTTTGATATTTCCTTCTATGTCATTTATCACTTGAATGTATCCGCCTATGCTTATTTTTTCCAATTCTAAAATTTGTAATTTGTTATAATGAGCTATTAGAGCGAAATCGTGAGTTACTTTTTCGCTTTTTTAACCGCTTATGGACAATTAATGAACACACGTGACACAAACATGTTACTTCCCGATTGAAGAATTCAAGCACTAAAATACTCGTTGTTATTATTATAAATCCAAGCGCGAAAAGCGTTAAACCTCCGGATCCCCAGGATAGTAGAAGATGGAAAGACCCGGACCCCAAGGGGCGGGTGGTGCACGGCAGTTCGTTGCGGTCCAGATCGTGGAAGGAGGCACCATCGGATTTGGCGCACGAGGGAAGAAGGGGAGAGGGTGGGAGGGATAGGCGGATTTATATGGGGACGTGATGGGAGATGGGATTTCCCACTACTCCCATTGGGATGATCCTGATTTCACGATGGTCATTCGCAACAAACCAATTAGTGGGATTTTGATCGCACGGCCCGAATGGACTGAAGGTATACGCACCACTGTTAATATTCGGCAAACGACAATTTCATCCGATAACCCCCACGCCGTGCCAATAAAAGCAAGGGACACATCGATTTTTGGGTTTTAATTAAAATCAAAACACCGTAAATCTATTGATGAGGGGCAAAAGCTTGATTAGCGATAAAAGGAGAATTTTGCGTTGGAATGACGACAGTCGCATCAACACATATAATTCAACGTACATTGGCCAACCCTCCTTCATCGACGCTATAGTAATAACAGCATGATGGAATCATAGAAAGCTTACTAGTGGGCTCTAAAAAGTGAAAGCAAAAAGAATGAACTAAATGGAGCGTAAAGGATAATTTATTGAAAGAAATATTCAACTTTAACCAGGTAACTTTTTAGAGTGAACCAACAAATCGTTGCACCCTAGAAATTGCTAGTTCATAGGAAGACTCTGCACAATGGTGCGAGGACATTCAGTTTCAGCAAATTTCCGCGAGCAAAAACTTAACTGCACGCCTCTTAACCTACAAACATCCATGACACACGCATACTTATTCCGCAAAAACCGCATCCCGCTAAATGTCAACTTCAACCTCCTCACTGGGGCTAGGAGAAGAGAGAAAAATATAGAAAAAAAAAGAAATTCACGGGGGCTTAAACTGCCACACGATATATAAATTCCGACCAGCGCTAGATAACGCTTCCTGCGGAGAATAAACAGACTCCCGCAGGAATATCGGCGGGAAGGTAGAAGAGAGAGGAAGGACACGAACGAGGAGAGCGGGTTTAAGAGAATGGCTGAGGAATGGGGAGGGACGGGAAATAGGGAGGATAGATAGGAAGAAGAATGGAAGGGGATGGAAGAGAGGAAAAGAAACAAGTTGGCAGTTGGGCTAGAGTAATTAGCAGATAAGCAGGGGTTTTGGGAGGAGGTTCAAGGGGGAAGGATAAACGTGGGGGGCGAAATAGTGGTCGGGGGGGGGGGGGTACATAAGAAGAACAATCGTCTTGAAGGATAAAGGCTGGCATATCTGGAGGGAGCTGTACTTCGGGCTTAAGATGTTGGGAATAAGGAGTCAGGGGAGGAAGAAAAAAACCCGCGCAAGATGCTCTCTCACGGTCGGGAGATTAGTGCTAAGGGGTGGTGGTATGGAAGGAGGGTTACTCTAGCCCCCTCCCTCAGTTGTTGTTCGTGGCTGCACTAGTTGAAGACGATAAGGCGACTGCGGCGGAGACCCCGGCCGGGTAGGCAGGTATTGTGGACGCGGTTCCTCCCCGGGCTCGGCGTATGCCGTGGGAAGTTCCCGCCGCCAAATAGGAACAGCTTCGGGATTAATGGGCGAGCTGATAAATTAAAACACCGAAGTCCGCGGAGATTCTTCCGGATACCGAGACGTAAAAGAAAACAAATATCCTGCTGCTCACATGATTAATACTCTTATTATCTTCCCTAATGACTGTCTCCGAGGAGCACTAAATATTTTCCGTAACGAGCTTCCAGAAGGCGAAAATAAAATGCCTGCGTAGTGATACCTTACGCCCAGAACAGTCGTAAGGAAATAATAATGCATTTATCACGTCATTAAAATCAAGAAAGTATCTTTGCATATCACAGTATCAGCTTCATTAATTCTTTAAGATTATTTTCGAAATTTCTTTTCCATATGAGAACTATTTAAATCGTACCACAACTATTCTTTGCTGATATTAATACTGAACATTGACTCACGTAACAGCAACATACAGTATTTCACCATGAAACCATTCAAGGTAACTTACCTGCAAAGAAAAGAAATAATACAATAGTACACGTGCTTTATATAAACCATATGGTATAATATTACCAAAAAAACACACAACACATTTTCCATGCAACTTATTTACTAAATTTTAGATTCAAGAATGGTATAATGCTACTAATTAAAAATGTCACAAGCCAACTGCATTAATAAAAACTATGACTAAGAAACTCCATGTATGCATTTAAGGTGCCATCATGATGACTGTGATTTACAATTTGAGAAATTGTCAATAATCCTCTGATCTACGTCTCGGTGATTCTAAAAGAGTCAATTCTCAGACAGAGAGCTACTCTCCCTTTTTCCTGCATAGCCTACAAAAAAAGCGACCGATGTTAAAAATATCACTGCTGCGCTCCAGAGGGAGACCAATTACTTTGTTGTTGAATAGAGTAGAAAACAGCGGAAAGCTCTTCTAGCATAGCCTATAAAACCACTTCTCCCAAAGTATAAGGCAAAGCCCATAGCATAAAACGACATAAGAAACTTATACGTATGGTAGGAAAGAGGATAAGGGAGAGACGGGAGAAAACCAATAAGTCCCACATTTTCCGAGAAAACTGTGAGTGTAGGCTGAAGGAGGCTTTTTACTGATGCAGAAAGAATGAAACGGCTCTTCGGGAATCGTGAAAACTGCTAAAGAAAAAAGAGACCGTCCTTGAAACACAAAAGCCCGAAATAAAAAGATTCGCGCAAACTTTCCCTCCGCAAGATATTCCTCCATAGATATTCATTCCGTCCAAATGATAGAATGAGAAAAGAAAAACATCGACTGCGGGGCTTGACTCACAAACCTAATTTACTTCCTAATGCATTGATAATAACTTAAAAATTAAGGACAAAACGAAAGAGAGTAGACAGTTACAGACACAGACAACACACAACTTAAAAATTTTGATTGTGTTTTCAAAAAATGAAATTAAAAGTAATGAGACTGTGTTAGTATATGACAGATTGTAGCCGTGAAGCTCTGTTTATAATTCGGACGCGTGTAAATATGGATGACACGAAGAAACACCTTTACTGGTAAATTTATAACATCTAATTCCTGACAGAAGAATATAAATGAAAACGATATCTAGAAATAATATGGTTACAGACAATTGTTACTTGCAAAATAAAAATTTAGTTTTAATGAAAAATTAAGCTCTACTACGACAAAAAATTTCTCCATAATCAACAAACTTACAGTGGGAAAGATAAATAGACACAACGAGTAAAACAGGATATATTGTAACGTAGACGAGTTAACCATTTATAACACTGAGGAATATTAGGAATATCAAACTCGAAGGTTTTTCATTTGGAAAATGAGTACATTTTAAGGTCAATCACAACTGTCATAGCAGCTTCATATTAGGCCATTTCATTTTGTAATACAAAATCACCACTAGTTCATATCTGTCTTAAGTACAGTTGATAATTCACAGTGCACATACTTTTAAATGACGTTTCTTCATGCTGCTCAGAAGCAACACTGGGATAGATAGGATTAAATAACGGTAACTAACAAACAAAATTAGTATCAAATGTAATATGATAGAATTTCTGAATAATAAAAACGTAAAGCAATTTTCCCCTGGTAACAATTAAAACGACGACGAGGATTTAGATGACCTTCAATAACTTGTAAGCATATGTTTAATTGTGGCTCTTGTGAAGGCAACTCATTGTTGTGGGAAAAAATCTTGTTCAGCGTCAAATTACTTGTCAGTAACTGATTCGAATAGGAATCACATCTTACCACTACGTAATAAACATCGGTTTGAAACCCCACGCGAAATGGAACAGATTGTAAGCCCTAAATCAAGGTAAAGTCTCCACACGAGGCTAAAAACCACGATTTGTTCACCGTGTGTAGGGTTATCCTTGGCACTTTATCGATCGTGAAAAATTCGTTTTCATCCGGATGGGGGATGGGAGGGAAGATAGCCGCATGGCGCTAAACACCAACGAACAAATTTGAGCGTTGATGACCCAAGTCGATTGAAACTAACGATCGACCAATTAAAAATAACGAGCGCGAGATTAAAATCGGGGTTAATGACCCCACACCAGTCAAAAGGATGGGTGCACACACGGGGAGGAGGGAGAAAAGGGGGTTGAGGGTACGCGAGAGAAAGAGACGGAGATACCCTGAAAATAACGCCAACAGGCAAATGCCAAAGGCAGCCGTTCACACGGGGAAGGGAGGGGAGTGAGGAAACGAGTGGTGACATAGGACAGATAACTCGGGAGATTGCGAGAATAATTTTAAGCAGAGGTACTACCAGCATCCAGCGCTATTTCGAAAAGGAGCGGAAAAGTGACTGGGCATAAGTTACAACTCCGGACAAATGATGACCTTAAAAGCCAATGAGATCGATCAATGAGCTCCGATACCGTAATCCACAATGAGAATAGGTTAGATGGAAGGGAAAAACTAAGCAACTATCTTCAAACTCCACAATAAGAAAAATACACAATTTTGCATCATATCTCAATCAACAAGAAGAAGAAATTGGCACGGCTATCAAAAAAGGTAAGCATAAAAGAGGAGTTTATCTGCGTTGGCAACAATAGACCGAAAATTAAGAGAGCATTGGACTTAAAATTGATTCACCCTACATTTGGAGTGGGCCGAACCGTCACCAAGTTTCTTTCTACCTTGGTAAATTTGAATAAATTTATTCTATTTTTCGGTGTAGGCTGTGCAATGGCATTAACTCTAAATTCATCCCAGCTAAAACTTTCTTGCCTGTAAAAAGAACCTTTGCCACAAATAAATTCCGCGAGAGTAGTTTAATTAGAGCCTGAACTTCACCGCGCAAAAGCTAGTTTCGGAAAGACTCACCTGACAAAACCAACCAACACCAAGAGAATGATGCAGATGAAGATAACGGAAACCGGTGCAGGTAAGACGGCGGAGGAATGATCATGGTATGTACGGGAATAACTCACTCGGCGGGAGCAATTTGGTGCCAACAAGATCGACCAGGGAGTTTTGTAACGAGAGGGAAGGAAACAAACGTAGTCGCAGAAGCGAGGAGGAGATTTTTTTCTTCCTCCCTCCCCATCGAGAAAAGGTGGAAGCGAGGCAAGAGAGCGGTGAGGAACGCGTGTGCGTTGGCCGTGGAACGCATCCCAAAGAACAGATGCGGGGGCCAGTTGGCGTAGAGCAGGAAAAAAATCTGTGGGAAGAAGAGCCTCTCTTGTGAGCGGAGTCGGACAGGTGTGGAACCGAAGCATCGCGGGCCCACTGCGTGGGGGAAGGGAATGACTCTCTCGGAGTAGTAGACGTGAGCCAAGAGTAATCACTAGTCGAGGACTCAGATGCAAAGGGATACAAGTGCAATTTTCATAATTTCGGAGATAAGTGCAGATAATGATTGGTGGGGTTCACAATATTGCTGTGACAAAGGGATACAAGAGAATAACTGATAGACATGCATGTATACATCTACATCTACATAATACCCCGCAAGTCCCTTAAAAGGCGAGTGGCAGGGGGTGCTAGAACACCAGCCATTTACGTACAAATAAAAAGGAAGTGCTCAAAGGATATTACGACTAGCATTTATTGAAATCCTTTATGGTTCGTGGGAAAAACGAATTTCATATCTATCCGTTCGGTAAAACATCTCTCTTAATTTATGGCTTCTGTAGGACCTGGAAATATAGTGCGGCTCTAATATTATGTATAGATGTGATTGATTATAGATATCAGTGATTCACTTGTACCCCTTTGAATCAGCAATATTGCGTACCACTCCAACCATTATCTGCACTTATCTCCAAAATTATTAAAATTTCACTTGTGCCACTTGGCATCTAGGGTCCTCAATTGTCACCGAAGAAACCGAATGTAAAGAAGACCATCGTTTATCGACATGAATCCCTTCCGGAGATACTTCCGATCGTAAGGCGAATTCCATCCTATTGACATTATCACCATTCAGTACCTTATATCAACTTTATACACTCATTTTCATTTCAAGCCCTGATGAATGTTTAAAATTTAACAGAAACGCTGGCAAAAATTATATTTCAATTTTTCCAAGACCAACGCTCCAAGATACTGATTCAATATTACACATAGAGGACAGAAAAAGGAAGAAAAACTCATTATAACCATTATTTTCCGACAAGGAATCATTCTAATGAGAATCAGCGCACGTTGCTATGCTGAAAAAATAGTTTCGTTAACAAAATAAGGCGAAGAATTACATGATTGATGGCATATTGCACGGGTGGAATCAAAATCAGCGAAATTTGAGATTTTGGAATTCGAGAAAGCGCGCGTATAATTAGGTCAGATCTTAAGTCATTGTAAGTCGTAACGCGAGGATCTAGCTAACATCTTAAGTAGTAATTTTAAGTTGTAAATAAGATTGTAAGTTGAACCCATCGTAACGTGAGGGTCTACTATCTACTTCAATCGTAAGGTTACTCGAGTGCTCTCATGAATGAGGGTCCGAATGTTAATTTGAGAACTCAAGTAGATACTATGTCAAAGGCTAATGTGAATGATATCAAGGCAAATACCACAGAAACTAAGTCCAAGGTTCTGCCGTAAATGCCACTGTACGGAAAAACTTGAAATATACCGGCGAGTAATCAAGTTTAGCGGCTGTTTTCGTGGGGGAATGGTTTCAGTTGAAGAATAACATTTGCCCAAACTAAACTGCCAAAAATTTTCTAACTAGAAGAAAAGATAAAGATATTTGGTCGTGAAGAAAGGGTTGGGAAAGAAGGATTAAGATAAACCAAGCTCTTAAAGAAAGGTGCCCACTGGACAATGCCTTAGAGACACATCCGACGCACGGAGTTCTGCACTTGAAATTTCCTCCACATAACACTCAAGTAGTGATCGGGTATCCTCGGACAATTCTGCGTCACCGCCGTTATTTGAATCCGGGCTCACAGGAAAGTCTAAGCTATATACACCACACCAACCCGATTTTCGCAATTACCGTGAGGCACACCCCTATCAGGCGAGTGCGGGACCACGGCAGCGCGTGCCCCCTGGCGGAGGAATAGGATGACTCTCTTGGAGAATTGCTTTATTCCGGAGGAGGAGTAGGAATGGTGTTTAGGAGGAGCTTCGTCTAGACTAAGCTGCAACGGAGGAAGTCGGATGAAATTAGAGGCGAATGGAAGTAAAGAACTAAGCAGAGAGGGACGGCCCCTGCGGAGACGACCAACGGATCTTGACAGTTCGGTGGGGAATCCGAAAGGGTGGACGACTTCCAGCCATGTTTGTGCTTAAGGAGACTCGATGCCGAACTAACTCAATGGAATTTATCCAGATTTAATGTGGATCGACGAGAACTTTGCGATTCTATATTTATTTTTTCTTAAAGACAGTTTCAGCGTATTATATTACATCGAGGCAGCATGTTTTTGCTAATATTTATCGGAAAGCTGTCGGAGTGGAATGATACTTCTCTTCGTTCCTTATTGATGGAAGCATAATAAATTAGGTAAATATAATAGTTCCGTTATTCCATAATAAATAGCATTTTATGGAATCATTAAAGAAAATAAATTCTTCAGGTATGCACTATTTAAATCCTCGGATATGAATGAAAATGCCTAAATGAAAAGTGGCTAAAATACGATACCGCCTGTAAATTTCAATACTAAGTAAAATATTTATAAAATATGTATATTTAAAAAAATCACGACAATTATATGTAAAAGTAAATAAGGCAGCCAAAATTTCAGACGCTGTAGAAATAGTTTATTTGGCGCATTACTCATGAATTGAATTCTTTGTAATTCTTCGCCTTGTGCGGGAAAGAAAAGGCTTTTGCTTACATCAAAAGCCTAGCTTTAGCAGTAAAACCAGATTGAAACAGATGGATTTAGAGGAGTAGCTATTCCGAGGGACATCATATTCAATCGGAAGCGGCAAGCAGAGAGAAGTGCAGCGTGTCTATGCACCCAGGGGGCTTTGAAGGCATCCCCTCCCACGAACTCAGCTCCTCCTCTGTCAATAGTGACTAGATGCAGAGCGCATGATCACAGATGGCAGGACTAAGCTAATTCCCGTAGGGATTCACCGAGTCATCTCCGTTGTATTTTGATCGGAGTCCCTTTCCTAGAAATAATTCACTGCGTACGGTCAGGTCCCATATGGGATGGCCGTCTATGAGAAGAAACCATCAACACGAAATGTAACAGTCACTTGCCGAACTAAAATTTCATATTGATTTCTTTTTAGACCACCGCTATTTTTATTGCACGGTGCCATTCTACATACTCATTCTACGGCATTAATAAAGTTAAGAAATTTCAGTTCAGAAAGTCAGTTTCGCAAGTTAATTTTATCAAGTACACCCAGAGAAATGGGACTCTTTGATTCTTCTGATTTCCAAAAACTAGTTTTTGACAGATGAGAAGGATAAATTTCATGGGAAAATAAATTTTACAATCTGAAATAGAAAGAAATAGTCTTTGCTTCCTCTTAACGTCAATGTCGATATAAATTTACGCAAGAGGATATTTTCTTACTGTACTGAGTACTGAGAGAGATTTTTCGCTGATGTTTTTATTAATTAAATCCTTTATCACGACTCATTAGCTAGATCCGTTATCAAAAACCAAAGGGATGGCCAAAACAACAGCAACCACGCCAGCACTGGCCCATAAATGTAATCTTTTATCATGAACCTCGCCTTTACGCCATCCGACGAACATAAAGAAGCATCATTATGCCCACCACAAAAGCATTCGAACCTTCATTACAATGGATCGAATTAAACGCAGATAATACAGAGCAGAGCTGTACAAAGAGACACATGAGGGATGCACAAAAGAACGGCGCTGACGGCGGCATTGGGAATGCGAGCGGGAATGCGTGGCGTGGGAAGGAAGCCGAGAATAAGGAAGAGCGGGAGAAGAGGAGAATGAGGGAAGGGGACAGGTTTCCCCGAATGCGGTTTATTTCCATCCCCGGAAAGCAATGTTGGACAGGTGGAGTGCCTACTGGCGCGTAAATAAGAAGGGGGCGTGGAAAATCGAGGCGGAGCGTGTGCGCGGGGCATTTGCGTCTCCTGACAAGTCTTTCCGTTCCTTCGAGAGAGAGGGAGGGGGAGAGGTGGGGTAGGACGGCCACGGACACACACACACAACGGCGGATAAAAGAACGCGACAGCGACGGCCCCGCGGTTTAAGGGATAGGGACCTAGCAGCGGCAGCAAAGAAGTCCATGGAGAGGAAAAACCTCGGGGGTCGTTCGGGAGCGATATTTGGCAGTCTTTTTATTTTTCATTTTATCCGTGCGCCTTCGCAGCCGTCGCCGTTCCGAACCGAGCGGACGCAAAGGAGTCTTTTTTAAATTGGTGGTGGAGCCCTCGTCCTCAGCCCGTCGTGGTGGAGTGGGGGGAACGGTTGCACAAGACTCGGGCGCATTCTGCACGGAGCGAAGGAGAGACTCCGTAGGAAATGAACTGAGATGGGCGAAAGATCTCTCTCTCTCCTCCGTGGACCAAGACGCGAGTAAAAATAAACTGCACCGCAGCACGAGTTCACCAGCGAATGTACTCGGGCCTTGACAAGGGAACGGTTTTTGATTTTTAAAAGCGGAGAAAGAGGATCGAAACATTAAGCCCGAGGATGCTATTGATTTTCAAACGTCACAGTTACACTGATTTAAGAAAAAGTAAAATAATTCAGGCGCCTAAATAAATGGAATCGGCTTAATATCGCTAGTTAAGATAATGTCTAAGAAAATGTATTTGCTCTGCGTGAAAAACTGTTAAGGATTCTTTATCAGGAGATAGCGATAAATAAAATATGAGTCCACCAAATATAAATATCATTTAATAAAAATAAGATAGGAAGCTTAGAGAATATTTATCAAAATCTCCTAAAACAGTAGCGACAAAAAGCGCTAGCACAACGGCAATATTCAAGCAACTCTTGGTGTAAAAATACATCGCAAACGCCTATGCTTCAAAAACGGGGAGCCAATTCAACTCCGTACCTTGGCTGGAGTAAGAGCGCGAGAGTGGTGGCAGTACCACGTCGGGTTACGGTAACTATACGTTTTAACTAGTATTTTTTGTATGGTCGATCGACCCAAAACCTGAAAGCTGGATCAAAAAACATGTATCCCTTACAATACCATTTCCTAGAGTAGTGAATGAACGCGATCTGATGATGACACTTCTTTCCCATTCCTTGTGGAACTAGGTTAACGTGACACTCGATAAAATCTAAGAATCCGAATGTATCTACTAAGGGAACAATTTTAATTCCTAAACTTTCGGAGTCTTAACCACGCACTGGCTGAATGAGGTGTGCCTAAATCCCTGCTTAAACGATGTCGTGATAAAAATAATTCTAGCTGCTACAACTTTCCGAGCCGATCGTGGTTTACCCCGAAGTTTTCTCATACAGCTCTTTCACCAATTTTGTCTATTTTTATGGAGTTTGAAAAATGAAGGACCCGTTTTTTTTACTCTTTCTGCTCGATCTACATTTCGAGCTATTCGAGGCGAAAAATCGCCGGTTACAACCCTTTCGCAGATAATCTGATGACGTCATAAACTCATGTCTAGTGTGCCATTGTATCTCTACTAATCCTCGGTCATGAGCACAATCCTCATGCACTTCACTCTTGTCTACACTCGCTAGCGATCCCTTTCCTCAGTTCAATATTCTTCCTGATCGCGTAAACTACAATAACGTTACCAATTCATTGAATTTGGGTGGCAACTTTGACGTTTCCTTATTCGTAACAGATGAGAGGATGGCTAGATGAAGAATTTTCATTTTTCCGTCATAACTTATCTTTCCCTTCCACCAACCTAATTCTTTCACCAAACCGCGATCTAAGGTCTGAGTGATAGACCAAATTTCCCGAGACGATCGCGGTGAATCCTGAAGATAACACAATTACCACTCAAAAAAATCTTGCGAGCGCAATTGAAATAAATTCATCCAGTGAGCTAAAAAGGGAACCGTAGAAAGGGTCAGAGTACGATCCACAACCTGCGAAGTAGACGAGAGAAATGGAGCGAGGCGTGATGACAGTTTTACAGGACACTAAAAAAGCAAGCAATTCAAAACGCACATTGGGACGCGAGCAAGTGCGAGGCAATTGAAGAAACGAGATGTGGGAAAAAGAAGCGGCAGAGGATAGGGGCAGGACAGCATTGTACGCATGAGAGGGCATTCATCCACGGTGTATGGATTGTGTTACATGGATGCATAGGACCGCGAGAGGTCAGACTGGAGCGGCAAAAAGGCAGGATTTCGAGTGAGTTCCTCAGAAATTGACTGCCAGAGGCTGGAAGGGAAAAGGGGAGATTAAATCCACACATACGGATAAATTTGACTTGCCTCCGTAATACTCAGACATGTGTTTGTTTAGCGACTACCTATCAAAAGAATAATAGATGGAATTTGTCGGTAAGTTAACAACAGTTATAACTATAAATATTCTACTGATTGAGGTAGGCTAAGATGAAGAATTTTATGATCCACCCTGGCTCATCACCCCACATCACAACTGAACTTCATCCTTCAAATCACAATGGATCATATTGAAAATTTCAGTGGTAAAAGGTCAGAATTTTGAGTGAGATAAGGACAGGAAGGAGGGAAGATTGAATCTACAAATTTGTGAATACTGAAGGAATGTGCCGGTAAGTCAATAACTGTTCATCATCATCACCGGTCAACAATCCTAGGATTGGTTTGACGCAGCTCTCCACTCAGTTCTCCTATCAGCTAATCTTTTCACTCCCACGTATTTCTTCTCTTTCACATCTCTCTTTACTTGTTCCATATATTTTGTTCGAGGTCTTCCTTTTCCATTCTTGCCTTCCACCTGTCCTTCGACGATTGTCTTCATCAGGCCATCATGTCTCAAGATGTGGCCTATAAGGTTGTTCCGTCTTCTTATTAAGGTTTTCATGAGGCTTCTCTTCTCTCCTACTCTTCTTAGGACTTCCTCGTTACCAACTCGGTCGATCCATTATAATTCTAAATATTACACAGATATTACAGATTAAGGAGAATTTTACCATTCACCCGGGTAACCGCCCCTCCCACATTGAATTTTCATTTTTGATTCACATTTAAAGCTTATTCCTTAATATACTACCCATGAACTCCATTCTCTTCTTTAATCCTCCCAACTTAGGGTAACATTCTTCTCTGTTGGCCGACATAGATTTCCTCTCAGTGATTTAAAGAGAGTAATATCACCATTTTAAAAATCGCCAAGCAAAAGAGAATTTCCTAAACCAGAAATAGAATAAAACTTGCGCTCCCTAGAATACCATGCAAAATTTACGCAACGATAAGTTCATGATTTGCAGAGGCATTGCCGGGTCTTCCTCAAAAGCTTCAACGGGCAAATTAAAGCTCTGCCGCAAGCGCGACACAGACTAGTGCCGGCATTCGTAGCGCCAGGGCAGAGGGTGGCGTGTGATGGAGGGAGAGGACGGGAGTTTTATGGGGAAAGTAGTAGAGTTGGTAGTAGGACGGCAAAAGGGTGATGTGGTGATGTAACGTGGGGGAGATTACGGCACGGATGGGGGGGGGGGGAGAGAAGAGCGTGTGGAAGCGGCGGAGGAGTTGCGGGGGGGGGGGGAGGGAGGCGATGAAGGCAATGAAAGGTCCCCGAGTCCATTGAATGATTAATAAGAGTCGCCGAGATTCGTGCAGATGGTCCAATTGCAGCGTGAGCTGGAACTGCACGGCAGGGAGTGCTTCGGCAAGGATAACGCCCGCTCTGGAGTAAAAGTGAGGCGCTGGCAGAAGGAAATGACCGAACGGCGAAAATCACTGGGGAATGCGTAGTATACCTACCTCTTCCAAGTACTAACGCAAAGTAGGAAGATAAAACTGAGTTTGCCATCTCTCATAAATTTAAGAGAAAATGTTCGTAAAATCACTAATTGTGACGAATAAATCTCGTAGATGGAGAAATCGTGTGGCGTTACATCTCAATTTTTACGCCATTCACCGATGAGGTTTTAATTCCCAGCGAATACGTTTTTCCAAAGAGTCTGAGTTATATTGTTAAAAATATTGAAAATCAAAAACTTGAGGGAACAGGAATAAGAACAAATAAATGGAATTCCTCAGTGCCTACTTTGTACAAAAACTATCACTCCAACCTCCACTACGACAACCTTAAAAAATAATGATGCAGATATGGAATTCTAATCGATTTATTAAGAAATTGCATTGGCCTGTAAGTTTCAATTCAAAACTTGCATACCAGCAAGAGATACGAGTCTATACAAGAGAACGTTAACAATTATGGATACAAGGAAAACTGTTCGACGAAAAATCAAGAGCATAGAAAGACGGTGAATACCGTTGCCTCAATAAATCAACCTTTTCGTTAGTCAAACGTAGACCCATCCTTAAATTCTAATGAACCGAAAAGAAAGAGTTTATGCACACTAACTACTCAGGCCTATAAACGTGAGGCTTTTAAAAAGAAGTTGACGCAGTATAGGTGCTGGCGAAGCAAAAGCGAAAACACCTCCGCCTAAATTGCGCAGAATTGGGCCAGTCTGGAAATTAGAGACTCGAGCAAAGAGGACGGGCGCGAACTGACGGCGGAAAAGGCGTCCTTCGTGGTGGTTGGTCTAAGGAAAGCAGCGCGCACCGTTTGAATGGTGGGAATGACCGGGCGCGCTGCGCGGTTAGGACGCAGACGATAATTAGAGGGAGATTGGTGGGCTGGGGCAACGCCCTGAGAAAACCGAGCCTTTAGTGGCTGCTCCGAATGAAGTGGACACAGGAGACAACGGGATGGACCGCAGGTGCGGCGGGGACTTGAAGCAGAAGCGCTGCTGGTCGAAAAAGGCTGACGCGTCGCACGTGCATTCACGGAATGCTTTAGATGCACCCTTTCAAGGTTCGCGAAAGAGAGGGGAATAAATGGCCTAGAGGTGACTCATGTGCCGTGTCGTCGTTAAAAAAACTATTACACCTATTATGTCTTGCTTCCTTTGCTCATATATTCAGTGTTTCAACCCCTAGGTTAGTTTAGTTAGGTGAGGCTAGAGCTCACCCAGGATTTAGCCACAGGCGAGTAATTCAGGGTAAATGGTCAGCTGCTTTCTCTGGGTCACTTAGAACTTCGAGTATTTTGTGTCTGTGGTGTCCGAAGGCTCAGTCTGGGTTTCGAACCCGGAATCCTTTGGCCAAGCGCCAAAATCACCTGGCAATCACGCTCCCCCAGCCTTTTTTCAGGAGTTTCCCCTATTTTAGGAAGCTTCCACGAGGTTCTCCGTTTCACGGAAGCTTCCATCACTTTCGGTCATTTTCCAATTAATGAACGCATCTATACATTGGTATCGTGTGTCGTTTCAATTTTCGGATGTTTCCATTTACTGTTATCTTTCTATAACTATTTCCTCAGCAAAAACTGTTCCTTCCACTTCCATCTCCGTATTCCGCACGCATTGTCACCAATTCCTTCGTCTAATATTTTCAAAATGATAGCTACGAACACCCTCCACGCAAAGGCTTGCTTAAAAGGTAAACCACTATCTTATTCCATCAGCAATATTCTTATATTGAGCCCATCGAAAAAGAAGACTGCTGTGAATTAATAGGAGACGCCGTGGTGCGCAATGCATGTGTAGGTACTTCCAATGGCAGTAAACCTCCTTACCAAAATTTAATAGACAAAGCAGTCCTAGTAACAATAAAGATTTGAGTAGTCCACTGACGACAAGAAAGCAGCTGATGACGGCATGCCGCCGCGGCACCAGTAAAATGCGAATGTCTTTAGGCGTAAAATTAAAAAATTATTAGTTTTACCAGGAAACTGGATTTTTAATCAGATGAAAACTAGTAAACTTACAGTTACCCCCCGTCCTCCAATCTTATACTGGTAATAGCAGACGGCAATAATTACTGGAAAGGAATAGATGCCGAATACAAGGTAACTTTTCTCCTCGGTAATTTTCTCATGGCGAAGAGGCATTTTAAGAACATGTTCTAGGCTAGATCTCGGTGCGTAGAATTTGCGTTCAATCAGCAGGACTCTAGCAACCTTAAATATTTCAACAGATGTAGGTTTCAATATTCAATGCCCAGACCCTCACCACTTCGGGCCAAGGCTCTCGCTAGTAAAAAAAACAACCCTTTTTTATTCCCCTGAAACCCCATCTCCGAGGTCCGCCCACGAAAACCCTGGCCAACCCTTCCCTCTCCTTCCTTCATCGCATCTGACTGCACACATCCGACCCCCCATAACCCTGGACCCCTCCCTTCTTCCGCCCCACCCCCCTGAGGTCCCATCTCGAGACCGCCGCATTCATGCCGGCAGAAGTCATGCCGCAGGAGAGGGAGGGAGGCCAACCAACCCTTTGGCCCCAAAACCCGCCTTCCTATGGTCATCCAGCGTGCTCTCACGGGACACTCTTACATGTAATTATCATGAGGCAGTTAATGGCATTCGGTTACGCTCCTTCGGCCACGCCACACCCAGCCCCCCTCCCAACATTTCCAGGGACCCCCGCGACCTCTTGCCTCAACACCGCAGCACAGACCAGGCAGAACCCCAACCTCCTTTTGAAAAGCGTTCTCTTTTCAAAACCCTCATCCCGAACCCTTCGCGCACCCTCTAGCTACAACCCCTGACCGGTGGGCTTGTACCCTCCACAGCTCTCAGCACTTCTCCAACTCTCATCCTCGGAGTAATTTTTTTTTTCATCCTCATTCTTCGCTTAATTCCTCGCATCAAATCCCACGACGCAGCAAACACAAACCCCTCCCCACACTACGAGGAGAACCCTCGGCCTATACCCATGCTCCATTCATAATTCCGGCGCCTCTTCCTGTTGACGACGAGACAAACGTCGCCTCGGCCTTATCACGTGGCGTGGGGCAACGAAGGCTCATTGGCGCTTGAGATCAGATGTGACCCTCAAGGGGGGTTTCCATTCCCTTATTCTTTCGGGATGCTCCACGTTTCCGCAGTTTCGTCCCGGGAAGAATTTATAATGGTACTTCGAGGCGCTGAGGGACTTGCGGCACGATGGTTAACAGGAGTCCTACAGCGTCCGGGTACATAACGTTGGAGGTTTGTTGTGCCTCTGGGGTGATAGTAATTGGAATGGTGGTCATAGCACGTTGGTACACGATTTTGAAATTAGTTAACTCTAATTTTCTCCGCAATTGAGGGAGGGTGGAAAAGAAAATTTATGATAATCATGCAATGATGAATTCAATAGTTTCTCAAGGGTCAGGTGCCCAATCTCTTCCATCATCGAGTGCCCCCTTCATTTCTTCATTTTAAGTTACATAAGATTGAGAAACAACATAAATATTATCATAAATGGCTCAAATTTACTAGTAAAATAACTGAAAATAGTATTGAAGTATTATATGAGGAAAAACAAACAGGAGGAAACAAGATATTAAATGAATATAGAAAAAATATCGAAGATAAGATTACATAAAGCAATTGTTACCCGGGAATAAATCTTATGCTAGGAGCTTCATCTTATGGCTGTTCCTATCACTGCTGAGTGAAAACTATTCACCCAAGACAATCTATTCTCCAACAAAGAAGGTTTTTATGTATTTGAAATTTACCAACTGGCTCTCACGAGGGTAATGTTATTCAGTGATAAATCAATTAGCACACAGTTAAGCCAGACTAATTCAGATAACGAAATTACGACTTCTTTTCATGAATGAGCTCAGATAAAAATGAAAATAAAAGATACAGAAAAGAGGAAATACATAAAATGTTATTTTTATGTTTTCCCATTATAACTTCCTCGAAGTACAATACTTCCTAAGGGTTAGATTATGTACCAGTATTTCGTAAATAGTGGATGTTCTTGGGACAAAAGCTTAATGACTGTAATGTTCTCAGCTTTCTCAAATCAGTAATCTTTTATTGTATTTTTAACTTTAAAATCTTTAATTAATTCCATTGAGTAATAAATTCTATTTTATTCCCTCGATTTTTCTCAACGTCAAGGTTTTACTAACTACAGCAGTTTACGGTAAAACAAGTTCTCACACATTACCCTTCAAAATAGCAAAAAGTAATCTTTTCCCTCAAAAATGCCATTATTTATTTCAAGATTGCATCGTGAAGAGAGAAAAAGTATTTTCTGACGTAAGAAAAAACTCATTTCAGCTTTCTTTCCCCCTCTGCCTATAGCATCCACGCACTATTGCTTCCATGATTCCCGTTTTCCTCCCACATACACGACACTTAAAGATTCTCCGAAGCTACTCCATCGAAAAATTCTCCCTCACTGCAACCCACCAACTACTACCTAAGAACATGTTTCCGACGGCCTTTTCCATGCCCTTTTTTTGTGCCTGACTTACTGCCTTAAAAGGTTCCGCCCGGCTAAATATTTGTAGCTGTTCCGCTTGCAAAGGAAAAGACATCGCGGGAGCGGGGCGCGCGATTGTATATACATATTGCCTCTTTCGACTGGAAAGGAGAAACTTAGAAAAGCCTCTCAAACTCCAATGAAACGAGTAAGGATTAGAGTTCGTCGGGGAATAGCTCCATCGTGGTCTTTTTACGTGATTGCGTCGCATAAATTTCACAGACCGTAAAACTTTTCGATATCTGAGCTCTGGTGGAATTTTTGAAGTGCTCTCGAAGAGGAAAAAAAAGTTCTTGAATAACTTTTCAGAGCTACAACCGCTCCCGCATTTTTAAATTTCCCATAGGTTGGTCAATGATACGGTTTAGAGCTCGTTATATGCATATCTAATGTGAAAAAGAACTCGAAAATAAAAACAGAAAAATCAGAATGAATATACAAATGGGCAATGGAACATGATAATGATGCAATTATTCTTTCTTCTTTCCTACATGGCACAAAAAATATGAAAAATTATAATTTTATTGATTAATATGTATTAAATTACTATACAGTTACCTATGGAGACAGTAGCTTTTGGATTTTTAAGGCCTACCACTCCTGCCTTGGGTAGTAGTGGCTCTTCTTTGCCATTATCTTTGCTCCTTCAAATTCAATCTTATGTCCTGCCAAACGTGTTCTGCAATGGCTGACAAATGGTGTTGTCTTTGTTCTGTGGCCCTTACATGAACCTTAATCCTAGTGGCGATTCCTCGGTATGTTCCTTCCAACATTATATTGCCCGCAGGAGCATGGAACTTAGTACACGCCTTCACACAGTTCTTATGTGATGCGGTCCTTGATGCTGCTTCGAATCTTGGTTACGTATTTTAACCATGTGCCTAAGTCATGCTTCCTCAGGATCCTTGCTATTCTTTCTGATACTCCCGCGTTGTATAAGATTGTCACTCAATATTCGGGTTAGGTTGATAGGTTGATTCCTTCTCTTCTGTGGCGCAGCGTTCCGGGTATGGTTGTGAGTGTATCTTATGCACCTCAGCGGCCCTTCCAAGGACCATTCTCTTGTTGTAGCCAGTGAATCTAACGATTTTACCACTCTGGTCTTATGGGCAGGATGTTGGTGTGATACAGTGTTTAGGTATCGATCGGTGTGTGTAGCCCTCCAATATATGGCATGTCCAAGACTGCCCTCGTCTTTCCTCTTGATCATGATATTCAGGAAGGATAACTGGCAGTATCTCTCTCTTTTTCAATAGTGAGTCGCATATATCGGTTTTGCCTGTTTAGATGTATACGAAATTTTACATGGCCAAAGCAGGACGGGAGACGAGAGCCATAATCAAGAAGTACCCCATTCTTCTTCCATTCTTGGCTCATCAATCTCGACTTGGAAGTCGGAAACAGAATGGCTTTCGAAACTGCTGGCACTTATAAAAAAATATGCGGCTAAAAAAACGAAACTGCACATTCATCCATAATTCTTCGTAATTTAAAAATTTTATCCTGCGAAACCTAGTTCGTTAGCCGAAAAGGCTCAAACGTCACCGCCAAAGTTAATAAAATGTTAAATAGAAAATAAATTGGTTCCATTTGCTTGCTTCACTACAATAAGAGCTCACTTTCGATGAACATTTTCCTTTGTAAACAACCAAAACAGAAGTCAATAATAACTCATATCACGAAATCGTCAAGGAAGGTGACGTATTCAACGGTGTTCGGCGAGATGTTGTGGAACATTATGATACAATGATAAATGAAGAGCAAACTTAGTGCATGTCCACAGTAATTTTATTTGGTACGACGCGTTTCAGCGACCTTACTTCGCTATCATCAGGTAGAAAAATCTGTACCTGATGATAGCGAAGTAAGGTCGCTGAAACTCGTCGTACCAAATAAAATTACTGTGGACATGCACTAAGTTTGCTCTTCATTTATAATTGTAAGGAAGGAGACACCAAAAAAAATAAAAACTAGAGACTCAGACAACAAAGGAACGCACACGACCCTTACTGCGTCTCGTCCTAGCGTGCAATCACAGAAAACCCATGAACTTCATAGAGAACTAAGAACACCCATTAATTTCCTCCCGATTGGCCTTCCCCAGACAACCCTATCTACACTCCTCTCTCCTGTGCACATGCAATAATTTCAAACCCTCGGAGAGTTTCTAGAATCCACTCGAGAAGGGAGCCCGACATGATCCTCTGAAATCTTGAGAAATCTCGGGCAAGCGGAGACTTAGCCCACTTCGATCCCTGCGTCTTCCCTGCGCGAGATTCTTCCTGTTTCAACTCCCTTCTCCACACGACGGCTGGCGACCGCCTCGATACAGAGCTCCAAAGAATCTTCCCCTACCACACATCTCGAGAAGGCTACCGGTAAATTCCTAGTATTTAGCAAGACAGATCGCAGTATTATGGAGCGGAGCAAGGCGTCTGATATCTCCCTATCTTCTACTTTTCTACTTAGTTACGCAAGGGAAAAAATCCCACTTGTTTGCGAGGTAGCTAATTAAAGAGAAAGAAGTCGAAAACAAGCAAAATGTAGGAAAATAGGTGAATGGAAGTGGTGGGAGAACGCTAACAGTGCCCACAATCAGGACGAGGCGCTCAACAGAGTTTAGAGCACGTAGTAGAGTGTTTTTTGGAACTTTTAGAGATTTTACAACCAAATACACGTAGCATAAAGCGTCTCTGCCTCATCATCGCCCTCAAAGTTTCATTCTATGAGCTTGGCGATGGTATTGCTACAAGTAAATGCACGTGATATACGTGGCAATCTCTAGAGACAGCTTTATACTTACCTTGTTAAAAAAAACACCATCTCAAATTGATTTTTTTACCTAAACTTTATTCCTATCGGCAAGAATATTATCTATGATTCAAGTGTAATAAATTTATTATATCTATTACCGCTGTTAAATTTCCAAAAAGTATAAGTAAATTTCTCCGGAATCGTAAATACCATTCCAAATCCTCCAAGCAAATCAACGTCACCAGCCCCTATTCTCTCCCCCAACCGCAGAATCGATGAGATAATGAAATATCTACATTCACGGGCTCTAATCTAAAGCATCATTCGGATTTTAAAAAACCAAAGGGACACAAAAATAAATAAATCCGAAGCGGCAGCGATTCTTTCAGAACGAAGACGTAATTCCCACAAACGGAATGTCACTGGGAATAAGCGGTGGGGGGGGGGGGGGGAGCTCTAAATGCCTTAACAAGACCTCCGATATAAGTGGGGAAGATAGGAGTGGGAGGGACAGGGAGGGGAGATCTTTAATCAATCAAAAGGTTAGAGAGAGAGAGACAGTGGGAAAGGGAGGGAGAGGTCAGAAGACTAAATAAAGGATGAGGAGAGGTTTGAAAGTGGAGAGGGACGGGGTTGGAAGGAAGGATGCGAAGGGATTAATGCAGTGATTGCAGGGAAGCGGGGACCAGGGGGGGGGGGTGTTCCGGGGGGTTTTAGGACGGGGACGGAAACGAACCGACTTGGCCAGAATTTCAGGGAACGGAGAGGAAGCAAGGGGGGGAAGGGAGGGAGGGAGGAATCGTCGGAGAAGGACAGGAATCCTTCCACTCCGGTCCTTCTCTACGATTCTAACCCCTGGGAGACGGGAAGGAGAAGACCGCCTCCACCTCCGTATCGTCCCTAACAAAACCACCACTCAGCTTCAACTCCTAGCCTATTCCAGGGTGGCCACCCAATCGAAAAATCCGTGAAAAACGCGGGGATTAAAAGCTTCCGAGAAAAATGCTGGAGCTGACTGAAGTAACAGACTTGAGTTTTTTGATGTCTAACAAGAATGGTTTGTAACCTAAAATAAAAGGAGAGGAAAGGATATAAGTTTTTACCTACAATAATGCTTTACTATCTACGCTATTTGAAGCCTTAAGGAAACTTCACATTAAAATGCTTAAGACGCGTGTCTTTTTTATAGAAGGGATCTGACCTTGTAACACAAGCGTATGGCTAAGTTTGAGGTGAGCTCTACCTTCTTCTATCCAAACAGACCTTTAAATTGAAGCACTTCGGAATCTTAAAATTCAGAGAAAATATGAAACAACCAGGCAGTTAACAGTGCGCTTTGCACACCTATTAATGGCATGGATATATGCAGCCCACCGCACATAAATGCTCACTCTGAAACCACTCTTTCCTCAAAATTTGCGTCACAACCTGAAATTATAAACCCTCCGTCACTGCATTTTGAAATGATTGTTTAGCTGCTATGCCAAACACCACTTCTTTGATCTATTATTATGTTTGTTGAAATAAATATTACATTCCTATATCCGATGCTTTTTGAGTTCCTCATCGTAACTCATTATTCCTATTCAGTGCAAAGGTGCTTAAAAACTAATATTTTTGGGCATAAGTGGTACTTTCTCACACACTTTTAATTGATTCAACGACTGTTTTCGTACTTTAGCTACATTTTCGGATACCCTGCTGAATTTAATCCAACAGTCGCTTATTTAAATGCACCTACCGGCAACTAAAAACTCCAATGAAAAACTTGACACTATATAGCCAATAGAAAGAAATTTAAATCCCCTTCTAAGAGACATCTGAAAATTCCGTAAAGAGGCAAAACTAGCGGCAAGATAAATAAAAAAATTTGTAAAAAAGGGTGAGCTATTATAATTAATACAACATACTTCCACAAAATGACACCTAATTTGGCTCAACATACATAGGCCAACAGCGAATCGAGAAGAATGAAAATGCGTTCGGTTACACTTGGGTATTTTATTTCTTTCAGTGGCCACCCCGTAATTCCTACCTTCTTCCTCATACCCCCCCCCCCACCGACCCTCCTTTTCCTCACCTCACCCCCTTCATTATTCTTCGCCAACCATTTCCTCGAGAGATCCTTCATCCCTTACCTCTTCTCCAAATGAGACTCACATGCACCCACATACGAAGACCACATGGGACATCCACATTCCCCCATCCTTTCCCATCCCCGAACCCTTTCCATTTGCTGAATTCCCTGGCCATCTTCAGGGATGGGGGGAAGGACCCAAGGAAATCTCAATCCACCCATGATTCTTTGGTTTCCCCTGAGAAAAAGAGATTTTCGGTGGTTGTGGTGACTGGGTTGAAGGAGGGGAGAGGGTTCTCTTAGAGTCAGGAAACCATAAAAACGGCTGGAGATCGAGTTTCGCCTCGGATATTTGGGAGATTGTTTCCTCCTCAACAATAACGAAGGGACCACACGGTAATGAATGAATTCAAGATTAAAAATGTTCCGAGTATTATGCGCTTTATGACGAGTAATTAATTGCTAGTTAAGAGCTAAGATTTGAGATAAAATATATGGCGAACTTTCGCGTAAGGAAGGGATTTGATGTCAATAAACAATGTCAGGAAATGATAACCGAGCTTTAATAAATACTAGGAGTGTATATAAGTGGACGTAATTGAAAAATAGTATTGAATTCTGTAATCCATTTTTGTGACAATGGACGTATGGGGCATCTAAACGTCGGATACATTCGAGAATATGCTTCCGTTTAACAAGAATAACGAATGCACCAGTGAACTTTTATCGCCGGTATTAGAGATTTAAAAATCCCCCATTGAAAATACAACAATGGAAAAATCTACGTTTAACAACGTCTATACTCCGTGATAAGAGATGTAATGCCTTGGCATGGAATTACTATGACTCAGGCAAAGAGCGAACGCATATGAAAAGCACAGAAATAAAAGAGAGCCGAACTCAAGAATGATTGATTCAGAGTTAACCAAACGGGAAAAATTGAATATTGGTTTAAAATTCTTAAACACCTGAAAATTCTTTGATCAAAATTTTGCATCCTGTTTAAAGATTAAAACGGATTAAAATCCAAGGGATCAAATTGCATTATATTCGCTGGGAAAACTCCAGTCCTGCATCACCGAATATCAAAAGATTTTTTGAACGTTCGCGTGATGTAATCTTTTATATGAGGTAAAACTAACAGAACTTAAGATAAAGAAGTGGTATTTTTGCAGACTTACTTGGATTGGCAGAATGTAATGCTGTTTTGACTATAATACATAGGAAAGGGTCCATCGATTCATCATAAAAGCGTTGCAAGATTTTGCCTCAAAAGCCATAAGCCACCTACACCTAACGAATTTAACAACACAAAGCACATGAGCCACTTCCATAGAGGTATACGCCGATGTATTAAGTGTACCTACATAACGAACAGTCATAAATAAATTGTTTATTCATGCGTCAATGTCAATTAATAATGAAAAACACAGAAGTTACATTCCCCAGGTACAGCCTCAAAAAACTCTTTGCAAGAAAATTGATTCCAAATAATTGGAAGGAAAGAAAAACCACTAAAAATTTTCACGCAACACTTTTACGGGTTATTCAATATTTCCACTCTAAAATTGTACGTAATTCTTTGCATAAACTTAAATTAGCAATATCGGCAGAAAAGAGTGACTAATGGATCTAGTAATATTAATTTAAAATATTTATCAAACACAATTATAGCTTCATTCTCATCTGTACTAATGATACGTGATATGAAAGGAGATTTTGTTTAAAAAGCTAAGTGATATTTGTAACATGTAATGAAAGCTCAAACACCAAAAAATCGTATATTATAATTTTGATGGAACGTGAACAGTAAATTGCGGTCGACAATGTATGTTAATAATTAATGATGAGCTATCATACTGAATTTAAAATGTTCTTTGCACTTTGATATTAATATCCACTTTCTAGCTCAATGCTTACGACCACAGCGCATTTATCAACGCGTTTGGGGGCAATGATATTGAAATTTCGTAATCTCTGTTTATTTTATGACTACAAAAAAAGTAGATTTACTAATAACGTTTGTTTTGGGCTGTGACAATATTTACCCTTAACGAGACATTAATTACGATCATAATACTTTAATACAGCTGAAGCAATAATAAAATTAAGAAATAACTAATTAAAAATATATCGACGCATGTTAAGGGAGCTTGCTTGAAATCCAGATAATTTCAGCTACCTATTAGTGATAACTACGGTACATAGAAAAGGTCTAATTAGCGAGCAAACCAAAACGTTCACGTAATAGAAATTATTAGGTCTAACTATTATTAGTTCATAGTTTCATGTTTCAAGGAACGGAAAATAGTGGGGCACATTCCATATAAATATGCATTGGGTCTCTCTCAAAAATAAAGATTAACCGTAAATATCCTGAATATATTTCTGGAACCGTAAAATAGCATTTAAGATTGAATTTTATATGCTAACCGCATTATCAATGTTTTTTTTTTTTGGTACCTCAAGGTGAGAAAAATTGAAAACAAAATTTTCTTAAAGCCCTCATAAAATCGATTTCGTAATTTTTTATTATTGGATGGACTTTTAAAAGCCGGTTTAAAGCTATCACTCTCTTGCTACACCTAATACCAGAGCCAAAGAAAATGTTTTATTCTTAACTTATCGAAATTATGTTTTTGAAGAAAAATTAGAGCTCAACTTGTTATGCAGCCAATAAAAGAATCAGATGTTTAAATAAATCTCTGCCAGCAGCATAGAGAACACGGGTAAATTAAAAATGTATCGGCCGGAGCAGCAAATTTCACAAAAAGGTTGCATTAATTGTTTGAGCATAATATTTGAAAATAGCTCCGCAAAAATCACGAAAAAGTTATGCTATAAATGGTTAATTTTCCGGTTTCCGGCATATTATAAACCCAAAATAATCACATTAAACCGTAGTATAATAACATACTCTGAATGACAGTGGATCTCAGCTAGCCAACGAAACTCTACTTGGAGGTTAAAAAGAAATAAGACGACAGAAAATACCGCGCGAGAGGCGGCAAGGGAGAGAAAAAAAACAATGTCAACACACTTCCGATAGCGCCTGGGAAAGCAATACTTTGGTGGCAAACGGGGAAGGCTCTCGGAAAAATTGGGATCGGTAAAAAGAGGAAAAGGAGGGAGGAGAGGACATGGGCCTCTCGCTGGAGAAACTGCGGGAGAGGGCAGGCGACGTCGGAAGTTAGCGCACAGCGGGGACTCGCAGGAGAGGGAGGAAGAGTTCTTCATATGGGGGACGACAAAAACCGCCAATATTGACTTCCGGGCCACTGAGAGAGTGGCGGGAACACGTCTGCCGCGTGCGATGGGCCACATGGACTCCCAGGCAAACGAGAGAAGGCCGGGAGAGAGAGAGAGAGAAGATATGGGCTCAGACACGCTCTTCCAAATGGGCCTTATGACACTTACGGGCTGGGGCGGGAGAGCAAACCCATCTCCGGAGTGCTTCGGAAGGCGCGGCACCGTAGTCCGGGTGTGTGAGTGAGTTTGCGAGAGCCGCACCACCCCAGAGTCTTGGTGTGTGTACTCTACCGGAGCGGGAAAGAAATATGGCCATCCGACTCATAAAAAAATTCTCCTCGAGAGAGAGTACGCTTGCGGAAGAACAAAAGATGGGAGAAAAAAATTTGGAAAGATTTTCGTCCCTCTTTCTTTCACGGCCTGCACTGGACAACCAAAACAACAAATGTGAGAGGACGATCCGGCAGATAAGGGTTCTTGTATGGCATTTAGGGATAGAAGAGTCGGCGCGTTATAAGAAGAGTATACCGATGAATGGGGTCACGTTTGCCATTAAGTCGGGTTGAGAGGACTAGTCAAAGATGGATTGAATGGGGAAGGCAGAAAAAGTTCGAGTATCGTGAAGTAGTCCCACTTCTTTCTATATCGTGAAAAGAAAAGAAGCCGATACAGCAAAATATAAAGGTAATTCTAGGGCAACCACCCTAATAACTCATGACACACGATTTCAAATACCCTTCAGCTAAAATATTTTCAGTGATCTGACCTTCTGCGCCTAATCATAGGGTCGTGAATCTCGTCCAATTTCGATTTTCCTCTGGGAACTGAGTACAGGTGGCAGAGCTGCCTCACGTGAATTGAGCAGTATGCAAGCCAAAATAAAAATGAAATCGTTAAGTATTTATGTCTCGGAAATAATTAATGAATCATCAACATTCTCTTTTCAAATGATAATGGCTAATGATGAGGATTTCCTTGGGCGAGAATGTATGGACTAATTTTGGAATGATATGAAAGCTATAGGTAACGATGACTCACAATAAACGTTCTTTAAGTACTTAAATTAAGTTTCAAAATTAGTTCAAATGCAGGATGGTAGATCACCACACAAATAAAAAACTATTTTTCTTGGGACCGCAACGGGTTGAGCTAGCTTGCCCCCGTGGGGGCTGGAGTGTTTATCGACTCAATACGCACGGCATAAAGTGACTACAGCGAAGTATCCATTAGTATAGCGAAAATTTACCAGAGGGAACAATTTTCTAATCGAATTTATTTTTAAATTAAAAATATATATGTAAAAATAAGTTCAAAGAATCCGTTACGCTATATTCTAATAAGGTAAATCAAAAGGATTTGCCTACCGTGCCCAGCACTATAGTAAACAATTGAGTAAAGATCGTATATAATCAAGAATATACTCTCTGATAGTGCATATTTTTTAGAATAAAGAGTACTAAAATCCCCAGCAATGCGAAAAACCTTACCGGGCCAACAATGTCACAGGAGAGGGAGCAAGGGAAGTCAGAGCAGGCGTAAAAGAAAAACGGAGCGACGACGTTTGCCATCTGAACGGGGAAACAACTAAATTTCGAACCTCTTGCGAAGGAAACCTTCCGACTTAACTCTCAATCCCGCTCTTTTCAATCTCAACCTCAATTTCACTCTCTTCTATCTCTGCCCTTTTCTCGATTCCGCACCATCTAGACGTCGAGCCCCCTTTCAGCCTCACTTCTTTGAAGGAAACTCGAGAACCCATAATGCTGAGACAAGGGTGTACAACTCTACTTTATATCACATGCAAACACATGCACGCTTCCTGCTACCGTTTTTCCGCTGCTGCTGTGGATGTCGGCAGTGACTCCAAGTGCGATACATTCTTTGCGCTTTCTTTTTGGGATACTTGGATGGAGAAGTAGTGTGTAGATCTGGAATAGGTGAAAATATTGGCGAGCAGCACGGAAGAATGAATAATGTTTAGGAACAAAGGGTACAAAATAGGACCACCACGCCCCCCAATCGCATTTATGGAAATTTATGGCTACAATTTCGACACACAGTGTAAAACAAAATGATACGGAAACGTAAAATTAGAACATTGGATACAAAAAATGAGTTCGACACCTGGGCATACATGAGAAAGGGGAATGTGTGATGAATGGACATGAAAATAAACAAGTGCGTTTACTTACTACATGATTGGCGAGGAAAGTTTTGGATGAGAGATAGAAAACTTTTTGACATACCTAAAGCTGAGGAAATCTTTGACTTTATAATTAGGACAAAAGTGATAGCCAAGCGGGGATTGGGAAGGATTAAAAAAGGAGTTCAAATCGGTTTATAAAAGGTATATATGCCTAGCCGAGAAAAAATATAATTGAACACAGCGGGATACAGCCATAACTAACAACGCTCGAATTTATTTCACTTATACTTTTATTCACTTATTGAAGCTTTACAACGGGTGAAATGCAAAAGCCACCCGAAAAAGGGCAATTTAATCCTTATAGACAGTGAGCCGGACATAGACAAGAGAGCCTGTAGGTTTTTCATTATATAGCATTCATTGCGCCCCAAAAGAAAGGATTTGCTGTTACTCAGATGAAAAAAACCGGCGGAAACCTTGGGAAATCTTATAAGAAAGCGTGCGAGTGCTCAATAATTTGCGGGATGAGACCAAGAATGAGATTGCACTACACCCGAAGCCAATTCAACCCAAAGGGAGTGACCTGGATAAGGGAACGTGACACTCAGATAAATAACCAATTTTCCTCAGAGATGGCAGCCGGTTCACTTTTATTTACCTATCGCATTACGGAAGTTTACTTCTTCGATCGCAATACGTTCTTAAATTACGCAGAAGTAGATAGGAAGGAGATTAAAAAAAGGGAAAAAAATCATTGAAATAAGCCAGTAGTTGAATAGAACAATGCTGCATACATCATAGGTGTGACTGTGCAAGATGACATTGAGGATGACAGGTTACGAAGCTTCTTCAGAAGAATCCTTCAGTTATGCAAACTAATTGATAAAAGATATGCAGTCAAAAGATTTGAAGAAACAAGGGGGAGACATGATTCCCGGCAGGTTATAATTCGGGTGAAAATTTTGGAGACAAGCTAGATATATTTGGTAGAAGACTAGGATTTAGAGAAGGGTTCCGGTTTTTATCCCCCATAGTATATCAAGGTAACAAAGCTCTAAACTAATGAGTGAGCGCGAAAAATGCTGTCAGTTTAACAGTTAATCGACAAGCTAACAGTGATAATGATACCCACGCTTTCTTTTGGTGAGGACTTGGGTAAAAATTCCATTACAGTTGTTTGGTAATGTACCTTACAAGTTGATTTGGAGGTAATAAAAAATAAAACTTCTCTACAGCTAAATAACGAAAATTCGCAGGCACTAGCGATAATAGAAATTAAATTACAATCCTAAAATTTCTAGAAATCAAATAAAAACTAACTACACATATTTCATACCATTTTATGAGCTAAATTCATAAATCTATGCATGTTATTCACTCTCAAAATATGATCTATATAGAAGAAAATTATTCTTGGCCAAACATCAAGATAATTTTCAATTAAATACTGACACAATAACACAAGAATGCATGCCAAACAAAAATAGCCAAATTTATTAAAATCTACTTCCAAACTACTGCATGGACAAGCCAAAAATAAAATAAGCTGCATGATAAGAGGATCAAATGTTTCTAAGCCTTAATGTTATGTACACTGCAATGAAGATGGGAATATTTTTTACAACTGTCACATCATTCTCAGGAAAAGAAGCATACCCCTCAGCAAATTCTTACTTTCCTTATATAAGCACACATACTAGCTTAAAGCTCGCTAAAACACAGTGCTCACGTTATCTCCCTTCTTAATTCTACGAAAAGTCAGTGTTCTTGTTTGACTAACAGGATCTCCGAGAAATTTTTCATAAAATAATGGGATGAAGGTTCCTTAAGGGGTCCTCTATACTTTTTATGTGCACCCTTCAGTCCACTAAAGCCCCTAAGGTGTTTAAATTAATGCCAAATGATATAGTATAACTTTTAAATGGGAGTTTTATAGCGTTTGATTAATGATTTTATGTCATTTTACAAAGCATCGAAAAGAAAAGCGATAAAGTAGGTAAGGTTATGGTCTCACGAATATCGAAGGTAAAAAAAGGAATAAATCAAAGGATACGAAAGAAATGATAAGAAAAATTACAAGGATTCATACTATCTGCAAAAAATATGCTAATGTGAAACCAAGTCTGGACTGAATGATTTTTCCTCAGTGGAATTTTCACACCCTCGAGTGCGGGTACTTGCGTGCCATTCCGAAAAGATTTACATCTTAAATATTTTTATCCTATTATTCCTATCGATTTTATAAAAAAAGCTACTCTATGAATTAAAGGTTTTCACTAGTTCGACCTTTGACAGCTCCTAGCACAACACTAACTAGTCACCTTTCCAAGTTTCCTTCCGTCAACAATGAAAATAGGAAAAACAACACCGGATTCCACACGTTCATTATGGTAAAAAATGAATTTAAAAAACTAAGATAACAGTATAACGACTGAATATCATTTAAATTCCAGGGTATGGATTAGTGGGAAAAATACATTTCACAGCTGTCGTGGGCTTTTCATTACTTTCTGTATCCCTATTTCCTTCAAAATGAAATTGAAGGTTTTTTCCGCACTCAAGTCTGTTGCATTTCTTAGTGAGTAAGACGCAAGCGACCCTCCGTACGTGATATGTGGTAGGATATACGAAGACAGAAAAATAGGAGGGATGCGTGAAAAAGGAATCGTATAAGTCGACTTCCACGAAAATTCCCTCCACTCACAAATGTTTTGTGCGACCCTTGATTAAGTTTGGGAGGGACAATAAAATCGTGGCTAGGGGACACTTTCTTATGCGGAATTAATTCTCATACGAAGGCACCTATGTACCCACAGATAGGCTAAGGGATTGAAGATGAGAAAAATAAGGTAATGGGTCATACAATTGAAACAAAAAGACCACTCCAGCAACTTTTCGTACGATTCAGCGCAATGAAATGACCCCTCAGTATCTTCAAATTTGTTATTATTTAAATTTTATCACCGCTTCCCGACTCTCGGTTATTACTCAACACTCACCCCTGACTTGTTTTCGAATCCCACGAGACTTGTCTCTCCATTTCCAGACTCCACCATTATGGATTATCTTAGGCACAAAATCTATGAAGTCCAATCTGTTCGTCGTGCACGCTCCCAAAGCTAAGGAAATTACCCAACCTAGACGTCCATAGGCTCCGGAACACATTGTACATGGAGCTAAACTAGCTTAGTCAACCCTTCCTCTACTATATCCACTTTCCAATGTTTATTTAACGCCTTAGTATTGAGTATTCCCATTCGGGTAGCATGATAGAGAGTACCATTGGGAGTGCTCTTATTTACTTATGAGAAACAACGTCAAACAAAAGAACTATCAAAAATTGAGGATGAATGAAGATAAACACGTCGTCTGCTTGTATACACCAATGATTAACTTCATTAGGCATCTTAAATGGATGGCAAACAAAATAGAAGCGAATTTTAAAGATCTCGTTTGCAAGGTTCAAGGAATCTCATGATATTAGTCTATAACTAATTATTGGTTTAACATGAATGGTATTCTACACTAACACCTGACAGCTTTTTATGATGGGTTGGATAGAAACTAATATCCAGATTTCAAAAATAGATAACTGAAAAATTAGTCAATTTCACTCTCTACAGAGTTAAAATTAGTCGACCCATGGTAAATGGTACAGCTAAAATTATTTACAAAATATTCATAAGTAAAATGTTGTCTTTTCATGACATAAGATGCATCCCATTATTTTCCTCGACTAAAATGAAGCCCTGAAGAACATTTACAATTCAAGTATTGGTTGAAGTAACCCACTAATTAGCAACATACGCCTATGTGGTTAAAAGAAACTTTTCCTGTCTTTTTAACCTTAACAACGAGTAGGATATGTTATTTAACTTTTTGCACAGCAATGCCCGGTTTCATTCCTAAGCTAAGTAACTAATGAGGCTGATGGGAAGGTTATAGATACTTAAGATCTTGTTTCCTTTCGTATATTCCACATGAAATACAGCCAAAAAACGCTAACAGTTTAATTAGACAGGTGTAGCCTAATCTGAAACGTCTATGTCCATAACTGACTAGTAACAAGACAATAATAACAATGTATCCAATTATCTAGTTAAAGATCTGGAAAATACAGCACAAGGAACACAGGAAAAATTCTATCCGCTTGACAATATCAACTACTTCGGGCTACACACATCAGGAAACTCTTTTTCTCGATTATCAGTTTAATTGAGGAAACTCTTATTCACCTTGAGGAACAATAAATACATTTACTAAGAACTTCTATTATAGTGATTGAAAAATTACCTAAGTAGGTATAAGCTTGATGTAAATAGTCGCTGGAATATTAGGCTTAAACATATGATTCTTTTCCTGATACTGTTTGAACCAAAATGACGAAATCAGCATGAAAATGTGGCTGGCGTATGCGATAGCTCAATGAGACAGTTAATAACATTAGTCACCACCTAAATTGCACTGCATCCATCAATATCTTTACTCGTATCTACTTACGCAGCCGCTGGGAGATTCCAGCTCTTCGAGTTCGTCCTGCAAGCAACATAATTTTCAATTTTTAATAATGTCAATCAATTAATATTGTTGCATATCCCCTTCGCTATTTACTTAATTTTAATGGCAAACATTAGTTCTTACAAGTGAGAAGGCTTAATTTATTCAAATCATTAGCTGAATATCTACTACTTGCTATTTACACAATAACTGACGGTAACAAAGCTATTATTCTTGAAGGCTTCAAATTTATAAAAAAATTCAAAATATGCAACAGTAACAAATTATTTATACTAATTCATTAAAAAATAAGGCAATCGAAGAAATGCAGAGTAGACTGGCATTAAACAAAAACACCTTTCATGACGATCTCTATTAAAAACATCTCCAGCTAGCATAAAAGCGTATGTTAACGTTTTAGTTAATTAAAGGAATACTGAATCTATATGAGTTTTACCTACAAGTGCACATGAAATCAATAAATATTTCATTCATTCATTTTTAAGAGACGCCTTATCTTTCTTGACTGATTAATTTTAAATATTTAGGTAGCGCCAGTAATGCTAAATTTTAGGCAATACCGGGCACTAAGCCCGCAATATTTGTAAAAACACATCGCTCCTTGATTTTCTGGAGTAAGGAAATATTTATCATGACGTATAACTTTTTGTTCGTAAACACCCGTACCTCAACCATATAAGATTACACTGATTCCATGATAGTAGAACGTGTACATTCACGAATAACTAACGAAATCAATGCGTTTGCCACACGATAACAACTTGACCAAATGCAAAGTCTATGAGTCATGTTAGCAATAAAAGACATTGGAATAATTTAAAAAAAATGAAAAGATAAATATTCAAACGTCAGGTAACGACTGATCAAAAATTGATGTACTTGGGGATTTTTGAAAAGTTACAGATATCAGATTGGAACTGAAGAACGGAGTAAATGTGTTAGTTAATTTTGTCCGATAAAATGATGCATCTAACAAACTGATGCCTCTCTTTCAAATAGAGTGGCAAAAACCATTCCAATTCTCTTATATCGGATTATCTCGCAGTAATAACATCGCTTCAAATATTTCTCGGAAAAATCCCAACGACGGATCCAGGAATCAAATGACTTATTCAATAAATGAACTTCCCACATTCTTGAGCCTATTGAGTTAGCTTACTGTCAGTCACGATCCACACCTATCTTCCCCGATCAAAATGAGCTAAATTTTCCGTTGTTCTCCCTACACATGCGTCTATACGGTAGCTCATTCACACAGATATATTTACCATGACTTCATTAATAGGTTACGTACAATGTCCCTGCATGTTTCCACATAAATCGCAGATTCTATTTCCCGCCAATAATTCCAACATAAGGTATTGTATTAAAATAGAACTTAATTATTACTAATCCAGTTAAATAGGTGATCTTCGCTACTAACTAAATAACTCCACAGAGTTTCACGATAGGTGTCGCGGTAAACAGCGCGGCTTCCACAATTCTGACATAAAAATCTTTTCGTGAAATTTTCAAATTACCATTGTGTAGAATACGTATCACTACACCCGGGCAGTACCAAATGTCTAAAATCCGCAGAGCCATTTCCAAATAGGAGAGGAAAAAATACAATGAACAGATTATGAGAATCTACCATGAATTTGGAGGAGCTTTTATTTGCCTATCCAACATTCTGTACTTCCTGATTCCCAAAAGGAGAACAACCCACTTAAACCCAATGAAAACCCAGAGATTTCTTCATCCCTCACCACCCGAGTCTTGACTGCCTTCCGCCAACTCAGCCTCTACGTTCCAACCCAACGGCTTGCGCACGTCCGCCATCTCATTAGTACCAACCTTCATGTCTTCCCGCATAATCTTTTCCCACTCCCCGAACGAATTCCAAAATCACCTTCATCTGGCACCTTCATTCCTATTTAATATACCTCCACGCCCATTTTACACTTAACGTCGCTCAAGGTAGTTGCATTAAGCCCCTTTGCTGTTGCTACCACGACGAGAATTTTTAAAATATAATTAGCACCGGAGTCCTTCGTGAAAATTTAATGAGCATTCTAAAAAGTCTTCATAAATAAGATATCTTTATATGAAAAATAGAATGCCATCATTTCTAGTCCAGTTAAATAAGTGATCCTCGCTACTAACAATATAACTCAACAGAATATCACGATATGTGTCGCAGTAAACAGCACGGCTTCCACAATACGTAAGACGATAACTGTTCGCACAACTAAAAAAACTGATACCGGCATATTTTTCAAATTATCAAAAACATTACTAAATCCAGTGCAACAAATAATACGAGTCAATTAGAATATTTATTCAATCATAGCGAACTTAAAAGTGGTCAATGACTGCGACGGAACCACACACCTGTAACTACGCTACGTAAATAAAAACATAAAAATCCATATTTGGTACAAATATAGGTAAAAACAATGAACCTTTCCAGTCTACACTACGAGTATTCGAAATTGTCAGTATGATAAATCATTTAGCCGCTTTTGCATGAGAAATATGACCAAGGCATAATACCGGAATGGCTTTAGGAATTACAGAAGTTAATAGGTCAGTTCGTACACAATTAACTTCTTCAATTTTTTAAGAGGATGTGGGGACAAATTATACACTCCCCTATCATAAGCGAACAGAGGTTTACTATATTTCACTTTACATAGATAACGAATTCTAATAAAATGCTAGAGAGATAATGGTTACCATAAAATCTACTATTGAGAACAACCGATTTTAGGAAGCTAACTATCGACAGCAATTTCAACAGCGCTGGTGTCAAGTGGAATGCAGTAATTCTGACATAAAAATCTTTTCGTGAAATTATCAAATTACTATTGCGTAGAATACGTATCATTACCCGGGGAGCACCAAAAGTCTAAAACCCACACAGCCATTTCGAAATAGGGCGCAAAAAATATAACGAACTGATGAAAGAATTAGATTTATACACGCGTGAATATCTCAAAAAAATGCCACTGCTCTGCGCTTAATAATATTTCAGCATGTTTCACTCAGACTAACCTTTCTAAAATAATGTCGGGACAAAGACGTTATTAGTCGGGCGGATGTCACTCTAGCTCTCTCCCCGGCAACGCTCATGTCATCGTCTACGCGATACCCATTAAGAACTCATTTGATAATTTTTGATGTTCATATTAAAAGGGTCTCGCGGAGAGGGAAAGAGAGAGAGAGAGAGAGAGGAACAAGCCGGGAGTATCGTGTTAAACAAGCTTTGCCTTTCCTTCAGAACTTTTTGATTCCCCTGCCTCCCCAACCGAAAATCTTAATCTACCTCTGTCACACTGCTCCCGCTGCCACATACGTCTCCGGCCGCCAACGTTACCCAACCCCGACCCTTTGCCCGTAATTCCGCCGTAACTGTCCCCACCTCTTCCCGGGCGAACACCCACCGCCTCTCCCGGCAGGTCAGGGGGGGGGGGAAGGACGGGATGCTCGCCACTCTGCCGGCGCGCGCGCAACGCCCCCTGTCCGGGGAATGGTGCCCGCTATACCCCACTCAGTCCACTTCCCCGTCCCCCGCAACTTTACCCTCCTCTATCCCTCTCTCGCGTTCCTGAATAAAACCGGTAATTGAGAAATTAATATTTGAGGCACGGTGAGCTGGCTGCATGAATATTAACGACGGTGCGGCCGCGAGAGAGAGAGAGGGAGCTTCCCTACTCCCCCTCCCCTCTCCTCTCACTCCAAAATTCCCACCCCACCCCCTCACCTCCCCCCTCCCTCCTCCTCTCCACACGTTACAACGCATGAGCACACACTTCCTTTCCCCACGAATCTATGCATTAGGAGTGCGCCCCTTCTCTTTCGCTTCTTCATATGTTTTTCATTTCGCTCCACCAATGTAGCGTTCTCCTCACCTCGCCAAAAAAAAATAAAAAAAAATAAACCCTCACATACGAGTCTTCCTTCAATCCATGCCATCCTCATTTTCAGTGTCGAAATGATGTTTCGTTGACGTACTTCTAAAACTCATGTTGGTTTGCGTACATGATAATCTCGTCACTGTTGGCGACATCGTTTCGTGGGCCATTTTGTTTAATTATTGAAGTATGTACATTAAAATCTGGTCAACGAAAAATATTCGGATATTTTTGGCCAATCCATGGCCATCCCCTTAACCTCACAAAAGAAAAACAGGCATTAATTCTGAATCTTCTCTCAATCTCCCGAACCGCTAATTATTTTCCCGTTATGTAGTCCTTTAACCATGGTGGTACAGGAGGATAATTGCGACAAAATATAAGTCATATGATATTATAACCCATATGAAAATGCTCCTCATTCTTTTATTTTCCCAATCCATGACAAATTTCATAATCGCAACTTAGACAAAAATAACAATTGGCTCCGAATCATCCTCGTTCTTTCTTACCTGAAAGTGAGTATATGTACGAGTTTATTCCTTTCCATCAATTATGAATACAATAATTTTAATATCTTAAGCATAAATGCGTTGAAATTTTAGTTACGTGATAACTGAAAAATAGGCTTTGTACCTAAACCTTGCAAATCTTAACAGCTTAAAAGTGATGAGCGGTTACTTAACATCCCTCTGTCTGAACGTCTCACAATGAAGAATTTACCGCAATGTAAAAGGTAATTGCATTAATACCATCACTTATAATTTTGTAATTCCAAATATTTCCGATGCCAAATTCATATAAAAATGACAGTACCCAACGTACACCCTTCTGCCAATCATTCGTCTTATGCACAGAGGCAGTCACTAAGTTCTCGAAGTATAGTCGCCTGCGCCGCAATATTAATAGCAACATTTTGAACAAGGAAATTAAATGGGAAAGGAAAAGGATTAGGTAGGAAAAGGCAAAGAAGTGATAAAAAATACGAGGAACAAAAGATAACGAAAAAAGGAAAGAAATAAAATAAAATTAACACAAGAAAACTCCAACACGCACACGCTGGCTCACTCACCTAGCAGATTTGCCTTACAGCACTAAGGAGAACGGGCTTGGGGAATTCATTTATTGTACTGCTACACAGCCGTAGATCGTACATTGAGTGGTATATCATGGATATTAATCAGTCAAAATCCCTAATATATATCTATTTTAGATCAATTAATTTCTCATTACTAAATGCAATATCACCATAAAGACGGCTGACAGTGAAGTATGTAACTACCACTCACTGAAGAGACTTATCGTACTAAGAGACTCGATAGCGTAGGATTCAGGGATTGATAAAATGTATAGTATAGGGTTTTAAACAACCAACATTAGTCACGTTTAAAAACAAGGAATACATTTCGTTAATTGATAACTTATGCCTAAAGAGAGCCATGATCAGTTCAGCGGTGAAATGAAAGTGAATCGTAAAATAGTAAGAATTGGCACACTAATACGTAATCGCTTAGCTAAAATCATTTACCTGTATAAAAGCCGCACATTTTACAACTAAAATGCACGATCCATCAACTTATTCCACAAACCAAACCCTGGTGCAAAAATCAGAAGCTACAATTGATATTTTGTGCACTTTTAAGGTATATTACAAAGCTTTTATCTGATAAAATATTCCATCCATTAAACGGTTTTGAATATTTCAGACGGCTATATTCATGGCTACGGGGACATTTAGGATTATCTCATGTATTATTCGGTGGCTTTTTGTCCTTCGGCGCGCCAAAGGTAAAATTTTCAATTAAACTTGGATGCATAGTGAAAAATAATACACCATGATGTAGAAGCAACCAAAATTAAAAGATTAATCAAAACGGTTGGGATTTAAACTGAGAAAACTCATGGCATATTAATTGATGCGACAATTATATTAAGCATAACATCTGCACTGCCTATTTTATATCCCCAGACAAATTAAGCGCCGACCCACATCAAAGTTTTATCCAATTTATTTGCTAGCAGGATAAAAAACAATTGGAAAGAGGAAAAAATACCAAGAATGGTCGTAAATAAATGACCACAAAGAATTCATTCGTAACCTCCGTATACGCGGAGAATTATCAAATATTTTCATTGTTTGCCGTCAAAATTAATTCTCACCGAGCTACGTTTCCAACAATGGATAAATATTTCATCCCAATCACATCCATTAGAGCTTGAAAGGTACACTTTTGAGGCTTTAACAGTTGGAAATCATTAGTAATTACATGCCATTCATAGGTGCTGTACGCGGCTCAAGAATCCCACAGATTCTATGCGTTATAATTCTATGAGTTACGGTCAATTTTACGATGATGTCCCAGCGTATCAATACCGTCGATACAAGGAACCACATTGAAACAGATAGAGCTACTGTATACCTTATTGCTGGCACCGAAGAGAACGTTTGCGTTTCAAATGTTCTGGGCAGGCAGGTACCGCGAAACTACCTCAGAGCATGAATATTTCTTCTCGATAACTCAGCCCTCTATTTTTGCCTATTTTCAAATCCAAGATCATCCGTTACGAGGTTTATCTTCCACTCTAAATGGCCTCTTTGGGGCACGCAAACCAATAGTGGTCGGAATGGTGTCAATATTTCTGAAAAAGTTTTTTCCCCCGAGGGCTCGAGCAATACTGATAAAGACAAATCGATTAACCTTCCGACTTCATTTAAAATCTAAAATGCAACGAATTAGAAAATAAGGTCCCTATCTAACCAGAAAGTATAAGTAAACCAACAATTTAATCTGGAAAAATAATTGAATATAGTAGGATATAGTAAACTTAAAAAACATTAAAATTCAGCTGAATATATTCGACGAGGTTTTCGATAGGGAAGGCATAATCTGCAACTGGGCAAATTGCAATAAGGGCATTAGAAACCCTTTTTGTGATTGTAAAATTCTCTCAAAAATAAAAACACTGATGGAATTTGACTCTAAGTTCAAAAGGAAAAAAATTACATCAATTAAAACAAATTCTGAAGCTAATAATTCCAACGATAACCTGTAACAAGTATGAAGAGGTCCAAATTTCTAGATCTAGAGTTCTTACGGCTATATAGCTAATTGAAAACCTTTCTAAACTGAAATACTACCCTAATACGACTAGCCCCATCTCATTTATCTTACTTCGTCTTACACGTTCAATCTTCACACTTTGCCACAAGCATCGACGTGCACAAATTTTTCGCGAATATCTTTGATAATAAATACGTACAAAAAGTTGTGCTCACGATTCCCTGCCAGTTAACCTACACATAATTAACGTATGACATTAAGGAACACCTACAGAGTTAAAGCGATAAAAATAGGAGCAGGAGGTGATCCTCGTTCAACATTGCAATCAATATAAATGGGCGATTCTCCGATTGAGTTTAATTTCTTGACTTCAATAATAAATCTTATTCAAACGAATAGGAATGTTCACGAGCAGTAAAATTTAAAAAAATCAGGGCATGGTTCAGAGGGAGAAAAAACAAAGAAGCTATGAAATTAACAGGAGAGTAGGGTGGAAAACAAAACATGCGCAAGTAAATATAGATTTCGAGTGATGACGATAGTAAAATGTTGGCGGTGGCAAGGAAAGCATTAGAATGACGTACTTAATGCGGAGACTTCCGACCAATATTACAAGTCTAATTACCACAATCGGTTTCAATTGATTACTTGAAAACTTACAGTGAAATAAATTATAATAATCTCGAAATTTTTCTCCAGAATGAAATTTGACGTAAAAAAACTGCCGCTATTTCTACAGAGAAATCATTGCTACTTTCTCGGTTTATTTTTAAGAAAAGGTAAAACTTCAACCGAGGCTAACAACTGCATCGATTGAAATGTTTCACAATTGTTTTCCTTTGACTCCAGCAGCATCAACGATTATAATTACTTCTCCAGCACGGTTTAACCTGCAGCGTGCAATAATAGACCCGAGTAACAGAAAAAGAGAAGCGGGCACAACGAAAAGAAAAGTAGAAGAGAGACAAAGAAAAAAATACCGAGAGGCGTGGGTGCGCAGCAAGGGAAACAGGAAGTACTATTCCGAGGGAGTTGAAAACAATGCAAAAAGTGACATGGAGAAAGGTGCATAAAATACAGGCGATGACGAAGACTGCATTGCTACAAGGAGCTCTCGAACAAACGACCCACTCCTCTCCTCCATCATTTCCTCCTCACCCACCCACCCCTCTTCGATTCCCGGGCACACTCAACAAGGCACGGCCTTTTCCAGGGGCGTGCTCGACTATGCCCTTAGTGCCCAGGGGGGTACAGACCTACCACCTTGCATCCAACCGTAGAGCAGACAAGATTTCGCACAGCCACCACAGTGCACCCTCCAAACCGAATCAATTTTTCCCGATGCTCATTTTCTTGCCCTGACAATCCTGCCTCCGGCACGACCTCGAATATGGCCCTGGCCTTTAAAAAGAAGCTCAAATCTACGTACCTCCACTGCGACCCAAAATCCAGATAGAGTTCTTAAGCCTCGCTCGTGAACACTTAAATTGGCTATTTTTGAGCACGCAAATGCATGTAATTTATTAAACATACCATGTAATCCCGACGCTCCTTCCGATTGAAAGAAGAGTGAGACTCACAGGACATAGCCCATCGCGGCAAAAGTGAAGTGAGGCTCCTCAATTATGAGGACCGATAGTGCGATAGTTTTCGAGGTTGACGATTCTTACGAAGAAATTTCACAGAAAATGGTGGGCATCGCCCACGAAATTAAATGTCAAGTAGTCGATCATTCCTAATGGAAGCACTAATAAGCTCTCCAGTAAACTAGAGAAAATTCTCAATTGTTTTATCCGAGACCCTTAATCAATCAAAAGGTTATATGACTATCTAAAATTTCTGATACCTACTAGTATTGAAAGTTTAGTTTTGATCAACAAAAGTCGAATCCTGATACCCTAGGTCTTAGTAAACTATCTGATCACTGCATGGACATAAGTCCACAGTTCAGCATGGTAAATCCAAGTTAATTTGTTTCAAACTAGGCTATGACTAACACGACCGAGCTTGGAGTAAAATACCTCCTCAATTTACTGACATTCAGTTTCCTCTAACGGCTCGTATCCTCAAATTACTCAACCGTTTGAGTGAAAAACAAAGGCATGCTCTAAATAAGAATGCTAAGACGAGTACCACAAGGTAAGTATAATTAATTCAAAAACCAAATCTATGTTTAAAACGCTCACTTCAACTCGATCGATATCTAAATGACAAACAGCGGAGGAATTTATTTCGACTAGTTGGAGGGGACCTTCCATAAAACCTATTACTACAAGTGTGCATCGTGCTAGCCGTAGTCTACTTTCACCATGCGTGCAATCAGTGTAGCTCTCTAACATCATGGCATGTCTAGAAACCAGGTGAATTTGGTTATTTTCAGTATCTACCTTACCTTCGAGTCCCTACCATCACACGTACCATCCTTTAATATAGGCACGACCATAATATTGCCAACAACCCCAACTTATAAATCTATATCAGCCGTAATTTTATTTTTAAATGAAAGATTATTATAATTTGATAAAAAAATAAGAAGTCACATCATATTGAGTATCATCTCAGGCCTCGAATCCTGTTTTTATGCCACTAAGCTTGATTTCCTATTTATTGGTGCACCAAAAACCCGTCAGTCTGAAACATGTCACTGCATAGCATCACCACCATCGAGGAATAAACAGGCCCAAATCCCTTACTACCTCAAAATTACTATCAATCACGCCTACTTCTACCCTCACAAAACCTTGCTAGGAGGTAGCCTAAACCTTAAGTAAGGACAGGGGGGTGGCACGAAAAAAATAACTATGTCAACAATCGACTCCCCTAGTACCTCCACCAACTTCAACCCAGCTCAGGCGTCGCAGAAGTGCTATGCCAAGGGGTTGGTGCGAGGAGAGAGATAACGACAGAGAGGACAACGCACATTTGGGGAGAGCGTAAAGAGGAAGAAAATGTGGGAGGAGACAGAGAGGGGGGAGAGAGAGAGAGAGAGAGAGAGAAAAGACAACGGAAAATGTGGACATTTTTTTGGAAAAAAAATTAAGGCAGGTTAAGTAGTGGAGGGCTAATGCACGCACGAAAATTGTAATGGAGAGAGGTAGGTAGGAGAGTGGGGGAGAGGAAAGGAATAAAAATAAGAGGGGAAGAAAGTTGAAAAGGATGAAATGTGCAGCAAGGAAGCGAGAGAGAGAGAGATGACAAGAGCGTTTGCTTCGGCTTATTGCATGGGGGTCGGGGGGCACGGGCACCAAGCCATAAGAGCAACACCACGGACTAAGAAGGCACGGACGGTCTGCGTGAGAGGCGGAGGAGGGAATGGATGGTTGATTTTTTTGGAAGGAGGGGACAGCGTTTAACTCTGGGCTGGGGAGAGGGGTTTAGCAGTGGAAAACCTGAGACTTAAGCAGATCTCACTACACGTGGAACTACTGGTGCTTACCGCTTCGGTGCACGGAAGTAGTGGGGGTAGGTAGAAGTAGATTTCAGGTGGCCGCGTGTGGACTCTTTGAGTGTATCAGTCAGGGAACAGTGGAGCGGGGTGGGGGAGAAGTAAGAAAGAGGTGGGCAGCACCTCTAAGGATTAAGTTTCATGGTTAAAAGGAAGTGGGAGGACTGGGTTCACGGCTTGGGGGGGGGGGGTGGCACGAGGTAGCCAAGCAGCTAGCCTTTTGGAGGCAAGTGAACGGGAGAAAAAGGAAGAGGGAGGGAGGAGGACAATGCATTCGCAAAAAATGAAAATAATGGACAGGGAAAAAAAACAAACGTCATGCTCGAGCAATGACGGCTTAAAGGGATTGTAAGGTTTGTATGAAAAGAGGGAATGAAAGAAAGGCCAAGGGAAAACAAGGAAAAATGGGTATGAAAAGAAGAAAGAACACATCTTGAATCTTATCCCGTTGACGTCAACCCTATTCTGATCTCATTCTCCTGCGAAAGGATGGCAAAAATACTCTAACCTCATCAATATGCCTCTAAACTCGATGGCGACCATGACCATCCATTTTCGTTGAGTAAGAATCATCATTCGTTAGTGATGACCAGTATGGTTGTAATAGGAGAGCCAAAAGTGGTAACCGATAGTCGATGTATTTTTGATTGATCGAATCACGAATCAAATCACGGTAACCAGAACAGTAGCCAAATCAATACCAATCAACAAACGTTTAACCATATATGTGAAGTTTCTGTTAATTGACGTAATCGCTCTATGACACATTCGCTATCAAACTTTATTGGACTCTAGGTGTCCACATGGTCACTATTCACTGTTGGACGAATAGGTAAAAACCCTAGATTCTCAAAGACATAATTTCTCCTAAAATACAAACAACTTTACTCGTGGCAAGACTTTACAAGTAAGCATGGTCTTCCTTCTCTGATTTTATAAAGGAACTGACGTCACAACTCTTAGAAGAACCCTAATTGCCATTATTAAGACTCATTATACGCCGTGCGATATATGTCCGCACTAAGACGGACTAGTGAGAGAAACGGAGTGAGCGTGAAAGAATGGAGATTGTACATGCTAAAAAGGAGCTGGGGTACACTGAAGATGAGGACCCTTGAATACTCGAAATGTTCCGCTCCGAATGTCAATGGAAGAGGGGCGGAAAAAATTACTTCTTGAGGAGAATGCTTTAAAAGGAACGAAGAGGTGGGAGAAGATGGAGAGAGATAGAGAAAAGTAAAATAAAAACTTCGACGGGAAAAATTTCAAATCGCATTTACAGCACGAATCCATCCAAACAACCTAAATCCCTTCCCTTCAATGTGTGTCCCTCCTCCCTGACGAGTGCTACTAAGAAAATTCCAAGGAAAGCGCTGCTGATACGCACGAAGCCATTTATTTTTATGCAAAAAAAACTGTGAAATATTCTCAAGCACCGTTGGAAGGGCAAGCACGAAATGTTTTCATTCGACGAAGCGAGTGGCGAGGCTCGAGATTTTGCTTGTTTCGAAAAAGAGGAAAATTTTCCAGTTTTCCACGCAGGCAGATATCATGGTGTGTCTTTTTTCACTTCAGGCTTGGGCGTGATTTACAAAGAATCACTTCGCGAAAGGGAAAAACTTACTATCAGAAAAATATTTTGTCGCAAAAATGTAATTCTAAAGTCATGCTATGCACGTGTAATGCGTCTTCAATGATATTTTCAAAGCTGCTAATCTCACAATCGCTATTAGTCTATCCCCGTTTACCGATTATTTTAAATGTAAAATTGATTAAATTGGATCCTAAGCAAGTTACTGAATTTATTCTATAATCACAGTTTTTAGAGATGCTATATTCTGTCAGAAAGTTACGAACCATAAGATACTGGTACACTTGATACGTGTTAGTAGAATGCTTGCTTCCGAATTAACCTTTGTATACAACGACCTACTTCATAGTTTGCCGATTATCTCCAATATTTAATAGGTTCCAGTAAGCATTACCCAGAAACTTCATTCTAAACACATCTTTCGACATTTCACGGAGAGATGCTGTATGGTGCTCCATAACTTCTACATCATGAGATAATGGCACCCTGGATTGAAAAATGCTTTCTAAAAGCTCATCGAAAAAATGAGAGAGCAAAAAAGTAACTGGAGATAAAAATATGTAAGAGTCACCAATAATACGGCAATGTAAGGAAGATAGGAGGCAACTGCGTCATTTATATGGGTATCGAGAATAAAATGGAGCGTGCCCACTTCATTGGGAGCTTTTCAATAGGTCGCCCTGCAAGTCGTAATGACTGAGATAGTGGCGAGTGGAAAAGTAACATGTCTCAAGTGGGGCATACTTTTATTCCCAAGGGAACTTCAGGTATTCAAGTGAGCGTGTCGCGTCTGCACCGCTAAATAAGACGATAAAAAAATTCCATGCTTTTTCCCTACCAAAATATTTCTCCTACATTCAAGAATTAAACTTCTAAAAATGATTAGAAGGTGAAAAGTAATGAAAATAAATAATAAGATGCGAGGGAAACTAACTAACATAAATTAGAATGCTTTTAGCAATAAAAAGCTTTCATATTGAAAAACGATACGGATTTTTTGGGGTTGACATTCATTAGGTTATACAAAAATTTCGAAAATGTATGACCACATACACTATACCTAACTCTTAGTGAGAGGTATGAAAATCAAATACCTCGCTTCATACACTATTCACATTCCCTGAACCACTAGTAGGTATATTTAATGGTTTCGCATTTTTCATAGTACTTATATAAGCAGAAATATATCTCCTACGGTTGTTTTCATTAATTAGTTAGTCCAAAGAGCATTAATAAATAAAGTAATATTAATAAATAAATGCTACACGAGGCTATCATTTTAAGCAATTGAATTTGAATTATGGAATTTTCTTAGTTCAAAATCTTATTTCATCATAGCCCACGCTTATGAAAATTCAGTTCATTACTAATACAAGAATTTTGGTTACCTACATGATGGGTTGTCAAATTGATTCCCATAATTTTGTATTTGAGGTATTTATATCTACTTAACCATGCAGTCATTGTTACCTAGCTAGGCCAAAATACCGTCCGGAAAAAAAGAATAGCCATTAATAACATTTTATTAATTCTTCACGAGTTTAGAATGTTTCTTTCTGGGACCATTCGGCATAAATCACCTGCTTACTCAATCGACAATAGCAGAGGCAAGGAAATATGGAAACAAAGAAGCAACTCAATTCCATTATGAAACGACTTTCATGAAAATTGTCTCTTCGTTCACTCGTGGACACTAAAAAGTATTAAAATACTAATCAGATGCGTATGGATAACTAAAAGGCATGTTTAAAAAAACTAAGGCGATAATATACGATCTAACGAAATAAAATTCGCACTTTCGGTGTTCAATTTATATTCTTCGTAAAATTTCCATTTACTACTGAACTAAATTCCCCTAAGTCCACAAGAAATCAACACTGGGTGATAATGTTAAACTTTTTAATCATGCTATTTATCTCTAAAAATTAGTATTGCTACATTTATTAATGCAAGGGGAAATTTGAACACTAATTTTTAATGTTAAAAAATTGTTAACTGATTTTGTAGGCTAACCAGCTTACCTTTGGATGAGCTCTCCTGGGGAAGGCTACCTTGGGGTCAATCTGCAAAACAGAAAAGAAAAATTCGGAATTATATTTTACTCTATTAGTTATTGCATAATGATTAACATAATTTTCATGAAAAATTGTAATGCCAATTAACATTAAAGCAATAACACACTAAATATACAGTTTAGAAATTAATATTACATCACAAAGATAACGATAATAAAAATTATTCCAAAATTCTTAATACTAGAGCTTAATTAATATGAACAGTATTAATTAAACTAATTGTAAAGCATTAAAATTAATTACCGTCCTCAATAAATTCTTTACCAACTAATGTAACCCCCATTTACTATTTGAATACATCGCCAATACACAGAGCCGACAAGAAAATTAAAGGCGAGCGTATTACCAACATCCAGAGAGGAAGTCCTATTTTAAGAATTGAAAATTTTCCCTGAATAGTGCATAAAGTTTTTTATAACTTATTAAGACCACCAACACTCTAAACGAGGTATATAAACCTGAAAGTATCATCATAACAAGGTCAAAGACTATTAAGGCAGGCTAAATAATGCCTTACCGGATTACAGGAGAGCTTTTGTTTTTTTTCTAAAAACATTTACTACCTATTGGTTATTTTCCTACGTCAAGTATTTTTTTACAAAAAGAGGAAACATTGGCCACAGAGATTTGAAATAGATCTCTCTGCTCAAAATCCAATTGCCTATTCACACAGAGTTTAGGAAAAGGAGTGTATCAGAATAACGCCACCGCTAACCTCAATCAGCGATGCATCAGACGCCGCCTTAAGATCACGTGCCCGGCGTAATAGCTTTACAAGTATAATAGCATTATGCAGAGCATGGTCTTACGAACGGTCCGATGCAGAGCGAATGCACTGCCCACACTCCGACGTGCGTGGCTCCCATGGCCAGCGGCAGTCCAAGTGCTTAGGGAGGCGGCTCACACGCCAACCGGCATATGGAATAATAGGGAGGGGATTGGGCGGTGACGCTGCCCGGGTACATTAATGCCTCGCCGTCCGCCCAATCATCGGTCAGGTTAATATTAGAGGTCGTGGAATTGTGCGGAATGGAGCGCTGAATATTTGATGCGGGGGAACGGATGTTTAAGCGTAAGATTAGCCGGGATGGACGTCGAGTAGAAAAAGGAGGACAAACGTGGCGATTAGTACATCGAAAAGGCTATATATTATGCATATCCATATACAACGAACAATAACGGCCGAAAGAAAAGTAACCTATCACGCACTAAAACCGTAGAATCAATAATGCGTCGAGAAAGTCGTCACGGAAACTTTGTTGCAATATCTCCGTGCATAAGTTTTACAATGATAATGCCATAATAATCGGCGCAAAATATTCAACAGCCATTGAATGAGAATGTAGAGGACGGATCAATGGAAGAACGGTTAGAGTTCCCATCAGTAAAACCGTACCCATGAACGAAGATTCATTTATCAAAAAACCAATATCCTAAATTTCTTTCTACTCAAAATTAGATGAAATTACCACATAGGTCAAAATAATGCGTGTAACGATACCAAATACTTAAATATATTTACAATTATATTTTAATTAGCACCGTGAGATGTTGAACATGAAATATGACCATGAAATCTGGCGCTTTCTTTCTAACTCGCTCTTCAACACAAGTATCGATTCCTCACACGTGAAAATTCCGTAAATAAATATAAATCATGCGCGAATTCATCCTAACAATGAACATGACTGTGAATTTTAGTTAATTTAACGAAAAGATTCAAAAATGTGTAACGATCATGGCCACCCCAAAGACTTCAAAGTCACATTCCTCCGTTCTCGAGCTCAATGAAAGCGAGAATTCGACTTAGTAAATTCTAAAGCAGTCTGGAAAAGAGAAGAAGATGAAAAAAGAATGGGTGCGAGTGATGGCTCTGAAAGAGGAATTACGGTTCGAATTCTTAAGTCAGCTAAAATGGAACACAGTATGTGTCCACTGACTCCATCTTGAAATTTCACTATTTTCATCTATTATCTTCCTCGCTCTCAATGTTTAATCCTTCTAAATAATCTAGATTTTATCTTTTTGTTTAAAATCAAGAAAGGTAAACCCTATTTTCTGGATTGAAAATTTCCTCTGTCTGAGTAGTATTAAAATATTTTTTTTAGAATGCCCGAAGGCTTCACCCTAGGTTTAATCCCAGGACCCTTACATCAGCACCCAAGGGCTACCGCGCTCCCTTCATAAATTGCTTGAGTGTACCAAATTCCACAAAATAACATTATGTGCGGAATTACGCGCATAAAGCATGGTCGATACGAATATTACGTGCCAATTTATAACTTACGGACGAACGTATGAGTGAAGAAAATTACATTTTCAAGTAGTAGCAGTAGAAATAAGTTCTTAAGGATGTCTCGTCTACAGGGTCATTTGCACCGCTAATTGTTCATAACGTAAAAGGAAGCTTATTTCTATCTGCTATGAGTATCCATTTAGAAGGACCAATGCCATGTGTTCTGGGATGAGTCCATACGGATCTATCGCTCCCTGGTCCGCGGTCGCTCCTAAAATCGAGGTTGGCATCATTTCACCGCGAAAAATCACGTCTCTTCGGAGTCTGTATACCCTCCCGAGGCGGAGGGATGGGGTAGCGAGGAACGTGGAGTGCGTCCGTGTTGAGATGGTTGCAGAAATCAAGGCGAGAACGGCGGGGCGATCTTGATCGCCGGCCATTCACTCCGAGAAGCGACTCTCTCCATCATCAGCGCTGTTTGTTCCCTCCCCATGTGAAACCCTCGCCTTGAGCGCCATGCCTGCACCCCCTCCGACCATCCCTTCCTCCCATTTAATACATATATCCTTCCTTCCGCACAAAGACCAAATACAACCTTTTCCAGGAAAAAAAACGAGTAACTTCCACGGTGCTTTTTTATCCACCCACCCTAGTCCCCACCTCTCTCTCTCTCTCTCATACGTTGCCAACATCCAACCACACCCCATCCCGCTCCTTTATACCCCAAAAATGGGATGCCGTCCCTGCACCACAACCTCATCCAGCACACATGAATGAAGCAAAGGAAGCAAACACGCCGAGCGAAAAAATAAATTAGGGGAAACGGAGAAGAAGACGGAGGAAAAACAGCACGAGATAACTCCTGGGCAAGGGGGGCAGGGAGTAGGTGTACGTTCTCCATCCAGAAGACGAATTATAACACTTTTCACTCTTACAAGGAGACATCGCCAAAGTGATGTTCGAGATCTACATGCGGATGTTATTTTCTGAAACTCTATAGGTAAGGTAGAAAAAGTGTCACGGCTTTCTTCCACATAGACCCGGGTTCGAGAGATATTCACCCTCTAATTCGCCTGGTAAGGCACAATGCGGAGTTTTGTTTAAAATCCAAAAATTGATATTAAATTTAAAAAATCGTGAAGTAAGTAAATAAAACGAATGGGGATAAAATGCAACAGTGATTGCAAAAACTAGAAGAGATAAAACTTATTTCCGACACTGGGACTCGATCCCTAGATACTTTCTATAGGTATAAGGACTAGCGCCCTAGACCACACCACCATGGCCATATTTGACAGATGGAGATTACTCAATGGATGTGATGCTGCGCGAAATTTTTACAAGCGAGTATCTCTCGAACCCGGGCCTATGTGGAAGAAAGCCGTGACACTTTTTCTACCTTACCTATATAGTTTCAGTAAATAACATCCATATCCAGATCCCAAACATCACTCTGGCGATGTCTCCTTGTTAGAGAAAGGAAAGTTATTCGGCGTACATGCATGACTGGGAATATTTTTCGGTTTTTCTAACGATAATACGTAGAGAAGGAAAATAAGATTACAGCTTGGTATTATTTTTTCTTTCCTACCAACAAGTCGAGCGTGTTGCGCAGCACGTGTAGGTACGAATGCATGAAGCGGAGAGATGTTCGCTCAATAATTAAAGCTCTCCCGAGTTCACCTCTAAGAGCGGTAAAAATTGTTTGTTTCGTTTCTATCACCGTTTCCTTGATCGGGCATGTAAAATGAAAACCAATCAAAATAGGATGGAAAGATAGCTATGCAAAACGCACCGTGATATTTATGAAGCACAATGCCTCGGAGATAACTCATTCAGAACATCTGTTCCCTCTCTAAGCACCATGAAACACATGGGGATCGAAATGGTACAAGTATCAGTCACATTTCTGATCCAATAAAAGTTTGCCATAAAATGTTTACCAAATTCCATGTATTTTAAAAATATATTTCATATTATAAAATTTCACTTATATTTATAAATGTTGCAGTACAAATTTAATAGTTTTCTGATAAATGGTTAGATTTGAAATTATTTTGCAACAGTGCAGATGGCGCCACAATAACATCGGCAGCGATTATCACTATGCGGACATGAGGCTTACCACAAGAGTGGCTACGGAAAAAAGGCATGCGTCTAAAAGAAAATGTTAATTGACTCTCGCATGGAAGACGCATGCACATGTATTTGCAGCAATATGCTCTCAAGAATAAGACAAAAATAGCAAGGATAAATTAATTTTATCCCCTCTATATTATTACCCATTGCGATGAGAATTATCAAATATTTCTTTAGTGCACCGCACTATCAGTTCATAAGAAAGATTATGTCGTAGACATATAGAATCCCTGTATACCTATGGCTGTACCTTAGGCGGTCTTATCATCGATAACCTAAATGTGATTACTTTGAAAGCTTTAGCTTGTAAGGCCATCCATGAATCACAATTGCAATTGAGTACATAAAATGCATTATTTATATGTAAAGTAAAGACGCATCTTCAATGAGACTATGTACTTGGTGAATAGTGTGGTAAGGCATTATCACTGATTAAAATATTGCTCTCAGAAATAGGCCATCCAGCACGTATAGCATCACTTTTCCTTACAAAAATAATAATTTTGAGCTCAAACTGTAAACGTGAAGCAGACTGAAAAACTAATATGCTTCCAATGTGACGGAAAACAATCATTCGTAGCTATGGCCAAAAACATGATTGCCTGAACGACCCAGCCCCGATATCACGGAAAGGGAAAGAATAGTGGCCATGGAAAGAAAAAAAAAGGAATCACGTCAGTCTTTCGATGAGAACGGAAACATTCTCTCGAAGGGATTTGAAAACGCAATTGATCGATGGGAAATGGGTGGTGAGGAATTTGGACAAAGGGACAAAAAACGTATATATTTGAAGACCGGTGGAAGGACAATTCTCAATTAAGGTTGGCATTCAGAAGATGATACTTTACTGCGTCGGAGGGAGAATAAAATGGCAGAAAAGGGTGGAATAAAACCCTGATATGTTAAGAGGGGATCAAAAGAGGCATGAGAATGACAAACGAATAAAATGGGAAATAAAGGAAACGGTGGGTTATTGCGTACTAGGAGAGCGGATTTGAAGGCCATCGGAGGAAGGCGGTGCCAGGGATATTTGAATGCCGAGGTACGCGGACACGAACGGAGGAAAACGATGAAAAATGATGGTTATCGAAAGTATCTGGATGAAACGAGTCGAGCATGAGGCAATTTAAACGATTCCCGAAGCAATACTGCGATTCTCAATCAAATATATGTCATGAAAAACAAGTGGTCCGTCTTGGAACCGTTAACTGCTTTCTCCTAGCAAAAATAGGCACGAAAAATATGGATCAAATTCTGAGGAAATGAATGTATTTGAATTTTAATACGTTACTTTTATTCTTAGGTCTATTTAATTCTCTGTCAAAATTTTCCGACTAATAAAACATGTTTTTATAGTTTTTCTTGAGATCTACTAAAGCCAAGCCATTAGAGCCACCAAATAACTATTCCCGTAAAGATAAAAAAATAGGTCACACGCACATGATTCATAGCGTATGCGTCATACAACAAGCAAAAATGCTACGTGAAGCAAAAACGATTAATCAATGAATTCCATCATAAAATAACTCATAACGATCCTCATCAATTTTCATTTTTAAGTGAAATTGATACATAAAATTTTAAAACATGAACCAAGTACGTATGGCTGTTCATGGCGCATTGAAAATGCAGCCTTGAGATATATTTTGCGAGGGATTTTCGGTGCGAAGTAATATCTCAAGGCCCGCTCTTTTTTCCCCAAATATTCCAATACATGCCTTCGCAAAAATATAAATGCATGAGCCATCAGTCCGATGTGAATCCTGCCATCTCCACTCCGAGAAAAGGATACAACAGAGGGATATTCGACAAGATGAAAGCCTTACAACCAAACACCTTCCAAACGCCGATATCGCACCGCCTTCCTGAGCCTCGAAAACACCTACATTCACTCGACGGATGAGCCAAGGAGATAGCAAAAGCGACGGAACGTCTCCGGCAGATGTCCACTTGGTTTGGGCATTGCCGTTTTCACGGGAAGGCCTTCGACGTACACGCTCGTCCGACAGTCAAATTCAGCTCATATCCTCACCCCACAACCATGCGGTCAGTTTCGGGAGAAACATGAGTCGGAAGTGCGTTGAAAGAGGATGGATAACCCGGGGGTGGGGATGGAGCAGAAAAGACATTTCTCGGAGGGTTTGCGGATTTCTTCCGACGAATCAGATGACGGACTCCGCAGTGCTCGCGAAGTTTTTTTCTCTCACCAGTTTGTCAACTACGTTTCAACGCTAAGCGTGCGATTGAGGAGTCAGGGTTCTTTTGACGCAGTACGAATCATGAAATATTATATTGACACGCATGAATTAATCCTTAAAAGAATTTTTTTACGATTTTATTTTATTTATTCTTACGCTCTACTTAATTCTGTCGCATTTGTTTTAAACCTTTTTAAATACAAAAATAATATCATTATTACACACATCGTAGAGATATCTAAGTCTGTCCTCACGCTTTCGTTCTTCATTAGGTCGTTAATAATATTTTCCAAAAGTTTACCAATTAATACCGAATACACAATAAATAGAACGTTTTATAAACTCATTCGGCTTTGACAGTACCTCCAATGCAATGACTATCTCTAACATTTTAGGCTACCTCATGATTTCATACACTATTATGATTCAGTATGTATTTATATAACAACGCGCTTCCTATTTTAGTAAGTACTGCAGATGGATCTTGGGAAAGCTATCGTCATGAAACAGCATCAGACCATAAATAAATCACCTAGAATGGGGACATATGATATATATCAAAATGCAGAAGATTATGTTTCGAAGTCCAGGAGAAATAGAGTGAAAGTATTAACAGGAAACTTATAGAAATAAAATAAAAGCCATCAATGGCGAATACAGCAATACATTTCCCGGCTCTTATATCGACAGATCCGACCAGGCACATAATACACTGCCTGGTAATTCATAAAGTTTACCAATAAAAGAAAGAGGCGTCTGAAGGATCCTGTTCGGATAAAAACACGAGGAAACTAGCATCTGTAGGGACGGTAAAGGAAGCAATAAAATCAACGTACAGTCAGAGGAAGAGGATAAATAGCCGAAGTTTCTGAGACCCTTTAGAAATGGTGTGGATATCGAAACGATAAGTGAAAAGAGAAGGCAAGAGATGATGAAGGAGGTTCGGTTCGGGCGATGGAACGGCGAAGACGGGGAGAAAATATGAGAATGGCCGAGGAAGAGGGTCTACGGTGGACTTTGAGACTGAGAAGGATAAAACATCACGCAGTCCAAGGGATGCTGCCAAAAAGAATTTCTAAAAGAAGTATAATAAAATGGAAGGAAGCTTAGTGGAAAAAATTGGTGGAAATTCCAGTTTTGGAATTAAAATGCAGAGTTACTTTAGCTCAAAATATGTTTTAACTTAAAAAATGGGATTGAAACTTTCAAAACGCGGACCGTATCCCCCAGTGACCCATGAAAAAATCCTATATGCAAACAGTCGAAAGTGTTATCGATAGCTATCCGAGTTTACATTTAACCTGAGCATGGTGAAAATTTTCACCAACTCGAATCGTTCCACAGTGATCCATCAATTCTATTTCGTCACAATAAATCAATTGTTCACCGCAAGTACCTCATTAGGGTATACGTATTATCATTGAAGTTTAAGGTAAGATCAAAGTAGATAACAGTGAAATTATGGTGGCTAAATTACCTAATCGATTTTTCTCTTCTGAATTCTTTCGATTCGGTTTATATCAGTACTCAATTGTTCAAGGCACAGCATAACTTGGACGTACAAGTTCCAAATTATGGACAAGTGGAACAATTTAAAATGTAAATACCTATTGCAAATTTCATGACTCAAGTTCCATACATATCATAAATAGGCGATTTATGAAAGCAGTAATTTTATTTCAATCCGACCATGAACGGTAAAAAAGATTTGATATCATCCGCAGCAAAAACCAATTGGTAGTGCCATACACATTAGATTCGATATTCAATGCAAACAAATAACTCAGTACAGGGTACATAACATTTACCGACTTTTCCAAGATGTAGTGCAACATTCAGCGATAATTTCAATGAATTGTAAAATACCCTACCATTAAAGCCTATTACTCCCTTACATTTAAATTAAAGTTACTTGATTTTTGCCTTTAATAATGAAGATAAATGTAAATTTCAAGGCAGATTTATTGGAGTGTCGTTTAAGCATTGTCCATCGGAAGTTTAATTTTAAAGAAGAAGCATGAAGCTGAGAAGACAAAAGGGTAAAAGCGTTTATTTTCGCATTTTTATTTGTTCCGAAAACCCCGTGAAAATGAAAGCGTCATTATTTCAAATGAGAAATTTGTTGTTCTCGAAACAATAGCCTTTTGCGTGCGCATAATACGAGGGCGTAAATTTCCAGAGTCCCCATTGTCACACTGTCACTTCACCGCGAAAGAGCTTTGAAATGAATTACAGTGCTTTATTATGAATCAAAATCTCCATTATTTTGCGGAATTCTCTGTTGTTAAATACTGTATTTTCAAATTTTACGGCGTCATAATTTTTGCCAGTAGAATATTCTAGGAAGACCGTGAATAATAGAATGATAAGCCAACGTTTGAGTGAATAAAAATCCCGTAAAATGTAACTCCAGGGCATATTTTCCTCGGCATAAATGATTTCTAAGCCCTTGTCACTGCGAGAAACAGCAGAAACATTTCGGCCAATGAAGACTGAGACATGGGATTTGATCATCGGAACAAGTTACTTATCCTAGGCTGGTCACCAGCAGGTCAAATGATTGACAAGCTTTGGTCACCAATTATGCCTTTTCCATTACAGATTTATCTAATAACCGTACCCAGATACAAGCTTAAACTCAGAAGATAAGGCGTGATGAATATCAGGATTAAATTTGTACATGTTATTAATGTTAAAACCTTGTAAACCAGTTTGGTACTTAGAACACAATGCCCAAATGAATACAGACATTAAATGAACAGACTTAGCACGGTGGGAGGAGCCATTATAAAATAAAAACATGATTAGAAATGAAAGTGATAAGGTATTTATTTTTCACTGAATTACTGAATATTTCAAGTTTAGAGGAGCGTTTGGCACTTAAAAAATCTTTGAAAGTAAAAAGAACTCGCAAAGCACTGCAAGAGGAAAGGACACCGCCCTCATCACCGAACACAGGTGAACTATATGGATATAAGGTAAGTGTGGGGAGAACTTGACGATATTTACCAAATCAACCCACAGGGCGAAAGCCTGAATGAAAATTGCAAGTACTCCACTTGTTTCCAATTCCTACTTAAAAATTGACGCTTAAAGACTTCCCGACGACGCCTTCAGTTCGGTGATGGAAAACGAAAGGGAAACGAATAAATCTTCCGGCAAAACTCATTACAAATCGTTCACTCTTATACTCAACTTCATTTCAAAACTGCCAGCTTTGTCTGCGCGCATCCTTGGGGAGAAGTGTTAACTCATCGATATGTACAAAATTTAAATCTTTCCAGACGCGAAAGAAAACATTAAAGGTTCACAAAAAAAAACCTTGTGGGAGACAAGAAGTAGAGATGCACGTGAAATTTTCAAGGAAAGATATAAGGGTGGAGCAAATGCATTTAAGCTATGCCGAGGGCGTATAGGTAATTGGAAATTGAGAAACTTGAGACATGGCCTTAGTGCGTGGAGGATAGTTGACAGGTGCACTGGGAACAGGAGTAGACTAGTAAATTAGGAGGTACAGTAACCATTTACTATCTCCATTATAAATGTAAAATTACCCTTTATTCATTCGTACCTGAGAAAATGCCTAAAGCATAGTGGATATTCATGTTTAAATAAGACTTAGAAGCTTTATGTATTCATTAAAAGTCTAAGTGAAACAATATGATGTGAACTCAAAATAGATCCTAAATAATGTGCTGTAGAACCAAAAATCAGGAGAGAATTATTTGTTTACATCACAAGCCAGAGAATTGATTTTTTTTACCAAAACAAATTCAAAATTTTCTTTTTCTTGACTATTTTCCTATTTTATTAGTTAACGCATGAATCAGATACTTATTCTTACTCATACATTTTATCACTTAGGCTATTTCCCATTTTTACAACTAATACCATCATTCCGCCCCAATTCAATTCTGCATTTGCTCAAACGCTTTGTGTGTTGTACTAAACGCTGCAGCTACATCTAGGGGACCATTATGGGTGGTGACCATCGTACACTTGATAGATTCGAAGAAGTAGATGAATCTTTCGATGTGCAAAGGGGCATTTAAAAATATAAGCTCCCTTCTTTTTACTCAAATAACCAAGTTTCCTCAATAATGGATGACAAAATTCCTTGGTACTAGACAACAATAGCCGTGAAAGGAGCGGCTCATCAGGGCGTAGAGAGAACGTGAAAAAGAGGGACTACATAAAACACCAACGGCTGATGGGTTTTCGTAGGCATGAAATTAGTCTGCGTGAAAGCGGAGGGCATGAAAACGAGGAGGTGTGAAGAGACTAGAGTGGCAAATGGCGGGTGCTTGGCTGAACTCGACCCGGGCGGAGAGATGAGACTTACGTACGGAAAAGATGGGAAGGAGTACGAAAAACTGGGAATTAGTAGATGGCTGTAAATTTCTCTGAGGGTGTGCTCTCCGCTCCCCACCTCTGTCCCTATCTCCTAGGGTGCGTCGGCATTATTTCTCCCTGTAAAACAAACCTACCAGTCTCCTTCTCTAGCCTCTCACAATCCCTTACATCCTCTCTCCACTCAACGCATTTTGCGCGACCTTCAACTGTTGCACGGTCGAAGACGTCTCCGCGTCACGCGGGTAACGTAATTAAATTGGCCAAAATTTACGAGCGAATCGGAAGAGGGAACACGAAGAGCTTCTTCCGAGCAGTTTTCCCACCGTCTCCAAAACCATTAGTTACGAGAGCGGAGTAGGTAAATAAGAACCTGGAGTTTAATATGTAAGATTAGGTCAATATTAAAAATGAGGAGCATATTTTTCCCGATTTGTCTACTCCCTTTTTATCCATCTATCAAACTATTAAGTCTACTTATTTGACACAAGACTGCCGTTAATCGAAAGGTGTTGGCGCGTGATTTCTCCTCACATATTATCTAGTGGTGGTTGTGAGATGTAACGTAAAGGATGGCTACTTTAATTCATGTAAAACTCGATTTGATTTGTTTGAAACTTGATAGTTTTATAGGAACGTATGAATAAAAATTGAAATTTCTAAGCTATCGCCCGCGATATTTCAGTTTTTATTGCTTAACAAAAGCTCTAAAGAAGAATTCTTTGTCGGAAAAGAAAAAAACTCGTAGACATATACAAGGACAAGAAACTATAGGTACAACTCACACACTGGTCACTTCAATGCATGAATAAAATGCAAATAACCAAAAATTAGAAGAGTCAGAAAACACTTAGAATGGTTACACCACAATCTCTTTTACGGTCATCGATGATCTTTCAGGTGATCATAATGCGGCTAAAATGAAAGCAGGTAGAGAAGAGAAACTGCATAGAATTAACTATATGGTTCACAATTTTGCACCCACTTCCTACTTCCCTCTAAACGGAAGTAATCTAGATATAAAAATGTTCTGTGAATTACAAAGATAGCAAGAAAGACCCGTTCCAAGCAGCCCTATTGGCATTTTAAAAAGTCTGAGACGATGCTGGTAAATAACGCTCTCATTTCTTCTGATTGAGAAAGGTATACAATGGCGCATATGAAGTCTTTCTGTGACGAAAATTAACTTATTAACCACATAATTCACCAAGGACTGACAATAATCACGAACACCTCACGTCTCCGGTAATAAGAACTCCATACAGGTGGAATTATTATTCCATCCATAATGCAAAAATGGTATGACAATCAAAATAATAATAAACTACGTGGAGCTTAAACAAACTCATTGGAGAGGAATTATTATCTAGGATAAATATGCTGTTTTCTGGGCAGGGCGAAAATAAACACCACGGAAATGGAATAAAAGGAGAATCCACACCATTTTACGAGCCGACGCGACGGACAGATGGTGACGCTGGCTACTGGAGACTTTGGACACAAAAGGAAGCTTATGGAACGGCCGCCCTCATTTGCAGGAGTCGTCTCAGACGCGGAACATGCGGCGAGGACGTGAGAAGAGGACAAAAGAGGGGAAAATGAATGAGAAAAAGAGAAGCAGGAATGGGAATAAAATGGTTTCGAGTCCGGATAAACAGTGAATATCCATATAGCTTAGCAGAACACCAATTTTGTAGGGATATTCTACCTTTGCGACAGCCGAACCCATCAGTGCCGTGCTCATTAGCAAGCGCAGGGGCCTTTTCTTCTCTCGCTCCCACCTCGTACCCTCGCGTCAAAACTCCTCGAACACCACCTCTTTATACCCATCCCCCTGGACCATCGTCCCGTCCCGTTCATTACGAGATCACTACTGAAGTCAGCTCTCCCTCAAAAAACACCGTCTCCTCCATCTCACCCCGACAGGGTCCCGAGCAAAAACTCAACAGGGGGTATGTATGTACGTAGGTGGTGGTATTAGGCTGCCTCGGCACTCAAACCCATCGCAGCCGTCTCCTCCTATTTTCCCACCCTCAACGGACACTCGAAAAATTCTTTTTTGGCAGTCCTCCCGCGTCCCCCCCATTCTCCTTCACCGAAAAAGGACCTCCTGGAGAGAGGCTTGGGAGAGCGCATCCGAGCCCTCATTTGTTCTCGCCCACGGAGAAAGGATATATGGGTGGGGGAAAAGGGATAGGTGGCATTTATTTGTGTTTCCGTGGTTCTTCGCTCAAGCCGGTAGCCTTGCCCATACTCGCCTTATCCACCTCCCCGCGCCCCCTCCCCTCGCAAGACCACAACCGTAATGTTACAAGCCTTCTACAGGGCTCCGAAGTAAACTAAGTACACTACGAATTCGTGGTAATTGGTGAGGACTCAAGGAACCACATGGAATTTTATTAATTAAAATTTCACGCAAAACACAATTATAAACTGTACACTTATATTAATGTTAGCCGACTAGGGTTTCGGTGTCTCAGTGCCACTTTCTCGGTCAACGAGCTGACGAGGCCCTCGTCAGAACATTTCGCTTCCTTTTTAAATATGAAAAAGTATTGAAACGATACTTAACTTTCCACTGATTGAAAAGTGGAAGTGTAATCACTGGAAGCTGATATAGAGAAATGTTGCTGAAAAATCCCTTAAAGAACTAAATTTAGTTCATTCCGAAGGAAAATAATAATTTCCGAAGATTTAGCATGTAGGCGACAATGTGAACATAGATTTCAACGTTTCGTTAAATACCAATAAATCTAACGGTAATGTTTATTATATTCATTGATTCCCTACGGCGAGATGGGAAATCCATCACGATATATACTCGTCACAGATATCTAACGTAGAATATTGGAAAAATGTTTGCTTAAATTTATCAATCAGGAAACAAGCACTGAAAACATGAAAAATCGTGCGACTCAACGCGCTTGAAGAATGAAAATTCCGCAATTTCTTGATGAAAGCCTGCATTCGTTGCAGCCTCTGGGTTGAGATGAGAAATCAAAATTTCATACTCGGCGTAATTTAATGCGGGGGAAATTTCAGTCGTTTGTTAAAAAACAACCAGCTTCCCCCATCCCGTTCCGTTCATTCCGGTGAGTAATAACTAAAGGATGTTGGAAATATTTACATTGTTTTTGGCAAAGTTATTTTTGCTTGATGAAAAGGGAAACACATCCGAGTGGCATTTCCGGCCGAATAAGCAAATAAAAAAAAATTCACCGCGCCTGTGTCCCTCATTCGTTCGCTGCGCCACGCTTTCTGCGCTCCTGCAGATTGATCAAATCCAATATTGGTAGGAAATTAATCACAGGAAACTTGAATTGAGGACGCCAATGAATTTGAAAGGCCGGAAGAAAATCTCGACGGCCATTAATTCAATAATTAATGCATCACGGGAGATATTTCACCGCATGAACAAGCAGACAGGCTTAATTAAGATGATTTCGGTCAATTTTGATCTAAGGAATAATACCAATAGCAGATAAATTCAACCAGTGGTTCAAATGAAAAGCACGGAAGCGGTTAATAACAAAAGTCGGAAGTCCATAATTCAATGACAGCCGATGGTGGGTGCGGCTGTGCAGGAAATGAGGGAGATGGATATTAAATGTGCATCAAAAAGAAAGTTGCAGTGGAACTGACGCAACAAATACATAGGTACACATTACAAGAATAAAAACTGGAATAAATTACAATAAAATTCAATATATTCTGCTAATTAAGCATAATTTGTATTTTCAAAATGCTCAACGAAGCCATCACCTATATAATCTTCGTAAAGAGGACCCTACGTCTAAGCTATGAAGGAAAAAATATAGTAGTTCTACCATCGCGAATGTTCAAAGTTTACGTGAAATTAATGCTGAAGTCATCAATTTTTCAAAATATACTGATTGAAAGAATCATTATAAGTTTTCTTAAATGATTAAAACTCAGTAAAGGTGGAAATATGCGTCATCGATTATATTTTAAATCGATGAAATACCAAATAAATGAATCAATGATTATAATGGCAACTAATTAGAATATAAAGTATCGTTTCATTTTTTCAAAGGATGAGTCACGGAGCAATGAACAACTATAAGTATAAATGCAAGATAATTATACATAACCATGTATCGAAAATTCATTGACCATAGCCTATTCAACAGTGTTTTACGAGGAACGGCTAAATCGTTGAAAGCACTGGAGAGTAAGAAGTATAAATAATGCAAAAAGTTATCGAATAAATAAAATGATGCTATTATCACTAGTTACAAATGGGCAAGCCATGCAAAGGAAAATGTATACCCGCGGATAGTATTTTTTAATAAATTTTCATCGATATAGATATCTCGAAAGAACGTAGCGATATAGTGGGATGTGATAGCAGGAATGTGATGGAAATAAAGATGTGCAAACATTCAAATAAAGACAAAGGGAGTAAGCGATAAGATATGGGAGGGTCTGCACTCCTCAGCATCGCCGAGGAAAATCGAGTTAGGGTAGAAGGGTCGAGATGGTCAAATTCACCAATAGAGGAAAACAATAAGGGAAATTGAAAAAGGGCGGCAAACGCAGGTTTCAGTTGAAAAACTTTGGTCGATACTCAATGTATGTATATGCGAGAAAATAAATTGCAAGACTAAAGAGGAAGGATGAAATGAGTATGATGAGTGATGATAAATTGAGAACAATGTTTATTATTCACAGCAATAGAAATTTTCAAAATTAATTCATTAGTATAAATTACGTGCGGGTGCTATGCTGCGTGGGGATAGTTTTGAAAACTAAAACGTTTCGTTCCTCATTCTGGGAACATCTAATCTCCGTGAAAATCTATAAACGATAATTATTTTATTCATAGCCACGAGTGGTGAACTCACGAACCTTAAATAGAGGATCATGAAAGGTGATGTACATTATCAGTGACTTGATGGGAGGAGACGATATTTCCCGACGCAAAGTGGAGGAAGATGGGAGTAGAGCAGAGGAATGCTGCGAAATAATCAAAGACTAGCTTCGACAGAGGTGAACCCCAAAAATTTATTTAACTTATTACGAGTGGAAAACTAATGACTATATGAGTCCCAGCGAGGTGGCTAAGGCTCTTGTTTACGATGTCAAGGTTCCTACCTCGGGATTTCCACCGGATTGAATATTCCATTGTTGCCATGGTTTCGAGCTTTGACCAGGGGCTGCTGAGTCATTTCATTTGCAGTTTATTCTATTTTTAGCCGATCGCAGCCGTCTTCCGACCCTTCAACCACAGTATTTTACGATTATGTATCTCTTTATTTTCTTAGATGTTACAAGACCGCTGAGTCGACGAACATAATCATCAACAACCGACCATTCCACAATATGCAAGGAATGGATTAGTTCAACATGCAAGACGAATAGATAGTAAGTAATTAAATATATGTGTGTATTTTTATTCGCTGTCTAAGTTTGGGTGCTATCACTACCTCGAGGCTGCACGTAAAACTGAAATTTCATTTCTGCACCCGTCGCGATAATGCCCACAATGGAGAAATAAACAGGTCAAACACTCAATTAAAGAGAAACGTTTGATGAAGCGATACACACCAAAGGAAACAGGCTGGAAACAGCCTTACAAAAACATCAGGTTGGACTTCAATTGAGCATCTAGACCTGACGACTATGGAATTGCCGCCGAACGTGAATGAGGGGGAAATTGGGAGGGTTGGGGGCGTTTGGACGATGGGAACATGGGCGAAAAAGGTGTCGAGAGCTGCTTTCAAGAGTTTTGCGGCGGAAAAGGGAATTGTGTTACGAGCGGCGGCAGAATGAGATGAGGAAGAGAGTGAAACAAAATGAGTGGAGGTTCGGTAAAACCTGAGCGGGGAGTGTGGCAGCGATGGCCGATAAAAAGTAAGGACATCGAAACCGAAACGGTTGAACGCCGTGATACGAAGCGAATGGTAACTGCCCGAGAGAAAAGCGAAGAGGTCCAGGTTGGAAGAGAGAGAAACAGCTTCCACCGCTTCAGGATGACTATGGCATGGAGAGGAAAGGCCGTTTGGACGAGAGGAAAGAGAATCGAATTTGATATGGAGGAACGACCACACACCGATGAAGGTTATACACGAGGTCCCCATCAACGATAGCTTCCACAGTTCCTTTTCACTCTGGTCCTCGAAGCTGAGTGTGTGCACCCAGGGTAGAAATGTATAGGAAAATGGTTATTTGTATCTGTAAAACGTTTTTGTATTTGTTCTACGAGAAATCCTGAGGGGTTTTCTCACATTCATTCCATTAACGGTCTTTATAATGGCGGATGTCGTTAACAGAATACAAGTAAGATTTACATAGAAAGTGAACGCCATTTGGGGCAACTCTTGAAATAAATGAACGCAACTATCCCGTGAAACAATCACCGTGGTATTTAAAAACAAAATAAGTAGTTAATGAAGATATATTAACATGAGGCGCCAGTAAAACCATGTTTCCAGCTTAAGGGCTTCCACTTGTGCAGGAAACAGACATTCCGTAAGTATTGCTTTATGCAAACGACTATAATTTACAGCCTAAATTTGTAGTCACAAGACTAACTAAATGATGGATTTTTTGCCAAAACTCAACTTATTGATGAAAATTATAATGAAAAAACAATTTTCATATTCAATGCAAACGCAAAAGTTCCACACACATTGCTTATCACCACAAAATTATAGAATGATATTTCCCTCCGGGTAACAAAGATTTGCTTGAACTTTGATTGAATGATTTCTCCTTCTGAGGCATATTTTTTTACAGAAATGGAACAAATAACATGACAAAAGATTTTCCCCGCCCAATTGTGCTGTCATATGGAAAAGACGGTATCTTTCTCGACTTCTGAATTAACAAATGAGGTAATGGGTAACAGACAAGGAAAAAAAATGGAATATGAAACTTTTCGCAAAAAAATAAAGTGATATTTAAACCTTGTCTCTAAACTTAAATGATTACCGCTTCATTAATCCAGTATTTTAAAGTTATAAATTTACTACATTTAAATCCGTAGTACAAGTTGTCACAAGACCGCATTTTATATGGCATTTTCTCTTCATGTTACCCTTTTTCCTTCGCGAGTAGGTAGTAAGCCCATAAAGCAACAAGCAATAGATTTAAAAATAAGCCCACAAAATGCACAATAAAACTTTCTCGCCATCTCTTTTGTAATAGAGGGTAAATTGGAACACCGTAGCGAGCACACCGATCGCGTCAAAACATTAAGGCTAATCCTTCAAAAATGAGATCAGGTTAAGCTCTTTGAGGAGAAAAACCAGAAATAATATAATGAATCAAACGCGTGTGCGCACGTCCACGTACACAAGAGAAAACGGGCACCTCTTTTACCGAGTGCGACAAGAGATGGGAAGCGTCACTAGCACGGCAGTTGAGCACTGCGGAACGCAAGAGTAAACTGAGTGTCTAGACGTAACGACCCAAATTATTTAGTTGGTGAGGCATTTAGATTACCACTACTTCTCCCACCGATTCCCTTCCTTTCCTTCGGCCCTCCTATTCGCCCTACGTTCCATCAACAGCCACCAGCCTACCAGCAAAGGAGAGAGGGGGGATGAGGGGAAGGAGGAGGTCACGGGAACCCAGGGAAAAGGGTTAAAAAGGGTGCGGGGACAGGATCGTAGGCAAGGGAGGCAAGAGGGAGCAGAGGGGAAGACCCCTTGGCGGTCGTGAATCGTTGGAAAAGGATTTCAGAGGGGTTTGCAAGGGACAGAGAAGCGGACCAACCAGGGCCCGGTAGGGGAAGGAGTGAGTGGGTCACCCGCGCAGGGAGCCACAGGATAGATAGTTGCAGGTGGACCTTTGGGGGGGGGCGGAAAGAATAGAATGTGAGGGGAGGTAGGATAACGAAAGGAAAGGGGCACTCGAGAAAAGATGCAGAAATAGAGAAAGAAAGTGTAATAAAAAAATCGAAGAGAGGAGGTATGGAGGAGGGAGGTGAAGCCCCCGCCCGAAAGGGTGGCTTCAATTGCCGGGGCGGGCGGAGGGGAAATGTCGGCACTGGGACTTGGGCCGGCTGCATGTGAAACGAAGCCGGGGAACGAGGGAGAGAGAGACCTTAAGGTTGACTGGGAGACTGAAGGAGAGGAAATGACATTTGGCCTGTTTAAATCGGCAGTGGAGGGGGAGGTATTGAGAGGGAGAAGAAATTTCACCGGGGACCGTAGGAGGAGGAGTAAAAAAAATAAGCATTTCGTCTGTCAAACGCTAGCCGGTACAAGGTACGAGGACGAAAAAATCGCCGTGGAGGATCGAAACACGACGGGAAAATGGTACGTTTATGGCAGGGAAGGGAAGGGGCCGTCTCAAGGCGAAGCCCAAGAATTCGACATGAGAGGAAACGAAAAAGTGACGATATGGTGGGCGAATAAGAGAAGCAATTTCGGGTAAGCTACGTGAAAGCGAATCTATAAAGAAAATGCAATGAAAGAAATTTCAGGGTTAAACGATATAAGAATGCAGCCGGAGAGAAAGGTTTTATCAGCATTAGCACGGTATTTTTCAGTAAAACTACTGTTGATACTGAGATATATTGATAAACGTATAATACGATGTAGTGCAACATAACAACTTCCAAATTTTTAAAAATAGGTGAAAACAGCTAAATCATACATTGGCCTCGAGCATAATTTTTTTAATGAATAGTTTTACTGCTTAAAAATTGATATAGAATTAACAGATGAGCTAGCTAAAGTGGTAAAAAATTAAAAAAATACTTATCTATCTTACACACATATTAATAGTAAAAGGTTCATGGTAGATAGCCTCAAAATTACCTAACTTTCTAAGGAACCATCTGCTGTACACCCAACAATAACATGAATATGTGTAAAGACATCTACATTAAATTTTTCAGGGAAGGTGGGCAGTATTAGGTAAAAAGATCAAACTGAATCAAATTAATATTTTAAATAATAATTGGAGTAAGCAAGAGGTATTTTACACGATATGTATAAGCAAAGACATCTGCGGAACTCGGGAACAGGAGCGTGGAGACAGGAGGAAAGAACAGCCCAATAAATGAATTACAGCTTCAGATAAATTTTAAGATTCGAGAGAGAGAATCCTAGCGAAAGGGTTTGGGGCCTGATCCTATTAAAGAAATGACAGACTACAAAATTGTTGGCCCTTTGAAGAAGAATTTCGAAAAACACAGAGAAGCGATAACATTAAGATCCATGATACGAGGATTCCTACAGATAAATCATATTTTTTTCAGCCCATTTTTCACCAAATAACATCAATGATTTAGCAGCCACGTTAAGCCGAAAGAAAAATAAAAATTTTCCATTGGACGTTTCAAATATTAGTGTACTAGAACACATTAAGATTATTTCAAGGTAACCAAAACGATTCTAACGACAAGACATCGATATCTAACTTAAGATACGAAGGCCAAAAGAGAGGGCTGAGAAAGTAGCATCAACATTCATAGGCTATGATCACATAATTATGTTAAGTTAAAATTGATATTCGAGAAAAAATGGGTGCACAGTGGTATTTTGTTCGAAACGTGCATAATGCAATACACCTTGCTAAAAACGCAATAGAAAATATACCTCCTCCAACGTAATAAAATTAATCTCTTAAAGCCCGGAAGATACTTTATCTAGAAGTGAAATAAATGATGACCACATATATATCAGGCTAAATACCGATTTAAACGGTAAGGAATTACGTGTATGCGTTAACTATGTGGACTTCACTCATTAATTCTGGCAATAATAAATAAGACGCCATCAGGAGATACTAAAAATGGCTATGATGGTTTATTACTCCCTGCGAAATTACATTTAATGAGCAACAACAAATTTTATTGGAAAAAAATTCATGCCATTAGACAAAAAAGCTTGAAATAAATATTCTGTAAATTTGGATGAAAAATGATCCAAAATTTAATTAAATCGTTAAATCATACTCTAATAACTGACAATAGCAAAATTAGCCAATTTGTACTCCAATTCCTACCCTTATCCCCGATCCTTCAATATACGGAGTTCAAATATTTTCTTCGGTAGCGAAGGTATCCGGCAACGGTAGGCATCACGCACTTCAAATAAAAAATGCGGGTCGCCGTTCACCAGGAGTTACGTTTTGCTGGCTGCATAATATTGGGAACATAAGATTTCAACACACCAGAATTGCGCTAAAATATAATCGATTAATGGAAATCGGCTCGCAATTTGACAAAATCCAGCAATCAAAAAGACAATAATATACGGCCCTAAGCATGAGCTCAGTATTTCGGCATCGATTTCAATATCTGTATTATTTGACTGGATTTCTTACTTAGGTACCGTTAAGTATAGTGCCAAGGCTTTCATGCCAATGGCCACTCTATGGTACTTTTTCCAACGCTGCTTATTAACGATTTGAGAAGTAAGAAAATTACCTTCAAACAAAAGAGTTATATCCGCTAAGTCAAAAGAGTTATCTTGAAGAACGATTTAAAATCTCGTAAAAACCGATGGCGATAATATGAGATTAAAGCAAACGTGACTGAGGTAAATGTGAAAATCATGACACAAAATATAATGCAACCATTTGATCGTGGAAAAGTTAAAGATCACGACGCCATGAGTGGAAATGGACAGAATAAATGAAACAGAAGAAAACAGCAGAGGGGAGTGGAAAGGTGAGAGGAGTGTTTGGAACGGAAGAAGGTGAGATAGAAAGTGGGACTGCGGAAAGCAGAGGGAAGGGAAAGGTGGTACAAAGGAAATTACTCCGCATTCCGAGAGGTCCGAGGTAGGAAGGTAGATTGAATTGAAGCGATGGAAATTGGCGAGGGATAGTAGACAGAGAGAGAGAGAGGGAAATTTTCAGAGTAGATCGGAAGAGAAGGGAGAGCAAACAAGGCGAATGGTGAAAAAAGAGTGCAAAAAAGGGATCAGAAGGAGAATAAAATGCTTGAGATGCTGGGAAAGCGTTCACTAAAAGACTTTTGCAAGAAAACTATTGCTTCCTCGATGGGAGTGCCCATTCTAGGAATAAGATCCAGAAACGATAAGAAATACCAAAGCGCAGGGATGAAATGTCGAGTGTGAGAACGAGAGGGAATTACAGTCGAAATGGAGGGGAAATTGTATACATCGAGGAAAAAACAAAAAGGAGGATACAAAAAAAGGGTAGCCACAAATATGAAATATAAACTTATGGTAATTCGAAAAATCTGAAAATCAATTATTTTCTTCATAAAAACTAAACATTATAAAATAAAAATACTTTGTTCTATTCCACGCTTTATTTTAAATAGTACGACGACTATCACCTGATGATAGCATGATATGCAGAAACCAGGGTCGTACTATTTTATATGAAGTTTGGAATAGAAAAAAGTATTTTTATTTTATGATGAAGCAGTTCCACAAAGTAACGACGGAGACCGTGACTTATATTAAAACCAAATATTAGAATAATAATCACTGGCATTTGATCTATTATAACGGGACAGTTTACCGATGAGCGCATGGTCTTGTTAAAAACGTATAAATGATTCTAAGCCTTTTTTTTGAGGTCCACGATGGTACACAATGAGAATCGCCCATACCTAAGACGCAAAATTTACGCATATCAAATATTAATTCTTACTTAACAAGCAACAAATAAATACATTTTTACACCAATGCGTCTTTCACCAACTACTACGCGAGGATAGAAAACGATTACCAATATTAAGTGAAATAGCTCCACTATTCTCAGTCAATTGAATGTATCCAAATATTTACGAGATTTTTTCATCAATCCCACCGTTTTTGGGGATTCTACGTGCGCCTTAAGGAAAAGAATGGAAACGACTACCTTGGCTTAACTTCAACCTGAAAGCCAGTTGTGCACAACTAGTGGTAAATTAATCCATCTCTTAAATACTCGGCATCACGTCGTTTTATCGAGGTCTGCTCATATATGGTCAAAAGACGAGCATAGCGGAAATGCCTCCAGCCTTTGGATTCCCATCTATCTGGTCTAGTTGTGATCGCGTGAGATTTCTTCCGGGAAAGGAGGAAGGGAAGCAGGAAAAAGATAAAAAGGCGTTCGGAAAAGTGGGATAAGAGCGAAAAGGGACCCATGCCGTCTTTTTTTGGCCAAAAGCCATTTCTTAGGACGGGGGATTAAAGAGGGATGGGGATTTTGGAGGGTGGAATGGGAGAACCGTGGAACTGCCCCTGATGGAAGAAAAGTGGGACACGCGAATGGTGGCAAAAGAGAAGAAAAATGTCACTGACCATAAATAAAAACTCGAGAAAAGGAAAGAATAGAGCGCAGAAGAAGAAAGAATAGAACAAAATAAATAAAAGAAAGAATAGAACGAAACAATTTGACTTAACCACGCGTAACTTAAAGTTGAAAACTGGGCAAGGACATCCACTGGTTCGCAACAGCATAAAGCAAAGTAACTGGAAATGGCCAATAATTGGGATGATCACAACTTTCTCTTTAAATTAAAAAGTAGATAGAGAGATAATAACGTGTATGGATAGCTGTAATAACAATGGAAGTTCCCTTAAATCCTTTTCACGATTGATAAAACTTCTGATCTGGGATTGGTGGAAAATTTGGTCTGAGTGATGTTATGTCAAATTACGCCAGCTTAAGTAGCTTTGGACGGAGTCTAAGGTACTCCGTATAGGAAGAGGTTGAGGAGTCACGAGTGAGAATGCAAACAATGAATGCGTAGGGTAAGTATCGAAAAGGACGATATAGGGGGAGCTGAAAGGACAGAGAGAGGAGGAAAGTAAAATATTTGGCTCCCAATCCCATTCCTCTCACTTCCCCTGCAACTCCCCCGCCGATATTTCTGAAAGACGGCGAGGGAGGGGGGAGGAATACTGCCCAGATATGCTGCCTTCCCGTACCCTGGAGTTCTCTCTCCCTCCAAGCCCTCTCGCACACCATCGGAAAAACATACCCCCCTCGTAGCGGTCCCGCCTACTTTCCCCAGGGCGAGGATGGGCTCCCTGGCCGAAGGGACTGGCTGTGGGGAGAACTTTCACTGTTTTTTTTTCCTACCGGCCTCGGACCAGGGTTCGGGAGATGGGAAGTGCTCAGAGAAGAAAGAAAGAAGGGTTACCGCTGTATTTGTAGTAGTGTGTAGGAGAGAGAAAAGAAAATCGAGAGAGAAAGAGAGACCGGCAACAACTTATCCAAACGGTTTCCTCACACACTTTTCCCTCCTTTGCAATAGCAATGGATTTTTACCCTTCAATGAGCCAGGCCCCTAGAAAGAAACTCTCTAAATGGTAAGAATTTTCCCCGCCAGGAGCTTTCCCGGACCCATAACACGCTGCCTTACGGTGCATCGTTTCTCCTGACAAATGGGAAAGTTTCGCCGGGCAAAGGGATTTCTGCGATATCTGGCCCTGTCTATTTTTCATGCCGTAATTTCCATTACCAGCGGTTCAAAATTGTTCTCCAAACCATCTACCTCAATCTTTTCACCATTCCTTTATACTACTCATTTTTTCTGAGCGATTAATGCTGAATTTTCCCAAGCTTCGAGCAATGCTAACAGTCATCATGATTCCTGAAAGAAAAACCTAACAAATCCGAGTTCGAAATCCAGAAATAATAGATATTTTGCACCAAATCTGTTCATTAGATTCGTCCAAATTTGTTCACTCATGAATTCATCGTGACAGACGCGTTAACTTTTCTGCGTCAAATTCCAAATCTCGATAAAAAAATTTTCAACCAATTCTACCTCAAATACACTTCTAAAGTGTGCAATTGTAGAGTACTTAGAACTAGACAGGTCATAATGTAACGGGCCTCTAAAATATGTTGTCGGTATTTCTGAGAATGATTCAGCAAAACCCGTGAAAATAAGAGAACTGGATAGTATCAAATTAGCATGTTTGGACTTGTAATACCAATTCTCATAGCCATTCAAGCATAAAACTTACCTTAGTAGAGAATGGCCCAATTTTATTCTTATCCTTAAAACACAAGAAGCTCAAATACCAAAACACAATTTTAACAAATTGAGAATTTTTTAATCAAAAACCATTATAAATAGTAGTGCTATTTTTCATAAATAGCTGAGAAAGCAAGAATATACATAATCATAGTTAAACTTGAATATTCTGAATTTTTGGTTCCTGAAAAATGAATTACAAACATAATTTTACCAAATAACATATATTCCCAATGGATACTATGTTGATACTGAAATATGGAAAAAAATATCGATGCCAAACATATTACCCAAATACAACACGCTGGTACCATAATTATGAGGAGTTAATGAAAATGTAATAAATCAGCACAACAATATAACAGTTCAATTTAAAATAATAATTATCACCAAACTCTCTGGATCCATGATCTATTTATTCAATCTATGCATTTGGTACACAATACCTTGTTTGTTTTCCGTAGCTCCAATAGCTGGAATCTTGATATCGAAACGCCAAGATATTACCAAGTCACAATTTGAATCTTTTTCCTAAGAATCCCGGGCCAATTAGAATTCTTTCGAGCTTTGCCAATGAAATAGGTGGCTAATGTAAAAATCTGTCTAACAATCACTGAATCCACTACCCTTACCGTGCAAATCCAACTTATACCCACCAATAGAAATATGGCATTAGAAACACTAGGCTAAAAATAAATAAGATTGTCCAAAACCCACAATTCTTCTACTAGATATGTTATATTACCTAACATTTCTATAGATACCCTCTGAAGTTTCTTCTATAAGCAAAGTTTAGTTTCTCCATATAATTATTTATTTATTTCAATTATCCTTTCTAAAGAGTCACTCTTCTAATGCAACACTAAGTGCAGCCACCATTGCTATGAACAATTTACTTTTTCTATACAATGACTATCTATCTAAAGAGATCAGTCATCTTCATTAAAAGACTTGATTAAATAACTACCACAATAAATATTCAAAATACTTAATCTTATATTACACTACTGATTTCATTTAAGTCTATACAGTAACTTATTAGCACTCCACTCATTAAGACTGTAATATGATTCATTTCTCTGAAGACAAGACTGTTTTTACAATTTAACTTTAACTTTAACATTTAGCCTGAAGCAGTTCATTGTACTCAGAAGGGAAGAATCATATCACAGCGTAAGGTAATTTAATGTACACATGATTCAGGGTATTTTCTGACGATGTCGAATCATTGAAATTATTTTTCGATACTAAAAAAATTTTAACATGGAAAACACTCACAACCGCTCAAACTTGAGAGGCATAGATGAGCGTGGAAAAAATTATAAAATTGCAATAAATAATTATAAAATTATAAATTATATAATCGACTACAGTCAAAAATCAACCTGAATCACTCTTTAGTTAAAATTAGTTACTACAATGTATTAGTTAAAAAATGTTCTACGGTACCTTTTTACCGTCTAGCTCGTGACTGCCTTGAGCTAAAACCTTATCTACGCTAGCTGGATCGGCGAAGGTGATAAACCCGAAGCCCCTAAAAACACAAATTATAGTCATTACTAACACAGGACTACTTAACGAGTAAAAATGCACAAACACTAACAAAAGTTATCAAGATAAACCGATTTTGACTTCAAAAATATTTTAAAATCGGTTTTATTACAGAAATCAGTCAAGAGAATGTAAATCACATAGGTAATAATTTATAAACGACAAGACATCTACACTGACTGTGCCAACTATTGAAAAAGTACAACGTGGAATCGTTAAAGACGACAGTTTTAATTTACAATTTAATTTCCACGATAACTATGATATGTAACACAGAGTATTTTCCAAAAAAATGCACACGCGCACACACACACACACACTCAATAGTTGAATTTTATCTTGCATTAAAAATTCAAATGCACCCGTAACCACACTCTCGCAAGCACACAACCAATTTCACACCACAGGGAAAATGAAAGAAGGATGGAAGGTTCATAAGTCCACGCTATTCACCCAGAAGGACAGACGCTCAAGATACCTAGTTATAAAAGTCTATATTATGGTACGAGTTCTTAAAAATAAAACTCAACATTTTTACCTATAAGATTAATATCCTATGGATCATGCCAAATAAAAAAATATTTAAAGGCCCTAAGAAAAAACTCTAGACATACAAAAATGCATAGTCTCAAATATGCCTATGTTGTTAAGTCTCCTATGATATGAGCAGAAAGTATCTAAGTTAAGGAAAAAAAGACAAAAGTATATTTATTAAAGAAATACATACACTCTCTAATACGCTAAGTTTTCGAAACCTAATAGACTGTACCTGCATATTACAGAAGACAAAAGATAAACACTGGCAACTAAGTTAAACTCGCATATTGAAAAATCTACCAATTTTTTTTCTCTCTCAGTCCTCAGCTGTAAGTTGGCCGTCTCGCCGTCACAAATATATTAATTCCTTGGACTTGGCGGCGAGCAATCAAGAAGATAGCGTAGGAGAGAAGGAAGGCGCTCATTATCCCACGTCAAGACGCACTTGGAAGTGTGAACAAAAAAGATTTCGTGAGCTGTCATTTCTTTCAAATTAACCAACACAAAGAAATCAACAAAAAATAAAAACAATCTTTTTTTAAAGTGATCAGTTTCATGGGGGCAATGTGTGAAAGGAGGTTAATGAAGAAAACCTCTCTGAGCATAAATGCATCACGTCCATGGTACATCCGCCCTTCATCTCTAATCTACAAGCCTATCTTGAAAATGGCGTTGTACAAATATATAAAACTACGTAAGTAATTAGGGATGGATTCATTTTGCTCTCAATAATCCTTTCACATATACCCATTCTGAAAATCATTTACACAGGCGCCAAGCATTCATCCATTACATGGGTTGTGGAGTTGTAGGTAAGAAAGAAGGCAATGAATATGATGGAGTCTGTGTAAATAAATTCAAACTTTTTCAAATTTACTGTGGAAAACCAGCACTCAATTTAAAACATTTGGTGGTGATATTTCCACGAATATTTTTAGTAATAAGAAAAGAGATGATTTATTCTAAAATATAATAGATAAAACTACATCCTATAATACTTAATATAGTTATTATAACATGGATAAAAAACCAACACTTCATAAACCTCAACTCCCATCACATAGAAAAAACAATAGCGTAATACAATTTTTTCTTTTCATTCCCAAAGATAAATAGCAGAAAAATATCCATTTCCATCCCAACCAAATAAATATTCCCATATCAAATTATAAAGAATATTGGCCCATTTTTCCTCATAATGAAAGCGAGAAATCCTATTCTCGGCATAAAAGGTTAACTTTGAGGATGACTATGGAACATGCCGAGATACAATTTTGAAAACTTTGTACATGTTGACGAACATTGTTCTCTCTGTGTAAATCAAACAAACCTCACTTATTTTTAAAGACGATGAGGAATAAATCTGAGCCCCGGAAACTTTTATCCAGTCTGGAATTCTTTCAAACAGAGACCAGCAACCGTTGCAATAACCTCCCTCGCCTCCCACCCCTCTTTCCAGCATTCTTCCACCCCCATCACCCAACCCCCGCAAGGCTTTAACCCCCCCCAGGGTTCCCCCAACTTTCTTCCCCCTCACTCCATCCACTTGGGCACACTCGCTTATCTGAAAATCGTTTATCAAAAGCGATCCTCCCCTTTGAAGGTATGCGGGACACCCTCCTCGTGGTTTCCGAATGCGAGTCACGAGTCGAGGAAATATTGCTGGGAGAGGATGGGGTTCAGAGAGGCGGTGGAAAGGAGAATTCAAGGGGGTGAAATGGAGGAGGAAGTGATTGGTGGTAGGTTAGGGGATGTGAGGAAGGTGATATAAAAACTATGGAAATGTTTTTCGTCACCCTGTTAAAAAATGGAGAGGAACAAGATATCCCAGACTCTGAAAATAAAAACTTCCCACCACCAAAATAGTACAAACACCCGCTGTTTATATTTTACATGTTATCATTAGAAAATTCACTCATGCACCCTGATGATTTGCACATGAACAAACAACAATCATAAGGTAACATTCACACACCACAACTCCAGAGATAAGATAAGTAATAGGAAATAAAATGAATAGTGGAGGGTCAAGACAAAATTGCCAACAGTTTAAACTTAACGGAATTTCAAATTAATTGATACCAAACATTAAAGTGCCTTTTTTTTGTTTTACCATAAATTTTATAGGGAATTTTATATATATATTAATCTATTTCACAATTTATGTCATCTATGAACAATGAAGCTGAGTAAATGGATGCCTTGGAGAAGTTAAACATCTAGTTCAAAAGATTTAGATGGGTTTTAGGGGAAGATACACCAAGATAGCTAAAGCGCTGGCATCGTTCCAGATAACATGCAACGTAGCTGCAGAATATATTCCCGCTGATCCCGCCCGGCAACGGATACAGCCAAAGGGAAAGCAATAAGGTGAATTATATCCACCTACTGTCCTTAAGCTAAACTGCCTCATCATTGCCAGACTCATACAATGAGGATACCCATACGAGAGATCCCGAGCTCATTAAGGCCAACATCTACAGACACACACCCCGTTCCGCTAGTGCCATTGGCTCTCTAAATTCCAAAGAATGGCGAATACGAACCTTACAATCTACGGTACTAATTAGATTCAAATCTCTCTTTCTCTCTCGACGCTGTGCGACATTATCTTTTCCTGGAGCGGCTAACGTCTTGAGATACCCGTACTTCCACACGATTCCCAATTATTTCCTCTCTTTTTCACCAGTAGAGAATCACCCCACATTATTTCAACAATTACTTAAAATTATTCAAAAATATAAATATCACATGAAAGCCCCTGGCTAGATAAGTAAGATACGCATCATATAGGGGAAATGTGCAGCACAGTTGAAACAAAGACTTTTTAAACAAAGATTTTCGACTCCAATTTCTACCTCCTAGGGGATACATTTCTCCGGCTAAAGGAAGGAAGCAGAGTCAACGTTGTTCTCCGTCGGAATGAAAAACAAAAACGTGCTTCTAAATGGAAATTCTCTTTTCTTCCTTCTTTTACCCCATCCGTACCAGTGAGGTTAATGGGAAGGGGTTTTGAATATGCAAATCGCGTTAGAATAGAACCTACACTGAAAGCGTTAATTTCCAACTTGAATTCTGGGAACCCCTTGAGGCTCAGGGTCCTCTCCCTCCACTTCCACCCTGATGCCCTCGTACGCTCAATCTCGCACTGCTCTGAGGTGAGGCGAGATTTTTGTCTGCGTTTTCAGAGTGCACATCTCCCTGCAATCTTGCGGAAACCTATGTACCGTTCTCCCTGAAAATATTTGCGATTTCTCTTCTATGGATGAATTCAAAATAGCACAGAGTTTTCTTCATTGTAATAATCCATTTTAAAACTATTCACCAGTATCAAATCACGGAAATTTAACAATGACATATATTTTAAAGAGCCGAAATAAATAAAAATTCTCAGTGAACGAAAAAAATTCCTTTCACGGCCTTTCCCGGCAAAATTCTGAAGATTAACGAGTAGTTATACTTGCGATAAAAGGTAATAGGCCCATAATTCTTCCTCAGAGAACGAAAAATTGGATATTATGTTACTTAATGTCAGTTTTTCACTCGATCGAAAATAAAAGCATAGAGAATGAATGAATTACAATACAACGTCTCCTTCATTCGAAGTTGAAGGATTTTTAGGATCTAAACACGCAGAAGCAAATTTATACATTAAGCACAAGGAAAATGAGGAATTCAACTAATGAATCGAGGAAATTAAAAAAGTATATCAGCTAACCCGATATAGAATTTCTCCCGACCAGTTCTGTTATTCAGCTCTGTTACATACGTATACCTCGAAGGGAGTATTTTAAATGTCTTAACATTACACTAGGATATTTACATCAGCAACAATAATAATTTCTCAACAAACATGAATAAAATTTTTCAGGCTTTCCAGACCGCTTGGGAGACAAATTACAAATCGTCCTCATTATCATCGAGCCACACGTACCTCTAACGATCCTTACCAAATAAATGGGTGCGAAAACAACCTAAGAAATCACGGTTTTCTGTCAATACGCGCATCAATACTGTCACGACTATTGCGTCGCCCTTTCAAGAAAAATCTTTCGCGAGATAACAAGCCGACTAAAATTAGGGAGAATCCCCACCTCCCAAGCGAGCACTGCAGTCCTTCGCTACTCCATCGCGTTTTCTCTCAAAGCTGCTCTTTCGCCTTCCCCTTGCCGCACGGCTTTGCGCCAATCTTCCGCCGATTTCAAAGGCTCTCAAACAGCTGAGGATCGGCTGGGCGCACGCCGCTCCCACCGCCTCATGACCCAATTACGCATGGGACCGAAATTCACCGAAAGCGGTGCTCATTCCTCGCTAATTCCTCGCCTCTTTTCCCATCATGCCCCAGCACCCATCCTCCCCGAAGCGGGGGCAGGAGGGTGGCTGGGGCGAAACCGCTGCCGTCCCCACCACCTCCGTCTTCAGTCGGCCTCCAACTGAATCTCCTCCACCTTCAGCCCACTCCGCACTATGGGTCCATCTCGCATCATGCACGTAAGAAAATAATAAACAAACAATACAGATTTGCACATTACACCACCTTGATCACAGCACCAACCCAAACCACTCGTGCACCACGTGGTTAACATTAATGCACGGCAAAATATCGTGGATAAAATTCGACATATATTTGAGTAACCGGCTACTTATTGCGCAGATGCCGAAAATAGTCTTTAAAATTTCTTTCCGGCTATTCTCATTACGTAACATCAATTCTAAGCTATCACACAGGGAGCTCCTTCATAGCCAGTACTTACATGCTATAAACTAAACCTCGTGCAGATCCTTCAATGCCGAAATGTTATTGGCCAATTCCGAGGATAGAGTTTTCATACATTTTTTTATATTTTGAATAGTTATCATATTTACATCACATTTGATTTTCAGGAAGACGGACAATGGCGAGACTTAATAATGTATATTTATACCTATTTCTTTATCTAGCTCTTTCATTTCTAATTCAGACTGATATAGAAGGTTATTGATTTCCAGTCACTGAGCAACCACTTTCGGAGCACTTCGGCACACAGAAAACGTGTCACCATTTCAATGAAATTTCTAAGTATTTCATTAGCTAGCTTTTTTCAATTTCCCATTGAAATAATGAATTTGGGGGTTTCCATGCTGGCCTCAGCTAGTGATCAAGGTGGATTAGCAGCCGACTTGATCGGCCTCCTGCATATACTCTCGTGCATATTTATTACTTTCGTATAGATTTAATCTCGTACACATCTACCCTGAGTGTTTGCTCAGCGGAACTGTTCATTTTCAAAGATTCGCTGTTCCCTCTTTCGCAATGCCCTTGGTTTCGAAGCGATAGCGTTGATAATCCCACCTCGACCTTGCAGTGAATTACAACGCATCCGCTGTTTACATGATCGACGGTTTCCATAATATCTCGCCTCGCTCCGTTCCACTTCGCCTCTACTTACCACTCCCGCTTCCCCCCCCCCCCCCCCCACCTTTCACGCCCCCCGCTCTCGCACCGTTGGCGTGACATCTTTGACCGCACCGATTGCTCACACACCATCGCCCATTATTCTTCCTGAAAGGAAGTGGATAGGAGGGAGTGGGGCGGGGAAGGGGGAGTGAGATGGGAAGAGGGTGAGGATGACACCGAGGGTCAGCCGACCGTGGGCTTTTGTGCGCCGCTGAGCAGACTATAACGGTCATCGATGCGCTCACGCAGTCCAGTGGAAAAGGCGGTAAGTTAGAATATCACTTATCTTCTCAAGACAGGCCGTATATCCCTGCTGTGGCATCGTGACCGGCACAGATTACGCGGTTTCATTGGGACGGAAAAACTGCGCTCTAAGCTGGAAATTTCTTTCGGCCAAATTTCTTTCAGCCGTAAGGAATATTTTAAAACTTCGTTTCAAAGCCATTGATTTGAACCTGGGGATCGAAAATTCAACCAAGTCGCACAGGTTTTTGTAAAAAGAGAGAAATATTTATAAATGAACTGGTTCTAAAAACAAATTCCGATTTTAAACCAGAAAACTTATTTCCCTTACTTACTATCAGACACATCACATGATTACACATCGTTACCATATTCCTATTTCATAATATCTGTCTCGTTTTACTGTAACACATTAAAACCCATTTAAAAGGCTAACTTACAAGAAATCAAACCATCCGAATTAACGCATAGATGTACGAACGGTTGTAGGACCAAAATGGAACATTTACCAATTCATCAACAAAATTAGAACAGGTTCTATTTCCTCTTCATGATTTCGTTTAAGTTGGGCAATTACACGGTGCAATTTCGCGTTCATGCATTTAGACTTAAACTTGCATGTTAAGGCATCGTGTAAATAGGCCATTACGCAAGGAATCCATCCCGTAAAAGCGGCGTGCCTTGAACTGGCTTTCAATGCAACTTTGTTCCTAGAACAATGAAAGCCGCTGCTGCCCTATTTATAATTTTCGAACGGGAAAACGCCACACGCAACTATGAATGAAAAATCTGGTCGATACACGGAAGGATAGTGAAGGAAAATATAAGAGCCCCGACACGAAAAGAAGGCAGGTGAATACAAGTGCTCAGCCACTCGTCGAATAGGACGCGTAGAGACACGCAGACACGAGTCCACCCACTCAACCGCACTCGCGCCGGCTGCCTTTCCATAGAAACGATTCCCTTCACCTGCCCTGCGGCCGATGAAGACACGAGGAAACGGGAAGAGAAAAGGAATCGAGGCTTACTCGAGAGCTCAACGGAATGAAGGCAGATGTAAGAGGACGAAAGAGGAGGGCTAGAACAGCAGTGGCGACGACCATCGGTGAGAAGGGGAAGTACAAGAGAGAGAGGGCACAGGCTCCGATAGGAAGGAGAAGAGATCTCGGGGGCGAAGACAAACAAGAATAAAACACGGTCGAAATCCCGCAACATCAGCATTTGTGGTGCACATACATTTGGAGGAGGGAAGGGGAGCCGTTCGAAAAGTTTCCGGATTTTCGACGGGGTTGAGTGGAAGCTCACAGTGGGTATCCCTACCAAACCCCACTCCTTCTATTCCTACACCCTTCCCCTTACCTCTCTCTCTCTCTTTCTCTATCTCCTCTTCCCTATCCCTTTGCCCTCCCCCACCCATAAGACACCCCACCCCCATTATCTCTCCCCCCACGCTCGAAGTGGAAGTGAAGCAGTTTTGGATTACGTCCCTGAATGGCGAGGAGGGACATTTTGCGAGCGAGGGAATGAGATGGTGGGGAGGTTGCGTTTCCCATGGATAATTCCGAAAGAAGGAGCGACGCGAAAGAAAATCTCCTCCGCCTCCGTGGCTGCGCGTTTGGGTCATGCAGAGAGCGCTGCTCACAATCGTGAGGGACACAGTTTTTAAGAGCACGCGATCCGACTCCGCATTCACAAGAGCAAAGTGCAAAGCTAGTTTATGGTTTAATGGAGTGATCACCACATCTGAGCGTGGAGATAGGTTATCGTACATATCGCAATACGCTTTCTCGTGCCGTTTAATTTACGGGGTAAAATTCAAATCAAGGATTTTGTGAAGAGTACGGGTGAAGAGCTACCTGATAATAAGCAGCCATGAAATGCCTGAATAAGACCAAGTAAAATTTTCACTAGGAACAATCGCTAAAAATTGCATTCGATTGCCATTATGAAACGAATGGTACGTTAAATCTGACTTCATTTAAAAACAAAGATAACTTGAAATGAAAGCGAAGAGATGACAAAAATTTTTGTTTAACGTAGATGCCTGCTTTGAAATAAAATCAAGAGCTACGAATTATTATTGTTGTAGTAAATAGTGGATACATGAACTTCATCCAGCTCCAACCACAAGATTATTTGACTATTCTGATGCAAAAGTATGTATAAATTTACGCGTGCGCATATGGTGACGGATACACTGAGATAGAGAAAGTAATTGTACGGAGCAAGGGAACGTGCAGCTACGAACACTTCTTTATAGTCTAGCTACCAAGCTACCACGTAAACTACCTTATTCATCAGATTACCACCACTAAATAGAAGAAACAAAACCACCAATCCGAGCTAAAATACCGAGGGGAACGCTGCTGTGACAGAAACTTAATTCCACTCTTGAATATACTACGGGAATCTTTTTCCAAGGGAATAAAACTGCGGCACTACGTACACACACGGGCTTTGTTCCGTTTTTTTTTCTCTCCCCAGGAAGCAATATTTACGGAGAGTGATACAAAAATGATAAGAGTACCGTTGTAACGTGTTAGTTATTTGGGACGGAAGCCGGAGCGGACGGAGGCGACCCCTTAATGGAAGTGTCGCGCTGGATTGCGTTTACATTAAAGGCGTTGGAAAAGAATGACCGGGCGAGAGGCCCACGGAGGGAAGGCACGGAAGGAAGGGAGGAAGAGAGTGGTGGGAAGAGGCTGGACGTAAAGAAAGAAAGGAGACGAGGAGGAAGAGAGGAAAAAATTCTCCCTCGGGTTTCGTGGGTGTCCAAGGACCACCTCGTGTCACGTGAAAAAGGGGGAGAGAAGACTTTGGAATGGAGGACAAAGACATCAGAATGAACGATACTGCGAGAAGGAAGCGAAGAGACATCCCATGAAGAGAGAAGGATGAAGAAGATGAAAATAAGAAAATAGTAATATTAGGAGAGAATGGAATGAACAAAAAATGAAAATGGCAACATGTTCACATAGGGCCGAAATGGAAAATGCATGAAAACGAGAAGGTAACACAATAAGAGTTAATTCATTTTTATGATTCGAAGCATAACTGAGACCAAATTCCATTGCGACATGGAGCTGAATTTCCACTCTTTTGACATCACTCGTGGAGGCTACTGTTTCAAAGATTGCAGAGTTGCAGAGTTTGAAAAAAAATAATACTGCATGCTCTAGTTTATTCTGAAACATATTTTAGCTGAATGAATGTTTGATTTTTTTAACAAAAGACGAATATAACCCGGAAAATATTTAAGTAAAACTGAATCGAATATTTGAATCTGTGGTACTCTGTTAAGTTTATAGGGCACAATGCACAATTAGCCACATATAAAATCTAAGGAACAAAGTATTTCACGCAAGAAGTGTTACACATTGAGAGCACCCTCAGTACCAGACGATAAAAAAGAATTAAATATATTCCCCTAAATAATTTCCAGCATCTGAATGAGAAAACGCGTCTACAGGGATAAATTGATACAATAAATAAATTTATGCATAACTGCTGATATGGCTACAAACGGCAACATAAGATGGAGAAATGTAAGAGATAACATCGGGATAAAGAACGACCCATACTAAAAAGAGATCCATACTGGAAATATGGTAGAAGCAGATGGTCAACAGATCGTCGATAAGGACAGACATTTCGCGAAGACGGCGAGTGAACAGTGCAGAATGAAGAAGAGGTGGTGAGAGAAAAAGGACGAGACAGAAAGTGGCGCTTCCGTTGCGGCGGCACCGGGTGCATGTATTATAATGCTAACAGCGCCTCTACCGTTCGAGAAATGAGATGGCTGTGGTTTGGGAGAAGATGAGTGTTGCCTTAACGACCGACCGACGTAGCGGGGGATTCGGAGCCGCAGAGGGAACAGGAGAGAGGGGAGGTGGGGGGAAAAGGAAGGGAGAGGATGTGGAAGGGGGAGAGAGTCAGGGGGAGGTTATCAAAGTCCACTTTTGGATGATTACGACAGCAACAGCTTAAGGACATACTCTGCAGAGAGAGAGAGGGAGAACTTCGTGGAGTGAGTAGAAGATTGAGTTAGTGGGGAGAGAAAATGTTAAATTACACAACTGCAACTCATAACTGAAGTTCTATAACACAGAAAGGGCGCACGCCTCGTCGGCGAATTTCTTATCACGCCGACCGAGTCAAGGATGTGGAGAAGGAAGATTTCGAGGTGACGATAATAAATGCATTCCGACTTAAACTTTCAGTTAATTAAGAAATGCCGCGGCGTGTCGCGGATCTGGAGGGAAGTGAGGCTGTGCTCTTCCGTTTTCTTACCCAGATTAATATTGTTTTACAGCTTGATTGAGATTGCATTCGTAATATTCGTAATTCCATCCTACTTCTAAGATAATACAACAAAAATAGATACCAGTATCATTTAACTGTGAGGTACCACGTCAAAAAGCCAAAATTCAATTTTTGCCAGAGCGCTTCGAGTTAGGAGTAAAAACTTTTAATGAGAACACCAAGGCCAGCAAAATTATATTCTTATCGAAAGTGCATTATATATTTCAAGAGAGTATCGGTTGCTACAAGAATTAAAAACTAAATACAAAAGGAATTAAAATTCATCTAATATTTCAAATTTACATTATTGATTTATGAGCTTATCCACTCTAACAAAAAGCAAAAAAGGATAAGGTCAAAAGGATAACAAAATTACAGTAACATGAATTCGAGTACCAAATATTTTACAATATTTAGTGGATGGATTGATTAAAAACGTCCATTAATTCCTCAAAGATCGAGACAATAGCATCAAAGTCCTTACCCGCGAGAGGAAACTTATTTTTTCATAAGGCAAGGAAGGTAAATGCTTAGCCTATCTGTACTAAGGTGAATATTAAAAAGGATTTCAGAAAGAAATGGGAGTCTAAATATGTACGCGGCCATAAGGTGCATAAGGTTCCAATAGGAACGATTACGGCATCCCAAAGAGCGATAAAAGTGAATATTTTTAGAGGGCGCGAGGCAAGAAGGGAGATATGATTATGTAAATAAATGCTTGTACTCATCTTCTTCACATTCGAGAGAGCTGGAGAAGAGCGAGTTTTATCCCCGTTGTGGGGATTCCCCGACTCCTTTATCAGGTCCGAGTTATTTCCAGAGAAGGAGGTGGCGCTCGTAACCCCATTCCGAATGTACATAAAAAAAAGTTTACGATCACCTTTTCAACTCGCCAGCAAACACGCACACCCGAACATAACAGCTCACCCAAAACACCTTCCTCACACGCTCCTCGAGTTCCCAAGGGAGAATGAAAGTAGTCGCGATAAAAACGAACAAAAAAATCGAACATTTGAAGGGAAAGAAGATACTGGAAAACAGTGGTATTGTTTATAACTCTCTCTCTATTACAAGGTTTTATTATAGTCCGCTGGGTTCTTCTTTTCATATATTTCGGACAAAAAAAAAACAAATGAAAGGAAAAACATCACCTTCTGTTTCCCCTCATGGCCTTTCTCTGCACTCGAAAAATTCGGTTACAATATTTTTATGAGCTAAAAAGAAAATAAAAAAAAGTTTGAGGCTTTATCACTTACGTCGCGAGCTCCTTCATTTATACGCATCGGGGGATGGGGAGAAGGAGATGTTTTGAGTCTCTTTTCTGTGGGGGATTGGCGAAGGTAGGAGAGGGAAAACATTTTTCCGTGCCGTGTTGGTGAGGGGCTCAACCGTTCCGAGCCCTTTTGCGTAGCCGGGCACTCGAGTGGAGTGGGTGGGGCAGGTGGAGGCGGTCGGGGGATGGACGTCGGGCCCGGGGAATGGGGTTGACTGGCGCGGCTTATGCGTGAGGCGGGGGAAAGAAAGCCAGAGAGGAGGGTTGTGCGTTGGGAGGCTCGTCAAGGGACCGGGATATTATTATTTTTTTCATATTCCTGCCGCCCTTAAAAATGAGATATGGAAATAAAAAACGCATCTAAAACTGTAAGACGCCGCTTTATCCCTTTTAAGAATGGAAAAGGCATAACGGGTAGGGTGGTGGAGGAAGAAAAATGAATTTTATATCGCACGACACATTCTTCGAACATATTTTTTTGTCCATGATGCCAATGGAAAATTGGGTATGATGTAAACGAAAGGGCATGAAACAACAATTGCGCAATATCAGAATCGGTTTTGAAATTTAAACAACTCGACGCAGTCCCCCTTAAAATTGATGAAACGAACTACATGAAAATTTGATTCGTGCGCAGTCACATAAAATGAATGCATTTTCCCGCACGCATTGCCATCGAAAGAGAAACAAAATTGGGAGTTCCTGAATCCATTAAGGGAATTGAAAATACTGACACGCTGGCCAAGTAACATTGAATTGACATCCCTTCAAACATTTTAGCTTTACGACGGCCTTCAGGGTAGCATATAACACTATCAATTAGTTTTCGAACAACACTTGCTGGCAGCTTCACATAAATGAACATTTGCGCATTCACCCTCTTCAAGCGTATTTTTTCATCTTCCTAAGCGCCTGCAAAGCCAAATATTTTGCATCCAATGACCACTCACATATTACGTGCACCGGAACCGTATACTATTGACAACTGAAATTTATATTCTCGGCACTACTGAAATTCATACACGCAAAACAATTTTGATTCAATTTACTGACTAAAAATTTGAAAACTTCAATGCAATTTATATAAATTCTCCACCTAGTAATTCTTATGCATAACGCACACACGTTCATCTTATGCATACCGCTCATGAAATAAGTTTGAAACATTTGCGAGAAAAAAAACCTGTACAACGCGCGCGTTTCACTCGCGAATTTAGTGTTCTCTACACTCCCCACTTCAGAATTATTATTTATAACACGACGTCCGAGAATTCCATTCGAAATGGTTAGTATCCAACATACTCCTCACACGTTTCTTCCATCCCCTCCAACTACAAAACAATTCGCGCACTTTTTTCCCGACCCTGGATACTCGGAAGTTAACGAGCACTCTTCATCACCACCGAGCCCTTACTTTCCCCCTCAGACACTCTAATGCAGCACATCATCCTCCTTCCGCCTTGTGACAACAGTCGTCTTGAATATACATGCATGAAAAATGAGGTGGCCGGAGGAAAGGGGGGAGGGTAAGATACAGGAGGGAGTGGGGGGGAGGAGGGGAAGGCAGGGGGGGGGATAAACCAACGCCCTTGCACGCACGAGAGCGGGAAACTGGGTTGCAGAGGGCTGGGAGCCGAAAGAGCGAGGATTACAGAGGCAGGCAGTGGATGCTTGAAGAGCGAGGAGGGAATTGAGGATGCTGCAATATTCAGCGGGAGGAACGGAGCTAAGCAAAGATTTGCGACTTGATGAAATGAAACGGCCGCGTGTGGAAACTCGGGAAAGGACGGCGAAGAAGAATATGCGGAGGGTGAATAGGGCAAGACAACAAGCATTCGCTCGTTTAGCAGGAACTAGTACCCAAACTCGGGATTCAAATGCACTAGGATCGAGTTAAAACCCGTCAACGCCCACGGGTGCCATTTGGCACCCAATGCAGTGCAGAGCCAATACTCCTGCGATGCGTATAATATGTGAATTTTAGCGTACATTTCGGTGCATATACTTAGTAGAAGGTTTCCTCTATTATTCAGTCAGTTTGGATTGTGTTCACTGTGCATAGCTCGTATGTATCATATTTTATAAAAATGAACTATGTGCGATTTAAAAAAAAACTTTGGGCGCTGACGGGAGAGGGTCGACAATATTCTAGTCACAAAGGATATCTATTCCAATCTCGATTGCGGAGGTTATTTTTAAATGAAATATAATCCTCACCTTTGAGATAAAATTTTCACGTGCCTCCCCCCACATGCCACCAGCAGGCAAAATATTCGATCCTAGGTTATGGGAATAACTCATGACTTTTATATAAGCATGAAGGATTATGCATGTAAGAATTAATAGATGAAAACTTTGGGATACCACCCATGTTTTTTTACTAGCACCAAGTATGCTGGTTTGCACCTTGATAGCGAAATTCCACTGGAAAATTTACCCATTATTAACGTTTACTCTACGAATTCTATCAACCAGAGCGAAGAGAATTCGCCAATTTGTATCAACTCTCCGCAAAAACAACTATGCTATAGAATTGATGGAAGTCGCTCATTGTTGAGAAACTAAATGCTCAGTGATTCATGGCCGTGTACCATTAAAGCAAGGCGCCTAGGATTAAAGCTTTTGATCCAAAATCGCGCGACCCAAGTTCGAACGTAGACCAAAGTGGATGATTCTTTCTAAGATAAAAAAACTAGGGCGAGGGGTAACCGTGCACGATGAATTGAAGTATAATAAGCACAGATATTTGGCAGATAATAGATCACTCCACGCTAAAAAAAGCAAGACAGGAATCTTTTTTAACGAAAAAAGCGACGCGGTGAAGACCTCTCGAAGGAAAGCATATGAAGGAAGGTGGGGAGGGTAGCTCGAGAAGGAATAGGAGGGCACATGTAATAACGTCTCCAAAGGAGGAGATGAGTGCGGAGTTATCCCCTTTTATGGAGCAAAACCAGGGTTTGAAGGGAAAAGGAGGACGAAAAGGCTGAAGGAAGATATCAGATCAAAAGACGAGGTCGGAGGAAGGGAGATTTCCGGCACTGGGAGATGAAGAATTTGGACCATGGCTGAGGAAAAAGTGTAAGGAAATGGTGAGCGAAGGAAAAGGATAGCGGAATATTAAGGATTTTGCGAGAACCTGAAAAAAAAGGAGTAGGAAGGGTCTCAGACAGAGAACAAGGAAATGGGAAAGTTGGAGGAATTAAGATTCCGTACGGGTAAAAGGGTGGCAATAGGTGGATACTCCTTATTGCTGTGGTTTCAAATATGCGACGGAATGGATGGGACAGAGTTTCAGTATGAAAAGAGGCCGAGAGTAAACCTTCAGGGCTAATGAAAGAGGACAACGACGGCGCAGACTCCGGGGGAATGCTGGCGAAAAGGTTCTCACAGGCTGCGTGGATAGTACTTGTTAAGTCGAGCGGATATTTAAGGCCCGCACGGCTGGGAGGTGGCCCACTCTCAAGGAGCAAGAATCTCCACGAATCGCAAGAAATACAGAGACTACAAAAAAATCGAAATTGGAAACCGAAAACAGCGAAGATATCACTCTATGTTTTTTTTCCTCTTCTATGGTTCCCAAATATTGTTATTGCACTGTATAAACAAACTCGGGAGCAAAAACACACTCGCACGCCACAACTATTACAATCCAACTCCGCATACACTCCATCCCGCGCCGTCAACAACGAAAGCTCCATTCCATCTCTGCTGCTCATTATTAACCGCTTCATTGTCCTCCTCCCATCAATCGCCACACCCACATCCAATCCAAAACAACTCAAAATTTAGTGTTACAGGCCGTATGCGATCAAATCATCCCTTTGATATTTCCATTAAAAATTTCGCCCCAGTTTTCTTACAAAAATGTTTCTTTCCACAGTGCTATAAAAATGTATTATTGAAGCTTGCATTGAAGGATAGACTGAGGATAGAAAATTACCTCCCCCTCCACTTCCGATTTTGAGATCCAGGGTGATACATGTGGAGATATGTACCGAGACAGTGACGAGGTCAGAATGCATGCACACACATGCAAAAGAACATGAGGTTTTTTAAGCGACCAAAGTAATAACGTATGTATTAGCTAGTAAGACCAAAGTAATGTATTAGCACGTATATAGAATTACCTTCAAGTTGCTTCATATCATATTCCATACCATGTAATCAAATAAATACGTTAGTTTCTTTAAAAGCAGAAGCATGTATTGATAATTTTAAGAACGAAACATCATTCTATAAAATAATAAACCAGCTCGCAACACGATTGGATGGATGTGAAATTTACTAATTATAAGAAATAAAGGGGAAAAATGAAATACTGTAGCTGTACTCGGATGACGATAAATCACGTGAAAACGGCGACGGTAAAAGGGAAGCGCAATGAAAAAAAAAGAAACGCACGACGCGAGCGCGACGGACCGAAACTGAGTGAAATTACCGAAAGTCATCGGGGATTATGCGAGAGAAAATTAGAGCCAAAAATAAATCCCCCGACGCTCCCCATGGAAATGGAAAACAAACGAACGCGGTGCGAGCGATGCCTTCGACGCTTTCCACCCAGTCGGGTTTCGATCGCGGAGAGCGTCCGACGCATCCCCGGAAAGCAATCGGAACGGGTTGACGCCTCGTGATTGATCTATTAGGTCGTTTCCTCCAGAAAGTGCCACCGCTGCGTGATTGGGTTCAGGCGTCACGTGCTGTTCAGATGGGAGCATGGTGAGGAGCAGCGGAGGTTGAGTAAGGAGGGATTGTAGGAATGAAGGCTGGAAAGGACGGAATGAGAAAAGGGGGGTGACCGACGAGGAGGGGAGGAGGATAGGTTCTGAAGCACTGAATGCAGAAAAAAAATGTACCTAGCAAAATCCATGGCATTACGGTGGGTGTGTTGCGTGAAACTCACGCATTATGATTTCCTGCATAGCCGCGAGCTAGTTTTTACACATCCCAAAATTTTCAGTGATAATGGACACACCAAGCAAATGTCCTGATGGCATTTATTCCTCACTTTTTCAGTTTCCATCCCGTGATTCGTTCAAAAAATGTGGATTATCTGTGCAAAGATTTTCGATCAAGCCAAAAATATTTGCATTTGTCTCCTTATGCTGAATTAGCACCAAAAATAATATTCGGCCAGATTCGATCCTGACGCTACCGTCAGGTGTAACGCCAAGGAAACTCAGCAGTGCATCCATCAATCGTGATTACGCTTTGTATGTTTTTGCTTATTATATTATTTAATGCACTACAGCCTAGCTTGAAAATAGATTCCAGAATTTTCTGGGAAAATTACTTGCTAATACTTTCCGGCTCACTAATCGAGACTTCCTTTCCAACATTCACTTAATACAGAAAAATAAATCTTACCACTTACTTTTATTTATACATATAGAGGAAATTTTTACTTGCAGTTTTATAAAGGTTATGAAAACTGAAAGTTATTTTGCTTGGCCATTTAATTTTCTATCATTGAAGCCACTTCAAGAAACACATTCTAAGCGTATCGTGAATATATCTTGAGAATAACAGCGATATAATGAAAAGGACCCATGCAAACGAATTGACGTTGAATAACTACAATTAATAAAGATATAAGATATTGGAGCCTCTGATATTTAAATCCATCAAAAATGTGGTTTCGGTGATTGAACCCACAAATATAAGGCGTTCTCTTCCTATCACTCACACTTCTTACGTGACAATACGCATGTTAGTAACGATGGCCAATGCACATGTCCAACAAATAAATTATAAGTTAATATCAAAATTATAAAGTCTTAAGATATAAATACTTAAGCTTTTTACAAAAAAAATCAAAAAGACGTGACGCCATAACAGGAATGGAGATGATGGGTAGAATAGCCGTGGAAGATAAGAGAAAGAGTGTATGAACATAGAATGATGAGAGGTCGGAATGAGCCAATGCGTGAGAATGTTGAGGTGAGCTTCAGTGAGCCAATCTCCGTGCTGATTGCCGGTCGTAATGTTAACGCCCAGGAGCGAGGAGGGAAACGCCCACGAGACGCCAACGCCATATCGCGGGAACGAAAATAGCGATGGACGCTGAGAAGGGGTCTGAGTGACGGGCATAAGGATATCAAACGCACGAAACACAAGAACAGAGGGATTGGAATCCTTCATGAAAGGGGATGACTTTCAAATTTTACGATCAGTCACCTGCCGACAGATGACTTTTAAGTCACCTCATGAATCGATTTATCAAAGACTTGGATATAAAATTTCATGACAACTAATATTCATCCTTCAGCGTGACCGTCCTTCCTCGTTACTTCGACATTACGGTCAACATTTTAAACAAAAATGATAACTCGAAGATTATGAACCCATTTTCACCCCTTAACCTATTCATGATGAGTTTAAGACAATGCCTATCTTTATTGGAAATAAAGAAAGAAAAACTTTGTAAGGTTCACAGTTATTTAATTATGTGCACGACCCTGGTTTCGTAACTTGGTTACATCGTCAGGTGACTGAACTTGCATGCATCTTATATTTATACACAAAGTACACATATATGACAGTGAGGACATCTATTGGAAAGGAAAAGGACTGTTTGAGAGGGCGATAGATGTCCTCACTGTCAAATTTGTGTACTTTGTGTATAAATATAAGATGCATGCAAGATCAGTCACCTGACGATGTAACCAAGTTACAAAACCCGGGTCGTGCCCATAATTAAATAACAGTGAACCTTACAAAGTTTTTATTTCTTTATTTCCAATACGGAGAGGTTTCACAAAGTAAAGCCTGAAGATATTAGTTATACCTACCTTTACTGTTCGTCATCTCTCCGAAAAATTTAAAAACTATGAACAAACATAAAACAGTTTACGAACGAGAGAAAAGAGTGAAACAAAGAAATCGGGAAAAAACCATACCACTTGTTTCCAGCGAACGTGGGCAAAAAAAAATACAAAAAAAACGCGTGAAATCGTAAAAATGTAGGTTTGGCGGTAGGAATGGAGGAAAAGTGGTGTGGATAGAGGGACAAAGAGAAAGAGAAAAGAGGAGATTGTGCGAGGGAAGGGCGAAAAATTGTCGAACTGAGGCAGATGAGAAGTGATTTTGATATCCAACAAATTTATCTGAAAGGCTTCAATTTATCTCATGGCATAGCCGGAGCGACAAAAGCGACATGGCCCCTCACTGCCACGCGGCAGTTTGTATATCGCGACGCGACGGAGGCGGAAAAATATGACGGGAGAGGAGAAATATTTATTCAAAATAAAATAAAATTATTAACACTCATTCCATCGAGCGAGAGAGAGAGAGTGTGTATATCCCCTCTCACTTTAATTTATGGCCCGTAAAAAAATAAGAGGATTTATGGCGGAGAGGAATACCCTGGGCCGATGTCATTGAGTGAAAAATGAAATGCACGAGAGGATTTTTTTTCGGGAAAAAAAATCCTCGGAGAAATATGCCCACCGCACGCCGTCATATCTAAAAAAAAATAAAATATATCCTTCATACTCTCCTTTCCATGAACAAACTCACCCACACCAGCAGGTAGAGGTACTCGTGATGGCGAAAAACTTGGAGGGAGGCAGGCATTGGAAGAGTACTTTTACTGAGAACGCTGAGAAAAATTATTATGCCGCACCGCATCGCTCTAATTAATTTGACTAGTTTGGCGGCATAAATCAAGGGGCGGGAAGCGAGCTACTAAGTCGAGCGCCGAGATTAATTGTTCGGCATCATTTCCCCCTTCTGGTTTTTGCCATTCCGAAGCCCTTCACAAAATTCCCCGGCCTCTCCCCTCCTCTCCGTCCGCCACACGCTCCCTCACACACCATCCATCGTGGAAACTAGCGCTGTTATCTGGCCGATATTCAGGAGAGCCCAATTGCGTCCGAAACACTCGCATGCCCTCCCCAAGCCGCAAGAGGCGAGCGGCGGTGCGAAGCCCACAGCAAAAGGAGCTGCCGGGGCATTTATTGATTGACGCCGCGCGCCAAATCCCTATTAACTCTTCTTCGCCCCCGAACGCATGCTGTCATTTATTAAAACTTTCGCCCCTTCCAAAGTGCCATCGGTGGACGGGAACCTTAGGTAGGACGCTGCAGGTGGCGTAAATCATGAAAGATTTAGATATTCCGCGTAAATATTAAGCAAATATGTACTTTTTTAGTTCCCACGCACCGTGTGAGACAATTTTTTAATGGTTAATCATATTTACCTTCTGATATACATTCTATGATATGTAATTGAAATAGTTTAGGCCATATAAACTGTAAACTCTAATGCGTGCGTAAGTATATCTTTGGGCAGGCAAATGTCCGGTAAAAGGGAAATATAAGAACTGTCACAAATAGTAAAAATCAATATTCATACGAATTCGCAGAGCACAGAATTCTGCAATAAAGAGGACCCTAAAATTTCCATCTTCAATAATTTTCTTTAAACAGGCATGTAATCTAACAAACGACAACTATACTTGAGAATTCAATTTTCTGCAACTAGTTTTTCACTTGTATTAATTTGACTCAGCTTACCTACGCATCAACCTATCAACTCTGCTCCCCGTCCAGTTATCATTCAACATGCTAATTCCAAAGAGAAATTCGAGGCAGACTTCAAACTGAGTCCGAAATAACTGTCCGAAACTAATATTACGTGGTCCAAATAAGATGGAGCCATTTTTATGAAGTGCTGATGACGTCATGTGGATGAAGAATGTTTTATTTCGAAATAGAGCTTAAAACAGAAACGATCACTCTGTCAGGAAATAAGTTTGCGTAGACATTAAAGAGAATTTTCGAGAAAAATATGGATAAAATAGGGTAATATAAGGGATTTTTCTCTCCATTCTGAGAATAGGATAATAATCAGATATATTGTAATGACTTAATAGAAGAAAGCTAATACGAGGATGCGTTACATGATGACCTGCCTGCGATAGAGTAAAAAAAAGAAAGCTTCCAAAAGATAGGAGGATAATACGTGTTTTAGGAGCCATGCAGTACAGAAAATGGTCCAAATTTGGCTCGAATACAGGGTGAATTACAACCGCGCTTACAAATGAGAGAAAAACACTGGGGCACAATTAGGAGAGCAATTGTTAACTAATAATGTTCAAGAAAGGAAAAGCAGAAAAGAGATGAAGACGAGATGAAGAATTCCGAAATGATATTCGCCAGGATGGACTCAATTAAGGAAAAGGTCTTTCTCTCTCTGGGAGAGAGAAAATGAGAGAGGTAAAGGAGCAGCAAAAGTTAATTTCCCCGAAAGTGTTTCTCAACATACTGCTTTCGACGCGGTCCCTCGCCCCGTCCTCCCACCCACTGCACGCTCTCCTCCCATCGCCAAACGATTTTCAATTTTCTCTTTTCACACTCTCCCTCCTTTTCATCAACCCAACTCTCCTCCGCCGCCTCCTCCTTTTGGCTCTGACCCTATTCCGCCCTCGATAACGCCCTCTGCGGACCCTTTTCGCCGCTGCCTCCGCCACTTCCATCCGTTACATCTTTTATCCGCCCTCATCCTCCCTCCAAAGGCAACCTCACCTCCTCCACCATCGGGGTGAATTCATTAAGAGTTTTTTCCCCACACCTTCCTTTTCATCATTTGGCCATCTTTCACGAAAACGAAATGTGCGCTTCCCTCTTCCCCACCCTCGTTCGCCTTTGATTCCTCGGGCCGGTACACTCACTCCCTGTCGCTGGGAATGAGCCTCTATTGGTATGATAAGTATATGTGGAACCCAAGGAATCCGTATAAAATTTCTAGGAAACTCTCCAAACCTCACGAAAAAACGATAACGGTAACCATGCGGTACACCCAACTCCTATTTTATGGCACTGGCACAAGTTTTCTCGTGAAAAAATATCCTATTGTAAGCCAAAAAGAAAAATTGTCTCATCTAAAATAGGAGAATCCAAAATTACTGGAAAAATTGACGCCCTTGAGAATTAATCTGTGTTCTACTGTATCCGTTTATATTTTTATTCCCGATATACCAAATCAAAACGGAAAGCACCCATAATAAATTACTACCGCATGAATGTGAATAGGGATTCACTTTATGCTAAAAGAGATTAGCCATTTTTTTATGGGGGCAGACAAGAGAAAAGCCTCCATTGAATATTTTCCCTGACTAAAAAACTGTTTGTACTCGCAAATTTGTCGAAAGAGGACCAATTAACACATTCCATACCGCAAATGAACCCGGGAAGCACAAAAATTAGCTTGAGGTATGAGAACACTTATGATGACTATGCCTGATCATTACATTTAGGAATTTCCACACCCCGATATATTGCAAAATTAAAACAAACTGCGGTGCAGAAGTTCCACGAGAGCAATCTAGTTCTACATTGCTTTGGGGTCCGACATTCCTCTCTTTTTCTGCACATATCATACCCTTCCATACCGTCCCGCTCATCATCTCCGTTCATTGAAACATGCTCTCTCTTTGACCCGAGCCTCCATGTGCCCTCAACGTCGGCACCCAACGCTCCTCCGCCTAATCCACCCCTTTAAACTCCTCCTCCGCCTTCTTCCGCTCTTTTCCATGAAGCTGAAAGCCAATCAAGAGCCGTGGAGTGAGAGATAGGGAGTGGGTGAGGGGGGGAGGGGTAGGTGGAAGGAAATTGAGTGGCTGGAGTGGATGGAGGGGAGGAGTGAGAGAGGAAGAGCAAGAGGAGAAGGAGGGAAAGAGAAAGAGATAGGAGCTGGAGAGAGAGGGATCGGTGAGAATTGCCGCAGCGAGAGAACCCGAGGTGCCCGAGGTCTGCGCGATTCCTCCTCGGTAACTCAGCACTTAAACGCATACCAAAGGATGAGATTAGCAACAATGTTTTGTACTTCAAATGCATGTATCTACGCCGAAAAATTCCATAGGGGTGCACAAATTCGGCTGGGTTAATAATCAAAATCATGCCTTAGTATGGGACTAGTAGCGATGGTTTGGATTTCAAATACATGTATCTACGCCGAAAAATTCCATAGGGGTGCACAAATTCAGCTGGGTAAATTATTAATTAAAATCATGCCTTAGTATGAGACTAGTAGCGATGTTTTGGATTTCAAATACATGTATCTACACACCGAGCACGCAGAAAGAGCTTACTAATGAGTCTACCGGCTGAGCAGTATATGTAATAAACTGAACACTTAAATTACACGAATTACACCTGCCTGTGTCCATTCCCTCGTCAGTTAAGCGTCTCCTGAAGCTTTGCCTTTGACCAATCATTCCCCATCCTATCTATTAACCCGGCTATCGTCTTCCCATTTTTCTCACTTTACTATCATTCTAAAAATCCAGAAGGCTTTCGTAAAAAGTGCGGTACGACAAAATAATATTTTAAATCCCTATAAAATGGTACACGAAAATAATGTAAATTGATTTCTTGAAATATTTCCTTACCAGTAATACACATGAGTTTAGTATTTAGGTTTTAAGTCCAATTATTATTATTACAACTCTTTTACAGAGTACGAGCTATATAGCATTTTTAAACTTTCAAATGAACTTACACACACTTATAATGCTGATTTTGGAAGAAAAAGTACAGTCCGCCGTAGACATATATAATTATGTCACTCGCGAAAACTTTCTATTTACTTTAAATATTCGAGGCAAAAATTGCAAAAAAAAATAAATGTACTTTCATATATTTTCGATAAAAGTATTTATATAGAATTAATCGCGGCCACTTGGGTTAATACCACGAAAATATCACCCCATACGGCAAAATAAACAAAACATATTACTCCTAATGAGTATGCTCCATTCACTCGAGATATGTATGCAAAGACAAATCGCATCACCGTAATGGATGGAACAGAAGAACGGCATCGCGTGTTTTATTTGCGAAATGATGTTGTCAACTATTTATAAAACAGGAAATCTCCCTCGGTTACAACAAATAATTTTGGGACATCCATCAAAAATGATTTCGTAAAAAGAGTACTTATCACACAGCCGCCCTCTTTTCCCTCAAACTTATAGTCGACCTGGTGAAACATTGTTCGGGGGGAATTCGTGCATCCAGAATGTCTCGAGGCCATTTATAAATTCAGAAAACGACCAATCCAACCTTATCATCGGACGAGAAAGCTATTTCCCCGAAAAACAAGAGCTGGAGAACATCAAAACTCTGTATACATGGGAGGAAAATGGGTTAACAGGATGAGATATGTCTCAAGGGGCACGTTGACTAGCGAAAGAGAGGCAGGGACACAAGTGGGGGGTGGAGGGGAGGGGAGAAAGAAAAGAGTCGGGGGACGTCTCAGGGGGCGAGGGCGGACGAGGCGGTGGGTGGGGGAGGCGTCTCAAGGAATCGGAGCAAGGGGTGGGGGAAGAAGAGGGAGGAGGAGGAGGGGGAGGCAGTCGATCTGTTATATAAGGGAAATGAGGGACATTTTGAGGGCATGGGTGTAGTCGCCGTGAGACCGGAGCCCGCGGGGTGCATAAGCGGGGAAACGATTTGATATTGGCTGAGAGAGGGCACTGAGGAAGGAGAAAAAAATATATAAGGAGAAGAAAGGGAAGAATGGAAACGGGGAAGGAGGACGATAATGAAGATGGAGAGAAATGCAGGGAAGAGCGGAAGTGGGTGAGTACTTAAACGGGATGTTCGAAGGAGCGAGGAAAGGCTCCGCATGGGTAGTGAAGGAGGAAATGCATTTGAGAGAGCAAGCGAATAAAAAGACGTTGGAGATGAAGAACAGTGAGAGGAAAGCAGGACGCTTACAATAATGTCCCAAAATAAGCGACCATCAGGTCGTTTATTAATCATAATCATTAGTTTTAGAAAATCAGCAAAGGGAGACTATAATTATGGCTCCGCAAAAGAGTGGATCGCTCTTTGATCGGTCTCAATCCGGAAGAATGCTGATATTAAACTGAATTTGTTGAAATATGTACATGGCAATGTTTACACACAAAATCAAGGTGAGGAAAATGCTCTGAATGAACGTTTTCGACTCTGATGACAGTAATAATGAAGAATGCTGGTACTAAACTGAATTTGTCGAAATATGTACACAGCAACGTTTATACACTAAATCAAGGAGTACAAAATACTATGTAAAAACGTTTAAGACTCTGATGACAGTAATAAAAAGAGCGGCAAGTAGGAAAAACTACATAAGAATTCTGCAAAAATACAACGCTTTAATTTAACAAAAACCAGCGAGATGGAATAAAAGACATAGAAAACTACGTTAATACCTAAAGTCCGTAGTCAAACGTGGTAGTAAAAATCCGCCATGGCGACAAATGAGGAAGAACCGCTGCAACCGAGGAGGAAGAAGGAGAGAAGAGCATCCATACACCAGCGCACATCCGCTCGTGCAAGAGGGACGAACCACCGGCGAGGATCCGAAGGGACAAGGGATGAGAAACAAGAAGATGGGACGTAAAATTGATGAGAAATAAATCGGAAATGGAGAATGGGTGGAGGCGGAGAGGTTGTGGGCGGGGCAGCCAAGTGAAAAAAACTATATATGTTTGTGTGCATGTATATATATTTATTTTCATATACATAAACGTGGGTAAGGGAGGGGCAGCGCGAAGGTGGAAGGGGGTACTCATGTGTAGTGTACGGGAGCGAATGTGATTGTTTGCGGGAGTGTGGGCGGACTGTGTGTGTGTGTTCTTATAGGGACTTGTTATGGGGGAAGGGCGTTGAGGAAATCGAATTCGGAGGTAATTGGGCGTGCCGGGGGTGGAGGAGGGGGGAGGAAGGGGTGTGGAGGGGAAAGAGGGTGCGCCCAGAAAGATAGAAAGAGAGAGATTCGGTGAGGGATTGTAAGGGAGGAATGGTGGGGAGGACGATAATATGCTTCGACGGATGGATGGGAGGTCGGGGGGGGGGGGGAGTATTTCTGGGCGGAGGAGGAAATTGCCGTGAGGGTAGAGTGGGAGGTGAATAAAAAAGCACGGATGCACGTCTACTAAGAAGCGTTTGACCCGGAACACTAAAATTACAAGTCTGAATATTGAGGGTTGTTTCGGGCTTAATCTAGAGGAATTCTAACGTATTTTTAATATAAGACACGGTCTCAGGCGTTACTTTGTGGAACTGCTCCATCAGAAAATAAATAAAATAAATTACTTGGTTTTATTCCACACTTTATTTTAAATAGCACGACCCGGGTTTCAGCATCTTGTGCAACCTGATGACAGCACAAGATGCTGAAACCCGGGTCGTGCTATTTAAAATAAAGTGTGGAATAGAACCAAGTAATTTATTTTTTGATTTTAACGTATTAACAAAATTAAAACTTGCTGGACATTGTCCACAAATACTCTTGATTTTCTCACCACGACCGGCCGCAATACATTTCGTATTGTCATCAAGTGAGGTGACCTCACCTGATCGCAACTGACGGTAATATATAATTTCTTTAAACCAGAAACATAATGCATTAGAAGACAATTTCCAATAGGTTTTACTTTACCAATATATTTTGGCAGGGTTGAATGGCTAAGGGGTGGCTAAGATACAGGACAACCTGGATACTTGACTGGCTCCATCGGTAGAGGAAGAGGTAGATTATTTTTTGGAGTCTGAACTACTAATTGGATATTTTGTGGACAGCAGCTGAGTGAAATCTTTTACCCAAAACTAGCATAAATTACAATCGAGAAGAAACGGCTAAGGTAACGACTAACCTCGAGAGGTATGCAGGAGTAGACAAACACTGGTATCTGTACATTCATCCCCTCTAGCCTTCTGTAGGGAATAGTTTTTGCCGGAGAGTGTGGTTACTTGTTCGGTAGATCGCTTGGCCACAAATCGTAGGCTTCCGGATTCAAATCCAGGATAGAAGCTTTGGATAACCCCATAACAAAAATCGTAGAGACGTGAGGTGACTCAGTAAAGTAACGAGCTTTCCCACCCCCAATCATGAAAATTCACGCGGCCGTGGCTAGCGGCGAGTGAAGCCTGAACGTTTGATATGCACCTTCACTTATTCGAGTGGCTGCCGCCGCCGCCCACCTCAAAATCATAGGGCTTATATACCCGCGGAAGGTCCAGCTGCCGGTGAGTATATATATCACCTCTTCAGCGGTGATGAATTTACGCAGAGTGCGTAATCGGGACAAAAATGACAATTCAAGTGTAAGGGTACCAGTGTAACATTTCCAGTGTTAGTGAAGGAGAATCAGAAAGACAGGCTTCTAGTGAGCGCGTGCAAAAGCACTCTAAAATTACGAAGACTAAAACCTAAATGGCGTCGGAAGCCGAGGACGGCCCTGATTGGCCCAAAATATAACATTTCAAATTTAACATTTTTCTTTGATTTTCATAATTATTTCATTTTTTTGGTGCATAATTTTGCATTTTGTTCATTTTTATTATTTTTTGCAGATATTTTATCAAGTTATATCATTTTTTTTATTTTGAACAATTTTATATGTATATTTTTTGTTTTAAGTATTTTCTTATTTTTTTCTCAACCACAATGAACATGTTTGACAATTAAAATAATGATTTGAAGAAAAGACATAGGAAAGAATTTGAGTAAGACGTTGATCCGTCGTCCCCTAAAGGGGTTTTAGCAATTTTGTTTGAAAGCGGGCTATACCTAGAGCGATGCTCCAACATAACCTCCCTCTACCCTAACTGCCACTTTTATCCCGACATACAAGCACATCTTACAAGGGTGCAGGAGCGATTGGGACTTGAGATAATAATGATTAACTAGGACCTCTTAAGAATAAAAGTAAACAGGGAATAGATAAGACTGATTTACCATAAAAATGTTTAAATTTTTAGTATTCCAGATCTTCCATGAAATTTCGTCTACTCTTCGAATATTCCAGCTATATTGTGCTTTCCGCTTTGTTTGGGCCCGTTACATTTAAAGAGAAAATACAAACACTTTGGCTCGTACACTGAACAATAGAAATTTTGAATGATAGACATTCTTATGTTTAGTCTTATCAATCCAGAGAGATCACATGCGTCAAGCGAAATAAGCCATAAAATCGAAAATGAGCATTGGATCGGATGACTGAAGCTGTCATTTAAAGGGAGCGGAGATGAATTCTTAATTGAGGAAACTATTTGCGGCTGCGTTGGGAGCAAAGCTATTTCATTGGAGCCCTCATAAACCAATCAACGACCCACTGAACTGTTAGACTGAATAAACCGTCCAAAAAAAATGACTTCTGTAGCCAAAGCAATTTTGATAGGGAGTGGCAAAATGAAAACAGACAGCGAAACACAAATCGTCAAAGGCAAAAAACAATCATTGCCCCATACTCCAACGCACACAATTTCACGTCAAGATTAACAATGGAAACAGCTTAATTAATCATTAAATCTGCAATTCGGCCTTTCTCGTGGACTTAATCAGAGCACTTGCGGCGTCAGTCATTTCCCCAGAGTAGGGTATTATTCATTGTGCCGTGAGCGTTGACGGCCAGTTTACAATCTATGCCCTCGTTTTAGAAAGCCAACAACTTATTCAATCAAATTTTTGGTATCTTTTATCTCCAAGATATCAAACAAAATTCCCGCGATGTATCTCATTAAGAAATTTCCTCAAAAATGATAACCTGATATTTTCATGCCAACAAGCATTTTTACGGAAGTTCTTCGTCCACCTGACACTTTTTGCTTCCTCTAAACGTTTTGCCCTCCTCAACTAAAAACTCCTCAATTAGTGAATATAATGCGTAACAGTACTATAAGAGCTTCTTTGGCTAACTCTTTGACGAGCATCTAAAGTTGAAATGCTATCTCACAATCTTTAAACTCGTTTTCAAGATAGTTCACAGCGAAAAATTAAAATAATGACCGATCGCGAATGATTATACATTTTAAAATCTTCAGCGAATGGGCTAGGCTTATTCCCAATCCCTGAAGTCCAACCCAGCAGAAGTTACTTCAAAGCAAAAATATTCTTCAAGCTTTAAATATATCGAAGCGAAGACTAGTGTTTACATACATGGAATATCATAAGCGGAAATGACGATAAATAAAGTCACGGTGTCTATCAATCCTGAGGAGAAGTAATAAGATTTAAGTGAGGCAGGATTGAGTGCCCACTCACAGGGGGGTACAACGCACCCGTCACTCAGGGACAATAAAACCCGAAGAGATTGATAAAGAAGAGGAGCGAAGCGATGGGAAAACGTGTCAGACAAACAGGACTCCCAGGGGCGAGGTATGTTCGGAATTAAAACGCCCTCGCCGGGAGCAAGAAAGGCACAATTCCCCTCGGTGAGAAAAATCCTTCGGAATAAGAGGGACGCAGTGATTGATGGGTGGCAAGAAGATTGATTAGATGGATGAAAAAGAGGAAGAGGCCGAGGAATGAATGACACGCGGATATAAATACATCAACGGGGTAAGGGAGAAAAAATGACGCGACGAGGAACGGACGGTATAATGAGGTCCGGTTTTGCCTTAAAATTTTATTTACCAAATTATGGGTCAGAATAATGCTCCCGGTTAAAACCAGGATCTTTTATAATTATTTAGAACATCATAAAAACATTTAGAACAGAGAACTGCAAGTAGGGCTATTATTAATTTCCAAAGTCGACACTAATAGACAACAACGTGAATGAATTGCAATAAAATGCACTGCACACAAACTGTACACACTTCGAAAATATGCAAAAATAATAAGAAATAATATCATGAATCATAGAGATTGCTATTCCAATCATAATGATTAGTGGATACCAAAGAATGCACTATCAATACGTCAATTTTGAAGGAGAAGAAAGGGATTATTTTTTAATTAACACACGTTATGGCAATGAATGATAATCTGTCCAGAATGTAATTGGTTGAGATTAAAAAGTTACAACAGTGCTTAGTCAATTAGATGGTCTAGTTGGAATTCAGATATTTTTCCGGTATTATAAGTAATTATTGAGCTTTGACAAGTAGCAAATGCGTTCATAAAGGAATACTTTTGAAGTACTTATCACGGTGACTCCCAAAATAACCATCACTAATAGGCACCGACAACTTGCAACCTCCTACATAGCAAGGTCACTTTCAACAGACCATTATAAGTGATAATAGCATATTTTGAAATTGGAGAGGTAAGAATATTTAAAAGGTTAGCTAACCGTGCCATAAGAAAAACGTCACCGATCAGAATCATAGGTCACACTGAAGTGAAGAAGTCTGGGAGTCAAGCAGTTTAGGTGGAGCTGTAGAGGGCAGCGACCCAGGAGGAGAAACGGTGGCATGAAGGATAGTGAAAGGAAAGAGGACCCAGGCGTGGGGGGGGAGTTACTCGGGCTGGAAGTGCAAAGGAATGGGGGAGGGGGGTGGAAGAGGAGGAAGATACGGGCGTGGGTGTAATGAAATCAAATTACCCGGCAGATGAGGGAATCCCGGATTGCACGGCTAAAGTAGTAATGTCGTCGGAAATCGAACGCGGGAGGGGTTTGGAGCAAACTTTATGAATTTGGGTGGGGCAGCGGGGAAAAGGAACGGGGGATGGGTGAAAGCGTTTGGCGGGGGAGGGGGAATAAGAGTTCCGCAAGGCGGGGGAGGGAAGGCGGGTCGGGAGGGCGGCAGCTATATGGAAGGTGAGTTACCGAGAGCGGGACGACCTGAAGAGGGGAGAGACAGCGAAGTAGGCGGAAGGGAAGAGATAGCAGAGAGAGAAAATGATAGCCATACTCCAAAAGTATGTGGACTTGTGAGAACGCAATTCATTGGCTGAAACGGCCTGGGAAACGGACTGATACGAAAGCAATATTTATGAGTAGTTAATTCCGTGAATAGTTTCATACACCATAATCATTATATTTTTATACATATATTCCTGTAAATTTCCTTAAGTATTACCACTGTTTTGAGCAATAGTATTCATACGTTTGTATGGACGTAGACAGGACTTGATTGCAACGGCCCTATGAGTTAGAGATCAGAGCATACTGAGTCTGGCCCTAACTTACAAATTCCGAATTATGCACGCAAAAAAATCCGAAGGGAGGGGAATCTACCACTAGGGACAAGAAAGGCTTCCATGTCCAGTTGCAAAAATAACTATGCATCATTATTATAACCCGTTAGCAATATTTCAAAAGTGACAGCAATTATAGACTGAACGGAATTATCACCTCTGTAGTTTCTTCGACTCATTATAAAGTTAATTTCCCCGTTGGAATTGATTATTTCTTCAGTCGAAATAATATTTCGTTCGATATTTAGATAATAACTACAATTTACGTTGAAAATAACGTAATGTAATGCCCAGGCTCTTTCAAGTGATACCAGCAGGAGTGTATATGCACATCAACATAAAAAACTATGTAAAAGAGAGAGAGGAAAGACGAGGAAGACCACAGTTTAAGGGGCATAAACTGGCCATCTCGAGAGGTTACAGGTAGAGGGAGGACTGAAGACGGAGGGAAAGTCAATCGGTATGGGAAAATAGGAATCGTGGCACGGGAAATTGGTTTTTGGGATGCAAAGTGGAGGAGGAATAGGAGTTGAAGACGGTTAAGGGCGGGGAGTGAGGAAGTGAAGGGAATTTACTAGGGTAAAGAGGTTTGGCAGCCCATGTGCGGGCGGTGGTTAAAGAAAAATACCCACTCACTTCAGAAAAGGGGTTTCGGCAAAGCCATAGGATAGGGTGGTTCTTTTTCCTGCACGAGGGGTTTGGTAAAGAGAAGAGAAGGTCCGCGAGGAAGAACCTGCGGCTTACCGCCGACGGCAACCTCCCGCTCTCCGGGCGTAATTTAAGTGCTTCAAGAAGCGCACGTGCGAACACGCTAGTCGAACGCGACGTCATTGGAAATCACTTTATGGGAGAATGGACACTGCTCGCCCTTCTCTCTCCCCTGAACGGTGCCCACCACCTCGGGACTGCCTCCGCCCTAACCATCGACTCATTCTGCCCATCCATCTTCCCTTCCGACCCGCCAACCCTGCCACACCGTGGTTGTGATAATAGACTTCCACCACAGAATTGATCCTATCGTCCTGTTTTTGTGGACTAAAATAAGCATTTTAGTGGGATAAATTTGCCCATGGGGTATAGCAAGACAAGATCGCGAAAGAAAAATCCATACTTCTTAGACTCCAGAAACGGATCGATACGGTTGAAGTTATTTTATCTCGGATTCAACATAATACTATTCCCACAGTACTATAAATACGTGTATGTTTCCCTTTCATGCCATAATGTACTAAGTATCACAAGCAATTCTAAAGACCTGTTTACACGGTACATTAATACTTACGGGTTAATGCCTAAATGTATGAACGCGAGAATGAACGCCAAAATGCACCGTGTAACCACCCAACTCGTGCGAATGCATGCACAGAAAATAGAACATGTTCTAATTTGGTTCATGCACTCGTACACGTTCCGTTCCGGTCCACAAAAATCATTCATGCAGACAGACATTGACTCGTACGTGTTAATTTGCCGTGTAAACGGGCCTTAAGAAAGGATATTAATGGAGATTTTCAATTTAATTCGGTCCACCCTACGACAATACACGAATAATCATGAAATACACACATTCAACGCCAACCCTAGGATTTAGAGAACGGAAAAGATGTGGCCAATAGAGATGATAGAAAATGAGGAAGTAACCGAGGAGGGTGAGGAGCAGAAAAAAATATATAGCACTAATAAAACATGAGCCATGTGATAAACACGTTACTGAGAGCGATTACAATGATAGAGGGGTATATTAAGGCAGGGAAGGCGAAGGTAACTATTAGAATTTTTTCACAGATGAGATGAATAGGTATACGTGGATTACTAGGAGCAGAATCAGAGTCGATTCCATGAAAAAAATTTCATTTATTTGAATGTATAAATTTCCCTAAAAAGAATGGTGATGACACATTAGGTAGAGCACTTGGCTACTTAAGAGTCCTGGGTTCAAATTCCGGGCGATGCCTTCACACACACACACCACACAAAAAATTCCCCACAGTAGTGAGGTGGACCATGGACACGGATTGGGCCCCTAACTCCGACGAGTGAATTTATACTAAAGTGTCCTAGTCCGGTGTGAGCTCTAACTTTACCAGTCTAAACCAACCTACTGGTTGAATAACTGAGGAAATGATACGCTAGGAGGTCGGTCGAAGGCAAGAGCGTATTTGTAGACGCTGCCAGGACAGAGCACGGCAACGAGAAAAAAGAAAAGAATGAAGCACCTTGCATGAGGATAAACGGGAGGGAAGGCGTGAAAAGGAGAGCTCGAAGGAGGAGAAAAAAATAAGGGAAGGAAGCAGATTAATGATCGCTCCCACGAACGGAATTTTTTTTGGACGTGGATTTGAGGTTGACTTGCCGAACGGGTGGGAATTTTGGGGATGGCGGGGGATGGATTGTCCCAGGGGAGGCGGTGGGATGGGAAGCAAGAAGGATGAGACCGTGTTTTGTTCGGGTGTTAAAAGATAGGCGGGAGAAATGGTGCTTCTGGGGGCAATTAGGTCCCATAGTCATGGGATCTTTCCGGGACGCTATCGATGATGGAAGAATATCTTATAGGGATTGCCTACGCATAAAAAGAGATCTGCTAGGTGACCACCTAGCGATATCACAGTAGACATTCATGTCAATCACGTCAGACTTAATGTAACAGTATCTAATTCATCAAGGCACCTAGTTATAGCACGAAATTTTCAACTGAAATACTTTAGTTCTTCTTGTAGACTTAGAAAGTGAAAATTCTACAAGACCACTATCTGAGGGACTATGACTGATCACACTGCCATGCCCTTTAGTTCATGAACTACGTGAATGAGTTGACTTAGGTAAGTTGCCTGTGCAAAAATAAAACTTGACCATTTTACCTTAAAACTATCACTCCGGCAATCCCACATAATCGGGGTATTTTAACTATAAGCTGGCGGTAAGTATCAAAAAATATATATAGGAAAAAACAGGATAAATTGTTATAGGCCAAATTAACGAATATTTTATGCTTAAAATAGAAATCTTGGGTCCTTGACAAAATCAACCAGTTATTTCAGACCGCACAAAAAGTTCACAGCATGTGCACATGAAGGAAAAATTACAATAGAAGAGGGTTGGAAACAATGTCTGGGGTTAAGGGGAAAATCGGAGCATGGCAATGGTTTTATGGTGGGAAGAAGGGCGCGGTGGGGTGATGGCGTTGTTGCGGCTGGTATGAGAAAAAGAGGGTGTAGCCGAGCTTTGCGAAGGAGAGGTGGCGGCAATTTAGGGCTTTGGCCATGACGGGGAAAAATACCCCGTAGGAAAGATGGATGGACGAATGAAAATTCGGATCCCTTCCCCCACCACCCACAAGCCCCTTTCTTTACACCATCATCATCCTCCACGCTCAGGCTGCAAACTTAAGATGACTTAACTTGGTATAGCTATGGAGTTGAAACATTGAAATAAACGTCTTCTTTTTCACAACTACTTTAAATGGCTTAACTCACTGAAGACAAAGATTAGTCGAGAAAAACTTCAATTTTCTAATTAATTCTCCAACACAACAAAATAAGACATTTTCGTCAATCAAGACATAAAAGATATCTAAATAAGTACTCCAAAATCGATACTACGACTGATGTGCAGTTGGTATAGTGATGGAAGGAACATCACGTTAATTATTTGGTTTACAGTAAGACAGAGCTAAAGAAGAGATTTTCGTTCATAGATTCAAAAAATTGTTGTAAGTACTCCAAAATCGATACTACGACTGATGAGCGGTGTGTGCTGTGATTGAAGGAACATCACGTTAATTATTCTGATTTATGATAAGTCACCTTACGCGAAGTGAAGTTGTTGCGAACGAGGCTCAACATGCCATCCCCTCTTCAAGAGGGCTAAGAATCCTCCGCATCCAATGCCACCTTCCCTCCACACATCCGTCGACCCACAAACCCATGCATAATCGGGGCGCGGCTCTCTCATCCCCTTCCCATCTGCACCCTTTGCCTCTCACCCCCCACAACCACCCACAACAACACCGGAGATGGATTCACACACCCCAAAAAACTCGATGCCCCACCTCAATGTCTGTTCGCCTTCCCAAATATTGGAGCGAGTACCGCTTTTGAACATCCCGAATTCCGTCCCCTGAAGTACTGCAGATTGTTTCCCGGTGGCATTGTTCAACCTCTAGACCGCAATAGACCTTTGAAAAAAATGTAACCTGTGACGACCGATGAAATTATACTACATATTATAAACTCATTCTTGTGTACTCATAAAAGGACGCTAAACACAGAAACCGATTACACTTAACATTGGCATCGCCTGGTAAACTCCTACTTTCCATATACTTGGTAATAGCTTTTCAAACAAAAATCAATTGAAGTGATTACTTTTACCAGTATAAAATAAATTAATAAGGAAAATAACTAGGTATAGTGCCTTGCTTGACTATCAACGCCCGATATTTTCATTGATCTTACCTAACAGTATCAAATATGTTCAAGGAAAGGTTCTTCTTACTTGGTTAAAGGGATTTGTAAGTAAACTCGAAAAATCCAACCAACCACCAACTTAACTGGTAACTAGTAAGCTTCACGAACAGGATGAATCAAATTTCCTATGCGAAAAAAATAATGCAACAATGCAATTTCTATGAATAGCACAAAATTAAAAAATTGTTCGCGGAAAGATTCTTTTTGTCTTCATTCATTAAAAATTACGTTTCAATACAAAGTATTGATAGGGATCAAATGTTTACGCCTGTGCCTGCACACCAATTCGTAATTAACTGAATTGCAGACGTAGATCAGTAAAAAAAAGGGGGCACTGCATCGAGCTTCTCACCTCTCCCATTTTACTCTCCAGACACACCGACAATTCCCTTCTTTACCCGAAAATTCTTAATAAGTTGAGACACCATTCTTAGGTCACTTCCCCCAGAGCAGCAGTCTCTCTAACCAATCAACCCCTTCCCATCACCTGCCAGAGTTTTCACGCCCCACAATCGGTCTCGCCGGAGTTTCAAGACCCTTTATCTGAGCAGTGCGTGAAGTAAAAAAGACTTGGAACGACGATGAATTGGCCCATTTTTACGGTAGGGGCTTTTTCCCTAAGAGTCTTTAAAAACGGGCCCCTGCTAAGGCCCCCCTTCCTTTCTCCCTCATTTCTTCTTCACCTCGTCAACTTCTCCCGCCGATCGATCTTATGGCCTCTCACTCTCTCTATCCCTCCTATTCCATCGCCGCAAAAAAACGACAGAGGAAGAGAGAGATATCCTGCAACCTTAATTTGACGTGGACTCAGCTAATAAATTGGGAATGAGAAAATTCCAACAGGAAAATAAATCCGGAAATTAAATTTATCTCTAGGATGGGCCCAGAAACACCCGCGGGATTACGGTACACCTAAATTTGATAGAGTACTTCCCATTGAGATGCTTAGTCGATTCGACGAAGTTCTTTGGTACATTCTGGGGTTGAAGAAAATTATGCAATTCAACTGATAAGAGTAGTACGTCAAACCATGCAAAAAACTAATCGGAGAGATGGACCCATCACTGATAGAATGGTAATACATGATAGAGGAATATTGTTTTGATTAATGAATCCGACGATATTTACACGAGTAAAACTCACATGCGTAGCCAGTACGCCATACTTTCACTCAAGGATGAAAAATGAAGACTTCCGGTTGTCAAATTATGATCTTGACACATCATTCTCGACCATCTAAATTGACCGATACAAATTCCTTTAGCATTACCTATTTTTACCTTACCTCACATCCGATACATCTCTATCCAACAGCATCTATTCTGATACCAAACTTGCCATTTCGTCTTGAAAAAAAATGAAAACACCTCCGGAAGAGCAAACGATCTTAATGAGGTAAGGATCAGACCACTCTCCGAGCATAGCTACAGTAAACCAGCCAAATCCTACGCGCACCACACCTGTCTGCGACGATTGCAAGAAAAAACGAGAAAAAAAATAATCCCGCGTCTGCGATATCGGTACCGAGAATTAGCTCGGGGCATACCCTCACACAAGTCCTCGCGAGATTGCCTCGCGAAAATAAAGGAAAAACGCGAGAAAAATGCGTTTTCGCCCGTCGGCGGCGCATGACATTAGGCTGGCTGAGTGAACCCGTGAGGGAGTTTGGGAAAGTGCCAAGGAAGGGAATTTTTTAAGAGCGCAGCAGACGGAAGGGGACAATGGGGCGAGATGAACGTAGGAAGGTGGAGCTCTCCGAGCGGGACGAGAGACAGGGGTGGCAAGGGGGGGGGGGGGTTCAAAATGAGGTGCAGAGCGGTCGAGGAGTCACACAACTTGTGAATGCACGTGGCGAGCGAGAAAGGATGGTCGGGTGTGGGATAATTAACAGCCGTGAACAAGCAAGGCGGGAAACTTCTTCCATCAACTCTCTTTTCTGATTAGGATGTGTCAGTAGAACTGGACAATATTTGGCACGAAATCGATCGATTCGGCTTTCACTTGGTGAAAACTCATGCTAAATGAATAAATAAAACCTTTATAAATTTTCCCAGTTTGGAATTAAACGAAGGTCGTCCATATGTAAAAAAAATCTGCTAATATTTACAAAGGTAATATATCTCCATCCGATATTGGGCATACTCTCAAGCGTAAGTAGAAATTGGTACATTTGTACGATCAAAAAATGGAATTCAAACTGCACACATTTCACATAAAAGCGTAATGAGAAGAATAAAATCACATTGGTAGCCCACGAGTTCTTATAAATGGTGAAATGCTAAGCTAAATAAGGGGAAAATCGGCCTCAACATGCTGAAAGTGGGAAAAACTAATAAAATACACTCTCAGGAATATTATATCATAAAATGCAGTGGCTAACATGATACCAAAAACCGCATCAATGAAGATAGTACAACAAAAGACCAGTTTTTGCCCGCAGTTACTTTTATTTCACCTTCATACAAAAATTACCATGCATGAAACAAATAGGATCAGACCGAAATATAATTACGATCCACATCTTACATATGAGAGGGTGTGAAGCAAAGGGGAACAAGTGATTTTTTTCTAAACAGAGTTAGGTACAGTTAATTGTCAGAAGAGATATACAAAAACTTGGTTGCCAAAGAAAACGAGTAATTCTATGTTCTGTGGTGATATCGAGAGGAAAATAAAATGCATTATTCAATATCTAGTTGATCTGGTTTTTTATCATTACCTAATTTCTGTACCTAACTCTGTTTAGAAAAAGGAAATCACTTGTACCCCTTGGCTTCTCACCCTCTCATATTAAATCTGACATGGGAAAATTATGTAAAAACTTGAAATATGTCCTAGCAAATTTATATCATACATTAAGTGAAAACAAGTTCTGTAGTTCTCGATTATTTCACCTTTTTATAATCGGTATCGACATTTCCACTAGAGAAAATGGTACTCTAAAAGAAAATATATCAAGACAGCAAAAGGCACGTAAAGAGTTCTTCAGTGGGGGGATCTCCTCAAAAGAAGAAATTCGAACTCATCAGGGTAATTTGGCTCGTGCTAGCACGCCACAGCAAGATCGTAACGTGAGATGACGTGATTATTGAATGCCTCGAGCAGAGCATCCTTCTCATGCCGTATCTCACACATGTGTAGAGCACGCACCAAAAGGTCAAAATACTTCTGGGGTGGCACTCATCACTCCCCTGAATCTTGGCATCTGCAAACGGCATTTAAGGCCGATAAGGAGAAGGGAAGAGGATCGAATGACGGAGAGTGGACGGGGATCGGCCGAGCTTTTTTTTTGGCCAGTGAGTCGCGCAAGGATGGAGGAGAGGAGGGTGATGCGGAAGTGCAGAATGCGGAATGAAAATGAGTTGACTAGCGGGAACTAGACATTAGACATGAATGCAGCCGGAGTGCACGAGAGGCGGGTTCACGCTTTTTTGAGAGGACGAGGCCAGGAGGAGATGGGAAGACGGATACGAGGTTATTTCGGAGCGACCCTTCCTATCCTCTGAGAGAAACTTCCCGAGAGGGTGAGCCACCGCCCTATATCCTACCATGCCATCGGGTTGGAGACGGGAGGGACAGAGTCCAGTTGCTTCCACAGCCGTCTCGGTTATTTATCAAAAGACAGCAGTGGACAGCAGTGGCGTAGAAGTGTCAATGACTCAAAGAAGCACAACCGCACAAGGGCCCATGACGTAAACAGGCCTAAGGAAGGTCCTTAAGAGTCTCGATGACAAGAAATCATAAGGATGAAATTTACTGTGACGTCTATGTTGAGGGGGTTAAATAACCCAACAATGGAATGAGCTATTTGAACGTAAAAACCATGAGAATCTAATGAAAGAATCAATCATCGACATTTCATAACCTATGGGAAACCAATCCCAAAGTAAACCAAAGAGCTATGTATATATTCACCAGCGTCGCTGAAAAAGCCTACTCTCTAGGATTAAGGCTATAAGTTTCATTCAAGATGAATTTAGATTTCAATGCGATTGAAATGAACTAGATTATGTTGCCTTTAAATAACAGATATGTCGCAATTCTGAGGGCTTTCAGTATTTCAGTATATACCGTTGAAAATAACCTAACCGCTGGATCAAAAAAAGTTTTCCTTGAGTAACTCATTTGAAAATCCAATGAGGATCAAAAATGATGGGAAAGTTAAGGGAGCAAGAGTGATGGGAAGGTAATATGTGTGATAGATGCCGGATAATGACCAAAGACATCAAGGCTTGAAAAGAAAACGGCAGCCGCTGGCTACCATGAGGGGGGGGGGGGAGAAAATGAGAAAAACAAGAGGAAGATGGCAGCGACAAAATTGAAATAAACGTTAATAATTTGTTCAAACGGGACATCCTCTCTCCGCAAAAATAAAGAAAAAATGGAGGGCTTAGGGTTAAAGAGAGGAGAAGCGGGTAGTAAGGGAGGGGAAGGACAGTGATGACGATGGTGTGGAAATTATGACGGAAGAAGGATAGATAGTGGAGTGAGAGGAAGCTATGTGCGGGAGGCCGGAGAGAGGCCTTAGGGTTAAGGGGTTTAAGAAGAGAAAGGTAGTTAGCCAGGGTTGGAGTTGATGAGTGTGATTAACGGCGCGTTGAGAACGGGTAGGAAGGAGTGTGGGTATCACGAGGGAGCAAAGGACGGGGAAGGAAACTAGGAAGCAGGAAGAGAGGGAGGAAGTGAGGAGGAAACGGCGACGGGTCGTTTGGCCGGAATTTTTGCAAAGAGGGACCCCCCCCCCACCCCCCCTAAAGTTCACTTTTTCGAGCAAAGGGATTTTAGTGAGGCCGCATCCGTGAGATATGGGTTGTGAGGTGTGGGCGGGACCCTTGCTTTCCTTTGGGGCCCGTCCCTTCCGACCCAAACGATATACCGACAGACAGACTCCTAAAGAATAGGAAACCCCCCCCCCCGCTCACATCCCTCAATCTCAATCAATAGGAATGGTGTAAGTTTATCTTTCCATCTGGCATAGCATGAAGTAAACGTATAAAATATCTCATAAATGTGTTAATTTTAAATAATACTTATAAGGTTGGAGGTTGATGCGATGGAGATAACTTGCAAGGATTGCTATTTTTTGCTGTATCCCGGCCAACCATTCGCTCATCATCTCATATGTATTACCCTCTATTTCTGTAATGGTCTTCTGCACTGCTTGGTAATGTAACTGTGCATTATTTTCACTGGGAAAATGCATTGATGTCATGAACGTAACATGCATAGAACCTATAGTCGGAAGGACTAACTTCTTGAAATTAATACTATTATAATACCATACTATACTACTGTTACCCAATCGGGTTAGGTCTCACCATTTTCTCTTAATCTATTTATTTTTTGCTTCATCCTCAACTTGACATATAGCCATTTTCCAAGTAGACAGCTCAGTTTTAGCACTTTCCATTATAGGAACTCCGGAAACTAGTATCTTAACGAGACCGCGACCCACAGCTGCCCTTTCCTGGAAAGCGTCCTTTCCTCATTTGATCCCGGGCAGAGGCAATCCCATACCCGCCGACCACGCCCATCCAAATCCTCATATTTCAACCTGGAATTGAGTCCAGGGAAGGAAACCGCATGCGTCGCGTGGCATTTGCGTCACGGGTTGACGGGTGAGCACCGCCAGGAGTTCCCTTTCAATACACAAGCTTTTCATCGCTAATTCCGCGCCTGTGAGCTAGGTAACACATTGCCATTGATAGGTTATTCCAATGCGAACGGATATGTTGCCTGAAAAATCCTGAAAAAAGTACCGCTGAATTGCGATGAGCTAAATCTAAATATTACCTATACGTACCGCTGTGTTTTAACATATCTTGTATTTCGATAACGTTTTCTACATGGAATTAATATAATTTAAGTACGTACATGAAGATGACTCTACATATCGCACGTAGTAAATGTATTTAGGTAATTCCTTCCACGCTGATAAACTAAATTCAGCAAGATTCTGACTGAAAATTCATTTTTGAGTGCTCCAAATTACAAAAACAAAATGTAAAAATTGATATGTATGGGGCTCAAAAGCTTCTTCCTCGAAGGAATCTCCCCACCATTTAGAAGTATTCCAAAAAAAATCCACATGCACCTTTAACAAGGGCACAGAATTATCAAATATGAAAACAATTTCATATCATTTCGATACCGCATTTCAGCGGCACAAAAATTATAGTTTGAAAAACGCAAAACAAAAGGTCTATAAAAGAACAGCCACCACTAAACGAGGAACAGTCAATGAGGGACCGCCCAGCCGCCCATTCTATTTCTAAGTCCGTATGCCACGGACGGAATTTCATAACAGTCTCATAATAACGGTTCAAAATTAGCCGACCCAAAAAAAAAAGATCACGGAAAGCCCTTGGCACCACTTGCTGGCCTAGCTGAAATACGATAATATACGCCCGTTTAATCCGCAAGAAAAAAAAATGAGAAAAAAACACTGGGTGCTTACGCTAAGCATAGAGATAAAATCAGCCAGACTAGCTGGATCTCTCTATAAAAAAATTAATAAATAGGTCTAAAAAAACGCCTAGGAGAGAGAGAGAAAACGTACAGAGCACCCAGACTTGCATAAACGTAATAGCATCAACATAAACCCACGAGTAGAGGAGGGGAAGAAAAGACCTTTTTTAGAAAGGAAAAAAAACGAAAGAAAGAAAAAAGGTTATTGCCGTCGGGAGTTTATCAGCTTGTTTTTGTTTCAGCTACTGCTTTCCTAGGCGATTAAAACGCACAGCTCGCAGTTTCCTTCCACAGGAGACCGTGCTTCCCATTTTATTTTTCAAAGAGTATATAAGACAACCCCCGACCCCTTCCTCTAAATCCCCGGGCACTGCTTCAATTACCATTCTTGAGCGTAATCCAGTCCACGCTTAAACCGCTCCGTCTCCATTAGAACTTACTCCTCTCTCTCTCTCCTCGTCTTCAACTACATTTCGGCCCCATTAGGAACGCCCGAGATTGCGCCAGGAGCTCCTCGGTACGGTAAAGGAAATGAGATTGAGAAATAGAGACGCAGGGGGCGGGAGGTGGGAGGGGTTTAGGGAGAAGGGGTAATAAGGCCTGAGGGAGTTAGTAGGTCCTCCTCGGGTTAGAATTCAAGAGCCAAAGCAAAAGACCTCCTCCAAGGCGGTAACGTCTCCATTTAACTATGGACCCGCACCTTCGCCATGATTAGGGATCGAAAATTCCTCCTCTTTTGAAAAGAAGAGGTGGGATTTTGAGAAAGAGAAAACTTTTTTAAGTACCTACCAACTGTCCATTCCATTGCTGATAGAAAGAGATGTATATATCGGGACGCAATGATCATATAACTGCTTGAAAAAGTTGTTGGAAATGGCATTCAAATGCTCTGCGACTTGTGCTAAATAGCACGGTTTTTTTCTAGCGGTATTATTTGAGTCATTTACCGTAGGCTCATTTAAGTAGTGCAATCGGACGACAACCCTAAAATTGTTTTGCAAAATTAGAGACTATTCGTAAAATTCTTTAATTCCAACACGTATGGGATCGAGTGCATAGAAGAAAACGGTCAAAAACAGGATAACCTTAAGCAAAATAAATGAATTAGCATTAATTATAGCTTACAGACTGCACTAAAATATGTAAAAAATGAAGGTTAATCAAGACGCTACGAAAATATGCAAATGCTTTCATTGCACATTTATAAAATTGCTTCGGGAATAAGGAAAGATCAATGGTTCGTTCACCTAGACTACCTTCTCAAAACAGACCTCAACGTGAGTGATAACGTAAATATTAAGTTAGACATTCACGAAATAAAAACTCTGTAAGGAGAAAAATTGAGCATTTAGAACAGAATCATTAAAATCCCATGCACAGGTATTCCACACCATTTTAAATACAACGAGAAAATTACCGTTCCATTTTCCATGATCGCCAATATCATTTTATCGATTCTATCCTGATCTATCAGCCCATGAGTGAGCAATAAAACTTTTTCCAATCTCTCCCGAAGATAGTAACTTCGGATATAAAAGACGGACGTGACAAAAAAATGCAGCTGGCTGCTTTTATCAAATAAAAGCAGGATTTCGTCTTTGTGGAAAGGCTCGGATTGAAAGAGGCGTCGTTGAAACCTAACTCTCATCGGCTCATCCATATCTCTCCAAAAGTTTTACCTTTCCCATCTCCCCTTCGAGTTTATCCCCATTCAACTCACGTAAACGCATCCTTTATGCGTGCAAGAGGATACGGCCACTTGTGTTTCGAGGTTCTGGGGAAAAAATATAGATGTAGAGAAATAAAATCTTCTTAAAACCAGGTCGGGGAGATTGGAGTGATTTTTATGGGAAACTTTTTATTATATCCGCGAGAAGAATGTGACGACAGTAGTGAGAAAAGTAAACGCATTAAAATCATAAGTTTCGCGCTGAACTCCTTTGCGAAGTGCAAACGAATATGGAAAAAGTTTTGAGCTTGCCAAAGAAAGAGTGTGGTCATTTCTCACAACGAAGACGTATAAAATGGAATGTGAGGTTGGATGACTATCAAAATCGTAATCAGAGCATAGGTACATGTGAAACTTAGTACCTATAATGACTCACTATTTGAATATATGCAGAAAAAAAGCATGCGGACTCCCACGCGGCAAAACTTTACGCTAAACTGACAAGAAGTCGATAGAAAAAACCTGAGGCAAGACTAACCCACCACGTACCAAACCACAGTAGTCCAGCAGTGCACAGAAATTGGCTACCATTCCTCTAAAAACCTCTCCTTTCCAAACTAAATCCTTCCAATTTATCGCGCACGGAAAATAATAATTCCAAGTACTCCGATACTAGTTTAATTAAAACATGAAAAAGGTACCGACAGATAACTCGTTTTTCTCCGCATACGTTAAATTAAAAGTCAGCCTTGATTATATAGCGGTCCTCGGCAAAACTACGTCCTCATCATTTCCATTTAACATCAACTGATTCAAATCAAGAGTTAGGAGGACGGGCGGGCGAAGGGAAAGGAGAGGGGAGGGAGGGAAGACAGGAGAGCAGAGCCGAGCGTAAATCGGATTTTGCGACGCGCAAAAGCTACGAGAGTGGAATCCTTCGCTCCCCCCTCCACAACACATTCCCTTCCCACTCCTCCCCACACCCTCACCCACCCCTCTTCCCCCACCCCACTGAAAAGCACACGCAGCGACACGAAATAAAAAAAGTAAAATAAACTTGGGGATTCCTTATCCTTTCCCCAGATTTCCCCCGCATACCCGACTGACTGCCGTACTTGCACACACCCATATATTTTCCGCACACACCATATCCACAAACCAATGCGCGCAAATTCCACAACTACGACCAACAATGCGAGCGGTGGTTTCAGTCCTGGCTTTTCATCTCCCAAGAAATTTGGTCCGAATACCATCAGTGTTGGACATTTTCCGTATATATAAATATACGAGTACAGAGCCATACGTTGCAGCTGGCAGAACACTTTTTGGATGGATGAAAGATAAAGTGGATTTTCTTAAATTTGAATTAAATTGCTTAATCTTTTGGTAGAGGGGTAAACCTGAATTACTTTCACCGCCTTCATTTAAAAGTAGACAACCCAAAAATATGGTTTACTTCCACCATTCGTTCCACAATGGCGTAAATAAACACTAAAATTTGAAAAAAATAGCCACCCATTAAACCAAACCGAAAAATCTTATCCTAATTAGATTTCTGAAATAAGTGATTATCTAAAACAATCTAACTGCAGATGGTGAATATCAATAAAAGAAGAGTATATATTAAAAAAATAATTTATTTCAGGTCCCATCCTCACAAATAGGTGCTTTAGATGACGTGTAGCAAAGTTGTTATCGTGAGTGAAATAATGTAAAGAATCAAACCAGCTCCGTATAGGTACGCCAAAAATATTTAATGATATTTTTCTATGCATTCAATTATCATCAGCGTATTCAAAAACAACTCGGAGGCGACATTGAAGTATGACTTCCATCTTTTTCACTCCAAATAAAAGAAAGCTAATTCAAAAATACACAGAGGACAAGAGAAATGATAATTAAAACATTTTTCCCCGCGATATTAATAGAAAAAGATATATTCAAAGCACATTAACACTGATCGAAAAATAAAGTCGGGTGATAGAGGAGGGGCTGAAAACCCAAGGCATATAATCCATGAAACGTACACAGTAAATGTATTCCTGCAGAAATGAAAGCAATTTAGCCAACGCTCACGAACTTACATGATGGCAGAAGGTAGAAGAGGACAACAATCGCCCAAAATATATTCGGAAAACCATGAATTCGACACAAATGAGACGAAACGGAAGGGGCGAAGTATAGTGCGATGCGACCAAGTGGGGCAAGAGAAGCGTGAAAGTGCACGGGGCGAGGGTTCAAGCGGAATAGGGCTCAGGGGGCGGCGGCGGTTAGGCGGGAGAGTGCGATACAGGGGCGGCAGGAAGGTTTGGGGTGGGGAGATTTTTGCGCGGGGGACGTGAGAATCGGTATGCGGGGATTAGATCGCTTAATGAGGAATGCAAACAAGCCAACGGGGTGCGGGGTGGTGCGAACAGGGAAGGGGAGACCACGAGAGAGGGTGATGGAGAAGAGTACCGGTGGGGGGGGGGGGGGAGAACTTCATATCGAAGATTCAGCGAAAGGAGTGCGGAGAGATAGAGATTACAGAGATACGGGATTTTTTTCGGCAGCTACGGGAGAGAGAGAAAAATGGTACACACTCGGTTGGGTGCGCGGTGCGGTGTATAAAAAAAAGAAAGAAAGCGGGGGTGGGGCAGGGGGAGAGAGGTTTGAAAAATAATTTTAGCAATACGAATCACACAGAAAAAAAAAACAAAAAAAATTCGCAGCTACAGAAAATTTTTTTAAAACCTTTTGGTAGTGTAAGGGTCGATGCGTGAAATATAGATGGGGGGAGAGATTTGAAAAATAATTTTAATAATACGAATCATACAGGAAAATAAAAAAGCAAAAAAATCGCAGCTTCAAAAAAATATTTTTTTAAATCTTCTGGAGGGTCGATGGTCCAATAAGGGTCGATGCGCGGAGTTAAAAAAGATAGGAGGGGAGTGGTTTGAAAAATAATTTCGGCAATACGCATCATACAACACAAAAAAATCGTGTCCCGTAAAAAAATATTTTTCTTTCGGGGATATGAGGGCCGATGTGTAATCGGGTGGCAGGGATGCGGATATGGAGAGATAGGGCGCCGAAAATCGACGTTTGGGAAAATTCCGTCGCGGGGGGGAGGGGAAGGCTAAAAGGGAGGAGGAAGGGGGGGATGGGAATAATGATGCTTGAACCGAGCCCAGAGAGGCGAAGGTATTAAAAAGTTCTGCCACATTGACCCCGTTTCTCATGGCAACGGCGAAAACCCCTCGATGGCCTCCCGTTACCGTACACACCTCTACCCCCGCGACGCCCGTACGAACACCACCGCCCGCCGAATGGATTAATTTCTAAACCCGGGACAGCCACACTCACATCCAAGCCAACATACATATTGGCAAGCACCGCCCCTCGCCCTCCGGGCACGAAAGTAATGACGCCCGACCGATGCCGCCAACAGCTCTTGACACCCGCATCACACAAAGAGGTACTTTATCCACTCAACCGAAACCGTAAAATAAAATGAAATATATTCGGGAGCGCTTAAAATCCCGGACCCGATTACGCCAGGCATTTCGGGGTTTTCGTCGCAGTCGAGCAGGTGGGTCGTCAGACTGTTTTTGTAACACGTACCCGAATCGACTCGAAAACATGATTTGGATGCCGTTCGTAACCAGCGCTAACGCTTACTTCCGACGAGGCGACAAATAAGTGACAATATCCCTCCGGAATATTCATGAGCATTATCAAACCGAACGACGAACGCGTTTCGTTATGATCGCACTCGGTCAGGACAGGTATTCGGAGCCTCCAATAGGGATTGAAATGAATAGGAAAAACGTCCGTATTTTAATGCACTCCATAAACAAGAGGCTTTGCATGCAGTCGCGAATTCCTAATCATAGTGCTTGGATTTTGCTCGCTTCTTTCTCTGTTATAGGTATTTGTATATAATTATTTCGATTTATTTCATCAATTTTACCTCGATTCGCATTTTTTTCTGCCATTTCTTTATCATTAAAAGGTTAGATTCGCGACTCCGATATTAAAAATAATACACTTCGCAAATGCTATAACTACTAATGATTTGTCATCCTAGACGACATCCGTTGAGTTGAACAAGCTGAATATAGGGAGCAGAGAATATGAATATTTTCTACCTTTTTCAGCCGACCGCAGAGTTGTTTTCAAGTAGCGATTTCACTTAAGTTACATCTTTCGATAACTAGCAACTCAGTAAGTAGTCCGACGAAGAGCATGAAGTTTATGCCATGATTTAGATGCCAACGACTACTGCATCAATTTTTGTCAAAACAACGAATGTTTTCTAGCAGGAATCATTACTTATCTTCTGTCAAACAGATTAGGCCTGAGTAAAGATGCAGGATTTGAAATTTACTAGGTATACAAAACATATAGCGTAGAAAGCCTATTTTTTGTGAACGCCAGACAACGAGATACAACTGGAAGAGCATTTTTCGAAATTTTATGTAAAGAACATGTAATTCGTGTTTTTAGACGAACCTCTTTAATGCATAGTGCTTTCCCCAACATTTCCCATCCCTAACTTTCACAAGATAGTTTTGGTTTCGTTGGTATCCACCTGTCTCTTACTTCTTTCATTATTCCCACCAGCACACGCTAAACCCTCTCGTGCTTTAATAATCGAAAGAAACATTCCGCTTTATCTCTACCGCACAGTCCTTTAGCGCAACTCCTTACACTCTCCCTTTTTAACAATTCGGTATCTTTTGAAAAATATACATCCCACAAAAACCCAGCAATATTCGATAAAAGCCCAATCCTGAAACATGAAATATCCCTCAAGGCACCCGAATTTAAACGCATATTCCGCTGGAAACATACTCGGTTAGGCCACCAAACGAAAAAATGAGAAAAAAACGTTCGCATTTCGTTCGAGTCGATTTCCGTAAAAGATAAAACCCGAGGCGCAACCCTAGCAAGGTTACCCCTCCCCGAGGGTGGAAATGGACGGTTAATAATTTTCTGGCAATTAAATCACGCCTGGGTGGCCCTACCTGGGGCAGACCACGCGGCAATGCACGCGCATGAGCGCTAACATGCTCGCATGCACAACTCCCGGCTCCGGCAAACCCACCTATTCCCCTTGCACCTCCTGGGGCCATAATTCCTCAATAATTGCACCGCCTGAGAGTAATTTGGCCCGCAATTGGTGTCACATACTCAAAACACTTACGAACGACGGCACCTGTTTTCATAAAACCCCGTTATGCACGGACCGCATATTTCTAACGTGCATGGAAAAAAATGCTGACTTCGGAAAATATTATGACTCCAATTTTGCCTCGACAACGCGCTCCTCCAGCCCCACAATGCAAAAACCAACGGAATATATTTCCTAGGGAAAATAAAGGAAAAATGACCGCATGCGTCAAGGGATAAAGTGAAAATATTCAACTCTGCTCCGATTCGCTTTTCATTTTTTTAAATTAAACTTATAATATCCGTTTTGGTGAAAATAGCATATATATATATTCCGTTTAAATGACCAATTTTGAACCAGTATAATGGTCTGCAACGCATAATTGTTAGCATTATGCACTACTGAAGAAAAAACTGCAGCAGTTTAAAGCAAAGAGCCTGGGTCATTTCGAACAAAACACTGTTAAACGGTGAAATTACAGAGGTGAAAATACTCTCCAAAACTATGAGTTATAAAAGCCACATTAGAATGAGAGATTTTTTAATATCGGACGGATAATGAGGAAAAAATTAAATTTCAAACAATCTCCCAGACTAATTGCTCGCGTTATTAGGATTAATAAAACACTTCTACTTGTTAGCAGAAAGCTACTTATCATTCCCGATATAGGCTAGAACCTTTGGAGATAATTACAACGTCTGCTTCTATAAATTAAGGTTTGAGCAAAAAAAGATAATTAAGCACTATTATAGAAAGCAGCATTTTCAACCAGTAGTATTAACTGTGGAATATAATTTTTAAAGCGGTTTTTATTGAAGTAATATGTCAAACCGCGTGGAAAAATATAGATATATATTTACATTTGATAAACTTTAATATTTAAATGAATGCAAGATTAAAATTAGATAAATATGTCAAAATTGCTGTCACTACTGTAAGAAAAATATCTAAACCCACACTTTTATATGCAACACTCCTGCATCATTTCCGTACACTCATTGCTGATTTCATCTACCTCACGAAATTTTCAGACAACCTGAAGCTCTGACGAAGCTAAAATTTCCACTCGGCAAACGAGGCGAGGATTTTTACTGACGCCCATCTACGCATTCTAACTCACTTTACGGTGCATCTCATTTACGGCGTGGAAAGAAAAAAAAAGAAAATCTCTCTCCTCCCCCTCGCCATGAATTCGTACAACCTTCCGCAGAGTCCATGTAAAAACATATATGCTAATACGCTCAAAAGGTGTCTCTCACGTATACAATAGGCGAGGAGCTAAACTTTTGTGCGCCCTTGAAGTGAAAAGTCAAGACATCGCCTTCCTGACGACGGCTCGAGATATTCCGAGACGTCGAGACGTCCGACATCTCCAATTGCGATCCTTTTATTCCTTCTCCCCTTCCCAGAGCTTCAACCCTCTCCCCCCACCACTCTCCGATCCTTCTTGATACTTGCGCTTCCCTCCTGTGACCCAAGAGCTTCCTTCATTAGCACGCAGCAGGCGGGAGGCAGTGGAGTGGGGATAGAAGATATGAAAGCGCGTGGACGGACAGAAGGAAAATGAGGACATTCATGAGGAGGAGGAAAAGGAGAAAGAAATGAGTAAATTTCTATTCATGACAAATTACCCAGGAGAAATCTGAATTATCGTAAATCAGACAAATCAATTACTTATTCCCTCTATCTAAGCCAGCTTAAAGTCGATGCAAGAGGGCTTACGATAGTTTTTACTTCCTTCCATAATGTTTATCTTCTAACTATCTTCCATGGTAGCGATCAATTTCAAGAGATATTTGCACTTAACTAATGGCTGCCCAAGGTCCTGGTGAGATATTTTGAGTAATTACGAACCAACAGAGGCAATATATTTTCAACCGCATTTTTAGGCTTAAATTATTGTTCCAAACGAGTTAACTCGATGGAAATAGGCGTAACTATGGAGATGACAAAAAAGAGCGTTTGTTGGCCCTCAAAAACTAAAAATGGCGTGATTTGACTTGAGAATATGATTCTATCAACGACATTAAAAACCAAGTCCTCTAAAATCTACAGCACGATTGATGAGCGGTGTGTTGAGCTTGAAGGAATATATAATAGGAATCGTTCTGATACATTATTACGTTGAATTAAGTTGAGTTACGCCAATTTATTGTTCATGGGGGGCTTAAAAAGAGAAGAGACAGAAATGGGAAGGCGGGAAACATAAAAGAGTAGAATGAGGTGGACCACCCAAGTACGAGGGGGATGAATAAAATAGAAGGAAAACAAAGAAACGCCTTTTTAGCGAAATAGAGGGGTCCTAACATATACCACAAAGTTCTCCCTCACCGTAACACAGCTTTCCCGGGCACTAATACGATTCGAAATTAGAATGATAAAATTAAATGAAAGCCCGAATAAATTAGACCACATAGTCAGATACGAGTTTTAATTTTGCGCACTTGTTTTCACTAAAATTAAAAGACAAATGACAAGAAGTACATTTTCTTAATGGAACGAGGTAATGATACAAGGAAATTCTTTCCACTTAAAATATTTTATAATGGCCATTAAAGATTTAGGGAGCAGAATACGATGCAGACAATTTAGGCAAACCAAATAATAATAAAAATGTTTCATATTAACATAATATTAGGTTTTGGCTCTGATCACCTCCCATCTTAGAAATTCATAATCTTATAATTCAGATGCAAACGAAATAATTCCATATCAACCACTCTTGAATTAATTAAAAGTAAAGGAGAAACAAAAGTAGAGTATATTTGAGGACATTACAGTTCAAAAACTAAAATACTACAAAACACACCGACAATTAAAACAGGATTTTACAACTAAATACCAGATGTAATAGTATAGAGATGATAGACCTAATCGCAGCTATTGTCGGCAATGCCATTTGTTACCCGGTAGCCTGTTTGAACCTCAACTCCCCTCGGGAACCTAAAAATATATTCGTTGTGAAAATAATTTCCTAGCCACTAGCACTGGCGATGGAAGCGAGATAATGGCAGAGGAGGCGGGATGTGGAACACAAGGGACAGAGGGGGCGGCCGTGGAAAAACGAACGTTCGGGGGCGTTATGTGCGCGTTGGGAACGCGTTAGCCGGTGGAGGACGGAACGAACACAACGCTGGCACCAAGGGTGAAGGATGAGAATATAATGGCGGGCGGGATGTATCGGACAGGTAGGCAATTTTGTCGAGCATCAACCCGGGAGAACGGATAAATTTGGCGGCTAAACGACGACAGAGTTTCTGGAATAATGCCTCGTCCAGAAGAGCAGCGACCTCAACCACAACCTGCTCCCGATAGAGGGCGAGTTTTTCCAACACACCAATCTCTACCGGCATTATACCGAGGAAAGATTCCCAACGATCGTTCCCAACTCATAGAAAAACATTACATGGAGGCCGCCATCGGCTATTTGCTGAAATATAATACGGCAAAATTGATTCACTGATGATTTACCATAGTCGTTTCACTCTATCAGAATCGGCCACTTAAATTTGACGACATGTTTCAAAAATCGTTTAAATCAAGGAACATGATAGTATATCTAGCACAATAATAAGTTACCAGTAGAGGTAATAACACTTAATAGCCAACAAACCTACGCAAGCCGCAATACCTATGAATTAGCTGACCAATCATATTCAACAAAAAATTACAACAAAATGGCGTTCCAAAATTTAATCTTATGGCCGAATATTTTATGATAATTATTTCGTATGAATTGGTCACACTATTCAATGTGACACTTCGTGTTTCAACGAATTATAATTACCATACATCCCTTACAAAAAATTTTCACACAATATATACTAAACTTACAGAGAAGTTAAAAACATGATTAAAATAAATAAATTCAAATTTAGAAAATGCTTGGAATTTGCAAACATGAAAAGAGTTTACCACAAATCATGGTCAAAAATATGACGTCTGTGGTGATATTGATGTCGGATATCCTGAACTTTGATCCAATCTGAAGGAACGGGATTGCAAGATGACTCCCACTCATTGAACCACGCGCTCAGTACACAAAATAGAAGAACGCAGATTCGCGGCAGGAATACACCGCTGCCGTCATAGGCGGACCATAGACGGGAGGAAAAAGGTCTTTCCCATCAAAGCAAACTCTCTCCCGGCCGCCCCCTCGTGTCCGGGCACGAAAATAGTCGCGGTCCCCTCACACCTGCTCCGATTCCTGGGAGAGTGCATAACACCAGCACATCCCCTGACCAACCTAAAACCCAACCCCCCCCCCCTAAAACCCAACGGAACTGAAAAAACAACCCGCTCCTTCCCATGCGGCAGACCAAAAAAGAAAAAAAAATATCCTAGATCATCCTCTTCCAATACTTCACCTATCTTGCCTCGGACCCAACCGAACCCACACAACACCGCTTGCCATCGAAAACAAGGGGGGAAAAAAGCACGAGCGTGGCCTAAAACAGCGACACCCTACCCCAAGTCCTCTCATACCACCACCACTTCCTCGCCATACATGCATCGACATCCATAAAACAACAGGGGGGGTGCCCGTCGCGCGGACCTTAGCCTCGAAATACAAACAAACTCTCACAAACAATGTATGTTAAACATATGCGGAGAGCGATGTTGTTTTTTTTTCTTTTTGGACCAGAGAGAGGGAGAGAGTTTGAAAAAAAATATGGTCGGGGGCGGGACAAAAGAGGAAAGTTTGATGTCGGTGTCTGGCGGAACATATGACCACGAATACGCTATTCGCTTAGTTGTTTTTTTTCCCTGGGAGAGATCAAGGCCGCCGTCCGATGGAGGCTAACAGGCCTTGTTGCCCGACACGTATGCATCGTACAACAGCGTCCACCCAGGCACCCACGCGACAACAACAACAAGAACAGCCGACCGGGACCCCTTACCTCGACTATTCGAAGCATATCACACCGGCGTCCCTTCAACGACGTTTTTCGGTAGGTATCCCCATTTATTTGCACCTGAACTATTAATACATAGCCAGTCACGCCCGTAAGTAGTAGGGTAGGAGATACTCTGTAGGTTAGTCAAATAACAATTATGGGAAGGCTTTCGCGAGCGAGATGTTTTATCATCATCGTACCGAACAAACTTGTTAGGAAAAATATTGAAGTACCACAACTTGTTGGGAAAAATATCAACAAAGAGTACGTATATCATGATTAAAGATAAGCCATAAAACTATTTTATGATAATATTTGATAAAAACCGCTATGCATTTATAGATTGATAAAGAATATCATACCTCGATAATTGTAAGTCCATGGAGGTTTTTTATATCTAACCACTCCAAAACCTACACCACTCCAAAATTGGAATCAGTCCGATGGACAGAATTTCAATAATCCTAGATCAATGATTTATCGGTGATTAAGTGTAGTATGAAAAGTTTATTTTCCATCGTAACCGCTTGTTAATAACTTGAAAGTCATCGATTAGCACAATTTGTAGAACGTTTACACAGTTTCAAGCTATCATTTTGTATTAACAGCATATAATAGCCTATAATAAAGTGGTTTACCCCAGCCAACCACACGGAAGGCCCCAATCAGTGCCAAGTTTAATATAACCATTAATAACCCAATAGCACATGTCAGTGCGTGTAAACATTACACGAATTTCGGACGTTCTAAGGCGATTAAAATCAATTTAAAATCGGGAAATAGAATAAAACGAACTTGATATCGAAATCGCAGAAAGTAAATCAATGTTTTCTCAAAACAAATAATATAGTTTTTCGCCGGTATATGAGGTTCAAAAATTTTATTTTTAGAATCTTGGAGCCTAAAATGATTAATTGAATCGTGTGTTGTTGGAAGCTGTAATAGATGGGGCCAACCTTGCCGGCATATTTTCCGTCCTGCCTCACGTGAGCCCACCGTATTCAGATACATGCGGCGGTCGCCTCCAGACAGACCTTCTTCGCAGCGCAGACTGTTCCCGACTGCGATGTCCATTTCCCAAACAGCACCGACCCCTGCCTGCCTTTATCTATCCGTTCCCATCAACGGGATGGCATGGACAGAGTGCCTTTGGCGCTCACCCCGACCGTGGTCCGCTTCGATGTCCTCCTGAAGGGCCAATGATCCGTCGGATCTGCGATTCTAACAGCCAGACAAAGTGTCGCAACGTCTGTCTTGCCGATCACAGCGCCCGCTACCTCCATCTCATCGGCGACGAAAGTGCCGCATGCCGCCACGGGAGGCGAGTCTCGCATCGCTAACTCACACCAATCCTCCCTTTCAACCTTCCCCCTACAACCTACACTCCAATCTCTCTCTACCTATGTCACTAAGAGACTTAATGACCAGAGGATCCAATCCCACCACTGCGCCGGGACCTGCTGCGGTTGTAATACCGTGCATGACGGGAGTTTAGCCTTAGGAAGGTCGCCGGACGGATGGGAAAAGTAGACGAAGAAATTCTTCAGACAGACATCAGGCGGGTGTTATTTATTTATTTTTTGAAAGAGGTGGGACGGATTCATAGGGGAAGATAACGGCCTTTCAAGATCGCTTCGTCCAGAGTATATAGGAAAAGCAGCGTTGAGTATGTCAATGTCACGTTTTCACTCGGCCACCTTATTAAACCAGACCTCGTTCTACCAACTCAATAATGATAAAAACAGAATCAATTCTTAAATCACTTTAACTCAAAGACAGATAAATTAAATTAAATTTATAACGACTACGGGCAACATTGCTTCAGTCATTTATAGAAAGCCACTTCATTTGTACAAAAATAATAGCGGAGTAATTAGAAATCCCCAAAGAAATACCATTCTGCTGCGCAATTTCAGGTCAACGCCATCTTTTTCGTAGCGAGCCGAAAAAACAAAGAAGTAAATGGTCGATAAAATATATTTAATCACGCCATAACATTATTATTGAGGTAGAAAATGTCGCTACACCATCACGTTTCATGCCACAACGCAGCAACGAAAAAAAAACATTAATTAACGTGCAGTTAAACAAAATAAGTATAATAAACTCGTAAAGAATGCTCTAAACACACAAAACATGACGTTCAGAGACCGACATACCTAAATACTCACCGTCGGAGCAATAAAAAAAATTACTCGGCTTTCACGGCAATTTAAACAAACGGCCTGGAGACGGAGCAAATGGATAATGAAAATTTGAACTTGAACGCCAAATTAACGAAGATTCTGGGCCACGCAAGAATGCGTAATTTACTGCGAGCCCCCCCCTCTCTCTCTCTCGGCAGAACGAGACGACGGTGTTAACACTACATTAGGAGAATGTGCAACCTGGTATAAAACCTCTTCGCTACTCCCTCACCTCAGGTTAATCACCCATCACCGCGGAGGAGGCTTTAAGCCACCCAACGAGGGCTTGCTCTCGAGATAAGGGGAAAACAAAACTGGAACAATCTCCTCGATCAAGGAGAGCATCGGGACAGAGAGGGAAGAACATGGGCACGGGTGCGCTGGGAAGGAAGGTGGCGGAGTAATTAAGCGGATCCGCTGACACTTAATACGTCGCGGGTGGTGGGAGGGGAAAAAACGAGCTGAGGGAAATCGGGAGACTGGTTCGAAATTAGAGAACTGAAAGCGAGAACGTGAAACTGTGTAGGTAAACTGGAGTGGGGCTGGCGGAGTCGCGGGTGTGACACTTTTATGCGCGACTGCTCCAATGGTATATGAGAAAGAAAATGGTCTTAAAACGAAGAATGACGATGAATGAGGAGAGATAAAGTACTGACTGCCTTGTTCACTGAATATTTATCCGACTTAAGCGTGCCACAAAAATAAATTAAAGATTCAAACAATGCACAACACTGATTGATGTTTCCGTTAAATAGTTAACTTAAGCATGAAATTACGGTACGAAATATGAAGGTAATATAGAATGACAGAGGATTGAAATTACTTACAAAATATTTAAATCGATAGTCACCTTTCGGCGGATACAAATAGATGCTAGATAAGCTTCAATCAATTTTGAATAGATCTTAAACGAGGTCTATTCAAAATTGATTGGAGAAAGCAAATTGAAAACAAAAAGTGAGGTTTTCACAATGACTTTTAAAAACTGTGAAACATTATAATATTACCTAGTAAGTAATTCGTCCGGCAATGAGCATTTAGATTTTTTAATTATTCTATCACATAGGTGAGACTGCAGCAAATATAAGGCATAGAGAAAGAAATGAAAGACTTAGAAAATGAAAACATACACGTAGCGTGAAACTAGGCCAGAAAACAAATTCCACAGTGAATATCTGCAACGCGCTTACTCACTCTAAAATTAATTAGAATTAAGAGTTTTACCTTAATTACTCGGCAACAGGAAGAAGAATAATTTTTCTGTTTTGACCTTGAGAAGGCATCCATTAATAGTGAATAATTCTAATTGATTCGAGCTCCGATGAAAAATATCACGTTGAGGACCCTACAGAAATTTGTTTTCTTATGAAGCAGAAATATAAATTTGGCAAATTTGATTCGACCGGGATATATTTGGCCATTTCGTCGTTGAAGGCAAGCAAAGAATGAACAACCTTGCGTTTCAGAGATCGCTAGCGCAGAAGATGCGCATTTCTTACCTCTCCCATCCCACCGGTGTGTTTTTTCCCTCCAGTAAGTGGTAGTACAGAGTGATATACTGATCGTAAGGCGGGAGGGGGGAAGATGCGGCCGAGAACATCCCATGCTTTCCTCGTCCTCCCCACTCCCCAGCACACAGGCCGGATGATGGCAGTGGAGTGATCGCGAAAACCCGCCCACCGACTCGGCATTAACCTCTCTGTTATACGAGCACAATGGAATTTCATTTGAGCGTTCCAGTCCTCCCCCAACAGCTAAAACCTCCGCCCTTCCTTACATTATTCCCCGGCTCAGAAAACTCGTCTCCTTCTTCGTCCTGCTGCTCCGCCTCGTGGCTGGTACTCGCACCCTTTTTCACTCTTTAATTTGCTAAGGGGTGTGTCGGGGAAGGAGTTTTAGGGCGCGCACGACCCTCGCCGCCAGAGTGGAAAAGAGGAGGAGGAAGAAATGGCGATATAGTACGTGTTCAGGGGCGGCCATTTATCAATGGGGTACACTTCAGACCCCTCGGTGACCCCTTCCTCAGCGTCGTGATAGGTACTTGAATAGTGAGCGAGATTTGAATGCCCTGTCGCTAGTGGAGTCGCACATTAATTTTTACATTTAATAAAGTATTGTGCAAAATGGTGTAAATGTTTTCATCTGGCGAAATTGTAAAAAAGAAAGGTAAAATGAGATAAAATGAAAATCCAAGTGTTACTCGAAGCCCATACCACAGCAAGCCAGGGTTTTAGTAATTTTGGCCGCTATCTTCCTAAAGTAAACCGTTGGCATTTAAATTTTATGCACTCTAGATAAAATGAAAATCTCCGTTTCCCTAACTTACTTTAAATTTAAATAAACTGCTATCATTAATAAATGACTAATTTTTCTGAATTATCTTATAAGTACATACCTAAAAATAAGTCTTTTGTATTTGATAAAAATAAAAGTGATTAACTACATTACCTCCTGGGTTTCGATTTATAACCGTTCATCAACGACCTAGGGGCTTTCATAAGGGTACGTAATACATGCGCGATGATAAAAGGAAAACTGAGATCAACATTGAACGGACGAGACCTACCACAATATTCAACTGAGGGAATTCAAATTCTTTGAAAATATTTCAATTTAAAAGTTGACAACGAAAATTGTACACTAAAAGACCACCAGCGCTATCCAAACAACCTAGACATCCAATTTTTAATATAAAGACCTCACCAGTATCAAAATCGCCAACTACGCAACACTGTAAGCTTTTTCTAGGACAGCACTCACCAATTATTTTGCGGGATACGCGCGCTCGTTCCCCACCGAACGTTTTTGGGCGCGCCCCCATCCACCGCCCTGTTCTCGTAGCGCAGTTAATGCACGACCCCTATGATGATTGTTTGCCGGTTTCAAGGAGTAGGCGGGTGAGGCCAGGAAAGAAAATCGGGAGGAATAGGGAACGGGGTGTACGCGTAAGACAGGAAGAGAAATGGGGTGCGTAGGAGGGGGAGGGTGGGGGGTTGAATGATAATAAAACTGGAGCACCAGCGACGGAGACGAGGAAGGGAGAAGGGGGCAGCATCGCCTCGCCCGCTCCCAGGGCCGCATATAAAAAAATAAACTAAGAAGGAAGTGATTATCTTCGCGAGTAACGAGAGGGCTTCCCGAAGGGTGAAAAACGCACTAAAAAGAGAGGGATACGAGGTCTTCCCGCCTCCGGCCATTACGTCGACGCAATACGCCAAATGTAATCCAACGCGGAAACCAATGGAAGGTAGACGCGCAAACCCCATAAGGGATGGAAACGAATGAGGGTGTAAGAGGGCACGTCCCACGCTGTAAAATCATCTTAAAATGTTGAAATGGCAAAAAGGGTTAATTTCGTTCCACGACATTCCATAATGAAATTTAGTAAGATGAGAGATTAAACCCACCGGAATGTCATCACGCAAAAGTACGATTTTATTTGTATAACAGTTTCATGCAGAATAAACTACCAAACAGATTATTAACAGAATTATTACAAGTTATTCGAAGAACTGCACAGAACTAAAGGAGAATAAAAATAACTGTTTAACAACAAAATAGAGGAAGTAACACCAATCTTCTCAGTACATTCTTTTATATGATTGGTGATATTGAAACGATATACACGTAAACTACTGCAATATTTTGATTTGAAGTTCATCTCATTACGCAAAATGAGAAGGTAAACGTGAAATTTAAAAAGGTTTGAATACCAACATGAATAAGAGAGACGAATCAAATTTTGACAGCAACACAAAACCGACAATTATAAACAAGCCTTTCCAATACTAAACAAGAATTGACTTAATTATGAATCGGAAACGATTAACACCATAAATAAAATGATTTTAATTCCCTAAACAATTCTTCCCGAGGCCCACATCAAAGTTCAGAGAAGCCCATCTAAAGAGTAAACAAGAAACAAAATGATAAGAACTCTAAAGACATCTGATTCCTGGGTGGAGATAATATGTTATCATCATAGGTAACGTGAGATAGGGAAGAGAAACGAACTTTTGAGTTGATACGGCCCAGTTCCGTGAATAATGAAAGGAGCTCTAAAGAGGAGAGGCGATAAAGGATTTATAATCACCGAGAGGGCGTATTGGCGAGGATGGAAATGGAGATGAGAGCGGCGTAAAAAAGCAAAAGAGGGCAGGGGAATGAAAAATGACACACAGAAATGAGAAAAAGGAATTAATATGCAAAACCTCATCAAAGGAGAATAAAAAAGGGTCGTTACCTTCCGGGAGGGGGGGTGCGTGGGAGAGAAAACATTCCCAGGCTACAATAAACGGAAAGAGCCATAAATATGGCCATAACACACACGACGAATATCAAATAGAGCATTAAGAGCGAGGCTCGTTTATCCTAGCCCAAGTCACCTCTCCAGTCACTATTAAAAACTGCGCAAACTAATGCGCAATAACATGTCAGGGCAGTAAAATGAGCAGGGGTGATCGTGATTTTTGTCCTCATTTTGTTCAAAATAAAACTAGCCATTAATGTGCTTTTGAAATTACTTGAAACCCGATAAATAGCGCGTCTCCACAGTCTCGAATACATAAACAAGGCACAAAAGAAGGCATAGTCGCATTTTAGAAGGCAAAAATGACTTTCCGGTTTTAAAGAATCAAAATACAACTATCCTGGTATTGAAACAGCAACACATCAGTTGCATACAACCCTTAATTCAAATTTATCCCCGCCCAATCAGCCAAGAAATTTTTCTGAGAAAATATGAAGGAAAGAGTACAATAAGCAATTATTAAGCATTAAAATTTTTCTACTCTAAAGATAATAACTACAGGGTAACGTGTACTACGTAGATACAAGGTCCAACGAATTCAGATTTTTCGGCCAGCACTCTCAAAAAAAAAAAAATGTTGACGTCAACTCCACGACCTACTATGCAGGACGACGAGCAACTGCGGTTTAGTCGTGTACTCATTCGCATTTTTTTCCTTAAATTTCGACTCCGCGAGCTCATACATTTCGCCAACCTCCCGCCGACTTCACCTGCAACCAACGGGGCCCCACACAATCTATGCCTACACACTGGAGGCAAAATGCACCCACCTAAACTTGAGCGTGCGACAAGAGGCTAAAACCCAGACAGATAAATGGGTACGTAAAACAGCGAGGGCTGCGGTGTGCAATGGTTAACAGGGAACAATAAGAATGAGGCACACAGTGCGAGGAGTTTTAGGGCCACGCGAGCAGCAAGTGAGCCATTTGCGTGAAAGTTTCAAACCCAACGGGTCGGGGTTTTAGGGAGAGACTTCCGAGACATACGAAACGCGAAATAAAAAAAATAATAACACAAAAAAAAACAAAAGACGCGAGAAGGAATGGGAGGGATTGGGTGTGGTACGGCGAGGAGGATGCAAAGTTAAATGCGGGTCCATGTGTGTTTGTGCGGTGTGTCTGCATTCTGGTGTTCCTATGCAGGAGAGGGAAGGGGTGAGTGAAAGAGATACGGGGAGGGAGGAGAGAAGGGAAGGGTGAGGGAGGGGCTGGCGCTACAATTACGAAAAGCGTTTACCCCTCACCCCCCCCCCCAAAAAAAGCGGGCTTAACTGGAAATTTATCGCCGGGATGAGAAAGGAAAACTTGTTTAGCAGGTTTTTCGAGCGAAACACCAAAAAAAAGGAAACAACGATGGAAATAAAAAGGATTCGTGATTCGACTTTTAGTTAGGACGATTCGGAACGCATATTGGCCGGTAGTCATTCTAAACGAGCAATTATTATTTTTTCTCACTCTGACAGAGCACGACTTTTTTTGTCTCTAAAAAAAAAGGATCATATAGCTTAATTGCCGAATACATTGGGAATATCAAGCCATTTATGCGAGAAAGGGGATCAACTTTTGGGGAATTTTTAAATCAAATACGAGGTAAAATTGTGCACTTCCTCAACTACCGTCCCACTAACGCCACCATTAGAATAATCTAAACACAGAAACCGAAAAATAAATGGAGATGAAAAGGACAAAATACAAAACGAACTCTCGTTCCGTTTGCTTCGCATTATATTTTGATGAAAATTAAACTATAATTGCCGTCGACTCATTTTCCTGGCCGTATCGAAACATGTTCCAATGCTCCATTGGTTATTATCTTCAATGATCATATAAATTCAAAATGTTTAAAATAGCAAGCTTTGCTATGCAACAAAAAACATATGCATCGAATGAATACGAATTCAAATGAATCAAAACTGATCAGCTGGAGCTAAAATAAAAAAAAAAATATTCACAGTAAATAATACGCAAGAGTTAAAATGAGAAATCGTGAAGACATAAAAATAAGCATCAAAATCTACCAAGTCGTTATATTAAATGCTGATAATTTATAAAGGAACTATTTTTTGGTCATTTTTAAGCATGTACCTTAAAGTGAATACCCTCGTTGTGACATAAAACGTAAGCAACTGGAAAAAGAACACGAATTTAGAGGATGACATGAAGTGATATATTGGGAGGTCACAGCGCAAACAGTGCTATGCATCAAATACATATTTTCCCATCAACAATTAACTATCGGGATTATTAGATGGTACCCTTATTCCGAATTATTAAAAAAAGCAATTAACTCAGCCTTTTCTTGTGGAATTTTTCAAGCATGATAATGGAAGAAAAAAACTTATTTAGCGATTATCCACATTTCATAAAATGCGCGACTTCATAAATTATAAAAGAAGTGTGTATCCTCCGTCGACTACTTATTTTCTTCGATTGACCACTGATACAGCTGCAATCACGCTTTCGCCAATCGCGTATTCATCCTAAAAATGTAGAACAAGCACTAGCAAAAAGAGACAAAAGGATGTAACAGCAAAATAATCACGCATAAAGGAATGCGGGAACGGGGCATAAAATTGCACGCGCCCGTGTAAACTCCCGAGGGGCCGAACAGGGAGCGAAACGGAGTGCGCAGCGAGATTAGCGACCGAGTTCAAAGTTGGGTCTTTTGATGTGGCGCAGACTTAAGTATTCCGGAGGCGCGCAAGCGAGCGAAACAGCCTCTCGATGGAGGTTTGGGAGAGGAAGCAGGAGGAGAAGCACTGTGGGTGTGAAGTGGGTGCAGTCGGACACAGGCGGCGGAGGCGACAGCCACCACACGGGGTAGGAGGAGAGTCAGTTAGTCGGTGTCTCGAAGGGAGTAGTTAACGAAAGTGTGCTGAAAAGAAAAGAGCCAAGGCGATTTTCGAACGTCGTGACGCCAGACCGTGATGTCTGTGTTTAAAAGGTCCTTTACCGTCTCCCGACGATTTATAACTCAGTGCCGCCGCCCGAGGTGGCTGAGGGACTGGTTCGCGTATTTTCCCCTATTTCTGGCATGGCTATACCCGCCTCGCTTCTTTACATTATCTCCTTGGGCCTAGTAGGTGAGTGAATGAGCAATCGCGTGTTTATGTTTCCTTGTGTCAATTTTCTACCCCTTTTTTCATAACCTTTTGTTCTTTGTATCTTAATCATTTTATTTGCCCTTTCCTGCCCAATTTGTTCTACGCCCATTCATTTCCTTGTCAAAAAAGTATTAAGGGCTTGGGGAATCTTTTTATTCAACTGTTAACGGCCACAGAACGTTCATTAATTGATACAGCCATACCCAGGTTCAGATTTTTCCCTTCCCCTTCATCCCATGTATTTTTTCGCGTCTTCGAAACACTATTTCGGTGGTAAGCTTATCTCTAATGACGCAAGAAGCTTTGAATTTATAATTCAGCAAGGTCTTAATATAGATTATTGTAACGCAAACTTTGAATTTTTTTCGGTGACGACGCCCAAACATCAATAAAAAACCTCGGCATTTCCGAGAGCATTTTTAAAAATTTAGCTTTTAATCGATGAATAAATCAATGGACACCATTTATATTTGACAGTAAAGGATTAATATTTGCATTTGTAACGGTTTTTTTTTGTTTAGTGTCGAAACTGAATGAATATTTGTACTTAAACTCGATAAAAACGTACAGTTTTAAGTAAATTTTTCCTCCGCTTCAACAATAAAAGGAAGTGTCTCGTTAGGTGTAAAAATCCATCCTCAAATTCGAATATAAAGAAAATTTTAAGGGCACCATGGCCGACAATAACGATATGGAAAATCGTGATGATCAACAGCAATGTTTTTGCCGCAGTATTAAGCACCCTTGAACAATCCCTCTTGACTCTTCTAGACAGAATACGTCGCGACGCATCGTCTTCAAAAGTCGCCGCCACACGCTGCCTTTAAGATTACGCCCAACACTCCAAAAAAAAAAGACCACGAGAAAGAGCGAGGAGGCAAAACGACTTTTCCACCCAGAAAGTTGCCCTTTCCAATTATTTTTTTCGGCTTTGCTTTTCATTTTCCCCCAAGGTGGTTATAGCTTCTGCATCGGATTCCCATTAAAGTCGTCGGGTGACACTTAACCAAAAATTTCAATATGAATCTGAATCCTATTTGGAACGAGAAAATTCTACTCAACCTCACGTTGGCTCATTCTTCATTCTAGATCGTGCCTTCCACGAACTTCTGCATATGGAAACGGAAGCTTAGAATGACCCGTTACTTCCATAATTAATTACAAATTCGCGCTAAACACCCTATTACGGAGCAGATGTTGAGATGTCACTGGGGATACAAATCGGCCAAACGTTTCTTTCTATTTACTCACAAATGACACAAAATGAAAATGGTAAAATATTGGCTAAAGGACAAGAGCATATTTTTTGACGGATAGCAGACCGCCAAGAAACTGAATAAGTGTTTAAAAATAATGCCATTCATTCTTTTATTTTCAATAAATATTTACGGGGAGATTAACTTCACGGCTTTATAGACGTCTTCTCGATAATATACATGACAGATTAGCGCAACGCCATCTATATTGCACCACTAGAACTTCGTTTTCGTCGGCAGCGTGATATTTGAAAAAAAAATTACGTCGTTCTCAATGTTTCGCTGAGAATCTTGCACCACCTCAGGCACAATTCGCACTCTGCACGCATACAGAATTGCATTAGCATTACTTAGGAGTTGAGCATGAGCGCACTCGGAAAAGGTGCGCGCGGCAGACAATTCCTGGAGTGGATGAGCATGCACGCAAGAAGCCCCTCATCACCGCGTCTTGGGGCGACCACAAAACTTGGGAACAAGTAGGAACATGCCCACGAGGCAGACAGACTGAAAGAGGGAAACCAAATTCCTGGCGGCACATAACGCTCAGTTGCAGACGGAGAGGGAGTTTAACGAGAGTGACGAGAAGGAACGTGGGCCCATGTGGGTTGTGGTAGACAGTCAAGACCATTTTCGACAAATGAATGCAAATAAGACTCCGTACCAAATTTCGAGGATATATTAACTTCATCCATTGAAAGTCTCGTTATTTTTACATCCACTTTGACTTTCAGGATCCGCAAGCATAGCTTGTAGCTTTTGCTGGCAGTTATTCATGAAGTTCGTGAGAGAAATTACAGAAAAGACAATAAGAATCAGGAGTACATAAAGAAACCCCACTTTCAAAGGCAAAAAGGTATCATCAGATGAGGTTTATTAGCACCAACGTTGTACACTTCAGGGTGGAGTAACTGCAAAATTAGAGTTTCCAAACCTCTCCTTTCATGCACCGTTGCAGTCCTATAACTAGGCTATTTCCAGAGTAATCTTCAGATATTTCGCAGATACTAAACCTTTCCTATTAGTACCTATTATTATTGCTAGAAAACGCCGATGCGACCAAGATTTGTTCCCTACAACAAAGAGGGTAAATATTTTCCACTAATTTTGCCACGTCTTCAACTTCCACCGGAATATCACTATAACTCCCCTTTTTACAATGATAATAGCATGATTTTCAAGGAAGTAGAAAACGTTACCTTTTCAACAGCATTTATCGAATCCTCATAACCATTCAACCTACTCCGGACTGAACCCTCCGTGGCCGGCATGGAGGAATTTGCTGAGTGGAGTCGCTACGCGGTTGGACGCACTCGAAGCGTAACAAGCCATCGGAACAGCCATCAGAGCACATAGAGACGGTCGTAGAACGACACTCGTGCGGAGTTGGACGTCAAGGAGAACCACGATACCCAAGATTCTTCGCTAGCAATAGGGCGATGATTGCCTCTCTCAGATATCTGCTATCGACGACGAGGTTGGAAGGAAATTTCCAGAAAAAATAAAATTTCCAAGCACAGAACATTATTGAATACTAACAACGCTGAAACGCGCCTATAAGAAATACCACTTAAAAACAAATCTTTCGACACAACGATGTCGCACTATTACGTCCACCAAACGATTCCAAACCAAACAAGAAATGCACCATTATTAATTCAATCTTAAATTTAGAAACATTTTGGAAGCTTTACAGTGGTACATGTTCGTGGGTATCATGCCTCCCAAGTTTCAAAGCAATATTATTCCAATCGCAGAGTAAGAAATGTCAGCAATCTTCAGCTTCAAGAGAACAGCAATAAGTTCATTAGTTACAGAAACTTAATAAGATAAATCAATGGGATACTTTACAAGCCCATGTCATCAATTTCATGTACTATTACCCGGGTTATATTAATGCGATGCAACATCCGAGATATCATCACCAATAAAAAATAAATTTCGGAAAATCGCCACTGTAATCCCAATTTCATTAGCATTTTACTATCAATATTTAGCTGAATAAATTATAGCTCAACCTAAAATATAAGTCCGACGCTTCATCAAACTATCTCATAACAATAAGAAAATAAACGTTTGTATTCTTCATGAGCCTCCTTTTCTTCGGTACTATTCATGGAGAACCAAAAGAAGAATTTGCTGACTCTCCATTTTGAGCATAAATTCCCTGCGCAATGGCGGCATTACGGTGAATGAGTTCACATTTAACCCAAAACGAGCAATGAAAGGCTGGCATTGCCTCATCAAGGTATCTCGGAAAGGCATTGATTCGATTAGGAGAGAAATCCAGGAAGTAAACAATTAAAACCCAGTGACAACTTTCGCTTCACCAAGATGCGCGGAAAACAAAAGAGGAACGGATGCCGAGACCACCCGATACCAGCTGAGCTGCGCCGAAAAATAAAAGAGCGGAACAAAACGTGCACCATTCAGGGCCTAATTCCGGGAAGACTACAATGCGGCATAACGGCTGGCGTGCAACGCATTGTGAGCATGCACGTCGCGTCTATCTGGATGGCAGTAAAAGTTCGCTCCCGGGATACAGCGAGTGGTACGCTGCAGCGAACAGGTTGAAAAGGAGGAGCGCGCGCGCGCGTGGATCCCCGCGTCCATCTCTCACTCCGGCCTCTCGAGAGCATTGTCGCGCAAGAAACTCGCCCTCGCTCGCTGAAGAAGACGTCCATCCGAGGAGAAGAAGAAGTAGAGGAAGGGTACGACGAAGGAAGAAGAACAACAGTCCCTCCGCGCACACGCTACATATCCACGCGACGACTACCGACTGACTTGTGTGCAGCTTTAGTGTGTGCCGAAGTGGGTCAGCACAGTTAGAACAAAAAGCTTTCCTTCCCTCTCGCTAGAAGGAAGGAATATAAAAAAAAGAAAAGATGAAGAGAGAGAGAGAAAAGAATGGACCTCCTCTCGTCTCCAACCCCGGAGGAAACAATAGTCTGCAACATCAACCAGAAGGACTCAACGGGTTCCAGCAGATGCGGGGGCGGGTGGGGGAGATTTGATAGGGGGGTGGGGGCGAAATGACAAACATGGAGACAGTGGCGTGAGAGATGGTGGTTGTGGAGGGGGTGGATCAAGATGGCGAAGCAGCGTCGAAGAGTTTGTGCCGAGCAAGCCTCGACGAAAACTCTCTCAACGGCGGGCGTATAACGCACACACACACACAAGCAGGCAAGTCCCGAGCAATTTTCATTTCTCTTTCAGAATCCACACAGTCAAAGGGGCATTGGGAGTGATTATGCTCAACAATGGCGGACTTCCGATTCGACGGACGACGGCTATGGAAGAGGAAGAAGTGCACGTATAGCCACATGCCATGCAGCGGTGGTGGCGCGCTCGCCTCCAAAGCGCGCGTTTCTCATTGTGCGCCTCTCCCCCCTTCGTCTTTCTTGTTTCTTATTGGTCCGAAATGGCGAACTTGAAGGGAATGGAGGAGGAGGTTTGGGGTACGAGGTAAGATTTTTCGAGATTTCAGCCTGGCGATGCTTGCCTACCTCCTGGGGCGGAGCTGGGAGAACTTCCAACAACGGAGGCACTCCCATTATACAAGAGAAGACAAGTCTCCGAAAAAAAAATGAAAAAAAAACATTTCCATACTATCGGAGACTCTTTTCTCTCTTCAAGGGAAATAGGGATTCGATACGTTTTGAAATCCCACGCTTACTTGACATATGTCGAATAGGTGGAATAAAATGAAAACCATCCGAGCGGATGAGTGCTGGTATCGATATATATATAGAGAAAAGGAACTAATGGGCAGAAGCAAACAAAAACGTCTCATTACTACTTGCTATTCATAGCAATTTAACATTGAATATGAGTAAAGCGATATCACTATAAACGATAAAGGAGCGTGACAATACATTGATATTTATTTACTAGAAGTGAAAAATAAACAGGTGCAAAATATATAATAATTTGTCTGGAGAGAGTGAAATCTTAACGGAATAGTACTCAAATTTGGACGGATACTTTTAAAGCTTCAATAATTATGCCTATTAAATTTCCAATAATCCATGGTTATAAAGGGTGCGCATTTTTGAATTCGTTATACCAAATCACGACTAAATACCATATTTTACGACGCCACATTAATACGTAGACTCCTTACTTGTCATTTCTCAGTCTTAGTCAGCTGTATATACAACCACGCTCGTGGGAAAATCAAGTTTTACCGAACTTTCTCAGTCAAGATCCTTTTTACTGAATTTTTAATTCGCGGTCATTTCCTTTTATAGGCCAACCAATTCACTCATAACTGAAACAGGAACATCCACATGAACCACACGAGAGAAATCCATATTCCTCAAAGGTCCAATTCAATACCCCGATGGCTTTAATCCTTTGAGTGCCAACCGATTTTCTAGGCACTATGCAAAAAGTGCCGAGGCATTTCTGCTGATTTTGCCGTAGGTTAGGGAAAAAAATTAGGTCTCAAAAACAAGTAAATGTATATGTTCAAAAACTTGCATAAATGTTTATAATACGTGATTTAACCTTTTTATTATATTATTTGACGAATTTTTGGGGGGGTGGGGTTGGTATGGCGGCTAGAGTGTTGGCTTCCCATCCCGTGGGCTCGGGTTAAAATCCCGGCAGAGGCAGAGAATTTTCAGAGACTGCCCGATCCCTCCTTGAATGTCGTGTGGAGGACGTTTCAAGCGCAACACTCCGTCCGTAGGATGGGACGTAAACCGTGGCCCCATAGGCGCTTTTCGTTAAGAGCAGGCTAATGCCGACGCCGGGTTTCTCTCCACCCTTCCTTACCCATCCTTCCCTCGTAGCGCAAATGACCTCAGCTGTCGGTCGCCTCATCCAAATACCATACCATACGAATTTTTGGTAAAATGAGTTAATTTTTATAATTTAAAGAAAATAGTTGTTAAAATAAAATGAATATTGACAGTTGCATGATTAATAATTATCAGCATCTAAGAGTGACATTGCATGAGGAGCGCGATAGCGCTTCTGGAACTTTTCGCGAGGGATAGGATTAGCACGATGGCGCTTCCCGGCACTCTAAGCGTTAAAAAAAAGAACTTCCTCACATGTGATTGTTACGAACATTGTGGCCGCACTGCCTTCAATCCCCGACATTAGTTCAAGGCGCAGCAACACGGCAAAAGCGTGTCCCTGCGATTAATCTCCTCCCTCCCGCCTCCTTTCCCACCAATCCCCTTAAGGCCCCCCCAGTATTTGCATGGGTTCACAGCAGAACGCAGCGCGGCGCGCCAGCCAGGGCTCAACTGCCGCCGCCGCCGCCACACGTGGACCTCCGCCGAACCCAGTCACCCGCGGGGAGCGTTTGCACGACGCGGACTGCAAACCTCCCTCCTCTTCCTTATATGCGAAGCGGTCAAAGGTGGATGTCAGGAGAGAGAGAGTGGGGCGCGCGAAGGGGCCGCCGCGGACCCAGAGACCGGCTCAGACGGCGTCATTTTCTCCCTGCCCCCACCTCTTGGGCTCAGTGGCAAGTTGGAGATTGAGGATGGCGGGAGGCGGGCGGCGTGTGCAGGGCAAACACGGACCTCTGATTGGACCCCTCGAGAGGGTGGAGGAATTAGGGGAGTGAGAGACGCGCCTCGGGAGAAGGAGAGACGCTACGTTGTGCATGCGGGGGGAGGCGAGGGGTGGCACGAGCACACAGTCAGTCGCACTCGGCATTGCGGAGGAGATATGAAGATAATTGGAGACGCCGTAATTGGAATGGAGTCGGACGGGGGATCGATGCAAGTGAGATGCCCATTGGCTGCCATTGGGGAACTTTGCAAGTATGAATGCGATAGCGGCGCACGAAAATATTTGGGCGTAAAGTGCTGGGAAAAGGAATGAAAACTAGGAATCAGATAGATTTAGCGTAATTTTTTGTACCGGGAGAAGTTGATAACGATTATTACGATTTCTCCCAATTAATTTTAATTAATTATTTATATATTTCCACATATCCGAAAACAGTGCTATTCAGCCTTTACATCGGGGTTTCAATTAACATTCCAACAATCAAACGGGCACAAACATCCATGCCCTGGATAAGGGTAACTTACCTAGGCGAGATTCGAACCCACGACCTACGGTTTGGCAGGCGAGGACTTAACGCCGCCGCCACGAGGCCGGCAAGTTTCATCGTTACAAGTAGCATGAAGGTTTTATAAAGAAAATATTGCGGAGCAAGTCAAACCATCTTTTTCCTCTCATCATGCTGCACCGGGTAAAGTTCATCAGTTATTTAACCACCGAGAATTAAAAAAAATATAAATTGAGCCAAAGCTTGTGCGTACAGAATTCGAAAAGATACCTTAACTTGAAAATAAATTCACCCTCATTTAAACGTAGGTGTGGTAGCAAAGAAAAATACATTACGACTAAAAAATAAACATCTTCTAGTAGCGGAAGTTGAATGTCAAAGAGTTGAAATAATAAAAATTAAAATAAATCCATCTAATTATGTGTGCTACAACGTCCCACAAATAACAGCAATAATGTTAGCTAAAATGGGAAAATTTTATTCTTTTTATTCTCACATCGACCGGTATTACGATAAATACAGAGTAAGGTCCCTTTTGGCCAAACTGAGTTCCATTACTGCAACCTTAGACACTGCGATGCAAGCAGAGTTAACTATTAGACATTATCTGACTCGACAAAAAGATAAAATTATCAGCCAATAAGGCCTAGAAATTTCAGCAACGCTTGCCCACTTCCACTACTTTTAATTATTAATTTAAAAATAATAGAAATTTATTCGGGGTTACAGCCATTCCCACGACGGAGAACGGCTTCCGTGCAATAACCCCACAACCATTTCGGGGCCCAAAAAAGACTCCTTTCAATAATCAGCACGTATTACAGCCATAAGAGTGCAGCAGCGCGAGTAAATCTCATCTTTCGTCGGCCGCATTTTTACCACGCTGCTCACGTAGAAACTTTTCCGAAAATATCGGAACTAATCGGACTACGTGCAAAACTGCCTAACCTATTTCCTTAAGCACTGGCGCAGCCGCGTGGACACGCATACATGCACAAAGTTAAGGGTGACGTCCTCGCCGCACGGAGCCTTCGTCCCCGGACTCCCTATACGTAACCACCTCCTTCGAATTCTCCACATCCCATCCCCTCTCTCTGTCTCCCTCTCTCTCCTCATTTCACTCCCACACACCCTGCGACGTAAGGGAGACAACCCTTCCCCGCCCAAGCCCACTCCACCACCCACCCAGAGCAACTACAACTCCTCCCTTACCCCTTATTTCACTCCCCCCAAACCCTTCCCTCTAATAGAGAAAACCCTTCCCCCCCACACCATCCAACCCCGCCATCACTACATTTCTAGGAGTCTCGTCGCAACCTTTCCACCAAAGCCGCAATAATAATCCTCTTAAGTTCCCAACACGGCCTTTTACAGTCTCTCTGTATTTGGTACAGGCTGGCGATTTGCTGAAACAGCGATGCTTCCCCCTTTTCCCAACCCAACCCTCTGTATGTGTGTGTGTGTGTCACGTCTGTCCTCTCTCTCTCTCTCTCTCTCTCTATCTTTTTCCCTCCCACTGTTGGAGCAATCCTAACGAAAGGGAAGGACGAGATAAGTAGGGAGGATAGCGAGGAGCAAAGGGTTTCTTAACGCCCCGACCGCAGGCCGTTGGGGACGAAGCCAAATGGGAAGAGAAGACATGAATGTGAGGGGGTGGGACGGGCCAAGGCGGAAGAGGGACCAAGATTGGGATCAGAGATTGGTAACTGAGTTACTGGTAACGATTACTTTTGAGACAATTTCCACCAATAACCGTTACATTTTCAAATACGTAATTATTAGTTATACTGTTATCATTCTTTTTAAAAAGTTATCGCTACTTCCGTTCCACTACCTTGCCTATACACCCAGTGTGGACACGTGAGGATTTCCTAAATAATTGTATCACAACTTCACCCAGAAATAATTGGTAAAATTCATTCATTATTTGATAATAAAAAACGGTAGCTTAAGAATCAGGTCTTTTTTCATGAATTCCGCTCGTCGGACATAATAAGAACGCAAATAAATTATATGAAATGTACCCGTATCTTGATCTTTTTTTTACATACACTTTTAATTTAGCTTACAATTGGCCCTTGTAACTGATTTGAGATTTTCAAAAGTAGTCGCAAATCAAAACCAGCTTCTTCTTAAGTGCGGTTTACCAAACAAGGACATGGCTAAATAGGAGAGCCATCGGCTGGGAGATGCTGAGACAGGAAGGAGACCTCTCCACCCTTCTTCCATTGGGAGAAGAGAAATAATAATAAATTCCGCTAGTTGGGGAAGTGGTGCGGGCGGCAGTGGTGGTAAGGCCGTACGGAAGATCAAAAGGAGTGGATTAGGGGATCCAAAAGGAGTCCTGAATGGTTCTCGGGGCGAGAGAAGAAAAAGGAACTAAATAATGGAGTCTTGAGGGAGCATTTAGAGGAAATGGTTCCATTGGCAAGAAGAGGTGGAGCAGGTTTCAGCGCGTAAGCACACGGACGTAATAAGCTAAAAAAAATAAAGTAAATCAACGGCTCAGTCAACTTCTAGTCGCGTTAAACGAGCCAAGAGCTGAATGGAACAGTCGGCCATTAATAGCGCACCTACTATACGAGCGAAGATCTTCACGAAGCAATTAACAAAGTCGAAATTTCGAAGGATTATCACATATAATTTACCTTCATTATCCACACGAGGGTATCGAGAATTGCGTGGGAATCACATACATTATTCAAAAATAAATTGGGAAACAATCGAGGATGCCTGCCAAACATTGTCTCGAGCTCGCTAAAGGAATACAACATAGGTATGCCACAGTAGGAAACCGTGTATTTAGAAGATACACTCATTTTTTCATTCAGAATACCAGCGATTCGGATTCAAAGACTTGAGATCATTTTAAATATATGTATTATTTGAAATTCATACACGGAAAGCAACGAAAAAAATGAAAAATTATTACTGAAATAAGGATAAACACAAGAAAGATTTTCTTTAACACGGTGTTTTCTCACCTCATAAAAACTAACTGGTCAGGCTGGAAACGAAGGAAGAAAAATCCTTCGTCGAGTTCAATTCCAATGGAAGTCAGATTCATTTATTATTATAATTATTATAATGTACACCATTCGACAGAAAACAAGGGATTATTCAAAATATCCTAATTGGAATTTCAACATCTTCAAACGATGTTCAGCGATAAAAATACGAAATCTACGCTCGATCACCCGTCCTATCTTTATGAGGATGAATTTCAAAAAACTCAAGGGAAAAATTGATCCTTTTAAGCGATTATTGAAGGATAAACGTCAACTGGAGGGAGATAAATTGCCCTTCGGGCGTGGAAAAAAATATATCAGCTCCAGAGGATGCCTCAAGCAGATTCCGATGTTTACTCCTCCACCGGGTCGGCCTGAATTTGCACACGAGACGATTTGCTAGGGGAGAAAAAGGGCAAATTATGGTGATTCTTTTGAAAGAAATTTTTCCAACCAGCAATTCCCTGCATTCATTGCGTCAACACTTTGATGGCTTGAAAAAAAAACATATCGCTCCACACTTGGAAGGGTAGCAGCGTAATTTTGAACGTAATTGAGGTAAGTATGGTTGGAACCGACAGAAGCCTAAGAACACATTTAGATAAGAAACGAATGGATAGCAGGAAGGAACGAAGAAAAGAGATGTAAGGGGTGACAAAAACCCACAGTGGCGAGAGAAACGCATCGTCACCGATCGTGCGAAGGAGGCAAGTCCCTGTGTCGCCTTAGCAGGCGGCGTCGATGGTGCCTCATCAATCAAACGCAGGAATAACGAACCGATGAAACAGGCTAAGACGCACCTCAATGGCGAGATGGCGCGAGCACTTGAAAACCTAAAAGCAAGGGATGTACTTCTTGCATAGAAAGAGGTTGCGTGAGAAAAAAAAACGCGAAAATACGTACCTAAACACTTATGTATGCATATAGCTCTACAATCCTAGAATTGGTATACTGCAGCCATTTCTCCCTTTCCTAGTCTAGTTCCTTCAGTTCTAATACACTTTTTCCTTGTGCCCTTTTCATCTGCCCCTAGTACTTATCTCTAGATCTTCCTTGGCGGAATTCTCCCTTTATTTTTCCTTCGACAATATTCCTCACATAATGGATGCCCTATAACGTGACCCAGTGGCGGATCCAGGATAGAGACAAAGGGGGGGGGCTAAGTAGAGGGTAATCTCCCAGCAGCAGTGGGGGTCGGAAAAAATTACTATTCTATCTAGTGTAAATTGAATATCCAATACATAAAAAATGCTCTTTGGTATAGCTCCGTTACCCCCAAATAGATCTGTCACTGACGTGACCTGAAACAACTTAACCATTTAAGCAGCAAAAATACGAATACGAAAAAAAAGGCTCAGGCTAAAAAAAACTATATTTTGAAGGCCAGAGTTAAAAATGACGAATATTTTCATAAAGGACATTAAAATAATGCTTTGAAACCGTATCAGAAAACAGGTGTAATGAGAGCATAAATTCTACCGTTGCAAGAGACCGCAATGAGAGAAATACTGCTAATTGTAAGCCAAGCAGAAAAGGTAACCAATAATATATTGCGGATTAAATACCGAGACTAGCTAAAGAAGGAAACATATTAAATCTTGGAACACGAAGTTACTAGTACCTACTCACACAGCCCGTTCCCTTCTTTCTTCTCGCACAAAGGAAAATAAAAATTAAAGAAAATGGATACTATAACCTCCAGGTAGAAAGATACCTACTTCCCTTGAGGAGCAAATTAAGGAGTTCGGTAACACGTCTGCTATCGACACAAATACCTTTCTGTGAATGACTGAAGTTAACCATAGATTGACAGAGATGATGAAGCTTTACCTTCACTAAGTCTTTTGAAAATTCTGATGAGGGATGAGGATTCTGTCCCAATCACCAAGCAATAATTTTAAGAAACTCTCATGACCTATTTAGAAGTTTTAAGTAAGAGAATATAGTTTTCACCCTTTTTCATTAATGGAGTTTAAAACGCGAACAGTTACTTTGCGGGATACAATTCTTCGAGTGTCAGATTACATCATTAATTTTTAAGCGACGATTTAGAAGCACTTCATCGACTTTGTGAGGAGCCTGATACGGCTTGCTTGTCATCACTATGCAGTCCTACTTCTTTTCTTAACTGTTCAGGCGCACCCCACTTCTCGATTATTTAAACGTCCCCCTCCTCGCTTTTCCCTGACGGCACTTCAAAATTTTATTTCGAAACCGTCTCCCGGACTCAATATTCACTTCTAAAACTCCCTTCTTCTTCTTCTACTACTACTACTTTCCAAGTTATGCCCAGCACCTTAACGGCATTAAAACGGTCGCATTACCCGTCCTTATGAGCTCTGCAACTTAGCCCATTCTTGAGAAGTTTCTGTTGATGCCCGACGCTAATGGATACGCATTTTTTTCTTCTCTTCTCCTCCTCACACGAGTCTTTTCCTGCGTGTAAATTTTCACGCCGCCCTCAACGCTACTTCTGTCACGACTTCACCCACACCACGCGCGCCACGAACCCTCCATCGCATCCTCCCTTACCCATACCTCTCCACCTACATCGAGTCGCCCTCCTCAACTCGCCGACACTCTTTCCAGAAGTGTTTCCAGTCTTATGCCCCAGCCGATATAGTCCTCCTTTTTCTTCGACGACTGCAGGAACCCATTCCGCGGAGATTCTTAACCTTCCTCGTCACCCGGTGATATAACCCATCCCCAAAATCCCCGCACCACACACTTCGCATCTTCGCACGTCTTTTGAATGACTTTCAGTTAACAAACTCGCATCAAGGAGGAGTTGCAGTCTGAGCGCCAGACTTGGACGTATAAATCGCTTCCGGGAGGTCCCGGCTGGATGGGAGAGGGATTAGCTCGCGTTAAGTATGAAGAAGGCTCGATCGTGAAATCTGGAGATAGAGAGAGCTTTTGTGGCGAATGGATGAAGGGTTGGGGTTTAGAGACGAGGCAACTGGAGTGGAGGTCGGATCAGGGCAGTGTCTATGACACTGCATAACGACGCGTAGAAAGCCCTAATTCAGATCCTGCAAGAGATAGAATTTTTTCAGAGATAGCCCCACCCTTCATTGGTCGCTGGCAGGAAAAAATTTGAATTTTTCAAACTCGGTCCGTCCATGTAACACTCGGTCCATCATATGCAACTTAAACTGCGGGTAATTTACCATCTCTTGTAGATTGTAGGCTAATACTGGAGAAAAAATCTTCTCATCCCGTCCTAAATTAACTACCATTCCTATATTGCAGAATTTAGACGCTCATAAGAACATAATATATTTGATTTAACGTACGGATGACTGGGAGACAGAACACCAAAGAAGACAGATGATGGCCAACTTCGAAAATGTTAAAATAAGGGTAACGAGAGAGGAAGAGATTATATCCTAGAGTTAAGGGATACAAGGAGTAAATAACTTAAATTGAGACGAGGGAAAAGAGAGCATATGACCCAAGCGGGAGAGTCTGGCATTAGTGCGATAAAAAGTCACAAAAATAGAGTAAAAAGCAAAGGAAAGCAATTTTTTGAAGTTGGAGAGCGAGAATGGGACTTTTAGAAGACAGTTTAAAAGCGGGAGTGATCTTCTTCTCATACTCCAAAGTTAATGTGAAAACTGCGAAGTTGTGGCGAGCGCCAGGCTAAGCGATCTTCTCATCTACAGAGGGGGTGATCAAAAATGTGGTACTCAGAAAGTTGAGAGCTTACGGGGTGGATATGTATTTTATCAAGACTCAAGGAACTTACGATCACTCAAGGAAAATAACTACATGTGCATCTATTTTTTTAAATAACCACTCGTAACTATAAGGTTGAAATATACTCTCAAAAAATGAGGCCATAAAAGTTAATTTATTTACTCTGCAATATTATCTTCTTAAAATTCCTGAAAGTGTGGATTTTAAATTTCGCTCGTGAAATGTGTTTATATGAAAATATCGACAGTCAGAAATTAAAGCAATGGGAAAGCCTCAAAACAGCAAATTTGGATTATTTTAAATACAGAGGTCTTAATGTATGAGAATTAAATTGACAGCATTATAATTACTATGTTGCTTCTGGCGGTAATTTAGTTTACTCAAATTTAAAAGTGATAAAGAAAACAATCTCTCACGCCTTAATACACAAGATTTTCGCAAAAAAAAACATTTTCATAAACATCTCGAAAAAGTATCTAGCATCAGTAAAGCAAGACGAATCATCTACAGCCACCTAAAAACTTTCACGATATTTACAACGGAGGGCCACGAAGTCATGTTCTGTGCGCTTTTTCAACAACTAGTATGGCATCGAAATTATTTATTCGGCATTTAATCTATAGATCAGATTCTAGTACCACAACTTCAATATATATTTCGATATCAAAGAGAGTAAATGAGATCGGAGGCCTTAGAAGGAAGGCGATGGAATATTAGCCAGCTTTCATAGGTTTAAGCTTAATATAAAAACGTTCAATGCTCAAAAAGTGGTATAAAGGTGTCGGACAACAGATTCAAAGATAACGTCATTTGAAGAACTCCTGCAGTGGAATTTAGATCTATGCTTTTCTTCTCTCAACATGAACCGCATTAAATCACCCGCCATTAACCACATGTAATCATGCCATCGGGGCAGGCATAAGAAACGCATGACAAATACCACGCTGGTGCGGCAGAACCTACCAAAAAATATTACTAAGCACACCACCCTGTCATCGGATTTTCCCAGTCGTCCGCACAATATCCAGCAACGTCGCACGGCCAAAATTACTGGGTCGTTACGGACCTACGTAGTGGATAACCAGTGGGGAACACGTCCACTTTTTTCCTCTGAGCGCGCGAGCAGGGGAACGCAGCGGTGAAGATGCAGAGACAAATAGAGTGAGAGAGAGATATAGATATGAAGGAAAGCAAGGAGAAGAGAACCTCGAGGGCGAGCAACACATAAAAAACGGATTAAGAGAGAGTACTAAGGCACGGCGAAACTGAGGACCGAAAAAAAAACCCAAAGGGAATCCACGCGGTCTTTCCCATTTTTTTTCCTTCATTTTTTTTTTTTGACAGGAGACAAGTGTTTCCAAGAGAATAAACGTCAGGGTACAGGACGTGACCCGGATTTTTGCCGTTTTCAACCGCGAGAGGTGAAGTGTGACAAACACACACACACACACATACGTATAACATGCAGAGAGAGAGAGAGAGAGGTGTATTCGTCGGAGACCCGCTGCTCTATGAAATGCAACAAGGAGGGGAAGGAGGTAAAAGCAGAGGACTTCGTCGACGCAACATGGCTTGGTCGGTAAGGGCGGACGGGAGGGAGAAAAGGCGAGGTTATCCGGGAGGAGGCGCATGGAAACAGTGGCATACTCACAGTCTTCCCTCGACTCTTTCACACGTACCTACAATGGACGAATATTTTTATTTTCCTCCGCTCTTAATCATCTCAAACGCGATACGAGGGAGGAGGGGGATCGGGGGGGGGGGGTACCTAGACGGGAAGACGACGCGTATGAACACAACGGCCGCGGGGAAAGCTCTTGGGCGCAGCCCGTGGCGTGGATCGTCGGGTCTAGCGTGGTAGCTAGAGAGGATATGAAGGCGAAAATAATGATTCTGTTGCTTTTCCAAGAGAGAGAGAGAGAGGGGGGCGGCGGAGATCCGGATGCAGAAATTCGCCACGTGCACACTTAAAAACAACGGGCGGGAGTGATGCGCAAGATGCATTATTCTTGAGCCGATGCGTGCTCACAGAGTATGGGAGGTATGCAGGGAGTGGATGAGGAACGCTACGAAGTCGCGGAACCAAGGAGAGCTCATCAGAGACGGGCTCCTCGACGAGCGAAGATTTGTGAAAATGTGATGAAAAGCTTTCTTCCTTCGCACGTCGCGTGAAAATGTGCGCTACTCATTAAAAAGAAAGCTCTTTAACACGGATTAATTTCCAGTAACATGCGCTTCATTTGTTTGGCAAACCTTGGATGGGAGTCGGCAATCAAAATGAAGTAATTTATGCCGTGGATTCTTTGCGCCAAGGACCGAGGCCGAAATACGAACCTTATATTGCAAAAAAATTCGCTCCAATTTTCTCTTGAATGAAGTTATAAAAAATTGGGTTAATATCCTCTTAACTGCCGTTCTCATGAAAATACAAAAATATTTCATCACTAGCGTTGGATTTATTGGTTTCACAAGTATGCATATATTTAGCAACTTAAATATCAAGCCGCAGTTAATGGGACAATTTTGAACGCATTTATAAGTGAGTTTTGAAAGACAGTGGCGACTGCGTGTACGGGAGGTTGAGTGAATGAAGATGGACCAAAATAAGCAAGTTAAAATGCTTGGAATTATAATAGAATGCACAGCAAGAGACAACCTTAGATGAAAAAACCTAATCAAAGTCCCAAATGGCGCAGGTTCAATTCTTAGAGACCCGATGAATCCTTTGCGACTGGCGAAGGAGAGGATAAATAGATAAACAATAGAAAAAACAAATGCAGGTGCTTTACGCTTTACAAACAGATATTTTACTGCACCTACTGTGGCAGTAGCGCCTCCATTGCATTTAAGTGGCCATTTTTGGAACTCCATCCTTAACTTTTACTTCTGAATATTACTCGAGGTGCTCGTCCAATCGTGGTAAAAGTGTAAGAATATTGCATTGCCTCAGTTCTGAGTTCTGAGCTATCCTGAAAATTTCAGCGCTCTAGTAAATCAGGAATAGGTAGAAATTTGAGCGACAGGATTTTTCCCGGAAGGACAAACAAGAAAGCGAGTGTAATAACACGTGGTAAAATCCACATAGGAGACATATAGTAATAATATTAATAAACTACACCACTACTACTAATAATATACATGTTTACCCTTAGTTTCGAACCACTAGTGGGAGGTGGAAATAGAAAAAAAGGCTAAACGACGAAAGCAGAGTGATCGAAAAAGACGAGAGAACGGAAAGAGGGTGAGGTACAAATTGGCGAGAAGGAGACAATGGGGAATCGAACGAGGTGTGTTTTGGCGGCGATGGCGAGGGGGATGGCTGGGGAAGAGGAGGAGTCGCGGGTGGGCGAAATAATGACGAGGGCCGATGATGAGTACGCAGCGAGCGCAAATGTCGCGGAAACGAGAGCGAGGCACGCAAAGGCGAGGAGGAGAAAAATGGGCCGCGCGGCTTCAAGTCGACGGTGCGAGTAGGAGCGTCGGGGATAATTGGAGTGTTTGGGCCCACCGAGCGTCTCTCGCGGAGAGGTTGCGCTGCAATTGGGACGAGAGGCGTGCAGGTGCGCGACGAATGCCGGTGAAATGGCCGTCACCCAATGCAGGGGCCGTAAGACGAACAACAAACCGGGTACCAAGGGCGCTGCCAGGAATTAAGGCTAGGGGGGGTTTCAAGCACAACTAATACTGGGGTGTCTGTGGGTGTGAAATAGCATCGATGCAGTGTAATGTGCTCAAGTAATATTATTCTGTTCCAAGGAGATTGGTTTTACTAAGGAAACGTTGGTATTCCGTTGCCTAAATCGATTGAAATTGTTTCATTTTTGGCAATGAACTGGTGAAATATTTAAAGGTTCGACAAATACGGTACAGTAGGGGAGATGAATTGCTGAAATCTTTTTCGAATGCGCACAACGAGTTGTCTTACAAATACTGCCAATCGCTCATATTACTCCCGATTTGTGATTACTTAACGTATCCATTTCTTTTTTTCTTCCATCCAACTTGTGTTTTAACACGTTTCAGGCACAACTAATACTGGAATGTCAGCGGGTGTGGCATACCTTCCAGGGTAAGCGGGAGATGCGAGCGCCCTCCGCCAGAAAAAAAATTAATACATTAAACTTAAAAAATTGTCTGAGCTCTGGGGGGGGGGGGGTTTATCCCCCAAAAACCCCCCTCGCTGCGCCACTGCCGGGTACACATGCAAAATGCCTAAGTTCTGGTGATAGTAAAACAGATGCAACTATTTGTTTCATTGAGAGCTAAAAATTGAAGCCTTGATCACATTCATATGCCATTCACATTCCCTGCGCTGAAACGACGAGTCTAGCTCGTCATGAATTTCCGGTGAAAAATCGCGCAATGAAGAGTGAAGCAATGAAGAATTTTAGCACTATTTAAAGGATCAATATGAATATTTTTAAAGCTTAACAATGTTAAAACATCCATATGGTACTTAAGAACTAGATACTTTACAATATGAAATAATAATCAAAATTAATTTCACTGTCCTACATTGATTACAAACTACGAAACATCGTTTCATTACCTACCATTCCATTTAAAAAGAACCACCGAAAAAATAAATAAGGGGATAGAAGCACGACATTCAGAAAATAAATTGAAGTGGAAGGGGTGGAATTGCCACAGTTAAAAACACTCCTTCACACTCGTTGACGAACCCACGGGTATAATGGATGTCAATCTCTCCCGCTTAAGAACCAACATCAACTTCCACTTTGGGTGAGTCAAATTCCTTCCCCAGAGCAAAAATTGAACTTAATATAGCGCTTCGACCAAGTTTTCGTCGCGCTTACAACAGAGAATTTAATGAAAACACTCTTACGTATGTTACAAGACACGTAATTATACGAAATAGCAGTTTATTGCAGTGGAGTAATCACGATATAAAAATGATTAAACCCAACCCCTTCCACTTGGAGCCGTTTACGGCTACGGTATTACATCTAAACAGTGATGCTATGAAGGTATTTCGGTACGATGACCTTCAGGTAACGGATCATTCAAAACCAGATATACAATTAGAGTAAGTTAAATTGAGTTAATTTCCAACGTTGATGTAGTCCCTCCATCAAGGAAAACATGCTAAAATTGGAAGCTACATTGATCAATGAGTATGATCCTCATATTTCTTGAGTCCCGATTTGATAAGTTTTCAAGTATTAAGCAACTATCGAGTCCCTTAATGAGAAAATAATGAAGGATTAATAGTCGATATCAGGAGTGAGTATATAAATAGTTGCATTAGAGTACAATTTATTTTGTTTTATCACTTCTGTCTATCTCATAATAAGTATACGTGATAAAATGGGAAGGCAATTGTAATGAGCGGGTCAAAAAAAGCAAACGGTGCAGGAAAATGGATGCGAGTTGGAATTCCAAAAAGAAATATGAGTCTAATTAGCAAGCACATTTTTTTGTGGAAGAAAACGCCTCTGGCTTCACAGGGAAGAGAATATATTCAGAGTTAAATAGCAAGAATTTACAAGATATTAAAACAGCAAAATGACACGTTTTCCCAAGGCCTATTGGATTATTTTTTTCTAAAAGCCGTTTTTTACGCAAAGGTCACGTTCGACTAACAAACATACAAAGGAGATTAAAGACTGACCATAAAAATTGACGTTTCCAAATGTAATATGAACAGCTACTCATGTTTTTTCCCAAAAGATCTTTATCCCAAACAATGATATCGTTATTACAGGAGTCTCAGATTAACTAGTACACTGAGATCGCCGGAAAAACAAGTTTCGAAGCAACAGCCCTAAAATAAATATTCTTTTATTTTATCCCAAAGCTATTTCATGCTACAGAAATAATGATGAAACTTTTTATCCGAAATAACATTTTTCGTTTTTCAATGGTAAAACCCTTACACTCAATTCATCCATACATTATTACTCTTCGCAGAAGTTGACATCTAACAAAATTTCTATTAATACAAGTTTTCCAGCACGTAATAACAACAAAACTATGGGACAATCTTTTTATGCCACTGTCTGAGTGCTGGGGAAAGATTCGATAGATTTCAAAGAACTACGGTCAACTTCCGTCGGGACAGGAATAGAGGGGGGAGAAAAAACGAATTATTAAAAGAGTAAGAAAACGAAATACAAGGCTGCGCAAGCAGAGGAGATAGCTCGAAAGCTATAAGGTAAACACGACCTGAGGAAAAAAAGGAACAAACGCAAAAGGGCACGGAAAGAAAATAAATAAATAAACGACAAATGCCAGGGAAAAAATCCTTTTTCGAAATGGAATAGTATTTCTCCTGGGGGTCCAAAAACCCCGAGCTTTCGGGCTTGACGGCAAGAGAGCGTACGAGGGAAACGAGAAAGGAGAAAAAGAGAGAGAAATGGCTAAGTGAGAGAGAGAGAGAGATGCAAAAAGTGGCGGAGAACGGAGACCCAACCAATAGCCTTCTTCCACGGCAGTCTGCGTACGACTCGTGGGTCACGGAGAAAAAGGTAATTGAGTAAAGCCAGGAAATGGAGGGAGCGCCTTACATTTAAAGGAAAGAGTTTGATCGGTGGATTAAGGGCATTAAGTTCACGAGGGGAGCGCATCTCACTCCGTGATTTTGTTCTCAATTCCACATTTATCTTCGAATCGTCCGAGAATCCAGATAAGTACGCGTACCCCTTTAAAATGTCTAATAATTTCAAGTGCAAGACGAGAAAATACTGAAGATTTTAATTCGAAATCTTTACTCTTCAAGATGGAAATTCTCCTAACTCTCAAAAAGTTTTTCTCTGATAAAGACACCCTACAAAAGCCGAGTCCTAATTGGTTTCAGATACGATAGGGAAAATATTCAGATAGTTATCGATGATCCTGAGACAGCTGTCAACATGCATCACATCTCAATATGAAATAGATTTATGTGGTTTCCGGTCATGCATGCAAAAATATACTTTGGCTCATCACAATATCTGAGGAAATATGAAAAAATGTAAGTAAGTATTATAAGAACATTTGTCGTATTTGAAACATTTCATTTATAATCTAAACAAATATTAATATGTATTTTCAATTTGAATAACTTTGATATTTTAATTTTTCTTCCATATTTTACTACTACACCCAATAATGATTATGTGAACATGTATGAGTCAATTTCAACATGTGTTCAAATTTAAAAACCTTTAAAGTCTAATAAAATAAATGCGTTGTGCAAGGGAACCACAATTATTGACAGTAAATAATAGAAAAAATTATTGACTAAACTAGTAAATACAGGATTCCTTAGATCAACGATGATTAGAATTTTCGCGGAAAATGACTCCAATAGCCTGGGAATATATTCCAAAATGATAGAGTTGACTTCTACCAAGTTAATCCACTTTTTTGTAACCTACTTGTTTATGTTACGATTTTTTCCCCAATTCCACCGACTCATTTCCGCTAAATAAATCTTTCAAGGCGTATGCATCCTGTTACACTGCAAATGGCATCGTCGATATACTCTCTGAATGTTACTGTCAGACAATGACTGTTACTGAATACTCTGTAATGTCAAAATTCACGCACCATAAATGTACAGTGCAAAACAAGATGATATCACTCGGACGTTAAATGAAATGGAATTCATAGAAATCGACTTTCCTTCACTTACAGTTGGACCGAGAATTTGGAAGTCGACGTTCACAATTGAAGGAAGAGAGTAAGTAAAAGTGAAGACAAGTACAATTGAAGAGAGAAAGTATAAATTATCACTCTTAAAATGATTCCAATCTTAATGCTTTTTAAATGTAGTATGATTATTTTTCGTTCCTCCACTGCGCTTCCTCGATATTACACTTTTTCCTTGCGAGCAAAAACATTCTTTTCGTGTTAACAATCGGGAGACAGTTGTGATTACGGCTATTCGGTATTAATAAACTTTAAAATATAAAAATAACAATTAAAAATACATTTCTCAACCCAAAAAATGCAAAAATATATAATATATGTCTTGAATTTATTCCGCCAAAACAGAACCGCAAATCGTGAAGACCAATTCATCGCTCCGACAAAATAAAATTTTGAACAAAACAATAAATCAAATGTATGTGTGAATGATCTGTAATCGATTTAAGATTCCTTTTCCGCGTGTTCCCATTTGGGTTACCATTAATTTTAAATATTATTTGTATTACGCCACGTAAATATATTCAAGACCGACCATTGATCAAAAAAAAAGGCCGACGAATATCCATCCATCATTCGTGTGTCGATCATTCATATTAAACAAAAAGATTCAACAAGGCTCGAGGTCCTCCGAACGTCGAGGAAATAAAGGGAGGAAGGAAGTAAGGGGTTTCGCAGTTGTTAGAGCGTTGAGGTGGGGTTTGTGCAGAGGGAAAGGGCCGGGGGAGGGGGCTGCGACGCGGCGTCTGGATTCAAGAAGGAAACACTTCCACGTGAGAGAGAGAGACGCAGGGGCACGCTGTCGCAGTTTCGCAGTTCCCAGGTGAGGGAGAGGGAGCGGCACCCGAGGTGTGTTTACGCTTGCGGGTGTCGCAAAGCAGACACGGGGGTGAGGAGGACAGAGGAGTATCCCTGGGAAATGGAGATGCTGCGGAGTCTAGCCGAGGTAAGGATTTCATTTGGGGAGGGAGGGAGGAAAGATGTCAAGGGAAAAAGATACGCTTAAGGAAGTACAGCGCACGTGTATTCGGAGAGTAGGGGTTCGATCGCCGAAATAGCAAATAAGACGATGCGAGAAGGTACCCTACGAGCAGTTTTCAACGTTTCGCCCATCACGCATTATAAATCGTGGAATAAAACTATATTTAATAAGAATTTTTCCAGCGTATAACGAGGCATTTGCAAAACTGAAAGAGGTAGTTTCCAATAGGTTATGGAAATTACACACTCATTCACTGCAAATAAGACTTTCCTTAGCGACAGCAAATATCATGGTAAGGTGGTTTTTTTACTGTTCTCACAATAATCTACGACATAAATTCGATACCACACAACTTACATGTTCTACATGCGGGAATGATACTCAAGTCTACGATTGAGAAAACTAATTTACTATAATGAAAAATTATTTAGGATACCTAGCGGCGATCAAAATATTATACCATTGCTAAATCCTACTATTAAACGAAGTGAGAAGCAGCCCACCCTAGTTTTTAGCATAAATTTAATTACTTGTTGATAATTTGATTTTTTTAAATTTACAATGCACTGTAGCATTGAGGAAATAAAGGTTCCTTCACTCGATAGAAAAGTACAAAATACTTGGATAAAATTATTTTAAAATAATTTTTTAATAATGATTAACATGATTTTCTACATCACTTATTCACTCAGTGATGAAACTCATCCTTTACTTTGAATTCATGTGAGTATAGCTCACTCCAGACTTAGCGCCTGTAGCGCCTGCAGGCGCGTGAATTCACAAATCCATGGTTTTAGACCAATTCCTTTACCGGGGCCACCTCTTGTAAAACGATGGTATCCAAAGGCTTCACACAGGGATTGAACGCGGAAATCTTTGGTCAGCAGAAAAGCGCTCAAACAACTAAGTTACCACGCTCCGCTTTCCTCAACCTAACAAAGAATAATACTGGTACTTAATGAAAATCTACTTAGACTCTACAAAACTGATGACCTACACCCCAACCGTCGTAACGTCACTGAAACCACACACACGCACCACGGAGGAGTACGTTATGCGTGCGTGCCCAGAAAGGAAAGAGAGAATACGAGAGACACATAAGGTCCTTCTGGGAGCGGATTCTTTCCCCGATACCTCCCACGCCCACACGACACCCGCCCACCGCGTCCTGCCTCTCACGTCGCGAGCCGAATGGAGGTTGTGTGTATCGCTGTGGGCCTTGTTTACAAAGGTCTCCCGCGGAGAATAGGTCGTCACCGCCCAGGGCGAGCTGCCCTTTCCCGCCTCCCTCCCTCGGTTACTTCGGCGGCGTCTTCATCCTCGACCCCTTGGTTGGGAGTCGCTTCCCCCTCATTTATTTATTCATTTTTTTTACCTACATTCCCTCTCCTCTCCCAGAACGAAAGGATCCATTTTAAAAAGTAAATCTTTTCGCCACCGCAATTCCTCACGAGGAAATTAAATATATAAAGATGTTCCCCGGACTGAAAGCTCTGTGACGGCTGGATGAAAAAAAAAAAGGAGAAGAAAACATAAAATCGAAAAATGTCACGGAAATGCTGCTCTTGTCGCTCCGTCCGCAGTGCACAAACATCCAAGAAGAGCGCTCGCAGTGATTTCCGATTCGTGGAATTGCACATTGGGAAATTGAGCGGCACGGTCAGACGAGAGAGACATCGGTATGAAACTCTGCCCGCACGTTATCTGCTGGAAATGTTGGATGCGTCCTCACGGCGACCACAAAATGCATGTATCACAGCAACAATAGGGTTGCGTGCAGAATGTTGGATCCATAAATGGATTCCGAGAATTTACAACGGGAATCTTCTATATTATTTCTAATGTATAGATACCTTTTTCTCAACTTATATGCAACCAAACTCTACAAATGAGGTACCTAAATGCACAGAATTTATCAGAGAACATGCGACGGCATATCTTACTTCCTAAATATTGCTGTTATTTCCTAAAATTGGTTTTTAAATAATTAAAAAAACGGTAAATATTCCTGACGTTAACGGCGCAAAAACTGATACATTTGTTTATTTGCAACAATAAACAAATGTATCAGTTTTTGCGCCGGCGGAAATCGGAAATCGGAATCGGAATCGGAAATCACTGCGAGCACTCTTCTTGGATGTTTGTGCACTGCGGACGGAGCGACAAGAGCAGCATTTCCGTGACATTTTTCGATTTTATGTTTTCTTCTCCTTTTTTTTTTCATCCAGCCGTCACAGATTATTAAATAACTTTTATCAAAATGCGGCTGATTCCACATTCAAGTCTCCTGTTGATACGAAAGTATGAGTCATCATGCGCATTTAACAGAGGATAGTGTAATTACTTCCAATGCTGTGTTTAAAGAGGTCCTCTGGCCTCAATTTGTACATGAAAATTCCAATTAAATTTGTACATAAGGCCCTGCCTTTTTTTCTACATTTTAAAATTAGAAACGCGCCTATCCCTCTGTGGACCTGCATTGAAAAGAGCGGGGGAAGCCCGCTGGGAGCGGGCACATCACCCTCGTATAGAATAAAATTCGAGGAGTGAATTTATGGCGAACGCTCTAGAAAAACCTAGTTTGAAACTAGCGTCAAATATAAGCCAAGGAACGAAAATAACAGTCCAAGCAGCTACCGCCGAAAGGGACCTCAAATTTAATCTTCTCTATCAATCAGCCAACATGTTTCATAAACGCTCGTTTTGAGGCACGAGTATCTGCGAAAAAGTAGCATACATCTTTTTTTAAGATCCCAAGTACGCTAGTTCGCGCATTTTAAAATATTGTTTGCACTTCAGGGTGCAAGCTAAATTTGTATTAACGAAATTAATATTTTAGAGTTATACCACAATTATAACTAGCGATTTTCGTATTTATTTTATTTTGTCTCATATTTTAGTAAAAAAAAAAGAAAATTAATATTTAAAAAATTCTGCTGACAGTAATTCAGGGTCTCACTATCAATATCTAATGCTATGGCACATAAAATTCCTGTCGTATGCACGCAACTGCTAGTTTTGCTTTTCGTTCGCTTCGTTTATAAAAGTAAATTATTTATCAAATTTCATGATATCTCAGGCCCAGAAAGAACGCTTAGAGAAAAAATTGATTGATAATCGATTGAAATTTCCATGAAAAACGACGATAACTTCGTATCTGGGCGAATTCCCTGGAAGAGGAAAGAGCAGCAAGTGCATTCAAACGGCAATTTCAATCCAATTATGCTTTTGGTTTCAGACGCACGACCGTCGATGGCCACTCATTACCGCTTAGTGTTCCGCGAAACGGAAATGCACGCCCACGACAAAGGGTTTACCACCGAGTGCAAATTTCGACGTGTAACCTCAACTAGGCGATGCGAGGAGGAGGGACGAAATCAGGGCTGCGGGGGAGGCAAACGCACTTACATAATATATACAATAGGAAACTAGGGAATTGTCACCGTACAGATCATGGGAATAAGAATGTAGCGAAGAATGTGCGGACTTATGGAGTACTAAAGGCTGAAACCGTTGCATCCCTTTGAAATCAAGTACTTGATCGCCACTCCGCAAATAATAGTCCTCTGTATAACAATATTCAGTTTGAGAATAATGCGCATTATACAGAATGCTGGAAGAAAAAATGAGCTGTAATTACGAAGGAAAAGACGCGAATTTCATACAGTGATTGATATATTGTATCATTTATCAAATCTCCGAGATAAATATTAAACTCTCGAAATTATTCCCACCCTGTTTTGCGTTTTTCGGGTTTACCTCCGACGAAGACTTACTTATCTTATAATAAGAATTGTGTTTATGTAAAATGTATCTGAAAACTGACTGATCAACAAGAAAACCCATGATTGAGCATCAACGGCAACATTAACTTAACAGGAGGACTGATATTGTAAATAATCTGGAATTTTATCGGTAAATAAAGGAACAAATGTAGATATATTGTAGGGTTTAATAAGGAGACATCTCCAGCATTTAAAGAAAAGAAAAATAAAAGAAAACTTGCTTACGCTTGGGCGAGACCGAAAAATCGACGACGGAAAGGGTAGCAAATCATTCCAAGTTCATCTGACATCCGACAGAAATAATGGAACAAATCTAAACTCGGTTCAAATTAGTGGAGAGAAATGTTTTCCGCAACGCTGATTCGGCAACGAAAGTGAGCGAAAATAATACCAAAGAGTTAGTAAAACATGCGTGCACGACATCAAATTCTGAGTGGTGAGACAGCGGGAAGAGAAAGGTTTATGAGTTAGAGATGCATGCACGAGCATAGTACAAAATCACAAATGACTCGGAAGAGCAAAGAAGAGAATTTCGGGCCAGGATGCACTCCACATGATTCCCTTGGAGAATACTCCGGGGCGCGGGAGAAAAAAAGACAACGGGAAGAGCAGGCGGGAACAGCGGCGAGAGAAATAGAAGGCACGTGCTGAGGGCGGAGGGAGAAGGCATACACTCGTACCAACATGGGTAGACGCTGAAGTGCGGCGAGGTCTACCGCGCAGTCCGAAAATGTGATGACATGCAGTGGTTGTACGGTCACGCGTTCCCCATTCTTCGAAGCTAGCGTCAAACAGAGGCCAAGGAATGGAAAAACAAGCAAAACAGCTTTCATCGAAAAGGATCACAAATTTCATCCTCTCCGCCAATCAACCAACATGCTTCTCAAACGCAAATTTTGAGGTATCTGCGACGAAATATTTATCTCGTTTCAACTAAATTGGGCGCTGCTACATGCACACTGGCCACTTAAGATAGTTTAACTTGCAACTTAAGTACGCCACTTCGTGAAATTGTTTTGTCTTTTCCGTAATTCAAGGCGTAACTTGATTAGATATTATCGAAGGTAAGCTTATATATTTTGTCCTTAATATAACCAAGGATATACGCACTTCTTTTATTTTTCCTACATTTTGGCGAGCAAAGTAAATGTATGTACCAAAAAATTAAGTTTTTATGATTTAGCATGATGATACTCAGTCTCTATGGAAGCCTTTTAACTAAAGCTTCCAAATCCTGGAGCTGAACGTACAAACATTCCACCATGAACTTTGATTATGGAGAAATATGTACCGTTGAAACAAGTGTGATAGGTGAATTTTTCATATGAGCTTGCTTGGAATTACTCGGCACTGACCCAAATAACTACGGCTAAGTAACAAAAAGTCCTTCATCCTTGACCTTAAGCCATAAAAACTTGAGACTCATTTTAGATAAGTCAAGCAAGTGTGGAAAGCAACGTAGAAAGGCGAAGACGGCAAAGGGAAGCAAATTTACGACCCAGCCCGATGTATATGCTTTTTACGCAATTATGCACTTGAGAGACTACCATTGCATATGGCCTTCGCTCGCAACTCGCAATTCTAACTCTTATAGGTAATTAACCAGCAATTATGAGTCGGGGCACATTACAACACGGAAGAAAAGCGGCAAATGGAGAGGACAAAGATTTTTAAAAACAGCGCAGGCAACATTGAAATGTAAAGGGAATACCGTAAATTTCAATATTTTTTAACGCAAGTAAACGATGTAAGAGACAACAGCGCTTCACGCCAGCCAGGTTGCAATTACGGAGATGTAATGACAGGATAGGCAAAAAGAATAGCTTGCCCAGTCAAAGGAAAAAAAAACAAGACAGTTCACCCTCATCCGACAAGCTCATATAATGCTGCTCAAAATGAGACATACAAACGCTTCCCTCCGGTTCCCGGACACGAAAAGGTACACCTGAATGGGTGCTAAAGCGTATATTTCCTCTCTCTTTTCGTAATTATAGGGAAAGAAAAATAACAAAACCATTCTGAAATAATAATATATGGGATCCCAAAGTAATGTAATACCGTTACAGTAAACGGGTCATAAATTGCCAATGGCGCGCCTTGAAGCCTATAATTAATGTCACTCTGCGAACTGTTCCCTTCTAATAGTCAGGAGTACAGAAGAGCTCAAAGCCAGAGAATAGAACGCATCTTCATTTCCAGTGAAATCCACTCGGCACGCGTCTCCGATTCCAATAACGGGGAAAAGTGAAAGAGGAAGGTAGGAGAAGATAAATGGAGACGACGCGGCAACAAACGGAGAAGGAAAAACAAACGAATACACATTCCGCAACGCTAAAGGCAGGGATTTCGCAGCGTACAACGGTGGATGCTTCAGTCCCGCACAGTACAAACACACTGCAAACCAACTGATGACGACCTGAGTTACCTTCGAAACATAGAATTGAAAAATAGATCATCCGCTCATATTCACAAATCTTGCCATTGATTTAGGGATTCACATTCGAGGGGAAATGACTAAAATGCATTAGATGCTTATCAAGTACAAAATGGAAATCTTTTTATAATCCGAAAGTTTTATTAAAACGACGCTTTGATAAGTAGCAAAGCCATTTTGAAGTTCCAGGTCTATTGAAGATCCAATCACAGATAGTTGGCGAATAATTATGAATAATAGCGCGCTGAACACTTTAAGCACACGAATCAGTGACAAAAAAAAAACAATTCGGAGGAATTCAACGACTATTCGGGACTACCTGCTCTTAGACAAAGAGACTATTAACAAGGCATGTGAGTGGCAAACACAAAAATACGTTAACTAGGCAAAATAACTGAAATTTAACACACAGAATTCATTTTGTAGGCGATAAAAGCTGAAAACCAAACTAATCCGACATCTAGTAGGTCAAGATTATATTAACAGGAGGATATATTCCATTTATTGCACATACCTCGATAGCAAGACACGTGTGCCGGAGTTTGAGGAGTTGCCACCTGAGGTGTATCAGACGGAAGTGTGTTCCTGGAAGTAGAAGCACCCTCTTGTGCTACTGTGAGAACCACCAGCAGGTTTCACGGAAACTACCAATAGAGATGAAGGAGTATACGTACAAAACAAAACGTAGAACTGAGTGCAGCAGCAAAAGGAGATGGAGCAGATATTCACGCACGGAAGAGACGATGCAAGAGGAAAAATGACATAGGCGATAAAAGAAGGGTATAAAAGACGGTTGAGTGGATATAGTATAATGAGAAAGAAGTGATTGGGCGTTTTGAAGCGAAAGCTCAAGTAGCTCCATAGATATGGGGATAGGAGAGCGAGCAAGATCATATTTGGGTTGGAACATAAGGAGGAGAGATAAAGAGGATTAGAATAAGGCTTATTCTCTATTAGAAATGGCAGACATGCATAAGATGGTTATTGAGCAGATAATGGACCCGAAAGATTGTTTTGTAAGCTGCACTTACTCTTACATCCATGGGCATTAAATCATCAAATTCCGAGAGGACCACTTGTATAGAAAGTTTAAAAAAACCGAAGGATGCATTGAAAAAGCTTACAAAGATTTAACGCCATTGGGAAAGTAAAGCATAAAAATATCTGGTTCAGATGAATTTGGACAATGGATAGATGTTAAACACTATGAGCGTCAACATCCCCAAGAAAGAATAGAGCACACATAAAGGTTGGGTAAAAAAATATTTACGTGAGGTCTGTGAAAACCATCCTCAAATAATTATGATGCACCTCGCAATATAAGTAAAATTCTGGTAAACAAATGATACACCTTGAATGTCCCGACAACGGTGAAGACCTCTTCAGAATACTGCTTCACGGGACTCACCATGACGCTTGGCAGTAAAAAGAGGATACCTTCCTTACCGATGGAATTTGGGCATGCAAACAACTAGGGAAGGACCTCCTCGTTACGGCAGGAGCATAAAAAATATATTTAAAAAACCTGAAAGAGTTAACGACGAGGATAGTAAGTAAAATAGAATGAACGCCACGAGGAGAAGAAATTGGTGAAGGAGAACGGGGAGAAGAAAGTGGTATTTAATGGAAGATACAGAGAAGAATATAAAGTCGGGAAGGAAGCAAAGGAAAGAATTGGAGAGGAACGACAGTCTTCTTTTTATATCCCTGGGAGGGTTGCGCTCTGAGCCACAATGAGTTATCTGAAGAAGGAAAAACGACCGCGGAATAAAAAGGAGATAGGGAAAGGAACGAGAAGGCGGTAAAAGCGAGGCAACAGAGATCCAGGGAAAATAAAGAAAAGACAATAAAGCACGGGAAAGCAATCCGACATCAATAAAGCCATGAAAAGTATAAGGTTACTATTGGTTTTACAAGAAAAAATTGTCCTCGGTACAGAGGTAAAACCCTAGGGCTACAAAACATAATTCGCCGTGAAGAAAAATAATATGCAATATAATCGGGAAGCCTCTAGGTACCTAATCGAGTAATGCGCTCTCACTAACAATAAGGGAAGAATTCCTTCAGAGAGAAAAATAGTTTTCGCGGAGGAGTAATATTGGCGGAAAGCAGGGAAAATTACAGACTGAATGCCTCTCTCCGAGACGGAAGATCTCGTGGGATACGAGTCATATCCTCAAGCATCCGACGACATAACCACGACGGTATTCCGCGGCATGCCACCAATATCCAAAGAGAAGAAGGCTTAGTGGATCTATGAAACCAGACAGCGAGGAATTCTGCAGTTCGAAATCATGAATCGCTTGGAATTAACGGATGGCATAGAAGAGGAGAAGCACATTCAGTAAATGGCCACTCAACAAATCCTGACAGCGTAGACGAAAATACAGCTATGAAATGCCTACTGATCGACTTATAACCCACTAAGCTTTAAGGAAAAAATTCCTGTCCCAATATTGTTCAATCGAGTTTACCAAAGGCATCATTGAAGAGCAATTTCATTGAGTCTGGAAAACCTCCGAGTCAAATGATATTTTTATATCATTCAATTTATTCATAAACTCGATTTCTCTCAGCCGAATTTTGTGAGCAGACAACGAATAAAAGCATAGGGAAAAGGTGATGGAATCAGAAAATGTAACATAAGTTTCAGGACAAAATGTGATGGCTGTGATAAGAAACAAATTTTACTACACGAAAGTCGGAAAGCAACTTATTTCTGTATTTTATTTGCGATGAAATATGGAAGAGACAAAATTTTGTCTGCATTAGCATATGAACACCCAGAAAGTGAACGTCAATTTTGCATAGTTGAACGGTGGTATTTGACACAGTAAAAACAGAAAGGAATTATTATTTTAAAAACCTGATCTGGACTCAGAATGCTCCCGACGAACTTCAGCCATTCATGTCATTCCACCTTGGCAAAGGAAAAAAGAAGGACATCTCTGAATTCCGGTCAGCCTCCTTGGGATCTTCAGGGGCCCAAGGGTAAGTAAAACATTGGAACAAAGGGTTTTCGGAACCAAGATGAGGGACTATAGACAACGGACCAGATCGAGGGCATGGTCGGGTGGTGACAGTTGAGAATGATACCAGGGAAAAAGGATCGTTGAGGCAAAGGAGAAGAGGATCGAGCGAAGAGATAGAGAACGTAAAGTACTTCGACGGACTTCTGAATGGGAGGGGCTAGAAGAGGCAGTTACGTAGGAATGGAGATCGAGAGTCTACGTACAGAAGTGACGAAGGTCGGTGGAAACCGTGAGAGATATGGGGAAGTTTATTCAGTTGGAGGAAGCAGGCCTAAGACGTGTGGTAGGAGGGAAATGGATATGAGAATAAGCGGACAGTAACAGAGGAATATCCTTAGAGACAATATACCAATTTAAATTACATTATAACAAATTTAAAGGGAAAAAATTAAGGTAAAAGGGTTTTTCGCAAACCTTCCATTATTTCGCCGGGTGATCATAGATAAATAGAAATAATATTGTCTTTTTATTCAAAACATACAGACGCAGACGGTAGGATATAAAATCGTACACACTTGGATTCAGCAAAACCTGAGCAAATAAAATTACCTAAAAATAAATTAACCAAATGCTATACAAATCAAGATATCGAGCTCTGTGAATAGCTTTCAAAAGTTAATTTGCACCAGTTCAATGCATTTTATTGTCATCTAGCATTGAGTTATCCTGTAAATTTCAGCTTGATACCTAATCGGAGAGTCGGTTAAAATTAAGATGCAAGATTTGACCCGGACAAGAAGACGAACAGCAAAGCCTGTTTAAAAACACATTGCAAAATGCGGGTAGGTAGGTGAGCGATTGAAACCATAGAAGAGCATGAACATGGTTTTGAGAAAAAAGAAAGAGATTTTAACTAGATATAATACTAGAAGAACGCGCACAGCCTAGAGAAAAGAGGGTGAGTTAAGAAAACCTATGAACGAGGCGAGGAGGAGGAGAATATAAGGAGGCGAATTAAGATTTCGAACGCCCAAATAAATGGGAATGCATTAAACTGAATCCAAAATAGGAAACCGTGAACTAGCGAGTTACGCACATTTACGAAGCGACTGTTAAGTGCAAAAATTCGGCATACGAAAATGATCTCACTTCATGCGCACTCCAAGTTTAGACCCCCCTCCAAGGAGGTCTTTAAAAAGAATGACACTAAAACGTCCTTCTCACAAGCGAATTGTTAGTGCACCTTTCATTCGTTCCCGCACATGCTATTTCTCTCATACCGTATTCCACTACCGTTTCAAAATCTAGTGAATTACTTTACACCTTTGTAGTTTTCACAATCGCAGAATAATATCTCCCGTGAATCCGAGCGATTCCTAAAATTAGGCAGCCATAAGGATGGCACAACCAGCTCGCAAAAATGACTCACACACACCTACACTCATAAAAGGTTTTTATCCCACAATAAACAGAAAGGACCACAGAAGACACGTACCTACCTATATATCTTTCACTAAATCCTGGATTCTTTGGAGCATATAGACTCTTGTTATAAAAAGGAAACACACCCCTTCAAAGGAATAAAGCAAGAGATTCCCCTTCCTTCTCCTACCCCAAACAAAACAAAACACGGCAAGGAAAAAAATTGAAAACAAGAGGCCTCTATAAGATTGATCTGAAAAGTTAAAATAGGTTTAGGTTATATCTTCGCACTGCGATTGGGTATAAAAAACAGAGCAGCATTACCGGTTTCTGTGGGAGAGAGAAAGAGAAGGGGTTTGGTTTGGGAAAGAGGAAGAGGAGAGGGGTCTGCCCTTTTAAAAGATTTAGCAGTCGAAATAAACAAGGAAACGCTGGAAAGTCATTAAAAAGAAGAAGAAAAAAACAGGAGGGGGGGATCGATTGATTCGGGTAGAGCCCGCGACCCCCACGCTATGGACGAGCGATGAGGCCGAGAGGAGGGGAGGGAAGGAGCTTGGAAGGAGCCTATGGGGCAGGGCAAAGGGAGCGGGGAGAGGAAGAGCCGAATTCTGTAGGATTAAGGGCGGTTCTCGGAGGGAAGAGAAGCCGCTCGGATTTGGAGAGAACGATAGAAAGAGGATAGGGCGAGGGTTTGAAATAGGAAGGAGAGAAGAGTGGAGAGGGAGATTTGAAGTGGTCGGAAGCTCTCGAGACGGTAGGAACGATGGGGATAAAGGAAATGTGGTAGTGAATCGGCGAAGAGAGAGGTGAAGAGGAGGGAGAAAAGAAGTTGCTCCAGTGATTTCCGAAGGATAGAGAGGGAAGTCATGAGCTTCAATGAGGAGTGGAAACAAATTCTCAAAATGTATTCCTCGAGGGGAACCCATGGAGGGAATCGATACCTTTGGTCAGTGGCTGGATATTTACGGAAGGGACCGAGAGATTTGAAGATTCGGGTTGGTCGAGTGTGCTATTTGGAGGCGGTGAACGACAAAAAAGTCGTACAAATCCCTTAGTGTTCCTGAGGTACGATGTTGACAAATTGCTCTTGGTTTAAATCCGGGTCAGCCCCACCATTATTAACATAATTAACAGCGTCCGGCGATATCTTGTGGAAATGCTTGATCTCCATGAGACTAAACTATAAATGGTAAACTTCCACACGATTTGATTTTATTTAAATACCGACCCGGTTTCGACACGTAGTGTCATTATCAAGGTCTTATCATTACCTTGATAATGACAATACGACAAAACTCCCTTGATTGAGAGGTGCGCTGGGAAGGAATGGTAGAGGGAAACCCAATAGGCGTCCAAGTGTAGTACTTAGTGCAAAAGTTGACAAGTGGATAAATGACTTAACGCCTCATCCGACCGACAAAGCGCTGTTTTAACCGAAGATACTTGCGGACAGCACCTAAACAGGGATCGAAATTCCCCTGATTAACCTCAACCACAAGGAATTGAACAACTTTTCAGCATGGCTAATGTTCTACGTATAAGTGGAGCAAGGTAACAAGGTGGCGGTATTAACAAACCAATCCTCAAAGAAGGGTACCAAAACAGAGCAATTGAGCAAAACACATAACGTACTACGGGAGTTTTCTTGAGGTTATGAAAACTGCAGTTAGACTCTCTCAGGAAAGCAAAGAAGAAAAAATAACGAATATCGTCACGAGGACTTTCAAGAAAGAGGAATAAGCTTCTTTGAGGTGAGTGAACAAATTTTTTAAATGTATTCCCAATGAGAAAACCCGCAAAAATTGTGGCGTAAAATGAAATTCCGAACAAAAATGTCACCGCCATCGTCATTAAAGTAATTGTTTTTAAATTATCACAAAAAAATACTTTTCGCAGGTAGAAATCATTCGGTGAGCCAAATTCAAAGACGGAGAGGCGGGCGATTCACTGAAGAAAGGATATCCCTACGCACTGACGTGGAACAAATGTGTGGAAAATGACGGCTGAGGTAACGGCTGAGGTAACGGCTGAGGTTCTTTCCCTTTGAACGTCCAGAGAGAGAGAGAGAGAAACGCTTCCACGTGATCGAAGCCGCGAGACGTGCGACGCAAAGCGAAGGAACGGTGCGGGTCGTGTGACGGGCTGACGACGGTTCAGGTGAAGAGGGATGTGGGGGGGTGGGGTGCAGAGAAAAGACGGTTGCCTCCCCACCCACACTCTGGTTTTCATTTTTTCGAGAGGGGGACTCCAGAAAGAGAATTCGAAAAAATCAGATGAAAGGATATAAGATGATAAAAAGGCACGAGGAAGGAAGGCAAAAGAACGGCAAGAGGAATGGCACTCGACGAACAGATACTATAAGACGTATTGAAAGGTTGGCAAAATCAGAGGGCAAAATAAGAGGTTTTATAATGATGAAGAGGTAACTAACGGTATAACCAGTATACAACTATGAAAGGGAATTTCATGGTTGATCGATTTTTTTTTATCGTGAGCTTTACCAATAATGGACTTATTTACCTTATTTATTGCAGTTTAAATACTATCTAAGGGCATAAATGGGTATGTAAAATAAAAATATTCTTCCGTATTTTGTCGTAAGAGGTAAATTAGCGGGCCAACCTACCACCTGAATAATTGGTATTAGAAGCCTTGGGGAGAACGCAACTCTCACATATTTAAAAGTAACCTTAACGCAGTACCACTTAGCGATTGTTAAGCGTCGGAAATGGGGTTTCACATTGTTTTTCAATCCGAAAGTTCGCAACGATAAGTGAAGGTAGAGCTCACACCGGGCTAAGCTTAAGGCGTTTGCATTCGGGGTAGGGATATTTCCATTTCGAGAGCTTCTGCCACCTGCGTTGCTTGAGATTCGTCGCAAAACTCTAACTTGTATTCTAATTCTGACTGTCAATTTTACCTGGATTTTGGAATTCACCCAGAATATAACCCCCCACAACCTAGACTCTTAACTAGACTTCGATATGCTGAGTTACCTATCAGTTACTAACTTAACTATGGCTTTCATGAAATTAGACGGTTGCTTGGTATGAAGGATGTAAATAACTTATTTTTTTAATACTTCATAAGTAATTAGCGAGGCAGCAAAGGACGAATATTTGTGCATCGTAATGTATCTAAATTTGCATTAAATACAGTACATGTTCAATCTCTCCATATTTTTTTCGCTTTTTTGTCTTTTGAAGGAAAAATTATATTGTTCCATACTATACTCTCACGGAAATGTTCGAGATGGTGACCTCAATACGGTAGACTGTTCTCATATACTCCTCCTTCCAGGACATGAATTTTTCTGATACTACGATTATATCATGAGATGAATTCCGGGATAAGTTTGAACTATTATAATTACATTTTGGTAACCTACATCACCTTAATGGCAAGTACATGACGGTGGAAAGGTTTAAAAGGACGGTAAATAGAATAAAATAAATGCTAAATAAAAACGAACGAGAAGTAAAAGAGAAGGGAAGGCAAGAAAGGTTGCTGCATTGGGAAAAAGAAAAGAATGGCTCACAGAGGCAGAAAAAACACCAAAAGCTCACTCCCCTCACTCTAGTCTTCCAATAACACGGTCGTTACTTTGATCGCGGGAGCTTTCAAAGAAGGGATCGAGTCATGTTGGGCTCCTGGATAGAAATGTAGAGAAGTGGGGAGGGGGGGGGAGAGGCACACAAGTCGAATATACCTTCAGAGTCGGAGATGCAGAAAAATAACTGTAGAGGCGGTAGTGGTGGAGGAGGGATAGGGTGGTTTGAAGGCTGGGTGGACCACGAGAGATTCCGGGACCAAGTGTAGGAGAGAAAGGGCACGAAGGAAATTGGAGAAGGGGGTTAAGTGGAGTGGGAAAACAAGAAACAGTCAAAAGGATGAAGAATTCGAGCCTGCAAAAGAGTAACACAAGGGAGAGACGGGGAGCTTTCAGAAAGAACATTTCGTCAAAATCGAACGTATTGAGACGCAAAATACGCGGAAGAATATTTTCTCGAGGAGAACAAGAGGGAGCGGAATACGGAATGAGAAAAGATTTCTGGAGCAAGAGAGTCCATGCGTGCGGCAAATAAGTTGGAGGGATGAAGGAATATTTCTCGTGAGAGATTACAAAATAAAGTCGGGAAAATACATGTAGAGTTACTTTCGTGCAAATACATTCCACTGCGATAGAAAATATGGCGGTGAAGTTGGTGGAGAGAGGCAACAAGGCCTGAATACGCGTCCGGTATCGGACAAGAAGGTGTTCGAATTTGTTAGGATGTACTTTCCTTCATTCGCTTGAACATTTTAGCGTAGCTTATACTATGTACTAGCGCATCGGTTCGGTGCCATGAGAAGCCAAATATAGCTATTCGTATTCCTTCTAAATGCAGAGTTCAAAGAATAGCAGTGTAATCCCACCAAGTAGTGGACACAAATTCAGAGAATGGAATGCTTTTACTTCTACAGGATAATCGTTACTTATTCATGACAAAATAGATTCAGGTCTGTCCTCAAATTATATTTCAGGAACTTGATAGAGGAAGTGAATGGTATCTGGGATTGATACATATGCATATGAATATGAATATAGTACGTAAAATTTCAATCCTGGAAGCCCTGGTACATTTTACAAAATAATTATTTATACAATTTCAAATTACTTCAGACTCCTGCCATTGGAAACTACATGTAGAATTTACAATCTTATGTAATGTTTACACAGGGAAAAAGAGTCTCAAAACATTATACCCCTCATACACTTGATTATAGATTAATAAGAATAAAATACTTGGCAATTAGCGGATTCACTGAATATTTTTATCTCAATTAACGCACAAGAGATAAAGATACAAAAATTATAAAAAAATAAGCTAAACCGAGTACGATATAGATTCTCGCCGCCATTTTCCAAGAAAAAGAATTCAGGGTTATGAAATGTTGTGGTCTCTCCCTTTAACGAGGGAAAATTCACAATCGAAAGACGAGGACCGCCGAGTGAAGTACGAAACCATAAAACGGAAAGCCCTTTTTCGGTCGGTTGGCGAAAGAAACGAAAGAATCGGAGGGGCTATGGATGGTTAGATCGAGGAAAAGAGGCGGGCCATCTCCGCTGCCTTTATGCATTCCCATCGGGGACGTCAGGGTGATGGAGCCAATAAGAAGGAAGGCAATGGAAAATAATAGATGAAACCGCTCTGGTAAGATCTACCAGGGACAGATAATAAAAGGAAGCGGTTAAAGATGCACGCCATCCGAAAGGCCCATACAATATGCTTCATGTGGCCGAGCACAGTAACGACCCTGGGACAAAAAAACGACCCAAAACCAAGTGTCCATCACCATGGAACCCATAGCCTTGTTCCTTTCACGAGTCGAACCAGGTACCTATGCAGGCATTTTTTCTATTGATGCTCACATAAATAAAATCTGAGCTGTTTTGCGTAAAGTTGTAAAGCATGCATTCCAAAAATTCCAAACCTTTTCATTAAAATGCCACACTGTACATAAAAATATTTTACTTATATGCTATAAGAGGCTTACAAAGGATATTTTTATAAAAAGCTTTTTGCCATGATTGAACACATCAAATACTACATTTGGGCATTAATATATTTAAGGTTAAACGGAATTACTAAGGAGACAGAGTGTATTTAAAACACTAGGATATAGCGATGAAAGAAGGGACAAAAATCTACTCTTCACCTGGTTTTCAATGCAAGGAAAATTAAACTATGGAATCACCTCGAAATTTTAGCATCATCTCGCTTGTTATCGAGTAAAATTCAGATAATTCAGATACCAACGTATTTTTTGTGTATTCCGAGACGTTTTTGCCGTCATTGCCATTTTAGAATCAATTCTTTAAAACTTTGATATCACCTGAATGATGAGATTTTTAAAAATTTACAGGCGAAAATAGCAAGAAATTTATTTCGCACGTAAAAAAAAGGTAGATTTTTACATTGACATAAACAAATGACGCAGCTGTGGGCTCAATTTCCCTTTTCAGTCGAGCACTTCTGCCCATACATTGTGGCATTGTGAAGCAGAATGGTATAGGGAATGGCTATAGGGACAAGGTGTGATAAAAGGAAGACAAGTGTCTTGGAGTTAAGGAACTTCTGGGAAATCGGGTCATCTCTTGTATTATGCATCTTGGCGACCTTCGGCCCGGCGACAAAGAAATAGTTATGCGCATTCATCGAATTTTAACAATGACAACCTCCGTATTCCCGGGTTTCCTTTGAGAAAACACCAGAAGCGAGAGGAGAGGAAATAATAATAAATGAATGATTCATTAGGTATGTGTTTGCATTAATGCTAAGATAAACAAGATTGCAGGTAGCCACGTCTCAAAGCGAACGCTCTGCTGTCGGCATGTTTCAAGGAATAATCGTTTCTTCTCACAGGCAAGTATTTTACAGAATTACAAGTAATTTTTGTCGCTATTTTAAAAAAGGCATCAGCTACATGATCAACATAAAATACCACCGAGAAAATAATAATAAATAGAACAGGAATGGAGAAAACTGGATCGGAAAATTTACCAAATAATACTCGCTAAGTAATTTTCAATGTTTTCGTACTTTTGCCGCATCTTATGACTCAGTTGAACGTTTAACATTCACAAAAAATAATTAGGCACTGTGAAAAATCAAGAAGCAGCAAACTTTCAACTTTTTGGGTTCCAAAGAATCCAGTCCTGATGAACACGCTTCAAAACTAACCACAGACATGATTCTCAACGACAAAATGGCAGACATAAAGATTCCTCAAATTTTTAACAGCGTATAAACACAACCGAACACTTAGCTGGAATTGAAAGTACACACTACCATTGTAATACGAGATAAAACAACCACGTGGCGATACCCGGAGGTAGTCCCGACTCCAGCCTCCCGAAATACAATGAAGGATTTGAGTAGAGGCGAACCGGTAGAAAAGTACACCTATTGTTTTATTTTGAACAAACACAAAATAATGGTGATGCGCAATTTAAAAAAAGCGCAAACGTCACAGCAAGAGAGAGCATACTTTCCCATGGAAAGAGTGAGGGAGAGTTGGAACTTCTCTACGGTAAGACATGCACGCTTTCGAAGGGTAAGTCACAGTTAGTTACGACGATGAATATGAATTCTTTTGTTTTCTCCTAGCTGGGAGCGAGAGGCGAGCGCAAGGAAGGGAGGGGAAAATGAGGGAGGGTACTGTTGGGTATATGGAAAGGGATTTCAGGGGAGGGGGGTAAAAAAAATGGAGGGAGAGGGGGCGAGAAGAGACAAAAGATAGGGTGGGGTTAAAAGGGATGGGAGAGGGTGGATGCGCGGGGAAATCAGCACTCATTCTGATGAAACGTGGGAAGAGGATCTCCGCTTTCCGGATGAGGAATTAAGCAGCTGGCAGGGATCAAAGGCCTCCCATAAGCAGCCCGAGCCCGCATCGCATGGGTCGCTACCCCCACTACTCTCCCAGACCCGAAATCAACATATATGGAGCAGCATCGACGCTTGAGATATTGGACCGGTAAGAAAATAAATGGAGAAAAAAGAAGACACAGAAACGGAAACAAAAAAAACGCCACGCGCCTTAACCTAGTAGCATGCTGTTCCCTTCGCCTTTGTACACTTTGTGCTCTCCGCGAAGTGAGTCGGTTGCATTATGAGCTCGTCTTTTCCTCCTCGGCCTCTTTTCTCCGAACGTTCAGCGGGAGGGTACAGGGGGTATGCGGTTACAAAAGACGACTCCGGAAGCGTGATTGAAACCTAAAAAATGACTGATGGGAAAGGTGGAAATCAGAGTTCAACAGCAAGAAGAAAGGGGCGCGGAAAATAGCCACAGAATGAGAGTAGTGGCAAGCTCATAATGGCCACAGAGACTGAGCCGTACGATGAGCGAATCTTCCTAATCAAATAAGGATCCAATTGGGTACTCAAATAGAAAGTAAAACACGCCTGACATATATTACTTCGTTGCATATGAGGCAGCTTAAGGGTGTTATCAAACGAATGCAAGAGCGCTTTTTTTCTGGTAGTGTAACGTGATAATTAATAGTAAGTCCTAGTCTCCGCTCAAAGTTCTAGGAAACACGAATTTCTCCAAAATAGATAAATAACTTAAAAATGCTTTTTTGGAATGAAGGGTAATTTTTATATTCCCAAATTAATAAATTCCGCAATTTAAATGTGCAATATGTTATAAATTCATTGCAAATCAACTAAATCTCTATTATTTCCGCATCGGTGGTGCATGCGCAAAAAATTATCTATCATTCTCAGAACAGAAGATCACCTCAATAATCAATATTGACACAAAAATAGACAAGAGAATAATTTTTTGTCAATAAATGTCATATAAATTGTAAATATTCCTAATAACTGGATATGACAAAATAAATGACAGCTATTAAATATTCGGTGAAATTAAAATGAGCTGACGACTAATATAAAATGCAATGAAAGGGATTTCGTTCAGCATTACCATAGCGGCAGCAATTGTCATCTGAATTATTACTTCCTAAAACTTATATAAAAATTAGATGGAAATAAGATGAAGCCATGAAAAGAAACGAAATCGAAAAAATAAGAGTAAACAGAATCATAAATCTGCGCCAAATATATTTTGGTATACATTTAATCATAAAAAATAATTATCATAAAAATAAACAAATGCATTTTCACATGCAGCCCAGTGAAATACATTATATGTTTTTAAAAAATTAGAATCTAAATTTTGTAAAATTGATCGGCTAACTTTCAACAGCCAATTCTAGCGGAGAATTGCACTCATGAATTCTTTATTGTGCTATTGATGGAATGAAACAAGAGACTACAAGATATCTAAAACGCGAATTAACTCAGTACAACGCCACTCTTACAAGCAATGTCACGGCGGTTGAGGCGTCAAGTGACTAAAAGTGACTCCATTGTAGAACTGCGGTCGGATGGAGAACCCGAGGAAAGTGACTGGGGGATGTAAAAAAAAAGAAACTACGAGATTTATATCACTTTTAAAAGTGAAGACCGTGCGATTATCAAGTGCGAATTTCCCCAGGGTCCTCAAGGAACGCTCCTTCAACCAGTCACCATTGACTCGTTGACGGAACAGTGCGAGGCTCGCGGCCCGCCAACCCCACAGCTCGACTCTTTGTTAAGGGCACTCCAGAGGCACCCTGCTCTCATTCATATGAATTATACCCCACGAAAACACTTCTCCCACGCCCTCCCTATCGCTCACGCCCTTCACCTCTTCAAGTGTCTCCCTCCGAGAGCGGAATCCCTGCTCCTCTTCCCGTCTCGCCTTCGATTAAAAAACAAATGAAAATAACTCGGCGATGGCGAACAAAATAAAATCTCCCCAACCCTTTCAGTTCTTACCGCCACGTTTCTGATGGTATTCACAACCCAGCGTGTGGGACATTTATTACGCTATAATTATTAGTCTCAGGGTTACCGGACGAAAATAGTATTTGGAAGTTGGATTATTGGAACAGCCATTTTTCCAGCCTTTATATCAACTCACCAACCTGTCTGTTTGTTTGTCTGTTTGTCTGGTACAAATCTTGTAACTCAAATTTGACTCACTTCCTGTGAAGCAAAAACGCTGAAATTTTGCACACTTCTTCATTTCCGATGACAATACATGAAAATATAACTTTTTCTCTCCAACCCCCCTTTAACCACCCCCCAGTCAACCTATAGCCCCCCAAAACATGTTTTTGATCTACGAAGTTCCAAATGGTCGATTTTCGTGTTTTGCGACCACAGTAAAAGTTATCCACTTTAGGCATATCCACATAGTAGGCATTTAAAAGCATAGGGGTGGCATTTTGAAACATAGGGGGCTTACCATTCACTGAAAATTAAATAAATATAGTGACTTTTTTAATACGTCACTTTTGGTTTTTCGGGGTCACTGAGTTTTTTTGCTTTGTGTCATATATAAACGTTGCTCATCCCCTGTAATCTAAATATAAAGGCTGGTTTAAAAAAAAAAATTTTTATAAGAGCTTATTTTCTCGATTATTATTGTCACAAATTATTCCGCGGACTGTGATGGAGAATAATTGCCGCTGAAAAATGGTTTATAAAAATGGTTGAAGTTGCTATTTGGTGCTCATATAGTTCTAATGGTTACTTGTCGTTAGACACAAACAGTCGTTGTCAGTGAATTCTAAATTAATTCCACGTATAACTACTGCTGCAATCAAAAGACGAAAGTAATGAATCACCATTGCTCCTTAATTGACACTCCAGTTCAATTCCATACTTTGAGTTTGAGTGTTAATAAGGGGACTTTAATTGGAGTGATATTTTAGAATGTCCAACTTTGTAAAAACTATCAATGAAATTTCCTCGTGGAATCTCTTATTCCATTTCTTACCGACAAATGCTGAAAAAATGCGAAAATTAAAAAGTGGCCGTCATATAAAGCAGAAACATATTAAATATTATCTAAACTGTTTATTGAGATAATTCATTAACATGACAATTCCACCCAAAAACGAGCGAAAATTTTCACCGAGAAGGGAAAAAATAATAAGAACACACCATAATTTTATATTTTTAAAACATTTCGTGCAAATTGAGGAATCATTGTATTGAATAGAGTAATGCAAAAATGTAAAATATCACTTATGGATGATATTGCGAAACCTATTTCGTATAATATATTAATACCGAATAAAAGGGACAAAAAATGTTTTGACGCCGACATTCCACCACACCTATCTATCCTTTCTATCCTTATATCTATCCTTTATCTATCCTTTTAGGAAAAAAAAACAAAAGGATTGAGGGCTACTCTGGTATCAAACGTCATCGAATTCGTTACTTGCGATTGATTGGATGAAAACTACAACACTGCGCAGTGCGGCTGTTGAAGCTTAACGTTGTTGACGTTGGCCTCGTCCGCATCCCAACTCCACTCCATCCGCCAGAGCAAGCCACTGATCACACGAAACCGCGGGGGACGGCGAAAAATCTATGCGTGACAAAGGAGGGCCCGACGGAAAGAGCCAAAAATCGGGACCTCATCTCGATGGCAGCGCACAATACGGGATACGCAGCTTCCTCCTTTGTTTGACCCCACTACTCCCGATCCCCATGAACCAAAAAAAAAAGCTTCCGCTGATCCGTGGAAAGGGGAACATGGAACAAATAAACATAATTCTCGAAACTTCAAAAGGGAGCACGCCTTTTTTTTCCAGAGTTTTTCATTGATGTTTTCGTTCCTCTTCAAACGAAAATCAATCACAGATAGAGCTAGAAATGGAAGGAAATCGATAGGAGAGGAATATTCACAATGGAATGCTACTGGAAAATGCTAATATCTCCGATGATATCCAATCTTATTTCAAATTAGACTCTTCTCCATCTGAGCGTGAACCAAGCGGTGGATGAAAGATGAATGACTCACCGAGAGAATATTCATAACAAATATGCATGGGTATGTTTGACTTGAAAGACATTTTTCAGCATTGGATTCAAAATTCGGGAAGAGCTTATACAGTGACTGACTAGAGCAAGTCCATCCATCCATCACTGTTAATTAAGACTAGAATTTTGAATGGTTAGTCCATAGACTCATCAAAGAAAGGTTTTAAAAAATAATAGCTATATCTTTCTCAAATGATCGGAGTAGAGAGTATTTTGTCCCCAATGATGAGGAGAAATTTGAACAGAGATAATACCATGCGAAAATTTCAGCAGAATTATTTTTACTAGAGGTGTCACACACCAAGTAATAGCTGAAATAATGAGTAACACTTTAAAAATAAAGAATTTATCTTAGATCATAAATATTTTATTTAAAGAAGGAGAAAACAGGTACATCGCAGCGAAGATTTTTGATCATATACCTATAACACCGATGTTGAAAACGTAACTAAGAGTCTATTTCATCCTACCGATGGTAACGAGAGGCACACTTAATCGCAAAACGTAAGATAATATCTTCGGAAAACACATAATTACATAAAGCTCATGCGAAACAAATAAAAATTTAGTGTAACAAAACAACTCATTGGAAGGATGAGGAAAGGGGAGAAACAGACGCATGGAAGCAAATGATTAAAAATGTAGGAGAGGAGAGTCAGGGAGAGAAAATGGAACGAGGGAAGCAAGTGTAGATTGGAGAGCGTAAGTGCATATCAGCCGGGTGTTATTTCCTCCAGGGGTCACACCACCACCACCAACCTTCACCATCTCCGCCCCACCCTCGACCCTGCCGCAGAGGCCCATCAAACGGCCCTCCCGCTCCCAACTCCATCAACGCCTCATCCCAATCTCAATCGACGGCAACAACCCATTTCCTGTTCCCATCTCGGCCGAAAGAAACTCTCCGAGGTGCCCTAATCTCTTATTGCTTCGTCTGGAGGAGCGAAAACTCCTTGGCGATGACCTATCCGGTGCCCTAGGGCGCGCGAGCCCCTCAAGCACGCCAGCCTCCACCCTTTCGGGGGTCGGTCCAAACTAACTAGAGAACTAGAGGCACACCCCAAACCCAATTCAACCCCCATCTCATACATAGATTGAGGTACACGTGAAGATAGTCATCATTACAAACAACAGAGTAAATATATATTGACATGATAATGCAAAAATTTAAAATATATTTATTAATGCTTTAATATAGATTAGCAGCATTAAAATTGCAATGCTCGAATTATCTTGGCAGGAATAAGTAAAAAATATGCGGAAAAATTAATCATGACAAGGATTATACATTAGAAGAAACCATTTTTGCAGATAATTTATCGATAATTTATAAAAAAAAAGGAATTTTTTTTCAGAAATAATTCCCCTTTTCACATTTCTTGAATGCTAAGATCCGTATTAAATACTTGCTTTTCAATACTGTTTACGTCTCCAATTTTCCCACCGTATCCCGCCCACTTCTCAAACATATCCTACTCATTTCTCCCTCCGATCCCTTTCCTATCTGCCCCATATCCCCATAATATCTCCTCCAAGCTCTCCACTCCTCGGGAGAGTTATCCGGAACCCTTCCCCCATCGCCATCCCCAGGCCCATTGCCGCCAAGATAAAATGAACGGGAGAGAAGCATGAAAGGAACAGCCTCCGCCTTCCATGAGGAGGCTCCAGATTGGGAAACTTCTCACCACCGATGTGGAGGAGAAAAAAAAAGAGATAAGTATAAAATTTGATACGGAGCCAAACCGCGCCGTGGACTGTCCGACGCCCCATCGTCCCACACCCTCTCCGCCGATGGGATGGAACGCGGCGGCCGGCCTTGCCTCCCTCTCCGCCCGACAACCTAACCCGCCTCCCTCCCCGCCAATTCCCACCCCGCGTTAGATGGGTAAAAAGGGACGCCGGAATGGTGGTGGAGATGGCCCGCAGAATGGACCTCCTCCTCCCCGGTTATTTCTTCTTCCCCACATCGCAGCGCAGCCGTTTTCCGCCAGACTTGCGAGATAGATGATGAGATATTAAGAAGACCGCCCACGGTCCTTCCCCCACACAGCAGCCTCGTCGTCGTCGTCGCAAGTGACTCGAAGCGCAGGCCGATACGGGTCCCATTGAATGGTCCTTAATTTTCTCCAAGAGAGCGAGCGGCGCTAGCGGGATATGTATTCCGAAATGATCGTGCACGGAGCACCAGGCCCACCGGAGACGCTTTATGGGAAAATACGAGAGTGGCTGGCGGTGATGTGTGAATCCCTCCATTAATTGACCGTAGAATTACGTGTGTAAGATCTCATTGCGAGGGATATTAGTGATTACCATATGTTAACCACAGCTGGAGCAAACCCGAGGTCCAAGCCAATTCTACAACTACATAATAAATTATCGAGTCGAAGTTTCAAGTTCATTCTGCAACAAGCCAATTATTAAGAGGAATATTTGAGCAAACCTAACGACGAACACCTCATGAAAGCCGGACGAGGAATTTAGCGGTTTTTGAAGGGAATTTATACATGGAAATATTTTATGCGCGCCACGATTGTTTACCCATAAAAAATTAGTACCACCATATGGTAAATTCAATCAACGAATGAATTTAGGAGTGTAATAAATAATTGGAGAAAATAAAATGCCAGAGTAACCATGTGTCACAAGTTTAGGTGGTCTTATGAGATGCACAAATATTTCCTTAGCAATTAATCATTTCAGGATGTCAAGTTACTGAGACCAGGAAATTCACAATAAGCATTCTCAAATGAAGACACACTTTGAAATATTTCGCAATGAAAAAATATTATAATCATTATCCTGGTATCTCAATTATTCCCCATTGATAAGGAAACATTAATATAATGTATATATTAATTAGCAATTTTCCTCATCAATTACGGTAAGATTACTAAGTAAGCATATTTCTTCAAAGGAAAGGCTGAAAATACAGTGAGAGTTTTTTTTCCTTAATGTTCGTTTGATGAAAAAATTTCTCAATCTCTGCATAACATTACACCAGCAAAAATCACAATTTTTAACTTAAGCTTCTTCACCAAAATTATTCCTTGAAACCACGTCAACAAGCGCGAAAAATTTCCCGTTCATCCGCAACTACCACCATTTGGGTGCGAATCTGAATGCAAAATTTAACCGGACCGAGTTCCAACCTCCACTTCAACAATTTAATTCCACCATTACGTCCCGCGAGGAATAAAAAATAATATCGAGCAATTCTTTTTCACAGCTGACGTCCCAACGCTTTAACTTCGCACCTCCTCGCCCGCATGCATTTTTTTAAATAATCCTCTGCTCCTTACCAAATTTGTAATCAAGGATTTTACATAATTAACAAAAAAAAATTACGTCGTCTTTGTATGCACTCCTCGGGACTTCCAGTGAGCGCTTTCCGCCGACGTAATTATTTTAAGATTCCGCCGTGCGGGGGCCACGGCGGCGAAGCATTCGACATTAACGCCACCCCGACCTTATCGCTGTTTTATATCTCCGAAGCGTAATCCTTTTTTCTGTTATCTCACACCGCGCAGACCCCGGCCGGAGGAAGGACGGTCAACGAGTTAGGTGGGGAAAATATGATTAAAAGAGGAAAATGTCCGCTGCTGAGAGATGCAAAATGCAAAACACCTTTCCTCGACGCTGGAAAAAATCATTCACATTACGAAGAGGGGTTCTCGCACAATGCAAGCGGGATGGCGATTCTCCTAGGTTTGTCCTTTTCTCCTCACTTCTCCATTTTCCACCGACCTAGTCTGAGTTCCTTCCCATGATTCATGCCCAGTCGCCTCTGTGAGAGTCCAACCCTGGTAGCTGTTCCTTCTATAACCCACCTCATCTCCAACTAGCTTTATTCAACCATGATACATTTATTACGTAGAAGTTACCAGACGAACAATTAGCTAAAAGCAAGGCTTTTTTGGGCAACAATGACGGATACTGTTTTAAAATACTTAAGTTATTAACTAAAATTTCCCCCATTTCCTCCATACTCCGCAGGAAGTCACCACTATGCCTGTAGGGATCGGAATTGCAAAGGTATTTCATGATGTAGCTGGGTAAGATTCCCGTCACTTTGTTTCTCATTGTGCGTTCTCTTCACATGCCAACCGATGATTGCATATAAATCCAATACCTTGTAGTTAGGAAAAATAGGGTTGTATGCGAAAATTATTGGGACAAATTTCATCAGCCCCTATACCAAGGAAATATATTGATCTAAGAAAAAGTTACTAGATTCTCGGGAACAAATTACGACCCTATTTTAAATATACTTTTCCTCGAAGTACAATTGTGGTTAGTCCAGGGGCGATAGGTGGGCAAAGTGGAAAGACATGGGTGGACCTCAGAAGTACCAGCGATGGCACCTATATTTCTATACAACAGTATTTACGTTTATTCTCTTTCCAGACCATATAATATACCTCCCTTTCTTCCCTCACTTCTGCCTTACGTTACCCACGCGGTTACATCCGAGACGATAGGTAGAAACGTTAGGATCGCGGGGATGGACGATGGAGGTGCCGGGGAAACGAGGGATGCACAAGCGGGCGGAGGACGTTGGGAAGAGAGGGACGAGGCCACGAAAAGCTTTGCACTTTCCGCAAGAGTGAGGTGCGGGAGCGATGAGTATAAGTGTGAGGGAGGGGAGCACCCACCCAGACGACACACACACACATATATATCCAGGAGAGGACACTTGCATATTCATGACGCCGAAAGGGCGTCAGCGCTTCTGACCAACCCTGGCCCTTCCTCCCACCCCACCTTTCACCCCATTTTCCTACTTCCCCCACCCACCCACCCACTCCCCCAACAAGCAAACCCATTTCCTAAGCTCGCCCCCGCCAACCTATATTATTCTTTCTTCCATTACCACCCGGCTCCCCAATCTCTTTTGCATCTGGTCGACCTCGCAAGAGTCGCTCTCCGCCATTTTGCCCACCACCGACGACGACGCTAGCTCGCCTCTTCGTGACTGTGTGTTTTCCTCATTACAAACAAACCCATTTCCCAACCAAAAAAAAAAAAACAACTCCATTCCGCGTCCAGAAACATCCAAGAAGAGGTGAGGGAAAATCCTAGGAGGTGTCCGTGAATCAATACAGTCAAAGAGTTGGATTTTCAGTATCGAGAGTAATTAAACGCATGATATAATGCCCTGATTATAAATAAAATGTTACGGCTCGTAAATAAAGTAAAAATATTCTACGAATACTAGGGTACTGCAGTGTCCATTAGGACAAACCTTAAGTTCAGACTGTGAATCGTCAGCTTATGTTAAATTCACCTCTGCCATTAACGTTGATATTTTTATTCCATTATTTAAATTGGTCAAATCCGGAAGCATAATACATTTCTAGTCGCAAGGTAAAATTTTAAAATTTCATTCGAAATCAATTAATTACAACAAGCAAGCTATTAATTCCAGCAACTGATATAGTGGCTAAATGATTACGTAATTATGTACCTCAAATATTCAGTCATAAAATTATCTAGAATTAAAAAAAAACTAAGCGAGAGAATATTTTTCCTTTACCACTCCTGGAGGCAAAAAAAAACTTGAATCACTAAGTAGGTACGGATGTATAGAGCCATTCATGGCTCTCATCCATCTTTCCAACGCAGCATCTTTCCAGAACCAGACCCACCAGCACCCATTCCCTCCGCCTTAACAACACGTATTCTGCGCGTGGTATTTAATTCCATCATTTAGCGAGCGCACACAACCTCCAGTTCAGCTGTTATCGGAACACCGCGGCCGAGTACGACTTCATCACGCGTTAACACCGTGCGTCACGGCTACGGCACCCCGGCATACGAGCAGCGGCAATCAAGGCACAGTTTCCGCTCCGCCGCTCGCATTACCACACATCCCGCGCCGGAGTGGCCATGAGGTCCAACGAGCGCGAGCCCGCATGCAGCCCCGGGACGAGAACCACTCCGCCCGGAGAACGCGGGATCTCCCTTCCAGGGGAAACCGCGAGCATCAAGTTATGAGGACGCATCATTCACGATCGAACGGTTACGAATTACTCGTTTAAAACTTAGGCTACCACGTTGAATATCTTGTGTGACATGCGGCACGAGGACATTCAAGTTCTTAATATGACTGACAAAAAAAAGAAAAAAAACATCAAGCATATGCAGTATTATGATCTATGGTGTGTCGCAACTTCATTCTAAGAATAACATTCTTTGGAGATAATTAAGAAATATATCGAAAACATATTATTTAACGTTCACTTCCACTGCTCAAGATTTTTACCGACATGAGTAACACGTATCGCGATCAAATTAGCATCGCATACGCTGACAACGAGCCAGGAAACAACTTCACATAACGGGCGAACTATGAAGCACCACTGATACAAATTAAGAGTCGCCCCAGAGCCAAGTACTTACATCCACCCGTTCTCCACACAATGATTACTTAAATGAGACATACGAACTTCGTAATGTTGTTGTAACAACGAAACGTGTCGTGTTCGAATGAATCCAATGGATACATTGCAATGTCTCATTTAACTAATACTACGTTAAAATTTTCAGGGCATGTGCACCAGCAACATCCATACGTGCACTCTTTCCTGGATCATAATTTTAGCATTTGAGAATTCTCAAAATATCACATTTGCATCATTTTGAGATCTCATTAAACCAGAAAATTTTAATATCAAACCTTAAAAAGACTTAAACGAGTAATTGACTTCATTATTTTTTTTAATTTTGAAAATCGTTCCCCAAGTTTGGTCAGCGATTTTTTTTAAATTACTCATCCCCACATTAATATACTCCCACATAGCAATAGACATTTAATTCATTCTCAGGTGAGAGGAAGCCTCTTTGAATAAAGTTCATGCACACTTTCCTATACATCAAATTAAGCATCTGAGAAATGTATTCTCAAAATATCAGAGATGTACCATTTTTATATTTGAGATACAGTCAAACAAAGGCGTAGTTCCATTTCATATAAACTGAAATTTTACGAGTAATTGACTAAAAAACTAATTGTAATTAAATGAATTTTGTAAATCGTTCCTTGAGTTTAGTCGGGATTTTTACCACATTGATGTTCTCCTACTTGTAAGTAATAAATATTTAGTTCATTCTTAGGCGAGAGGACACCACTTAGACGCACTTTTGTGTTTGGAAAATACAAACGCAGCTTCATCTCAAATGAATAAAAACATTTCCGAGCCTGGTAAATGACAGTAGAGCACCGCTTGAAGTTTCCTAGTCCACATATATATATATATAATTCAGTGAACGAACATGGTTTCAAGGATTAAGAAAAGATAGCATTACTTGGAATGATATGCAAGTAATTTACCCTCTGCAACTTGCTTCAGATTAAGTTTTTGTACAGTACAAAGGCAACTCCAAAAATAACAACCACTTCGCATTCGATTGCATGAGTTTGCCAAAGGAATTACTTCGCCCATAATTTTTTCAATATTCATGGATGGATTCTTTCCAATCCAACAAAGGAAACGAAATCGCATCTGAGATTTTCCGCACGAACGATCAAATTTTCGAAATAAACTTACGCGAAAAAAAAAACAATCTCCATCCATTGCATTATTTCGCTCGTCATCTCAAACGTTTGTGTCCGAATAAATCCGACTTCCCAACCAGCAATCTTAGGACAAACATCTTTTGTCTCATATTAAACACTCTCTTTACTCGAGGCAATGGCTTCTCGGGTCCAATTCGTTCCATTTTTTTTGTAAATTCGCTTTTGATGAGGGAAAAAAAGACATTCGTATGAGTGGAGCCGGGACAAAAATATGAAAATCGGCGTCGAGATGAGGATATGACGAGTTCCTTTGGAGCTAGAGAACGGAGTCGGTATTGCCAATTCGTGTCATATCATCTATTCTCCAGATTACTTCCCCGTCGGGATCTCGTTCTATTTCGCTGACAAACTACTTGTACAAAAAAAGTATACATGACCAAATATCCGACTCCAATCTTTCCAGTGAAAACGGAAATGTCTGAGAGAGATAGAGCAAGATATTTCTCACATAGTTAAGAAACAAAGTATTTTTACCTCCAAGATCATGAACAATAATTATGATTCCCCATTAAAAATGGTGCGAATTAAAAATATTCATTTAAAAATATTTACCAATACACAAAAATAATACGCAGTAAAAATACGAATCATAATATTTCTCGCAGTTCATCAAGCCATTTCCCACACTTATTATCCCAAATTAAATAAATATTTGACGATATATATTACAGAACAGAAATGCAATCAGGCTGATGTATTTTTATGCTCTATGGTGAGTCAAAATTGCATTCTAAGAACCACATTCTTTGGAGATAATTATGAAATATATCCTAAATAAATTATCCAACGTTCATATCCACTGCTCAAGATTTTTACCGACATGAATAACACCTATGGCGATCAAATTAGCATCGCATACGCTGGCAACGAGCCAGAAAACTACGTCACATAACGGCCAAACTATGAAGCACCAATGAGATACAAATTAAGAAGAGTAGCCCCAGAGCCAAGTATTTACAACCACCCATTCTCCGCACAACGATTCAATTTAAAAAATGAATAAATAAAAAATGTAATACGAATAATAGACGCGCTCTGGAAGCTTGACAACGAACTTATGTCGCATGAATACAATAGGAAGACGGGGATGGGCGGAGGGGGGCAAAAAAAAACGCGAGCGAAGCCTAAAGGCTGCCGCATTTAACATTTTTAAGTGGCGCTTCTGAGAGTGGGGAGAGAGAAGAAAGAAGGGTGGGGGAAGCCAGGCAGTTACAAGAACGAAAAAAAATAAACAGGGAGGAGAAAAAGAGGCGGAGAGGAAAAAGCAACATGAAAGTCGTGGGACGGGAAATGGATAAAAAGAAATAACAAATCAGAGGAGAGAGTAAACTCAAAAGATGGGGTGAGATGGAGTTGAGGGAAATGCGCAGCCTACGAAGTCCGCTTGCATACATCTTACCGCTCTCCAATTCTGATAAAAAGAGGGCCAGGAAATTGAAGGGGGAGAGAAGCATAGAAAAATAATAATGGCTATAAGTTCATCTATTTATGCCCTGCATCAAGAAACACAAGAATAAATTACCATTGGATAAAGAAAATTTTAACACTCCACACATAAATATGAGTGAAATATGAAAATTGAACATTCACTTTCAGTTATCAAAGATTTATACTGGCAAAAATTAATGCTAATTATGTATACACTTAGCTACGGAGATATTTAGGAACGAAAAAACTTTGAAGAATTGATCGTTATTGCGATTTCAATTTACCAGGATGAAAACGGTGAAAAAACTGAAAATCTTATTATTATATTATAAATAAAATGACATAAAGAAAATAAAATATGTAAATAGAATTTTACAATAGACGTTATCAAGCAGGTGGCTATAATAGATGCAATAAAATAGTCAAAATTGGTCGAACTGACTGTATGATTCAACAATTTGGTGGCACAAGCAAAAAGTGATTAATCATTCGTGTTGCTCTTAAAGAAAAACTCTCACACTAAACAGTCTAGTTGAATATTTTTGGGGTTGTATGAGGTGTGGAATGATTACGGAGTGAAGGACACGGCGAGGAGGAGTAGGAGGAGTTGGGTCTTCAAGGGAGGAGACGTGGGAGAGAAAGAGGGGAGCCTTAAATCCCACAGACGCGGAAGGGGGTATGGGAGGGGCTTTCTGGACCCTTTTAAAAAAAATTATCAATATGGGCAAGGCGCCCGGAATTCCGAGGGGAAGTTTAAAATAACTGAATTGGGGTTTTACCCGAGGAGGAGGGGGAGAGCGGGAGGTGGAGGGGGTGGACACACAGCGGGTTCGCTCAACGGAAGGAGGATCTGCAGATGAGAGGGGGGTTGGGTAAGGTTGGACGAGGGGTCTAGTGTCACGAGGGGTTGAAGATGTAACAGAGGGCGTAACTGATGGAGAGGAGAAACGAAGGGAACTAGATATAGAATACGTTTGAGAAGCCCGGCCGGCCGTATGGCGGAGATCTTGCCGGGAAGATGAGAGGAAGGACTAATTCCAAGACACTTGGTACCCGTCCGAAATGCCTTCCCCACTCAAGATATGGAAGGGAGAAACGCAAGACGACATATCGCGCCGTAGCTTGGATAGCCTCCGGTGAAAATGTTGTTTTTCATCGCCAAGAAGGTGGAGAAAAATGGTGGCATGGAACACGAATTTGGATGAATGCATTGGTAGTAAAAGAAGCGAAAGCCGACTTTTGGTTTCTGAGCTTATCAACCAAAAGTATTAATACTTTCATACCGAACACCATTTAACCTTTTGCAGCTTCCCATTTTTTAAGAAAATTTGCTTTTCTCCTCCAGTTTCCATGGCGATGGCAATGATTCAAATTCCGCCTGATTAAGATATGAATACGACGCAACCAGTAATTTATGACTAAAATTTGGAATGAGCTGTACATTCTTATTTCTTTCGAGAATATATTTGTTCATTGCAAATGCTATTAATTATCGGTAATTACCTCGAGGAAGGGGTGTGCCTCGAAATTAAGGTAGTATAAACAATGTCATTAAACGCAAGAATAAGCCATTGCTACACTAGAGTGCTGGTAGTCATAGCAGCAATGATTATTTTTATCTAATTCAAATGGAAAGCACACCGCAATTAGCAATTATATAGCTTCAGAAAAACGTCTATCTTACTACACGAATATTAGAGGAGGATGGAACAGCTGCATCAGCCGTATTCTCGACTTCACTTGCCTGCCAATACGGATTATGAGATACCAGCTAAAACTACAGCTACGAGGCAAGGATAAGAGAGAGGTCCAGCGAACCTTGATTTAAGGGATTGCCAATTAGAAGCGTCTGACAGACGGAACACAGCGAAGGGAATTTTGATGAAGATAAAGGGAAGTAGATTGCTCTACTAGTGCCTCATGGACGGTTTCCCGAGAATGACGCTCAAGATAAGCCGTCCTTTGTGCTGATGAAGACGTCAAAGCCGTACGCAAGTAATTGGATCGATGCTTGCAAGCCTCCAGTTTATCTCAACAGGAATGAGAATAGAGTGTTTCATTTACTAAGGCGACACCAAGGCCGTTTCCAACGATATAAAGCTCTTGAGACTCGCTCGAAAACATATAAATATTTCATTCAGTGATTATTTTGTATTCGATCTGATTTTCAAAAGAATGGGAAACTTCATTACTAATTTACCTGCAACAAACAATGAGGTCATCATTCATCCTCCACAGGGAAAAGTTATTCCTATGTCGTAAGTAAAACTTCTACTCCGGCAACATTTATTTTAAAAACATTGAGATTATCGATACGGTTAGGCAAGTGAGGGAATCCAAAACTTAAACAAGATGAATATAAATTTTACATAGCCTCCCCTGGAAATACAGCACCAATTTTTTTTGTTAATTTATTTTCATTGGTGGGGCACCATAATTTATATTTAGAATCACGTATAAACGCATCACGATTTTGGCGGATAAACACTAGAGCCTTCGCAAAAATTACTTTCTATCGCCCGTTTACTCAAGTATGGGCAAAGCAATAACAAACTGTCAGAGGATAAGGAGTAAAAAGGGACAGATATTTCATCATAATTGGTATGAACAATCACAACTGTATCCTTTAATTGGATACTTCATACTCAACTCTTACACTTTACCCGATTTATACTCAAAAGCTTCATACTTTACTGACTTGATGCTAAGAACTCTACACCCATAACCATAGATGGCCATTGTGTGCGAACGCGAGGCAGCCTGAAAAAATTATGATACAAAATTATAAATATAATTCATGGAGTAAGCGTTACAACCGTATGAGAAAACAATCATTCAAAAGATGAATGAGAAAAGGGTAGATATGATGGATGGAGGTGCGAAAGGCCAAATAGAGACTAGCTAGACTTGAGCCAAGGAAGGGACACGGAGAAGTAGCTTAGACTGCGGAAGATTGCACTGGACGAGGATCCAGGAGAGGAAAAATGTAGGAGATGGTAAAAGTGTGAGAAATATAGGATGTTGCGATTCCCGAATCCCCGACCACCCTTGCCACTGCTACGTGAAGGGACAGTCGTCGCCCAGACACCAAACACTCCTTGCTCACACAATTCCCACTACACCCTCAGAGACTCCTCCAAGGAGTCGAGGGGGAGGGGGATGTGACATCCTCCCGGACCCCTGCAGCCTGTGAACGCGTGTTCCCGGAGACAAAAGTCGACGCACAGTCTCGGAGCGGAAGAGAGAGAAAAGATGAAGTCGTAAGGGTTGGTTGATGTCACACGCGCATCTACACCTTTGAGGAGTACGAGATGTGTAGAATAGGAGGACGTAAAATTGGCAAGGGAAGAAAGGTAATGCTTTATGCGGAATACATCCACATGAGTGCATCCAAAGCAAGGAGCATTGCAAGTACAATATTGCAGAATACAATTTAAATTAGAAAATGCAAATCATTAACTTTTCTCATTGCAAAAAAACCGAATGGTTTCATCGATTGGTATAAAGTTGAGATGCAGTTGACAATAAGGTACGGTATTTGAGGTACGACAATTTCTTATTCTAAAATTATGAGCACTTAACAAGTACATTACGTTTATTCCCTTGGTCAAGCATACACTCACTACTAAGTTATGCTGCTGTCTGCCTTCCTTGTGAATATCTTTCAATATCGCAGTGACCTTAGCAAGCTCTTCAAAGCCTAGGTTGCATTTATATATTAATTCGGAAATCACTTTAGTTTCGTCATATTAAACCCTATTCAAGGTACTAAATCTTACTCTAGAAAAGCGATGATAACTGCCATTTAATTTCCATGTTTAACCTTCAGCCTACACGTGTTCACTACTCCAATCCTTCTCCAAAAGGAGCGATTGAGATTTCAGCCGGTTCTACCGTAAACTGATGCGCTCACGACACACTTGGGGTGGAATATAGCCGTGCCAAACATTCTCGGGGTAGCTTACACGACACTTCTTAGTCGCAGATAGAGATGAAGCGTGCGGGCAAGGCTAGCCTCCGGAGTAGATATGGATCTGAAGAGTGAGTGTGGTGGGGAGGAACGGACGGTCCGCAAGCGATGACGGACTCACGTAGGCCATTTGTAGCATCGTCACGTCCAGAGGGGCCACCGCACCCCCTTAGCAGTTGGCGCTGACCGCACAACGCCCAAGAAACCCTTCCTCCGCCGCCCCAAACCCCAGGGTAACTCTGGAGAAGGGATCCCCTCCTCCCCAAGCACTCCACACCCTGATCCCACAACCTTGCCTTCTCCACGCTCCTTGTTCACCAGCGTCAAGACCGTCAAGCACCTCGGGAACCCTGGAGAGAGGGAGGGTGGAGGCGACCCCACATCCCCCTTGTCTTGACCCCCACCCTATTTCACCCCCCCGGACATATAAACCCTCAAACACCCTGCTCCCCCCACCAAGGGAGAAAGGGTCACTCCCTTCAACGCGTCGAGACCAGCTCCTCACGTAGCCAACTCCTCCGGCACAAGGCGCGGCCCGAATCATGTCCTCTTCTTCCCTTTTAAGCCTCCAAAACGTTCACCCGCCTCCCCCTCCTCACACGCGCCTCTCGCCTCCTCCGCCCCCGTCCCCATAAGTGCTTTTTCACGCTTGGCTACCTCAAAATACAGGGAAGTGATAGCGGAGAAGGAAAATGGGTCGAAAGGGTGAGTGCGTGTGTGTGTGAGACGCAAGTGAGTGTAAAAAGGCGGGTGGGAATTGGGTTGAAGGCTTATTCGACGGTTCAAGATTGTCAAAGACGGTCCATAACCACGGAGGATTCGATTTTGTTCCCCAATATCGATTTAGCCTTGGGAAAAACTTATGTCAATTGTATTCCGTTTGTCTTTTGTAACCTATTTTCAAATCTTCGTCGATTTCCGTAAAAAAAATCTATCATCCTTGATTTAAGTAAACGAATGCTGACTGTGACAAAGTAACTGTAGCAATGTAAAAATAACTTGACACATCTAGCTATCATCAATCGCCAACCATAGATGACACGGCTATCGATGGTGATGAAATGGAAGGAAATCTCCCATTAAGTAAGGACAAGATAGAAGTTTTGGAGAAAATGCGGAAGGACACGAGTAAAAAAATCAGAATACAAAAGAAATTGGCTAGGGGAGAGAAAAGATGAGAGCTGGAAAGAACCAATCTGAAAATAGTACCACTATAAATGAATAAATTGATGAAAACGACTATGGCCACCGACAGAAGTGGACAACCGCTGAACTTTTGAAAGAGGTGGCCATCTCCGACGAACGGCAGTAAAAGACGGTTGGTGACCAAGTCGCATTTTTCGACATACTTGAAAGCGTCGAATATTAATCAAAAGTAGTCTAATATAAATGTTCACAACTTGTCATAAAACCAGCCAGGAGCAAACACTCATGAACCTCACGTGTCATCTTCTAACACCGGATCCTTCTCCTCCTCTCCGTAGGTACTTTTTCACGCCCAGCTGCCTCAAAATACTGGAAAGTGATAGCGGAGGAAAAATTGGGTGGAAATGGCAAGTGAGGGGAAGTTTGATGGCAACGGGGTTGTCTGGGAGTCAGTTCGGTTTACTGAGTGCGGAGGGGTTTGGAAACCAGCGACGACGGTAGAAATGCTTTTTTCCGGGTTGATACAATAAAAAAAGCGAGGGAAGATTTCCAATTATTTTAGTTCGCACAAACACCATCAATTTAAATTGTTTAACGGGTGTACGTAATTGGATTTCAAAACCTGAAAGAGGGAGAGAAAAGAAAATTATTTTGGCACCCCTTCCGAGTGCTAATTTGAAGGGCGTGTCCTTCCAAGATTACAGAATTTGAACGTGTAATTCCCATCGAACCTCTTGAAAAACTATTGAAACGGGAGGCGTAATTCAGGCTCAAAATAATCGATCATACGAAAATAAGAACGTCAGAACCGTTAAATTTGACTGAGTTATCGATTTGAATAAGTTTTCTCTTCAAATTAACATGGCGCTCCGGAATATTGCCATGATGGATTGGAAACCGTTTCATTTTTTGGAGCGATTTCAGCCCAGCAGGCGCGAAATAAATCAACGTGATGGACACGGTTCAACTAATGCATATCATTAACACTATCCTGAAAAAATATTGGAATAAAATTCCATTCTTTAGAAGATAAATTTCCTTCGCTTAGCTAATGTCCGGTTATCGAAAATTGGATCTATTCGAGAAAGTCACAAAAAAAATTTGAAAGCAGTCACAACAAATGATACAATCACGAACGGAAGAAAAAGCACGATGTTTCTAAGGCATAGGCAAAATTATTGAGCGGCAGAGAACGTGCTGAATGTAGTGGAAGTGACGCATCACTAAAGGGAAAGTCCATACATTGAATTCAAATAGAGGATAGGTAAACACGGCCGCCGACCTATTGCACATGAGGAAAGCTGAAACCAAAAGTGTGTTCAACGAATTGCCCGGATTCTGAAGTGTAAGATAAGAGAAAAAAGATTATCTCAAAACTTAAGGGAAAAGTAACATTACATTTGACTTCTTTTGGAAGTCAACACTCACAAGCAATAAATACATAAGGTATGTATGCAAGGAAAAATCGTATAGAAATACAGAAATTTTCCTAAACCCAGAGTAATCTTTTGCTTGGACTCCAGTTGAACGATTTTACGATCATGAATATCTACATCTTTTATAAGAATTGGGACGCTCTGACCTCACATATTGTTCCGCTTAGCCTAAAAAACATGATGAGTGATACTACAAGTCTTCCAGATCTAACATACGATTAAATCAAATGGCCTCGGATTCGATCAGATTGACTGAGCAGCATTGAAGAGATAACATTTCTGCTACCCTCTAACAAATTGTGATAAGGCACGGCATCGTCCGCTCGTTATCTTTTAGACAAACACTGCATTCCACGGAGGTTTATAAATATTCAAAGGTAATCATTATTGTATAATAATTAGGAAGAGATAACCTTCAACAAAAGCTCGTACCTTCAACAAAGCAAATATTTTGGCTATTTCATTCAGTTGATCAATTCATCTAGTCATCTAAACACATAATTAAATACCCTCAAAGTAATAAATCATAGCTCTTAATTCAATGCGAATAGGAACAGTGACTTCAGGTCATTTAAAAAATGATCGCTTAGTTATTTTACTGGATATTAACAAGGTAACATGAAAATGCAAAGCACTCCTTAGAGTATATATAACTATTAAATTATGAAATTCCGTCAAACTGAATTTTGACGTCACTATTCGTGAAAATACAATGCAATGTATTAACCGTATTACTTTCTACACGTTTACCACGAAATCATCATTCCATTATCTTCGGGAAAGGGTAATATTAATTAGGATATGGAATCGAAAGATAAACAAGCAATGAAAACATTCCTATGAGAGAAAGATATAGTAAGAGAAAGACAAAGGGAAGCAAAAATAGACTTTATATTCTTCTCTAATGATTTTATTACCCAACCGAATCCAGCACTTCAGAGCCATTTTCAAGGCAAGTAGTGAATGGGTGATCAAATCACCGTGGTAAAGTATAAAGTCTATTTTTTTACAGCGGCATGGACTTTTACAAAGTGACGCCCGAATTTGTCTACATAATTAAGAGAGAGGCAGGAAGAGACGATGGAATATTCACGACCACCGGGAGGGGAGCGGCGGGTAGGGAAAGGAGCGTTCTCTCTTATCTCGGGGAGTCGAGGAGTTGAAAGACACGCGGGTGGCTGCGCGTGAGAGTGGAGGATCGGAACGGAGAGAGACGAAAGTGGTGCTCGGGGTGGGAGGGGGTGGAATGGTAAAAGGGGATCGCTGGGGTGAAAATAGTCGAGGAAGGGGGGCGGGGTTTGAGGTGCGTAAGGATGGGTGGTCGCCCTCCCCCCCTCCTCCTCTCAAATTAAGTGGAGGGAGACAGAATGGGCGTTATGGGAGCTTTGGAGTGAGGGGGGAAAGACCTCCTCCCCCAGAGAAGAGAAATAGTAAGGGAGGAAGAATAATGCGCATACCTCGTTAACACTAACATCTTACATACTTCCCTTGAGAAAACAATCCACGCTGCCTTTCGAACTGTCGCATTGTGTTTCCGCGCCGGACCATTCCAGGATTCGCAAGGACAGTTAAAAATGAAGCGTTGGCACGCACGGATGGCATAATTATAAAACTGAGGCATGAAGAAAGAATCGAGCCGGAGTACCGTAATATTCTCGACCTTAACTGTTGCGATCAAGAAACTTACTGTCAGTCTTCGAGAAATTCCCTGGACCATGGAATTGCAATACACATTCATAGCTCCTATATATTCTTTACGATTCAAACCAGAAATGCGTCCACCCAAATCATTTGACAATTATAAAATGTTCCATCCTTCTCTCCTATACCTTTCCCACTTCATCCCTTTCCATTCAGTACTTTGTAATTATCTTTATTATCTTTGTAATTATCTTTATAACCTGGAGACCAGTATCAAATAAACGTTAAAATTGATGTGCAAATTATATTATGGGAATAAACCAAAGTTCAGGTGATTATTACGAAATCCATCAGCACAGTGGACGTGGACCCCAGTGAATCACTTACCCTCATTATCTCCGGCAACGTCAGGGCACTGCACGACTCAAAAACGAAGAACAAAAAGCTACGATGCTGCCGCCATCGTGCGTACAAACAGCTCTCAGCGATTGAAAGGGTGTACGTGCGACGTTCCACCACTCAGTCGAGTAAATGGAACGAAAGAGTCGAATAGGACGTCAATGAATGAGAGAGCAAATGAGCAAGCAGGTTTCTTTTAAAAGGTGGCGAGGGATAATTTAAGGGAGATGTGACGACCAAAAAAAATAAAAACAGGAAAAAAAAACAATCACGGGAAGGACGGAAAAGAGAAAAACGGGAGTGTTTAAAAAAAAAAGAGTGGGACGGTGAAGGGAAGAGGAGGAGATGTATACGAGAGAGGAAATGGAAAAGATGGGGGAGGAATGGAGAAATGGGGAAGCATCTTTGAGGAGAAGCAGAGATGGTCATGGAGAGCGGCGGGAATGAAAGAAAGGGTTTCGAACGGAGGAATGGGCGGAAGTGGACTTTTGACTGAATGGAACAGCTGGGTAATGAGATGGGGAGAGAGAAGAGGAGGGAGGGGTGGGGAGGTGGACGAAGGGGAGAAGGCGAGGAAGGAGGAGAGGAGAGAATTTCGGGGAAGGGCAGAGGGGAGCGACCGACGGGTGGAGTGGGATGGATAAACTCAACGGCTCGAAAGAAAGAGGGGGAGGAGGTGAGGCGCTGATGACGAGGACTTTGGCTCGAACGACGCACGTGAGGGTGGAGGGGGTGGATTTTATGGGCACAGGGGGGAGAAAACGCCATGGCCACGAATATTGCATTCACGAACATCACAATAGGGTAGTTTACTTCATCAAAGAAAACGAAAGGCATTGATTGCGATTCGTTACCCACCATTAGTGTATTCATAATATACAAATTATTTGGTTTTAGAAATCCCAGTTTAGACGAATGACAATGATCAATTTTTACCGCATTTGAAACAGGCCAGATTGGCGCCCATGCGATGCCACTCCACGTGACGTCACAAGGACCTAGTTTCTATACGAGTATATAGCAGTTTTACATCGTCTGAGATTACCAATGCCTGCATGAGGCACAGAGCTCAGGGAAACATCTCTTAATTATCACCAATTAAAATTGCCTACGGTCGGAAAGTTTCCCTCGTTTGATAGAACATTAATAATCCTTATTGAAGCCAAGCACTACCTACTAGCAGGGTACTCTGCTACATGCTAACAGCCTGCATCGCAGCGCCGCGGCGCTCATATCCTCGCCCCAAGGTCACCTCACACGGCGGCAGCGGAAACCAGAATGACGTCACACGGGCTTTTCCCAGCATTGATACTTAGCCGTCGAGTTTCGCGCACTTGAAAAATTATCACTTTTCATTTAATCGAAAAATAGATATCGTCATTTAAAAATCTAAAAACGTGAAATGCGTACTTCAGGAGTAATAATCTTTCGATTTAGGCAATAAAAAAATAATAGGAAACAATCCTATAGAGGATTCTTCAGTGGGCCTCTACGTGCGCTGTCACCCACCGCGAATTTAAATGAATTTACGAGCTGATAGGAAGAGCAATCCAAATTTCACCGAAAAATTAGTTATAATTACGTAATGTAACCAAAACTTATATTTTTTATTATATCATCAATCAAAATTTTAACTTTTCATTGCTATTCAATAAAAATGCTATTTTACTCGTATTTGATTTTAAATAAGAGGTTTCCCATAGAGATGGAATGTTCAGCAGACGGACTTTCTCACTGACTTCAGCGCTAATATGCAATAAATTCAGATCGTCGAAGATAGTCTTCGTTACAAAAACCTTCCTCAAATACCACCGATCGTGATAAGATATTTAGGTTAAGGCAAAATAAAGCCTAGTCTTTGCGAATTATTCGTATCTTGCTACATTCGTATTGACGGAACGTGTGACACCCAAATAAAAGGTCACTTCCGCAATACATATCGGGAAAACGTAAATTATTTGATATACCTATTACATTCGAAAATTCTATTTTAATTAAAATATACAATTTAAAATCGCGTTCGCAGATAAGTGCCCAGTTTTCAGCATTTATGAATGCCACATAGGTATTTTAAAATCCAAAATCAACCCCTCCATTGCAATTCCGTGGATGGTAGGAAGGGATTAACGCCGGAACTCGGGCGCTGATGAGGCCTTTCTCCACAGCACGAGGACTCTATTGGCGAGCGGGGTAGACTTAGAAACTCGAGAGGGAGACATGATAAAAAAGGACTCTCACTGGAGATGATACAAAACGCGTTGAGAAAAAAATATAAGGCGAAGACTGAGAAGAGAGAAAATATGAAAGAATAAAAGGAAATGATTCCAAAAAGATTCAACCAAGACGAAGATAGGGATGTTGAAGAGACTTTGAAGGAAAGGGAGTGATAATTATCCAGAACACTGGAGGATGGAACAGGGTGAATGGAAAAATAATCGGGGAATTCATTCACCTCGTTCCCGGAAAGAAATGAATGATTTTCAAAGACCATAAAGTTGAGTGCAGGAGAATAATAAAAATACGAAAATAAAAAAGATATTTTTTCGCAAAATATATGAAGCGTGGTAATTTATGATTGCTACTTAGTAACAAGTACTGATGAAAATGAGCAAAAACGGAACGGAATATTAAAAACTTTAATTAAGTATTTCTCATTCAAACCTACGAGCAATGACATTAAAATTTCCCAAGAAACCCATGCCTCATACAATAAGACCATAACAGTCGGTTCTAAGTAAAATCTAATTCAGTAACAGATAAAACGATACTTCAATTCTCGGATCGAGGACAAAATAACTATTTGAAGTGCCTCCATGGTCCCAAGCATTAAGTTTACTTAAAAATTAAATCGATACCACGAAAATTTTAATTATTTCTAAAGATGATATTAACAATAGAATAACCTGAATTTAATTTTCCCTTATCACTTCTAAATACCTGCTTAATAAATACCTACGCTTTCTAATATTGTGGAGCTTATTTCTACATCTACATCCACACAATACCCCGCGATCCGCCTAAAGGCATGTGGCAGGGGGTGTTAGGACACCAGCCGTTCTTACATAAAAAGGAAGTGCTCTAAGGAAATTACGACTAGCATTTATTAAAGTCCTTTATTTCGGGGGAAAACAGCACGACGAAGCACACAATCCAAGACAATTCATAAAAAAGAAACAAAACGTGAAAACATTCCTCGCACCAGATATGAATCTTCGATAAAATAGTGTGAAAGCTTTCCGAGCATAAATTCACTAGAATTTGTCGACGCGTTAAATGAACTCACAAAAAAAGCAAATCGGAGAGTGTGCAGTGCATTCATTTTCATAAAATTAGCATCCAGAGGCAGATTTTCCCCCGCAACGTCTAAGCGGATTTCCTGGTGTGTCTTGCATGACCCAGAACGAACGCGCCTGCATGACACTCCAGATAGTATATACGTGGCCGAAGAGAAAAATGCATGCTGTTCCAATTAAGGTGTGAATGTGTAACCACGACGCCGATAAAAATTCTCACACATACCAATCCACCGTTGATCCTCAAAAAAAAACATTGTTGCACTTGATATAACCGAAGGGAATTCATGATAATTTCTCAATTTACACCTCAAAAACTTCAAGAACAAAGATGAAAAACGCCAGTTATGGCTCGTTGAAACGAGGAAATGCTAGACAGCACTAGAAAAAGCATCTCTCTGAGAGACAGTTATGCAGACAGAATTTGACGTAATTCACGTGAAAATAATGCGTTGGTCGGAGTAAAAAAAATCTGTAAAGACTAGGTTATAAAATGGGAACGGAAAACTGCCGATTCATGAAGTAAATTAGTACTGGTGAGGAACAAATTTCACGCGAATTTTCATCGAGCATCCTCGCTAACCTAATAGCATTTAAAAATGTATCCTCTTTGAGTAATGCACCATTACTTCACAGCATGACTATAAACACGAATGAAGTTCGTGTGCGTGGATGATAATTTATAAACTTTTCCCCAAAATTCCGTTCGTTTAGATCTAGCATTTGGACTAAATTTTCATGATTTTTATTGAACCAAGAAATAAAATTCTTGTTTCCATTTGTGGTCATCCAGCAATTTATTATCGAATTCAAACGCTAATAAGAAAAATACATCGCTATATTAAAATTCAACGTTTCTCCTTTATGATAATCAGAAACGCCTCTCACAAATTCTTTGGCAAGGAAAATTTGACGCAGGTATACTATCACAGAAGCCAATAAATATCTCTCCCCATCAATATATCGCTATACTACCCTCATAAAATTATGTAACGGATGCGTACTACTGCAGGATGCAGCAACATAACTTCATTTTTTAAATGGGCGCCATTCGGTCGGTTGATGCCGTAGCGGAGCGCTTGTGATCTCGTTCGAGAGTCGTGACTATAAAGTTTTGTTTCTGCAAAATCCAATTGCTATCATGCCTCGTGCAGTCGGCTCAAACTTCAAAAGCATAGATGGCTGTTTAGAAGGAACACTTTCCTGAGCGCTTCATCTCAACTAGGGGCGATTTTAAGTGGCCGCCCCCTCTCTCCTGATTTGGCCCCTAGTGATATTTTCTATGGAATATTTTGATACCTCATGTTTATGTGCACAGTCCAAGGACCCTGCAAGCTTTGAATACTAACATTCGGAATGAATTTGCCAGCATAACTCCTGATGTGCTAGTACCAGTCATGACAAACGCCAGAAACCGGTTTACATAGTGACTGGAGAATGGGGGACGTCACCTACCTGGCTTTGTCTTCAAAATTCTGTGAAACAGAACTTTAGACAAGTGCCTACATTATAAAAAAACAAGTAAATAATTTCTAATCGATACAAGGGGGTTTAATAAGTTTTGAAAAAAGGAAATTAAGTTGCCTCACCCAGTATGATCGCAAGATTTGAGCAAAAGCTGTCAATCGGCGCGGGCTTTCAGACTCGAGGCACGTGAAGAAGAGAGGGAACGGGTAAAGATGACTCACGAACGTGAAGGAAGAATAAATAGAAGCAAGGAGGAGGGCGGGGGGGAGAGGGAGGAACGAGGAGAGGAAAGACAGGTTGGCAGACGAAAATCTCCCCACCGAGGTCGGAGAAATGATGAATGGGTAGGAAGCATGGCATCTTTATACGGGAGAACGGATCTTTCAAGAGAACCCACGGAGATTGAGCGTGCACGGACGAAGTAAAATACATAAGGGGCAGCCCTTGGTACGAGGTTCGTTCTCCTCCCGATGGATGTGGCGATATGGACGCTAAGTGCAGTGCGTAAATATAGAAATGCGTGTCTAAAAAGCGAGCGTCGGAAGCTAAAAGATGCCAGCCGAAAAAATAACTCAAGCAACTGTCTTCCTCCCTTCATCCCCTCATAAAATCATATGACATCGACGAAAATCCCACGCGACGCGATCGCCAAAGAGATAACGCTCCAGGAATGACGGCAACCGATTTTACAAGGATGTATCTTAGCGTGCAGATAACCGTTTCTTCGTCGGAGACATTCTAAAATATTGTTGGCCTATTACTGATTTTGAAATTATACTGAATGCGAGAAAAACGGGCACTTTATTTGTTTACTAGGTTTCCTACACTCATATTTTTCCTGACTATTCTAGGCAGTAAGTGAAACGTTTCTCGTAAGTTTTACACACTTAGGAGTTTGAAGTCTTTCACGAGGTTCAACAGCGCTTTTCATTATAATACTTATCAGGTATTACTTTGACATGAAGCGAAGGTCACACTAGTTGCAACGTCCAGTTGACGAGATAAGTCTTTCCCATTATCGAGAGAAAATGCTCTATCTTCCAAAAACAGTTGAGTAGCAGGAAAAATAAGGGTCAAATTGATCAAATACATAAATGGCCTAATTAGGTAAGTGACTATAAGGACCTTATGACTTTATAATGTCTGGTTAACGCTAACCATAAGATGATGCAGCTTTCCAATTATCCTGGTGGAGGCTGAAGGTTCTGGTTAGCTTATATCTAAGATCAGACTTCAAGATAACCAAAAACTTCAGCCACAGCAAAGTAAAGTGGAAGGCTGTAACAGTTTATGATTAATGCGAACCAGACATCGCCTCAATTTAAGCGTCTACGTTTAGCGGCAAGTTTTGAAAATAAAGATATTTCCCCGCCAAACTCGTTCCTAGAGAGGGTAATGCCTTATCTCCTTAAATAACCCTGATATTCTACCTACAAATACCCACTTTGAAAACGATGAGGCATGCAAAATGTCTATCGAAGCGCCTCGAGCTACAGCTACGAAAATAAACTACGTGCCGCGAACGGATTTGCATCATTACGGAGAAAGGGAGAACGACGCCCACGCAACCTCGTGTAACTAATTAGGTTAAGTTCCTATCGACTGCGCCTTTCGCTTCCTACGCCGTAAAGGACATTGTATCGTAATTATTATGACTCACGCCACCATCACTCACTCGCCAGTGGAACGAGGGGAAAAAATAAGAGAATCACTTTCGCTATCAAGCGAAAAACTCGGGGACATGCGAAGATTATCCATTCTCCGGAGAGAATGACGAGGAAAATGCCGGCGAGGAATCTCGAAACAATGGGGTAAAAATATCAGCGCCGAGGCGGGGAAATGAGATCTCACCGAGGTAAATCCAATGGTGTGAAGCAACAAAAGGTACGAGGGGGTTAAATGGGATCCTTGAGAATACGAAAGAAGACTAGGGAGAAGAAAGAATAAGGTCTAGCATGCACCGGAGTGAAAATTTCATGCCTAATGGACAGAGTTCAATGACGGAGGGATTCACGCAAGATAGTTCAGACAACGTTTTACTAACGAGAAAATATAATGGACCCCGAGTGGAAAAATGAGAAAGATGATGAAAGATAGGTGGTAATCGTAATCAAAGGAGCGAATCCATCAGCGAAAGGCCGTCAGCAACTACGGTATCACAGTGATAAAACTGAGTACTTTGACACGTATTATTGAGACTCCTAACCATACTAAAAACTAGGGAATAGAGCAATTGCGATGATAGAGATTGCATGAAAAAAAGAGATAAGGCCACTCCACAGCAACGAAAATACGACGTACGGAAAAACCCCCAACGATGAATCTGGCGGAGAGAAGACTGGAGAAAAGATATTTTGGACACAGTCTAACTGCAACAACTATATAAATAAGGAGATATGCTTATAATTAAGTATTCGGAGCACTGAAATGAATTTACACAGCAGGTACATTCAATGCCAATAAACAAGAAATACAAGGTAAAGTAGGTTTTTGCCGAATGAAGCAGATTCTTTACTTGGCAGCAAAGTAGTGTATTCAAAAAACCATTCTTCGGCTTGCTCCTTTATTGGCGATGATCTTGAAAAAATAATCAATGCAAGCAAAGCAATGGCTCAGTAACTCGTTCTTGTTATCATTTTCTTGTTAATAATTCGTTACAGCGGATGCAGTCACAGACGGTAAAAAAAATGTCTCTATCCGAAATATTGCATACAGTGAGGATGAGTCTAGTTCGGCAGAGAAGATAGCTAGAACAGTTAGATATTGGAAAATTATAAAGAAAAGAATGAAAACTATTCAGAGCGAGAGAAACATTCGAGGCGAAAAGTGCATGACGTTTGGAAGAATTTTTATTTACTTTTACTTTTCACCCCACGGTACCAACCGGCTCATTTTCAGATAGATTACAGCATTGGACGACAGGTTTGGCAATTAACGTTAAGTTTTAAGCTAGATGTAGAGGAAGAACTTGATAAACATGGATAAAGGAACAGAATCAGACTCTCGGGCCTTCGAAAGAGAAGCTACGATAGAACAATCGAATGGATATCAAGGGGGTGGAAGCAGAAATACCCTCTATGGAGCATAGCAGCAACTGTGGAGATATGTGTCAACGAATATTACAAAATATGATTCTCAAAAGGGCCTCCCCAATGTGTTGCCGCCCACCGCGTATTTAAATGGGTACACTGGAGTCGCCAATCGTACAAATTGATCCGAGTTTCATGGGAAAATGAGGCATAATCAGGGGTGTCAACCGAAATTTACATTCATTATGATGTGATTTATCAAATTCATTACTCTTCCTCGCAATCACACATATCAAACTGCAAAATACTGGAAAGAAGTGGATCGCATTGCACTCATCACCGCGCTGCGGACATTTTGGAAAGTCTATTGAAATGCGACCAGAAGTGGCAAGAGAAATCAACCTTCTGTGAGATGGAACTGGACCTCTATGCAGGCCCCTTGTATCTGACTAATGCGGTGGGTAGGGAGTGAAGACCGGGAATCGGACGACAGAAGAATCGGAGAGCTGAATTCTCCGTGGCTGCCAAGTAGAGATAGCAGGAGAATGAAGTGAAGGATCAAGAGAGCGTGAGACAGACCCCCAAAAATTTTGATTCCAGTACAGAGAGACAGAATGGACGCGAATCGGAAAGGATAACGGAAACGAGGGGGAGCGGAGGGTGTATTTCGTGAGGGATACGGTTTTTGAATGCATTGGCTCGTGATGAGAAGGTGAGCGTGAACGAGGAGAAGAAGCACGGGAAAATCTGGAACGGCGATGGGGGAGTTAGTGATTGCGGCGGGAAGGATAAGAACACGATAAGGACGGGTTTGTGGGAGGCGGAGGAGTTTTGATCAAAGGGCAGATACACGGAGAAAGCTCAGGCGGGATGTTTATGACGGCCAGATACCCCTCTTCATCCTCCGAAATAACCCAGGGACTGTATTTATGCCCGGACAACCCATCATCTATCTGGAGGTTCGGGGGAGCTCACTTGATTAAGCTTTCGATTCGTCGGGACAAGTGAATGAAGAGGGAAGACCCTTTCGGTGATACGAATGTTATTTTTGAACGTGAATTGAGGTAGTCGGGAATCATTATCCTTACTCCAAATCAGTGGAAAGACTTTATGACTGAATTATGAAATACTGATATGAAAAATAGATATAATAATGACATCTTTAGATTAAATTATTAGATAAAGTTAGGGATCAGATTTTATAGCCACCTCTAAATCAAATCTAATCGCCGTTGCAGTGATTGAGCTCCAATATTAAAAATCAGTAATTGACGGAACCATAAACGAAAAACTAAATAATCATCAACAACACGGCACGCATCTTATGGCCATGAAAAAAGAGAGATATATGCGTCAACTGTATTAATTAACGCCAAACACGCAAAATAAATAGTTTCCGTCACAATCGATAGGATACTTTTGACCTCTCTTCACGCAAAATTTTACATCGGCATAGTGCTTTATAAGTCACGAATAGGTGACAATGAAAGGAGCAGTTATGACTCCACAGCATTTGGGTAGAAATGGTGGTGGCAAACTTTAAATACACAATAAAACGGGAGAAAACCAGAAGATAATCTAGAGATAACGAGGACCTCTATACCAATACATACAAGCACATAAAATGGACATACAGTTGGCGCGTTCCTAATGAAATCATTAACCTCTGCTGAGATTATAATGCAAGAATCCCTATTAAACATCGGAGCAGAAAGTAAAATGGCAATTTCATATTTTGAAATAGAAATTATACGCGAAAAACTGCTGTTGAGAAATCAATCTTACGAACCCTGTGATCTGTGATCTTCGGTATCGTTTCAGTGAATAATGTTTGAAAACATGAGGCAGATATTTATATATGTCCTATTCCTTTCAGGGCTAAAAACTAATGGAATTGGAGCATTACTCCACGCAGTGAAATTGATTAATGGATCCGGCGAGAATTCTAAAAGGCATTTATGCCTCTTGATCGTTAATGAGTGGACAAAGGAACTCTTTGGCATTGCTCGTAAACAATGCGCGGCGAGGGAGAGCCATTTCGTTGATGAATAAGAGGGGATTTTAAGAGGGTGACCGAGGACGCGGGGGAAAAGTAAAAAGAGCCCTTAATCTTTGACAAAAAGCCATGAAGCAAGCGTTTCCAGAGGATATAAAAATGCGGACGGAATAAAGGGATGAGTTGCAGGGAAGAAAATACGAAACGAGCAGGTGCCCTTTGCATCAAAAGCAAAAGAAAATGGACTCCAGGGCTCCAAAGTTCTCCAGGCAAATGGATAAAATAAATTTTTTCCCAAAGGCAGAAAAATACAAAGAAGTTTTCACGCCAAACTATGATTAAAAACTTTACCACAGAGAAGACAGCCAGATGATAGGATTTCCTCGGCTACAGGCGTAGTGTATCACGCAAGGCATTACGGTACTTGCTGTATAATTTGGTAAGTGAAACAACTTGAGTGATAACGAGAGTTCACTCAAGCATTTATATAACTCGTAGAATACGTGAAATAATTTTCTGAACAACAAATTAAATATTTATTATTATTAATAATAGTTAATTATATTTCAAATTAACCGATTTTACTACCTCATTACTTTCATCATCTTCAAAAAAATCAATGAGGAATTCTCTGAAGTATTTCTGGCTTTATTGAGACGGGAAATACAACCATATCATAGTTGACTATCATACTTCCTATAGTTAATTATAGTTCCAATTGCAAATCAGAACCTTAATTTTAGGCCCGTCCGTGATGATCAGCATCTCCTTTCCCTTCTGAGATCCGAGGTGTAAAGAAGTTCGAAAATAATGAGCTATGCCTAAATGTATTTCAAGGGGGCTCAACTACCAAGTTGCATGCTATAATCAGGAAACGTTCCCCTACTATCCACGTTTACACTGTGCATAGGACTTAACCCAGGCACACTTTCCGTATGCGAACTCGGAGAAACCTAATCAATGAATAGATGAACCAACTGGGAAACCAAATTTATCATCATGTAATCGATGTTACTAGAGAGAAACAGAACAATACGGGAATGCCTTTTCTGTTCGGGGAATTGTAATAATAGTTCGCACGTGCCTCGCATAAATCATATTTTGTGCGTTCAAACAATGTGGCTACTATCGAATTACTGAACCCTACAGAGCGTGCAGATTTGCCGCCTCGAAATTCCAATTATTTTATTTCGTGCCATGTCCGAAGTTTTGAATGGACCAGTCCTTTGAGCGGTCGGCAAGAGACATGAAAAATATTCTGTGCGTCGCGGAAAGGAGGAAGTGAGCGGCGAAGAGCAATAAAAGCGATCGAAAAAAGTTTCGAATGAGGGAATGCACGGATTGAGTTTTAAAAGCCCCTTTTAGTCCCTCTGCAGCGTCCGCCCAGCCGAGATCATCATCATCACCACCGCGAGAATCCCTTCCCAACGCCTTTTAGAGAGTGCATTTTTACAACCACCCCCTTTCCCATCCCTCCGACTAAATACATGGGCTCGCATTTTTCTTTGAGATATCCACACTCACATTAACACACACCACATGCTAAAGAAACGCCCCTCCTCACTCCACACTCTCTACCACGGCCAAAATGCCATTCAAAACCACTCTTCCTTCAGGCAACTTGGAAATATTTTTTTCCTCCCTATCATACGATTTCATTACGTTATCATTCCTTCGAGGAACATGAGTTGAAGATTAATCGTAAAAATACGAAGTTAGGCACTTATGAAAAGAATCACGGGCAGGGAATGCGAGGCTAAACTTGAAAATAGATGGGCACAAACTAGAGCACATGGAACAGCTTATCTATTTGGGCAGCGCTTCAGAGAAAACGGACACAGAATTAAGGATATCAGGAATGGGATTGCGTTTGCATAGAAAACGTTCATGAAAAGGAAAGAGTTGGATAAAAGATCGTTATGTAGAGCTTAAAGGAAAGGTTAGTCAGGAGTCTGATCTGAATGTACCATTTTAGGGTGCGGGATCGTGGACGTTGAGGGAAGATGAGAAAAGGCTAAAGACTATCGAGATGTGGGTGAGGAGAAGAATGGAAAATGTTACGTGGACGAAGAGGAAATGGAACGACGAAGTGGCCGACTACAACTAGACATGGTGGCTGAGAAGAAGAAACTTCTAGTTCAGTTACGTACGAGATGTGGTATGGATTGTGCGATTAATGAGTGGTGAAGGGATCCGAAGACTGAGTTGGAAGGAAGAATGTTAGATGGACAAGGGAGGAGGATTCACAGATAAGATGAAAGATGATTGGATAATTACTTCCCCAGGAAAAGATATAAATACGAACTTTAATAAAGACCGACTTCCACAGAATAAGCCTTACATTTTAGAAGCAAAAGACAAGTGCTAGAGAGAGAAAATACAAATATAAACATTTTAATTCAAAATTATAAATAATTAATCAACTTTCACCACAAATTCCACTGAAACGATAATAAAGTTTCAACGCATTCTCATTTTCAATTAAATTTACCAACAGTGGAGTTCAGTGTGGGGAGTAAGACATGAATTTAAAGAGGGAAGTTCAACTTGGAAAAGGAGACTGGCCGGAATCATTCGCAAAATGTTCTGTACAAACCTACCTTAAGAGTTATAATACTTAAAAAATAACAATCCGGATATCTTATCCTTTACAATTAGTGAAACGACTTTTCATCGAGGCAGCCTTCCTCGCATGGACGGGCCCCTCACCGGCAAACCCAAACTCCTTCCCCGATGCCTCCCCCCGCGCTTCTTTGTCCTACGATGACACCACGCCTCCTCAAGAAGAGCTCCACGCTGCCGCTACTCCCTCCGAAAGCATTCTCTTTCCCTCCCCAAAAAACACGAGCCCATTCTTTTCCCTTCCCACTCCCTCCCTCCTGAAGTCTTTTCTTGGCCTGGCTTCAAATGAGCGGTCTCTGACAAAACAGTGCAGATGGCTCCCTTCCCCACCGAAGGGTATGGGCCGAGGGGGGATTAGAGGGAGAAGATGAGCAATGAAAGGAGATGATGCGAGACGAAAGAGCAAAAAAGGAGAATGAGATGAGGAGGAAGGGCAAGGCAGGGCATTGACTAGTAAGTAAAGACTGTTTAGACGGGGAGAGGGCATAAGATCTGCCACCACTAACAGCAGCAAAAAAATTAATTTACATTAAAATTACTTCAATAATTTAGAAAATGCTGTATTGGATGATACTGTTTAGTTTCGTTTAGACTTCGTTTCAGTGGAATTTATGGTGAAAGTTGATAACTTATTTCTAATTTTCAATTAAAATGTTTGTATTTGTATTTTCACTCTTTAGCACTTTGTCTATCGCTTCTAAAATGCAAGGCTTATGCTTTGCAAGTTGGTTCATATTTATACCTCTTCTTGAGGAACAAATTGTCCAACGCTGCTGATGTTTGGAGTTATAAACTCGATGCTGCTGCTAGATTCTCGAAGCTTAGAGAATGTAACTAGAGAGAGAGAGAGAGAGGGTCACGGGCTTTCTCTCTATTTCTTCAAATTAGCAGTACGTGCTTCATATTGATAAACAACAATGCATCGATGATTCATCACTTATAATCGACATTGATTCAACAGTGAAGTTAAGGGATTATGGACGGCGAAGAACAGGGGAGCTGAAGTGAAAAATACCGCGCAAAACCTAGAACTTTTTAACGGGGCCTAAACTCATCACAATTGTTTCCAATATACATTATGCATACGATAACGTATGCCAATTTTCATAGATCACCTTAGTCACAGAATTTTTGGCCTCAAAATTGAAAAAAAATCCGCCAAAATCGAAAAATGTTCCTTCATTCATCATTTTCAAGCTTACATTTTTGTAGCAATTCAACGCAAGCAAAATTAGACGCACTCTTGTTGGTCATTAATCCTCATTGCCTTTCATGTCTTGATTGTTGTTTCTATCGCTGATACGATGCAAAATGGCTGTCCCTGGTTTCCTCGTCGCAGAGGGAGAGTGGCTGTGCGGACATGCTAGACGATCTGTGGCGAGAATAAGAAACGTGCGCTTCGGACGGAACAGAGGGAGATGGCGAGACGGGAGAGACAGGTGGAGGAGAAGGGATTACACACGCGAGAGCTTAAGAGAGGCCGAACGGTGAGTAAATCCTGTAAACGGAAAGTCGACGGTGGGAATCGAACGGATGGGAGAATAACATTTAAACCTTTGTGACTTGGAGCAGGGGTGGAGGATGACAGCCTTCCTCCATCATGTCTATCATAATGACAGTCTAAAATCATGCAGAAAAAACTATTTATGATAGCTTCAACAACTCATGAACATTTTGATTGGAAAAAAAATTTAGAGAAATACAGTCTATGTGTATCCAGTGGCTTCATGGTATATGTAAAAGCGAAAAGAATCGAAAACTTGAAAGACCCGCAGGGATCACGAAGGCGGATATTACTTCGACACAGTTTCCCCGCCACAGGTGAATAAATGGATTTAAATAGCTCTAAGCGTGAAATTTACAAGTTTAAAAATTTCTAAAAAGAACAACATATCCTAAGACAAAATAAAAATATTTATTTTACTCTTATTGAATGAGGATCAGAATATTATCAGTCGCTTTTATTTGAGACGTTCCCATGTAATTTACTTATCCTTCATCATTGATATATTTTGGCACATTTTTCGCCATGAAAAACCACTTCCGCCACTCAAAAAGCAGCTTTCACATTCTTATACTATTCATACATATAACGGACCTTATTTTTACCATACGAGTTAATTTTATTTCTTCTTTGTATTATTAAACGATGCCTGGATTTAGGGAGAAGCAAGGTACAGGAAAATGCCATGAAAATGCTGACTGGAAGAAGAAAATTGTTGGAATTTATGCCAATGCCCTCAACTACAATTTTCATTACTCTTACATCTGCAAATCCATGTAATTTTATATACAGCCTGAAGTGACAACCAAATTGTTACAGCTGGATTTGATTCAGCGTGAAAACTATCCGCTAACTCATATCCGGAATGGAAATGGCCCCACCATCCCTCTCAAACGGAAGAACTGTTCGGGCCACGAGTGCGAGACGCTTCAGCTCATTCCAAACCAACCAGCTTATTTTTTTTCATTCTTCCCTTCCCACTCCCATCGCGACTTCCCCCCTCTCCTCCGACTCCCATCCCCGTTCCCATCCGTCCACGAGGTCGCCAGTGGGTGGAACAGTGCCAGTACGGTGATGCAAGATAGCCGCGTGCGCGAGCGCAAACTCAGGAAATAACCTTTTGTCTCCCCCCCTCATATTCACCCCGTACCCCACCCCAAAAAAATTTACGCATTTTTTTTCCTCGTTTGCTCTTTTCGATTTTCATATTTATTTCCCCCCTCCTCTGCAGTGCTCCCTTTTTTTATTTTCGGGAGCGATTCCATCGATTTGGACTTATCGAGCGTATATATATTTCATGTACGGGCGTGGGTTTTAACTGCGTGGCCATATTATCGCGTGCGACCGAGATTCCGAGAAATATTCGTCCGAGCGCGAGGTCCTCACATGACGCTCGTGTGAGCCACGAAAATCGACGCTCCGCGATAAATTGAAAGCGGCAATAAAAAAAAGAAAGGACGATGAGAGAGAATTTCATGCACTAACTGTACGACTCGCCATTTTCCGTTTATACTCGGTATACCTTCGTTTTCCGTCATACTACACATGAGAAAAAGGTAAGGAGAATATGGGTCTCAAACAATCACCATTACCGGTTAGAATTCAATGTTTTTAGCCTATTTATCTCAATGCTTATCCCAGATGAGACTGGATTTGAATTATCAGTAAAACAGAGTAGGCAGTACAAGAAAGGTGAAAGTTAGCTACGGAAAAAAAATTAGGAGACCCTTAGCCCCCACTTTGAAATTAGGCTATGACTTTCAAGCATATATATTTTTAATAGCTTGGATTGGCATTCAGTCACCAACTTTCAGAGCAAAAAAAATATTGCAAGCCTCATAGTAGTTTGATACATTCAGTTCTCTCTGATACAAAGTTGGAATACCGAATGATTTGAGCCTTTAATATGAAAATTCAGTATCAAATAACGATAAAGAAAAATTACACAGAAACGCCATTAATTTTCACTTTCATTCACATTAAAACGAACATTGTCCATTGTGTCCATATAGTTCTGCGTTCCATATAGTTGATATTAACAATAAAATTTGAAGTAAACGCAGGAACAGTGCGATAATTTCGTACTAATTTGATTTTTTACGTTACTAAATCACTCACTGATACATTTAAACCAAACCCACGGTTGGAGGACCTTCCAGGCAGGAGTTAACGGTGAACCGCTAGGTAAGCCAGCGCCTTCCTGACCGAAAGCCGGCGCAGATGTCAGGGTTATGTTGCTATTAACAATAAAATTTGAAGTTAACGCAGGAACAGTGCGATCATCTCGTACTAATTTGATTTTTTACGTTACTAAATCACTCACTGATACATTTAAACCAAACCCACGGTTGGAGGACCCAGCGCCTTCCTGACCGAAGGCCGGCGCATATGTCAGGGTTTTCCATCACGCAAAGAGACAGCCACATAGACAGAGCTCCCCCTCCCCTCCAAACCAATATTCTTAGACGGCGAAGTGATGAAATCCGCCGCTTCAAAAGCATCGGGAGAGGGACGAGCGAGCGCCCGGAGACCGACCTTTCGACGCAGGAGAAAACAAGCCAATGAGTCACTCCCTCCATTTAAGAGTATTGGCCAATTAAAAGAGAATATATGCATGCCTGTGTCCAAAAAAATAAACAGGCAATCCTCTGAAACCACGGACAGGATCCTGCCTCTTTTTTTAATTGAACGAGGAAGAAGTTCATTTTTTTCCTCCTCCATTTTTCAGCTTGTCAAATCAAAACGCACACCTACATGAAGCGCCCCGACTGTGAAGCAATATTTTTATTGAGTGAAGGAGACCCTGACTACATAGACAACTTAAAAGAAGAATGCTATACTACGGTAATTTTATTCCTTAAAATTTGTAGCATGTTTGACGCCATAATTTTGAAAGAAACAATTTTTCCAAGAAGGATCTAAGGTTTTCCAGGCGAATAGACTGGAGGAAGAGTTCTCGGGTTTACAGCCGGGTCCAAGGTGCAGAAAAACCCTTGGACCTGGCTGGAAACCCGAAAACTCTTCCTCCAATTTTTCAAAGAAGTTAAACGTATATTTTTGGCTTGCCTTGTACATTTATATCATGCGGGGAGACTCTGCGGTTCTTCGGTAGAAACCCGTTTTCACCCGTAAATCACCATTAAACATTCTTACATTATGACTACGTAGATTTCCGCGGTGTTCAGGTTCCAATTTTGGTTGGATTCTTACATTATTAATTAAGCATGATAAAAATTTTATATAAAAATACAATGAAAATCCTGATTCCAACCCTTTTACCAATAACATCCTCATACAAGAAGTGAATGGAAAATGATCAGCAAATAAATTGATGATTAGCGAAAAAAATCATTTGAGTTGAACAGTACTAGAAAGAGGATATGCTAATAGCCTGAAAGTTGTGCAAACAGTGACTCTGTAGGAATTCCAGGACTTGAAACCCAATAAAATCGCATTATTTTCTTCTTCAATTGGTGATGACATCTATGAACCCATAAGCGTGATAGTGATTCGTACGAGCGATTTAACATTTTATGTTATTAAAAAGTCAAGCTGCAATTCGGCTATGTAATGGCCACAGTCATGGAATGTTTTTTTATTCCCAATTTTCATACTGAAAAAAATGCCCCCATAATTCTAATAAATACCTTCTCTACTACGACGTGCAGCTGAAGTAATTTAAGAGAGATATTTTGACGCATGATATTCGGAATATAAAAGCTCCATTACAAACTAAATTCTCAGTTGATAACGGTCAATCAATTTATTATAACTACTAAACCCTATATTACATAAGAACCCTGATTTATTTGGACGAAGATCAATTCTCGGTCGCATTCTGGGATATTTATTTTTGGCATCCAGGAAAATCATTTACCTTATCTCATAACTTAACGTGTTTTTAATCACAGTCACAATACACAGAAACACACCATCCACACAAATATTCAGAATGAGAGCACCTTTTTGAGCAGTGGTTTCTAATCCGCGATATGCATACTCTTTACGTGTTGACATTAAGTGATGACTGGGCACAAGAAAAAAATGATATTCCTTTTCACATCACTTTAAACATAGAGTTTTATACATTTAAATTTAGTTTGAAAGCAAGGAAAAATAATTTAAAGACCAAGCCATGTCCGTTTAGAACCACTGCCGTCGAGGAGCTAAAGCACTCAAGCTTATAGAAATAAGAATAGTTAAAAATAGTTACCTGAAAATTGAATGGACAAGGTAAAACTTAGTTATAATTTCTTATCATATAGATAAAACTATACGGTATTCTTAAATATATTTACTGTTATAGATAGTTTGGAATTAAAAGAAACAAAGAAAAATCTCTTTGTACTCACCTCGACCGTCTAGTGGTTGGATCCTTCATTACCATCACCTCCGTAATATCTCCATATTTGGCAAAATACTCTCTGAGGCTCTCTGTAAAAGAAGATAAAAAATTAATTAGATTGTTTATAGACTGACGTTGATTTCTGATGCACAAAGTCATCATGAGAATAATGAAAGTAAACCGCATGGTATCGAAACTGAGAGCAATTCACTCTTTATCCCCCACGCGATTACCGACCAACCTAGAACGTTCTAGTGACGAAGATATCACTCACTAATAGAATTATTTTCCGAATTATAGTAATTAAGTAATCATAATTTCGTTAGTTTTAAAATAAAATTATAAAAAAGATGTTACGAATTTCAGCGAGAAAAAGATATTAAAACTCAAGGAATCACATTCATTTATGTAACCATCTCATTTTTATGGAAAAGAAAAATATGCCTCACTTGAGATTTTTACCAGTAGGTACTCAACGCACACTATTCTGGTGCCCCAATTTTTCATCAGATAAACGCAACACTTTGATGAAATAAAAATTCTGAACGTTTTCAAATGTAATGTGACTCAAAGCTGAACACGAAGTTTTTAATACCTGGTTATTTTTACGTGCACGACCTTCGTAGCGCAACACGAACTATTGAGCAGAAAATAGAATCCTTCACGCAAATACGGAGAAAAAGAGACTTGTATTCGTCGCGACCTGAGAGGAGAACTGCATTTATTATTACACATTCCGTCAATGGGATGTCCTCACGGGCACTCGACACACGCGGGAGAGCAAGCCGGAAGGAAATGGAGTGTGACAACGAACAATGAAGCGTCGCAAGCCGGAATAAATCCCTCTCGTGGTAGTAAGAGGAACCGTCTCCGCCAATCCTATCGCAAATGTATGCAAGGGATGGTGAAGTGAATAGAGCTAGCTGGAGGGAGACAGGCCACGCAAGAAAAAAAAAAGGAAAATGGAGGAATTGAGAGGAAAGAAGGAGACTTCCAAGAACACACATACACAGCACAACCCAACCAAGCATTTCACCACCTCCTTCCGTCTTCCTTTTGCCTGCGTCACCGTCTCGCGTCGCTCCTTCCCATTGCCGTTGCCATAGATACGCGCGTCCTCTGAATCTCCCCCACGACCCACTGCATCCATCACTGGATACGTGCACACGAGTCAGTTACGGAAGCTTTTCTTCCCTTCCTGAGAGTTGTAATTGTTAATTTTTGAAACAAGTTTTATAAAGGACCACCTATATTCTTTTAAAATGACAACTTATGAGTATGCCCAAGATAAACGGTACTGTTTTTCCTACGACAGTATTTTCAATGGTGACACCTTGGGAAAGGGCTCTTATTTATTTTATTTTTATAAGTATGAAAATGTATCTCAATTATTGTGTGCCGTAACAATATTTGGTAATTACCTATATCAGTATCCATTGCTGGATACGTGCACACGAGTCAGTTGCGGAATATATGAAGCTGCTCTTTCCTTCACGAAGAGTTGTAATTGTTAGTTTTTTAAACAAGTTTTATTAAGGACCACCTTAATTCTTCTTAAATGCCTACTTAGTTTGCCCAAGATAAACAGTCTTACTGATTCTCCAGTGACAATAAATTTGTTTCACCATTTACAAAGGCAGCACCTCGGAGCAGGGCGGACGGACCAGTCATCGCCGGACCCACTCGGCTGCGATGCCCGAGATGCGACGTGAGTGGCGTCGCCCGAAGTCAGTCAAATCCCCTCACGTGGGAGGAAGACGTCAAAGCCACGCGCCTAACTCCCCCACATATGAATCCCACACTCACGACAAACCCAGCCTCTCCACCTGCCATCTCTCCTCCCTCCTCACATTCCCTTCATTCAGACACATCTCCCACGCACGCCGAAAATCGCAGGCGATTATAGCGTCCCTACTATGACGGAATACCAACACAAGCCACCACCATTTTAGCCGCGTCGGATTCTTCTCCCGAAGGATAATTCTCGGTAAAAACAGCTCATTGTTGGTAACCCAGCAATCCGTTCATCAAAAATTTAACCATTAAAATTTGTAGCAGTGTTCATAATACGGAACAGTGTACAAAGTTATTTCATTAAATGGCCATCATTTTAACACATTAACAAACTCGTATGTTTGAATCAGCCGTAAAAATGTTCCCTCGATTTTCAAGCAATGGTAACGTAAATATATTCTCCCAATCTGAATACACCACTATTTCTTTTAATTGCACCATTAAAATCCTGAAGTCACCATCCTAACCTGAAAATAAATATGTAAAGTGTAAACCCAAACAAATTTTTCATTTGGTTGAGGTAGGTACTGAATGTGAACCCAATATGGCATGCGCAGTATAAAAATTGCCCCAAGATCATGACTAAAAATTATCACCATTAAGTCAACGCTCTCCGTGTCAAGCGTCCGATTGCTGCAGTACTTCGACCTTCGAGTCAGAACATAAACCGAGGACCAATTTCGGAAATGCGTCACGGCCTTGCGAAACAAACTTGCCCCACTCACGGTATGAAAGATAGGCCTCGGGAGAAGAGAGAATGGGCGTGCCACTAATAATCCAAGGCCCCTCTGGAGGAGCGTATTTCTGGAATTCGGACTTCTCCCGGAGTGAGTAAGGAAGGCGGAAAAATCTGGGAAAACTCCGCTCACCGTTATATAACACAGCTTCCGTTCCCAACCCGATCCCCTACCCCAAAAAGCAGCAGCTGGATCCGACCTACACACCCGCCCACCTGACTTCCAACAACCGCCAACCAACCACCCCTTTACCATCCCCAGAAAAAAAATAAAACCTTCAACATCCCCCTTGCTCCAGCACACAACTAAACCCACCTCCTCTCCAACGGAACGAACATCTCCTTTGCCCCCTTCTCCAGCCCGACCAGCTCTGCTTACCCCCCAACCAGCACACACACGCACACACCTACAGACCGCAAATTGCATTTACGTGTTTTGGTAACTCAATTTCTGCGGAGGAGTGTCGGGAGGAGGATGAGGAGATGGAAACGCAGGGAGATAGAGGCGCGTAGAGAGTCAAAAAGAAGAGTCGGAGGAAGAAGAAGGAAAAGGAGAAAGACGGGGAGTGGTTGGAGGCGTGATGAGAGAGAGTTCATTCCTTGGAAGAAGGTAGGCAAGCGAACCGAGTGTTGAGATGAGCCAAAGAAATTTTAAAGAGAGAGAGAGAGAGAGAAGGAGAGGTCGTCGAGGGGGTTTTCGAGTGAAGAGGGCGATATGCAAGGAAGGTGCGGAGAGAATACGCACGGGGAGATTGGAGGATGGAGAGTTTTAGACGTCGAGTAGAAGAGATGTCTGCGGTAGACTATTGGGGTTAGTGCCTCGGTGGAGTGGAGCTGTTGAGGTGGATAGAGAGGTGGAGCAGCCTCGTCTCTCTCTCTCTCTATCGCATTCGGGAGCAGATGGAGGGTGAGAGAGCGTGTGCTAGAGACACCAGGGCCAAGGGCCCACTGGCGGCGGGGAGAGAATGAGGCACGACAGGCGAGACGGAGGGAATATGGGGAAATAATAATAATCACGGACGAAGAGAGATCTCACGAAACACGGATTTAAATCACTCGGGTTAGGTATGAATTATTATTTTATAAATGAAAAATGGTCGATTCCATTTATGCCTGTAAGATAAATTAAATCGTTAGTGGTTTCATCAAAGATGTCATTGAATGTAAATCATTTATTGCACGAACCGAACTCAGCGTAGACTCCAACCTGAAGGAAGGTGAAAGATGATGTGTGATGCATATATAAGTCAGAAATTATGCGAGTAGCACAAAATTATAGGTCACTAGCGAGTCACTGTCACTAAAAACAGAAACACATAAGAGGAAAAAATCACCAAAAACGGGAAAAAAATTATACTGGAGCTTTCGATGCCAATAGCTTCATTCTCAACGTCCAACGAAAAACTGATTCTGAGTTAAGACTTCGACGACGTAAAACGACGTTAAAACGTTACGACGTAAAGCTGAGTCTTTCCTTAAACGTTGAGATTGAAGCTATTGGATTCGAAAACTCCAGTATAATCTTTTTCCCGTGTCATTGTTTTTTCCTCTTATATGTTTCTGTTTTTAGTGATAGTTACTCGCTAGTGAACTAACATATCTACCACAGCACAGTTGCCCTCGTCCTTTTTCCATTATATGTTCCTATCCCTCTCTTTCCTTCTCTATGAATTTATTTTTATACCACATATTATATGAATTCATTAGCATACTAAATATTTGTATATTATATGAATTTATTTATATACTATATATTCTAGTTTTTTGGCATCCAACAGGACCGCCTCACAGAGTAAGTATTTTTCGGCGATTCCTAGACTTATTAATTTGAACCATAGACTCTTCAATCCATACCCTACGCTCTAACCACTAGACAACAATATCTCCGACAAAATAATATCAAAATGACCCGGTGGTTTAGAATGTCCCATAATATGTGCGCGTGAGTGTCAGAACAGAAGATTCTGTGAGACATTATACAGAAGGGACGGGAGAGTAGATCTTGAAGTTTTGCGAAAATGATAAATGAAATGGGTTTAGCGCAGAGCCGCCTTGAGACGCTCAGAAGCAGCAGGCAGCAGCAGAAGCAGCGGCGTTTTGGGCGTGATGACTGGGATGGGAGGAGGTGGCTGCCGGGGGGAGGAGGGGAAGGGAAGGGGGTGGTTAAAGTGACGAAGGAGGAGGGAAGGCGCGGAGACGACGACGAAGCACGACAATCTTATGAAGCCTCGGGGGAGGCAGGGCGGTTCGGCGGTGGCACTTTCAAGAACGCGGCCCGAAGAGGTTGTCCCGCGCGGTCTGAGGGCATGAGACGAGCCGAGATGAGGAGAGGCTGGCAGGAGGGTTAGAAGACGAGGAGAAGAAATTAATATCCTACGTGGCGTGAGATTTGAGGACGACGACGTGATCTCCAGCACTTGATGCGAGGAGGAAACTGCCACGATTCCGCGGAAATATTCCGATCAATAAAATTACCATACCTGAGAGCTTAAATCTACTCCGCTCTCTGAAAAAAAGAGATTTTAAATCCTTCGTGCCTACTGGTTTGAATGTTCAGCAGCTCAGAAAAAAGTAGGAAATTCTTTGCAGTTGATATGAGTGAATTTCACTCAAAATGGAATTTTAATAAAACCTCAACACTTGGTAAAAGAATGAGAAAATATTTTACTTTCCTCAATCAATCCCCGTCACCACGACTACAATTGCATGACCCAAATCTCAACCGAGTAGTAACAATGAATTTATGAAAAAACCTGAAATTTATAAATGCATAGGAATGCATAACACAAGCGGGTACCTAATGCTAAATTCCTCCTGTTTAGTAGGAGAGGGATTTATAACCGCGAAAACGACGCGGTCAAATGGATGGAAATTGATTCGCGTGCACTCCTCAGACTGGTTGAAGGCAGAAACAGCGTTATGAATACATCACATTACGTAAATATTGTGCATTATGAAGAAGCAGCCGAATTAAAAAATTTTAATCTTTATGATTTACCTGTGCAAAGAACGTGATAGGCTAAATTAATCAGGACGGGAGTCGAGCTGAAAGCTATACAAGTTACAAGGAATTTGAAGACAATTTACGATCTCAATGATATAATGCTTCGAACTCTTGTTTACTTGCTGGTGAAAATAAATAGATTTGTGTCGCTTAATTTTCCACAGTAGTACAAAATAAGCATTATGACCACATTAACTTCCGAAAAACATGAGAATGAAAAGGGAGATTAAAACATCTCTGGCCTTGGGACGATATTTGAGATAGAGTTCATGTTTTGAAATGGAAATTTACAAGATTTTCCTCAACACTCAGCGCCTGAATTGTACGCCCTGATATTTAGGTTTCACGAGAAGCAAAATCATTGCTCCTAAGCACACTTTCAGTTTTTGCGGACCCCAGAAATTTCACCTATTCGCATCTGGTAACGCGACTCATCAACACCAGAGGCCATAAAATAATTCACATTTGCTGATGGCGTAAGTCGAGGAGCGATTGGATGCGCTCGTCAACACATCAGTCAGCTGTTCGGCGAGAGCCCTCATTATTTCCCATGATCCTCTCTCGCCTCCCTGACACCCCGCTCGCATCCGCTCCAACCCGCCACCACGGCAATCCCTCAAAATATTATTATCCCTCTCCGCCAACACCACGCCCTCATCAAATGCTTTTCGGCCAACCGGCGGCTTCTTGAGGAATAAAAAAATAAATGAATATTAAAAATTATTTTTCGATCATCCCCCGCTCTTTCATCTCTCACGGACCGTCCTCTCAAGATCCCCTCCCCCTCCTCCGGATCTGATCATAATATTCCACCCTCCATGACAGCCTCTTCCTTCATGCCATGCACCCAAGCACCCCCGGAGCCTCGTTTAGCACCCATCACTTGCAGCCGTCACTCGTCGGCCGATGCGCGCACAAACTCCCGGGGACTCCGCCCTCCTCCGCCCGCCGAAACTGGGTCCCTCCCTTCAGGTCGTATTTCCTCTAATACCCCTCCCCCTTCACCGCCCTCGAAACAGACCCCATTAAATAAGGAAAAGGTGATTGATGCCCGGGGATATATATCCCCGGATAAGCCGCTTGAGCCAACCTTGAGGCATAAAAACCCGTTTTCCTCCTCTCCGGAGCTACAAAAATCACGTCTCGCTAGGATACAGTTGCGTATTCTTGGTTTTTACGGTATACCTTACTCCTTTGCATTGCCCCGAAAGAAAATAAACGAAGGAGCGATGAAGTTAGGCAGAACTACTTCCTCTTAAGGTATGCTTCAAGCTCTATAGCGAGCCGCTTAAAACTCGATAATGCGCCTTATTTCACTTGACTGGCGTCGCATGATTGAACCTGATTAAAATTTAATCTGTATTAAGGGGTGAGTGCTCAGCAAATGCTGACATAAATTAAAGAGCTGGCGCGTGGAGATAATTGAAGCTGGTTTAAGAAATTCTATTAGAATTTTTTATTGCTTGTAAATTTTTACCTCGAGTGAAGTATATAAAAATTTCTGCGCAAATAAAAGCAATCATCAATATTCGATAACTGCCTCTCTCATTACAAACTTCTGCATTGTGAGAACTTAAATAAAGTGTATGATAATCATTTGCCGAGATGTATGTCATAACGAGTCAATACATCAAATTACTAATATAATAGATATTCCGGTAAAATAAAATAAAAAAGATTTTAAAAGCGGCTGAGTTTAAAAAACAGCCCCGATTGCAGCTAGGGGCACGTTCCACCATTTACTATGTTTCGAAACATCTTACCTAAGGTACAGATATTTTCGAAAATCACAATAAATATTATATTTTCCTGTAATGGCCATTCAATTACGACGAAAACTAGCAATGAAAGTTACGATGATAGTGAAAACGGCGCGGCATAAGCTCCCCTTCTCTGTTCAGTTACTTGATTCCGAGACGTAAACTCAAGATCACGTATTGGACTAAGACTCAGAGTACATTATATCTCCAGGAAAGAAAGCAGAAGTCCTGGCATAAGCTCCCACAATACAGTTCTGGCCAATGTTTACCCTCTCATTCTTATAATTTTTTACGTGTGGAATCTCCGTATGTCCTCATTCTGACCACCTCACTCCAAGACCTTTGAAAACTAATGCCCCCATGTAGACCGTATCACGCCTCTTCGTCCCAAATCATACTTCTATCCCAATAATCTCATATTTCTCGACTTTCTCCCGACGTTTTCATCTCACCTTGATCATCACCTTGACGATCACAATTATCAACCCCAGAAATACCCACGCGAAAAACCCACCACTACCATAATGGGAGAACAAGCCAGTTTAACTCTGAACGGCGTTTTCTTTTCGTGACTTGAATATTCTTAGAAGAATTTATTTAAAAAGTTATAGAACCGAATAATGCAAAACATAGCTATATTTCATAAAGGGGTTTATTTACATTATTATGCACAAAAATAATTAGGTGGGATATAAAGCAGCATGATTTTTCTCACCTTATATTCACCGCAAATACAAAAAAGGAAAAACCACGGCCATTTTTTCCAAAATAATACTGCATTACACTAGTTGTAATCCACATTTTTTTACAGGCACACACAAGGATCGCGATCAAAACCTATTATAGCCATAGAACTTTTGATGGACATAGTACACAGTATAGTAAAAAGGTTTTTTTTAGATTTAAACAAAATGAATACGTTCGTTTCACAACGCAGCCTCCTCCACTTCTCAGTGACGAGCATCAACACACAAAATCGAGCGCAGAACTTGCACCGTGCTTCATTCCGACCCTTCACCGGGACTCGCCCTCCTCAAACTCCCGGCTGACGAGTGCGCCCTGGGAGCGGGAGACAAAATCTCGTCCCAGACAGAATCCTTCGAGAAACACGTCGACCGCACTATCTTGGTTGTAAACACCAAGCTCTTGATAACCGCAAAGTGGGAGACTTCCCACCCTAATCGCTAACAGTGGCTTGTTCACGACCGTGACTTGCTCGAGTTTACATCCAACAACGACTAAAAGAAAACCCTAACGCGAGGGTGGATTCCCAAGTTTCCTGTATGCCGGCTAACGACATATCACTGGGGCATCTGTCAACACGATAGTAGTAGCATTGAGTGTTCGGGTGCGTCGACGGCTAGGCCATTCTGCACCACTGCTCACTCATTTAATTCAAATCTTTTAATAAATAAAAGCGAACAAACTATGTATAAATCCACCAATTTTGGATTTGGATTGAAAATTGGTGGATTTATACATAGTTTGTTCGCTTTTATTTATTAGAATGAACCTCCACAAAGTTGAGCCTGTTACGATAGAGATTTTCAAATCTTTTATTCAAATGGTCGTTAATTCGTCAATTGACATAAAATAAGTGGGAAATTTTATTTTTTTATCAGTTTTAAAGTGTACCGGGACTAGCCGCGGTGATAACTTTCACGGGAGTCACCCGCAATGCACAGTCGTGCGAAAGATCCACAGAGAAAAAATTAGCCTTAGAAAGATATCCACAGGGAAGAATGGCACCTCGATAGCTTAACTGGCTAAAGCACTCGACCGGAAATCGGGGGATCCGGGTTCGTATCCCGGTCAAGGCGAATGACTTTTTCTCTGTGGATCTTTCGCAGGAAATTTTATATTTTGCTTGACAGACCGATTTCCTTGAGAAATAATATTATATTATTCAAATAAGTAGGGTGGTCTCCTAGAAGGGATTCAAGGTTTCCCCCCCCCCCAATATTGAACCGTATCCGATCGTCACGGTATTTGTCACCAACTGTAAGGATATGTCGGATACTTAAGGGGCACCTACACTCATCACACTGTGGAGCTTGCTTCTTCTCGGTAAAGAGAAAGGCATGAGTCAAAGGGCAGTCAACACGATTTGGGCATCTCACAGCAGAACAGTTGTGCTGCCTGGATATCCGTTAGTAAGGCTGGTGGCAATGGCGTCCGGTAAGTCAACCCAACAGTATTTCTCACGCTCGTAAGAGAATATCGGTTCCGCTTCGACCGCGGTCACGCCTGATGGACGTCATGACGACGGGTGCGACAATCACTGAGCGTGTGTAAAGGTCGGACTTTTATATATGTCTAGAAAACAAATGAAGACAGTGTTATAATATCATCAGCAAGTTTCTTCAGCCTAATTGCAAGCGCTTATTTTTTCCAGAGCAGTTTTTAATTCGTACAACATAAACTATGAACAGAGATATTCTCTTCGAGAAGAAATAATACAAGACGAACGCTCTGATTTTCCACAAGCCGACAACGTGCATGAATGATGTGTATAAATATCGGATTCCATATTCCTTAACCTAGTTTATTTTTAAATTCCAAATTCAATTAAGTGCAAGCATTTTACTTCAACCAACTTTACCAGCATTTGATATTGTACCTAGTATTCGAATGATAGGCACATGACCAAACGTTATGACGAGAAATCTTATTGAAAATATAAATTAAAATATGTAAATAAAGAAACTACGCGTCCAATGAAGGCTGCGAAAATCTACAACGAAGGTCAACGCTAACAGTTAACGCGGGCACTTCAGAGGCGACGCAATCGTAATGCTCCTGAATCCAGATTGGTTGTGACGCCGTAACTATGTGCTGGTAAGCACGGCACAAAGCCTCCGCACGATGTATCTTGCAACGCACTTATGGCTCAGGGTAATCTCAGCTTTGGCTAATGGCTTTGAGGCACAGAACAGGCTTCGGGTCTTTTAGAGAAGGCAAAAAGCCACCAAACTCACGTTGTAGTAGCGCCATCGCCAGCTTCACACTTCGGACTTAGTTACATCACATACTTGGAATTCATTAGAATTAGACTATCAGATTTTCAGCCTTGCTCTTCGTCACAAATCGATCATAAAATTTAAGCTGATCCCGAAACATAGTCATTAACGTTTGAATAATTGGGAAATTAGGAAATCATATAAAATGTCATATTTTTTTCTTCGAATGTTGATAGAATTCTAATCTAGTGATTTTTGCAACTTTATCTTCAAATACCTATCCATTGATGCAACTGAATAATAAAACTGCCCTTGAACCTATTTTCAACCTATTTGCATGTGGCTCACAAGCACTCCCATGCATACCGCACAGCTATTAGTTGTCAATAATTTTGTACCTGAAATGACTAGGATACACGGGGGGAAATTGTTTCAGTTAAGAGAAGTAAACATACTATTACTAGAGAGGCAAACTAACTATTCATTAAAATATCTCCGGTAAATATTGTTTACGTTAAGTATTTACGGCCCATGTAAAATCAACGATCTTAAAAATTCGGGCCCCAAGTAAAATCCGCTTATAACAATCGGTCTGAGGTCATGTAAAGGTTCTCGGGCTACTGTTCATAAGGATGACGATATAGAATTATAATAGGATAGGTGTGGCACAATGGCTTCACGAGACAGCACGATAATGCCAGCACAAAGGCCAAAAGGTGAGAGAGGCTGAGGTTTCGTAGGAGAGGGGGAAAGTACGGAGACTGGTGGGAAGGGCGATTAGGGGGTGGAGAAAAGGAAGTGGGGTGGAGGAGTTTGAACTAAGTGAATGACTCTTTATTTTTCCCACCAGAAGTACTTTTTCCAGACCGTGAGCAGTGGTCTTTTTTTTTCCTCCATCCGTGAAAATCCCACCAAATCCATCCCCCACCCCTCCACGACCCCTTCCCTCCAATACCACCACCACCGCCACCTTGCTTTCTTCCCTTTGCCGGCCAACCCCACCACCTGCACAAAACCTTTCTCCACCCCGGCTCCTTCTCTCCCCTAAACGCCGTTGATATCACTTTATGTCTCGTTCAGAGACGCCTTTTGTGTGCCAGCGCCATAGAAACAAGAACGGAGGTGGGAGGGGTGGTGGCAGTTCCCTCCACACCTCCTGCCCTTTCCCAACTCTCCCTTAAAAAAAAAATGACGAAACAAAAATTTAAGAAAAAAGGGCAAAAAAATAAAATAAAAATCTTTCTCCCCCTCCGTCCTAGTCGTTCCGGCATTTTCTTTTTCCCCCTTTCCTCAGTTTCCCAAAAACCGTGTGCACTACGACTCTCGTTTTATGGCAGAAATATCCCAAATTACTCATTTTTTTCTCTACCACCCACCCACCGCTACCCAGCTCCATAAATACCATTCCGCTCCCGCCTCGAAACATCTACGAACCACCGACGAAACCCCCTCGTCGTCCCGATCATCAAACACCCCAGGGTCCCCCTCCCCCAGTCCGTCTCTCCTCAACCACTTCACGTCAAGTCCCCCACGGAAGTTCCCCACTCCCTACCCTGGCATCATAACCCCTTACCTCCCGGCAAACTAGCTCCAACGGGCACCGCTCCCGCGATATAAGCGGGCAGACGTCGTCGGCGTGACTTTATTTCGCAAAAAAAAACAAAGGGGGCGCCTTCAAGAGGGGAATTATACAAGGTTTACGGTGGTAATAAAAAAGGCCATTTTTACCAATTACGAAAAAAATATGAAAAGAAACAAAACGAAATGAGACACACCGACTTTCCCTTTCTCTAAGTTTCTAAACCTTCCCCTTCTACGCGCGTACGATAAAGGCTTGGAATTTATTTATTTTTTGTGTTCTTTCATGATAGCTCCCTCTTCCGTATTCACCGTACGTCTCCAAACCTTCCATTCACATCACCTGTCCCGCCGTCCCCAAATCTTCTGGTTCTGGAGGCCGCCAAGCGTTTGTGGACGTTAATGATAAGGCACCGTAAAGTTTAGTGCGCAGTTGGTAAACAAGCTGTACGGTAATCATTTCTTTCGTTTCATTGAAAATAATGGGACTTTTATTCATTAATCAAGACGAAATCTTGTCATTACCATTCACAGTAGCACTCGTTAGGATCATTAAATGTCTCCTTATCCAAGCACTCAGGAGAATTAGAGAAACACTTGAGCGATATAAAATTAGCATGGCAAATAACTTGAACGCCAAAAATCTCTGGTATTACGTATATTAGGCAGTGTTTCTTGCAATCTTAACTACTGTCGCTAATACTGAAACCTTCCTTTATATATTAATCAAATCAAACATTTATTTATCAACAGGACTATTAAAAAAATCCCCATCTTGACAATTTAAGAGATCCAGGAGACAATTTAATGGAAGAATTATCCTTTAATGCAGACTTAAATGTTGCTCTCAGCGAAATTTCAACTAAAAATGTATGAGATAGGATGTAAATTATACGAGCTTTGAGTAATTGAATGAACGCGAACGAAGCCCACGCTGTCTCTTGCTTGAACTATAAATAGAGGCTAACAGAATAATTCGAAGCAATTTATTTGACCAGAAAACTATTAAGGCAATTAAGATCTTGAGAAATGTTTGTGATTTAGCCTTAATGTGTGTCATTTAAGATCAATGAAATGCCAAGCCCAGCAACTCAGGAAGGGAATTAAGGGAGGTAACCTGGCATATTTAGATACATGTCCCAGCCAAGCATTTCTTTTTTCCAAATGTGTAAGGACTTTGATGACCCTCAAAAAATAGGAAGAAGCGGGACGTGTCTCCGAAATAAAGACGAAAATTTATGCTTTTTAGACAGATTTTTCCATCTTTTTACTCTCAAGAATTCCTCCAAGTTTTGTCCTATGCTGTATCGGGGTTTATCATCAGGAACTGAATATTCGCGACTAGTGAAATCTCAGAGAGCAGGTAAAAGATATCTGTTTACAAGGTAGACTACATGGAAATTTTCATCATAATCTTTAGGCATAGTTTGTAAGTATATTATAATTTTGGGTACGAATATCATTGAAATAAACTCTACTTGAAATTGAAATTAGCGAAAATTTGGTGCCTCTCGTCCTCATCAATGATGTTTATGATACTATAGTCATAGTTTTTAAACGATAGCCAACAAAGTTTTTTATGCCAATGCGTATGTTTAACGCCAATCCTTGTGTAATCTTTCTTCCTTTATAAACAATTTAAATGAATTACTATGGAATTATTTTAAAATAACTTAAAGTCGAAGTTTCATCACCAAATGTCAGCAATCTTATTATTGGTTTGGTGAAGCTTTCCACATTATTTTCCCATTTTTGATCATTAACATATTTCGTACCCTTTACATCCTTAATCACTAATGTATATACCTTATGCGGGGCCATCCGTTATCGTTTCCTCCGTATGATGAAACGGAGATAACTTCATGGCCGAAGTTTGAGCAATTCAATAAGCCTTTTCGTTAATCACGTTCGGTATGAATCACCACCGAAATTGCTCCAACATTCAATGACCTTAAAGGACAGAGAGTATGAGGGTTCTGGGCGAACCCTTTGATGGATACAACACACCGGGGCCGGGAACAAAGCCCGTGGCTTACACGCCCGATCACCCGGGGAGGGGGCGGAGAGGAGGGAAAAAGGAAAGAGGCGCCGCCGCGATAGGAGCCCGTCGACGCCTCTGGGAAGGGAAAGGGACGGAAGGGACGGGACGAGACAAAAACACCCCAACGCTATAGAAGCGAAGAGGGCCCTACTATTATTAGCGAAACCAAGCATACGCAATTAATGTGCCAGCGATTTTAGTGGGTTTTCCTATAAGGAAGAAAAATCCATCGATCAAATCGCTAGATAACCTTAAAGGACAATAACACTTGCATGAACTCTGAGCCCGCGTCGCTCGGATGGATACTCTCGGGCCCTGAGGCTCTGCCGAGTCTCCCCTCATCACTGCCGGCATGCGGGGGAAGTCGCGAGGAAGGGGAGGGGGAGAGGCGGTGGTTCTACGGCCGCCCTTCAAATGCCACTCTCGGAACGGCTTTAAATAACGCGGCGAAGTATTTATGTCCGACGACTCCTCCTCCGCCCCCCCCAGAGACGACCGCAGCTTCCTCCTCTCGCTGCCGCCGTCGGATCTCCTAAACATCCCCACCACACACGCCGACACACTCTCTTCAACCCGCCGCCGTCCCATTCACCCGATAGGTAGAGAAAGAGGTCTCACATGGATCGTCATCTGAGCGGAGCTCAGCAACGTCCGTCCCGCACGAATAAGGAGAAGCCCGCAGCCGGTGTTAAGCATGGTTGCTGCGCCTGAGAAATGTCTCCAGCCAAGGGGACCCGAAATCCTCTTTCTACACAAGATGTGTGCGAGAGTATTATACAACACGTACAAATTCTCAAGGGGAATGGCCAGGATATCTTCTGAGCTCTGATGCACATTCATTTTTACACATGTTATGGATTGAGTTTTCAGCCAACCAAAAAAATAGGTCGGATATTTTATCTAGATGTATTCATGGGGCCTTGTGTCAAATTTTTCCTAAGGAGTAGTACGGTGGATTTTAGAATCGCAAGTAGTAAGTAAAACAAATTAAAATGTGCATATTCCCTGTAGCGTTAGCCTAGAAAAGTCAATACTGTGGCTTCTTTGATATGCAACCCCCCCTCCTGTTACACTCTCAGTTTCTTCCTATGCATCTCATTTCTTCCACAACTAGTGGTTTTCCAAATGGATAATATTGCTTTTTTGATTCTGAAATTGCGAATAAAATTAAGGAAATACTTTTGATGATGCAACCATTGCGGGCTCACAACTTTGAGGAATATCGCCGTGTTAATGGTAGTAATAACGATGGGGGTAATTTTCCACACAACGTTTATTTAACCAAACCGGTGTCGATCCTCACTGTATAATTCTCAATGGAGCAACTCCAAAAATCCGTGTGAATGACACAGTAATTTTCGAAAGCGGTTGTGTTAAGTAATAGTTACGCGGAAAATTAACGAGCCATTATTAATCCCTTTAGGGTATAATGTGTACAATTTTCTAAGGTGATATTTTATCATAATCCTCAAAAATCGGACTCGTAAACCAGTTGGAAAATTGGAGTACATTAAAAAAAAATACAATTCCATTAAGCTTCTACTATTTTCAGGATATTTATTCAACGCATTTACACGTTTCTGAGGAAAGAAAGTGGCATCATTATCGTAGGCTAATTATCTAGGATCAATGCCTATCCATCCGCTTCCACAATGCTTCTTTTTAAGAGCTTCACCATCCTTTCCGGCACCCTTAATCTTGCCTTCCACCCTGATGCTCGAGGAATACGTTGGAAGACTCATTGTTGGTCCTCGAAGGCATGCCTCACTTCCTCCTCTATAACCGCCCACGGAGGCGACGGAAGTTATGGAACTTCCACCGCGGAGTAATGGCCCCACATTAACTACCGATCTAACAGCTCATCCCAACTATAATTATTTGCGGCCTCGCATAAAGTACGAGAGATGCGGAGCTAGGTGCCAATCTCTTAACCGGGCCCTCTTCACGATCTATTTATAAGACAGACGCAAGGCCGTACTGTGGTTAGCAGTCGTCAGCGCAGTTGCGGCTTTGAGAAAGATCACCAGGACCATCTTAGCCGTACACCGCAGACAGTGAAAATTCCACAGAGGACATATTGTTTTCCTTAACCGGGATTATAACCTGGATCTCCTAAATGCAAACGATGGAAAATAAAATTTCCTCTGTGGGATTTCCGCACTGTAAATGGCCTTGCGGGTAACTAAATAACGGTTCACAGCAGGTTAGGCCACGGATATTTCCCAGAATAAGATAAACTTTATGTTGGCTTTATGAAAGGAGTCTTTATTCTTGGAAAATAAGGTCTACTAAAATATCTATAAGAAAAATCTAAGAGAAATATTTTCAAATGTTTATGCAAGTGCAAACAGAAATCGCTACGTCGCAGGTCTCCGCATATCAGAGTTAAAGGCAATCGCATTTTCCATGCTATAAATTTGTGTTCTGAATACTTTCTAGTTTTCTGGAGTTAAAACAATTCTTTTGTTAAGTTATCGATGTAAATTATGTTTATTACAATTTTTATCAAAGCGCAGATCCAGGTTTATAAATAAATCGAAAAGTTAGAAGTGCCTAATATCGCTTGTCTTTAACCTCAAAATATATATATTTACTTTCTAGAATTTTTATCCCATCAAATGATTGATGCATGATCGGTTGACTCACCATTTACCAAACACGTATACATGAAATTGCCATGAAAAAAATTCCCCCGACCGAGGGTCGAACTGTAGTTAACGCTTAAGATGTAAAATACACATTTACATGAGCTTAATAGGGTTCAATATACATGTGGCATACATCGTATATAAGCACGAATGAATACTGAGTGGCTAAACATCGAACCCACCCATCTCCCGTGACCGGACCCCTAATTTTTCCGTCCCTCCCATCACTCACTCGCGATGCCCAATCCCTCCGCCCACTACCCCAACCCTTCCCCCGCACCACCACATCCTTCCGAACCCCCAACACCCACCCACCCGCCCGGCAGACGAGCGGAAGGAGAGGCCAGTGAGCTCGCACACGCCTTCGGCCCGACGAAGACGCCCGCGTGGGTGGGGCGTGCGCCAACCTCCGCTCTATCTCTCTCTCTCTCAACCGTTCCACACGCGTGCATTATAAATCATGGGGAGGAGGAAGACGAGAGGGCCTCCGGAGATATGGAGACGGCGGGATGAGAGTTTGTTCGCACGAGTTCTCTCTCTCTCACTCTGTACCTCGTGGTGGTGGAGAGGGGAAGGCATACCAGTCGCACAGGGTGGGCGGAGGAGATAGGAAACCTTTGAGGGAAAGGGTATTTTCGTGGATGGGTTACGACGACGGTATGGGACCGGGAAAATGGAAAGATTGAGCCTCTTAAACACTCTTGACGTATAACTTTCTTTACGCACCGCTCAATCCAAGTCTGGATCCAGTCCTCAAATATAAAGCCACCTCGTAGATTTCACACTATATTTTTGACTGACAGTTGTTTAGATACAATGCGTCTTCCACAAACTTGATGATAGTGAGCAAAAATTGAAATATTGTGCCTCTTAAAACACTCCAAGCGCATCATCTGCTTTACGCACGGCTCAATCGAAGTCCGGAACCAGCCCTCGAGTATAAAGCCGCCTCTTGCGTTTTACACTATATTTTCACTGACCATGGTTTAGATGCAATTCGCTTTTCCCACAAATTTGATGATAGTGAACAAAAATAAAGTAAGGAATGCACGTTTTCACTAGGCAAAACATGAAGCCTTATGAAAATCACATTCAGGGTTACTTATAGTTAGTACTGGTCACAACATGAAATACGACGTTAGAAAATACTGGTAAAAGGTTGAATGTTGGAAATTCGTTTTTTTTTCCTTTCCTCATTCCATCAAATGAGAGGCACGCCCGACGTTAGCGTAATGTTCGATCCAGCTTAAAATATTCCGGGGATTGCTTCAATGACGAATTTACGATACCTACAAGGACCTCTCAAATATCACGCTCATCAGCCTCACGAATTGAGCCAAGTTTCCACTTTAAAAACGTATTTTTTTAATTAATACTGTTTGCTTTCTGCGATTCCACCCAGAAACTCATTCTTTGATAATTTTTTTCCAGAAATACCAACGGATACATCAACCGCTTTCTATGATATTACTAGCGTGTGAAACTACCAGAAGCGAATTTGCTAAGTTTGCTGGTTATTTTCCCTTACTGTTAGTTTAGAGCAGCTTCCTGCAGTCATTAATATTTTTGTATTCAAAATTAATTAAATCAAAGCCCATATGACAAGATGAAATGAAATTGAGAAACATGCTTACATAAATTATTATAAGTATAGATTATCCTGATACCATGGTACCTTTTACAGAGAAACAAGTTAATTGTATTCTTGTATATAGAACACTGAAAATTGAAAAGAAAGTGAAAGAACAACTTTTATTTTTGTTTTTTTTTCAAATGATTTAAACCTTTCCATATGCATTCGTAGGATAATCAAAGGACTCAAATGGACTTCAAGAATAGTCACTGCGGCAATTTTTGTTTGGAACGACTGGAGTCCACCAACTTAATTCATGAAAAATAAATGGAACGACTGACATATTCATCTCAAATACACCACTAAAATATGCGCTTTCCGGGGACTTTTATCGCGAATTCTCAGGCATCTCACAGGACTGGAATGAAGAGCATGGTTGCGGCAAGTTTTATACCCGAGTAGGTATATCAAGCTGTTGCTTCGGGAGAAGAACAAGAGAGTGCAGCGCTGGTTCCCGTTCAATCCGTTCTCATATCTTCACACGGTGCGGGATTTGCTCCCTCGCCTCGGATCCCAGAGCCAACGCTCGCTCCCCTAAGACCACAACACCCACAACTTTCCATTCATAAGATTTCCCTCCCTCTCCCTTCCTCTCTCTCTCTCTCTCCTGCCTGAGCCTCTTCTTCCGTCCGAGGTCTAATGAAAGAGCGAGGGCTTCCCATTCCTTCTGCCGCAACACTCCATTTTCACCAACGTCAAATCCCCCCCGCTCCTTCAACGGGACGAAATAGGCCAGTAGCGAGTCGCTTTTTTTTTCCTTTCCAAAAAAAATAAACAACACTTCAATTCGAAGAGGCAGTATATCTTCTCAATCTCCTCCGAGCGTAAACGGCAAATAAACTCACTCCAAAGCAAATGATATTCCATCAAAATCTCATACCTACGCCAAGCGATAAATAATGAACCGATTCTCAAAATATTAGGCGCGCCTGGTGGACGAATATCCTCATGCAGAAGCCATTTGAAAACGAATTTTCATACTAATTTTGGTTAGCCCTTAGCCCTAGATTGACTATTTAATTGGTCGAGGGAAGAAGTGGTCGTTACCTTCGCTTCTTTTTGGGTAAACTATTCAAAATTGACTTCATTATTTAACATTTAATCATTGTTTCGAGAAATGCTCTGGTTCAAAACTGCGATAGGCAATTTTAATACGTTCAGTCGCAACTGTAAGTAAGACTTATTTGTGTAAGAAATAATTCTAGTCATAAAATTAAAGATGAGAATGTCAAAAAGCCGATCACGACCTCTACGGTTTGTCGTGACGCGCTTTCCGAGCGTGTGACGCACTAAATCTGGCTCATCTTCAGCGTCCATAACGAAGATGACTGCCAAATTCCAGGATGACAGGTTAATTTTTGGTGCCGCATCAGGTAGTCCTTTCTTTAGCACAAGAACTACATCCTTACCACTAAATTGGGGCCAAAACGATCTTATGCCCAGCATTTCATCAGAGGCATTTGGAGCTTAACAACGGAATTCCACCATATTTAAGCTTATAGGTGAACTATATCCATTTTAATAGAATAAAACGGATTAAACACTAAGTAGAAAGCTGTTGAGACTGCCATCGGGTCAGGAACTTCAATGTAGCCAACGCTCCAGCAGCCGACTCGGCTGTCATCTTCATGGCTGACAGTGACAGACAGACACAACCATATTTAACCATCAGCCCTTATGAGGTTGGCCCAGTCAGTCGTCGAAACATCAACAGCATTTCCGTTTCTGACCCGGGGGAGTTTTACGCAGTCCATTCCCTAGGAAAGCGCTCAATCCTTCTAAACGGAGTAAAACGTTAAACAAGGATAAAATGTTTAGTTCTTTCCCGGCGAACAATAGAAGTGAAGATTTTTCGGGTTTTGCAACAACGTTTTGCTCCTTTCAACGTTTCGATAAGCAACTCGCTTTTCTTCTTCAGAGATTCAGGAATCCAATCTTACTCATTGGATGGTTCCTGTTATATGCCAAGGTCTTTGATCTACCACAAGGTGAGGGTGATTTTGATGTGTTGACATTTATCTACTTCTCTAGAGTATAGTGCTCTTAATACAGCAAATGTCCGCTTCCATCAGATCCTGGATTCCTGAACAAATGAAGACGATGGGCGAGTTGCTTATCGAAACGTTCAAAACCCGAAAAATCTTTACTTCCAAGTTTAACCCCCTTTCTCAACGGCATAAAGGTGATTTTCAAATGTTTTGCAGTGTCTTGTACCAGATGATGGCTCAGTGAGCCGAAACGCGTTGTACGCAGTAAAAAATTTTTGTAGGAAAGTGCGACGATCTTTTATTCATTTAAATATGTCTAACTTCCACCAATTGAAGCCTGAATCTGTCGAACTTATTAGAGATATCGAATAGTGAACGTGCCCACAATACGGTTGGACACGGAGCAGGGCTGGGGAAGCAGGGCAATGCGAGTGGGCATGGGGAAACTGAGAAACGCCTCAAAGCAGCGGATGAATGAATGCTAACACTTGTGACTGTGTACGCGCGAGCTGGAGTGCTTGAAGGGAAGGAGTGTTGTTACGCGAGAATGTTGGTATTTGCGGAATGATTGAGCACACGCACGCAGCAGAATGGCGAAGGAACGTTTGCGAGGTATTCGGATCCAAAGATGAAATGAAGTAGGGCCCACACGTGGTTGAAACATCTTGATCTCCGAGGGAGAGAGAAAAACGCCTTCCGGCAGCGGGGTCGGCCAATGATAAAGCGTCAAGGCGAATATGACACGTACGCTCCCGTCGGGATACCTACTCCTGAAAATAGCCCCAGCCTCCTCTTCGCACGGACAAAATCAGATCTCCTAAAGCCAAAGCATCAGGTCACTTCCAAGCTCGCATCAGCGGGTACGAAATAGGAAAGGTGAAAGAGACGCCATATTTTCTCGATCAGGCAATCCTCGTATCCCCTCTATTCACGTAAGTTTATTTGATATTTTGCGTGCATTAATTGTAACTGACGATACAAATCTTTATGATTTTCGTAACATGGGCGTACCCAGCGAGGGAAAGCGGAGGGAAACTGCGCCCCCCCTAGAAGCGAAAATAAACTCAGTTCAAAACAAAAATTATTTAAAAATTTACTTTTGAAGAAAAAATATATTAGTAAAAGACATGGAACTAAAAGTCATTATTTTTTCAAGCAAATAATTATAAAAAACTAAGAAACTAGCTTCATAATTTCCTAAAAATTTTGGTTTCAGTAGCCTTTTCTGTGCAAAAAAGTTACAACTTGAACGACCACAGCTAATTTTGCCCCCTCCCCCCCGGTTTTGATTCTGGGTACACCAATGTTTCGCAATTATTCAATGACGAGGGGGAAGTATGGAAGAAGGGACTTTCTTGTCTCAATCTCTCATCAATAAAGGCGTTTCATTATTAATAATATAAAAATTACCATTAACTTAGCGAAGTAACAGAGCTTAGTTACCGACAAGTACATTTCGAATTAATGTCATCTCATACTACAAAAATTTTATATTTTTTCCGTTTACCCAAAACTACACAACACTAACTCGCAATGCTAAAGAAAACTCAGTAAAATGAATTTTCATTTCGTCTCTCTTACTTAACATTCATTTAAAATTACCTGCGGGCAGAAATTCCACCTATCACATGGAAATTTGAGGAATCGGCTCGTTAATATCACTTATAACAGACCCTGTCACCTACACAAGTTTCACCGTTTGTACGAGAATCAACAAAAGGTACCAGAGGAGAAAGGCCGGAAAGCTACCCATGCACCTAAATTAACTATAAAGCAGAATTATAAATACTTATTGCAGCGCATTATATCCCGAATGAAAACAAAAGCTGTAAAGTAGGCGCATTTTTCAGCTTGATAGTAAAAAGGGATTCCTATAGATAAATTGCGTCTCATGGATCAACACTGCATAAGAGTGCCCACAAAAACTTAGAACCGGAACTCAAAAAAATTTATTACAGAACTTGACTTAGCGTCGCAAAAAAAGTGCAGGCTCAAGAGGAAAACCACGAAAAAAAGAAGTCATTTCTTATCCTTAATCCTGCCCAAAATTGGGATCTCTCAGGATACGCGATTGCGCAAGTTATACGAGAAAAGGTTACTTGAGATATTATGAGGGCTTTTAACATAGATCAAAGGCAATGAATACGACAAAATATACGCACATTAAGGATAAGGTTTACTGCAGAGAATGATTTGGATAAATGTATCAACCATAACTGTTTATCGGCAACTCAGTAAAAAAAATAAAACTGAGCAGGGACGCAGAAAATCAACTCATCAAAGCCTTTCGCCAGCCTTTTTTATGACTACGGGAAGCTCACGGAGGAAATTTATCTGCAGAGTAGGTGCTGCTGAGCAGTAAACTCGGCTCCCTTTTCTTCAACTGCGAGGCGTAATTTCCAACGGACACTTAGACGTTCCGTAAACTCGGCCAGCTATTTCTGGAAGTCAAGCAACGAAAGAGACCTAACCGTGAAATGAACACGAGCAAGGATAACAAAAACGCCCGTAATGTTTCGTTGCGTAGGAAAATGTAGACATTCCAATTTTTTCTCTGTAGATAAGAAATCTAACTTCAATGGGAATATTCTAAAGCAGGATGAATCCTTATTTTTTTTAAATTCCACAGGGCATTCATGATGGGAGTGCACAAATACAGTCTTCCTCCTATACTTTGTGTGTACTCATTAGGCACAGTAAGTCATTTCCTGATTAACGCAACACATATTAGTACGTAAAATGATTTAAAATAAACAAGCATGGTTAAAAATTAGACAAATATCCGCATATTCCACCATAGGCGGATCTAGGGGGAGGGCACGGGAGCACGCCTCCCCCCCAGACCCTTAAAAAATATTCCAAATTTTTAATACGGTCCCATTATCATTGCGTTCGTTTTGCATTACAAGTTCTCCTTGTGCTCCCACCCCCAGAACAAAATCCTTGATACGGCCTTGCTTGTGCCCCCCCAGAAAGAAATCCTGGATCCGCCCCTGTATTCCACGCAAGTTCATATTGCAAAAATTAAATGGCATTCTGTCTTCGAAAAATGCTTCACTGGCTTGTCAGTAATAATTTTTATATTCAGCAATAGCCATGTCACTCGCGCGAGTGTAAAATGCAAGACGAGATTAATAGAAAATATAACACCACGATGAAGTCAAATGCAGCAAAATGAAGAAGATACCTAAATCTTCACGACTGCATTCCACTCCCCGACAAGGATTAACATCAAGACATGAGCACAAAATGAATGTGCTTCACCGCTCTTTGCACTCCGAACAACCGATTTTTCACATTTTTTCCATAAATGCTCACCCGATTTCAGAGTACGCAGAAACCGACGCGCGTAAACGATTTCAAAATAAAACATTCCGCTTTCGAGAGAGCCCGCATCGAAAATTCCCGAGTATTCCGCACGACCATCAATCCACAAGCGAAACGGATCGCTCCTCCATTAGTATAAATCCCCCGCGTCAAGGGGCAGCGAGGGGGAATAAATAATGGCGGCAAATAAAAGAAAAAGACAAACCGAACGTCGATAAATCCACTAAAATAACAATTGAAACACTATCAGAGCAACAGGGGCACGACCTATCTTTTTCTTTTTTCTCTCAACCTTTCTACTTTTCCAAACCCCCTCCTCCCCCCCTCCCCCCCCAAATCGTATCTCCCTTTGATTTATGTGCGACCCCCCGAAAACGGAAACGCAATGAATCGAATCAAAATTATCTGATTTTCTATAGAAAAATTCATTGCATTTAAAAGGTAAACAATTAAATAAGAATAAAGGCAAAAAGTACCTGCCTTAGAGTACCGTTCCGTGATTGGAGGCTAGTGAAGTTGATGGTTTATCAATAGGGAGTGGAGTAAATTACTGCGGATTTTATAACTTCCGGATAATTCCTATGATGTATAGCCACTTAAATGTCATAAAATCTATACATAACTGGTTATGATTTACATTATGATCACGACCCAAAAGAGGCTAACCCTTTCACTGCAGAGGCGCGCGAGCTCACCCCATCCATTTGCGAGCAATGCTGAATACGAACGGGGAGAGTTCTCAAAAGTGGGTGACCACCATTCTTAATAGCTATGTTTTAAGGAGGAAGAGCTTCATCAGTACACCCAAAGGCCAATTTAATTTTATTTCGTGATCAAATCATTACTGAAACTTTTTTAAAAACACAATGTTTAGATGAGAAGTTAATGAAATCATAAATGTCAGTGCATAGGTAATTGGCAACTGGTAATACCATACATAAATTCACCAAATTTAACGCGCACAGATAAATTCATCGAATTCGCATATGAAATAATCCAATCCAGTGGGTTCGGTTATTTTATATGCGAATATACCAACGAATATGCCAACTGGTAAAAGGCAAAGTCGGTGAATTTACCTACGGTATTACCAGTTAGTATATTCGCATGTAAAATAACCCAACCCAGTGGGTATTTACACATCCCAACCACTATTTGTGAGGCATAAAATTGGGTGGATTGTGTCGGCAGGAATGCGCATCGCATCAATACCTTCGTATCGCCACAAGGGACGGTATGGGGAGATCTGGGTGGGGAAGGTAGGTAGGTATTCCGTGCGCCGCCGCGCGGACCTCTTCAATAAACTTCATCGGAAACATCCGATTCCATTTATCCTCCGACATCCATTAGTTACCCCACTCTTCCCGAACTTATCACTCAGCTATTCGAACCAGCCTCTCTACCTCTCTCCATCCACGCTTCCCCCAACCCCAGCAACCTCATCCTTTGCTTTTTTTCTCGTTTCGCACTCCTGCCTCGCTCGCAACTCAGGCTCGTGCCTTCCCAAAGCGAAGTAACTTCTTTTTTCTCGAGGAGAAAAGATACGGATCCGCCTTCCAGGCGGAAGGAGCTTCACGTGGGATATCGAAGCCTTGCCCTTACCTCCCGAGGATGGAAGACTCGCAGAAGCGTCGACATACTCGTTGGATTCAGTAAATTACCTCCCAAACGTATCGAGCTAAGAATAAGGATAAATTTATCCTCTTTCGTGACAGTTTAATAACGTCCGTAAACAGCGTTTTGCTGAAATTTAAATTTATGATCCAAAATAATCAGATGAAGTTTTGAAAAAAATAATCTATTGAATATATTGGCCGGCCTCGTTGGCGGTGGGGTAAAGTCCTCGCCAGCTAAACCGGAGGTCGCGGGTTCCAAACCCGCCAGGGTATGTGGTCCCTATCCATGGCATGATTGTTTGTATCGTGCTTTGTTAATTCTCCGTTGTAAAGGCCTCTATGTGATGTTTACGGGGAAGTTGGAAATAAATAAATAAAATAAGAAATATGTAACAGCCACAATTTGAATGAAAATCTACCCTCTTCATAACAAAAATATTCAAGAAAATTTCTAATATTTCTACGAACAAACTTTGACTTGAAATTAGAGCCAAATTCAAATTGCCTTATCGCAAAGTAAACCTCAAATCTAATCCCATCACTATACTTAGTCAGGTGAGAGAACAGTAATGGCTGCATTTCGATATCCAGCGTGTTCATTTCGACGTAATACGCTCCTTATCCATTTTCCTACGACACCTTGAAGCAATAAAAAGCCCTTCCACGTCTCCCTGTCGTCCGAAAGTTTTTCATTCTCCCTGAAACTCTTAATCCCCCAAACCAAAAATATAGACACCGAATCTTCTACGCCTCCCGATGAGAGATGGCAAAACATTCCGCATCACAATACGTAAAGTTATACGATTCTGTTCGCTGCGTCACAATTTAGTGCCGACACTAACCAATGTCGGACGTGACTCGCTGTATGTAAGACGGTAATTTTGTACACGTCTACTAAATCCTTCACAACTATCCGTGCTGATCCGCGTTTCTCATGCAATCACCCTTCCATACACAGCTTATTGTACAGATACGGTTCAGATTTGTAGATCCTTGAACATATATTTCTACTAAAAAAATACTGCTAGATGGGCAAATCTCGGAATTCAGTCAATCGTGTGCAGTATTCAGATAAACTCTAGAACAAGTATTCATACCCTGAACACTCAACAAGGAGTGAAAACTTTTCAAACGATGGCAACATCAATAATGGAAGCAATCTGACCGGTCACATTCCGAGTCAAAGTTTCTAGTTGCGTCCAAATATGAGCCAAGTACAACACTAACTAGTCAGATCAGTACAAGGTCAAAAATCTGGGAAATATCTACCACATCTTTTGTCCTGCATTTTTTCAGGCTCCACTCAATATCATCGCGTTCGTTGAAAGTAGCGAAATCGACAAAATCTTCTTTGCCCAAAGAGAGGACGACAATTAAAGCAAACCCAAAATTAAGGGGAAAATATTCACGATTCAAACGAATCTAGCCATGTTCATGGAGCCACAAATACGCTGAACACGCTCAAGAAAGTTGGAGATTGCCATTAACTGCTCAACTTGGGCGATCACAGTTTGAGAACAGCTAATCATGTTTCCCAGTCTGTTAAAACACGCCCGCGCCAGAGAAGAGTAGCATTTACCCACATTAAAACAAAATGTGCACACTGGGGCGAAAACACAAGCTCCCCGATTTACCAAACGAGAAATTTCCGACGACAGCTTAAAGCATTTGAGAGAGAGAGAGGAGGCTTGTTGTGCTGGGAAAACCCCCAGAACTATCCTCGCGGCAACGCAGGAGTGGGGCAAAGGTGAGGTGCGCGGGGGAGGAACATAAAATAACGCAAACACCCCTCTGCAAACACGAGCTAACTAGGCTCTGAAGTTTACCCAACATTTCTACTACTACACCATTACGGCGTAAACAATGCGCCCTTGCCTCGTGGCGGCGCTGCAAAAAGCCAGAGGGCGCTCTCGCAGCAACCCTCGGAGTCCTTGCGCGGAACGCAGGAGGGGATATCGCTAGCGTAGAAGCACCAAAGTGGGAAACCTTGAAAGAGCCCACCCACGAGAGAATTCGATGCAGATGGGAGATAAAAGAAAGCTGAGATGCTGCAGAAACCAAGCAACTTGAGGTGGGTAAACTGCTCTTGCGGGATTCCCACCGGGTTAATTCGTTCATAACGGCAAACGTTTCAAGCAAAAGGAAATTGACTGTTTCATATAGGTACGATATAAGAAGTGGCATCATTATTTTTATTTCATTATATTTTTTAAAGTATTTTTTTAATTAACTAAATTTATTGCAACAATGAGACTTAGCAACCAAAAATTTAAATGAACCAACATTCAGCCCTGATGATGAGTGCCGAGAAGGAGTTTGAACCGTTGGCTGTTATGAAAGAATTAACACGGTGGGAGTCCTGAGAACAGTTTACCCACATAATTCGCCGGGAAAGCATCAAATCATACATCACAACTTGAAGTGTTCTATTCTGCAACAAATGTTAGATCGATTTCATCATTTTAGTAGAATTAATAAAATAAATTAGCAGTAATTAGTATTAGTAAAATTATTCAAAAAGTAGATTTTACAAAAAATAAAATTACTACCAATGTCATAACCAATGCAAACGACCACATATTTGAGCTTTGTTATTAGTAGGATGATGTTGAGACGATGAAAAGACGAAAACTTTATGTTGAAGGCCGGCAGTTTCTTGATACTGATGGAACAACAGACTAGTCCTAGTCACTTAACGGTGCCGGGTTTGATTTATCTCATATTTTGTATTTTAAAGGTGAATTTGAAAAAAATGAAGTTTTTACATAAAAAAATAAGTATGCATCACCCGCATTTCCAAAGTCAACATAGGTTAAATAATAAAATTGACGTTCGAAAAAGAGGGTGATGAAGGATTCTATTAAAAAACCATTAAAAAGTATATTCTATACTTTTTCGACATAATTTATTCGCTACGTAGTCGTTTCCAGAAATATGCTCTCTTTGAAAGGTCATGGTAGAAGAATTACATCATACCCTCCCACTGCAGAGTCATTTACTGGATACGTTAGCGCTAATATGGCATGCGTGCGTACAAAGATTCTGCTGTTTAATGACTATCAGGAACAATACGTAAAAAACACCTGATTGCTATCGCTTATTAATGAAATTTAAAATTTATTAACGAACATGTCTGACACCTAAAGATAATTTTTAATCTTACCTTATATCAACGAGTAGGTACTTTAAAAAAATTATATTCTGTAGCCAGTAATCCTTACAACAACAAAAATTATTAATAAACAACCTAATGCAAATTATAAACTTATCCATCAATCATCATCGAGGCAAGGGTTCTTTCTGAATGGGTTGAAGGAGCACTGTGTAGGCAGGTAAGGAGGAGACTCATGAAAATGTGACACAACAGAAGAAATAGATAAAGGATTGACACAAAACACACTTGTACAGCTAACAACACACGGGAAGTGTGGGAAGAGCAAGTGTGTCGCTGGTAGCACGTCGTGAGATGTTCCCGGGCGCACGGAATACCTTTTTTCCAAAGTTTATACGCCGGAATAAAAAAAAACACGAGGAACTTGTGAGGAGCAAACTCTGAAAAGCTTATATCGGGCTGAGAGCGAGGCAGACGCGTATGCATTCCTCCACTCCGATGCAACAGACCAGGAGACACACAAAAAAAAGTTGAAGAACGTCGCGGCGTCGCATCCACAAATCGCCGAGTATGCTCACTTCCCTAGGAAAAAAAAGAGAAGCGTACAGCTCTTAAGATCCTGTACCTCCGTCTCTTCTTTCCTATATGCATCATAACTCATCCGTAGAGTGTTCGCCGAAATGGGAATCCGGCTTCAGATACGTTCAATAAAAGGCCTTACACCATAAACTCATCGCTCATGTTTGCATGTGCATGGATCAAACCGCAGATATTAGCGTACGTATGATTTACAATCGATTTTTTTCCCTAAATCTCGAAACTCGATTTTCCTAACTTGTCCGATGGCAGACTCAACGAGACATCCATACTGCTCATAGCAAAACATTACTTTTAATATGAACCTCAATGCTCACAAAACTTACGAAAGATCCATAGCACTTAGTCAGGAAGTATAAAGTTTATGAATTTTCTTCCATAAGCAGCTGTGCCTTGAATTAAATAGGGAGACATGAAAAATGCATCTGCTCTGACACATAGCCTCACGTTCCTCCGATCAGCCGGCTGGGGAACGAGAATTTTACCATGAATTATGAGTACAAGAAAACCATTATAGCTGTTAAACATATTTAGGACACTGACACCTACTAGTTAGTATGTCAGTTGAGTCAGTTGAGGGGGTCACATATTTCAATCGATTAAATGATTACCACCACTTTCGGTGGGCCAATGAGGTACCAGGAAAGACACTAGCCCCCGTACACATATGGGAGGTCCCCAAGCTACTGGCCTACAAACAAAATGATCTTTCCTTTTACCAATTAAACAGCTCCAGTACTGATATAATACAAAAAAGAATTAAATCAAAGGATTCAGATAGGATTCAATAACATCTCGTGAAAGATAAAGAATGTAACTATCCACTTCTACTAGCTGAAAATAAATTCGTTAGAGAAAAGTTTTGTAAAAAAATAGTGCCCACTCCGTCCTCTGGAGCAGTCAACTACAAAAATAGATCAACACGTATCAGGCGAGTTTGGATGAACAACATTTTAAACGGTGATAAAACTTTGTTTTGGTGACCATAAGGTTGAAAATATTTATAATTCGTTCCCTTTAGAAAAACTGTGGACAGTATGAAACTAGCAACTATTTTTATTGTTCACGCAGAAGAAAGTATGTTCAAATATACGAATGATTCAGTGGTCAACAACTGAGAATTATACAACGTGCAGTCTCCTGCCCGGCAGAAGCTACCGGGAATGAACCACTAAAAATGTTTGATTAACTTCTCAGCGCACATGAAGAGCTAAAGAGCGTTCCCACCCATTTACGTACAACTTAAGTGAGATCATTATTAACTTTCATGAGGAATGTAAGTTGCTTCCTCTGCCGACCTATCTCGTGTTTTATACCAAATTGTTACGCATAATTCAAAAATTTTCATTCCACCATTGAATTTGAATGAAACGTCTGCACTTCGAATCATTGGATGATATAATAAATTGAAGCTAAATTAATCCGGGCTTATGCTTTCAAGGATTATCCCATATCCCACTCCTTACTTCAGTCTCTCGTTCCTTCAACCGCCTCGAAGAGGGCCAAGACCCTTCCGGCACAGATGAAGCGAGCATCGCGACACCAATTATTTCAATTAAATGTAGAGCGGATGGCTGCGGGTGGGTCGGGGGGGAGGCAAAGGGTGGGGACGGGTGGTTCTGAGGAAAAGGAAAATGTTTCCGCACCCCTTAATCCGCCCTTTAAACTCCTTTTGTCCCGCCCCTTTCGCGCTATTCCCAGCCCCAACCACCCGTTCACACCACTTACCGCTATCCTCGTCATCCCTACGGGCATTATTCGCACATTTTCCCTAATCGTAATCTAATTGCACGCTTTGTCCTCGAGCTCACTCTCTCTACCTCTCTTCCCTGCTCCCGTCACGCCTCTCTTTCCACACAGGAAAAAAGGTTTCCAGCACGCCAAGCCAGACATTTTCCAAGAAAATCCCTACGCACGTCCCGTTTTCCTGGATCTCAAACAAAGTACGTACCCAAGGAGTTGAGCCGATTACATTAAATTATTCGAGCGAGAATTTCGACACATTATCACCTAAACCTCCTGCGCCTATAAATGCCATTCTCTGGCGCAATAGTTGTCGTCTTTTTTCCACATGCAGAACCTAACAGTCCCCATTGTAGCCCCAGTAACAACCACCGCAATCCCATGGAATCAATATCCCTACATTTAAAACGCACCGGATTCATGAATATTTTCTCCGTCGCCGACAGACGATGCGATCCCTCGCCATAAATTATTCAAAGGTATGAAGACTCGAGCTTACTCTTCCCGTCTCCTCTTCTTTCTTCTTACGGATAAAATTATTTGAAAAAAGTTTTGGCCAACCCTCCACTAACTATTGAAGTCCTCTCACCAACGCGGAAATACCTAGAAAGAGACACACCGGAATCGCATGAGACACGGATGAAATGACGGGTTTTTAGGAGCGCCAAGGAGTGGGCATCGGTTTTTAGTCGGCCAAAACTCCATCCTAAGACGAGCACACGATCCCCATCACCACGGCACTTCTGTTTCCTTTTGGACCTCGCCCGTAGTCTTAATGCTGAAAAGGAAACTTCGGTTTTTCCCACTTAGCCTCAAGGAAGTCTCTTTCTGGTTCCCCATTATTGTTCAGGCCATCCTCTTTTGAACCACGGCAACTTCACCGATATGCCACTCTTGTTCTGACCCTTCATATAACTTCTCCATTTTTACAGGCACTCGGGGCCCCACATCGATGCCATATCTCTATCCATATTTTTGCTTGTCTTTCCCGCACCCGGCCACAGGGGATAGGCGGGTGCTTAAACCCCGAATAACCACTTCTGCGGCTCTGAGTCCTAGCCAGCCGCACCGTTATAAACCCCCTATACTGTGTGATTCGCATTTAGGTGGATATGCTCAACACAGAGCCACGCCTTAAAATGCCCTCTTCCGAATTCAACACCTGTTCACTAGCGGACGTAGAAAATGGAGCGAATTTTGGCCCTAATGGTCTATTAAATTGTGCGTTGCCCCTAAAAATTATGTTATTTTAAAAAATCGGGAAAATTAAATGCTATTGCATTTATGCTCTTTGAGCGACCTCTAAATGTTAAACAATCGAGCTGAAATTTTTATGCTATCCATTCTGCACCCCATAGTGTATTTTAAGAGGTAAAAGTCATACATCCGAGAAATAATTTTAAAAATAAGCAACAGCCTACTGTTCTCTCTTCCTCGCCTCACAAAAGATATTATGTAGGTACTATTATCCTTTACACGAGAGTAAGAACGACTACGCAATTTGCTACACATCGCCTATTTGATACCACCTGTATCATTCTCAAGGACACACCTCCCTCCAAGCCCATGATTTCCCTGACCAGTTTGAGCCCTGTATTTAGCCAAAATCACAGTGTCTCCCATTCCCTAATATGATGGGGTTGACTGCACCTACGGCGAAGTAGCGATCCGAGAAAATAGATACAGGAGAAGTAAAACTTGGTAAGAAACAATACCTCAATTGCATTATCCCGTGGAAGGGAACACAATGACTTCTTACATTCTTTTCTTCCTTCGCCTCTTTTTCCATCCTTGCCTCAACCCTCCCTTCATGTGCCGGTGAGAATATCCTTGCGTTCGGCCATTTTACTTCCGCGCTGGCAACTTTATTACCCCGCTCTCAATCTCCCCCTGCTCCTCTTCCCGCACTTCACACGGTCTTAATCTCCCCCTTCCACTCCATAATTCCTCCAACCCCAACCCCTTATCTGGCTGGCTTCATACACTCTGAAGTCTCCTTCCTCTTCTTGGGCCCACGCCGCCGAGCGCCATCTCAACCGCCACCGCCTGCTCGAATTTTCCCTTCCCACGACACGCGTGTACCCTTCGAAGCATGCAGGCGCACCAATCACCGCTTGGTATTGTCTTATGATAAACCTTTTCTCAAGGTACAGGATATTACTTACAATAAACAATAGAAACTATCATTAACTACAATTCATTGCCTCAGACTTTATGGAATCGACTTAACATAATGAAAAGTAAAACGCTGTTAGTAATTTCACATAAATTCATTAATGGAGGGCCCAAATTTCGACCTGGCACGTGATCATCTGGTACACGTGCCACGTCGAAACCTAGGCCGTCCATTAATAGGTTTATGAGGAATTACAATGTTTTTCTTTTCATTATATCATAAAGTACTCAGTAAATATTTCCGTACACGAGCACCACGCGAAATAAACGTATTCTTGACTTGAGTAGTCAGGAACAAATAGACTCGTAAACTAATATTTTCACTATCGATCCTAACAGTACTTAAAACCCAAGGCTAAACACTTTTCCGTGTATTTAATGGCTATCTATCTTTTCTACTGAGAAAACCTATCATTTGCGTAAGCAAGCTTTTTGAAGGAAACACACTTAAGATAAAAAAAAAAAATTCAAATGAAATATCGTGACACGGTGCCATATAATGTGCTCTCAAATGTTTCTAACGGGCTATCGCCATCTATGGAAAGTCCTGATACCGTTTCCCCCTTCACGATGCATAGCATTGAACGCTGTACACAAGCTACTCCTTTCTTTCCGCTTAAGACTCCTCCCTAATCCAGCACTAAACCAACCTCCCATATCCGAGACTTTCTTAACTTACTTGAGGCCCACCCTCCCGCTAACCACCTTTCCCTAACTTCCATCCACGCTGTGCCACCCTTTGAACTTGCACACCTTCCGCATAACTTCTTCGCTCATCTATTATTCCGCATCCCACCCTCCCCGCTCAACACTTCCCCAAACCTATTCTCTCTCTCCCTCCACCTCACCATCTTGATCCGCTCGCCAACCGACCTCTGAAAACCCGGGCTTACACCACTATGCCGGATAATGGGGTTTTATAAGATACATGCGCTTTTCATAAACCTGCTTCTCCATGGCTCTATGGTTACCATTAGTCAGTTCTAATTTGGCATCAAATCTGTCCGGATGAAAAAATCGTACATTCGTAATTCAGCTAATATGTATTATTCCAGGATTATTTCAACACAATAAAAATGTATTAGGATCTATGTCCCTATAAATCTTTGATTTTCCATAAGAGATAATAATTCAATAATGCATGGTAACCGTGGTTTTTATTATCTGCATCAATTTTATCGAAATTTACAATTTCATAATAATAATTTATCATTCATAATTCGCAAATAAAGTTTAAATCTTCTCGAAATGATGAGAACTAAGCCTTTCGGCATATTTTTATGAATACGTAGTACTTATATAATTCGTTCACTAACCTCACAATAAAGATTATTTCCTTTCTAACTCACTCCGCTGCATTTTTCCGTTCAGAGTCGAGAAAACTAATTTTTCATTAAAAAAAGAGCCGATGGAGGGTGAGGAAGCGTGGTTTTTTGGTGTCGACGTGAAAATGCGAGAAGAAAAAATAGCTGGGTCGCCGCACCGAGAGGAGATAAGCAGGATTCACGACCAAGTGGGAAGAGGGAGCATTTAGATGGATACTTGATCCCCGCTGAACACACTTTACGGCGAAAGATTAGATCCAGCGTCCTAAGCGATTCTCACCCAAGTTTATGCTCTCCCGATGCGTTATAAGCCGAGGCACTTCGTCGATCATGAGGTGGTCGGAATACCCGCTGATATGGGCCTAGTCCATCCATTTCTAGGCAAAAAAAAATCGCGACGCCCAACAATTTTTCACACTTTCACATGAAATTCGAACGAAATTTCCAATTTTGACTTGGGTCTCTCAAATTTGAGAGGAATATTTTGAGACACTGAACATATTTATTTGGCCGAGCATATCCTTGAGAAGGAAATATCCATCCCAATAATCCGCAAATGAATAAACTAATATAAAATTCACATCTTTATACAAAGTCTAAAGTGATGACAGAAAACAACTGGTACGCAACGATATGAGCTTTTTTGTGCATTAACTAAATACGAGAATTACAGAAACTGAACTCATTCACAACAGTACCTGTAACTTTTCAGTAGTGCAGTAGAACGATGAATATTAGTTGATGTCTCGTTCAATTTGCTTCCTAGTTACTGTGTGTTACAATGTACTACATGTTCAATCATATCATAACGCTCCCAGACTACTAGTAGCTTCTCAAATTTAATAAATATCCGTATAAATTCATTATAATTCTTTATTTTCATCAACAATAGATACAATCAAAGTCATAAATAAAGAGAATTCTACATCATATTCATTTATGACTCGCGAATCCCGTATAAATCATTTTTATCGGCACCTTTAAGGGACTTGGACAAATTACGACAGCCTAGCACTTTAAGAGAACGCATCCTGCAAGTTTCAATTATTGGAGAACAAGCCCATACCTCTCGCCCAAGCCACTTACCCGCGGGAAAGATAAGCAACTCAAACCCTGTCTATAACAATCTGTAGCTTCATTCTATAGCTGCCGGCTCACGCCGAGGGACTACATATATCCATCTCACCCTCCTCAAACAGTCATTATTCCTCGTTAAAGCGGCGCTTACAATGGCCGGATTGAATTCAACCTTTCACCGTCAGCCTTGTGTTCCTAGTGTGGCCCCGGAGGAGGCGGGGTAGGAAAGGAGAGAGTCAGTCAAGCTCTCACCAATCAGCCATCGCTACTGCGCCCTGGCGGTAGAGAGACAGAAACACACACATGCAGGCAGGGGTGGCGTTGGAGGCGGTGGCATTCTCATCGCGGCGGCGTCGTGGCAAGCAGTCTCAGAGGCCTTGTTAAGGGGCGCCATAAATTTTAGTCCGACGCAGAGAGAGAGAGAGAGGAAGGAAGAGAAATGGAGAAGGGTGAAAGGAGTTCGTACCGGTGCAATGGGAAGATGAGACCGGAGAGGGAAGATAAGGCAAAGAATATGACAGATAGATAGATTGACAAGATTCAACTTTCACGACCAGAGCTCGGTTTGCAGAAAAAATATTCGCAACACATTTCGATAGTGAACTTAAAGAAAAATTGAAGACTGGAGGAGCTCGAGATGTGTTCGACTCATAGCACAACAATACACCACCAGTGCTCTTCATCCTAGCAACGGAGTATATGGGGCTATTGCTGCCCTACGAGTTGCAAAAATTAAGGTGTTTTCTTGTTACTTATCGCCGCTAATATCTTGAAAATTATCGAGCGTTGGCAGCTGAATCAAGAACTAAACCTAATGGATACCCATTTCCTATTGCTTTTGCAAACTTTGAACGAGATGTTGTGATGACACGGAGGAACTTTCCTTGTGAGACAAAAACTCTAATAGGATGCGCCTAAGGATGTAAGAAAAGAGAGCAACGTCAGAGGGAAAAAATATTCGACGTGTGGGAAAAAGAGAAAAAATGTGTCAATTGCGTGAGAAAAGGAAAAATTTGAATGCACAGACAAAAGGATAGGGAAGAAGTTATAGATAAGAACAGGGAAAAAGAGACAAAGCAAAAATTGGGTATGTAACTGATAAAAATAGAGTAAAGGAGGGACAAAAAATAACTCCAAACCAATAAAGAGGGAAAACTTGAAATTTTTCCTGCTATGAGTCTCTTCGATGAAATCACTCTAGGAATTATTTTTATTTTCAATTCCCACTGAATATGTTTCGTAGTTACTGGAGACGCTGCAAATAATATCGTCGCACTAGCCGTGATAACTACGCATAGACTCGAATGAGAATAAGGATTACAGAAGAGAAAGGAAGTTGAAGCAATATTACTATTTGCATTGAAGGTATCTAGGACATGCTCCTTTCCCGTCGACAACTCATAGATGTTTGACGAGTGATAACCCCAAGGGAAGAAAATATACGCGTAAATGAAAAGCTGTGCTAAGACACTGTAGTTGAAACAAAATTAGAGGAATAAAATAGTCGCACAATGTATATGCCCCTAGCTAACACCTTCGGTAAGCCGTATACTTAGACCTTAGAACAGCCCAGTCTTGAAGACTTCTTTGAACTTAAACTATTGCTATTTATCGCACTTGGCTTTTCAAAGCCCTTCGCTTAACTTTACGTTGTAAATAAGCGACCCAGACAGATAACTGCTTTTAATGGATCGTCAATCAAAATTTTATGCCTCAAAGGACTTCATCCGGTTAGGATCGTAACGGCGGCGAATTTTTTTTTTACGATTGCTAAAAAAACAGTTAAAATGCCTCCCATAAATCAAACAGCAATTGCCTATGCAATGGGGAAAGCGTATTGCAACATAAAGTTCCTATGTTTATAATATTCAGTGCAGCAGGTATGAGAAAAAATGGAGAAAACGACTCTTGAGGCTGATTTTTACAGCTCACTCAACAATTAATAGTGCATGATATTTTTTATATTTTATAATATAACTAAAGCTGCAAGAAAACAGCACCCGTATTGCATAACAACATCGAAAGAATAATATGACCGTAGAGAGATAGACGCTGTTAACATTATTATACTTTCTATTAGGACTGATATATCTCTTAAACGACGAAAGGATGTTTAGAACTAGCTAAATCATATAACCAGACTGAACTACCACTGAAAGGATTATGGCTATGTTTGCCGTAATATATCCACTATTACTCAGGAATTAATAAATTTACGACAACATGGGCAAGCAAGATATTCATAAATGTACTGGAAAAAATGAGAAAAATCAATACCATAGCAATTCACAGATGGAGTTTTCGGTAAATATTGTTTCTATGTCATGGGCCTCGCCAATGTATTCATTTCCAATTTACTTCCCTAGTGTCTTTAGACGGAATTATTAAAGGACAAAATGCAAAAAAGATTTATTTAAAAACATTCAAATACACATTTCCAATAGATCTTAACATCAAATGAGAGGAAAATTATTCTTTGAACATGATAATATTTACTCAAGAAATAAATATCAGTAAAGCTGTGTTTAACCACCACCTAAGTCTATATCCATAAATACTGATAGAGCATCAGAAACGATCAAGTGATATCACACCGCTATTTTATGTGCACATGATTAGAAAAGAAACCTGAAGATAACTTGAGTTTGATCAATTTTTATCATTCGCGCCCATTTTCGACTCATTTACATAGGCTCAGTGACAGTAATGTTACAATAAAAAAATGTGATAGCAAAGTACTAAACTTGTGAAAAATTAGATCCATCCCGAATGTAACGCATACTAATCACAAATATTTGTGTGTTTGAGCAAGTCATCATTGCTTTCGCACTCCAAACTGACATCAAAGTATTTACATACCTTTCACGTATTCAGTAATGTGTCACACCGTACCTTCCAAACTGATAAAAGCACCCTGTAAATGACAGCCATTGAATGCCTCACCTGTAAAAGAAGAAAGCATACAGTTAGTATACGTGAGATATAAAAAAATCCAAATAACGCAAACAAGAACTAAATCTTTCTAATTCCCACTTAACAATTATTTATTCATTAAATGTCATAATTCAGCCACTATGCACAACTATTTACGTGAGTATTTAATTGGTTGCGCCGAACAGACTGTAAATGTATCCCAAGAAAGATCCGCTACATTGAGGAATTAGATGAGAGAGCTGGAAGGACATTTCACCACAATTTTTATAGTAAAATAAGAAGTACACTACGTGAATCAAGCGAACGGTGCTTACAACAGATAGCTTAACTTAGGACTGAATAAAACTCATGGAGCGCAGTGTACAGGAACGAGAATGTTTATCAAAGACAACTCAAACGAAAATAGAATCACAGATAACGAGATAACGAGAATATAGCTTTAGACGAAACCGAAAAATAAATGTTCCCATTTACCATTCAGCACAAAAATACATTGGCACGTTATATGGTAGGAGGGTCGCAGACATGGGTTTTCCGATGGAATGGGAGAAGAGGAAATAACCACTGCGGCTGCAGATGGAAATAGGAGGCTTAAGTAGCGCGCTTGAATTTCATCCGAGGTGGGGAGGAGGAGGAGAATTAATGGAAAAAAAGGAAGGTGAGCATAATAAAACAAAATACGAGAGCGGAAATGAATCGATCAAATTGGCAAGGCCGCGAGCACGCGAGACGGAATCCTCGCAAAACGGCAGCGCAAAAATAAAAACAAAATAAAATCTCGGCGCGAGATGGGAAGGTGAACCGTGAAAGGGGTAATATAAAGCCCCGTCCGATTGCCCTCGGCGACCTTAGTCGGATTTAAAGGGTAGACAGAGAGAAAGAGACGAAGGGATAGAGAGGGAGGCAAATAAAATGGCGTCGAATGCTGCGCGTAAACAAAACAATACTTTATAGGTGCCGCCGCCGCCGTCACCGTCTGCGAACGCTAGTCTCTAGACTGCGGTCGAGACGGATTGGAGAGGCCTTGACGTAGGTGCAGCAAAAGGGATGAAGGGGATAGATTCACGTCGCACAGGGGTCCGGATCGCGAAGAGGAGTAATGAAAATTAGGTTTTTGTCAGATTGCTTAGTATATTGTACCTTATGCGCTGGTATTAAGATGTCTGGTTATCTTTGACTTGAGTATGAGACTGCCGTAACTTTAACTTGAGAATATTCGAAAGTTATCATGCATCTACTACATCTGGAATATATACAAACATACATCTGGGAGACAACAGTATCAATCAATTTTCAATTGACTAACTGGTTTCGAAGTTAGCATAGGTTTGCGTTGTTTACGACAACTCCATTAATTTTAGTGGTATCAACAATTTGTTTTCGGCAAACTGATAATAATAGATGTGGCTTCTTTATGTCAAAATGGAAAGTTATAGGAACGAAAACTACGGGAATGCCAAGCGCTCAAAGTTGGGCAACTTTATTTTACGCGCAAAAAACGGGTACTTTTTTGAGAAAATTAAGTACTATTGAGCCGCAGATTTTTTAAATTACATGGTACAACGTAGAAATAAATTCTCTTTCGTATGCTTCTTGTTGCATTGAAATTGATTGCTTCGTTTAGACGCTAGAGTTCCTCAAACTCGAGTATCTTGCTTTTTTTACAGACAGCTTTTTTTTAAGTAAGCAGTTTTGAACAACGTTTATTGAAGCTAATGCCCTTAAATGGATGAATAAATAAATTATTACAACCGGCCTCGGTGGCGGCGGGGTAAACCAGCCTCACCGATGGTCCGGGTTAGAGTCCCGCCGAGGTAGGTTGTCCTAATACAGGACATGGTTGATTGTGGCCGTGTTAATTCCCCACTATAAAGGCCTTACATGAACTGTTTTCGGGGCGATGGTGATATTTTTTTATTGCAATTTGGATCTTATGTAATGCGAGGGTGCGATTATATAAGAGGATTTATTAGAGTTTTAGAGGAAGGAGTTTCGTTAACTAAATTTATCCCACGAGTCAGTTTTTAAGGAGACAATATGGACAAGACAAATTCGGATTCTATGCATGCGGCGTAAAGTCAAAATCAGATATCACTCTATTGATTCCAACGAAAGCGTAGTTTTACTATTTTTCTCATTTCGATTGGAATTCTATTTTCTATTTAAGTTGATAATGAGCAAGAAAAAGTACCTAATTACAGTATATCGACATTTATTCACTTTTTAGCTAAATTTCTCCCATTTCAAGGGGGGAGGAGCTTCCCCGACGAACAGTGGTTTTGAAACACCAAGAAATAGTTAAAGCATTATTTTTTCCAGTTAAAAGGCGTGGTGAAAGTCTGTCAATAGAGATTCTGCAAAGGAAGCTTAAATAAAAACAAAAGACTCACACTCAGCCATTCAAGATCCGGTGATGTAATTTTATGGGCAGGGGACCCGATTGATGGCAGAGTTAGCAAGGAAAGGTTTCGTGAAGGCCAGTGAACCTCTTCTCGCATTGCATGGGTCAGCAAAACCACAACGAGAGGATAAGGAAGGAAATGACTCGACAGGAAAGGGGCATACTCATAAACAGTCTCCTGAAGAATGGAAAGAGGGCATAAAGATAAAATGGAGTAAAATAGATGAACTAAGTTAAAAACCAGGAGAGAGAGAGAAATGATGAAAGACAGGGTGGAGGAGAAATTGGAAAGGAGGGAAAAAAATGAGCATATGTCTCTTCATTGGGTTGTATTGAGATTACAGCCTTAATCCTCCGATTCAAATCCTTAGCAAGGTAAACATTGAAAAAAAGATAGACTGGATGAAAATAATGTTACGAAAAACGATCCCTGACCGAAAGGTAAAAAAAATCGGTCTACTGAGAAAAAAAAATCTGTCATCTTCAAATTTTAAGACTATAAAAGTTTACCATTGCCATAATTTGCCTGAATGTAAAGTTTTACCCAGATATTTTCTAAGATGTCATGTTTATGCATTTGAGAAACCAGCCATATTTTACAACGGTTTTACTTAGACACCCCGAAAAATTAATAATAATAGCCTGAGAACTAGAAATACGCCACTAAAAAATAGATAAGAGAAAATGCGACCGGGTTGAGAGAGAATGAAGCGACAGCTCAAGGGTGGGGAGCAAAAATATACGGGAAAATATGTAAGACGAGAGAGTGACGTTAGGCGAAGGAGAAGGGAAGTCAAGGAAGAAGGGTTTGGATAGCGTTTTGTGGAAAATAATAGAGGATGTTGGCGGCGAAGATGATGGGCGACTGGGTGGATTTAGGTTCGGGGGAAGAAGTTTAGAAAGGTTAGACTTTATCGGGGAGGAATTAAACTCGAGGTCGATAGTCCTTCACGGCAAGACGGGGGAGAGAGGGAGAAGTGAATTAACCCGCTCACTGCCGCCGCAGGGCGCAGGGAGAAAAGAGAGTTATGGGAGGGCGGGAAGATGGAGTGGCAGGCAACAAGGCGCGGGGAAGGGTGCTGACATGACAGCCGAATCGGTGAGCAAGCAAGGCGTCGAGTCGCGGGAGCGTTGGTCCGGAATTTTTTCATCGTAGACTAGACTATCGTATTCGACTAGAGGTATCAATAAGGTGTTTCAGAACTTCCAAAGAAAAGGGTTCAGTTTCAGTGAGAAAGACGTGCACTGCGTAGAAATAATACATAAGGTCTTCCGAATCACTCCAAAGTATAAATACATCCTCTGTTTAATCAACTAATGTGCAATAAGTGTGACTCAGTAGCGATACTTTTATCGTGGTTCTTATTGCTAGTGAAGCACCAGCAGTCATAGACAGGGCTACACCCAAAAGTGCTTGCGTAGTCTGAAGAAAATATAAGTTTCACGCTGGGTCCAAATATTTATACCATCATCTGGCATGAATTTTTCTCAGTTCAATTGAATAAGCTGGATTCACCCTCCTTTCCAGCCACCAACCGACTAATATACTTTGCACCTCACAATTTTCTTCGCAGAAAACTTGTAATACAAAGTTCTTGAAAGGCTAAAAAAATTAAATACTGATTTGCAAGGACGACTCATGTTAACTAATTGAACGGTAACTTTACGTGAGCTAGAAGAACTCCAGCGGGTATCTTGTTCTTCAATCGTAAGAAACATATAAGTTGCTAATTTGCCATTTTTAGAAGGTAACAAGATACCAAGATGCGCGGATTTTATCAAATATTTGTTATTAAAAATGCATTTACATCGGTTTACTACTTTGCAAGGCATTGCGATGAAGCAGAAGTGAATTTAAGACTATTCATAACTCAGCTTGAGTGTTGCTTGAACTTTTTCAATCCGCAACCAACATATGCCATTACCACGCATAGCAAAAACAAAACAAATGTGACTCTCATCCATATCCTCATTTTAATTCCTATGAATGAGGATTTAAAATTAGGATTTACTCGCTCGGGCTAAATTAAAACAGGGCGCCTTCTAGGGAGCCACCGACACCAAATCTCTACTGAAGCCCATGCGGACCTTGTCGACTAAACCACTGCAGAGCGAGGAATGTTAACCCTATATGCCGAGTAAAAGACTGCAATGCATAAAAGAAACGAGCCTATGGTATCCAAGATTTAGGATGCCACTGAGCGAAGAAAAGCCACGCCATCTCCAGAGCACATTCATCTCAGCAAACCCTACGTGGTGCACTTGTTCAAAGCTGTTTAACGATCTCAAATACAAAATGAAGGAAAAGAAATATCTCGGCACCTCCTAACAAAGAGGACCGTCTCCCGACTTTCTTCGTTGGGCAGTGCCCTTTGTGGCTTCGCACTCTTCCGCCAGCACCGCACAACCGTGCACGGGGAACTTTTCCCTCGCTTCGCCCCTCTTCCGTATAGCGTGGTGCTTCTTTCATCGCCGTTTTCGCGTGCGCGTGCGGCGTCGACACTTTTCGGTCTTCCCCAGAGCGCGTCTGTCCGATGCCCCCGGCCTCAACGGCCTCCTTGGCGGCAGGGGGGCCGCGCATTTCAGCCGGGCGGTTGAACTCCACACGCTCGACCGGTGCGGCGGCCGAAGTGAAAAAATGCTGGGGCCGCTCGCAGGGAAAATGCGTACAAGTGCTCTCTCAAGAAGCAAGAAAGCTTCGCAGCAACGACAGACTGAGGCCAATCCAATGAGGAATATTTAAAGCCTAACTTCAATTTTATGTTATAAGTTCACCATAAAACAAAACTGTGCGAATTTCCACGGAATTTTGCTCGATTTGTGTGGGTAATTTCCGTGATTTTTTAATCGACTGACGTAGGTAGGTTGGACTGCTAAAAGAGCTCTTAACTCTCATCTACTTTCACATGGTATTCTTGTGGAACAATCCAATTGTGAGCCAAGTGCTTTACAAGACGAAAGGGAAGGTACATTTGCAGTATTCAGTAGGGGTAAACCACCAGGGTCACCAAAACAGATATGCAATTTAGATATTTTGCGTAACGAACTATAAGTGGAGACAGAGGGGAGTAACCTCAATGTATTTGGCATTTAAGTGTCGTCTACTCGAGTTTTACCATCAAATTAGGTTAAAAACCTTTCAAAAAGTGGCATTTATGTCTTTCATTTACATTGAAGCATTTTTATACTTCCACCCATTCCCAGCGCGTAGAGAAAGCCATATGACACAGCATCGATGATTGATTTAAAAAAATGCATTTAAATTGTATTTCCTTCCTGCTAAAACAGCCTCAGTTAAGTGGGTCTCTTATAAGTACGTTCATTTTAGGTGAAACTTGGTTAATCAAATGAGCGAATACAACATTAAAATTAACGGTGAAAGATAAGGGAATAATTATTGCCTAAGCAGAAACCTGATAAAATTTCTAACGCGAACCATATCTTGTAATAGGTACTTCTGCCTGAGTGATAAACACGTACTACATGCACAAAGGTTATCGCCAACAAAGCATCAGTACTCCGGTAAAAACGGTATTTAACAAGAAAAATAATTTGATAAAGATCGAGGGAACTACTAACGCGAGAGATCTCCCAAATAAGCTGACCATGCTGGGATAAAACGAGCTGACACAAAAAAATATCCACGGAGCACCGAATAATAAAAAGTCCAAGTTTCTACTCGAAAAACTCCTAGTCAGCCGCAGGAGCGAGGGAAATTATAGAAAGAGAGCGGAACTACAAGGTCGATAAATACTCATTATTGCTTTGCGTGACTCACCTAAGCTCAGCTGAAGTAGACTACGTTGTACTAATTAAAAACTTCGCGAAACTTGAGTTTGTTTTTATCATAGATGGGGGCACGAAAGTTTACACATGCACCATTTTGGCCTCCCCCCACCTCCGCACCTCCCCTCAGCCCCCCTCCCCAACTTTACCCCTTCCCCTACCTCACCCCTCTCTCCCTCATACCACCCCTCTTACCCAGCAGTACCCCCACCCCTTTTTTTCTCTCACCGGAAACGAATCTCTGACAAACAGCAACCCCTTGCGTGCGCTTAATTTTTAGAATCAGAGGACGTGAAAACTTAGTCGCGGAAGTGTAAGAGAGAAACATTAAAAGCGATAAGCAGTCTTTTTACGAAAAAAAAAACTGAGAGAGAGAGAGGGATTTCAGCACAAATGTTCATTCGGGAAAAGGGTATCTTCTCCCTTTTTTTCATTTAAATTTCCCCCGTCACGATACCTTTTAAAGCATCGGATGAAAATTCCGCGACTCGTACCGACGCAAGGAGTTAAATGAAATATTAAATCACCAGCGTTAAAAGGTTTGTCAGTCGATGTAGAAAGTTACGTTAAGGACTTCTTCTTAAATTGTCAAACACGGTGAGTTCCCGAAGAAAAAGATTATTTTCACTATTTCAAGAAGTTTTCAAAATCCAAAGCCCGCGAGTGGTCTAGTGACAACGATTTGCTAAAAAAACGCAATAAAGAGCAGAAATATATGCACGAGATTTTTAGCTAAGACAAGTCGTGATTACTCTTAGTTATAAGAGGAATACATATCCACATACTATAAAAAGGAAATGATAAAAAATAGAGGAAATGGGACATTAAGCTGATAAACATAATGACTTTAATGTACTTTGATGAGAGGATACTATTCAAGAAATGTAGAATCAACAAGAAAATAAGTACTCAAAATTTTCAAAGAGCCTATATTTATTCTTTCTCCACACCCTATAAAAATAGCCATACCATAAACCCTACGCAAGGTACCATCGATACCTATTAATTGGCACTCGATCAGATATCAGATATGAGGGAAATTCAGTGATTACTCTACATTAGTGACTTCTTTCAAAACAGGGGTACAATAAAAATCATCCATGATTGTATTACGGAATCTTCTGAAAATACAAATTACTATGGAAAATATTTAAAATATAACATGAAATTAAATCAATATTTCATCGTGCATTAACACATCTATGAAAAAAATACCCTAAAAAGATGTTGGCTTACGATAAAGGGTGGTTAAAAAATACCTTTACTTTGTAGTTCACTAATTTTGCATATTTTCCAAGAATTAACCTTGGCATCCGTCAAAAATGTTAGCTAAAAAGGAATAGAACCAAAATAATGCAGGGAAAATCTCGCGGACACGTAAGAAAACTGTTTCCAATCACTACAAAGAGATTGGTGACTGTTAAAATTATAAGTACACGACTGATTCTCTAGGTATCTCTCTCTCCTTCCCTTGTTGAGGAAATACTAGCAGAGATGAAAGCAATTAAATCCTTTGAATCAATACTCCGTCTGAGCGTTACAAATGTATGCGCGTCCTGAGATAATGAGTCCAAAAATCCTTGATGTTGTTCTCGTTGGAGTGTGAGACACGTTAAAAAGAAAAGCATGCTTTGGCAGAGAGAAGAGAAGGCATTATTCTGAAAAAAGGCGCAAATTTTGAGGGAATCTGTTTCCAATTAGCAAGAGTCCACGCAGGAATAAAGGCTTTCTAGAGATCATTACTCACAAAGAAGATTCATCTTATGATTGAAAATTAACGACTGATTCACGGATGGCTTACCATTCCCCTTGCAGAATGAAGTACTGCCTCTGTGCTTATTCAACTTAGGGAAGATGACACTCACAGGCTGGAACGCACGGAACACAAAATTGCTATCTCAAACAGTCTTCACATAAAAGATACTCATACAAATTCTCTAACAGTCAAATCCATGAATTTGAATTCAACGTTACTACTTCATAGCACATGGTTGTTTTATAAGCGAAGAACACTTACACCATTTCCAGAAAATATTCTAGTTCTTAGGGATGTGACGAAACGATATCAAAATTCCCGAAATTCTCACCCCGAAGATAAACTCTAGTGAAAATTCACTAACTAATAGCGCAATAACAAATATCTAATTGCGCCCCCCGAGAATAAAATTTAAAATATTGAAGTCATTTTCCTGATTGTATAATTATTCGACTTAAACTACAAGATTCATTTTTCACTCGTGGAAATAACATCTCATGAGAGATCCTCAACTCATACCCTAGCCAGGAAATATTTCTGTTTTCAAGGCGAGGAATGAGACGAAACCACATAAATATCAATGAAGCTGTCATAAATATTATGGGTACAGTATTTCAATGAGCTTAACGAACAATTACGCAATCGTACGTTAAATATTCATCCGCAGAACAACGGAAACGAGGCAATTTATACCAACGCTATCATTCCCGAATGCCCTCCTTGTAGACTACTAACTGAATGAGGACATGCAGAATAATTGCGTACAAGCCACCATTTAAATATCGATACAGCGGCTCCTAGACAAAAAAAATAGTTGATTGTCCCAATGCCCCCATCTAACTGCTACAACTACCACACCACAGACACGTATTTTATTGAAATAAAATCTCACGAGATCACTCCACGCCCCACCACGCTGCTCCCTTCGATTCGGCAGGGAACGCCACCTCGGATAAAATCCAATCTCGTCGAACAATGAGCACGTATTGCGCGTGCGCGGAGAACAAAGACATCGCCGTCATCATTCAAAACAATCGAAAAGTACTCGACGGGAGGGCACACACTCGTATATGAGGAGACCGTGCGGTTTTCATTGGGAATCACGAATTGAATTCCGTGCCCGTAAAACGATACCCGCCCAGTTCCGCGAACACACACACACATATATACGATACATGTGCAAAGTAGAAAGCGAGCGAAGTGCATCGTCATGGAAACGGCGCACAGCGGCGGCGGCGGCGGCAGCGGCAGGGGATATAGCGAGGGCAATGGCTCCATTTCCACACACAATGTCGAAGTCGTCGCGGGGAAATTTGATTTTTTAATGGCGTCGCGGGAGGGAACAGGGAAAGAGCCGAATCGCGAAAATTAGCTTATGGTGCCGAGGGGCTCGAGCGGGAGAAAAGAGGCAAAAATAAAGGAGAGGAAACATATACCGCTTTTATTTTTCAAATCGTGCAATTCCTAACCGCCCTATTCAGGAGCTCGAGGGAGAGATTTTCATGCAAAGAGATAAGAATGGACAGAAAGAATTGGAAATACGTATCAAGTATGAGAGATGATATCAGAGAATTTTTGCATGAATTTTATCATATCAATATGTTTCGAAATTCGATTTCGAATTAGGAATCGCCGTTTTATCGTATTATTACTTCAGTGAACATATTTCGAAATTTTAACGTTTTAAGACAAAGATCAACTTTCAATATGAATAATTGATCCACCAAATAAAAGTATTATGTCAAGATAAAAACTAAGAAGCACAAATGTTAAGGTGTAATCAGACTATCTAATAAATATCATTCAGTAACCATGACAATAACTACCTTCCCATCACAATCATAACTCTGATAATCATCAAATATAACTAAATCAAAACATTATGAAGGTATTATTATGGTATTTTGTGTCTTTCTAATTAATGATATTAATTAGAAAGACACAAAATACCATAATAAAGGCACACAAGACCAAGTATTCAAAAATGGAAAAAAAGGGTGGTGACCACGTGAAATTGTCGTGCAGGAGCACAGGCGAAAATACTTCGAGGAATATGAAAGAGAAGAGTAATACGGAGAAAAATAAACAGCTAGTCGAGGGATTGGGAGAGCTAGGCAAACCCTTTCCTCCCCAAGCCATTCCCCCGCCCATTCTCTGAGGCACACGAGTGGAACGAAATTCCAGCAGAGGGCAGTAGCTTCGGCAGCAGCGGCTTCTCCCAGCGCGTTGGCGTAGCGAGAGTTGGATGAGGAGGTGGGGGAGGCGCTAGAGTGGAAGGCGGAGTGGAAGGGGGTGGAAATGGACGAGAAATGGCCTCCAGAGTGCCTTGAATGCGGCCCGAAATGAATTGGCGACAGATGCCGAGGCGAGTCCCGGCCTCGCATTTACAACGCAAAACTAGCACAAATTGGCCTCTCTCCCTCCGAGAGAACTGCGACGGTGGTGGTGGTGGTAAAAAGAATATCCCCTGCGCGCCCTTCATGTGGGACACAGGAATATATATTTATATATGTATAAGAACGCGTACATAAATGTGAAAAGACCACGCTTAAACGTGACATTATGGGCCACTTTGTGCACAAGCATGTCAGTGGGGGGGGAAATTCGGAAGGGATACGACTGAGTAACCGAGCAAAACGGATTTTCTGGTGAAATATTCTCTGATAAATCTAACCAGAAAAATGTAAGCTAGAAGAGTAATCTTTCGAGCCCACGGATACCTCAAAGAAAAATTTTTCAAGTACCAATGGAAACGAACTGCAGATGGTGTGTGATACCCCTCCCCTCTTTAAAACAGAGAGTATGATTTCACACGCCATTGGCTACGTCCTGGGCGAGCTCTAACCTAACCAACTTTCGGGGTGCAACACTTGAGTGGGACATAAAAATTCCATCTGAATGAATTTAAGAAGAATTTGAATGAAATAATTTTAACATATTATATCAGAAACGTATTGATACATTAAAAAAATAAAATACATTTCTTTTCTATACGCAAAAAATCCGGGGCCTGAATTGACAGAGTTCGGAGGGATGTTCCATTTTAAAACACATTATGTGCAATCTGAACCGTTTAGCAAGACAACCGTTTCAACAATAACCCCCACTTCAAGTTCACGATTCAACCGACAGGGGTAAAAAGAATATCACGAATGTACAAAAATGATCGAATGCATGAGAGATAAATCATAACCCATAGTCTTCCGAATCAAGAGTGCATTTTTCCAGTATTTGAGGTGAAATACGAAGTTTTATGCACGATCGACATGTTTCGATAATATAAAGATAAGAAGTACAAAAACTCGGAGCATTCTCGAGGCTTCGGTGAAGATGCTGGCGAGTGCAATTTTTTTTTGCACAGTCGCGATAAAACGAAATCACGTCGATGGAGAGAGAGAGGGAGGGAGGAATTGTGGGAACGGGAGAGGACACCAAATGGAACACTTTTACTCGGGTCAGGAATAACTCCGGGGAACAATAACCGCGCCGCCTCCCCTTAAAAAAGAAATAAGACAAATTTTTATTCGGCCATTGAATACCCCGCGGCAACTCCAGAGCTATGACGATAACGATAGCGCGAAGGGAATGCCGAACCAAAAACACTGACTTTTTAACAATGGTGGGGACGAAAAACGACACAGGGACGAGATCTGAATGAATGCGAAGAATTTTACTCCCTCTCGTGGTAAAGATAACTCCCATTCTATCCGATTCAAAAATGGTTGCAAAAAATCGGCGTAAAAAAGGAGAATCTTTCATTGTTTCGTAGGCAAAGCGCGACATGAAATTGCTGTTTCAGATGTCAGATACGACATCACCTGAACGACGTCCGGGCATTGTTACGTGAAACATATTGCACCTACATTGAGCAGAGGTTATAGAGGAGAGGAAATGGTCCAACTCACTTCAATGAACATCTGATGGTAAAAATATGGAAATAACATGTTGTGTCACACACGAAAAATTTTGTCAAAGCATCCCGTCAAGACTATTAATGGATAGAACTTATTAACAAAATAAGCAAAAACAAATGAAAAATGCTAGCCAAAACAATTGAACTCGAAAAGTATCCATTACTTTTATAGTCCGCATTAAGTTTGTATGGAGACAGAACTGGTATTTTGGCATTTAAATTTGCTGCAAGAAAATTTTACGTTCATTTTATACCAATAAATTTCTAAAGAAATTTAGACAGGCAAAATTAAGTCATTCGCTACGGCGCAAAAACCCCTACGTCCAAAATTGTGTGATCATTTTTACGCGACGATGCTTCTTTTCCACAAACCACAGGGATATTTGAATTCTATATCATATATCTTTTGTAATAGTTTCGTCTATTTTAATACAAATCGTAATTAAACGATTTGGAAACTGATTGGTTGTCTGGAGCACGAGATCAACCCAAAACCTACGCGAAGAAACTCAACAAAAATCAATTCCTATCTTCAATATGCCACAAAAATATTCCGAAAAAATGCGTGTTTAACTAACGGGGTCAGTGCTGGCACGGACTGGTTTTGATGCCTTACAAACAACTCCAGACTTTTCCAATTCATTTCGCCAGGAGGAGAATCCGACGTCATCCGCGCGGTTGCCAGTCGGTGGAGCCATAGGCACTCGACGAAAAAAGATTCGCGCGCGTAAAAATATGAAGTTATCGAACAACTTGGGCGATACAAAATTTATGTCCATAGACGCTTTCCGACGTCCTCGCCGAGTTCCTTTATATTTTATCATCAAAATTCAGAAGATAGCGAAGGCGCCCTCACATTGCGGGATTCGTTCCAGACGCCCTCAATGGCACCTTGCCATCGAACGGCCATGTCAACCAAGAGACTTTCGTACACACACTCACGTAGACGAAATTGATCGAATCGCACATGCATCATTCCACCACGAGGAAGGGCTGGCAGAAAAGAAAACAAGAGGAAATGCACCGCCAGGGATGGAGTGCAAGAATGGAACGGGGTAAAATATCACGGTGACGAAAAAGGACGTTTGAGAATACGAATGGGTTGGAATTCATAAATCAATCAGACTCAAAGTCCCTACTTCGCACAATCACGTTCCGGGTTAGCTCGCTCATACCTTCTAAGATTTCCGAGAGAAAGAAAGTGAGGATTGTAAATTTTGACACACCATTTCAAAACCCATCCATGGTCTTATCTGCCTCTATCAACGCAAACCTAAATAAGGGCAGAAAAAAGCGCTTCAACTAAATTAAAATAGAGGATTCAGGATTAGGCTTCCCACATTAGCAAGACATCCAATCAACTGGCCATGGGCCATTTGGCATGTCTTGGGTTCAATCAAGTGCTCTTATTCGAAGGTCATATGATCAGCTATATCAAAGTCCTCTTTCCGTGCACAAATCACAAAAGTATGGTAGAGGGGCCAGTCACTCTTTCTATCATAATATTAAGGGCGTAGCCTCAAAAATACGTACATAAAATCGGTCGGAACACTACCTCCCCCAATTTTACTAAGACGTAATAAGATACAAACAGCTGTAGTCATTTTCCACAATATTTTTTTCGCTCAACCGGTTTCAACGTTTACAAGTCATTATCAAGAGCTGTCTCTGACGGAACTACAGCTGTTTGTTTCTTATTACCAGTGGCGTAGTTACTATGGAGGTATGAGGGGATAGATCCCCCCAAAAGACTGAGAGAAATAAAAAAAATATTTAAAATATTTATTATTTAGTTTTGACAGATAATAACTGCATCTGGTTGAAGTTCAGTTTTTATAGCCAAAATGATGTAAAATTTAATTCCAGGCATGTAATTTTTCAAAAACTTTACCAGATCTTGCTGGGGGGAGGGGAGTATCGACAAGCCAGGCCATCTCATCCCTCCCCCCCTCCACCCCCCTCCCCCCCGAGGCATATTCCCAGTTACGCCACTGCTTTATGAAATGAATTTACACAAAGCAAACTCGTCAAAAATCTGATTAATGTCTATGGCCTAAGCTTAGCGCGGGAAATGCGTTTGCAACGGTATTATGGCAGTGTTCAACTTTAAATTTTAAATCTTGTCACACACCTCATTTATTTTCCAGTTTTTCATTTAAATTATTTATGCACTAAAGAAATTGCTAATAATATTTGAGGCGAAATTTAGGCAATTAATACCAGAACACAAAAAAAGTTTCGTAGTTTACTGCGGTGGCAGATTTCAAGAAATATGGACATTATATTGGATTATTTTATGCGTCACTACCCTTTCATATAGAATTACAATGCATAATTGTCTCGTAAGGAAAACATAGCCAGCAATGGCCAGTCTTTGCTAATTATATCAAATTTTCAATTCTTCCTTACGAGATATATATTTTAAAGAATACCCACGCCAGCTCCGTCTTGATTTACCTCCCAGTACGCACCGAGAGCAGTCGTGAATGAAACGCGATAGAAAAGAACCTCTCACCTCGGCATTATGCCGAAGAGCGAGGGACACGAAGCCCTACACTCGAGGAAAGGGGGTAGAGCAGGGGTCAGCGCGCCCCCCCTGTAGGCCACTCGGAATAAAATCACGACTGAAACGCCTTTGCCATGCGTCTCTCCCGAAATACTCCACCCTCCTCATTCTGCCTAATCTCCAAACCCTTGTCATTCCACATTTTCTCCCCTCTCCACAACAGGGAGTCCACACTCAGCCACGCACGAACGGAAAAAGTCTCACGCACTCCTTTTCGCTCGAATTCACTCTCAGAAATGAAGCGTAACCCTTTTCCCCCTCTATCTCCAGTCAGGAGACCTCCACCTCAGTTCACCTCCCCCGCACTAGCCGGACGGCTGAAGCCACCCCACGGACGGACTGACGTTTCCCAACTCAGCACCTCTGGGCCACACCTTATAAACTCCCTCCCTCACCTCACCCTTTGCCACCCGTCCCCAAAAAGCATATTCCTTATGGGGAAGAAAACAAAATCCCAACGTTGGCTTGCTTCACATCTTCTATGAACCTTGGGAAGGCTCTTATATCCCATGAGACACGCAATTGGCAAGAGGCGAGGAGTCGTGGAATGCGCGATATAGAAACATATAAAGAGATTTAATCTTTTTCTGGCACATAAAAGTCACTTAAAGGATTTGAGGTGTACGGTGGTTAGGAGTAAATGACTGATACCCGCATGCGTATCATCGCTTAGTAATATTAATTTTTCTGTCATGACCGCGAATACTTAGCAGGCTGTGACTATGATAGCAATATGGTCCAAAGTACGCCTTGCCTTATTTGGAGCACACGATAAGTAATTTTTAAGGGAGATAATACTATTATGACTCTCAAAAACTCAAATCCTCTTCAGGAAAGAAAACTAACTCCCAACGCTGACTGGCTTGCCATATCCACTCCACCTTAGGAGAGCTCTAAAAAAGTACATCAACAAATTCGTCCAACGAAAACACAATTATTGAAATTATTTAAAATTACCATTTGGTCACGGAGTGTATTGTACAGCGAATGTCTATTTTATCGGTCATTTCCGCTCCCCCACACTGTGGGCTCAATTCGTAACTTAGAATAGCCTCACAACCTCGAAGCAAATCCTGCCAATAAGCAATTCTCCTCCTACCCCTTCCACCCCAGAAAAATTCCCACCCTCGCCACAAAAACCCACTCAACCTGAACTCCTCCCTCCTTTGCTTTTTCTCTTTCTCTCTCTCTCTCCCCCTCTGCCCGCATTCAAACGACCTTTATTTCCTCCCCACTCAAAGCGACTATCACACACCTTCGAGCACCCCCACCGTCCAGTCGGGGTGCTGATCACGCGAAGGTCTTCCAGAAGGTGAATCAGCGAGGGAGGGGTCGGAAAGGGATTACAATCCCAAAGAGACGTTTCATACTCAGAATAAAGGGTTAGCTTATTCCTCAATTCATAAGATTCCAGTGCTATATCGCAGAAAGTAAATAAATCTTAACAAGAAAATGAGGAAATATAAACAGAGTTCGTTGCCTCTAAAAATATTCTTTAAATGAATTCCCCATCATCATAATCAAGCTACATAATTTATACGGATGAAATGTTTTTGCATCAAATATAAAATCAGGCTAACCAATGGCAACAGCACGTTACTTCCTAGATGAAAAATTAAAATAATTATCTTTAAAAATCGAAGAAACCAAATTACTACAATTGGCGGAATTGCAAAAACATTTTACCAATTTTAAAAAGTTTTCTATGCGGTTTCTATTTTGATTTGTATAAATTATTCCATACCTCGTCCCGGAATGGAATTTTAAACCATGAAATTTTTATCAGCCCAATTGTGCTACTTTGAGATTAATATTTTTACCGAGAATCACAAGAATCGTGATCCCAGACTTATCTCCCACGGAGAGCAAATAGCTATTATGTAGATATTACGCCGCAAGCCTCCTAAATAGGCGGACTGACGGTAGGCGATAGCGCATTCCGGTTTGTTTGCCTGAGTTCTACCATGCAATTATTTGAGTCCTATGTAGCTCGAGGGAAAAAAGAATTCCTACATCTGTCTGTTCGCCAAAATTGAATGATAAGAGAAGCTTCCTTTTTCAAATATCATTGTTCAAAAAAAATCACTGTAACCTAGGCTTCGAAGATGATCTTCATAATTAGGCATACATTGGTAATAGAACACAACGAATCAGCAGTCACTTAAACTTAAATTCGATGTCTCCCATAATCAATATGCCTAATGATGAAGATCCTCTTCCAAACCTAGGTCGCGTTCAAGTTTTATAGTAAATATATGTGAAAAACGAAGCTATTCTTTTAATTTCACTATGACTAGTATCCCGAGTACATATTAGGAAATTCCACCGATTCATGCCCGAAACAACAGAATACATTTATGCATCATTTATGCATATGTATGTTTCTGTAAGGTGAGATAAGGGAACGGATTCGCCTCGCTCATACAGCCGCTTACGCCACCAGAGCACAGAGAATATGTATTCCGAGGTTTAGGGGAAAAACAAGCTTGCGTTTCGCGACATTTCCTCCCTTCTCCACCTTTCAACAGGGATCAGGGGATGAAAAATCACGGCTGATAACTCCTCGCGCGATTAATAACAAACACCTGACACAACCTCATCCGTGACGACATCTCCAACCCCACGCTACCCAGAAAACAGCCGCGTATAAAAGACTCCGACGAGGAGGCGTAAAGATAATTTCCCTCCCACGGGTTTATCAAGGAGGGTGGCGCGAGGCTTAATGGTCGAGGCGTTGCGTGCAGCCGGAAAGTCCAGGAAGGGCGTAATCCCCGCAAAGTTCAACCCTCTCTCCTGCCTCGCTTTCAAGGCGGGAGTGATTAAAAATTCCATCAGCGTGCCATCTGTTCATCTTGGGGGCAGTGGCGATTACCTCCTCCGACCACCATCCCCGTAACGACGATTTGCCATTGAAATGAATGCCCCAGTCTAGAAAAAAAATTCATGGGGTCATACACACCGCGTTAAATCAATAATGCTCATCTTGCGGGGTAAAAATGTACTTGCTTGGCCAGTAGCAATGAAATGCCCAATTCTTTACCACTTGTACTCGCTAACTTTTATTTCAAAAAACGCATTTTATTGAATATACTTATCATTGGATAACAAATATAAGCATTCTTCTTTCCGAAAATTACGAGTTTTTCGTACTAAATTACACTAAGTCGAGGGGTGGTTAACCAAGGTGTATACAGCGACTCGCTGAAAAAAATGTACCAAAGAAATTAGTCAATGGCAGATCGGAGAGAGGGGCTAGGGGTATCTAATTTACATTAGATAAAATAGTTATTTTGTTCGGGCCCTCCCTATTCCTAGGAAGTTACCTGCAAGGCCCCCACCTACCCCTTCTTTTCCCTAACCTGTATCCGCCACTGCAATTACTAGATTAGTATATTTTCGTCATGGGTGCGAATTTCCTGAGAACCCCTTACTACAAACCTAAATAACTATTTTTCTTAGCCTGGCTGCGGTGGATGACTCGGATTATTTCTACCATATGGCCACTCATCATCCGAGAAGAGAGTTCGATTTTTATGGCCGGACACGTGCCGCGTTAAGGCCGGACCCGCTGCACACCACCGTTTCGATCCCGGTGACTTCGTTACTTCGAGTTGCTACCATTGTTGCGGCCGGAACGCCGCGCCGCCGCCCGCGCAGTCACCAGGAAAGAATTAGGCCGAAGGTTGAAGGTTGTTCCATGTCTATTTTTTAAGGGAAGACATGGGTAGGAAGGCAGGGGTAGGCGCGTGGCAAACAGTTGGTGGAAGAGAGAGAGAGGTAGCGGCAGGATACCCGCGAACTGTGTGTTGCTGGCGTTTCGTTTCATGCAAGAACGGCTCCATATCTCGCACGCACACATTCGAGCTCTTTCCTTTTTTATTATTTTTTTTTACTCCTCCCCGATGTCTTTTTTTCCTCCTATTTTTACCTTCCTTTTGTCTGCGACTCGCTCGCGCACTTCCCGTTTCGCCTTCCGTTCCGTGTTGTTTCGGGTGCTTCTCCGCCACCTTTTCCTCTTCCCTCTCTCTCTACCTCTCTCCCTCGCTGAGTAGGAGTGGGGGGGAGGGAAAAGAGGGAAAGAAATAACAAAATGTTTCGCATAGGCACGATGGCGGCGACCCCGCTCTTCCCCCCTGCCTACCGGCTTGCGCACGCTTCCCCCCGAGTCGAAAGAACGGACGTGTCTCTCCCGATCGATGGGAGACGAATAAAAGAAAAGGGAAGCAGAAAGGAGACGCCTCGTGGAGGAAGTAAGGAGAGAGAGATTGAAGGAGAGAATACGCAGGAGGAATGAGGCATGGAATAGAATGCAATATTAATTATTCTGGGGGACTTATGCCCCTTATGAACAGAAGTTTTAAGAAACTATTCTCGAGACAAATAATTAAATCAAATAAATACTGATGAACAACGACACTCGATGCCTCAAAATTGATAATACAAAAATTTTAAAGTATATGCAAATTAAATTATTCATCTTGGGGCCAGTGGCATGCTATATAAGACAGCACATTCACTTATACACCTGTAATAACATTTTTCACTGCCATTTACTGAATTTTACATTTATAATTATACTAAGACAGATGATTTCACATGAAATGGTATGGAATGAACTAGCATAAGCAGATTTTCGGTATCAAGGAACATAAAGTTCTTCCGTGTGGCTCGATGGACGTTTGTTTGTAGGAGATAACGCAATGCACTCCATCACATGCTTTCTGTTATAAATATGCAGAGAGTTCTGTGATTATCATCATCCAAATAAGAGTCCCCTTACCAAGTATGAGGTAGAGGGATGGAGAAGGGTAAGCACAGATCGAAGAATAGGAGGTGGAATCGAAGGTAGGGTATGAGTGCAAAAGAGAGAGGGAGCTGAGGGTATGGGTTGACGGGAGGTGTAGGAATCTCTCGTCCTGTTGTACACATTGATTTCCGCGAATCCGAGTAGATTCGTTTTGTTAAACGGGAAATTTTCGATCCATTTTCGTGTATTTTTTTCGACTTTTTTTTGTTCACGGCGAGCGAGGATCTTCCGTCTCCATCCACAACCCTCCCTCCATCCCTCACAGTCTCACTCGTCTCAAATGGGAGCGCTGTAGACCTCGTCATCGCATACATTCGTTTCCAGGATAATGATGTTGTTCTTCTGCATTGTTCGAGAGCCGGTAAATTAAAACGGCAACACACATACGTACACGCAGGCAAGCCTCTCGTGCAGTGCCTCCCAAATCCGCCAGCACCCTCTCCCACGAGAGCGAATAGACAGGCACAATGCAGCTCTCAGCGAATGATTGCTTCGCACGTATAATTAGTCTTTTCGTGAGGCAAGTATCTTTGCGGAGATTGATTCGTGATTATCAACTCTTAATCAAGACTTCTAACAGTTAGTGCGCACAAAACTGTCACCAAATTCGCGCGGAATATTTGTCCGCGAATAGAAAAATAAAATTTTATGAAAGACCCTGAACAGATTACGCTGGATGCTCGCCATCGCTGGATACCAATGCGATTATTTATCGTATTGTTTTCAGGTAGTCTTGTAGTTTCCCGTATTGTTAACAGCTTGGTTTTTCTTTAATTATTTTCAGGTTTATGGTATAAATTTGATATTTTCTTCTTGCTAAGATGGGAATAGGTCGATGGAAGGCGTAAACAAATATAATTTTACAGCCGATCATGAAAGATTGCAAATTTGTACTGTCTTCATCCTCTTTTCTTAATCCATTGCCTTCTCATTGAGTCATCGGCGGGGTGACGTCTAAGTTTGTAATATTATCTTTTCGCGGAAAGAGGCGTGGATAGTGGATGACAACTCACCCCATCCCCTTCCAAGACCTCTTCCACATAATGCAGTGAGTAAATCAGGTTTCTGGATTCATGATGATGCCAAAAAATTTAAGAGCTGCATGCGGACTGTATGATTTAATGGAATTTACGATCAACTCATAGTATTTTTTTTCCTGATGAGAGAACAGGAAAAATTAAGATTTTTTTCAACTTAGAATATAGAATAACATATAGTGCGTCCTGAACATAGGATATACCGTGCAACAAATAAATGACAAGACGACAGTGTCAGGGGGAACTTTTCAATTAACAAACATTATTTAACACACGTTTTTCGAATCCACTAAATATTGTTGTACCCGTCGACACCAACAAATCCAGTCGAAATGAACTGAATATTTTTAATCACGTTTATTGACAAACGTTTTATGTATCTCAAGCCACAGTTCCTTTTCACCGACGGTTGTAAACCCGTCAGGAAATGGTACCCATGAAGAACGCTCGTTTCTCCCTGGCAAAACCGCACACGAAAACACAGAATGTAATTCGAGAATCATCATCTTTGAAAGATATTTCCTTTAAACGACCACGCTTCATGAGGCCATATTGGCAATAACCGCATAAGATGGCACGGGATTACACCCCCCAATCGACCCAAACGGCGTGCCGTAAGTAGCGAACCGAGGCGGATATCCAGAGCTGCATTAGATAATTACGATTACTGCCGCGGATTTCCTATTGCCCTATTCCCCCCTCGCAATCTCCCAACGGCGGCGGATCCGTTTTCGGCGAAGTATTATTTCGGAGAAAGGGAAGGAATATTTAGCGCGCACGGCGGTTCCTCCTCTAACTTCTCAGCATTTGGCTGCCATTCAGCCCTTGAGTGAATGCGATGAAGGAAAAATAAATATTAATCCCGTCAAGCTCACGGTTAAGTAAATAGAAATTTTTAGTCAAATAAACTATTCAAACAACAGTTGCCCGGGACTCTTTACAAACAACTTATATAATACGTTACAGTCCTTGAGAATAAACTAATTAATCAATATAACTAATAAATAACTGAAAATAAGGTCAATAATTCGGTCAACGCTAGTGAAATATAAAAAAATCACTTAGCAAAACCTAGAGGGTCATGCGGAACAAATTATGATCATAGTCACAGAGAGGTTGCTGCATCGGTTTTATGATTTACTTCACTGTGATCAAACGAAAAAAAATCACGCACGGTTTAGAGGAAAAATTCCGTTGAAACGTTAATAAAATCGCTTTACGAGAATATTTTTTGACGCTACCAACAAGCATAAGATTACCGGATGGGGAAAGGAAAACGATTGTTGCGGAAGACGGTAGGCAGGAGTCGGTAATAGGACATAAAGGATGGCTGGAAGGAGAGTTATATAAGGTCGGATACGAATCCTCCGCATATCCATCCCCTCTCAAGTTAATGTCCCATCTTCTCTCCCCAACTGCTTCCCAGACTGCTTTTATTCCTGAACCCCTTCACTCCTCACCCCAACTCCCCCCCCCCCCCGAAACTCATTGCCGTAACCCACCGACGACGTCTATTACGACCCTCTCGCGTAACCCCTTCTTCATACGCACTTAAATCCCACGGATCCCTCTGTGCTCCGGTGGACTCCACCTCCGATTAAAACCAACCTCCAACCTCTTTCGGAACACCTATATGAGCCCCCTTCCCCCATACCCACTCCCTATCCCCAACTACTTTCCCCTAACCTTTTTAGTTCTCCTTCAACCCGTCAAATTGAACTATTCCATTTCTTTTCGAACAACGAGTCTCTCTCTACCCTTCGCACTAAACAAGGTGAGTGCCTACTGTAACTCGCAATGAGCGAGGTATAGACCAGAAAGCTGGTCTAGACACTGTGATTGTGATGTCAAAAAAGTGGGCCAAGGAGCAGATGTCAAATGATGAAAACGACGATTGCAGCGCTAAATAACTTTTTAAATATCCTGATGCTGCTTCCGCTGTCATTTTTAAAACTCGGCAAGATATCTTTTTTAAACAAGGTATTTTTTGTAATCCTCGGTCAGTAGCAGTTTGTCCCGAAAGTCTTTTGGCCTCAACTGACTGCTAATCTTTTTAATGTTACATCCTACACAACATTGAAAACTTCGAATTTGTGATTATTCCTCATGCAGACCGTATTTATTGATATTTATTTTAAGAATTACGGTCTGCAAGACCAAATACTACATTCTATTTGGCCACTCATAACAGCCATTTATTTGGAAATCCTCCGCGACCTCTTCGACATCAAAACTGCAACCTAGAGGGAAAGGTACCCCTCTACCTTAAATTTGAAATTGGATCTTCATAGGAGCCATCAATGGAGACAGATGCACCATTACAAAATATCGGCACTGTAATCTCTCCCACTCGACCGAGGTAATTCGACGCGCTTTTTTTATAAATTCAATCAACTCAAACTTGAGGAAGTGAAAACCGAAGAATATTTACAAAAGGCTCACTCTCCATCTTGGTGATCACTGGCGATGAAATTATTGCTGCCGTCTATTCAAATGTGCTTCTGTAATCTCGCAGTTTTTTATCGTTAGCGATGTGAAATTTATTTCCAAACATTTTAATTGCAGCTAAATATGAACCATAAGAAAACCGAAAACACCAATTATCTCAAAAAGAACGCTTCTCAATGAGTTGTTACGTCCACCATACATTATATAACATTAATTTTTCTCGTAAAAATTCTATCTAATAATGCATGGAAAAATAAAAATCTAGGCATAATTTTCATATTTCTTTGCTGTTAATATTCAGTCACTCGCATCAAGCTAAAGCAATCTTCTTCGAGAAATATAATTAAGTGAGGAAGGATATATGAAAAAAATGGTTTATTCCGGTAGTAAAAGAGAACTTGATATGGGATAATAACATGGGATCAGAAAATTCACAATGGCATTTTTCTCTGCCTCCCAATCTTACCGATACCCAAAAAGCGAAAGCATTCACAGATAAAATTATTTTGGAAGTGCATGAACAAACTTCAATAGTGCATAAAAAAGAAAACAACTAAGCGTAATAATCTAAATTATCGTAATTTCAAACTAAGTTAAATATTTACCTATCTACTAAATTAGCAGAGAAAAATGAGGCACAATGCTATACTACTACTTAGGATTGACGCGTTATGGATACATGGGAATCACACAAAAGCATGCACTACGCTTAGCTGCAATTAAAAAGTTTGGAAATAAATTTCACATCGATAACGATAAAAAAAAAACAGAGAGATTAGAGAAGCACATTCGAGTAGACGGCAGCAATCATTTCATCGCGAGTGATCACCGAGAGAGAGAGAGCCGTATGTAAATATGAACACAGACAGCACGATTGCCGGATGCAGATGGATATGGGCAAAGCACTGAAAGATGGGAAATTATAGAAAACAGCTCGTATCTCTCACGGTCGAAGTCGCGGGAGCGTTTTCAATTGGCGCACACATTCACGCACACGTCGACCGGCGGGCACGAGAGATATTTGGATCGCGGACGAGCGCGCCATGCGACGACTGACGGAAACAAATAATACGAGAGGGGGTAAGTGGGGAATTGGCACAGTATATCGTTTGATGAGACGTAAATTCGACGTCAGCCCCAGTCCGTCACCATGCCAATTTCATATTTACGTCCCGAGCCAATACACTATCCCTCCTCCCACCGTTGGTCTCTTTCACGCACGCAGGATCCCACTGCCCTTCATACCCTTCCCCCCTCCCGACTGCCTCAATAATGCTGTGCACCGCACAGACCACTCATCCGAGCCATAAGAGGAGAGGAATGATTGCGCCAGGTCTATTACTAGCTCATGGAGGGGAGGTATAGGTAGACAGAAAGATACAAAGAGACAGAACGGAAGATTAGAGAGAAGGGAGGATGAGGGAATAAGCATTGGAGATTTCATGTTTTAGATTTGCCATTAGCCTGACGAGAAATTTACGGCCAGGTAATAGCATATGTTTGTACAGAATATTTTGCACGTTTTCTTCACTAAACCAAAATGTCACTAAACAACCACTAGACAAAAATTTGATTGACCTGGTTAACAAAAAATTCTGCGACTATTTCAAGTATCGCAAAAACATAGAAAAAAACTAATGGGTAAAACTAATAGAATTAAGCGTTGATGCAACAAATTTTAACAAGGGGAGATTTTTAAAACATACACTACCTAAAAAAATTAAAACCAATAGAAGTTACAACGCGAAATACACATTGTATATCCATCAGACATTTGTTCCCATTCTCATTGTATCCACACTTCTAAGCTCTCCTAATTGATTTAAATTAGAGCGCAAGTTGAAAACATCCACAATACAAGTCTTGACTCGCGAAGAATGCCGATTACTTGAATGCCAAGTCTCCCAACCTATCCTGCCAACTATCTTATCCATCCTTCCGAGATAAGCCGACAAGGCTAGACGACTCTAAACAAATCTAACACCTCCACTTGAAATATCAGCTGTGGACGGATTTCACAACGTATTCATTACTTTAAACACTATCTAAATATCAATCTTAATGACTTAAGTAGTAAGAGATTTACGACTTCCGTACTATTTTGGAAGCATTTTGGCAGTAAAGTTATTCAACCGTTGCTCAGAAGGAACAACTTTCTGCTAATATTGAGCACTCATGAAAATTTAATATTTTGAAAGGAAAAGAAGAGAAGCTGCTTCAATAAAAGAGAGAATATTTCCTGCCCAACACTGAGAGAGCATTAGTAAGGGCGAGAACCCAATCAAATACGACATTAAACAACTTGGCCGCTGAATAACGGGAATCGTTCATTTCCTTCTGCCTCAGTAATTCTTTTCAAATTTAAATAACAGATACGCAGCGTACGGGATAAAACAGTATTTTTAGATAAAATAAAATATACGATAGCGTATACATAATGTCCACAGCTCAAAACAATATTTTAACTCAAAACTTCTCCACTTGGTAAATGTTCAGGGATGTTTTAGTCTTATACCAGGGATTAGAAGCTCATCATAATGAATAGCTGAAACGTTGAGCAAGACAAGTGTATCATAAATCGGCTAGGAGATGTGAAACGTATCTATTTTCATCCTGGGAACAAATTTGTCAAAATAATGGAAGCAACTCTAAGAGATAAAAATTGCGAGAACACTCGAGGCTTGAAAAAAAAATTCAAAATCAACCATAAAAAGCGTTGACCAACGAGAGAGTTCCGTTGATCACTTTACGATTCATCAAGAGGATAGCAAATACTACGTATACTGCTGAACGTAGAAACTGAAAACACAAAGTTAGGAGGGGAATGGTAAATGGCAAGGTGACGTCAACTTGGGGACGAGGCAAGCACTGGAATTTCCTCCGATCGCCTTAATCCAATGAGGAAAGTAAGCGAGAGACATCAACAGAAGTTGTAAGAGGACAGAGTTGGGGCAGAAAACGATTGAAATGGAAGGTCAGCCTCCTGGAGAGGGATAGGCTGGAATGCAAATAAAGGGAACTGAAGTTTATAAGCGGACAATAGAAACAACGTTTCAAGGGACTTCGACGGAGAGTTACGGAATCGGTAAAGCCCTTAAAGGAATTAACTCCCCGGCTCAAGTGATCGTATAAAACCTCCCCATGCATTTCCTGAAATAACTCGAATCCGTTCCACGGGGCACTTCACTCCTCCATCACACCTTCAACCTCCTCCTCCTCCTCCCCATCCTTTCTCGCCCATCAATCCCCTTCTCCTTCTCAGCGGCAGCTACTTCTTCCACCTCGTCCCATCACCTCCCACTTAAACTACTCCTCACTCCTCTTCGGTTCCTCCTTGGCGCAATAACACTCTCCCCTCCAACCCTCCAAATAGTCTTTTGTCTACGTTCTTAAAACTGCTTCCCCGTCATTTCCGTTTATACGAGTCTCTTTATCGAGTACTTCCACCGCTTTTGACCTTCGTCGATTTCACTTTCCCTTCACAATCGTTTTCCAATTTTATCATGAAAGGCCCTACTTCTTCCCATCCCCTTCCGAAACTCACCGGATCTTTGATTTTTTTATCGGTTTCCGCTACTGCTCACTCCGCTCCCCCTCCCCCCTTGTCTTCATTGCCGACGTAATTCCGCTGACACACGTCCGATTACTCCAACTCTTTGGTCTCAAATCACCGCGACGATATAAGGACAATTGTCCCGACGAAATCAGTACGGGAGGTATGGGAGAGAGAGAGAGAAATTAATTTATTTTTATAGCGGAATGCAAAGAGTTCGATTTGCGTCATGAAAGATATAAAGTTTCAGACAAAGAATGCATTGGTGTAGCGTTACAAGGAGAAAAGAAAATACAGTGAAGGTACCTTGACAAGCAGACCCAAAAGTTAGAATTAAACTTAATCCAGCAACGCGTATCGGTCACGGGTGAAAATGGAGGACACTGATGTAAGTAAAAGTAAAATTGGAAAAATAGAAGGCCAAAGCTTTTCAGTATTTGTGCAAAACACTTCTATACCCACCCAATAATGATTTAACGGGAAATTCCGGCGTGATGAGAAACTCGGCCTAGCTACATTTTATTTATTTTGATAACACTTGAATAATTTTCGTTCCCTCCCACCCCGTAGAAGGATAGTGCAAAACACTTAATGAAGGTTAGCAATGTAATTTATGTTAGGCACATGCTATTTATTTTTCATTAAAATTTCCAGATTAGTAGTGATCCAAATTCACAACTTCTTAAAAACAAAGTTGTTTTTACTAATTGTACTTCAGTTGTATACAAAATCTTGCCTAGGCCTTAAAAGTGAATATTTTAACTAGGGATACGGTTAGTTTCTTAAAGTAGTTCAAATATGAAAAAATGCTATATTTCTCATTCTATGAATATTTTTCGCAGAAGAAAATTCCTTTGCTCCGCCGTGACGTGCTCCGCCAATACCCATAATGGGACACTAAAATTCAATGTACGCCCATCTTATAACTTCCACCACTTCATGTTTTAATTAAAGCAATTGACGTAAATAATAAAATAATGTTTTCATTCATTCTCCATAAACCGCGACGCATAAATATGTTAATACTTTACACACCTTTTCAATAAAATGCTGTTTGAATTTGGGATGGATGTGGAATACATGGGATAGTAACGCATAATTGGTTAAATAAGCAAAAAAATCTTGGACACGATTTAACAACAAAATTTTTAAGGATCACGATTGAAGACACAGGGACATTCATTAGGGACAGCAACACTACCTCAATTTGCATACGGAAAAATCGACAGTGATGATTACAGTTCCACTACCCACAAGTACCTTCTCCATAGGAAGAGCGCTTACAGATTCTTTTATCACGCTTCCAGAGTCGAGTTCTTTGATAGCATATCCAGCTAAAAGAAGCGTCATCCTCTCAGAAATTCAACCATACATCCAGATTCAGTTGGACTCCTTAGCTCGAATGCCTTTGTAAAGTATGATAATCTTGGTCATCACAGGGCGAACCATACACAATATTCTTAACGAGAGTAGGAGGCTTGATTTTAAATCATGCTTACAAATTAATAACGATTCTTGTCCTACCGTAACTTCCATCGAATTTAAGAAAAATAACGCTGCAACATTATGCTAAAGTACATATTCTGAAAATCTTCCAATAGCTAAAAAAAATAAAGCGAGCTAGTGCCGAAAATGTAAACGTCATTAAAATAGCCATGACGAGAAACTGGGACGCTGACATCACAAGAGCGATCCGCAAGGAAGGAGAGAATTTAATTTCACGGGTTTTTTGGAGCGGGCGGCAGACTAGAGCATGCATCAATCTCGCTTCATAATTCCATACCGAGTTGAGAGAGAGAGAGAAATGAAAAATAAAAACTATCCGAGGCATCCGACGAATTCGTTGAAAATCAACTTATTTCGGCCGGCTATCATTCATTTCCGCTCCGATTCACAATTTCCGAAACACCAAAAGAAAAAAAAAAACATTTACAAAAGCGCCGCCGGAAACCAGATGAAAGAAGAACACGACCGCAGGCGAAATCCTGCATCAAATACCGAAAACATTTGCGCCCACGGAAAGAACAGTTTCGCCCGCAAGGGAACGTGGGAGTACGGATGGAGATGGGGGGTGTAGGAGGGACAAAATGAGGTGCAGAGTTGGATTACCGTCACATATAGTGGACTAGTGGACGGTGTACCCACGAGTGGTACCTCACCTCACATTTCTGCACCGTTAGCAAATCGTCCACCCGAAGCCGATTCAGGTCTTGGAACAGTACTTAGAAGAAATTGGAAACGATGAATAGTTTCACGATCCGAGAGCGATTAAAAAAAAATAGATTATGGATATGTTTCCGAGTAAAGCCCTCTATATCTCACGGCCTCGGTTGCGGCGGGGTTAACTTTCTCGACTACCGAGACAAATATCGCGGATTCGAATACCGCCAGCGTAGTTTACACCTCTTCCACGGCATGAATGTGTGTTATCTTCTGAACGAATTGCGAGAGAGGGCAGTATTTCCCTAAATACACTCGGAACATAGACTGTACCTCGTGATAACGTTCGAATTCATATTCGTTATTCTTAGAAAAAAACTTACTTCTTTTAGTGGGTCATTCGTCCTCATCCCCCGGACACTCCAATATATACTAAACTAACCAAGCGCATTTCACCAAAACTCGTGTGCTCAGATTAGAGCATTCAAGAACAGTTTTACATCTGTTGGTTGGGATGCTAATACACTTACTACTTCCCATTTTCCAATCTATATTCCTTCTTTCTTGTCGGAGATAACTGAATCTGGCGGACCAGGCTTGAAATGCGGGTATGATACGGAAATGCATGGATAGTTAAGGTTGAGCCAGGATAGTGAGAACGGGATAGGAAGACGTTGTCGAGGTCTTTCGAGGAATTTATTGAAGCAAAGAAGGCCTAAGGGTGGGATTGATAAAATTAAAATATCCGAAATTTAAATACGATTTGACATATTCAAATAAAATCCATGCGAAACCTGATTCAATCGCCCAAAACCACAGAATATACACGAATATAGAGTAGATAAATGCTTCATTGCAGTGGAACAAAACATTCCTTAACCATTTTATTGAGTGAGATACGAGGCCTTGAACGAAAGACATGAATGGTCTGCTGCCACTTCCTCCGCCTCTGGAACGGGGAAATATCCGTAAACACCTAGTGTCTGCTTCCTCGTAAACTGAGAAAGCGCACCTTCTCATCAAGCTTCACATCCGCGTGATGCCCGGAACACATCTCCGGCATAGACATGGAATAAAGCTCACAAGCCTGAAAAGCGTGTGTGCACGATTAGGACGGACAGCGCAGTAATCTTCCTTCTCGGCTACCCACAGTACGTATTCCACACCTCCCCTATCCTCCTCTGCCTTCCAGACCCAGCGCTCCCTCCGGCTCGACGCACGACTGCCCGCGACGATACAGCTTCATAGACAAATGGCCGGCAACGGGTCTGCAAAATGCCCCTCGAAAAGTACGTCAATGGCTCGGATCCGCGTGCCTGGAGGGATTTTAATGGGTGCTCCGCCGTACATAACACACGAGACGAATGTCATGCACCTACTTAGGAGTCCCCCGTCCAATATTTCCTTCCGCTATTCTCGGAACCACAGCACACGTTTTCGCGTACCCCAAACCGATAATCCACTAGAAATATTCATTTCGCTCCGATTCACTCGGTGGTAGATGTAGACTGGTCCGTGGGAAGATTTTTCTGCCAAATTTCGAAGGCCTATTCAATCGATCTCATACCATACCGATGAATGACATCGACAAATAGCAATCAGGGGCAACGGTAATCAATTGGGCTCTATTGTCAGGTGGTTATGTTGATGAATTATCAACTAAACATCAACTATACCTTGAGGCCATAGAATACTTACTTACAATACTTTGTCTCAAGCAAATAATGCATTTTCGGTTTCCATAGAGAAAATGAGCCCTACGACAAATGAGATGAAAATGACATCAAAATGTCCAAGTAAAAAACAGAAATTTTCACACAGCAAATGTTAATAACACGAATCTCTTTAAATAAGAGCCATGTTGAAACAAAATACATGAATTCCTTAAGTTGAACCTAATTTTTCTCTCCCAAACGCACGGTATTAATATGAGTAACCACCCGAACATCCATTACAAGAGCATGAAAGGAAGTCTCAATATATTCATATGCAATACCAAAACCAGGGTAGCCAATAAAACTAACCAGCAAGTAATTAAATCGAAGTATTTCCATTTCGCATGAGACAACGGCTGAGAAATACAAATACACCAACTCAAAGCAATGCAAAAAAAGGAAAATTCACGCATGTTTAGGGGAGATAGCAAATAAAAGACCAAAAATTTTAACATTTACAAGATTCGCGGGGGACCTCTGTGAGGTCCCCCGCGAATCAGACATGGGTGCACAAATTAATGAAGGGAACTAGTGGGAGAGGGAGTACTTTGGAGGGATTGGGCCGCAAGGAAAAGCAATCAATGCGCGGGAATAATCTTCCACCACATTAGTGTCGTACGTGACGATGGGCAATGATTCATGCATAGACTGCTGAGTGGAAACGACTGGCTATAATATGGATCCCCCCACTCTCTTCATGGAACAATGGCAAGCCGTGGCACGCGGAATGCATCGCATGGGCAATAATACCTATCGTGAAAGAACTGAATACCTACCTTCTACAATCACATGATTCTCAACGCATGAGGAGAGACCTACGAGTTTTTCGAGGGTAGAATACAGCCCTATTCACTGAGGCAACGAATTAGACGAGACATAGTGCAATCATGCACATGAGTACTTTCATACAAAATTTGCCATTATATTTTTAAAATTTCAGCTCTAAACGTAGCACAGAAGGAGAGAAATAAGAAACCACGATATACATTTACTAAACATTCCGCATGCATAAAGCAGGTTCGGTAATACCTACGCGCTCGTATTTCTCAAATGGTTCTCCTTAATTTTCACATTTCAATCGATAAAGCCGATTCTTTTAGACCTCCTGATTTGGGCAACAATATCCACGACATAAGAAGGATTTTCAAGGTAAAAAAAAAACAAACGGAAACCAAAAAATCTGGAAATATTCCCCCCCCCCAACGATTCAGAATGTATTTCCTGCTTTGTAATTTAACTCCTCCGAATTTCCCGCAACCCACAAATACACCTTCAAGTTTCTTCCAATTCCAAAACATTCCCTTGAATATCTTTGTTCGCAAGGGAAGTGAATGTATTCAAAAACTTTTCTAAAGATATCCGAGCCCTCTTATTTGGCCTCAAACTGGCATGCAACCAAGTGTTCTCGCAACCGTTAGTCAAGGAAATCATGCGGCATACTTTAAGTGGAAGAGCTCTGAATTGGTTGCAAAAACACCCGCACAAGTCTCGAATAAATAAGAAGGTGAATTCCTTCTCCAAGGAGTAGACTTCAGAAGATTTGAACAATGATGTCTGCAGAGATGAGTACGAGAATTAATGCATTCCATTTCTTTTTAAGGTCGAAATATGCCACCCAACATCCCTCGCTTGCCTTGAGAGAAGTTCTTAAGAATTTCCTCTCATGATAAAAGCATGGTGGAATATCTCTAAAAATTGGACAACCATTTTGGTGTCAGATATTGTGAACCAGATTCAAACAGTGAAGACGTACGAAATAACCAACAATGAGGCTATTCAAAAATACTGAGAATAGTCATTTTAATTGCTTAAATGATTTTGAGATATCATAAATGGAACCAAGCTATGATTAATAGTTAAACGGCTACTGATAAATTAATGAAACTTCCCCAAAAATCATTAAAATAAGGAGAAAAGATTAGAATTAAAAATTGTCAACATGTCAAAGATAAATAATTTAATTCCATGCCACCAAAGACAAACCTCTCAGTTCAATGAATGCCCTTCTACAATCAATGAAATTTGACAAATTTTTAAAACATCAAAAGGAAACGTGTTTTGCGCATTGCCCTGTGATAACAATGTCTTGTGATCCAAAAAGAGCCTATAGAAAAATAAGCCTATACGATATTTTAACGAAGTGATTTATTTTCAAAAAAGGGTAAGTATAAAAATATAACCCCCGGTAATAGTTAATGTTACATACGACAGAAGGAAAAAGTACCTACAGAAGATCCGCGCTCTATGATTGCTTAAACTGATGGATGGATTCGGCATGCGATCGGAGCTGATTATGCACTTGCTTTTTAAAATTTCATGTCCAGCAGATTTTGTTTCCATTTGCTCAATATGTCACTGATTTTGTAATTCTACTCGTTCTTTGTTTACGAAACACATTTTTTATCGGAGCAACGTTTACATTCTCTGATGCTCTATAAATGATCCTTCGTCCGGAAAAAATGTTGATTCAAAATGCTATGTAATTCGCATAACAATAAGTCTTATAAACTTTATTAATGTCGTAACGCAAAGGTCCATTGTATATTAATGTTAAAGAATTATAACACTGCAGCAAATTTTTATAATCAATGTCGAGAAAAGCAATAAAAACGCAAAACAATGAACACTATGTAAACCACTATGTGCCGAAGTCGAGAGTGGTGACTAAAAATGGAAAAAAGTCAACATTTAACCAATTTTTCCACAGTAATACTCCACAATACGGTAATATCTTGTTATTAATAAATCCTCCATATTTTAAAAGATAATCGCATACAAATAGAAAACTATGCACTTAACTCAATTCCGATCAATTTCTTTAAAACCAATCATCGTATTTACTTGGTGCATTTCAAAAAAAGGAGCGATTTTTTTTTCGAGGAGACGCATTTCCCCTTTCACCGCCTCGCAACCCCTTCCATTTCGTCCCCCGACTAAGAGGACTCCTCCACTCGCATTTATGAAAACATATTCCATCCGCCTTTTCCGCCACAAAGCACACGTTCCCACTCTTTCCCTCCGCCTTTCTTCCGCCACTTTTCCACAAACAAACAGCAATTATACCCAGAGAGAGAAAGTTCTCTTACTCTTCCTTACACACCCCCCGCCACCATCTCGGCATTCCACCACCATCTTATCTTGAGCACCTCACCCCCCCCACCATCTCTCTTTCCGCGGAATAATGGAAAAACCTATTCCCACTCAACACTTCCCCGCCATCATATTTTTCAGCGCTTCCATCCCATCCCCGGCATCTCTCTACCAACCCCGAGGCCCTTCCTATCGTGCCGCCTCTTCCGCGCAATACTGCAAAACTTTCCTATCTCTTCTTCCACTACGAGCCTGCGTCGCGGTCCGCCGAAACATTTTATACGGCAAGGGAAAGGAGGAAGGGTTTAAGCAACGCTAGGAAGTTATCTGAAGGCGGACACCCCCCCCCCTCGACTATACCCCCCCTCTAAAACTTCCTCTCCTTACCTCCCCTTCAACGGCCTCCGCTCTTACGCGAAATTTCCCAGCGCCGCAACATCTTCACCTCTTTTAAGCCCCCCTCCACCTCTCCAGACCTCCCACCCCTTTCCTTGAACATCCGAGAATGCCGCTTACAAGATATCTCAATGTAGACAGGGTGCCACGTATATCCTTTCCGGGGATGGGAGAAAAAAAAGACAGGCAACTCACCGAAGGCTTAACGTAACGGTAATGCTGCGGTAAAAACTACACCGAAAAAATGCGTGTGGAAGTATCCTAAAAGATGTCCCTGTTGGAAGGAAGTTTTAATACGATGAAGTGACGGAAACATCCGCTGTGTTTTTGATCGGTTATTCAACTTTCTTCATTTATTTTTACTAAATAGATGAAATTGCGAAAATGAAGAGAAGACAAGCCAATGACGAGACTTGTATTTTTTTCTTTCAAAGGAGAAATCAATGGTACTCATTAACTTTTCACAAATATTCTTTCTCAGACAAATTAATTGTTGCTGTAATTAATTGCATGCCTGTGTTTAAACTAGAGAATGCTGCTAATAACAAATTTGTAAACATATATTTACATTCACATTGCATCAAGACTGATACCTTTATATAAATTCAAGTGCTACTCCCATGTTCAATAAATATATGTCAACCTACTGCCCATCGAGTAACGCTTATAAGGTAATCACAGTGGTGACAGGGTGCATGGATCCCAACCTGGATAATCACAAAGGTTATAAATTCACCCCGTCGAAAATAACAACGCGGTTGAATAATATAAAGTAAAAAAGCAAAGGAAATGTGCGCGATAATAACCTTAAGGAAAAATATCAACCCTATTCTAGTTCTTGACAGGCGTTGTCATTCCGGAGTGATAATTCGATCGTCTTCCGACCCAGTAGAAGAAACATTTCAGCCACATTGAGCGACCACTGTCGGCGGATTTTCCTTACCTAATTCACCTGGAAGGGAAATTATTCTAAGATTTTGAAATCTATACCAATCCCATAGAAGGCTTATTTTGGTAATCTAAAATATATCTGACATTTCCTCGTAAATAAAGTTGAACGAAGAGCATTCTGAGAGTTAAAAAACCAGTAGGTGAATGTAAATCTGAAAAGACCAATCTTTTAGAGATCTAATCGAAAGATCACTATCAACTACTTTCCTCATTGCGCATTCGTTTAACCTGGCACAAGTCTTCCTATGTAACATCGGATGGTTTTCTCGATTAAAATGAATATGAGGGATACCGGCGATAACTTTGAGCTGTAAACAGAACAGCCAATTTTCGGAAACAAATTGCATTAAAAACTTCCCATCTCAAGGGAGAGAAAAGGCAATTCCTCAGAAAGTACGCATGCCATTTAAGAACAATTAATATTCATTGGGCACTCGATACGTCGGCTTATATATTTTGCTTTTTAATTAGTAACCTTCTGCATTTTTAATTTCTCATTCCAGAATGAATTAACCATTGCGATCCAAAAACTTCCAAAATTGTTAATTGCATTCCTCACTCCGCTTGAAAGAAGAAAAAAAACAATATGAGGAAGTTAGGCGGGAAAAATGAATCCCAAGAGGAACTCTGCGTGAACGATTGCGCTTTTAGTAAATTAATAATTACGAACGCACTTAATTTTCACAAGCGCCATTCAACCGATGAAGCATTAATTGAAAGCATTACGGAGGAAAATTTTATTTTTCACATTATTAGAGAGATAGCAAAATTATTGGATACAAAATAGACTTATTAATGATTCAACTTTTTTTAAAAGTAGAAAAAAGTTTTAACAAAAGTAAAAAAGACATTGGTACTTCATTTCGGAGCAAAATGAATTAGTTGTCATCTGAAATAATTTAATTTATGCATGAACATGGATATGAAATTTATTAAAATATCATACTGGGATTACGTAAAAATAAACCATATATTAACTATGCAATTAATGTTCAATGGACATTACCCATCGAGGCGTTCAATAGGCCCCTTTTTTGACGCCATTTGACAAATACGACTCCAGCACAAAGGAAATAACTGCATAAGCGACAGCTACGGCGTGTCAATTTTCGATGCAGTTTCATCACTCTGTATCCCATCTACACTTGATATCTAGCAATAAAATATTTTCTTCAATATAATAATGTTAAAGTTATCCTAAAATTCCCAACGAAAAAAAATACAACTCAACAACTACTGGTAGCAGGACGGCATGCATCAACTTTTTTTAAAATAATTTCCACAAACTTTATTTTTGAACAATGGGAATCTAAAAAAGAGGTAACACATCATTTAGAAATTTTTACCCAATTCACAATCGTATATTGGCATAAGCCTGGGCAGAAGAGTCCTTCAATTTATGCCGTTGGCTTAGTATTTTTTATCCGATACACGTTAAATGTAAAGGTACATTAGTCGAGTCATACATGAATACCTAGCCTCAACCTCGTCAATAAATAGCATAGGATATGTCTCTGAAGCAACCACTTCAACTTACATAACCACTTCCACTCAACACTCTCGTGCCTGCTGATACATTCCAACTGAATGCCTTTTCATGACCCCGGGCGCAAACAGAAGCATCGGATAGAGACGTCAAGTGTGGGTCCCTGTTTCCGCATGTGAAAACGAAAAAGCCTCTACAGTGGTAAGAAGATGTACTTCGTTTGCTCCTTTTTTCCGGCCGCACTTTAACTGGACCTCCTTTGTGCAATGCCTTAGCCTTCTCCGCTTGTCCTTCCATCCGACCTACGTTATCATACGGACCGGCCTTGCGACCTTCTTCAGCGTCCCTTTCTCTTGACCCCAGTCCCTAGCCATGTAATGATCCTTATACCGATGCAAGGCGGCCCTTCACCATCATGCGACCTCGACCTGCCGTACCCTTTCCCATTACCGAAGAGCTAGCTCTCTTTCTCTAGCAAGATTTTTCCTCCGAAACTCTGAAGTAACCAGGGTCCGATGCGTTTTGAAAATTCGAAATTATGGAGAAAATAATGTGGGAGATCCATAAGCTTTCTCTCTCTCTCTTCCGGCACAATATCACCCGCACTCGGAGAAGAAGAAGTTACAATAATATGTATCTTTATGATGCTTGTGCATAAACAGATGCGATCGCGAAAGCCAGTACCTGCCCAAAGATAAAATTAAAAAGTGAACATCCTCCTCCACACTGGATGTCAAGAGATGTTTGACGTCCATGATAATGGTTTGCACCGAAAAATAAACGGTGGAAAAGAATAGCAAAATGCGTTAAAATAGATCTTAGATAAATGAGAAAAATATTGAGTTTTCCTCAGATCGTGTCCGTCCCATAAGATCCAAATGATGGTTAAGCTATTTCTAGGGATGGGCGATTCAAAATCTGGTAAGAACATCGTTGGCGATAATTGACCGAGAAGGTATTAACCAATTAATTAGTTAAATAAATCCAGGAGGAAAGTCCAAAATGTGGCTTGGAATGTATACTTTTATCTACCGCTGTACGATTATAATGCACGGAAAAACTCAGGAGGGAGTCAGTGCCTCTCTCCACAACCACCGCTCAGAATTCACCAATGGTCGAAGGTGAGGACAAGGAGGAGGGGCAACAAAGAGGAATGGCCCAGAAAGAGAGGGCGCAGAGGAGCCCGAGGCGAGAGAAGAGGAGGGTCAGAGGAGGAGAAAGGGGTGGGAAATTGGTGTAGGGGGAGGGACTCCCCCATCCATCCATCCCTACACATCTCTCTCTCTCTCTCGCCTCCCTTCAACACGCACACTCGAGACATACGCACACCCCACCGAAAACCCTTTGACCAAATTGCGTTCCACGAAAGGATATTGCGCGTGTGGTTAGTCCGGCCCAAAACACACCCACCTCCCCGTCCCCACGAAGAAAGTTTTCCAATTCTGGCCGTTCCGCGGGGAACGAAAGGGGTAGTGGGGGAGGGAATTCTTCCAACCCCTACCTCTGGCCCCCAACATACTCCCACACTCATAACGAAACCCCTTCCCTTCCCCCACCCACCCTGCTGCCAAAACCCCTTCTCCCTCCTGGGGAACCCCTCCCTCTCCCTTCGTCTCCCCCCTCGTCCGCCGACATATCCTGTCGTACCATACCCGCTAAAGCGAGCGCAGACTCGTAGATGAATTAGTATAATCAATTAGTGACATGGAATGTTGTATCGTCGTCTTCCATGGCGTTCAGAAATCGTGGATCTCTTCATTTTCCGGTTTTTCGCCGCGTTTTGTGAGGTGACGACAGTTTCGCCAGAATGTCACCAGGCGACTTCGAAGACGCCTGGTGAACGAAGACGCCTGGTTGACAAAGACGCCTCGTGGAATCCTGGCGAAACTGTCGTCACCTCTGACAACAAAACGCGGCGAAAACCCGGGAAATGGAGAGATCCACGAATACTGATATGTAGCACGTAGAAGGAAAAACCGAGGGTGCAGAAAGAGTTGAGGGTTGGTTGAGCGGATGGGGAGGAAAGCAGACTAGCTAAGGCGCCAGGGACAAGGAGGAAACCGGTCGACGGGTCCCCTCGTGTTTTTGAGATACGAAACATGTCTTTTTCAGTCCTCTGTAGGAAGTTCAAGCAACGAACCACTGACCGATTAAATTTTCGATGGACATCATATGATGATCAACGGTCACTTGACCACCTAAGTTAGACTCAGAACTTTGAAAACTGAAAAAAATAACCACCGAAAAATGAGCTCATTCACTGATTTTTGCCAGCGGATAGCACCGTTCGGATGCAACATCTTTCCTTTCAAGCAGCCCAACTGAAATCGAGTTATTCTACGACCCCGAAAACTCTAAAATAAATGAGAGCGGGTTAATAAAATCCGAAGATTCAAGCGTAACGGAGTGGAATTTTTCCACATTGAAATGTACACTTGAAATTGTACACGACTATATACGAAATAAACACTTGCCATTTTGAGAGCGGGTTAAGTGGGAAAGGGTTGTGATCCCCATGATCCTAACTACTCCCCTGAACACGCGCGGCATGAATGCAAGGAGAGAGAGAGAGTAAGGGAGGAGATGCTGGCGAGAAAGGGCGAGTTTTGGGGCCGTTAACGGGGGCGATTGGCAAGGAACCTTCCCCGGCGGCGGCGGCCTCGTGTCCCGGGCAGAAGAAGGATGGAGAAGCGGTGGGTCGATTTCCTCATTCTCCTCTCTTACGTGCGGGGGCGAGTGACGGTCCTTAATGCGTGTGTGAGCCCCTCCTCACCGCCCCGGCCCAGACAACGGAATTTCCACGACGACGGTACACCGCGCTAATGCCCTGGTGCGGTGGTGATTTCCCGGATGATAGGGGGAAACTATTAAATGGGTCCTCACGCCCCTGGAAGAAGGGGCCGGGGGCGATGTAGAAGAGTCATGAGCGGTGGAGAGGAGGCACGGAGAGGGGAAAGTGTGAGACAAAGGCCATGCACGCGCATGATGATGGCGGAATGCGTCGTCGCCGATCGCTAAAATTGCAATAATGGTAGCTAGGTACACGGTGGCATGCAGTAGCACTTCTTCGTCCTCAGCCAACTCTCTTGCGAGCCAAGTTTATGGGCAAAATAATACAAGATTTAAAACAATTTGGCCAAAAGAAAGATCGAGTAAAGCGAACTTTCTCGTGAAAAGTGCAAGTGACCAACTTGGTTGAAAGTGCATGAATATACTTTACCAGGATCTTTACTCGGAATTTAAAAGCATAAAGTTGTTATGCACGTACTTGGTCTTTCCTTATCTTCCATACAATTGATTCCAAGCTAATTACTTTGGAATCATCTGTATGAAAGAGAAGGAAGGACCAAGTAGGCAAAAAAACTTTAAAGTGCGTACCTAACATTAATAATTCACTCGATAGAGGCGGTTTTTTGAACGCTCATGCACGCTCAGCACACTACTTCCGTTTTCTGAGCCTCTAATGTATTTTTTTGATCAAAATATATACACAAACTGGCCAAAATGCGTCATTTTCCTAGGCTTAACTATTCAGACACTTGTATTTGCTATTCATTCTCACTCGTTTTCACAGTGACATTTCGAGGCTTTATAAATCTTTCAAAAACAATTATCAAACACTAGCCTTGTTTGATGCAAAATCATTGAAATTTCATGCAACTCCTCAATACCACAGAATATGGCTGTACGACAAACTCATAGTCGGAAGATGAAGGATTCGAATTATAAAACAGGATGGGAAAATTCCAGAATGGGTTGGAACATGAGTAGATATTGTGTTGGCGGTGTAAACAAAACTTACGTGAATGAATACACAATATCCCATCAAGATAGCGAGTTCCTCCAAGTTGCCCGTCACGCGAATATATATTGTCCGTTTTGCAACGTCCGCCGGAAAATAAGACGGCCGGCTGTGTGCGTGACGGATATAAAAAAGACCATCGTAATATTTCCCGTCTCCAGGCAATGATATCCGCAGGAATGGAGGGAATCCCCCTGAAGAATAAAAGGAATCCTTCTCCTCGTTGCGTGTAATCTCTTACCCAGGCGTTTTTTCCCACCCGTTCTCACCACCCCGCTTCAATTCTCCGCTGGGCGGCGCTCATCACGGCGTTGGAGAAAACTGCTGCTGAGGGAACAGTAGCAAAAAGCCGATGGATGAAAAAAAAACGGGAGAGGAAAGACAAACATGAGGAGTGGTACAAGAGAGAGAGGAAGAGAGGGCGAGAGACAGTGGGAAAAGGGTTTTTGGAGGAGCAGGTCGTGTAATTCCGACCCAATCCACTTCTCCCTCAATCCCTCCAATATCCCTCCAGTCCGGCACCTTTTACCCCATCGTTCCTCGTTTGAGCAAAACGGCACTCGACGGCCATTCTGCAAAGGGCGCCCCTTTCTCTAAACCCCACTCCCTTCACACCCATCCGTTCCTCTTGTCTTTGATGCGCAACCTCTCGTGCGCTCAGCGCGTCATCCGACTCGTCTTCGTCAGCAGTCGTCAGACGCTTCGACCTCCGACCGCTCGAATATTTGCCGGCCTCGGTGGTGGCGGGGAAAATTCATCGCCCGGCAAACCGAAGGTCGCGGGTTAGAATCCCGCTAGGATAGATACCCTTATTTAGAGCATGGTGGTTAATGATTGACCATCGCTGACGCTGATGCGCGATGATGAACGATCTATAACGAAGATGTTATTCGTTAAATTCCTCCGATGTAAAATCCTTCAATGTGCAGTGTCGGAGTGGTGAAGGTAAATAAATTAAATAATAAATAATAACTAAGCAAATAAATACCACAATAGCATATTATAAAAATGGTAACTACATATGCTATTAACTCCACCGCGCATTTAAATGGGCTTTCAAAACTCGCTCCTCGCCTATTTGGCGTCACAGCGATCCTAATGTTTCGGGGAGTTAAGTCATAATTAGGGCTGTTCACCGAAAATTATATTCGTTATTGTCCCTCAATCGTTGGTTCAACCCATTAGGTTGACTTGTATAGATGAGGGTTGGCATCATCCCAGACTAAGCAAGAAGCGTGAGATAATGTGTTCCCGCTCGAATACACGGCATGTTTATAGATGATCGCCGCATTATACATTTATTGATTAACATGTAAGAAGAGGGAAAAATTGGAAGAAGTTACTTTTTTTCAAAAACTAAGAACTAAACATTATATTCCTCCACAATGAGTCACTTCCGTAATAATTATGCTATTTACATGGTGCAGTACTTTCTTAATAAATACTCGAAATATAAATTAATAACCATTTGAGAATGAAGTTCCTCCAAAAAATTTTTTTTTCGCCAGGACATCTGGAAATATTACCATCTTATCTTTGCTTAGCGACGCTGTTCTTGAATTAAATGTACTAAAAATTTTACGAAGCTTATATAGTTTTCATTTTACCTGGAAAATAATAAGTCTCTAGATCTTGATTGAATGCAGATCAAACTAAACGACAAGGATCACTTATGCGCAGCATTCGGAGGATTTCACCTAATGGCATTTGAGACGGGGAGAATATTTCAACCCCACGCAATAGCCCACTAAAATTGTTCACGCGAGGATTCATTTTCACTCACCTCCAACATCCCCGAGATTTTGAGCGAGACTTAATAAGCTTCTAAACCTTTAGAACGACATGAAACGGTACTTGAGCGGCCAAACTACCCACGGAATAGCAAAACAGAAAAAAACAACCTAACGACCCACGCACCGAAACCGAGAAACCCCGACACCACTCCTTTCTCTCCTAAGCATCCCTCGGAGTCTAATGCTCGCTCGTAAGCTAATTCCAGGGAGGAGGAGGAGGTTCTTTGTCTCGCGCGACGATACTTCTACCCCCGTAATGAATACCGAAATATCCCGCACTAAGCCCCGCACTCCGCCACTGAAACGCAAACTCTCTCTCTTTCTCTTACGAGTCCGCAGGAAGAGAAGGATATGCTCGCCCATAAATAACCAGCGGGTCGCGAGAGGAGCTACCATTTCGCCGTCGCGGCTGGATCTCGCTGTCTCGCGCCCGCGGGAAGGGTGAAAGGGGGAGAAAAATGCATATTAATACGCACGCCCGGTGGATGTGAGAAAGTGAAGGGCTGCCTTAAGCCCGTTGACACTTCAGGTGAGAGAGAGGGAGGACGGAGAGGCTCGTGGAGGGAGGTGCAACGGGGTTGGGATGTGTTTGGTCGGGATGGAGCGTGAAAGAGCAGTTGAGAGAGAGATATACATAGGGACGGTAGAGGGATCCTCCGGGTGGATGAAACACAAACACGCAGACGTACACACGGAAGGGTACCCCAGTGCTTGCGGCGCTTTTGATATTTCCCGCAAGGAATGGCGAAAATTGCCGGGTTTGGGGGACGGTGACGAAAATCAGGAAAAAATTAGGGTCGCGAAATTCACACTGATAAGAAATTGAATAGAAGTACTAAGAAATGCTAGGAACAGCAATACAGGAAAGAATGCAGTCGGACTGAATAATTATATGGAGAGAATTGCTGGGTAGAGACGCCATAATTTCGAAGAAACAAACATCATGAAGTAAAATGAGTTGCGGTTTGCATAAATGATTAAATTACTTTTATTGATTTGAATGTGGATTTAATTCAAAATGCTTACGTAACTACTGAAATAAACAAATGCATTTTCCTTCATTTTAGATTTTTCGATGGCAATAGATACATAGCACGGCATCTTAAACTCAAGTACCACGACTTTTAGAGTAAAGCAGACACCATTCCTCCAAATCCCAGCGCTCTCTACACAAAACACTGAGACCCTGCTCCATCTCGACACCGACATTTACGCGGACAGGTTACAAGCCGCGAAATGTAATTTCCTCCGTCTTTTGTTGAGCTAATTCCCAACCATCGCCACCGTGCCCCTTGTCGCCACCTCGAGACGGTAAAAACTCAACTCCTGCCCCCGCGTCATCACCTCTTCCCTCCTCTTCCCCACTCTTACATCCCCGTATCCCTTCCCTCCACTATCTCCCTCTTTTGAGAACCTCTGCATGTGCCACCGAGAGAGAGAGAGAGAGAGAGAGAAAAAAAGTGATATTCCTCGGGGGAGATCCCCAGCACGTTCCCTACCATCGTTTTAATCCCATTTATACACAACCCCTCCACGAAAGCTTACACCCCTTCACAACACAACACACACCTCCTCTCATGATGAACCTCCACCTACTTACCCACCTATCTCCTCCAAGGGAGAGAGAGAGAGAGAGAGAGAGAGAGAGAGAGAGAGACAATCCCTCCCCATTTCCTCAACCAACTCCGCATAATCTACACATCTTTCGTCTCAGAAGCATGTTCGAGAATAAATAAAATGCCGCCTCCGAGAAGTTTTGTTCGCGTCACGATGACGTTACTTATCCCTTGTTTTATTAAAGCGACGAAGGAGGGCTTCCTGTAATTACCTTTTCCTTTGAACATTTCGTAGAAAATCTCCCCTCTTAAATCTCTTTCCGCCTTATCCCTTACCCCTTCCGCGACACCTTGACGACGCCTACATTCCCATCCTCGTACGCTGAGATGGGAAGAGGACGACTGATGTAACTTCGCCGTCGCAGCACCGTGAATGCATAAGGTGAACATCATGCCCCACGACAAAACTCTCAGCAATAATTGCGCATCATAAGAAGTGAGAAAGAGCGACGTTTCCTACCCCTCTTACGCAATCCCCCCCCCCCCTGATTCCCCTCCTCTTCTTTCGGCTCTCCGGGAGACTGGAGCTCCTTTAATGGTTTTGACGTATCCTCGCGTCTCCGTCAAGAGAGAGAGAGAGAGAGAGAGGGACGGAGAGAAATGATGATGTGGACTAAAACACAGTGGTGTTGCTGCTACTTCCATGACAGCATTAACAAAGCGATTTGGCCCTGTAATCCGTTAGAGTTGATGACAAGCGTATTGAGGCATAGGCGGGCGCGCAGAGTGAGAGAGAGCTTGAAATACTGCCGCATTCATACTGTATACTCCCTCACGCCACTCAAACGACGCGGACGTTAAATGCTGACAAATGTTCATTAGCAAATTGCAAGTTTCCCATTCGACTAGCGCGGTGCCGAGCCAAGCCGAGGCGGAAAGGTATGTCGCGATAACAACAATTGTTGATGATAGAAGAGAGGCATGTTTTGTGAGGCTTCATTAGAGAAGTAATCGACATGTTTCTCTACGCAACATCGTGGCTGAAGGTATAACAAAGATCTAGCACTCGAGGAGAATTGACAGTTGATGATCTATATGAGAGGACTGTCAGTGAGTCCATCCGTATGGAAACACTATTTATTAGGAAACATTGCTATACATTTAAACATAAGGCATTTTTATGCCTCGAATATGAGTTTTAAATAAATAAGCACCAACACATTACTTCACCACTGAAAGCATGACATAGATTCATTACCGTTGAATGGACAACTGACAATCTATATTATAAAAAGAACTTTGAAATAGTCCTCTGCAGAGGAGAATGTATTTTTTTCTCATACTACGGCATTGCTCTTTGGAATGCATTTTTTTCTGAGCACATAGTATGACTTTTAGAGTTTGTTGAACATACCGGTCGGTATTTACTTTTCTCGAGTATACCATAGTATTATGCGACGGTGAGGTCATGACATCCAGTAAGTTGGTAAGCTCTTTACACTATCATACTAAATTTTCTGGAGCAGGCCACACCAATAGAATGGAAGCTTTAGCACGACCAGTAAAGGTTTTTTTTAAATTCAAAGGTAGTATACTACATGTCCAGCTCAGAGGCGAGGTGATAAATTTGGATATCATGGGGTTTGCTTCAACTGGGCACAACATCAGACACTCTAGACATGAGCAGTTCGAACAAGATTGAAGCGCGGGATTCAGTAAAAAAAATGAGAAGTTAAAAACCAGCCTGCGGGAGCAGTTTAAATAAATAATATTTCACCATTCTTAAGGGCCACGTGATGTACGCGAGGGTACTTCCCACTTCGAAGAGGAAACCGCCTAACCATAAAATCAGCCGTTGTACGGCTTAGTTGGCCAAAAAACATTAATTTTTCTCGAACAAGTGCTTACTGCCAATTATTCTCTCCCATCGATGTGATTATCCCATTTTTACGTCAATACACGGATAACGTAAGAGAAACAATAGCATATTATTCATTTTATGATAATGAAAGTGTAGTTTTCCACCAATATGTGTAATATCGGTGGGAAACTACGACAACTCCAAGCAAAAGTGACAGTGAAGTCACCGCGATTTACGCTTAAAATTAGTAAATATGATTAATTGATACATACGGTACATCGGAAAAATACGTAAACGGGTATAAATTTAAACTCATTTAATGATTCGAAATTCTATATCATTAGTCGACGGTAGAAAACGTAGTTCGTCTTTAAATATGACTGGAGATAGAATGACCTTCCAGTGCTGGCGCATTACTTAGGGTTCTATTCAAAGACGAGGCATTGTTTTCAAAAGTCATTACTTGGCATGTCTCACTCAATCGCTATGCAGAAGGACCCATTTGGCAACGGAGTGCTAATAATTCACTTTATGACGGGTGTTTCAATTCGCATCGATTATCTAGGCCATAAACCTCACAAGCCATGTGCATTGCATTAATAGAAGGACTTAAAAAAACATCAGGGGATAAGATTCAAACAAATCCAAGTCTCCTTAATCAAGACTAAAATCCCCTTCCGCCATCATTATCACAATCGAAAGAAATTCTTTTAAATCGATAGTATATTATGATCATCAATCCAAACTGTAACTTGAAAGTAATTATGCTAGCAGCTTTTCTCTGATTATCCGAACATTTCTTCAACTAATTCTCCTAAGATTTATTTCTTTCTGTTTAAATATATCCCCGTCATCACAAACCTACTTCTTCGCTTTAAACAAAAACAATCGATGCGAAAACTCGCACATGAAAAAACAGCCACAACTACATGCCAAGTTAAACTCACTAAAGAATAAAATGAACAAATTGAATTCTGCAGGGCAATGCACGAATGATTTTTCGAAACATATTTTAGAAAATGACATTTTTTCACCATATAGATCCATCAGACATTCATTATCCGGCACTGAGGTCAAACTTAGAATTTAAAAAATAAAGTAACCATAAAATAACACTTCCTAACACGTGGGTACAAATTGAGCTGATTTGAGTCTTGAATCTGATTTTCAACAGATGGCCTAGAATAAGAAAGAATTAAGCGAGGCTTTATATTTTTCCTTTGGAGTGAGATGGAGAGACTCATTAGCTGCTAGTAAAGTGCAGTATACAACATAGAAGAAATCTAAAAATGCGAGACATTAACAAATATAAAATATAATAACTCGATGACTTGAACAAAAGATAAAAGACCACACCTGAAAATTCTAACACCTCTAACATTCAGGAACATACTAATCATCTAGGTATGATGATCTAGACATGTTAATTATGTTGAAATTTCTACGCCTACGAACTCAAAACATTTAATCCCCGCAACTACGGCATAAGGTCAAGAGAAGAAAACCAGGGGAAAAAATGTAAAAATAAAGCCAGAAGGGGCAAAAATTACGAGAGGGTAAAATTTATCACGGACTAACATGGGTGGCGGACAAAGCCCACGGAAATTTCCACCTCGGAGGCGAGAAAACTTATGATTATGGCATTTAAAGAGATAAAATCCACCCCGCCCCAAAGGGGTCCAACTGCCTCCACAGCCTCTCATGGCATGCACGCGACTCCTTCCGCCACCGGACATTACCATTCCCACCTCCCCTTCCCAGCTGCCCGTGGCATTCAGCCTAGTTGGGAGAGTGATCGAGAGGGTGCGAAAAGGACAGCAACGGCCGTTCCGGAGACTCACTGGGCAGCGGCAAGGCGTGAAAAATGAGCGGAAGGGTGGGAAGATAGGGTGAGAGGGGTTGGCTAGGGAAGAAGGACGACTACGAAGGGAGGTTTTAATAGAAGGTAGCAGAATCAGAGATAATAATACACGTTTACCACCCTATGCCTATAGGGTCACACAGACGTTTTAGAAAAAAAAAACATTCAGTTTGGATAACATGCATAGAAAATAATAAAAAAAGTAACGATTGATAATTACAGCATGTAATTAATCACTTTTTCATTCAGTTTTGATAAGGTACTTATTAAATAATAAAAAAGTATAGACAGAGAATTACGGCACGTATTTAATTACTTGTTTTGCCTGCTACAGTTGACGGCGTTTTGTATTTTTCCTGCGAACCTAGAATTTTCACCAGTTTAAACTTACATTGAAAATGATGACGAATTAAGTTTGAAAAACGCATCATTAGGCAAAAAAGACAAAATAAGACCAGTCGATCTTCAGTGATGTGTACTCTAACGATATCTAGCAGGGATTCACGCATATATTTCAAAAGAAACTCACACGGAGGGAAGAAGGAGGATACCCGAAGGGGGGCGGGGCAGGGTGAAGCGACCGACGGCGAACTTTATCCCGCGTCTGAATGCGCGCGGAGAGGGGGAATGGTGCGTGCGAAATGGCACCTTTTGGCGACGGCGGCCGCCCCCAACGGGAGGGCGCCATTACTAGGAGTTAGAGGGGGTTTATAAAGGAGAGGGATCTGGATGCCTAGGAGGGAGACGGAAGGACAGGAGGAGGAAGCGGATAGTTTGCTGGCTGCCGGTCGGCCACCTTGGATCTGGTCCAGGGAAACCGCCCCACACACCCAACGCCGCGCCTATTCCCACACCGCAGAATCCCCACTGCGCTCTCGGTGCGACCGCCCCCTTCGGCCGCCGCGGGTCCCAACGGCGGCGTCGTGTGCACTCGCTCCATCAAACAGCGGACCCCGAGGCAGCCTAGCAGCCGCCTCCGTTCGTGCGATGGAAAAAATAAGTGCACTCGGTCACACTTCCTTTGAAAAACCACGCCCCACGCACTCACTGAAATGCTCCAAGCCGAGCTTCGGCTTTTTCCTGCCTTTATTTCAACGAGGCTCTAGCCGAGCCACGCGGGGTAGACTGGTTCTATGTGCGATTCTGGCAAACCAAATATACATGAATTCGACCGCTGAAAATAACAATCAATGCGCTCCGATATCAAACAAACATTAGTTTTGCTCATCAAATGGCGACAGCCAACGATGGCGTTTGACATTCTATAGTATTTCCGTTTCAAAATTGATCTCCACCCAAACGATGGGAGATCGGCCATATAAACTTGTAAGATCGTAGAAGTTAAAAAATCGATAACAGCCGACGAATCCAATTTTATCACATGAATAAACATGGACCGCTAACATTAATTTGATCTTTATTAATTGGTTAGCCACCGTTTATATATAAAAGGCTTAAATTATTTCAAGCTTAGGAAATGGCCACCTTGGCAGTTTCGATTATTCGAACCAACTAACAAGACTAATAAGAGATAAAAATTCAGAAATCATATCCGCGCCTCACTCCAGCACCCAAAGCCTAAAACTTAGGAGCATGTATTTCGTTGAGGTGTTACATATTTTGCCTAAAATGATCGCTTACTTGATCTGGAAGCTTATTTCAGCCCTTCAGGACGACAAAGAAAATGCCCAGGGACGTTCGTTGATAGGCAAAATTCCTGATTGCATGAGGTAATTCCAAGCAATCTGAATTGCTTCAGCCTGGAAAAAGGCATTCGCACTATCACTGAGCCCGAATATGGTACCTTACACAGGCAATATCCCCAGTTCAATGGAGGTAAAATCCACACTACCTTAGCGTAATACCATAGAACCTCGCTCTTCGATACTAACCTCCTGCAGAGGACCGATAGCAAGGCGAATTCCTTCGTAATTTGAAACGACATAACTTGTGGACGAGGAATCAGCTTCGCGAGAATCAGAATCAGGCTTAGAAGTACATGAATGCTGAAATATTGAGCAAGTGGAAAGAAAAACGACGAATTTTGAGATTTCAAAAAGCTCTCGTAAAATTAGCTCGGATCGTATGCGGAACGAATCGTAAGCCAACTCTATCGTAAAGCTGAGGGTTGAATTGGCTTCAAGTTTACACAACAATCTGAGTCGTCCAGCTTCTCCTTCGTCCACCCCATAGAGGGCACACGTGGCATCACCCCACCCCCGAGGCAATGGCGCCAAGAGGAAGATACGACCCGACGGCTCATTGCCGGAGGAATCCGTGTACACCACCGCCCATGCCAGGGCGAGACGGCGAGTCTCCTAAGCCACGGTGGGCTTGCGTCCGCATGCCTCAAAGACGCCAATCACCCAAAAAGATGCAAAACGATGGAAGTTATTCTTCTTTTCTATATTCTCGCAGAGTTTACAAACTTCCCTACAGAATATCCCGCACCACACCAAATATATTCACACCAAACGCGAGCCATGTGAACTCACAGATCTCGACGACGACAAGTGGAAGACGAAAGATCGAGTAACGGAGAACACTAGTCAATTCATTTTTCATGCTAGATCACAATCGAACACATACTACCTCTCTTCTAAATTACATAATTAATAAAACAAAGCATCGAGACAAAAGACCAATATCCGGATTGGATAACAAAGTGAAGAAGCCCAGTGTAATGAAAGTAAGATTGTAGATGCGGATGGTCCCCGTGCATTTCTCCGCTCAAATAAATACTTTGCAAACAACATCATCTACTCTACTTTCAAGAAAGCTAATTCTTTTACACTTGCAGCCCGAACAATGAACTCCGCACAAAGTAAAAGATACGTAAAAAAATACTAAAGAATCAAGTAATTAAAAGTATGTGACAATTTCATCACAAAATTATTGACACTGGCCGTAATGCGTCGCTCTTTGGTTCCGACAAGATCCTACCCCCGAGTGAAGTTAACATCCCACTTGAGTACCAACTCATCCGTTTCTCGGGAATCTTAACTCTCCTTCAGCGGCTCACACTCGCAAACACACTCGCCCAAGGAAGTGCTCCTGAATCTTGCCGCGAAAGACGGACTCTCAACGGCGGGCGGTCTTACTTCGAAAACCGCCGGGCGGCAAGTGTGGACAAAGAGAGGGACTGAGATCTGCGGTCTCATACTCAACTGAGGCCTCCTCTTTCCTCACTCATCCGGAGTACAGCACTCGTGACATCTTTCCCACATTTATCTGCGCTCCGTGACGCCACACCTTTTCGCCCTCGGTCTCAAACCTTCCTCTCTAACACCTCCGCAATGTAAATCCTCCGTCTCACTTGCCCACTTTCGAAAACCTTTAAACCTGAAATTGGAACGGAATGGTATTTTGAGGAAGCAACTGACCACTTAGGTCGTTGAAGTGCACGCCACAATCCACTCCAGTAGGAACCTCGTAGTCTCTTCGGCACTGCCGGGTTTAAACCCGGATCTGTAGAATGGGAGGTCAATACTATGGCCCCCATATCAACTCGTTCTCCCCCCCCCCCCCCATTGTTTCTTACGCCTCTGCTCTCAAAGAGTTCCCTCCGATGAGTGAGAAGAAAAATAGCAGTAATTTCACGAGACGTACACGCTTGATAGGCATCGACAACAATTAGGGCAAAAACTTAAAGTAGGTTTAACAAAACGAGAAACATGACAGTGAAATAGCCTCAATCACTACCCAAGTGGATGAGATATTGGAATAACAAGAAACTCGAGACCTCGAAACATTTACCCTTGAGGCTACTGAATACATAATTTCTTTTCACGTGAAGGCTTCCAGTGAGTCTCAGAGAGAAAATGGTTGTTTTTTCGGGTCTCTCTCCGAATCTATCCATAGATATCCACATCTCAAACAGCAACTTATTTTACTTTTAGGAACATGCAAACGGTGTCTGCCCACAAAAGTCGGAGCTTATTTAATCGCATTATCGCTGCAATTTTAAGAAACGTCAGGGAGTCCTAATCAGAAGCATGATAAATAACTCCAAGCCTTCCATGTTTCTTTCCTCCTCTCAATCGAAATCAATCCCGTAGACTCACTTTTCCAACCGCTGTCCAGAAAAAATTCACTCGCCAGACCTCCACAACAAATAAATATTGGCGCTACTGCGTGGTGGAAAATTTCCCGAGATTCCAATGAAAAGTTTTGTTATGCACGCGGGTACGTGCCTGCGGTGGGATTTAAATTCAGACAACGCTCCACTCGGCTATTACCCCGAGGAGGAGGGAGGGAGGGAGTTGGGCAGGTGACCTTTTGTTCTTCCCATTTCAGGAGGTATACGAGGCGGGCAGTGGATCACCCCACCACTCTGTCTTTCTCCCAAGCATACCGTGGACATTGTGACGGACGAGCACTACCTTTGATTGGCCTCTGAGCAGATAAAGAAGATAGAGGGATAAAAAAAGGGGGAGCATGTGCAATCCGTGACCTACATCGATAATGAAGACCAAGCAATGCTTCCGCGGGGCAATGATGCGCTACTTGCTCTGCGAACGATGCACTCGTCCCCACGAATGAATGGAATTTTTATTTCTCCCGTAATGCCTTAATGCTGCGTGCACTATGTTCCCTCCAATTCTACCAATTTTTCGACACACGAATTAAACTCGCTAAACAAAGAAAACAATAAACGTTTTTTAAAAAATATGCATAAACGGAAATGTTTTGAAAACACTCATCCCAACCGATTTTCTGAGAGAAAAAACTTGTCATTAGTCCAACTGGAAATGAAGTGCGCCATGTAATACAGATAGTTCATATTCTTTTGCATCACGGAGTTTGCGATGAAGAGTTTTATAAGTATCGACTGAGAAGTACCATATGTTAACAATTTATTTTTCCTGAAGATATTTTTAAAAGCCCGCGCTAATGTTGATGTAACCCAGTTTAAGACCACCAGTTTGATTTCGAAAACATACTTGGATTTCAAATCAATGGGAAATAATTTCTCTCTCTCCAAAACTAGAATGAATACTATGATACCGAGGAGGAAACGAAACTTTTAGTAGGTACGTTAGCTAGACCAAGTTGCAATCATACACCAGCACCCAAAGATAAAAATCATGAAGCGGTAGGAATGGTAACGACGATAACATTTGACTAACGATACCCGCCCTGGACAGTGGCAACCCTTTGGAAGCGAATTGGGTGCGACTATCACGGAAATCACATCGTTCACATGGCGCGGAGAACGTTTCCTGAAGGGATTTTGGAACGAAAGGGAGAGAGATATAGGGAGATAAAAAAATCAATACATTCTGGTTGCACACACAAGCGATGAATTTTATTCCAAGCACTACTGCAGCGGCGGGATGTTATTTCTTTGAAAAGTACACCCCGGGACCACGCGCGCGCGCACACAACCGTCCATCTACATACCATAAACAGCGTCAAACGGAAAATCTGGCAACTCAAAGAGCTCAACAGTGTGGAAGGAAAGGTCCAATGATGAAATGTGCATGCGGGCCTGCTCCTCTGGGCAGTTATTCTTTCCATTTCCCATCCCCTCCCACTCCTCCTCATCCCACACCACCCCACGACCGAAACTGAAATGCGCCCCCGCCCCATCGACAAACTCCCATCCGTCTCCACCCCCTCTCCACAAGTCCCAACTTTTCTCCCTCAAAAACCACCCCCTCCCTCCCTCTCACTCCCTGTGTGACCCACCCTCCATCCGCACTTGCGCATGAGTCTGGGCACGAGCCAGACCGACGATCACCAAAGTACACATTTCTGCCGGTGCAGCAATTTCGCGAGGGAATAAGAAAAAATAACAGGAATAATAAAAAAGGACAGATGAACAGAGAGAAAGAGAGAGAGAAGAAAGAAAAATCATAATAAAATGAGCAGGTTAAAAAGAAACGAATGTGAAAAAAATTTTTTTTTATAAAAGGAAGGAGAGGAGTGGTAAGAATCAGAGGGAAAAAAGGACACCGCGCGTTGCCCAATTGAATTTTTCGAGAGTGTTGGTACAATTGGAATGGATTTACAAGTGGACGAGGGGACAGGGTGACGTGAGACATAAAATGGTTGCAAGGGGGAGGAGGTTGTTAAGACGGAAGGAAGAGACCATAAGCTCCGAAGAAGCAGAAAAAAATCTCTTGCTAGCCTTTTTTCATTGAGACTTTTTTTTAATGAGAGGCGATTTCAGTGAGAAAGACAAGGAAACATGCAAGAAAAATAGATGCAAAAATCGACAGTGAAATACGAGGACGGGGTTAAAGAAACGGACATTTATTATAGGAGCGAGAGAATAAAAAGGAGCACATGAATGGTCAACAGATGGTAAAAAAAATGCGCCGCCATCTTTATTATCTCCACCGACCATACTCTTTGCGGGATGGAATTTTTTGTTAAAAAAATCACTGCAGCAGTTCGAAAGGCGATTATTTCTTTTATTTTTTTAATACTCGAATCTGTAAAATTCACTCTGGGGATGGCCATCAACGAGAATGTACGTAAAATTATTTTCCCGAAAGTGACCATGACGGAAGTACTTCAGGCTAAAATTTTAAGTGATTAATAATTATCTTCCATCAAGAGTCATTTTAAAACGTAAAAGCAATACCACTAAGCGATTATCAATTTATTATTTATCCCTCTCCTCTAACCCTTACCGCACCGATTTTGATATCACGATCCAAAACATGAATTGAAATAAAAACACACGGCAAAAACATTTATTTTTCCGGCGAGAAGAGATGAGTTCATAATTAGATATTAGCCTGAGTGATGCGTTCCATCAACATCGCTGCATTAGTGTAATCAATCAGAGAGGGAATTGACGGAAAATTCTGCTGAGCATAGATTTTTTTTCAAGTGAAACATTTTAAGCACGTTCTACCTAAATGCGAGCTTCGGTACCTCCCGCAATTCACAACCGAAAAACTTGTTAAATAACTCAACAGCCAAAAAGCACATCACCAGCTATAAGAGGCCTAACTGTATAACAATTAGTTCTTCTACGAATTGACGTGATTAATTATTCATCACTTCTATTCGTTAAAACGTCCGAGAGTAGTTACGTTCGTCTGAGGTCAATAACTATGAAACAGATAACATGGTAAAATAGAATTTCATTGTTATATGAGTCAATGAGAGAAAAGAGATTTCTTGGAATGAGAAAAGGAATGCTTTCAGTTCATGCTGAAAGCAAATACTTAACTAGAAAATAGTGCACCCAAAGATATATAATACAAGTTACGTTCATTCGAGTACGTACATATTTCTCCCTTATATCCTAAAACATGAACGCACATCTAAAAGGAATTAAATCCATTAGGTATGTAGCTAATTTAAGGGTGAAGTATAACCGACTTTAACTTTGGCATTCACATTTTTTCGCTAAAAATAAAGAAAAGACTAGTTCAGGACTTAGTAGGGAATGTTTTTCCCTGAAATAAGGGACTTAGTAGGGAATGTTTTTCCCTGAAATAAGGGACTAAGTAGGGAATGTTTTTCCCTGAAATAATGAGTATTAGACTAACTGAGAGGAATAAATTGAGTTTTAAGGTGCGGTGTGTGATTTAAATGTCTAACATAAGCTCGGCATAAATAGTAGCTAATGAGGGATATTAAGCAAGATCTATACTGCACTACAAGCTATATAAATACAAGATTTAAACTGTACATGACGAGCAAAACCAGAGAAGAACAACCAAGGGATGTATCTGCCGACGTAGTGTAGGCAACATCCACTGAGGAATGAAGTATTGGTAAAAATGATTTAAGAAGATATAATACGAATGAGAGCGTATCAAGGGAGACGTATACTAAAGTATTAGCAGCAGAAATGTATTGAAAGTAAGGTGGTAATGGCCTTTTGGAATAAACAAGACAGAGAAAGGCTAAATAGAAGTGAAACATTGTCGCAAGTCAATACCGATTATGGACGTCGGAAGAGATAGGATTGGAAGATGGTACTGGAGTTTGTGTCGCAATATGTAATCATATCAATGTTACTCAGCCGCGCAAAGATTTTACACGATTTAAAAATAAAATAAGTCCTCAGTAACGTTATCCTTATTTATTCCAATAAGAAAAGGAAATATTCCATAATAACCAGATAAGGAGGAAATGGATCGAGTTCATTTCTACAAAATCATTTTTTTAACTTGACGACTTAAATGCCCGGTCGAATTCATGTCAAGGGCGAGCTCCCGATGGAGCCGTGCAATCAGCCCTATCTAGTAAGCACCTGCGAGCGACAATGACTTTTACTTCACGCGGATGAGAAACGTGCATTCACGTGCGTGCGGCACGCAAGGCAGCATAAAACACTTTCGGTTCCCACTCAGAAATTCGTGTCCCTTAGAGACATCGTCACGCGAGGCTATGTCTGGAGCGCGTGCAATAAAGTGTGTAGAGTCTTTACACATGGATCAGACGTAGTCTGTATTTCCGTCATGAATATTCAGACCTCGTCGACGTGAACTGAACCCTTTGCCGCCATTGCCTCGGCTAATTCTTGAATAACGGCCAGAGAATAAAAGTATAAATATAATATAGAAATTATATTTAAATACTTAAATATCAATATTGACTGAGCGTAAATTCAGCCCATCTACCGCTGCTTTTGTTCGCAGAATTGGCCAATATACAAAAACAACGGCAACATATTCTACAAGCATCACGATTTTGAAGCCGATTGTTACCTAAAATTGCAATATTTTTTTATGGTGCGGTGTCTTAGGAAGCAGCCATAGTAGTTTCTAGGTAGATGCACCCCCGACCCGATGTTAGCTCAAAAATGTCTAGTTTGCTCCGCTTAGCGTCAAAATTTCGACGCTGCTCTCAAGCCGGATTGAATGGGACAAGCGAAGCGAGACTATGGTCACACGGTACAAGTGACAAGGTCTTCTTCTGCATCGGGCATCCGAGGCAGAGAGAAAAAATGAAAGCAGGGGCGCGACGTGATATCCCCAACATTCCAACCCGAGCGGCATCCCCTCCGACTCCGGAGTTATCCGTCCCGCTAGCCACGGAGTCGGAAACTAAGGACACAAACAAGAGAACCAAGAGAATGATCATTGAGATATGGTGCAGGTTTCACGAGATCCAGGGGGACGCAGGCAATTTTTAGGGAAATTCCTTAAGCAGTCACCCGAATAAAGCCAGTAATTCGATGAAGGTGCGCAATAGCTTTCCAGCAATTAGGATCCAAGCATCGAGACTGTGAGGTTTTTGTTGCTCAAAAAAGTTATATTCGCGGCTTCTGGTTAACATTCTGAAGTCAAACAGTTCCCATTAAGTAATGAAAATTGAGTTGGATCGACTAACGAAGAGGATGGGTGATAAAATAATTTATGAATATCCAAGACTAGAAGTGAGAATTCGTCAATGATTCTCTCGTATTCAGCACGCCGAAAAAAAATAATTTATTCCTAACGTCCGCAAAATAAATCCTCAGCGAATTCCGCAATGACAAAAGGTAGTCAATCAAGCATTCGTGCCAATTGATGGTACACGCTAGAGAAGTGGTCGTCTCTTATGTACTCTAACAATCGCGAGATATGAACAGTTTTCTTTAGACAAACAAGCCAAAAAAACTAAAACTCACGATGGAATATGGCATTAATATCCAAATAAAATGGCAAAGGAAGTTACCGAAAAAATCTCCGTATTGACTATCGCTAAAAATCAACATATCACAAACATAATAACCTTGATGTGACCGAAGGGTATATATCCACAGGCAACCATTGAATACCACATCTAAGCTTTTGAGGGTGGTAGATTCACAAAACGGTGAGACCAACAAAGTACACGCGTCAAGCCCACAGCACTGAAAGAGCAAAAATGTGGGAAAGCACACTCGACGACGACAGGTCAGATAATCATAAAAATGGCGCCCGAGCCAAAGTAAGGCCGGAACGAATAGAAGCATCAATCCGGTAGCACTTGCGCCACGTCATCCTTTCACGTACCTTCCGCCCAGCCGTGCCATGAATAACAATACCCACCGCCGCCGACCACCCCGAGGCAAGGCGCGTGAAAAACCAACAAATGATACGCGATAAAACCCCTATCACGTGTCAACCAAAGGCGCTCCACGTCAGACAGGCAGTATGGTATTATAGTACGCTACACCCCCGCATGCTTTCCCCTTCAGAACGGCCTCTATGAATGAGCAAGAATGGGGGGAAAGGTCTTCGACAACCAACACGGCGAGAACTGCCTGCCTGCCAGCCTTTCGCCGGCCGTCGCACATTCACGTCTCTTTCAAAAGCCTCCTTCGCATCCAACACATTCCACACCCGTCACCCGCACCCTCCCATGACAACCTAACTCTCAGGGCACCACTCGAGAACCATGCGACCGCACCATCGGTGTCGCCATATCCACTCCAAGGACTGTTACCCGGAGCGTGACCCAAACCGCACCCCACCCCCCAAACGCAAGCACCTGGCATTTCTTCTCCCCACTGGACCAGATATCTCCGCTTCACCTGACACACTTCGGATCTATCTCTTGACTCATTAAGGGAGGTGCTTATGTTGACGAAAAAAAGAGTACGATGATTTCGTGAATGGATCATCTATGTAGAAAGATGCTTTCTTTATTCGGCCATTTAATGCTCGATAACCTCCAGTATTTGAGGAGTGGAGAGGTAGAATGAGAGGTATTACGCAATAGTGTGTGAGAGTTGATAGGAGATTTTTAAGAGGTGAAGCGAGAGTAATAACGCAATGGAGTGGATAGACCGGTCAAAGTAGCAATTATATTGATGTCATCAAATTATGAATTATAAACAGTAAGCGTATAAAATTACTAGTTTATGCATAATACAATCTCGGGCTTCACTGCGATAAGATATTTGGAAAAAACTTAACTTTACAAAGTTTGACAGAAATTATTATTTACCCTCTTAAGTTTCCACTCATTTCCTACCCAACACATTAAAGGTGACTTTCATTATTCCCCACTATCGTTTCTTGTTAATAACAGCCAAAGCTTTTTCAAGAACGATATTATGCCAATTTGCTGTTTTTTACATGGCTAACTGCACATCGCATAATTATAACCTAATCCAAAACTGCGATTTCTACCAGAAAATATACATTTTCAAGAGGATTTCAAGCATTGAATGACCCATCTTGGGGATTCGAGACAAGAAACTAAGCATCAGATAGTGGTGAATTGCAAGTAAATTTTCCCCACGAAGATATTTGAGGAGCTGGATTTAGGGAGCTAAAACGCAAGAAATGAGCCGTCGAGCAGTTAACTCTAAAGCGAAATTTCAACCCCGCACTAATTACTTCCGCAAGAGAGTATTGAATTGCCGCCGCGTATGAAAAAGAGGCGCAATTCAGGGAGTCGCGCAGTGCGGGGTCAGCGAGCCTGAAAGACTTTGGCGCCCGCCTCCCCATCACCGCCGATTTAAGGCCTTTCATTTTCCACCCTTGGCCTCGTCATCGAATTTTCCTCCTCGAGGTATTTCTCTCCTCAATCATCCCCCGCCTCCACTCTCGCCATTATCATCAATCTTGTGCGAAAATGGGCCACATGATACCAAGGAAAGGATTTACATCAGCCCCTTTCGATATCCTCCACGAACAGCTCGTTTGGGGCTCCCTCAGGAAGGGGCTTCCTCTCATAAAATTGACGCTCACCGTAAGGTACTCGAAGATACTTTCACTCGTTACAACCGCCGCAACGCCGAGGAAAAAAAATCGAAAAATGTGGGCGCAAAAATTCTTCGCTAATGGAACTTGCAAAATTTCTCAGAATGGTTACTAGAAAACGTGACATGAAGGTCCTACAATAAATTGAAGCTTGAGTCAGTTCAAGCAAGAAATCAAGCTTACTTGCTTAATGAAAATGAGGAAGTTGCTGTATAGTTTTTTCATATAGAACAGGATCAGCTTAGTGAACTCTATCAATTACTCCGGCTCTACAAACGTTTTAATTCAAACTGTATTCGCCTTCCATACAGATATTTAATGCGTCAAAATGCGTCCAAATGTATAACTCCAAGCACAAGACTACTAAAAAAATAGAAGTTATGGAATCCGCACATCAATCTCGTATTTTGATAGGAAAACAACAAAAACGTCAGCTTGCACTCAAATATTACTCACCCACAATATGACGTTGGAAGATAAACAATGGGAAACGATCGACTCACCTGAAAAATAGAGAGATAAGAGCATTAGACAACATATTTAAAATCGTTTACAAAATATTGCACAGAAATTTACAGTATCTAGAAATCATTAGGACCCAACATTCGAATTTAAACGAAAACAACCGCATATAATTCCCACCAGAAAATTAAATATTCCAAACATATCAACAAAGTATCACGGTTACTTTGGAACTATTCACAATCGTCTCTTTACCATACTATTCACCCCATTATGGTAATTTCACGATAACAAACTGTGTGTCATCTCTATTAAACCACAAAATAAATTTTTAAAGCTTTCTAAAGAATTTTACAAACATTACAAGATTGAAAAATCCCCAAGAAACACTGGAAAAGGAATAAAAGGTTTTGATAGTGAACAGAATTCATTCGTTCTTAAGGTTTCTTCGCTCTCTTTCATTTCTCAAAGCCAATATCTCGAGATTCGTACACAAAGCGCGGCTAAGGAACTAGACTGCGAGGTCAGGGAGTGGTCAGAAACGCCAGACATCAAAGCGAGGGATACGTTTCCCTCAATGCGAAGTTTCGCCACCACTCAACTCGACTCGCTCGCCCGCTCCAGAAACGCCCACCATTTCACTCGACCCGCATACTTTGATGCCTCGAATCCTTTGCCTATGTTTTTCCCACTCACGCGTCGCTCATCGAGTTCTCTTGTCCTCTAAGCCACGCCCTCTGTCTCTTCAGCTCCTCTTGGGACGACGCGCCATCAATCCCAGTCCCCATCAACCACTCTTCAGCCACCTCTCTCCCCACACCCCCACCCCACTCTTTCCCCTCTCGGTGGCTGTTAGGCCATCGCGCAAGTACATACAACGCAACCGAAACACTTCAGCTCGCACATACATTTAAGATACCCTGCAGAGCGGGTCTGGTGACAGAGGGTATACTTTCACGTAAGTCACACATATTACACTCCAATCACACCCCCAGCACTTTGCCACCCTTGTAACCAATGAAAATTTCACAGATGACAACATTTGCGAAAAACGTTTTAAATACCATCAAGTTTCCTGAATGTATATGATAATTGATATAATTAAATGACAACTTATTTTATGTTTACAAAAAAATGGCGAGTTCGTTTCTTGGCAACGTTTTAGCGGTCACCTAAGGCCCACCAAAACCCTACCCATGTTCGTAGAAATTCCATTCCTCTTTTTCTCCACGGTTATTTTATCTTAAGCATTTCCCCTACGACAACAATTTCCTCTCAACTTTCGTAGCATTGATATCCTTCTATCTTGTAGCATTGATATCCTTCTATCCAATTTTCACATATGATAGATCGTTAAATAAGCTGAAGCGTAAATCGAAAATTAGCTTTATTCGAAATTTCTCAATAAAATCAGTCTTACATACTTATATATCCATTTATCAAAACGCTGCTTATATCTGCACTCTAAAACAGCATTTCTCTTGTCCGTTAAGGCCGATTTACACGGGGCACGTCATTGCGCAATCTGACGTATGCACGAAGGCGCAGTGAAAATTGCGTCGTGTAAAGCGGCGAAGTGCTAGAACGAATGTGAGAATGCATTCACGTGAGATGGTAAAATAGCCCCTTACCTGTTCTAATTCCTAGCTCGCATTCTCGCAATTTCAAAAATGTTTTCAGTGCGATCCTCCGCGATGACATGCCCCGCATTTAACGGCCTTTATGCAAACTGCGTCAGAGAGAGGGCAGAATCAGTCGGAGGGAGAAAATGGGCAGCACCCAAGACGCGTGGGAAAAAGAAGACTCTCATTGACCTACAGTGTGAGACGGAAAGGTGACGACGAGTTCCACCCTTGTATCACGCTGCGCATCGACTTACGTAGCAGTAAGTAAATCGATATAAATTGAAAACTTGAACCTAAAAAAACAAAAATTCAGCCTTAGTATACACTAAAAGTAACCCTTAGCGCTGTACGCAGAAATATGAAGATCCATGAGATTGTTAACGGACATACTCATGACGTTTGGTCATTCGAAGGTAAAGTGGAGGTTTATCAAGGATATCTTCTCATGTGAGTATATATTATGGATAGAGTCTCAGGAATAAATATGTCGGCAGCATCGAATTAAATGGCTTGGTAATGATTTAAGTGACCATACATCGGAAATAATGGCAACGATACTTCTATAAGTTCTTCTAAGAATATACTGACCCTGAGATGCGGCGATGCGATCCAACAAAATGTACAAAATAGTGCTAGACTCAATTTTGGGATTTTAATAACCGCATCAGGGTTTTATTCTACAGTATGAGAAAGGAGGATTTAAAAAATATAAACTGCACAGATATTCTACATTTACTCAAATATGGAGTACAACAAAAACACATATAACAAATCACTATGGATTAGATTTTTAGTGGCAGTTTTAATATGAATGGGGTATTGCTCAGAGAAATAATAAAAAATACGTTAAAACTCAAAACTCGGAATGAAAAATTAAGAAGCCCTCTGAATTCAAAAGATAAACACAAAAAGTTGTAGATATCTAGAGTTGGGGTAAGTACAGACTAGTAGTAGTAGTACTTTTATTTAAAATTAGGGTGCGTCGACGGCTAGGTCATTTTGCACCACTAATGTGTCATTTAATTCCAAAATTTGTGTAGAAAGAGAGCCACTGCATATGGTGTCTTCGTGCAAAGAGTGAGCATAATTACATTTTATTAAAGATATTTATTTCTTTGAGGAACTGAAATGTATAATTTAAGTTGGTAGGGTGGTCTCCTAAAAGGGCTTCTAGGTCTCCCCCTAGATTAATCCGTCTTCGCGCGTCGCGGTACTTAACACAATCCATCAGGATATGTCTAATAATTAACGGGCACTTACAATCATCACATTGGGGAGGTTCTTTCTGTACAGACTAGTGCGATAGGAATAGGGTAAGGCTAAAGGAATCCAGCGATGAGGGACGGTCAATGAATTCAAGCATCACCTGTGACCTTCACGGGACAGTAGTACAGCAAAGTTTCAGAGAGGACGTGGAAATCATAATTCTAGGAAGTTAAACAGATCAGTGATGCGGAAATAAAAAGAAGAGTTAGCTCAAGAAATAAAAACAAAAGCTTTTGCCAAACACGCCATTTATTTCTATTCGATGCATGATTCAATTAAATAAGTCTCTCAGAAAATACAAAAAATAAACGAAGGAAGCTCTACCATTGTATTACATAATTAGTAGCAACGGCTGTGAATTCAGTGAATTAAAACGAACAAAACCTTTAATTCCTCATTAAACTGTTAAATTATTAGATAGCATATTAATGAGATTGATGTAATGATCTGCTCAAGTATGATTTCCTTTCACATACCAACCGTCTCCAGGTCTGTACAGTCGAAAACATTGTACGAAAACTTAAGTACTTCAAATAAATAATCATGCATCCGATACCAAATAAGGAGCAACATCTGTAACTGTATTTATCTGTTTTGTACTTTACACCTAAATCGTGAGTCTAGGTACACATCTAGTGGGTACCCAAGATTTCGGAATCACTCGCCTACTGAATCGGGGATTGCAATTGTAGCGTGACCCGAAGAAACAATGAAACACGCCTCCGGTGGACGCTCCAGAAGACATCCTTGCGCTCTCGGAAGGAACATACAAACGGGGAGGAAAAACCATTTCTTAATTGGAGTGCAGAGGGTCTGTTTCTTCTTATTCTAAGCACGCTTTGGCGCAAAATAGAAACGGACAGGCGGGAGGAAATAAATGGCTGTGAGGAGGAGGGGGGTTAACGAAATGGTGAGGGTAAGGTGTGTAAGGGTTTCGCGGAAGGAGAACATTTGAGAAAGCCCTTGAACGAGATGGAGGAGGAAACGGTAGGAGGGGGAGGGAGAGAAATAGGGGTAAAAAAATAGGAGTGGATCGCGAGCGAGTAGGTAGATGTAGTGAGTGGAGGTGGATGGCAATGTGAGGAGAGAGAGATAGAGAGAAGGAACAGCTAAAAGGTGGGGAGGGGATGGCAAGCAGGCTAATGGAAGTGAGAGGAATATAAATGGGAATCTGAAGGAAAGGATATGAAATTGGGAAATGGGTTGAAAGGACGAGGGAGGGAGGGGAAAGTCGGTGTAAGCGACTGATGCGATATGCCAGATGAGGAGTTGTATAGGAGGGGGCGATGATAGGGAAATGTAGGAAATTTAGCAACGTGCGGCTCAAGAAAACACTTATAGTATACCCGCATCAATTCACGACATAGCTTCATCCGTGCTCATATTTGAGAACCAAATGCCTCCAAGCAGAATATTTACTTTTTATTGAGTAACTAAGACCATTCTGTAGCATGTTCAATGAGTACATTGAATGGCAACCGCTCATACGACCATGATGGTGTGAAACTGCGTGGCTTTCGAGACTTAAAAGAGCATAATAGAGATGAAATCTGTAATAATTAAGGTCATTGAATTTGAAGATAGGATGAGAAGAAACGCAGACTTAAAGGAAGTTGCTGTAAGCTGTATACAACTGGGAAACCGAGGGTATGAGGAAGACCATGAATATCGAAGGAGTTCTTGGTCCATAGAAATAAGCGCATTTAAAAGTAACACTAATTCATGTAATAAATTGCATTATTTGATTTTTTTAAGAAAAGTTAATTCATAACCTTTGCTTCTGTTCCACCAATGAAATAATTCAGAGGAAGATGCAACAGACTCTAAATAAGCCAGCATTTAAGGCACCAGAGATTTTAAAAATTAAAGAAGATCACAAGGATAATTAAACAATAAAAATTATATAAGGCATTAAAAATATGAGCGTTCACGTAAGTTTAAGCATTAAATTAGAAGACAGCGGGTCGTTCACGATGAAATGAAAAAAGTTAAGCCAGTCTACGAGCATGAGAGGAGATAAAGAGAGAAGTGAGACTAAATTATTTTAAAATTGGGATAATACAGTGGTAAGCCTACACTATATTACACCAGATCATAAAGAACCAGGTGGCAAGATTACGCCGGCCGACAAATACCAAGAGACCATATCCCTCCCCACCTGGGGACGACCACTAATGCTCCAGAATGGATATATAACCAACCGGAAGCCCCGCCGCGCGCGAGCGCAGCCATTCGCTCGAGAAGAAAAAAGCCCGCCTCTCACTTCCGGTAACCTCCGCTCATGGGGGGAGGGGGGGGGGAGATATCTCATGTGCCGTAAACTAACCTCACCGCATATACGCCCCACACATGCATACACACGACCATCCTCAACCAACACACACACACGCCCACCTACGAGCAAACACCGAAACTTCACACATCCCGTTCTCGATTCTGCGAAACCCTTATGACCACCAAGGAGCTACCTCTGCTGTACCTCTCTCGACATATTATATGACGATGATTAAGTTATTGGCCCATGTTTTGATTAATGATTTTCCGCGCAAATGCAAGCAGATTATTTATCTAAACGCTTAAAACAATTTCATGAGTCAATAAATCTCGGTGAATTTTCTACGCTCTAAGCATGAACACTGATCTTTCACGCAGACTTGATTAAACGCACTTAGAAATTCACATTACGCCAACAGGATAGACTATTGGTTTTATATCTGCATTTAAGTAAGGGTAATAATCTAATAATAATAAAATAGTCAAAATAGCACCATGTCAAACGGTACACCTAGTATTAATATGAATCTTACTGAGGCAGGAAAGCCAGAGGAAATTTGCAACGAATAATAAATTTAGATGAGTTATTTGATTTTACAAAATTGCCACAACAGCCAATCGTGCCTAATTTACCAGATGTATGACGTATATGTATTGAAATTTGCCTAGCGTACAAAAAACATAACAATTCACTGCATCAAATTCAATTATTATTGGAGAAAACCGTAGAAGCAAAATGTGCTGTTCTCGAAGGGAAAGTGCTCAAGTGATAGAGTGGCCAGCAATCTATCGTCTAACTTCTAACGTCGGCACTTGACCCACCTCCAACACTCCTCAGAACGCTTACACCCACCTAGCACACCAACGCAACCCTCGCGCCATTCAAACACTCATTCACTCACAAAAGCCTAGTTTCCCTTTCGCTCCCCCGACGCAGTGGCGCTTTTAATCCAGCACCCAACCCCCTTCGCAAACACCCACCCCCACTTTATTTACACCCGCACCTAACCCTCATGCTTTCCACCACTCCTTCAACTGTGCCTAATGCATCCGTTAGGCGCTACACGAGGGGGCGGGACCGCTGCCTTCCTGGTGAAATAAGCGACTATGTGTATAGTCCTCGCGAAAGCTTACGTCCTCTGTGTGCGCAGAGGAGGGGAGGCGAAATGTGTGGCAGGGGTTGGAGAAAGGAAACAAGGGGAACGTGAGGCATGGAAGGAAGAATGATCAGCATACACCTAAGCTTATAAATGGTATTCCAAGTCGTTTTAGACAAAGGACACGAGCACGAAGCAAGTGGCCGAATGGAAACCCACAGGCTTATTATTCGTTTTGATGATTTTTGGAGGTGTGTATAGTACATAAGTTAGAAGTTAGTCGATATACTGTCCTGTCAAGGAAGGGACAGCGCCTTCACCAATTTACACCGCGGTGAATAGAGGCAACCGATTTCATTTAAATCACGCAATAAAGTTGAAGGATAATTTCATTAGTTGATGGTATGATAATGTAAGCCTTGAAATAAAAGGATAGGTTAGAGTCTGATGCGGAAAGAAGCGCTTTACGCTACGGGAACATGACACTTTGGAAGGCGGACGAGAAAAGACTGGGCGCGTTCGAAACGTGGGCAGAGAGAAAGATGGAGAGAAGAAGTGGATGGGGAAGAGGAGGAACAATGAACTGCTGAACGTTGAGGGTGAGGAGAAAGAGCTTCTACTGGAGAAACGGATGAGATTCAAGGTTTGGGTAAAGGGAGTAGTGAGCGGAGAAGGGGTGTTGAAAACAGCGTTACAGGGAAGAATATTAGGTTAGAGAGGAAGGGAGCGTTTGGAATGCTTTTATGTAAGACCGCGACATATCCATACACCTTTAGTACAGAAAGTGAAAGAGGTACCACGTAAACACAAATATGAAAAATAAACGCTGTTACATATTAAAAAACAATTAAATTCCTATCATCCGGGTTAATAAGACTCTATAGAGGGCTGCAGCCGAGTTGGTTCCCATCATCAGTCCTGAATATGAGAACAGAAACTCGAGTAGCCTTCCAAGATGCGGCACGCCGGGAAAAAAACAGAAAATACTTCATGTGCAGTGGCGTAGCAAAGGGGGAGGTCCGGGGGGTCCAGACACCCCCCCCCCCCCGAAATATAAAAGCACGCTTACTTTGCATCACGAAAGAAAAGCAAGTATTGAAAAATCAAGAATTTACAAGATATTTTTGAAAAATGAAGTTTTTTCGATTATGAATAGTGTTAGAATAAGTTTACACCCCTCAAAAATTTCCCCCCTGGTTTTGAACCCCCCCCCCCCCCCCGGGACAAACTTTCTGGCTAAGCCAATGTTCATGTGTATTAAAAAATAAACTTTTACAAAACCGGTGAGGAAGTTTTCTAAAACGCCCACCAATCGCCTCGTTCGAGCAGAGGAATTTTTCATAGAGTTTTCTTTGGAGTGATTCTTTTTATCAGCCATCCACGCTGCTGCCCAGCCCCTATCTCCGTGTCCCCGTCCACCAAGAGAGAGGCATTTCCATCTTCCCTCTTCCAACCCCGCGGTCCTTCCCCAATGCACTTTCGCCACATTTGCCACACTAGCCATTCCAGCTGGCACCTCTTACGACCACTCCTCTTCCTTCGTTTCCTCTCCCCCAAACCAAACCTATTCTTTCCTATTACGCTGAACATTCATTTCCCTCAACCCTCCTACCAACTCCACATAAATTCAACCGGCCTCCGCACTGCTTTTTTTCGTTCTCCTCCCATCTTTTTTACTTTCTTCCGCGCAATACCCTTTCTCTCCCTTCCCCCTGGACCTTTCCCGAAACCACCTCGCTCACTCATTCCCAGTTTGACCGTTATTCTTTTAGTCCACCACTCTCTCTACGCCAAAGCTTTCATTTTTATACTCTACCGTTTCCCTTTTTCCAATCTGAGTGGGTAGCTCCGAGGCCCTTTTTTTTATTTCCTTTCAAACCTCCCGTTACGAATGAGGGTACTTCATCGATTTGCAGACGGAGGTGTCAGGAAATGAATGGACCGGTCCATTTCCCTATTTTTCGCAAATCTAATTGAATATGCGATGCGATTTTTAAATAAATAATTTTTAAGCCAACGAGCTCACCTAACAGAGTAATTGCCCGCTGGATTTTACTGCAGCGCAGGGGAAAAGCATGAGCAAGCGATAAAAATGTACACACCCAATTCCTTGCAAAACAATATTGAAAGACTATCCGAGATTTAGGCGTGAGGGAAGAACTTAGGCTGATTTTTTACTAATCAAATTTTATCGTATATATTAATGCATGCACACACAAAATAATAAGTTAATGCTTAACCCCTCAATGCAGGTACATGCACGCCAAGGGGTCAGAATCAAAGGACGTTCGCAATAATATATTCTCTAGTACATTCCAGATGATATAATTGTGAGTTACTTGTAGCGCGAAATCTGAACCCTAACGAATAATGATGGGAATTGTGAATGACCAATGAATGACTTAAAACTCCACATAAGGATAAAAAACCATTACCAGTAATGCATAGAAATATGCATTCAAATTTATTCTACAGTGACCATGTTTCGAGATAAAAGGATTTAATGGCTAAATTTCAAAAGCATGTCGCGAGGCAATTAGGATGCGACGAGAAAGTATTACTGTCGGGAAAAATTAAACGATCATTCTCTCCCAACGAGCGCAACACCGTCCCATTCCCGTCGCTTGCACCTGCTCAACCGGTTCATTACGGCTTTCACTTAGCCGAATGCTTGGTGAATTAAATATGCGGGAATAATAAGTTTTGCACGCGACGCACCACTAGGGGATGAGAAAGGCCACCTACCCACTCAGCATGGGGGAAGATGGCACGAAAACGAAACGATAAACCCAAAGAGATTGCATAGAGAGAGAGAGGAGAACGAAAGCACCGAGGATAATGTTCCAAAGCGAGCAGAAAATATTCCTCAGAGGCACAAAAAAAACTCACAAACGCTAATTTGGGAACGTAGTCACGAATCGAGGCTAATTTAGCGAGACAAAAATAATATGAAACCGGTCCGAATTGAGACTTTTTTTAAATATTTTTTCATCATCCATCCCCACTGCCTCCTCTCGACCCACCATACATCTCTGAAGAGAGTTGCATTAATGTGTCCATCTGAATCCAGTCACACGCGAGTCCCTCCATGCATATACACATATATTTTTCCCTCTGCCTCGCTCTCGCATTTATTTCCCCCCCCCCCCCCAGAATACCCCTTTCCCGAAGCACAAATGAGTGCAAAATCACCGCTATTGAAATTCTCGAAAAGTTCCTCCTCCAACCTCCCTCACTACCCATTCCCCTTCATCGTACCCTCTGTCCAACCCCTTCCACCGCCTTTCCCCCTCCACTCTCCCATATATTTACCCCTCTTCCCCACTCCACTTTTCCCTCTATATTCCCACTCCACTATTTACCCCTTTCCTCTCCCACTTTTCCCTCTATTTACCCCTCTTCCCCACTCCACTATTCCCACTATTTACCCCTTTTCTCCCCCCACCAATGTTTCCTCTACTTATCCCTCACCCCACTACTTACTCTCTCCCCACACCACCACCACGTGTCCTCCACCCCTACCTTCCCATCCCTGGCCATCAAGTGAGGCCTTTCTCTCGATGTGCATTTCAACGTGCACCCACCTCTCCCCCATATAACTACCCATACCTACCCTCTTTCTCCTAATCCACCCAACTCACACCACAGCACCTCCTCCTCCCTTTCCCTTATTTCCTCCGTCACGCACGTTTTTCGAGTTCCAGCACGGTATTATGCTATTTTATTTTCACTTTTTTTCATTCCCCATACCCTTACTCCGACTGCGTTCTCCCACTCTGGACGTCATCGCTCTCTCTCCCTCTCTCTTCTTCCGGCGATAGCGCCCTAATCAGCCGGATTTATTCCCAGACGCGTCGAGATTTTCGTCGTCCTTTTTACACGCGTGCGCACCACCACGCAGACGTAATGCTGTCCCCCGGGCAGTCTCGCCGAGTTGGAGAGGTAGGGTTGGGGGGAAGGAGGAGGTGGAATACGTGTTCCACCAGACCGCTGAAATGTGCCACGCGAGTGAATACGACGATTGCAGCCCTGGGATGCATTCGAAAAATCCATGCATCGCTCTGTGCGAGAAGTGAGGTAAATTAAAAGAGTTGACATAAGTACAGTACAGGAGACTCGTTCTTTACGATAGATTCGGTGTACGGTGTGACCTGATTCCGCGCGCGATTTTTTTAAATTTCATTATTCGCCGATCTTTTTTCCACTCACACAATATGTCATCAATAACGTAATTCTGCGTACTACTATAAACGACTCATTTTTCTCAAAACAACATACCCGTGCGCAGGTGTAAGTAAATAAAAGTAGCATCAATTAATCATGAAATTATTAAATATTACATCCTCGTAGTGTATTCGTACAAGAAATGGGAACACAGTCAGTCACAGCATAGAGTAAGTATATTCTTACTCTATGGTCACAGTGCCCGAGAATATTGGGTTATTTAAGACAGATATCCCAGCAGGCATTTCATGGCATATTTAAGGAGATGTGATGGCTGTTATACCAGATCATCATTAATTCAATCTCCAACGAGAAAAAATAAATTAATTCACCAATGTCTGAGCTGCGACGCTCAGGGGTAATAAATGATGAACATAGCTATGCCAATCAAATGAACTACAGCTTTTACAGGGACTGAAATTGAAAAATTGAACGAATATAAGTCATAAAAATCTTGTTTTCAAGTACTGAAGTCAGTAAGATGACAATAACAATGCAGCTATTATGGTGAACCATTAGAGGCAACGAGAGTATCAAAATTCCCATAAAATTTAGCGGAAATAATGCACGAAATACGTGAGATCCAAAACGTTATGTATAACTACCCACCTCAAACCTTCAATGTAACCAAATCATTCATCTTCGATTTTCTCTGAGACTTCAGGACGACCCCTTGCTTCGCCTACCATTGCCTTGATCTATATCCCCAGCGCTGCATTGCCGCTGTCCCTTTTCCTTTCCCCGAGTACCTAAGGCCGATTTCCCATCCATCACGAACCCCACCCCAAATAAAACCATTCCTGGCGAACTGGACGCAACTGAAAGCAATTATTCTTCGCCCCCCCACCGGCCTCCCTGCACTCTTATCTTTCCCCCCCTGACCTATCTACCCTTGTCGGCACAGAGACACGACTCCATCCCCTTCCTACGAACCTTATCGCGTTCCCTTCGCCGAATTATATATATCATAGCATCCACCCTTATCCTTGACCATCACTCCTTCAGTACCATCCCCCGAATTTCCTCCCCGAGTATCCCTCTCCACAGACCCCCCCCCCCCATTCGCCTCCTTCCGAGGAAAACCGCTCGCTTCCCCGAGTCGCCAATCTCTCTGCCCCCTCAAATCCACCTATACGACCATTCCTTCTACGCTTTCGGTATCTTTCGAAATCCTGAAATTACCTATCCCAGAAAAAACGGATCACTTACAGCAAGGAAAGAGTATCGACGCCGAGAGATGCAGGTAGGGTATATAGCCGAGGGTAGAATTGTGCATTTATCGGTATTTACTCGGGAAAATTGACCGAAATGGACGACAGAATCCTCTTCGGCATCGATTGGGCAGGAATGTTTCTCATAAACTATAGGTTGACCGTCGAGAAAACTATCACGAATGCCAATATCCCGTCAGATTATTCCACACACATAAGGAATTTGCCCAATATGAGTTTCTATCATCCTCTTAGTTCTTAATACAACCACTCACTCACTCAGTGATTCAACCCAAAAGTTGGTTTGGATAGGCGAGGGTAGAGCTCACCCCGAATTGAGCAAGGGCTTTTAAATTTCACATTTTGAAGATCAGTAGGTCAGTTCCTTTTCCTTGGCCACCCCGCACTTCGACGAATTCCCTTCGGGCTGTTCGAAGGCTTCATACAAGATTTGAACCGGGTACCCCTCGATCGACAATCAAGCGCTTTAACCGCTAAACAACCACGCTCCGTCTTAATGCAATAGGTAACTTATTCATTAATTTTGGGAATCAATCCTGGAACACAAAAAGGCTGACGGTATTTACAATGAGTCAAAGTCACTTGGATATTTTACATCTAATCCTCCACTCGGTACATTAAACCTTTATATCCATTCCGCAATCGATTTGGTACCTTGCAGCCTTCCAAATTCGCATTTCCGAAGGAAAAAACTGATCTCCGACGCTGCAAAAGGATAGCTTTACCCCATACTCAATCCCATTCTGTTCCCCTTCCACTCTAAACTTATTTTTTTCTTTGCCTTCCGCAACTTCCTCCCGCGCTCCGCGAGCAGAGAAAGAAGGTCCTATTCCCCACCTCTTTCGTTTCGTTTCCCTTCCCAGCGAACGCCGAACACTTTTCCCTTCAACCCCCTTATTGCTCCATTTCTCACCGAAGCCACTACACCCTGTCCACTTTTCCTCGATCCACCTCCTCCACGCTATTGCCCCCGGCCACCCCTTTATCGCTGCCCCCTCTCAGCGTCTCTCTCTGCGAGCCCATCCTCGTCTCCTCCCAAAGCTCGAAAGAAAGGGAAATCTTAAGTGCCTCGCCACCCCTTACCCTCACTAAAAAACGCTATCCTATTGCAATGGTAAAGTTTATATAATCGAAGAAGGAAAAATCAATCAATAATGTATATAAAATAAAAAAATTCCACACACGTTTATCTCACTAAAACACCAGAGTTACGTACCTAATATTAATTTGAAATTTTCCATGTCTATTAAATGTTTTAATGATCACTCGATAAAGAGTACCATTTTAATATCTAGGAAATATTGAAGCGTATCATAAGAAGTGGTTATTTAATGCTTTATGAATGTGGAGTAATGAAAATCATTTTGTTTCCCATGTTTTATCCAAGTCCGCTCGTTCCAAATCTTTGCACGTCCATAAACCACTACAATTATGCTTCAAAAGAATGAGATACCACCTACCTCCCTTAGAACAACGGTCCACAGAATTCTATTGCAACCCTTTCCTCACTGTCCTACACCTGATCCTCCTCCGCCCCCGGATATGAGGAAAGGGAGGGAGCCTTCCCAACCCTCACTTTCTCTTCCCTCCACGCAGGGCACTCCTTATAAGAAGGGCTTTTATGGGGTCCCTCGAGAACCCCACCTCTTCATCCCCCCTCTCACCATTCTCATATATGCGGCCCTTTCCCATTCTCCCTCACGCACCCAACACTTCTTTCCTTCCTTCGCTTTTTTATACGCACGCAACCCATCCTTTCAATTTCTCTCCAAAGTCTTCTTAAGGCGGGAAAAATACCACAGTAAGGTCCAAAATAGTTAGACTGATTGGTCGCCTATTTCTGTAAAAAAAAGCTCTCTTCAATGCTGCATACATATATAATGTATGAACTTCATAAGAAACAAACGCACATTTTGAGTTTCTTAAGACAACATCATATATACTAAACTGAAAAATCACTAAAATCCGATGCAAAAAAAAAGACAAAATAATATTAATCTAAAGAGAGGTATGCGTTCTCTCTCCACCCGTGGTCATGCCCGCACTCTAGGCATAGATAAGTGACGCTCGCATACTTTCTTGCCCGCCCCACAGCACCCTCGTTGCACCCACCCACATGGCGCCCTCTCTGTGGGGAAACTAACCACCATCCTCGGGCGGGTGAACATATTGCTTTCCTGGGATATCGCCACTCTCTTGAGAGAGAGTGTAAGGAAACGGGCGTGTGTGTGTGTGATGGGATGGTATCACCAAAAAGGAAGCGTTTTGGGACGAAATATATCTTGAGCTCATAAACATACTTCTTTTATGGAATTTGAAGGTATCCTGAGGTATTTAAACCGGAATACGATTTAAATTATCTTTCGGGATTGATCGACATAGAGACCTTAAACTTTAATCAAAATCATGGTGACAGGTAGAGCTGAGTCTGAAGTTAATTTAAATCCCTTATTTTTCTTTATAAATAATCTTTTCCTCCTTTCACCAAGCCAAACATGAAACCAATTCGTTTAAATTGAAAATAAGTACATATTTTATTCCAATCCTCCTCTCGTGGACATTAGGAGCTATCTTTTAATTGATCTGTTGGAAATGTCGAAAAAATTACACGCAATACCATCAGAACACATATATGCATACAGATATAAAAACAGCTATAATTTCATCCAGATTAACGAGGGTAAAAAAAGAAAAATTCAGTGCCTTAAAACGGCACCAAAGAGGTGATAAAAAGTGAACTCTACAACGGCGTTGGACTGATGAGGAAGAGGCGAAATCGAAGTGAAAGAAGAACTGACATGAGGGGAATTTTCTTTGGAGAGAAATTACACTATCTAGTCGCACGATGACGACATTTATTCGAGCACTGGTCATTTTGATTTAAAACTCTTTCACATAACCAAATCTGTTACGATATTCAAAAGAGGAGTAAGATAATAAAATTAAAATGTATTTCACTGCGCAGATTTCAATATAAGAACCACTTGGATATCAAAAACAACGGTGAGCGACCATAGATAAGCGTAAAACTCGGAACGGAAAATATTCAATGCAAAGAGGAGAATGACAGGACACACGTGTAATTTAAGGCTGAAAGATAAACGGAAAAAGTAATGACCTGAAAGTTTTTCATACTATTAAATTTTTATTGGTAAGCCTCTGGACAAGAAAATTCACAGTAAGACTTTAATATGTCAATAGGCTAATGATTAACGAAAACTTGATTTATTGTGATTATGATTTCCACGGATAAAGATGCTCATTAAGTGACGAAGAATGATACTGGAGGGAAACTACGAACATTTTATCACAAAACCTAGAATATCTCATAAAAATTCAAGAATGAGATGTAAAAAGATGTACCAATCCGAAGAAAGCATGCACCATTTCAAATTGTACCTCATGACTTAGCCATTCAATAAAAAATAAGTTTTCATTTCTCGCCCACTCGATAAACACCATGTCAACCCACAAAACTCCTTCAAGAATAAAAATACAGGCTGCATCTCTTTTAATTTTTGTTTCACCTAAATAGTCTTGACTAATTCGTTAGTAGATAGTTCATTAAAAATTTCAAGAAAAAAGAATATTCACGGTTGCAAAAACGAAACGAGCGGAATAACTATTGCACACATCGCCGGAATAGAAAAATATTTCAAAGCTATAATTTACAGGTTTAAAAATAGAATCGCCTTTTAAAACGTCATTTCTTATTCGAATGAAGGAGAAAACTTATCTTTTTTGGAGGTACATAACCTTTGCGAGTAACCCCATAACGCTCCTTTAGGAAAACATTTCCCACAGCCACAGCCTATAGCTGTGTAGAAAGGTAATGGGAGAGAGAAATGGATCGCAAAAAGTCCATCCCGAACCACCCACACCTTTCCACGAACCACCAACCCCTTGTTCTCGCCCTCCCTCTCCCCTCAACTTCCTCTCCACAGTCCCCAACAGCTCCAGCCATCTCTGCCTCGCATCCTTCTCTTATGCGTGGTATCCACGACCGCTATCCTCTCCCTTTCACTTCCGCCTCCCCTACACACCTTCCTCCCCACCCATACTCATCAATTCTCCCTTCTCCCGCACCTCATCCCAAGCACATCCCCTACAACCTCCTCTTTACCACACCTCTTGGAGCCTGGAACTCTTGAGTTCGCGCGCCATATACAAGTGCAAACTCATTCCGGGGAAAAATAAAGAAACAGATACGAACACATCACATGTATTCAACCTCTTTGTAGTTTTAACATTTTATAATCATCCAGCATTCCAAGTCCACCCCAATCTTACATAACCGCTCGTTATTCCAACTTTTCCTGTTGCTATTACTTTGCCCGACCGTAAATTCTGCTGAAAAAGCCATAAATAATCCATCATTGCCTTCCCAAAGGGTTGATCAGAGGCTAGAAATAACTTGATTCTAATTCTCCCAATTCACGATGGGATTTGCGGAATACATAACAAATTAATTCCAGAGGACCATCAAAAACTAAAGCAATTTCATCTATTCACCAATTTCCACACGAACTATCAAGAAGGCGCGGGACAAAACGTGTTAAAACACAAGTTGGATGGAAGAAAAAAGGGATTGGATACATTAAGTTATCACAAATCGGGAGTAATATGCGTGATTCGCAGTATTTGCAAGACCACTCGTTGTGCGCATTCGAAAAAGAATTTCAGCAATTCATCTCCCCTACTGTACCGTATTTGTCGAACCTTTAAATATTTAACCAGTTCAGTGCTAAAAATGAAACAATTTCAATCGATTTAGGCAACGGAATATCAACGCTTCCTTAGTAAAACCAATCTCCTTGGAACAGAATAAGATTACTTGAGCATATTACACTGCATTGTGGTTACACAACAAAAGTCCAAAATTCACGCCAGGTTCATGGAACACCACCTCTCGGACGACTTCTCCCAAGCGTCTTAGGTCTCCCCTTTTCTCGCACAATACCTTCTCCTTCCGGACCACCTACCTCTCTCTCCCACGCTTCCTCCACACTTTCCCTCCCTTTTAACGTTTGCCACCACCCCCCATACACCTTCCTGTTCAACCCTCTTGTCTCCTCCACCCCTTCTTGCCCCCCATACTCAGAGCCACCTTCCCCTCTTCCTCCTCCACTCTCCTTCCCCTCCAACAAACCGTTGCCTTGGATACGGGCAGGTTCCTTCCGCCTTCCCCATTCCCCCACAGCTTGATCCGAAATTGCTTCAATTTGAAAGGAGGCGAGTGGGAGGGTCTCTCTCTCCCTCACACACACACACACCGAGTGTGTGGCGGAAGGTGAAGACGAGGAAGGGAGGAGAGGATAAGGTAAAAGGTGAGACGTAGGTAAATGAGCGGAGGGAATGGAAGAGATGGAAACAGACGAGAGAGGGTTTGGTGGGGAAGACGAGATAAAAAATTGAGACCCCCATACCACGCGTTAAACGCGAGCAAAAATTTAGAGTAGGCTAGTGTTAAGCAAGTGGTAGTGTTGAATCTGAGATTTTGCACCAAGGAATAATTGGAGAATTGGTTAATCGCCAATGAAGATTCGGAAAACTTATCCAAGATAGTATTATCGCACTTCAGAGTGCCATTTTATACAATGCACATCGTGGCTAATGATGAAATAAATGGAAATGTGTTAAAAGGAATAGGCTCATTCCGCAAACGTAAACGGTTTTGCCTAACTAAGGATATATCATTTGGCAAGAGAGGATCACCAGTAATAGGGAGTCACTTGAAGGTTTAGGTTTGAATTTTCTAAAGGATGCGTTTCACATCCACAAATAGCACAGCTCTTGAGGTCGTCAACAAAACATCGAAGTAATAAAAACAAAAATTATATTTACACAATCATTTTGTCAGTCAAAGGCACAAAGAAGTGCAATGAGCACAACTTCACGGCGCCTACACTATCAGTAGTCATGAATCACAACACGAAGACCTGTGGCGGGAAAAGTTTTTAATACTACACCTAATGGCACACCAAGTTTACCACCGTAAGCGATAACTGCCAATTATGACATGTTTCTCAGCCAAAAATTAAGATTTCATGTGATTAAACTAACTGAGTAAGAAAACTGAATGAAAAGAAAGGCTGGATAAAGATAATTGAAATAGGACAAGAACGGAAGGAAAACGAAGAAAAGACAACGCAAGGTGAGGTAGAAATGAAAAGGGAACACAAGCGTGAGTAAATGAGAGGGAAGAGTATCAGTAAACGGCATGAGAGAGAGAGAGGCCATCATCGCTAGAGGGAGAGGCGAAGGTAAGAGGAGCGGAAAATGGAGGGATGAGTCGCTTTCAACCCGAGACAACGACACTGAATAAGAAGAGAGGAGACGATCGAGGAGAGGAGAGGGAGAGAATTTAGACGTGGAAGAAGGAAAGGGGGGCAAGAGAGGGATTTGGGGACGATTAACGAGGGGAACAGATTGGATATGGATTGGAGAGGGGGCAGGAGTAGTCTTTACGCAGTCCTCGGCGGGAGGGCGAGCCATAATCACCGGCAAAGAGGGAATAAATAAAAGGATAGCTTAAGGGAAGATGATCCCGAATGAATAGCGGAGAGAAAATAAAAGGGGAAAACTAGAGAGAGAGAGAGAGAGATACAAGCTAAGGTAGGAGTGAAAGAGTTGCGCGAACGATTACGGTGAGATGCGGAAAATAGCCCCCAACAGGGCAAAGATGAGGGGAAACAAAGGACGGAGGGAAATTACGGGGCAGAATATAATAATGTAAGAAGATTCGGGTGAAATGAGGCGAAGGAGCCGATGGCGGGTGCAGCTTGAGAAAGGGAAAAAAATTAATGAACGAAATAAGGCGTAGAAAAGGAAAGTGTATTCAGCTGGGCTCATATAAAAATGAAATGAGAATTTTGTATTAGAGTTAAACCATAACGGAAGCAACGGTCACGCAGAAAAAGATTAAGAGGCATTTTAAGAACATGAAAATATTTATAATTCAAAGAAAAGAATGGTAGAACAGTGTATTTCTTGGTGAAATTCTGAACGGTGTATCTCTCTTGAACGCTGTTAGGAGGAAGTCCAAATATTTGATCCAAATACCCAAGTAAGTAAAAAGAATAAATTACCCAGAGCAGGAAAGAAATTATTTAAACACTAAATCAAAAAATTTTAAAACGAAGAACTCGAGATTCTAGTTGTTTTTCGTTTTAACATGGCGTATTCTTATGTAATATTCTACGAGCATTAAAATAATGAACAATACCTAATTTAATAAAATGCCAATACCACCAATAATCAACAAAAACAATAAGTAAGTTTAACTTAAAATATGCGTTCATTACATTTATTTTTTTAAGTGATTGTGAGAGAACGGCATTGAGAAACCAAATATATAGTGATAAACCATAATAAATGGATTTCATATTAAGCCTAATCGCACTCCCCACCACATGCATTAATGTATCGAGGAATATCTATCCATATTACAACAGCAATTTTCCAAAGTAGCTCATGGAAGTTGTTAGAGGATACGCTAACGAGAAGAAAGATGAAAAGAAATGGAGGCTGATGAATGCTTTCCGTTCCTTTTCGTTGTTGGGATCTTTTTGTTCTTCCTCCACGGTAGACAAGAAAAGTGGGCATTTCTTAGCTCCCGCAGCGAGAATTGCATGTCCTGGTGATTGTGCGGACATGAGAGAAGAGTAATGTGCTAGAGAATGGATGGAAAGAATTGCCAATGCCGCGGTCGTGGGGCTTTCCCATTCAAATGAGATCCCCGACGCCGCAACGAATGAAAACGGTTTGATTACAGTCAAAAGGAGCAGAGCGAAAAGTTGGAGTGGAATGGTCAAACGACGAAAGAGAGCTGATTAAAGGCCGCGTGATGGAGGAAAAAATAAGATGCCGGCGACCGAAAGCGGATTTATTCATTCTTAAATCCACGGTTGAGAATAATATTTCTCACAACGTCGATACGCGACTGATACGGAATTCGAAATATCAAAAAGGGACCAAGAGGATAAATTTCCACCACGTCGCGTAAGGATAAAACAGCGGGGTAACCAAAAAATGGGTGGGAACTTCTTACCAAGAATCGGTCCGGAAAAGTTTCTCAATTAACCTTTGAATTGCTTGGGGATCACCGAAAGCTCAGAAAAATAAATTATTCACCGCACATGGAGATTTATGCTCGGGGGAATTACGTTGGGTATGTTAAAAAGTTAAGGAAGAGGATTAAGTAAAGCCCGGCTTCTAGAAACCTGGACTGTCGATGCTCGCATTTACTGCATGAAAGATAAGAAAAAATTCCAGTATTGTGACTTTGATCCATTATTTCATTGGACCATTTTAAACGGAACGCATGCTTACACATTTCTTGGGCCATTTTTTGGGTGAAAGACTGCGCGGAATAAATTGCACTAAGTTAAACGTCAAGTTGTTAAAACAAGAGTTTGAATTTCTGAATATATTTCATTGTACACCCATTCCAACTCGTATTCAATGCCATATTCATTCGTTCACCATAAAACTTACTACACTTCAAACATATGCTTGCCACAATCGCAACTGATTGTTAAGCGAACTGAACGGTGCATTTTTAAAACGAGAAATAATAACCAACATTTTTCCACTGATACGAAAGTAGTCAGTGAACATCTCAAAAATGGGACATCAAATTTATTTTCGTGGTTGGGCGATCCTGTAACTTCTAAGAGAGGCAAGAGAACGAGAAATGAAGATGAAAAAATGAACGTGGAGCCCGGGTCGAGGAATAAATTCAGAGGCATTCGCACAGTCTCATCCCAATTTCAGTGACATGTAAATCCTCCTCGCATAGAGGAAGACCTGGAGCCGCGAGCACGCATATTAAGGAATAGATTACGCGGCACCAAAGGAGAGGCAGGTAGCTATTTCGCGAAATAACGCAAGAAAAGGAGAGAAAGGCCGCGCAGAAATTACGACGAGGAGAGGTTCTCGACTCTAATAACCCTCCTCCTCCTCGTGAAGTCCCCCACAGCTGCACGACAATGTCTTCCCCGCGAAAAAGCTCTAACCCAACCCACTGTACCCACCCGCCGCGCCGCCCCATAGCCAACCAAATACTCTTCTCCGCGGGAAAATTCAGTTTTGGCGAAAAAAATCCTCTCTCTCTCCTTAAACCCGCTCGCACTCTCTCTTTCTCTCCTTCCCTCCGCAGGCGCATGCGCAGTCTGGATCTCTCTCTCCATTTGCCATCATTAGCTCCCTCGCGCGGGCGTCTAAATGACGATGTTCCGGGAACTTCGAGCACTTCCATCGGCAGCGTGCGTAATTCACCCCGCGCACGCCGGGGTGAAAGCATCGCAAGAAAAATGACGATCGGAGGATTCGAGCAAAAAAGATACTAAGCTCCTCTCTCTCCCTCTCGCTCTTGAAGTAAATTCCGATTCAAACGTGGAAAGAAAAGGTAGTAGGAGAGTGGGGCGCAACTTGCCATAAAAGCGCGAGATGCGAGAATATAAGGTGAAATACAGGTAAAAGGTGTCCCATAAAAAAGAGGCGAAAGGAGAGATCCCTATCAAAATGGGTTACGTTTACGCGCACATGACACAGTTAATTAAACCAGCTTAAATTTTGATCTCAATTGAGTTCCCCAAATAGAGTGCCATTAGGCAGTTTGTATTGAACCGATAATCCATAAAGATAAATTGTAAGGATAGATATTCCTCGATGGTACATACCTGCAGTTTGCGATTATAAGTAATTTGGATTCTGAAGTAACTATGCAGGTAACTATACTTATGTATAAATACTTCTTTTGATTATAGGGATTTAATTAATTACTAAAAGAAAGAATTTCATCTGATGATGATAAAATGGCGTTGAAACAATTAGTGCTAAGAAAAATGCTAGACGAATATGAAAGGATTTTTCCGTAGTCGGATATAAAAGTTATAACTGAATGGGTACCATGAAGTACCTATCCCACACTTCATTTAAAACTTCCAGACAACATATCGGAGAAAATAGTTGAAAAAATTAACACTAAAATCTAGGAATTTTGAAAACAATATAAATTACAACGCACTCTTATAATGCGTACATATTCATAAATACAACATGGGATATATAATAAACCCTGAAGCCCAGCACAAGAGTAACCCATTCACCAAAGACCAACACTATAAGCTAATTAGTGTAAGTTCGTCCAACTGCAGTATAGGTATATGATTCATTTCCGTACATAGATAGTGACACATAAAATGAGCCTGATTGCGAATCTATTCAGAGGAAGTTAGTGCGGTGAAAAAATTAAAGACTACTTTTTGGCCCATATAATTTTAAATTTCGCGTCTCATAACTTCCAGCTCTGACGAGCCACCTCATCATTATTCATCGAACCACTATAATGTTCCTGGCGAATCAAAAGAGAGTAAACAAGGAAGGAACATTATTTCCAACTAAATGAAGTTTAATGCCCACACGTTTTGAGAGGGAGGTGGTTGACTAATTTGGAAAGCATAACGTATGACGCCACAATATCATCGGGGGGGAAGAGGGGGTGGGAACATAAATCGCGCGAGGAGAGAGCGCTCGCATGGAGAGGACGCTAACTGACCGTATTTCGCTTAGGAACCGCATCCCTTCACTCTTTCTCCGGTCCATCACACACTGCACACGCCCGCACTTTCACGGGAATATAATTTATAAATCGCGCGCACCGCGCGTTTTAACATATTGCCTCCACCCCTTACTGAACACATTACCATCGCCACCGACGCGCTCTCCTCCACGGCACCCTTACGTACACCACTCCCGCCCACCCCACCCGCCTAATTCTGATTTGCCGGCGAAATAATGAGGAATAATTAATTGCGAAATGCATTAACTTTCTGCGAAAACGGTCTCGCAAAACCACCCATGAATGAAACGAGTCGCTGACCGTAAAATGAAAATGGCCTCGTTATTCAGCATAGCCTTTGACATAACGTCCGCACACACTCACCGCAATGTGCTCACTTTTTGCGACACTCGCAAAACACGCTCATCCAACCCCCGACTCCCCAACTCTTCACCACCCTCCTCACCCTCCGACCACTCTCCCTGACGAGCGGACTACGTGGGTTCAAAGTGTGTGGAAATTTTTAGCAGGAAACCGCGAGCCCACTTGATCGAGGCAAGGAGAACAATTCGAGTACCCCCACCCAGTGCGTACGGTTGGACTCAAAACATAGTCCGCTAAGCTTCTTTTGAGATAAAAGCAGCCATAAAGCCGCTCTAGCGTAGCCAGAAAACGACTAAGGGATTTCCTACTGAGTTTCTTCTGTCATTACCACTTAACCTTCATTAATTGAGTCGTATAGTTTAAAATACTAAATAATATGATACAGACTTAAAGAATCCAACTTATATCACGCAACATAAGCCAGGTTTACACGCTGAAGTAGGGAAAGAGCAGCGTCTCAAGCTAATATCCCGCTAATATTATTTACACAGGAGTATTCCCAACATAAACGCGCCGATGCGTTTTGTGATGGCATTGTTAGGAAAGAAAATAAGCGGCGATTGCGAAAGGGAAATAATTTTATGTCCTTTACTTCGTGAGAAAATTTAATCAATTTTTGGACTACCAATATTTCCACTGAGTTTTATTATGACACTACGCTTTTCGTCGTTACAAATAACATCATCAAGTATAACAAGTCTTAAAGAGTTCCTCCTTATATATCTCGGTGCTTGAAGGGAGGGGGTAAGGTGGAGGATGGGATTTGGGTGACGAGAAGTGAGGATATTGAAGGTTGTGGGTACACGATAATGTTGTTTGCAACGAAGAAACGCGTAGTGTCATAATAAAACTCAATGGAAATATTCCAATGCCTTATTACTAATATTAAGAACTTCCTCCATATCGCGCCCAACATCACACAAGATATTTTTGCACTACCCTTGATGCCTAATAAGTAATTAACGAAAGCAAAGCAACCTCTTCGCCTACGAAGTTAAATCAACCATAGCCGCTTGCGATATATCCATAGCCATTCAAAACATTGGCCGACAAGAGTCGAATCGGGTGAGGAAAGAGTTGAAGCCGCAGGGGTGTTGAAAGCATTTGAGGACCGGGATTCCCCAGGGTGGGCCTGACTGTTAACCCCGTGGCCGATGCTCCTTACCCGGTAGAGATGAGGAGGACCGCGCACTTCGTGGAGTGCCCTCTTCCGCCTCTCCATCGCGGCGGGTGCCAAAAATAACCCCTTCCTCGCTCCATCTGTGCATTTTCAAATTCCCCGCATTCCTCTCTCTCTCTCTCTCTCTCTCTCTCTCTCCTCGAGTGCACTGCAACCCTCGCAAGAGACTCGGCACCCGACGCACTGTCAGCGGACCACTCATCCCCCACCCACCCACTCTCCAAACCATTAAATCCACTCCCCGGGAAGCTTCCCCTCCACCTTCTTCCACCGCTCCCCAAATGCACACGAAACTTCATCTCATCCTCTGCTATAAAGCAAGGTGTCCTGAGTGACTGATCCACTCACCTATCAGCGCACAGCCCAAACTACTGAAGGTACAGGCTTGAAATTGTTTGGAACAGATTTATCGTGTCATGCATGGGCGCACTTTTAAGAATTTTCGCGAGAAACTATGTTTGGGCTGTTTCAACCCCATTAATGTCATTATTTTTTCAGTTCCGCAAGAAAAAAATCGAACTCACCGGAGACTTCGCTTTTTTTTGTCTCTTGAGTTGCTAACACTAGATAAATTATTTTATTTTGAATAGAATGGTATTCATACAGCAAGATTGCCAATTCAAAGTGCACTTATTACAAATAAATGTTAAACAAATGAGCGAATAAAAATTTCAAATCATGCAAAGAAAAAGCAATAACCGAATACCGTGGCCACAATCCGAGTACCTATATAGAAAGCTATATAGTCAATTATGCATTTTAATTAAATGAGATGATGCCAAGTGAGTAAAAATTTTGAGAAATAGTTGATAATTTGTATTATCGCGCGGGAAAGGGCATGCTGTAATTAATTTTTCTCCACCCTCGTTTTCTTTTGATTAATGTACTTTTAGACACATATTTATCCATTTTTCTTTAAATTCTTCCTTTCAGCAAGAGTAATTATCCGTACCATCCAGGAATAAATATATTGATCCCCCTCCCCCAGCTTCGCTGACAGTTTTAACTACATTTAATTGCACACGACAATCACCTCATTGGTTCCGAAGAAAATATTCTCATTGATGTCTCACGCATTAAAAAAATTAAAATAATAGAGAAATTCAGTCGTTCCTTCTGAGAAAATTCAAAAACTCGTTCGATGCCGCTAAAATGAATATACTCTAAGATCCACAATTTTCAGAGATCACATTCACAATATCAGAAAGTACAACGAACACATCATGGTTTACCAGTATCAATATTCTTATTGCATCATGCCATTAAGGTTGAAAAAATAATCCAAGTACAATATGAGCTGATACCTTGTTGGATTCAAGGTAAAAGTTCACAAATAGTGCTCACAAGTCACAAAAGTCCTGCAAATACAATATCTCCACGTCTTAGTTTAGACCTACCTAAATGTACAGGAAATACGTTAAGGCTCCGAAGAACTTCCCGACTTCTTCACGACAAGAATGTGACCTTCACATCCGAGAGAAAAACAAGTTTTTCCACCTTCTCTTCCGTTCACCAAACTTCGCACAAAGCGAAGCAAAACCCACCGGCGTGTAATAGAAATTCGGGGCATTTTAGGCAGGGTTCTCCAAAAAAAGTATATAATCACATAGGCTCTCTCATATTTCGCAATCCGGGAGAAAAAAGAACAAACAGGAGAAACCTTTTACCCTTTCGCTTTCTCCAAACTACACACGCATCATCCTTTTCTGTGTTTTTCTTTTCCTCAGACTCGACCTTTCCTCTTCTTATCTCAGAAACGAGAGGATGCAGAGGAACCTTCAGTCTAGTTCATAACAACTTAGCTTGACGTAAATTAGAAGCAGGGACTTAGAGAAGTGAGCGCGCTGCATCATCTTTACTTAAAGTGGAGTAACTCGACTTAGCGTGACCAAAAAAATCCTGTAAAGGAAAACTATACTTAACTTGGTGTAATCGTGGAATTGAAAACTCAAATAGAGCGTCTCTAGGTTAAAAACATTTTAAATAACAATACTCAACTTAGGATGTACATTCGTTCAAAAAAGCTAAAATATCTCTTGAAATTGAACAGCAGCAAGGAAGATAGTTGTGTCCACACAAGGAAATATAAACTAAAGTAAGACCTCTAACATCCCTCTCTCGATTGACGCGCGTTTTGAGCTGCAATTGAAGGAAAATGCCATTTTTTCGTCTCGGTCATTTAAATTAAGTTGTAATGAATGTGGGTTTACGTAAATCAGATTCGCATTTTTCATAATTTTAGCGAAGTGATAATTTTGGCCGAGAGCAAAGGGAAGACCAATGGCTTTCGGTGGTCTTCAAATATCTCGAAAGTCCTATGCATTCGATTTCACGAGTTTTTTTACAGTGTGAACTGCACTATACATCGCTTAATGGTCTGGGTCAGAATAAGCTATGTTACGGGATGATAAGTTACTGTGAACGGGACTTCCCAGGCCTCTACTATGCCGGAAAACCCCTTTCTCCTCCCCAATCCTGCATCAAAAAACCTATCCCTCTTTTCTTTCCTTTCCTTCCGCCCCGACACCATCACCCCCTGTCCCTCTGTCGCTTGCTCACTCTTCCAAAACAAACCGAATCGACGTTTTCGCATTTTTTTTTTTAATCCTTCCGACCCGTCAAGTCTGTTTCCTCGCATCCAAACTTTTTGGAGCACCCGACCAGTTTTTTCCGTCTCCCTTCTCCACGGCGAAAAAGCTTTGCCAATCCCAACATGCCCCACCCGTGACATCTCCTGCGGACTCGACCCATGTGCAAAACAACAACAGCGACCATCACTCGCAGCAACAACAACACACGACCGACCATGCACGCACAAAAAAAAGTATTTCTGTCGCTTTTTTTCCACGAGTGATTACAACGGCAAGCTAAACATATCTCCCCCATAAAAGGTTCTCCTGTCGTGATAAATCAAAAAGCAAATTGATAGCGTCATCTCTATTGTACATCACACATATCACGCCTTTATGCCGAGCGTTGCAGTTAAGCGGGGCCGGATTAATGATTTTCACTTTAACGGACTAAATTACACGGCAGATAATGCGAGAGGATGGTTCACGCCTGACGAGAACGAAATTGAAAATTTTTTCGTTCCTCTTTTTTTTTGGACAGCGAAATGACGACCGGGTGTTCTCCAGCATCCTAGTTCGGCATCAATTAGCGGAAATTAATTGCATAAAATGAGTCCTGTGCGCGTATGCCAGCATATGTGAGACGCAAAGAGATTTAAAACTTCACTCGGCAACTAAGGAAGAACGTCAGAGAGATATATCCCGTTGTATGAGGTGAGATGGAGCAGAGATCATATTCGAGTGTTAGCTAAAGACTCTCACCTTCGCTCATTATTATAACACAATGCTGCTCCTACAAAGCATCAAAAATTTATAAATTTTCAGCTCTATTCAGGAAAAATTTAAACAGCGTGTTGTTTTGTGCCGTTAAGTTTAATGGGGAAATTTGTACCTGCCACAATGATATGAATGAGTAGAAAATTTTCACATTTTTCAAATGAGAAATAATGAAATGTAACTTCTCCCAGAAGCAGCTCTAAGTTAGAAAGGGTTAATTGGTCTTCAGCTTGTACTATGATTTGGCCTTACACAGTGGCGGCGGGGGGGCTAAAGGGGCCTTCCCCCCTTGGGTATCCAATTTACACTAGATAGAATGGTAATTTTTTCCGACCCCCACTACTGCTGGAATTTTTAATACCACTGCCGTAATTTTTAATACCCCTTGTCCCTCTCCTGGATCCGCCTCTGGCCTTACAAGCCAAGATCAAAGATTATTTCACACGTGAGCGTCCAATAGAGAAGTGGTATGTCTTTCAAATTATACACTTAGATATCGGACTTTCTACTTAAGTTTTAATTTCACAAACTCTTCTTCACGTTTTTCGACTGGCTTACAGTCATAATCTGGTACTCACTGAAATAACCCGGTAATACTGAGTAACTTATGATGACTGCAAACCAGTTAAATACGTATAGTAGAGTTTGTGAAATTAAAATTAAGTAAACAGTACGATATCTTTGTGTATCATTCAATGTGTTCTACGATATCTCTCCGGAAAAAGTTGACTTCATGGAACATCTTTCGACAAACGAGAGTCAAATTATATACGTGAAATGGTAGTACGTATATTCAAGACTATCTTGTCACCACATCCGCTGAGAAATATGTAACCATATTCTTTTATCCTCGGGAGGAAGAAGACATTTAAATAATAAAAAGCAATTTCAAAAATTGCATTCAAAATATAAAATTAGAGCGAATATTACATTTGGGAGGAGTGAATGGAAAATAATGCATCCATGCGGCACAGGAAATTCAAAAGAGACGAATTCAAAGGAAGTCTTCCAACAGCAAAGGCCAGTCGAGTTGAATTACGTTTTATTCAATTATGATGACTCCCGCCTATTCAAACGTTTCCCCATGCTAACACAGGTATCTACATGAGATCCTTCCTCACTAGCAGCAATTCCCCACCTTCCTCCATCTCTTCCCCAAACATTCTTCAATAACCACACTCATCTTTTCGTTTTCCTCCTCGCAAAAGGCTTTCCGCACGTGGTGAGATCAAATTTCGCCAACTTTTTCCGCACGGGGCGAGGTCACCGAGGCACCCAGAACTTCCGCAAGGCACCCACCAAGCGGAGGATGGCCAGGAACTCTGGCAGCATGCGAGGTCTGCCCGGTCGAACCCAATGACTCGCACCCGGCATGACCAGGATCGCACACGCCGTTGCCTAACCAAGCGGGGACGGGAGGTGGTGGTGGGGGGGGGGGAAAGAGAGGGAAGGGGGAGGGGGTGAATGCGCGAGGGAGGGCCATCGACGCACCATATCGCCAACGAGCGTAATGGAGTTTAATTTTCGACTAAAACGAAACGATCCCCCAAGGGATACGCCTCTATTCCGCATCCTTTGGTAATCTCCTCAAAATCGCTCTCCCGCCCATGGGCCTTTCAAAATCCAGCGGCGGATCCCCATATCTCCCCTCCTCCATTTTCCCCCGGCGCGCCTCCCACTTTCGAGCTTTTTTTTCCATTCTTCTCTCCTTTCCGTATCTGGCCTCGTTTCCCCACGGCGTTCATCACGAACGCGCTTCCATACCTCGGAATAAAGGTGCAAAGAGAGAGGAATACAATGCTGCTCCCGTTAACATATTCATCTGCCAGTGGATTCTGACGTGGTAACAGCTGAAAACTCAAGTTATTGATTTTGTACGTTAGCAATTTCTACTTTTACTCGACAAATTTACGACCTAATTTCTCCATTACATCACGTATATGGAGTCTGGAATGGCAATTGTGCGATTAAAACCATGGCTAGGCTATAATTTACATACGTGTCGTATATACGCTCGGAAAAGTGCATGGCATGCACAATTATTGCAATGGCCAATTCATTGCTCCTCATTCATTCCCTTCGCGCTGGGATCACTAATTTTCATAAACTCCGTAAATGCGAGTTTTATTAATATATAAGTAGATGATATAATAGAGCTATAGAGCTATGAAGTGCTAAGGAGAGTAGGAGAAAAGAGAAGCCTCCTAAAAACATTAAGCAGAAGAAGGGACAACTTAGTTGGCCACATTTTGAGGCACGATGGTCTGATAAAGACAATCGTTGAAGGACAAGTGGAAGGGAAAAAGGGCAAGGGACGGCCCCGAATGAGTTATATCGGACAGGTTATAAAGGATGTAAAAGAGAATAAATATGTAGCTATGAAGAGATTAGCGGATAGGAGAGAGAAATGGAGAGCTGCGTCAAACCAATCTTAGGATTGTTGACTGATGATGATGATAGAGCTATAGTAGAGCTATATAGATAGTATAGAGAGAGTGAAAATATGTGACTTTGGTACATCATGAAGGGTAAATATTTTCCCACAGTACGAAGTTTCCTATATTAATGGGGATCATTAGCTAGGAAACCGAATTAGACACCGAGAGGACGATATTCTATTAGTTCTGTGAATTCTCTTAGTCCTTCCTTCTGCTTCGCAATTGATTCTTCACTTTATTTGTCACCGGTCTTAAAAATATCGAGAACTAGATATATAAATCCCATACTTTCTGGCATCTTGGAGCAAATCAACGTTTAATTCTCACTCAAGAACTACTGGTATTCTCAAATCGGAAATGATCGCAGCGTCTCTTCCCCGTATTTCCTCCTCCGTACCTCTCGTTTCCCTTCCATCCTTCCGTCCTCACAGATTCCTTTCTCCTGTGGCGTGCAGCGACCGTGTGATCCTGGAAGGTCCGCTAAGGGGAAGCTGCAAAAGTCAGCAGTGCGTGAACGCTGCTGCCCTCTATTTCCTTGAAATAATAATATCATCACCGTCGTCTCCGTTGCAATTTAGGCGATCCCATTAAGCGGTGAATATTTTTCCATCACCGTTTTGCACTTTTACGCGACCAGCTCGCATTAAAGAAGGGTCCAAACCGACCCTAAAACGAGGTGGAAATGTGCCTGATTCGACACAGGCTCGTTTCTTCCACGTCTCGGTTCGATGTCACGTATATTCCTGAAGAGAGAGGCTGCCTGAAGCTGTTTGGTGGAAAGGAAATAATTAAATATTATACAACGTGGGAATACGAACGAAGTGTTCACAGTTATTAGGAATCCTGTCATCGTTGATATAAGTTAAATGATGCAGTTACTTCAACATATTTTAAGCATTCAAATTTACGCCAAATATATTAGGAAGATACTTTAAGTCCGTCTACCGAGCGAGCTACACTCCAATTGCATTACGTCATCATTGCATATTATTTTTAATGATATTCTTATTTTCATAAGTAAATTAGTAATTCCATAACCATTGAATTTCTCGCTATAACTCAGCATGTGGCTTCAGTCGAGAGAAATTTTACTCTTTTCGCTCGCTTACTCAAAAACCGAGATCGATTTCTAATCAGGAATAAAAACCAAAATTGAACTATAAATTTTAAAGGCTGAATTTTGAAGTCAGGTTTTGATTTATACTTGATCGATTTAAACTTGAGATATATAACAAAAATCTACGAAACCAAAAGATAGTTTCTTTTCGCAAATAATTAAATCCGATTCAAAGTATCCAATTCATTAATTCAAGAACAACTCGAACCGTTTTATGAAACCTCAACGAAACTTTGAATCGATTACGGATTCCTTGGGATTATTTTGGACAAAATATTGTGCCTTGGAATCCCAAGAACTTTTTTTTTTCAATCTCCGGAAGATAAATATCTAGTCACAATGAGCCGGGTCGAGCGATAAAGGGGGTTAGGAAAACATTTTCCGACTCGCCCACTTCTCTCTCTTTTCTTCCCTTCACTTTTCCATTCAACCCTCCTACCCACCCTTCCGACCTCACCATCCATACATACATATATATATATATATTCCCTTATCCAATCGCCAGCACACCTTCGGGTCCTGGGAAACAGACCCACGGCCTCCCAAGAGTCGAGTCCCAGCTCCCTACTCACCCACGATGATGGCCTTCTTCCTTCCTCCCGGGATAACTTCTTTTCTTCCGACTCCCCAAACTCCCTCCGCCCAGAAAGAAAGACCTTTTTTTTCATTCCTTTCCCACCAAACAAATCCGCAAAATCATCCCTATCGCCATCCCCAAAAGAGCTTTCTCTCCCTCTATCTATCTATCTCCTCCTTTCCGCAAGAGTGAGCCATTGTCTCCTGAGTCGCTGCCTTTCCCTCCCATTCGAGAAAGATCCATCCCTCCCCCTTCCCTTATCGGCATCGCACGCATTCCATTAGCGGAGGGGTGTGGGGGGTAATCGCGCCTTCTTATCGCTCATAGAGGCATTTGGACCGGAGACCACGCTCTTGAGGTGGGGCAGAGGAGTGTTGGAGACGATTGTGCGGGGAGGGGAAGATTTGAATTTCGGAATCGAAGGGGGTCGGACTGCGTGTAATGGATTCCCGGGGTGGTGTGGAGTGGGCAAGCCGTTGAATTCGTCTTTCCTGTGCGAGGAAGGAACACGTAAAAGTGCAGAATCGAGCTGAACAAACCACACCGAGGAGGGAACCAACGAATGCGGACACTATCAGGCTCTTCAGACCTACAAGTGTATTTTTCGCAGAAAAGTTGCGTTAGCCTCGATTTTCCACAGAAATAGAGGTGAAAAATATAAATCCGCTTTAAAATATGTTGAATTTTGCAGAATGTAAAAAATACGATTAAATCGGCGCTCATCTCTTGGAGACACTCTAAGATCAGGATATGATAAAAAAAAACAGATTTATCGTTCATGGTACACTGGGACTGAGGAAGATATGCATTTTCCTGTCCCTCCGAGGTTGACTGCGCATTTACTTTTTTTAATATAATATGATAGCATTTTCAAACATAGAGCATTTTGAAATTTTCATATCGTTAAGGGTAGCAATTCGTCTATCTTTTCCCGTATCTCAAGTATAAATATTTTATGCATTAGAAAATACTGAATGAAATTTTCAAATTCAAGACAATATATCGCTGATAAGGGTCTACATTGTAAGCACTGGAATTTTGAAGGATACTGCAACCGTTTTGAGTTAGACACGAGACACGGAAAAAAAGCGGTCGATAAGGCGGAAGGTCGAGCGGGAATAACTTTACGAGGATACACGAGAGGCAAAGACCAAGCAGATGGTGTAAATTAAAATATACTTGACCGGTAATTGGGAACAATGGGTTTTGAATTCCGGTCAACTAAAACGATTTTTTATGTCTTGACTTCATCCTATGCCGTTAATAATTACACTTCGTGAAATTTCGTTGTTAAACCAAAAGAAATTCCTAGCGTTAGCCCAAGGGGAGACGGCAAGGATTTAACGTACTGTGCCATCCGCTGGCGGAGAGTTAACTGGATAAAGAGGGGAGAAAGGGTTAGAGCATCTGGAGAGAGAGATTGCACAAGAGAAGAAGAAAGGAGCGACACGAGGATTATAATGAGGGACATGACTTCTGCGTTCGCACAGAATGCGAATCATGAAGGGGTTCCCGGGATATGGCCGAGATTAAGCAGCGAGCATTGAGAAAGTGGAACGAGCAGGACGAAGCGGGAAGAGGAAGAAGATTAGGCAGAGGGTAAAAGAAGGATGGAAGATTCTAAAGAGAGGACGTGAGAACACGGTAAGGCGGGGAGATGGAGGAGAGAGCTGAGTAAGGGAGGGACGCAAAAGGAGAGTATGGCATCGAGGCCACCCGCCACACTAATTGGGAGCTAAAAGGTATTTATGTAAAACATCTTCCTCCAACTCCCACCAACCCCACACCCCTTGTCGTCCCCCGGCTATCAAACAAGATGACGTGAGGTGAATACCGGAATTACGCGGACCCCCATCCCTCCCCGTCTCTTCAGCCAGCACCAAGCGTGCGGTCGCGGGAAATACGGAGAGAATATTAAGAACGATACAATGGTGAAGACGGAATGGAAGGTAGTATTCAATTAAAGCATTAGCTGGCCGGAAAACCGAATGAAATTCGCGCGTCAACAATGATTAAGACGAATTTCCGAGATTAAGTCCCGAGATGGGGAATTTTCGACGCAGCGTGAGAGGGCTATAGCCGGCAATTCTAGCCGTGAATGTTTCGAACGAGTTGGATGACTGACGCTAGAGGAAAGAATTTTCAGGAGGAGAAAAAACTGAATCGCTCGGGTTGGAAATGTTTCTCGTGATGTAGCGAGTTCCCTCTCACACGCTAGGAGCGGAAACGGACGGCTGTGTTGGGATCCTTATGACTCGCGTTTTGCTCTATACACCATTCCACTCGTGCGTTAACACGCCCGAGTGAATGGAAGGAAAATCCCAAGCGCGGAAGTTGATCTGCATCGAGGATAAAGACGAGGATTCCATGGTGTCACGGCACACATGCGAGAGTCCCGTGCGCGCGCTAATAAAAATTCGATGAACTCGCTCACAGTTATCGAGGGAATGGAAAATTTACAACACGTAGGGGAACTACAGCATAATGAAATTCTGTCTTTCGCATATCAGTAGGTGTATTGAAAGCGAAGGAAGTTTAAGAAGAAGTAATGACGATACAAAAAAAAACGGCTGTACTCGTGTTTGTACCCTTTATTATCCGTGCTTTTATGCACGTAGTTTAAGAATGCCAAATGAAACCCAAACTTCGAATAAAAATAATTAAACGTGGACCTCATAGCAATAATACGGTCAGTTACTACATACACCAATGATTAGCGACGCAATATATGCAACATTATTCATCTTAGAATTCATGGCTCCAGTACATATAATAAAGAATAAGTAGTCTTCAGGTAAAGGGTCAAACGGACTAAGGAGTTGGCGCTGCTCGCGATCCTTCCATTACTAGCAAGCAAGAAATTATATGATTACACGGAAACCCAATTCCGGAAAATCATTAGCGGTTCAATAATATTTAAAAGTAGGAAATAGACATAACATATACTGTGGCAATAATATCACGCAATTTGCGCCAATTTTGGACGTTCTCGGATTTTCAATCTGCTAATTATTCTACAAAGAAAGAAATCTTACCTAACCAGGGATTCATCTCTTACTATCAAAATTTAATAAAAAAAATATGAAAGAAAGTACTTAAGTCCTTTGAATAAAAAAAATACCGTACAAAGTATGCCGATAAATTTGCAAAATAATTTTTTACACGTATACAATTTTCCTCTACGTGCATACATTGCTGGTACCAAAGAATCCATTGTCACGTATTTTATTCTCTCACTTCAAAAGGAAGAAATTTACTTAAATTTTACGGGTAAAGTAAGAATGGTCTGTTTATATAGTTCAATATTTACCCCCATAAAACCCGAGGTGCGTTCAAAAAAAGAAATTTCTATGCACCTACTTTAGGTATGGCATAATTTAGAAATATGCTTTACCTATTTATTATTGGGAATGAATGCATACAAAATAAATTACTATTTATCCCCACTGCGAAAAGAAAAAAAATACAGCGCTTCGTTCCGAATTGCCCGTAAAGAGAGCACGAAAGGGGGAAAGATACGCCCATACGGTCGGCAAATGGAGGAAAAAAGACAAAAAATAAAATATTACGGAAGGATGGCCATGAGAAAATGTAAGGCACATAGGGTGGTGGTGTCGGGAATGGAGGAAAGAGCACATTCCGTGTTATCCAACCATTTTGCTCATCCCTCCCCTCCCCCCTCTTTTTCCAGCCTCCCGTCGTCCTGGGTCCTCATCGCACTCAAGCCCGTTCCGCACCCTCTGCAGCCGCCCCGGCCTCTTCCCCCGTCATCTCCCGAGCGCTCTGCTGGCTGCGAGACGTGCGTGACATCCGAAGGAGGATTATTAGCATCTCTCTCCCATATCCAGAGAGCGTTTATCGCCCAGACATTCCGCTCGCAATGAGATTGGCCCAGAAAGAAGAGTGGACGGTGACAGGAGTAGGTATGGCCGGAGATGGAGAGAATACGGAGTGAAGTCGGAGCGTTTATTTGAACGAGATGGAAAATAGAGTGGTCCCTCTCAAATAAATAAGGAAAGAAATCATGATCGAATTGAATCGTGGAAGCGAGAGGGCTGCCAACCTAGGAAGTTTATTCTACAGCGAGGCGAGAGAGCAAGGATGGAAAAATCCAGGTGTAGACGGAGCGGTTGAAAACAATTCAAACTCTTTAAAAGGTCTACATGACGAGGGAATAGATTGAATGTGTGAAAGTGAAACATTCTAGGGAAAACGTGAATGCATAATTGGACTCTCAGCGTGAAAAGATCTGCATTAACTAGTCTATTTGATACAGGTGAGGAAATGCACATGTCACGAAGCGGTAATTGGTCCCCTTTCATTTCTTGACCTATAAAAGTTGTGGAAATATCGAGATGCACAAGTAAATCTGATTTTAACCTCCGCGGCCAGGCGAAACCTCTTTCTTTATCATGGGCAGGGTAACGATCAATTTCAGGCATAGTTCGCCGTTCATTCGGCAGTTAAACAATTGTATTTATAGGAATTATATTTTATCGCTTCTTAGAAACTCGAGGAAATATTCTCAACATTAGGTCTTCTCAATCAATGACGACATGAATTTAAAAACTTGCATTTTTATAGCAGACCACATATACTGCTTCCCCCGCACCCCAATAAATCACTTTAACACCAAAGTGTTTGGATTACCATTAAATTTAAGCGGTAAATATTTATCGCTAACATTCATTATTTATATCCAAGGGTTAGGTTTCATCCATACCGAGCCCAAAAATAAGAGACCCAAGTCTTTCCTTAATTTATTCCAATAAATGCATTCAATAGGTGGAAAGGTTTTGAGAGAAGAACTTAAATTATTACTAAGTACATTATAAAGGTCTGGACTGCACACTAATTTTGGCCCTGGTGAGGTGCGAAAGGGCACACTAAACACCCTTAACTTTCCATTACTGCCCCCTGTATGTTGCTCGTACATCCCAAACGTAGTGTATATAACATTAATGAGGCTACTCGAGATACCTGATACATAAATATAAACAAGTGATACATAAATTTCAATGAGTCGTTAACGTGACATAAAAATAGACAATCGATGAGGGACAAGTAGATGGCAAGAATGGAGATGGAAGACCTCGAATGAAATATATGGAACAGCTAAAGAAGGATGTAAAAAAGATGAAATACGTAGGTATGAAAAAATTAGCTGATAGAAGAATTGAGTGGAGAGCTGCGTCAAACCAATCTTAGTTAACCAGTGATGATTATGATAAATATTAATACCACCTAAATCCTTAAAACCTTACATTTTTCAACAAACTTAGACATTTTTTATAGCGGCAATTCAATTGAGTAGCTTAGTCCTCATCCATCCAACATATTTTCTTCAAACCACATACCAATTCCATGGGATTGCAAAAGACTTCCAAGTTTCCCTCGGCCCACCGCGACGACACCCTAGGCTTCCGACCAGATCCCGAACTAGTTGAAAAACGCTCGCACGCATTGGATCGGCACGCACTAATGACGTGGATGAGATATGACGGGTGCTCCACGGAGGAAGAGCACGGCATCGCCGAGAGACATCACATCCTCCGTATTCCGCGCTGTCACCCGCCACCATGCCAGCGAACCCAATCCCGCACGCCCATTCCCCCGGTCACATTCACTTCCCTGCACTACATCATCCGAATACAATCAACACAACCCCCACTGGTCGCTGAATGATCGGATGTTTGCCGGTAGAGACGACTGACGGCGGAAATCATTTGCGACGCAAAGGAGCGCTTGCAAGGAAGGGTTACCAGAGGGAATCGGTCAGAGAGAGAAACTTTGAATGCAACTCATATTAACGCACAGAAATTTTTTTACTACGAGAGTTTAAAAAAACAAGAGAATATAGAAAACATATATCACCCATTAAATTTAGTAGTGCGTATATTTTACCACACGCTAGCGGTCTAATTTGGGTAAAATTTTCTATATTTTAGTTAGTTTATGCACCAGAGATCCTCTAAGAAAATTAGAATTTCACCTAGATCTGACAGATCCAATGTGACTCGACAAATGGAACTACATCTATTGGTCGAAGAGTGCCCGGGTGTCACTTACAGTAGGCATAATTTCCCCTTAATTAACGCCTTAAAATGACGAATGCTTAGGTCAATACAAGTTAAATGCGTTGGAAGTGGAGTTGGAAGTCCCTGTGACCAAATACGAAAAAGTTCGAACCATAAAATTATTTTCCAACGCGAGTGAGTAAGGATTTTTTTTAAGAAAAGCATGACAGCGGCGAACTTTATGAAGTTAAATTATTCAGAAAAAGAAACTAACCTAAACCACCACGATCGCACGATAATGGCATACTATAATGATACAATGGTAATTGTATGAACATAGTGTAAATTTTAAGTCTTTGGAATAAAGGTAAATAATTTTATGCACATGAACCAATAAAAATTAATTCCGAGAGACACTATCTCCATCCTATCCTACATTCGCCCGTAATTTTTTTTTGCGTATTTTAGCCTATATCTGGTTCATTATTAATCGATTACCTTTCCTATGTTTGCATTCTAGCTTATATCTGGCCGTTCCCGAAGTCATAAAGCAACACACTATGGCTCGAAATCCAAGCGAACACTAATGCTCCACATCATACGACCAGGATATTAAATTTCGAGGAGCAATACGAGGCGGAGCCCTAAGCTGGTGCAGTGTAACTTTTCATAAATGAAACAGATGTTTGGCCTTATTTCACAGAGCGAGAAAATTCCAGTGGAGCAGATTAAATCTGCATATCAGTAGCAATTGCCAAACTTTTCGTACAAATTGGCATATTTTCCACAAGCGCACATTTTTATACCAGAGCAGCTGTAACTGAACCACTGAATAAAGCTACCGAGAAAGTCCAATAACATAACTTCAGGAAATAAAAACACTATTTCAATTGTAACTGAAGCCACTAGAAGGAAAACTACGTGACGAATCCAAAAATGGGTATTCTACGAAAAGTTCAGTTGACCTATCATCGCTACGTCCGAATAAATTTTATTCGGAATAAATGAATTGTGGCCAAACTAATGCCTCTACTGAAACGCACTTTGTCTGATGAAGAAAAGGGGAACGGATACACCGTCAGCAGGAAAGTGCGCCCTGGGAAAATCACGGAAATTGCGGAACATCGGAATCCTCGGGTCGCTTCACCCGACTGCAGTTTGGGCGAGCTCCGCACCCAGATATGTATAAATGAAATTAGATTTCAATCCCACAAATCTTTCGAGGGCGCTTCCCTTTCTGTATGCGCGTCCCTTTCCCCTTCAAAACGCTCCAAATTTATGCCCGCCCTTCGCCAACGACCCCTCCCCGCACATCCCCTGTATCAAACCAAACACCGCACTTTCCACATTCCATTCATATCAGAGCGCCTCTCCGAACGCGCACCCCGAACCAATGAACGGAAACGGCCTTTCAGTGCGAGAACGTCCCAGTTACCGAATGGCATCACGGGCCAACCCTCTCCCCCTTTTCCTCGCACAGTGTCGGATAAAGTAAGACTGGAGGGGATAATGATAATACCTATCTATGCGATATCGACACCACTAATATCTTTTGCTCCACTATCCACTAAAAGGTTTTGAGAGCAATGGTGACTCCGCACCGGTCAAGGCTAAAAACGAATTGCATCCAATCGAAGAGAGAAAGCCAATGGCAGGGGCCTGGGGAACCCAGTGCACTGGCGTAGTGACAGTGGGACAAAATACGGGGTCCTTATGTTTACAGGGGTGCTGAAGAGCGCGAGATGATAAAATATCAGGGATATTCAAGGTATGAGTCCAATACTTAGGATGGAGAATGAGGGCACTAGAATTATTTCTGGTACATTATTTTAGGCATCACTACATTATGAATTGAATTCGCACTCTGCGGGAAAAAAATTGAAATATGCGACGTATTTGACCACAACAATGGCTGCCTCCGACATAGCTCAACCAATCCATGTGTCAATGCTATCCATTCAAAAAAAATTAAACCATCATTGCGCCAGGCTTAATGGGGTTACCTCATTTTGCTATCTACAGGATCCAGAAACTATATCCTACTTACAGGCAAGTGAGCAAATCCTGAACGCCTGACTGAATATAGGATAACCATAGTTTTCATACATGTCAATGCATTCCACGTAGTTATCGAATGGAGTACACAAAAGTTCCGCAAACTCGGAAATTTTGCAGATGCACAGATCACCCATCTTCGATGATTCTCGATACCACGATCACTAAATTATACGCAGAGTGCATAACCAGAATTTGTAATTATCAGAAGCCTGCGACTAACTAGGCTTCATCAGCCAGAATCTTAATTAAGATATCTTACTCAATCACAGAATAACATCTGTTATTAAATAAACAAAGGTAAATAACCAGTTATTGAAAGCAAATTTCATCCCGAGAGTGAAATTCTATCGTTGCAGCGAACTTCTTTCAGGACTCATGCTCTATTTAAAGCAAAATTTGAAAAAAATGAGATAAAAGGGGAGTATCGCCTCTCCCTCGGTAATAGTAGAAAGCGTCACTAAGGCATCGCATCCTTACGAAAGATATCGCTGAGATTGTTACATCATACGACGCCTCATGTACAAGAGCACCCTTCAGGACCATATTTAAACCTGAAATGGGCAACTTTCCGACACGCCTAGGGTGAAAACAATTACGGAGGTACTCTTTCCAGAAGAAAATTCTCGGCAGTGGGCCCCTGGCGCATAATATATAAGATAGCAAGGACGGGAAATGACCGAGGCTCCAAATTGCGGGGAATATAAATAGCTCGTGATTTTCAAAATAAAGGGGGTCGCTAAAAACACCCCGCATTAAATGCCCTCATATTTTGCCCGCGCCGCTGACCACAGCACTTAATATGCTTTCCCTTAACTCACGCCCCCACGCCACCCCATCCCCACCAGTAACAGTATCCGGGCAGCCCCCTCGCCCGTTCATCTCATCCAAAACCTCGAAAAACTCATTTCCTTCCCCGCGAGCGACCAGTTACCCATGCACCGTCCCCTTTTTACGCCGCATTTGGTCAAGTTTTCACCCCGCTACAAGAGCAAAATCCTTTCAACACTGGCCCCAGCCATCCACCGACCCTTATCCTCGAATACACTCGCGAAAACACCAAAAGCATATGGAGGAATTAATTTGAATTATAGTACCAAACTGTTCCCATTTATTAACAGCCAAGTTTTTTTAGCATAGTCAGCACTTAAAACTGGCCCCAGCCATCCACACAACCTCATTCTCAAATAGATACATTCGCGAAAACACTACTGCATACTGAGGAATTCCTTTCGATGGCAGTATGGATCTGTTCCCATTGACGCCAAACCAAGTTTGCTCCTTATCACAGTAGCAATGAAAATTCAGCATTGCGCACTGAAACTCTTTCATTACGGAATACAGAGCTATTGATCTCAACTTTCTCCAGATTAAAGATTAATTAGTTCCATAATGGTGCAACCTGTAAGTTTCAGTTTTAATATTTCCTTCAGGAAACTTTAAATTTTGACATTTAAAAATATTAAGATCAACTAACTTACTTATACTGTAATGTTCAATAGTGCTCATTAGAAATTTTGAATGAGCTTCGATGCAAATTTATCAGAGCTAACGTTTACATCTAATTAGAGGCAACGGAGCACAGCGTAACGATTAATTTTTCCAGAAGCAGAATCTTTCATGAAAATGTTGCTTCCACGTCCCACGTTTATCCTCAACAATCACCTCTACCCTTCGATACACATCCCACGAGCATTAAAAATATTACTACTGCGCGCTTCACTGTGTACGAACCCGGTGGACAGGCTCTATAACGGAGAAGACTGAATGCTGTTATGGCCGAGAGGGATGACACGCACAAGCTATTCGGTCTATTAGGAGCTGGGAGGATCCAGACCATTTTCGGGCTTGCAAAGGCCCCTCCTACCCCACTGCATAAAAATGCTCGCTCTCAGAGACGCATGTGAAAATTCCGCGCCTTCAAATCCGTGCATTACTCTCGTGAATAAGGATTGTCCATTCCGCCGTAAGAAGCAAGAGGGGTGCGAAATACTACGTACGGTAGGAGGGAAGAGATGGCGCCGGGTGATGGGGGACAGTCGGGAGTTTTGGATGAAAATGACTAGGGAAAGAAATCAAGTTGGGTATCCGAGGAAGGGCTTGGAGGCGGGTTGGTAGGATTGCCAGTGCGCGAAAGGTAAGGGCGCAAAAAAACATTTCGAGAGGATACTACCGCTATAAATGTCAACAAGGTTTTCACACGCGCTGCTGCTGAATGCTACCCTAATGGTTAAGATTATTTCCGATGCATTAAACCTGGAAATACACGTACAAAGTAGATAGAGAGGTGTTTCAGAAGTGATTCGATGAAATCGTAGGACATCCATGGTGGTAAGGACTGTAAAAAGTCCAAAGGTTTTTCGAAAGTGGCCTCACACAACACTGGCAAAGGTTGTAATTTCTAAGGTTATTGTAATAACAGTGAGTTCTACACCACGACAAATGTGAAACTAGGAAATGAGATAATTTTTAAATGGGACCAACCCTACCAGGATATGCTCTAAACACAAGAAAATACTAGGATTCTCAAAACCATGACAATTCAACGAAATTGGTCACTGATGCGAAATGATCCCAGGAGAAACGTATTGCTGAAAATTGCTGCATCCAGGATTCATTCCGGGTATTATTCTCAAATTTTCACGGGTATTTCGTCACTACTTTAATAATTTTCATGAGTATGTTATAAAGTCACTACCTCCGCCTAATGATTGAATAATATATTTGCGGATCACAGTGAAATCTTTTTGGGTTATCATGTACACGAGATACTATTTTAACATCGATGAAAATGTGAAGTGGAGATGTACAGTGTACCCATTTAACACATTAGTGCCAACACAGCATTAAACCTACATGACGCAAGTGGATACGGAAATAAGGAAGAAAGAGATGGATTCAGGCACAGCCATTTCTTTTCCACCCCCGACCCCTCTCATCCTTTCACACTGCATCACTTACCACCCTCATCCCCAAAATCTCCACACAAAGCCATTCCACTTCCTGCATATCTCATAGCGAATTCTTTTATTAACTCCCCCGAACTGAATTGTTTCGGGCCAGGATATTAATAACGGAGGGCTTAGATTGGGGTGGGGAGGATGTGAAAGGGGGATGAGGGAAGATTGGGTATTAGGCTGATGGGAGATGTGGCAACGATAGAGAGGGGGAGATGCTGGTGGGAGAGTCCGGTCGGAAAGAGCCAGTTATGGCGCCGGCAACAAAGCAGTATTCAAAAGAGGAGGAGAAGAAACGAGTCGGAGAAGAGAAGGAGAATATTAAGATTTAATGGCAAGAATAATTCGAGGTTCAGAATATTGGGAATGACAACGAAATGTATGCCCAAATGGAAAAAAAGTACCGCCCTATTAAGAGGCCAACTAAAAAGGCATTCAAACGATTCCCGAATAGGAAAAAATTACAATACTTTACGACATTTACTACACACTCTAGAAGTAAGCAAGCAAAGCCGATACGTTGTTACATAATGACAATAAACACTCGATAAAATAGGTTTGAACGACGTCAATTAATAATGAAAATTAAAATGACACACCAATGCATTTGGAAATGTTAAAATTTATTGTAAATATTTCCTGAAAACTATCATCAACACGCATGAACGAACGGACCGAAATTTGATAAGATAATGCACGAGGAACAACTGTACCACATAGAAAACACCTAAATCAACTGAACATAAAGGACTAATAATAAATCATCCGAAATGCAATTATCCGCATAAAATAACGAGCGATAGAAAATACAGGCGCACAAAATAAAGGCACATGAAGTATTTGTGGCCACGCCAACAAAACTGGCCGGGATACTGAGAATAGGTAAAATGCATTTCCTCCCCACTGGATAAACCAATTTATTTCATTTGTAATGCACGGGCGTTAATAGGCTGCTGCACAAAAATAAAATCAAACAATGAAAAAGCCATAGAGATTTTGTGTCTGACGCTTTAAAATGGTCGGATGCAAAAAATCAAAACTTATCGCATTAAATCATCTTTCGAAATCCATTAACTAAGCAATAATTTAAGCTTTTAAATTTATTAAATGCGCATTTCCACGAAAAGCTATATTTTTTTAAATGAAGTAGTACTCACATTTTGTCGGATACTGACGCTCATTACGGCAGAAAACGCTCGAAAAACAATTACGGAGAAAGCCAATGATATTTTTTCGAAAGTTTTTTTTCCTCCCTCTCCTACGCTCAAAAAATTAAACCTATTATGTTTCTCCTCTCACAATGCTTTTGACATCCCAACTCACGTGGAACGCATTAAAAAAAAATTATCGTGCAGGAGAGAGAATCGGGGGAAAGGCGTGAGGGGGGGGGGGTGGACGTGTGGAAGGGATATTTTGCCAGAATCGGGGAGATGTGGGATGGTAAATGACGCATGCCCGCTATATAGCGTAGGAGGGAGTACGTAGCCGCGATTGAAATGAATTAAAGAAACTATGACTTTGGGATTTTTTTCAAATAAATTCGCTCGTGGCAGGATAGTGCTAAATTGAAATGTTTACTCAGTATGGAAAGAGCAATACCAGAGCATGCTCGAGAGAAATTAAATAATTTTACAAAATTTTGTTTCTTAGATTGCATTCGTAATTAAAAAATGATATCCTTCAGTAAGATCTTATCATCCTGTGATAGAAAACCTTTGATTAAATTGGTAGGGTACGGCAGTAATGAGCAATCATACTAGTTTTAGTGAATAGTCCTCGGTATCGCCACCGGGTCAGGAGCTGCATAAATGCCGACGTTTCGATGTCCGACTCGGTCGTAGAAACGTCGGCAGTTATGCAGTTCCTGACCCGGTGGCGATCCCGAGAACTCTTCACTAAGCCTATTCGCCGGGAAAGCACGAAACCTTTCTTAATCATACTAGTGCACTAAACTTTCCCACAATACTGCTAAAATGACGAATACCGTGCCTGTCACAGGCGCAATGAAGAAAAATATCCATATGATCACCTCACTTCGATAAAAAAATACTTTTCAATTTCTAAAAATATGTTAAATCTTAAAGATTAATAAGGATAAGAGTAATATTTGGACGAAAACCTCGACTCGACAACTTCTCCTTTCCGCACGCGTTCCTCGCTAAACTGAATTTCTCCTCCGTCACCATAACGCGTGTCTCTTCCTCTTGCCCCTGGGGGGTCCGCGTCGCCCTTCCCAGCAACAGCGGAACATCCCTGCCCTCCCCTCCATCCACGAACACCAGCTTCACTCCGAATCATAATGCACTCATTCTCTCCCGTCCATTACGCACACCATGCCATTAGGGACGTCGCATCCGAGTTCACGCGAGCCCGGCGCCGCCAATCCCTCCTCCACAACCAACGCTGGCACCAGCAGCCATCAACAACCCCGTCCACCCCGACGAGCACTTCCTGAGTTCCCAAATCCAGAAAGACACGTGAAGGGGGGAGGGGGGCAGAGCCAACGTTCTACAAGATGTGGTTGGGGACAGTCGGACTACACGGGAGGATACGAGCAACCACCTCCTCCTACACGATTGTAAATACTCAAAATCTTTCACACATGGTATTTGGCACTATTGCACACTATCATCAAAATTGGACGCTGATGAAGGGAAAGGAGAAAACACTAGGAGGATGGAGAAAGTGAAGAAGACAAAGAGAAAGAAGAACAAAAAAGTGCTTTACATGGTGGGCGAGGTGAGAAAGCTTTCAGAGGAGACACTGAGAAGATGGAAAACAAACCTGTAAAACAAAACTACAGTGCTTTGTCAGCAAAGACGCGTGACTATTCCTTGCAAAAGGCTCGGAGATATATTCTCCCAGGTAACCAAAGACATATTACGCTAAAAAGGATCTGTACCTCGGCAATTAGTTAACAAGTAACAGCGCTTTTAAACGCCCAGTAAACAATCTACTTCCCAACGGGAGAATTTTATCAACCAATTACCGGGCGCTAACCAAGGATCGACCAGTTCTAATGTCATATCGAGTTCGCCAACGAAACGAGAGAAACAGGATGAGCACACGAGGGTGAAGGGAATCCAGTTGGAGTGCGCGCCCTTTTAACTTCTGGGCCGGGAATATGCACGGGGGGGGGGTGGGGGGCGAAGGGAGGAGGCGCATTCATCGGCGCAAACGAGGTTTGCAAAGGGTTAACGCCGCCACGCAATAATTGCGCGAGCGTGTAAAATTGGAGATTGGGGGTGGGAGGGAGTTGGTCCGGCGCCCCCCGCATCCATTCACCCCTTCGGGTGTAACTTTCTCCTTGACTCGGGGAAATCCGATTGCGAATGTGTACACCCTTCCCAAGTACCCTTTCCCTCTCCGCCGGTAATGGAACTGGGAGAGGAAATTACTTTCGCCGGAAAGTAAACTGAAAGATGCATGACCATCACATTTGCGCGAAGGTGATGAAAGGGGGTAAATGTACTTGTGATATTAATGGTAAGTTAAACGTTGTGATAAGTGTAAAGGATGCGTACTTAGCTACGAAAAAAAACAGAATGATGACATTGAATAATAGTTAAGTTCCCACTCAGCTCTTTCAAAATGAATTTTAACTGCCGTTCATTTTTTAATTATGAAAATAACGAAATCTACTTTGGAGAAATAATGAAGACTCTCAGAAAGAAACGGTATTGTTGCCATTATTCATGCTCATTTGAACAGTATAAGTACACGCCAAAGTGAAAATATTACTTCTTTTTTAAGTATTATAGATGATACCTATCATTTTATTACTCGCTTGTGGAAAATATGGAGAGAGCTACATTTGTTACCTCCAGTAACGGTTTCATCTCCAAAAGCTTTTGGCAAAGATCACCTACATAGACGCAAGCATAATTTTAATGTAAAATAAGGAAGTGACTCGGAATCAATTGATTGATGGGAAGAATAAATAATGAATACATGTCTACAGATTTTCATCTTCCCGTCATATTTTTCTCTCCACGCATAAACTCAGGGGTTCTACAACTCTAGTGGCGGTCCTCAAAGGCTCATACTTTTTCTGGCCTACTTTCCTGACGCTCTACGTCCCTCTGATCGACCCCATAGCATGTACCGAAAACATGGTACGTCACACCGAGTACACAAGGGCGAGATCCTTTTTTCGCATCGAAAAAAAAGGCACTAAAAAGCCCATAGAACAGAGCCGTGGCGCTTTACTTGGACGTATGAAAATTGGGACAATGACTTCTAGCCGATGCAAACCGACCAGCAGCAGGGAAATTCCCCGAACACAATAAGCACGTGTACATAGGTACATTTCCGAAATACTTTTCGCTTATCTTCCAGATTCGAATTTCCCTTTGCTACCAACACCCTCTCCAACCTGCCCACTTCACACACGCTTTGTTGATGGAATGTTGATGGATCTACCCCGAGGGTTAGAATATACTGTACAATATACAATAAAATATAATATAAAGAAGGTTAACCGATAGTAAGCGATTCGATGATTGGAATTGAGAATCAAACAGTGAAAAGAGGATATCTTGATATTTTCCATAATGGCAATTACCTACAATATCAACTTTTGCATCATTTCATGCAGTTGCAATTCATTGCGAGAAGTACTGATTTTGTATACATGGGCTACACTAAATCGAGCGGAGTAAGTAAATCCATATGGGGTTGCAGTGCAAAATTACACTCAATACAATGTCCTCTTACGGATGCAGAGGGCTAATACATAGGAAAATACCAGAACGTACGTGATTTAACTCCATCACATTTCACGATAATTACCGACAGTTACCGAAATTAGCCTCTGCAGCAGCGGTCGATTATAGATTATTTGATTTTCCTAAATATAAACGCCATAAAACCATCAAGACTTTCAATGCATACACTCACTACCCTTACTTTGATCAGAATTTAACGATGATTGAAATCCAACAAAGGTTAACAATGAATAGCCATCGACAACCAAAAACGAAGGGCTCAGAATCGAAATTTGTTTGCGTGAATCGAACCATCGGAATTGGTTTCGATAATACGAACTATTGCACAAGCATGTGCTCAGCTCCTGGAACCGCCTACGACCCTCGCACTACGTCTCCAGGGCCCATTCAGGACTCCCCTGTCCCGCATTGACTGACACATATCGCTTTCCCCACCCAATTTTCTCCATGGGGCCACACAAAGATTCCTGCCACCGACGAAAACCCTAAATCCCCCACAGTTCGGCACATAAATCCTCGCATATCCACGCACATACACGCTCTGGGCACTCGGCCAAATACGCCCGAGTTCGAAGCCACAAAATGCATACATCGGAACCCAAACCTCTCCCCATACCACGCCCGCGTCTTAGCCTACACTCGCAAAAATGAGACCGTTTCCCATTTTGTTCTACCCAGGCTCTAGTCGAGAGGGCAATGATTCTGTTGGATCAGAGGCTTGAATTACCTCTCTTTCACGACAACTTAACTTTGCGTAGCTCAACGTATTAACGACCAGACCAATAAATGACATACTCCGTAAATCACAGTGCAAAACGCGCATAGATTCTGGATCGGATGAATTACAGCAGTAAAACGATATTTTTTGTCTCTCAATAAACAAAGTCCTCCTCACTACGGTTTATTTTCAAGATAAATTTCAACTACCCTCGACTAATAAATTCAGTCGAGTTGCGCCATTTTGAGTTGTTATGAACCAAGCAGAAGCTCTTTGGAGTTTTTCAATTTATGATTCCACCACGTTAAGTCAAATTTTTGAATTCCACATAATTTATGTGGAACTACAAAGTTTTAAATGAAATCAATTGATTTTTGCGTGACTTGGTGGAACGATGTGATATTCATGGTGAAGCATAAACTCATTACTGTTCCACAAAGGAACGCTATGACGCTATGGCCGTCGAAATTAGTCGACATCAAATAAAATTTTGTGGAACAGAACTGGATATTTGCTTCAGCATGAATACAAAGTTTTACTTTTCATTATGAGGAATCGATTCCTATGAAGTCACGCCCAAGATAACGAATTATAGTTAGTTAACCCAGGTTAATGCACTGAATTGTTGAGGCCTTTACTTTGTAGAATTCCATATTTAATGTTTGGAAGGAAATTTCTTAGCTTTTCTACAAAAACACACACTTTATTGCCGACTAGTTTCGGTTACACTGTACCATTTTCAAAAGACTAGTCTTGAAAATGGTACAGTGTAACCGAAACTAGTCGGCAATAAAGTGTGTGTTTTTGTAGAAAAGCTAAGAAATTTCCTTCCAAACATTAACCCAGGTTAAGTTGTCGTGTACGAGATTATATAGGCATGGACAGTAGTGGAACCAGGATAGGGACAAAGGGGGGGGGGGATGTATGGGGTAAACTCCCAGAAGTATTGCGGGTCCGAACAAAAATTACCATTATATCTAGTGTAAATTGGATGTCCAAGAGGGGGATTATTATTTATATATTTATTTATTTCGACCTTCGCCTACTTCTCGAGCAATTCGAGATTAAATGCCGAAGGCGTTGATCCTTTCGTAAATAAGTGGATGGCATCACAGGGCATTGCCTCCATTCTTGTCTTCCATATTGCGATTTCTGGTCTAAGTGAACGACCCCACATATCTACTTATGCACGAAGTACAGTAAAGTGAACAGCGGCAAAAATCGATAGACTAATATCCCATTGCTTTCACACCTTATCAATAGATATGAGTTGCACTGGCATTATGGTGAGCATTATAATTTTCTCATGCATATTAAAGAATTTAATCAATTCACAATATTGACACTTAAATGAGTGTTTATATGCCAAACAGCATCGAGGAATCAATAGCTCCTTCCCCCCATAGATCCGCCACTGGGCATGGACGGCTATGAGAAGAGAATAATAGTGGATAAATAGGAAAGAAGAGGACATGAAGCATTTTCGGTCACACTCCGATGCTCGTCCCCCCTCTATCTCTATTAAACCTCCGCTTTTCTAGCTTCGCTTGTTTTATTATTTCCCTCCCAATGACGTCTCCTCATCTTTTGCCTCCTTTCCCAGCAATCAATCCACGGATAGAACAATGTTCTTTTGTGTTCCCACCGCCCCCGCCTTGCGTCATCTCCTCCTGTGGTCCATCCGCCCGTTCCTCTTCGCTGCCTATTATCATTCGAGGTTACATCCCCCTCCCCCCTCCCCCCTCCTGCCCATTGAGCGCGTGTGCTCTGTGCGATGTGAAGTGTGCGGCCGCCAAGATGAATCCTTGGCGCGCACCACGTGTGTGTTTTTGCATTGTTTGCTCTCTGGGCTCAGGAATCCGCGTTCCCCACATACATGCAGCGATGCGTTCGGAGAGCGCACAGTGTTGGCCATTCGCTTCTCTCTTTTCCACGCCACCACCCACATAAATCGTCCGATTCCGAACTTAAATCTTTCATTGCGTGAAATCCGCGATTTAGCTTGGCTGCACAATGGTAAGCCGCAAAATAATTCATAAATTACCCATTTTAATGGGCCCAGGTAATTTTTTAACCTTCGATACTGATAGGAATTGAAAATTACAGGGGAACGTAATTGCACTTGTTTCGACCCTCGACTACTTCTCGAGCCATTCGAGATTAAATTTCGAAGGCGTTGACCCTTTCGTAAATAAGTTGATTACATCACAGGGCATTGTCTCCATCCTTGTCTTCCATATACCACAGTCTAATAATGAATTGCGATTTCGGGTCTAAGTGAACGACCCCACATATATCTACTTATGCACGAAATACAGTAAAGTGAACAGTGGCAAAAATCGATAGACTCATTGCTTTCACACCTTATGAATAGATATGAGTTGCAATGGCATTGTGGTGAGCATTATAATTTTCTCATGAGTATTAAAGAATTTAATCAATTCACAATGTTGATACTTAAATGAGTGTTTATATGCCAAACAGCATCGAGGAATCAATAGCTCTATTAATTGTTGCTTCAAGGATCGGAATGTCTAAATAATCTTAGTGTAAAATTCACATTTTCTAGACCATGATGATCTGATCCTAAAATGAAGATTAAATTTTCATGAAACCACTAAGATTTAATTGTAATGATTTTCATAGAAACTTCAATTGGCTGACAGTATTATATCGAAAATACGTAGGAAAAAGCAGTTAAACAATATATAATTTTATTATTACTCCATCTACAGATAGCGACGTAACATCCCAAAATTTTAGAATTGTTGTCAATCAGTGTGAACGCAGAGTGAACCGAAATAAAGGTCATCGCCTATTCTCGAACAGAGATCGGTTGAAACATTTCCAGAATTGAATTTACACACGAAATAGTCATCACGCTGATTCCAACTCAATCAGGTAGCACGCATTATGCGATCTCAATGTTAATTATACGTGCTCCGCAATGAATCTACAAACTCCCTGAACTCACTCCCTCACTACGAAAAACCCTCAGACGTGTAATTCGACATTGTTTCACAAAGAGAGTTGATTACACGCACAAAGTAGACAGATGCAATGGTTTGTCTCCACGTGCGAGGTGAAATTACTATAGTGATCATAATCCACTAATGAGCGATCGATCACGGATTACTACAAATACTGCTACAGACTCAAACCATTAACTACCTACTTGTGCATGAATCTCTCATTTCAAATCCTGTTTAAGTACTACTATGTGTCGCACGGACGCAATTATAACAGTCGAGACGAATAAACCCATTTTGTTTTTTTGAAAAAAATAGCGTCAAGCCCCATTTTACTGTGGAAACCACAATCGATGGCTACACGGGGTGCGCGGGGACGCGGCCAAACACATTTAGACAAATGCAAACACGGCGACCGACCCAATCCCGGCGAAGCCCTGGATTTGTACCTGGCGGAGAAATGAATCCTCGCGCCGTGTACCGGGCGTGGATAACTGCCGAACAGGATTGGCCCCGAGCAATTTGCAAATCGTTGCTTGAAACAGGATAACGGCTCGCTGGGGTCTTCGGCGCCGCGGCCAACAGGGGCGGGTATATGGGATTGTATACAAGATATATACATAGGTGGGAAGGTAGGGCGGGAGTGTGGGACGTAGGTATTCGGAGACAGGCTTTATTCGATGGGCGGTTTTGACCATCGAGATTCGAGGGCTGAAAATAATCGATGGGGTCCGATTTCGATTGTTGTAATCAAGCGATAGAGCCATGGCAACCTTCCCATTCATTGTCACCACTCAATTCCTTGTCTATTTCAGCAAGGTTGTCCTCCCGTCCTCTACCTTTCTTTTTATTGGAAGCGCTTTTTTCTTTCAGCTCGCTGAGGAGGGCCACTTCGTGTGCCGAAATACGTATTCGCCTGTTCCTTGTCCTCTTCTGACCATCGACCACGCTCTTATCGGAGATAACTTCTCCCTCAGTTAGGAGATATTAAACCGTCATTTCAGTTTTTCATTGCATATTGAATCAAATGATTGTCATTATCAAAATACAACAGTCGGTGATGCCCCTTGAAAATCAATGATTAGCAAATAAAATGGATATTCGACGATTTCTGGCGGCAATCAAATTCCTCAGTTCATCAATGCATTTATTATAAATGTCATCATTATTTTATAGTGAAACCCGCCTTCAAATGACAAAGGTCAACGATAAAAATCCAGTCCCAATGGTCAGGGTCAGATTCTTAATGTTAAAATACGTATGATTCCTGAGAATGTTGCACTGTGGTTAATAAATTAATAATAAAATTTATCTCATCACAAAGCTTATTGACATAATAGGGATATTGCTGCTAACTAAAGGATAATAACTGCTAAAAAAAGCTAACAAGATATCAGTCTTGATCTGTTGCCATAGAAGTCCACATCGGCAGTACGCCAGGTTTCCAAGTCGGCATACGCTTTTGACGATAGTAACCTCCGTACTCATGAGACAGCAAGGGAAAACGGCGCCGAGGAAGTACAAGGCTAGCATGGAAGCTAAGTAGAGTAGGAAACCGACCTACGGCCTTACCTGGGATGGAGATAAAAGGCTTTAGGAGATGACCAGCGGAGAGCGGGGCTTTACTGCTATCGGCTGGGCACATTCGCAGGAGCAACGCCCACAGAGTCAGCGACTCGCGAACTGTGTACCTCGAAACGACCTCTACACCGAAAGAATAATAGGCATGGCACGCAAGCGTCTAGGGACGCATTAGCAGTATATAAACTACTCGAGCAAACAGAAGTGCACACGCCCACATTGCCCTCGCCAGTACGCTTAGTACGTCTCAGAGGATCACAGCGTCGATACGGAGGTTGCGAGAGCCGTTTTGCGGTCGCGTCTGAGGTCGAACGAGGGCTCGGGCGCGGGTATTTGTCGTCAAACCGATCTATAACTTCGCAGCAAACAGCCCACGATCAAGAGGCGTAGGGAATTCCTCCTGCTAATGCCACGGACGAGACCCACCGTATGAAGGTACCTGCGAGCTAATCGGCTCAACGGAATAGCCTGGGCACAGGGATCGAAAAATAGTGCCAAAAACTTCCAGTTCACATCCAAATCCTCGTTCAACTGTCATCCAATTGATATTTGTTTCCAATCGGATAAGCATAGAAATTCTTTTTTTTCCTCCGAATGATACATAACCTCGATACATCATATGTAGAACTTTTGCAGTCAAATAACTCAAAACGCACACCTAATTTTTTTGTTATCTGGTTAATGGCTGGTGCCCGAACACCTTACACCACATGCCTATAGAGGCTGCTTGCGAGGCAGTAAGTAGATGTATTTCGAACCGGGGCTCAGGAAAACTATCACCTAGTTAAGCGGTAAGAGACATTAATTTAGCAGTTCTGGGATAAAAAGATAGCAAGGGCGAATGAAATTTCCAGCAATTATTAATCATCCCAAAGAGATTAAAAAATTTATTGATCACACCTATTCTAGGCAGTTGAAGTCCCATTTTTATGTAGGTAAAGCGGAGTAGCATTCCACGTTTCTAGGTAAGTTTATGAATCAAGTTCCCCTTTCCTGAATTATAACAATTTATAACAGCTCATGAAATCAGTCAAAATTATCAAATAGAATTTCGAATACTTCATTGAATTTTACGGCAGGCATCTACGAAGACGGCTACAATAATATTGAAACTAAATTTTTCCGGGCATTTTTTGTTGCATTGAAAATGATTGCTTAACTTGCTTCATGATTTCAGAGATTTCAAAACATGGCTACGCGGTCCAAATTACAAAACATACTAGGTCCCAACGAAACTGCATTAGATTTGTTACTTCCATGTCGAAGCGCACTAACTCATAAATTTGAAGCGAAGATCACAAATCACAAGTTTATTGCATTTCTAGTTGAATAAATTAACAAGCTGGCCTTCGATCTAATTCACTCGCCACGTCAGACACTCTACACCAAATTAAAGGCATTCAATGACGGACGTGGCTTTATAACAAACTCATTCTGCCCCAAGAGGCATCTCCCATTTCGCAAGCAAATCTTTTTATTGGCTTATAAAAACATCAACACGCAAACACAAAACACCACAGTGCTCGCCTATATAAAAAATTAACTCAAAAACTGCGCGCGTAAAATGTAAATTGAATGCACAACTGGGGGACGATTAATTTTACAACCTCTCTCAATTCATCCTCCAATCGAATTCCCCCATATTCTCAGCGACCAACACCACGCAGCCCGATGCAAAAAAAAACACATACTGATTTTCTCCTGACCTTTAGCCTTCCGAATGAAAGAAAACACGGTATGAATACGAAACGTGAGCGCCAAAGCCCGCATCATTCATTCCGCGAATAAAACAGGTTACAAAAAATGCCTGCCCACCGCTATCTAACTCAAAAGAAAATGAAAAATACACGTATATGGATGTATTTATCCATATCCCACGGCAGAATATTTCCCACGCACGTGGAAGACCTGATTAATAATCGAAAACCCTCCGTGGGGAAAGAGAATTCGTGGAGAAAAATTAAACAAAAAAAACGGAAACATTGAAAATTTTCGAAACAAAAAAAAATCGATGGAAAAAAAGAAAATTGAGAGCACTGGACCGATTGATTGCAGCGGGGCGGATCGGGAGTGAAGGTGGTTAGGTGTTGTCGGGAGGAGGGCCTCATGTTCGGGCGGAAAGCCTCCGGGCCGGTACGCCGCGCAGCGGAGGTAAAGGGCCCGAGGAACGGAACACGCGCGGATAATAAAAAGTAATCAGGTGGGCAACAGGAAAAATTGATTGGGATGACGGCTATACACGAGCGAGAGGGAGAGTGGACGATGGGAACAGAGGGAAACAACATATCTGCGGCATTCCTGCGTGAAATTCATTTCGCGACCGTTCATCCCGGGGGAAATTAAGCAGATCGGGAAAACCGGAAGGGTGGTGTGGGGGGAGTTAAACTTCTCCCCCCCCTTCCCTTAGTAATGGGGGGAGGAGGAAGTCGAACCTTCGGCCACGCATACCATTCGATGCTCATTGAAATCGCCCATCGGTGAATATGCATCAGGTTTCGGGATAGAGAGAGAGAGATCGGGAAGCGAGAAATGCTGGCTGGAGTGTGGGGTTGATTGATTCTTACGAAAAATCCAATTCATTGCGTCAATTATTTATGAATTTATTTGTCACTTAATTCGGTCCCGTCCCGCGTGGCTGAAAATTTTTCATCCCTCTTCTCTCAAATCGATGACGTCACAGGTTCAAAGGTCAAGCCACAGTGGCCATGTTAATTCTCGATACGAAGCCGATGGTGCGTGAAAAGGCTGGCGATATTCCAGCAGTTGTGTTGAGCGAGGAATTTCGATTGATTATTCCACTTTTGTTCGCAACGGGCAAAAATGGGCTAGCATGCTGATTTTACTATGTCATTTCCCAATAAACAGCAGTGATGAGAGGACATACATTAATTAGTATTTACGGGAATTCAAGAATCAGTGATCGTAAAAGTCCCTCTCCCCTCAGCCATAAGGTTTTAAATTGCAATAAAAATTTTAAAGTAAGTGGTACTTATATGATTTGAATTTCTTAGAAAAAAGGAGTATTACTAAATATTAAAGTATCAGACGCATGTCGCTGCTTCCTTTTAATCGCATTAAACACAACACATCGGCCCTCGATTCTAAGGTTCTCTCAAATTACGGACCACTGAAGTGGACAGCAAATATATCAAGTCAAGTGCATAATTTCCAAGTGACCTGAATGAGAAAAATTTTTCCCTAGAACTACATTCCCTTGTGGAATTCATTCATAAAATTGCGAATTATTGTCCAAGTAAATAAAAAAAAATGGCAAAAAAAACTCCATTTGAGAAAACTAACTCTTAGCAGGTTTCCTGGTCAGCACATACTTTTAACGCAGCTAATCATGGCAGAGAAACAATTTGATGATAGAAATCAACCAAATAAATGAAACTCCTCGTCATGAGGCATCCCACGTACCTCAATTCGAACTATAGTCACAGCAATTCATTTCGCGGCCCAAACGAAACGTGGCCACACGCAGCCAGCTGGCTACTACGTCTGGAATCAGAATACACATCGCCCCGAATCTTTAGACCACGCATCCACTCTCATTTACTCCATTTGCGAAGACGAGGGAGAGGACGATAAGAGAAAGCAAAGGACAAGATGGCCCTCGATTCGGCGACTATCTTTCCATCCCATCCGCACTCGCAGGAATGGCGAACGCGACGAGAAGAAAGAGAGGACGAAGGGGATGCTGGGAGATCGCTGGGTGACGAAAGGAGTGGAGGGAGAAGGGGCATGGGGGGGTGGGGAAAGGAGGCGGGGGAAGGGGTAGACCATCCCTACAAGTGCTTGCCCAACAATGTTTGCCGATGCTTCGACTTCCATTGTGCCAGATTCGCAGAGTGAGACAACGAGTTGGGGATATTGGTTGCTACGACCCGAGGGGCGATAAAAAGGAGGACTTTAGTGGGTGTGGTGGGTTGTTGGGAGGGTGGGGGGGAGAATGGGAAAGATTGGGAGGAATGGAAGGAGGGATGTAAAATTGTGGGCAGATGGGAGTGGAGAGAGAGGATTGCGATAAAATAAAGAAGAAAAGTCAAGAAGAAAAAGGAGAGAATAGGAGAGGGTTCGATTGCAATGGAACCGAAACTTGAGAGGACCAGAAGATAGTCTTGTTTGAATGGCGATATTTACAATCGACTTTCGATGGATTCGAGGAGTCGATGACCTCGAAATATCGATTTAATTAACAGTCGAACATAATACTGAAACGACTGTTCTTGCTGATAACCGATGGATGTTGAAATTATTTTTTAATGGTAAGCATAGATAATTAATTTACGACCATAACTAAAAGCAAATCCTAAGGCTATTATTTCGATAGTGAGCATAGAAAATTAGCTGACGTGAATCAAAGCCAATTCTAAGGCAAAATCATTACGTCGATACTTGAGAACGTAATCAAAAATAACTATTTTACCACCCTTGCTTATAGCCAATCTTCTAAATTCAATGAATTGATAAATTTTCATTAAAATTATACAATAATAACAATTAATAAATGATGCTCCACACTGAAACTGAAGCAAATCGCTCACCTTGGGTTATAGCTAATAAATGACCCAAATCGACCATAGGGATAACTTAAACGAAGAATAAAAGAGAAAACAAGAGACGAACAGTACGTCGGAACCGAAGCATTTGACTTAACTTACCTGCAACCCGCTCGAATCCTCCAAGTAATTTAGCTCATCAGATTTGCGTATGGAAATGTAGCCGACACGTGTTCCCCATCGGAAAGCCAACCCTTCCCTTAATGCGCAATTTTTTTGTATCGCTCCAAGTCGTCTATGCTGCTACCTCTATTCCAACCTCCGTCCGCGCCGCTCGTCACCGCGATGAAAGATTAATTGCTTCGAAAGAGTGGGGTGGGGAAAGGAAATAAGGCGGACGTATGCAGCATATGAGAGAGAACACACACACACACACCTGCCGTGCCGAAGCGGAGACTGAAGCGGATTCCGAGGAGCGGAGAGAGAACAATCTTCGGCGTTCTCTCCGCAGAGCGGCGGGGAAGGTTGTAAAGGAGGAAGAGTCGCAGCTTCCCAGCATTTGGAGGCGAGAAATTAATTACCGGCGTTCATTTCGACGGCCTCGTTCTTCCCCGGGACGGAGATTCAAGAAAAATTGTTACTCCTGCCGTTATGTCGGGTTTTGCTTGTGTTTTTATTTTTATTTTTTCATTCCCTCCCGGCCTTCCACGCGGGTTACAATTCCATGTGGCTATAGTTTTTTTTAATGAGACCCATTTACAGATATACCGAGTTTGGTGCATACTAATTCGAGAAGGGCGCTTGCATTATGCAAATGAGAGAGGTGGCCATATTAATATGGGAGTAACTCGGTCCGCATCACCGCCATGTATTCTTTCGTGGATTCAGTCAATCCAAAAGCCTGTTAACTGGAACATTTCGATGGATTCGCCTTGTGTATAATTATATTCATCATGAAAAGAGGTGTTAATTTATCCATAGATTAACGATCAAAATAGACATTTTAAGTAAAATAGATACAAGTAGTTATCACAAGTAGTTTTCGTATCATTGCTGTATTCTTGCATGAGATGAAACTGCCTTTGACTCTGAGGCTTATGATTCCAATTTTACTAATCATTCCATTTACAATACCTGCATGCATCACAGCTAGGTATTCTTTGATTCACAGACTCAACAATTATCGAATTAAAATAAATGTTTACTTTGTACAGGTTCCTATTCTCCAATTAACCAGTACCTGCTGGGATTAATACATGTCACAAGCAGCAAACAAAATAATTATTTTTTTATTCCTTCATTACCTTCCCCTAGTTAAATACAATAATTTTGCCTAATTTATTAGTTTTCTTGTCAATCAAGCGTAGTGATTTTCACATAGCCTCCTGTTTTTCTTTCCCAACACATTCTGATTAATTGTGAACTTGGGCCTTATTATGCATACTAGGAAAATGATTCCACATATTAAAAAAGGCTCAACCAATTTTAAATGTTAACCAAGCCTTAACACCTTCTCTCTCTAACTGATAAAAATAAACATGCAGACAAGTGTGAGGATCGGTTCTTACAATAATGGATCATTCGTAAAATCAGTATCCGAATCCATAAATGATTAAGGATGGAAATAAAGCGAAGGATTCGACTATTTTCGAATGGACTAGGGGTCCGGGCCGCAATTCTTTTAACCACGAGTGCAAAAAGCGCATTCACTGAATTTCCCAACGCCACCACTCCCTTTAATTTACACACCTTCCCGCATCCTCATCCTCGTCTCCCGACCTCACAGCTCAACTCATCGACTGCCGATCACGGCGCGCGGTAAAACGTACAAAAAAAAGAAATCTCGTCCCCCCCAATTACAGCATACTCCAGCATCATATTGATGGACACGACCGAACTCATCTTCGTGGGGGGGGGGGAGGGAGCACAGATGATTGCTCCGACGTCAACGGCCTACATGTTCGCTCGCGTGGCGGGATCGCCGTCACGTGCGAGGGAAGCGCTCGAAAAATGAAGCGTACGTACACAAGCACTGTAAGGGAGCAATGGAAGCCCTCCCCCCGTACCCACTCCTCACCGTAATGTTTGACGGCACCATCGGCAGATGAGAAGCTCAGTGTGGCGTGTTAGGTGGAAAAAAAATACAACTCAAACAAGATGATTTATTCGAAAATTCCACGCGTTGGCATAGAATAATATCCACATCAATCAAGGGAGCGCAGGAATAATAAAGAAGGGGGACGGCAAGAAATTGCTGCAAATAAAGTCAGCAAAGATGAATGACGCGGAACATCGCGACAAAAAATTTTGGCGAGCAAAAACAACGTCGAGGAAGCTAGTGATAGGGTCATGTTTAGGAGTTGAGTGAAAGGGTTGACAAACTGCTCTTTCCAAAATGGCGCACGTTCGCCGGAGAAGAATATTTGCAACGTCCTGGTGGCTTATTCTACTCTAAAGTGGATAGAATTCTTGCTTTGAGCTGATTTTTCTCCAATAATATCCTTTCATTTGTAGAGAAAGAGATTGTAAGTTGATTTTATTCAGATGAAAACCCATAATAAGGACTTGTACGGCTTGCGATGAGGAAAAAATGCGGGATTCCCATTCATAGTAGGAAAACTCTACTAGCTACTTCTTAAGGGAAAATTACAGTTAATAAGTCTTTAATTACTTTCCGGTATTTTAAATACGTTGCTCTATATTTCGATCAGTCACAAAAATTGGCAAAACAACTTTACGACACTGATAGACAGTCAATATTTCGACCTAATTAGAACTCTTGGTTTCGATACACATCACTGCCGAGTTGAATCCCCTTTTTTGGAACTGAAATCTTAACCCATCATAAAACCATCTTCTGACCGCGAAATTAAAATGCCGCTAAACCATACCTTATGAAGGCAATGCATGTGACGAATATTAGATAACACGAGAACGAATTTTGTAATTGACAGTTTACACTCGCGTCCTCTTATGAGGCAATGTTTAATAAACTATGCATGTGTTAGTAATTATGGCTCGTCCTACTCATATTACACACGTCCACTAGGTACTCATTCCCGAACAATTAGAACTGTCAAATATTTCACATGTTAATTCCTTCATAGAGAATAGTTATAACGGTCAGCTAGTCATTCTTCTTATTTCATTGCATAATGCTATCGAAACGAAATCAATTAGGGAGCGAGACTATACATAATCTACGTCAAAACTAGACGATTAAAAATTGGCCTGAGTAACAGGGAAACCAAAATGCCCTCATTAATATAACATCATTTCACATTTCCAAATACAATAACGACACAGTGTTACTGACATTTTACGTAAAAAGTGCTATTTCTCAAATATGCCAAAAAATACTTAACACACATAAAAATCACTTTATGATTAAACAGGGCATTTTTACCCTGAAAATGGCATTATATGCTAAAAACTAGGTTGGTCCATAGGGAAGAGTGTGGAAACAAGAGAAAATTATTTCATCGTGTTAAATATTAACAATTTCCACGTAATTGCGACGGAAATTGTATCATTTTAATTAGAAAGACCTTGGCATTCGATTTAGATTGTCCAATGGAAATAGCCGGAGATTGTTACGCCATCCTTTAGACGATGAGAGGTGGCATGCTACACGAAGAAACCCACAAACTCAATGATCGGCACACCTTCCACCGCGTAGAATGCATAGGTATGGCAGGGTAAAAAATAGCACATTTGAGTCCGGTGAAGGGGTAAACAAACAGCAATTAGAGTAATGCATTGTACCAGAAGTTGGAACGTGACGGATTCGAGACTTCCGTCGATGGCAACGGGGTTTGCGCACCACCACCACGTTGCGCCCGACGGCCATATTTTTTTCCGAAAGGCACGATTCCACTCGCACGGCGATTAAGAGTTCAACGGTCAAGTGAGGGATGGAGCATGGCATGCTACACACATCGTGGCTTTCTCGCACACGTTTAGGCATACATGCGGAAAGAATGCGCGCGCCGCGCGGCAGAACACGAGACGCGAAAGCGCGCGCGCGTCCAATGCAAAGCAATCAACGGCGGTGTACCGGAATACCGACAAACGGAGGAAACAAACAAAAAGGCACGGAGAGCGGACGGCTGCTGGCTGGAACCCTTGGCCTCCTCATCGATGGCGGACAAAGGGTGAAAGGGCGGCGGACGAGAGCGCAAACACTTCGCCGCTCCTCTTCGGACGACCACCACCGGATTCGCAATGCGAGGAACGGGATTGACACCACGACGGAGCAGTTCGGCGAAAGATCAAAAATTAATGCGTGGCGGCCTGGTGATATCGGGAAGAAACACTCGGCTATCCGGGACGTAAAAAGGCCGCGTGTGAGAATTTAAAAAATTAGGATTGCTTTTCGACAGATTTGACTGCCTAAGTTCGACCCAGAATTTATTGAAGTCCACTCCTACTCACGGAAAAACGAATTTCTATGCCTATCCGTTGGGAAAAATATCTCTCTTACTAAATCCTTTCTATCGGAGCTAATTATGTCATGCGGTAGTAAGTTGTTTTTTCCGAGTTTCTCAGAAGGATAGCTGTTCTTATTAGGTCAGGAATGAAGAATTATCCTATCACGCAACCTGAGAGTCTCCAGGAACTCTCAGGTTTATTTCTGTAAAATCTGAGTAACGCCCTACAGCATACACTAACTCAGAATAGTCAACTCCATGAAAACTGATCAAAAGTACGCATTTCTAGGAATTTTTCCACGCTAAACAATGACGAAGGAGCCCTTCAAACCACCTACGAAAAAATGTAAGGACTCCGAAGATACACACGGACGACATATGCAAATATCGTTCCGTTTCCGCTTTAACTCTGCGGATTGACCAATCTGATCCGTGCTTCAGGATTTGTACGCGGAGCATGAAACGGGACCTCGGCCGCAACGCCGCCTGGAAATGGGGAATCAAAGAGAGGCCGTGCGTCACTCGAGGCTTTCTAATTGCACCGCATTGTCCGAGATCCCTCCACCTCCTCCCCCACGTCTCGAACTTTGACCCGGTGACAACCTGCAACAACGGAGACGCCGTCGGTCGGCGGCGAAAGGAACGTGAACAGGGGAATCCGAGTGGACCCTTCCTGTCCGCACGACAACTCAACCGGCCCCAGCACCGCACCCTGCAGTACACGACAGGATGAGAGGCGAATGCTTTCCGCGGTGGCCTAGTCGGATGCGTGAGATGGAACACGCCACGTGTGGAGACCCGCGTGCGTTCCTCTGCATGTCGTCGGCTCTTTCGTCCGTGTACTGGCACTCATCAAGTAGCACCGTCACCGAATAAAATGCGGAGGTAATCAGTAGCATTATTTTCATGTTTTTCTATAAGTAGGTATTATTGTACCTCGGGAATAGATTTTTTTTAAACCCGCTTTAGGTACCTGTGGCAAACAACTAAACATTTGGCTCAAATGGCCCACGGTTCAGGGAGAGGAGTTGGCCCCCCTGAATGTGTAAAATTCACAGATTTGATTCTGGGTCCGAAGTTAGCTCTACCTATGTGGCAAACTCAGCTACCCAAAACCAACCTTAGGGTTGAATCACTGGTTGAGAGAAAATAGTTGAGCCTACAGATCTAAATATCAAATACCAAATTAAATAAAAATAATGAAAAACTTGTAAGATGACAATTGCGTTTGCTATAGTAATCGAGTCTCCAGGAAAATAATAATTTGGCACAGACACAGTAAAAAATATTGCTCTCATACATTTCCGCGGGGTAAATAAACGCAGGATTGATCTATTTCTTACTTGAGCTGGAGGATCCTGAAGGTTGGTAGCATAATAATTAAAAAAATAGGTACTCGAGAAGATCCCGAGAAAAAACTGCCTTTTTACGGAAACAGTTGGAAGACATTAATAGTAATTTCTGCCATAATTTTCTTCTGAAATACATTTTTCACCGAGTGCGACCAGCTTAGTACGGAGTGTAACGTGAGTGAAGAATGAGTGAGCGCAAGATGATGCTCAATCGTTGAATTAAATGAGCGGTTGTTCTACACATTTCAAATTTCCACTTCCGAAATCCCGACTGTACCTATTTATTTTAAAATTAGGTGTTCACATTATTCTTCTCAATTTCTACTCTTATAGCTTGGTATACGTCCAAACCTGGGAGAGAGCAGTCATCTACATGCATAAAATTACCTAGTGAGGAGGATTTCCAATTTAGAATTCAAACTACTGTAAAGGTAAGCACAAATCCTAGGAGTTCCACCAAAATTGGACAAAACATGGCACCAAATCCCTATGGCGCACCCGTGTCGGCTACTATTTCGGATTAGAGAAGATTGAGTTATATAATCTTCTATGTTATTTCTACTGTATAGATACATTTTTCTCGACTTATACGCAACCAAACTCTACAAATGAGGTACCAAAATGCACAGAATTTATCAGAGAACATGCGACGGCATATCTTACTTCCTAAATATTGCTATTGTTTCCTAAAATTGGTTTTTAAATAATTAAAAATGAAACCGGTAAATATTCCTGACGTTAACGGCGCACAAACTGATACATTTGTTCATTTGCAACAATATCTCGCATTCTTTAAATAACTTTTATCAAAATGCGGCTGATTCCACATTCAAGTCTCCTGTTGATACGTAAGTATGAGTCCTCATGTACGTTTAACCTATACATTTTAAAATTAGAAACGCGCCTATCCCTCTGTGGACCTGCATTGAAAAGAGCGGGGGAAGCCCTCTGGGAGCGGGCGCAGCACGCTCGTATAAAATATAGTACAAAATGGAAGAAGAAAATAAGTAAATACAATTCCGTATATCTACTTCGGCGGAGCTATCTCCGCAGCAATATCTACACATTCTTATTATACTGAAATCAAAATCCCTGCCTTAGATACGCTCATGGCCCAGAACTCCTCCGTGGTTAATTTATTTGTGATGAATATTTCGTGAAGTTTAAAACAACATTTTACAGTCACCACCATTTAATCGCTGCATAGAGCCATCCAAAGCAGGCCCAATAGCAAGCGAAAACAGATCAAATCACCTGATGATGCAATTCAAATATAAATAAACCAGGTTGTGCTATAATTATATTACCGCTGAATTTGAGAAGGGTTTTATTTAGCTTGCAATATAGCATGCTTTGATATTATCTGAGCGAGGTTAAAAAGAGAGATATACGCAAAAATACTTCGAGTCGTCAATTGGTTGGTTAGTCTACGTACAACATTTCGGTAGCTCACTCTGCTGGGGTCATCAGGGGTTCTTCAGTACACCGTCTTAAAGGTTTCTTCAAGTAACCGTCTTCAGGGAGTGAGAGAAAAGAGACACTTCTGAACACAGCAACAGAGTGAGCTTCCGAAACGTTGGAGATGGATCCATTCACCCGATTGACAACCCAAGAAGAATTTCTCCCATATATCCATCGCGACAAGCTCAATTCCTACGCCATGGAAGAGATGGTTACGAGGTCCAGGCGAGGACCTGATGACGTCACTTCGTCCTATCACACACAAGCACACCGAGGGATTTCGATCCGGGAAAAATTTCTCCGGTGTCGTCAGGAATTACTCCGACGGAAAAATTAAAGTTGACGGTGCTGGCGGGGAAAAAAGCAAAGCGGGCGGGGGACTTGGAGAGTGCTGCAAAATGCGTACGCAGCGCCACATACATCCCGCGCCTCAACTCACTCGCTGCGACCCCCCTCCTCCCATATTTCCACTATCCCTGCGGCGGGTGCACGGAGATGTCCCTTTTTCCCGTCGCGAGAGAGAGAGAGAAAAAAAGAGACACAAGGGGCCGGCCCTGATGAATAAGACATCCGGTGACGAATTAATGGGAGTGAGTGAATTGGAGCGCGGCACGGGAGAGTGTGAAAAATGCATGGGGAATATGTGCGAGGGGGGGTGGGGAGGGGTGAGGAGGAGATATATACTTTTCCGTCAGGCATTTCATAGCTTTCGCTTTGAGGGCTCCCAGAGACTGCAGCACACACACACACACGAGGCAAAGCGGACTCAAGAAAAAGGTCGACGCGCGGGATGAAAATGAAGCGGCTGAAAAGTGACACTGGATATATTAAATTAAAATTATTAAAATTAAAATTTTTTTGTAATTTCCGCGAGCGGAGGGGAAGAATTTCCTTCCAAATTGGAGACCTCGTGAATGCGTACACGATTAATTTTGCACAGTCTGTGTCATGTAAGAAGGGTTTGCAAGCACCAACATTGAGGGGGAAATTAGCCAGTGTATAAAGAATTATTAACGATTAGCCCACGTTTTCGTACATCACTGAAATGCACTCGCATTTCTCCTCAATTCATTATCGAGTATAGCTGTACGTTTATAGGAATAGAAAATAAACGCTCTATTATTAATAGATGTGCATTTACCACAGATACGAATATTTTAAACCCATCCAATAGTTCTACACACCTCAAGTATCCAACATTGGCTTCATTTACACATTTTGCTGCAATACTTACGTTGAGCAAAATTTAGACCGGAGATGAAATAAAAAATTCTTATAAACATAAAATTGATCGTAAAAATTAACTTTAAAAAATAGTCATAAAGATACAAAATCACTCCTACTAGTCCGATAACTGATACAGATCTAAGAACAAAATTAGAGTATGCGGCTTCTGATAAACGCACAAAAATGTGCTAGAAGAATTTAAATAGTTAAATATGCACGGGATTATAATGTCAAATAATACATCATAATGTATCGAAATCTCGAAATCATACTCTCGAAATCGATACGAGGCTGAGCCTGAAATTTTTTAAATTAAAAAGAAATATTTAATTTAAAATACAGTTCCGACGTTGCAATCTACATGAATCTAGACCAGAAGAAAAAATTGGGAAAGAGAGCGGAGGAACGAAGGAGGAGGGGAATGGAGGAATGAGGAGAATGAGGAATGTGATGGGGAATGCAAATCCTTTGCCGTTTCCATCGCGTAATTTTACGGCTTTTTCAGAGCGGAGAGACACGAGAAAGTGCTACGAGGAATTTTGATGGCCAAGTCCACTTTTAGCTTGCACAGCAGTATAACGGTGCGAAACGAGTTGTTTAGTGTGAGGACCGCCGCTTATGTGCGTAGCATGCGCATACGGGTATTCATTTGTTTGTTCTCAAGAGAGAGAGAGAGGGTAGCACTAAAGGAAATTGCTTCCGGCGATTGCTCATTTTTTTTTCTCAACGGCGTTGATGAAAATATGGATGGGCGTCAAGACCGAAAGCCTTATTCAGAAATTAAGCAACCTCTTACGGCCGTTCATTCTTCACTTACGTTGGACTCCGGACGACGCAGCTCGCACTCAACGGAGAATATATCGCACGAGGAAATTATAGCGTAGATTAAAATTAATGACTCATAGCTGTTTCCGTAAGAAGGCGGTCTTTCCACGGGATCTTTTAAATAATGGCTGTTACAATTATGCCTCCAATCTTCACCATCCGCCCCGTTAAGAAAGAAGTAGGTCGATCCTGTGTTTATTTATATTTTGGAAATGTCGTGGCGATAATATTTTCACTGCACCGGCGTCACATTATCATATTCGAGGAGAGTCGTTCATCACAGCAAACGTGATATGAATCATGATACGTTTTCCATTTATTTGGAGTAGTATTTAAAATGTCCATCTGAAGGTTCAATCATCATCGATCAACTTATAAGAACTCAGTCAACACTATCATCAGTGGCTTCATTTTGAAACCATTACATAAGTACTATAATGAAACACGTTAAAATTTTAGACTGATTCAGTCATACGGAGCATGCCTACGCTTCAATTTATGCCTAAAGGTACAAAGTAATTGTAAGACTATTTTTTTAATGATAGTATTAATAAGCTATCGAAGGACTAAATACTTTTTCAGGCAATTAATTATTTTAGGCTACAATATCATTCGTGTGATTTTGTGGAATCGTCCACGCTTCATAATTGTATTTATTGCCAAATTTTATAATTAAAACGAAAAAGTATCTACTTTTTACCTCGTTTTTTTATGCCAATCCTTCACGTTGACTTAAAATTTATCCTTGTACTAGTGCTCTTCATCAAAATTCTTTGATACTAGATGCTACACCACGTTAATTTTTTTAAGGAATCGACAAAACGTAACTTTTCACAGAATTCCTAATGTCCGCAGTCTATTACATTGAAAAAGCCGTTGTTAAAATTATAAAATTTCGGAAAATAGGATTCCATAAAAATTGAAAACTGTACGTAGTAAAACACGCATGACAGATTTACCTCATGATGAAGATGGATCGAGAGGGGAGATCCCGAGCGAAAGATGGGCTGTTCCTTGCACAACGGAGGCGTCCTCTACTTTTTTGCATTCACCCCATCATTCGACCTCTCCCCAGATCGACTCTGCATGCCCTCCGGTTCACCTTCCAACTGCTTCGTCACCTGACTGCCTTCACCGCCATCCCGTTCGGCAGGTAATGCGTCCCCTGCTCGGGAACACTTATCCTATGCTCCGAAAAATAACCTACACCCCCGTATTCGGTGATTTCAAAGAGCGGTTGGGTGTTTTCTCCCTTTTCTATCGAAGCGATGGCCATAGTCAGTGATATCTTTATAAACCTGCGATTCATGCTATGAGGAGGAGATTCCATGATATGTGTACAACATTAAAATAGCTTTAACGAGCATCGAAAAGCAAAGACTAATTTTAGTGTGGCATGGCTCATCGCAAAATAGGGATACGATGGTGCATCAAAATATTTTTCGTTACCTAGCAAGCTGAATAAGCTGACCTTTTGTGTGAAAAAATACATCCATATTCCGGAATAATTGAAGAAAAGCGTTAGTACGACCAAAATGGATTTTAATTAAACTTTTATTTAATCAGAGAGTCATCAAACTTGGATATACATATTGCAATATTTCCTATCTCCAAAACAAATCATTTTAAATAATTGAATTGGAAACTTGTTCTAACACTTGTATAATAGAGTTTCATGGAAAAAAGTTTCGTTGGTATGAAATATACAATAAAAAACGATTTTCCAATGATTTTTGCGAGGAAATAGGGTGAGAGAACCCTGAGCAAGGAATTATATCAGCATTTAGGTACCATAGTCTTTAAACATGCCTATGATAACACTTGTAGGATTAGACATTCAAAGATATATAAAATACTAAAAGGAAACATAACAAAAGATACACTGTTGTATGTTTCACAGAGGTGTACTTAACCGACCCAGGTTTCGAAATTACACTATGTCATTTTCAAAGAAAAAACCTTATCACCATTTTTTCAACTTCACAATTTCACCTTTGAAAGTGACATAGTGTAATGTCGAAGCCTGGGTCGGTTAAGTAAATTTCTGAGGACCATACAGCATTGTATCTTTTATTATGTTTCCCGTCACCAATTTCCACCAAGTATCGCCATCCAGCCTTAAGTTAAATACTTAAAGTTATATCTGTTCATCCCATAAAAGCACACATTTAATCCAGTCTTCCACTCGCTATCATATTCGTCGCGACGCTTCCAAAAAATAATTCACACTGCAAAAATTCCAGTACACAATGCCGGTTCAAAAGGTGCAAAAATAATATCTGAAGCACAAAAAAAATGAGAAAAAACATACAGGCAGGCAGTGTTATTTCGGAACTTCAGAGGCACGACTTGTCGAACAACATACGCGCAAACTTTGGCGTGTTTCAGACAGAAACCTGAGCTCTCCTTTGGCACGAATTAATCGTTGATCTCATGCGACAATGCGATTGAAAACCGTGCCTCTCAGCTTCCAAATCTCAAGTTTTGTTCTTGCCAAGCGGATTCCACGTGGTAGGTAGGGGAGCGGATTAATTTTTTTTCCGCATAGACACTTTTGGCCATGGGAAGAGCCGTAACAAATCGACTTCCCCAAAAACCCTCAATGCTCTTTCTTCCTCCTTCCCTTCGGCCAACCTCACCGGCCAGTGGGCACAACAACAAAAGCGCCTACAAAAGGCTCCCTCAAAACCTCGCGTTTGAAACGCTACAGCCATTTTTTTCTGTTCTTTTTCCCCCTAAATCCGCCTGGAGGAGAAAAGGACAAAGGAATAGCAGTAAAACAAAAGCAGCACAATGGGGAGAAAAAATCTCGACTAGCAAGCGCGACACATAAGAGAATTAGTAAACATAAGTTTTCCCTCTGTCCCTCCCCCCCCATGCATTCCTTCTTTTATTTTCCATTAGCAACTGCACACGGCATTCTCATTTGCAGAACGTTGCGTCCCTCAAAAAGAATGTAAACTAGAGAGAGGCAGCAGTAGGAAAATATCAGAGACAAAGGGGGAGAGAGATTGCAGAGTGACCAATCCCCTAGATAGCAGCATGCTGGGGTCCCTTTCCACGGAGCTCGTTTCGAGTAGAGCCAGCAATGGTCATGTTTCAAATGTCCAACAATCATAAGGTGAGGATTGCATTGAGAGAACTTCAAGGGAGAGCCTCGGCCTACCACATGAGACATCAATCTTTTTTTTTGCGACATCAAGGTTTTCAGTGGCGTAGCCAGGAATTTCGTTCGGGGGGGATTCCAAAACCAGGGGTGAAAATTTTTGAAAAACAGGATACTAAGTATAGGGTTTTAAACCGATTTTTAACCCTTTTCATAATCGAAATTACTCTCATGATTTTTCAATACTTTGTTTTCTTTTAAGAAGAAATAATTGCTTTTTTATATTTCGGAGGGGGTCCGGACCCCCTCCCCTGGCTACGCCACTGAAGGTTTTCCAGTGTCTGTCTTGCACGTTAGCATTAGGCATAATTAGGTATTTTGAAGCCAAATTCCTCTTTCACCAAACAGATTTTAATGATTAAAAATTCTTCACATGATTAATGGCATGAATTGATCATTGAGACAAATTCGAAATAAAAAGGTATTATAAAAAGCCGTGGAGTCCCATTACGGTCACTTCGTGGTCCGTTTTCCTACTTTCATCGACTGCAACCTAATGCAGACGTAAGAAGAGTTGCTCTATTCCCTCTCCCCATACAATCTATCTCATGGCAAACCAACTCCCTGAGCTTAATACCGCAAATGACTCCCCCTCACACACATGCACCTAAAGACCAACGAAACCGAATACCCCAAAATTTACGAGCGCATTAATAAGCATAAACGCACGCATGGCCTCGTAGGCAGGCACCTACCCACTCGTCCTCGTTTCATTTCCCTCACGTTACCCACCCAACATTCGTGAGGGCCGTTAAATCGAGTCTTATAGGTCGAAACTATCCGACTAAATTCACGATCCCGAAACTCGCAAACTTTGGGCAGGTACAGCGGCACCACCTGCGCCGAACGCGCGCCAACTCTCCCGACGCCGATATTAAATTAGGACTGCACGCGGCGATTAAAACAATCTGATCATAATGTACCCAAAGTGGTCGGTTGCCTATGGGTGGTGGAATTATCCTGCACTCGGGGTGGTGGTCAGTGTAGGATAATTGTTGCAGCGGAGCGTGGGGAAAAACAACAGAATGCCGGAGTGCGCGCGCGCGTTCACTCCCGCCACGGCCGCCATTTTGCCACCGCCGGCAAGTGGTGCACGGCGCGCGGATTGAGGTTGAGTCGCTCGTAACGGGGCATTTTGAGGATTACGAAGCCCGGAGGGAGAATCCCCTCGCCGCCGAGACAACCAACTGGTCGGGCTCTGCAGTGGATTGCATCGAAACTCAATAAAGCCTATATGTACGGCATTGCAATATTCCCACGACATACATACATATACACGAACATACGTATGCGGCGGCAGCGGGAGCCACCAAACCTGATACTGCGCAATCACTCCACAAATACCCCGCCGGTAATGTTTGTCCCCCGATTCGAACGGCAAAGAAAATAAACAACGACGAAGCGAACAAATGCGGGGATGAGTATTATTTTCTGAACGTCGCTAACTGTCCATTCGCATCGGGATTTCCATCGTTAACCGTGGACCCATACGGACTAATAAAGCGTCGATATTGAGCCTCGGTCAAGAAGATAAAATGCTACTGCGAATTGGAGGAAGAAATGGCAAACTCAATCACGATGCGGAGAATGTTCTCATTTCCATGGAGTTCCCTGCCCTTAACGGTACCATTTAGACGTTAAAATAACTACCTCCTTCAATCTATGATGCCGAAAAAAATGGAATATTTCCTAACTATGCTTTCTCTGTATTAATTTAAAAGCTCACAATCATTTACTGCCTCCATATGAAGGTTGATTTGGATAAAATAATCTCTGTCCAAATAAGATCGGGATAAAGACTTAGTGCCATATTAACGAAATTAAATTCGTTGAAAATTTTTTTATCTACTTGTCTCCTTACGAAAAAAATATATTATTCCACATGCTTACACTCTTGGTAGCTATTGCTGTCATCGAAAGAAAATTCACTCAGCCATGAAGTTAACGCGATATTCAATGGAATGCGTGAAAAATAGATCTTCTTAAGGAAAGCCAACGTCTATCTCGCATTTTATAATAATATTACCATCCGCCATAATAGAGATCTGAGAGAGCGACCACAAAATTTGGCGCATGCCGAATAGAGGTTATCCTAATAATAATACAAAAAATTGGAAGCATGCGCTGAAGTTTGCGATAGTGATTTGATGTGAGGACTCGATTCAAATGCATTCTAATCCATTCACGGCCAGTGGCGCAGCGAGGGGGGATTTTGGGGGATAAAATCCACCCACCCCCAGAGCTCAGAGAAATTTTAAGTTCAATGCATTTGACTTAATTGGATTGATATTACAGTATAATAGTGTAAGGATTAATAAAATATCCCTCAGAAAGCCGCAAAACTCGACATTATGAACCATTTATCTTAAAATTCCGCAATTTATTAATCTCGCACCTACCGCTTATCCTGATGGGTGTACCATACCACCACACACCCCGGTATTAGTTGCACTTAAACCCCCCCCCCCCCCAGGCTTAATTCCTAGCTGCGCCCCTGTTCGCGGTGCCTCAATTTTCTTAATCATATGCAAAGATGTAATAAAAAATATACATAAATTCGTGTATCGGTGTTGGAAATTGCCTAGTCCCCTTGAATCCGGTACAGTGAACAGCCTTCCGCATTTGACCATCGCTGGGCAAATATTTTCCCGGAGGAACAATAAGTGAGCGGTGTTGCTCGGAGCCACATTTATTGAGAACACATTCGATGGAGGTGGGAACGGGGCGATGGGTGGTCTAATGCGCGCGTGATAAAAGAAGGAATTTCTCTCCAACGCCTGCCTCTCTCCCAACAACCCTCTCTCTCTCTCCCGTAACTAAGGTTTACCTTTCCCACCCCATCTCCCTCCACCCCTTCCGTGAGCACATCCCTGTGACGGAATACGACAAATATTGACGGGTAAAGATCGAGGGGGAGGGAGGGAGGAGAGGAATGTGTTTCCAGTGTGTTCATGGAGGAGAGGGAAAAGGTGTGGAGGAAGGTATGCAAAGACTTGGAAGGATAGTAGCGTGCGAATCAAGGGGTTTTAGCTTCGACCCGAGCTGAATGGACGGCGACATGTATATTGAGTTTGGAATTGACATCCTCACTGAGCTCACTGATATTTGACCTCATAGTCTCAAAAAAATGTTTAGTTAAATTGATAAATCATTCGAGGCGGTGACGTCATTTTCACAACATATTTTGTCACTGCCACGTTGTCCTTACATAATAACTATTGCCTCTTAAAATATTTTTATCGAAGAAAAAATGTTTTAGGATTGATTTCTTTAATGCTTGAGAAATCAAGAATTATTTTCCGAATTGCAAAATTCAAGGGTCAACGGAATATAGCCGCATATACTTGTTTGGATAAGTTTTAATAATAATTCAGGTAATAAATAATAAGGCAGGTGAATTTTTTAAATTAATTTATTCCCCTGCCTTTTAGTGAGTCCTTGCTACGAATTTCTTCTGGCATAAAATAGGGAATGCTTGACGATGACATTCGGATTTTTCGTTAATGAATCGAATATTCTGGTACCGAAGCAGTTCCCTTCACACAACTCCGACCACATGAAGAATAAAACATTTAGCAGTACACTATTACGCTCGATTCCTTCGTGTGGTCATAAACTGTGAAGCAGTGAGAAGAGATTACGAGTACATTCTATTTAATAATAAAGTTCAAGCATTTTAACCTTCAACCAAATAGAAAGCGATGGTCGTGGAGATAACGCAAGCAGCAAATGTTGATTAACTACCCAGGCGAAGAATATACTCAACAGATTGCTATTTTCGAAATCAATCCTTAAGAGAAATCAATGGAAAGTCAAAATTAAATTAAATTTTCTCATTAAAAAAGCAGATGAAATTAATTATCATTCGCAACCGTTACTTTTTTTTCTTTTTCGATCTTCAACATCACAAGGCACATTAGCATTCTCGGGAAATTTCTGAGTTGATGACATCAGTAAGACATCGTTTCGAAGCTACTTCTACAGCAGTCTACTTGGGCGTGTAAAACCAGGTTTAACCGTGAGCCTTGACGTAACTGGGGTATGGAGAGGTGGAAGACGGGGTGGGAAGCAAAATCAAGAGAGGTACACTACAAGGAGGGGTTGACGTGAGGCCTTTTGGGGATTCCAGCCTTCTGAGCCACTCTGCAAGCGAGCACTGAGCACATACACACACACAAACACGTGTATAGATACCCTTCCCGTATACACACACCTCGCAGACGTAGCCTGGGAGGCGGTAGGGATTGGGATATATGGAAGAGTCGCAGGAAGGATTGAATTTTAAATCACACCCCTCCCCGCCCTGCCCACTACCCCCCATTGCCGCGCCGCCGCGGGCAAAAGAGCGGAAAAAGGCCACGGCCTGCGCGCGCGCGCGAATTGATACATAAACACGGGACCGCATATTTCCGCGCACGGGACTCCGGTGTGTGTATGTGACTCGCTCCCCACCTCCCCGATCCTTGATCTACTTCTCTTGGAAATGGCGCACGTAGCCGGCGGACCCTTTGGTATGCTCCACAGACATCACCTAACATCCTACCCTACCACCAACTTTCTCCATTTACTCCAGTAACTTAACATGAAATGATTTTGCATGGCTCCAATAAATTGGTTCAGTAATTGGCCGCTGCAATAAATCCAGGTAAAACGATCTGTTTGGATGGTTGTCCCCGTTGTTTAGTAATAGTCGCGAAATGCGCATTTAAATAAATTGCAGACGTAAAAAAATCCACGAAAAGCAAGATGGTATGGGATGAGGAACTGCCCCCTACCATGTATGCATGTATTTCACAGGCCAGTGGCCTTTACGTTGGCCTGCGATTACCTCCACCCTCATTGATTCAAACCAACCGATTTAAATTGAATCCTTGTGTGCGCAAATTAGATTTTCATGGGCTATGGAATTCGTGACTATCATATTTTTTTAATAAATGGTCGTCAAAATATTACATTGTATTGTCGAAGTCAGCAAATATGTGTAAACTTCTGTTTCAATATATCACCTTAACATTAACAATAGATTGCAATCCAGAAAATCACCCATCGCAAGCGTAGGAATGAAAAACGCTAATATGTTTCTTATAGTTATCGGACCCAATATAGACGTCATAACGAGGGGATTACAGACAGAGAATTGTACTTGCATGTTAAAATCTCAAAATCCAAGATCACGAAAGATTATCACAAAAAATGACTCGTTAGCATGAAAATCACCGCACTTGCCAACGTAACTACCTACTTAATTCTTAGATTGCAATACATTCAAATTTACCTGAGCAAAAACTAAATAATTCGCATAAGATAAATCTTCCGACTATGATATAAATAGACATCAGGTGAATTATATTATCTTTACTAGTAACGTGAAATCCATATTTGGAGTTTGCTTTGGCTGGTTATTGAAAGAAGTTATTCCATTCCATGTCCTCCATTCGCCAAGAACCCTTCAATCACCTCTATAATGAAGAGTGATCATCAAAAAACAAAAATAAGTATATAAACTACCAGAAGATAAAAACCTGTCATTATTTTTTAGAGGTTGTTATGGTTGTTATAGAGGTTATTGAGAGAGAGACCTCTTGTTTTAAATGACGGCGCCGTTCCAAAACCCACCAATTCAGGCTACTTGGCATACGAATCAAGCGCGCTCCATCTCACGCTGATTGAAACCTCGCCCACAATAGTCTAGCATATCCCACACACATGCGAAGAAGATCCCGCTGCCTTTTCCCAAGAGCATTCCCAGCCACTACAACAACGCATAGCAGACACGGAGACGCAGATTCGGGGGGAGCTCTCCGAATCGTGGACAGCCCGTGCGACAGAGTGAAAATCAAAAGGCTAAAACCAAATTAGTATTCCAAAGGCGTGCGTGCAACCAGCCGCCGAATCCAACCCTCCCCACTCCGCCACGCTCACTCCCGCGGAGCGTATCCGACATTCCGTTTGGATATGGCGGGAGGAGGGAGAGGGAGGGGGGGGGGTTGATGCGAGACAACAAGGTGGCATTATGTACGCAAGGCTCTTAGCACGCCGCCACCCAGACTGTTCCGAACACAGCGAATACACTTCTTACTCCCGTCTCCCTCCGCGGCATCCGATACGTGCATGTACGTGACCCTTTGACCCGTGACGGCAAAGTCTCGAGTGCCACCAGGTCGTAGAGTAGCGTACCTACGTAGTCCGACTAAATTACACCCTGTGTGCTCTTCTCCGAATTTCGCGAGGGACCCGCTTATCTCGCATTCGGGACATGCACCCCTCAAATGATCGCCTTTCTCTCCACGGGTCATCCATCAGAAATCAAATCAACTCGAGAATTGGAAGAAATGGAGCAAATCGTCAAATACGAATATTTAAAAAAATATTCTCGCGGCTTATATTTTATTGCAAAGTAAAATCGCCGTATATGCCTACAATAATGAAAACCGACATTGATATTCTAACCAATGCTGTCATCGAAAATGTTTTGCGCCACGCTTCAAAAACATGCATCACTAGCATTAGCGTATCGTAATCGTTTCAATTCGGCATTGATATAAGCAGAATAATTATAAATGCTTAACAACAATTCCTATATGTTACATTGCAACACCATTTTGTTTTTCAGGACACCATACGCTCATTATGTGTCACTCAATAAGCCTATCTAAAGACATTAAAAGTGCATAATCTGAGAAAATAATGTTAAAAGGGATAAAGATGATTTGATTGAACTATTATGTGAATGACGAATTTTTTAAGAAAGAACGCCAAACGTCAAAACGTATGAGGAGCTTTAGAGAATCAGACTTGATGATATACCGGGGTAGTAAATAAGAGCAGAAGAATAAATCCCAAGGCACTAGGGCTTACGCGTGTAAAGATAAGAGTTCCTCAATTGTGAATTATATTTGCTCCATCAGCATTTTTTATGCTTTGTCAGTTTAAAGAATCGATTGCATCACTCAGGATTATCTGTTTTTTAATAATGTTTCACTAATACTAAGAACGATTTTAATATTACAGAGGAGATTACAGTAAAATTAGGACAATACTATCAAATAACAAGTAAAGCCATCACAAGATGGGAATAATATTTCTTTAAAAATGAAAAATAAATAAAGTGTTTTGTATAATATCTCAACAAAACTAGCGAGCTATTTCGAGGTAAACCGGAAGGTACAGTAAGTGTTCTTCCCTCAACAGACAAAGAATTGCATCAGATTACAAGTTAATTATAAAAACTACTCGCCTCCATTAAAACTAGAAACTATCAAAGAATCTGAAGAAAAGAATATGAGGGACACACATGGAAAAAATCAGGCTCATTTGCTTTTCTCTGGCTTTCAAACATAGCTGAAAGGTTAAAAGCAAACTTTCACGGGTTATGAGAAAAAAAGAAAGGTCCTACTTTTCCAACAGCTCAACTCTATCTAATTTCCATTGGGTTCCCCCTAGGATTCTCCTTTGAACTGAAATCCTCCTGAAATCATGGTAAACAATCTGCCTGATTACGATCCCAAGTCAAAAAGGGGTAGTCGATTCCGTCAGATCTTTACGCCCACATTTGAGTCCTCGTAATCACACTTAATTTAGTCTGATTTTCCAGGGTTCGACTCAAATAATCAATCGAGGTAAGTTCATTTCGCGATATCAAAAGGGTCTCTCCAACATCACTGAAGGAAAGCAGGCAATAAAGTACCTCCCATCGGCCAACCGGAAAAAAGATGAATCGAAATGATTTTTTTGTTCAAACTTCAAACAAAGAATCACCCTTCTCATAAATATGGACTCTTAGTTTTACTATAGTCGGCAGCCACTAATATTTGTCTCCATTTGCATTGCAATTCATTTTCGCAATTCCAGTTTCCTCATTTCAAAGTCTATCGATCACGAGGAATTCCAACTCCCCCTCCCCTAGTTTTCTTCCTGCTTCTGTTTCTCGTGTCCCACCTTGTGATCAACAAAAGACCTCTTTTTCTCTGTCCCTATCTCTCTATTCAACGGTGATGGTCAAAGGGGCGAAATAACACAAAGTCACCAAGCACACAGTTACACACCGGTTCCAAAACGAGCTGGCAAACAAAGGCAATTGCCGTGTCCACTAGATGGAACGTGAACCCGACGGAACTAACTGAATGTGAGGAAGGGGAGGCTCTCGGACGGACTGGACTTCGGAGTAAAAGGCTAATTTTTAAATGAACACGACAAAAAGACACTCCTTTAAAAAGAGACGGAGATTTAACGAAATACTTCCATGCAAGGCCTTTTGAATGGCTCACGATCTTCATTGACTGCTAATGATAAATAACTCCAGCATTAACAAGTCACAATGAAGACGAAATATCAAGCATTAAGTAATTCCGTTCGAAGCAATGTGCAAAATTAAGGCAGCCAAATAATTCTCCTTTTTAAATTTTCCTGATTCAACAAAAATCAAAAAATCTCATCCTAACTAGAATATAGACAGGGAAAACGGAACTCAAAGATCATATTAAATTTACTGGCACATGTTAAATGCTTAGCTATAGTAAAATATCTGATGGAACTATGTATTTTTAGGTAACAAAAAGAAATATACATCTAAAAATGTAAGATTATACAAAGTTAATTGACTCAAATATTGTCTACATCTCTACAATAGTAAGCTTAAATTTGTACAGGCACAGTTTCACGGCGTATCTGGTGTAATTAAAAGGAAAGATTGAAAATGACAATGCTCACAGCCGAAAAAAAATTGCTATTGATTTAAATTCCACACGTCAATAAATATTCAAAATTAAAATAAAATGTCTCAATAAATTTGGAGTTCCCCGCGACCCTCAACGAAAAAGTATTTCTTTGAGTGATGGAAAGAAATTACCTACGTTATGCTCACAGGCGAACGGCACGCATGGATTATACATGCACGGCTCCGAACGCAGGACGAAAGGAGGACGCGAGTTGATTTGCGACTGGCAATTTAGCCACGGACACTGAGGAGAGAAATATGCGACAACCCCGCCGGATTTATGCTAAATCAATGCGGGAGGTTAGGCGTTTCTATTATTGGCGAGAGCAGTAATGAGGGGCCTTGGTGAATATTCTCGGACGGAGCGCCATTACGAATGCGGCTGCATCACCGCCAGCGAAAAGTATAAAGAGGAACACGGTGAAGGTGACAGTACCGAATGAAGAGAGACAAGAGGGAGCCACACGGATATGGGACGGCGAAAACAGAGGAGGAAAAATTCTACTAAGCTTGAGGTGACAAATGGATCCGGGTTAGAAGTTCGAAGCTAAGGGTGACACAGTTAGAACTAACAGCTCGGGTAAAACAATATTAATACACAATGTATCAATATAAAATACACGATATATATTTATACTGTAAGCTTTTACGAAAACTAATTATTTTCAACTATCAGTGGAAATTACTGTGAACGCTTACTAAATGTTATATTTCTTGACTTTTTTGCTAAAATTACGAGACTGAAGGTCATGTTTAAGAATTAAGAGACGAAAAACTACATGTGAATCGCAACCGACTACCTTGGTATATCATTTAGAATTATCATTCGTTTCTGTGTTTCTGTATTGATTGGAGGTAATGGAATTCTCCTAGGAGTTACAAGTAGGGAAAATCAGCACCATTACACAACATGGGTGACAAATTTTTACAAGTTTGAAAAAATTAAAGTTTCACAAAATTTAACTTTGTTTCCTTCGAGAAATTTAATTTCTCTGAACAATTAGTTTCGAAACATCGCTGTCTTCATCAGTTTAATAATCAGAAACCTAAGAGGTAACAGTTGATGACTGTGATGTGTGGTAACGTGTCATACTGATGACAGCTCAATGATTCAACAGTCGCAATAACTAGATTACCTTTTCCTAAAAAAAACTGGACCCTTGAATATCGCAACGGAGGAGTTTGACTATACTCAGGAATGGGGATAATTGAGGGGTACAGTGCATGATATACCGCGATAAACTGAGGCTTAGTCCAATGCAGTGAGAGATGAGAGGGGGGAGAGAACAGGGAGAAGGAGGGGGGGTATTATCAAGTAATGGGAGAGAGGAGGAGGAGGAGGGTATGTGGAGGGGGTGTGGAGGAGACCTGGGGCAAGGGAGAGAGGACTGATGCGATTTTCAATGCTAATGCGCGATTTCGAATGGGAAACTAAAGGTAAACAAGGGGCACTGCCTGCCTTTCTGGGGCGGAGGAGAGGGGTGGGGGATTCACGATGCAGTCGAAGCTAAGGGGGCAGGGTGAGGTGAAGGGGAGTGGTCAGCGGCGGAGGGGAGGAGGGGGAGTCGCGAACTCCATCGCTGGCCCCCGCCTTTCATCATCCTTCACACTGCACACACGGTGTTATTGACATATCGACTATCTTTCCTTTTTAATTTTCTAAGGGACGGCACATATTCTTATTCGGGATTGTATACAGATTGGAACCACACTTTATGTTTGACTTAGGACGGATTAGGCAACTTTAATTACAACCATAATGGGCCACCACTTCGTAGGGAAGAACAAATGTTGTTAGTACTCACTACACCCACTTCATTCTTTCAAAAGAGATCTAATAAATAGCACCTCAAAAACTCATGTCCACAGAAAAATTTTACAAAACAGAATATAAATGGCGGGTACATGAAAATATCTTTTCAGAAAAGGAATGAGATATGAAAATGGAAGCCCGGGGAAGAGGTGAAAACAAGGAAGAACTGGATCTGCGGAAAAATAAGCGGGATGTAGAAGGAGAAGAGCATGATACATCCCAAAACGAGGTGCACACAGAGATAAGAGAGAGAAAGAAAGATGAGCGAGGCACGAGGCACTCGGGAGGAGAGAAACGGCGCGAGGCGCGTGGGAAGAAGCGCAGAAAGGAGGCAAAGTAATAAACTTGGTACGAGAGGTAATAATTCTTTAAATGCTCCCAACTTTGCAAGGGCTCGAATCTCTTCCATTTCCTCCTCTCCCGCGGAGGCGGTGCTCCGCCGAAATTCGCGCCCGAGGAAAAAAAACCACGCCTCGCTCTGCACTTCCATAACCCCCTGCACCCCCGTAACCCTTTCCTCGTCCTGTCTCACGGCTCCCACCACTCCCAACCCCACGAAAGAATCCCTAGGTTTTCGCGCGGCGGGAAAGCCTTTTACAACTTCAGATGACGAATCATCCCTTTCATCCGGAGCGTGTCTATTCGCTCACCTTCGCGCCTCTTAAACTTTCACCCCGCTCGCAACTTACTCGTTCTCATTTCGCTACGGGGAACAAATTGATTTTCGCCCCCACTCGACCGGGGAAAACTCTAAAATTCTCAAGCTTCCCGACAAACTTTGAGAGCGGACTGATCGTAGGTGAAAAATGTGATAAAAATAGGATAATCACAGGAAATACAAAATTGAGATGGATGGAATACATAGAAAAGTAACCTCGACGAGACAGTTATTTTTTGAATCTCCGTTCATCAAAAATACTGAGTCGACGAATGCTATTATCGAAGTTTAAAACGCTATGGAATAATTATTTGGCTAATCCACTTACGTTCTATATACATGCGCCTATTTCATTAAAATTTTATGACAAGAGCCGCTTCACAGGATCATATAAGAAGAGTTACGTCCCTAATAATAACCAAGCTAGCTCATACACTACTGAGGCGATTCGATCCACGAAAAGTAACAGGAAACGGTACGCAAAGCAAGACCTTTCATATGATTACTTCGTGTCGTGTAGGTATCCAACACTCGTTGCTCAGTGACAACAGCCATCACAATCATTACCGAATTATTCGGCAAAATGCCATTCCTGGAATTGAACACCTTTTCAGTTATTTTCTTTGATTCCAGCATCAAAGACGCAGCGAGATAACAAAAAAGGAACTGCAATAATTTAGATCTCTGAGACAAACAAAATCGCATTATACTGTAACGCAGTAGGTACGCGAAATACAACAGATGAGTATCAAAATTGCAAAAAGTAGAATCACCGCATGATTTACTGCAATGTATGAAATTATGGAAAGAGAAAAAGAGCAATGCAATGCCAAATGCTCAACTGCATACGACATACGAGGGCACGTTTGGCTAGGGCAGCAATATTAAGTTTCCTTCGGGCATCCGAAAAAACAGGAGAGGCTTATTATGCCCCGTGTTATCCATTCCAACTTTAAATTAAGTTTACATTACACGACCAGGGCACAGTCCCCGCAAAACTACAGCCCTCGCAAAAGAAGATAACACCTGCTGTGGTGGCGCGCGGGGAGGGAAAAAAAATACTCCCAACCCGAAGCACCTGTCGGCCGAAAACCCTGGCGAGGCGAGGAAAAACGGAGGTGACTCCGTGGGAAGCAGGAGTATTTGCATACGGCCATAATTCTCGGGCGAAACCGCGCCTGAAAGTGCCACCACGGCTTCCTCTTGAAGAGGAAGAGGAGAGGGGAAAAAAAAAAGGAAATAAAAACACGCGAAACGAAAACAGCCCCCCATTCCTCTCTCCAACATTCAGGGAGCCGCAAAGCAGCGCTCTTGGCCAGGCGTTCTGCTGATACGGATGCAGTTCTGGCAGAAAGGATCGGGGGAGATGGCTCAGAAATTCCATCGCTTCAAGTGAGTGAGGGAGGGGGGGGGGGGGCTTCTGCTGAAACGCTCTCCCGCGCCACGGCTTTCATTCCTTGCGTCAACGCCCTCTGGCCCGCCCGACTTTCCCGCAACCCGCCGCGCCGCAACCATTTGAACTATTCTGACGACGACGACTGCGGGAGAACCCCGTTCCCAAAATTCTTCCCCATTTCGACTCCGAAAATCCACTCTGTATACACGAGAGCTCCTCAGGCTATATTTCCTCCTGACCACCCCCTCCAGGAGAATTTAAAAAAACACGAATTTATTTTTCACAATTTCCGCGGTTTTTTTTCTCCTCCACTCCGCCCTCAATTTAAAAACATGTGCCTGGAGGATTTAGGGGATCCGACTTGAGCTCTGCGCATTGCCATTCAAGTGTTCTTCCATCTCCTATATCCTCGCAATGGCGTATCCTTGAAACCCGTATTCCTCGATCGTATAGCGTGGGTATATGGTGGCTGTGTTCCAAAATTTGCGAGAGTTTAATTTGTTTTTCCTTCAGTTCAGTACAACTTTGTCAACCATTTTTAATCTTATTAACCACTTGAATTTAGCTATTAACGGCATATTGGTTACTTCAAATGTCATTAATTGTTACCGCAACTTTGGTGGGATCTAAATATAAGGATTAAACGAGTTACCGAATGTTGCAGAAAAATAAAGGATTGATTGGAGAGATAATTTATAAAGGTGACTAGTGAAAAATTAACGCTCCTAGAAAACTATCTTAAAACGTAAGATTACGAGGCTAACATAAGGTCAGCAGTAAAACCAGATATAATTACCCATACTCCCGATTGAAAGAAGACAGTGTCATAAATAAGAGCGGAACTCGTATTTCATGAGCTATTGCTCACTCACTCATATGATAATCAAACACCAGAGGGAAATTCAAGGAAATCACATCCAAGAGCATTTGCATTTAGGCCAGCGTCATCCACATTAGAACTAAACAACAAAAGGACTGCATTAACCCACGAAATTCTCCGAAATGGCTGATTTGTGAGCGGAGGGCGAAATGAAAACAAGGGAGTCGTAATATTTATACGACCCGAGCACACAAAAGGGGATTGGGACTACGCAGCGTAGGTAGAAAATTGCTTCCCGCTCTAAAAAATAACTGGCGATGCCCACTCCTGAAAAAAAAATCACGGCATGAAAACCCCCCCTAAAATTACTTGGAGAAATTCGTTGCGCGATTCTTTTGAAGGGATTCCGTTAATGCCCTAGCATGACGCCGTGCGATAAAAGATTCGACCGCACTTCATTAAAACCACCCGCTCTCCCACATAGGATTGCACCGCCCATTCAGACATAAACCACGTAAACCCGCAGGATCCATTACACCACATCCCGACAATGCTTCTCTCTCACTCCCACTAACTCAAACGGCACCCAAAACCTCGCTCTCTCCTTTTGTCCCGCATCCCCCCAGGAATCACGCATGACCACTCACTCCGACAAAAGGGGGACCCGGAGTGGATATATATCCCGGGGTCGATTTTACAACTCACCCACGACCGCCACGCCGCCGAGAGAAGGAGAAGGGGCGGGGAGAATGGGAAGGTAGGCGCGTTACGTGGAGGTGAAGGGGACTCCCAATTGATCGGCGGGAATGATTTGTTCACCAACCTGAAAAGAGAGAGAAGAGAGGCGTGAGATAAAAATTAATGCGGATATTCGAGTGTCATCAAGAGGTAGGTATATAGCAAAAGGGTGACTGGAAATTTGTGAAAGTCAACTTCTCTTATGTGTATGATATCTGAAACCGGTTTAAGGTGTCGTACCATCATGAAAAGTTTCGGTTAAAAAAATTCGGTTTTATTTATACGTGAGGAAATAATCACATTGTGAGTGAGAATGTAAGTGATCGAGAAAATGTTTCCACTAAATTACAACTAGCCCGGCTCAACTAAAAAGAACTCAACTACAATCACTTGGAATACATTCGAGGTCATAGATTTGAAAAATTAATTCAAAAAATTTCATCATTCTGTTTTCAGAAAAATTCACGTCTTTTCCAATTTTACCACTGAATAATATGATTAGGGATGGTGCTCATTCGCAATTGAAAAGGAATGGACCAAACTGTGAATGCTCTATCTCTAGACACCGGAATCGGAGTACAAGCAATACACATAATAAATCTAAAAGATAATACTTAATCGCGGTCTTTGCTGGCTGAACAGTTAAGGAGCCAACATTTAGAAGGCTACCTCTACCATTTTTATTCAATGAAATAAAAGCATTATACAACTATATATCCGGCTCAAGTAGCGAGAAAATGATATGCATGAGATCAGACGTAGAACCATATCCAAAAAATTAGGGACGCCTTACTACATGCAAAGGTGGTATCCACCATTAGGCCACAAGAATGAATTCCCTAAACCAATATTAACGATAATAAATAATTATGATACGCAACAATAAACATTATTGCTAGCCGACTAATTAAATATCCCAGTCCAGCTACTAAAATACTTAAATTACGTTATTTCAACCAAAACCCTTAAAAGCCTTGTGAAATCCAAGAATGAAACCCGGAAAGAGACGGTCAAGAAAAGAAAAACACAAGGCAAACAATTACAAACAGCATAAAAAAATGAATTCCCGACAACGCATTAGATTCTACCATTATTCGGTTACATTCGCATGCGTTCATGTATCAAAGAATGTACTCGTAAATATTGGGACATACAATAAATGTGCGCATATAAAACTCGAACGCAACATCTCCAACCCTCTTGGCCATTGAGATGCAAATGTTCCTCGATCTCATTCAACTTCTCTCCCCTCCTGAAAGTACTTAGAAGATCGGGCAGAAAGGCCGTTCCGTGGGCAACGTAAAACCGCATTCGCACGGGGAAGTTGTAGACTAAAATGTAAATTCACGTTCACACGCCACCCCGTTTACCAGAAACAAAGTTATACAAGGGGTTTGAAACCATATGCGATTACAACAGGGCAAAATATTTATAGTTTTTTTCGGCTATATTTCCTAGAATTATAATATAACATAATAAATTTCCAGTAAGTTTTGATCTACAAAATAAATAGGATACCATGCAAAGGTAAAGGACGGCTAGAGCTCATTAGTGTGCACTATAAAAGGCGAAATAGAACCTAAATGTGCTTAGAAGATTTGAAAACTTCGATTAAATAAGGCTAAAGTCGCTAAGAGACGAAATTCTTGGTCCCAGACTAAGATAACTTCAACAGAAACATTTAAGCCACATGATCATGCACAAATATATAGAATAGGTCTTTACTCTTATAGATTCGGCATCAATTAATCCTTGAAGTGTCTCATGTATCTGCCTCATCAAACTACGAATTAACTTAAACTCGTAACAATGTTGAAAACTTGGATTTGCAATAGGAGGTTATTTCATTTATTAATCCACCGCCTAAAAATAAAGTCTGTTAAAAACACGAAAAGGAAGCAAGAAGTTAAGATAACTACGTATTTTCAATGGGTACTAGGAATCACAATAAGTTCTACAAGGTAAAAAGTTATACATGATTCATGCAGCGGTCAAGAAAAAGTGAGGGATATGAATCATGCGATGAAAGAGATAACAGTACACCAAAATTAGTAAAAATCAAATAGAAAATGAAGCTGCAGATGACTTGCTACGTAACTTATTGCAGACAAATTATAGAAAGGAAAAAAACACAATTTCATCAAAAAATTAGAAATTATAGTTCTCAACCAAGGAAAAATAATGAAAATATTGTTCACAGCCCATTAAAATGTTGTAAAAATTGCGGTAAGGAGGAGTTGATATTAGTTCACTAACGGATTTTGAGTATTTTCGTGAATTTGATATCGAATTCCAAATAGTCGAAGGTGAATCTGAATAGAGAAAGATATGTGGAAAGCGAAGCAAGGTGGAACGAGGACAGGGAATGCATGCACGGGACTCGCCCGGGCGATAGAGATGGAAGAAAAGATTATGTCGCGGCTGTGTGGCGTGCCACCGACCGAGCCATGGACGTGGGTGGGGACGATGTAGGATTGGGAGGACGAGTGGGGGGAGGGGTCAAAAGGAGGCGGGGTTGGGGGAGGAGAGGGAGGGGCTGGCTCCGAACAACACGGGGAGCGACAATTACACGTCGTCAACTTAACGAGGCGTCATATTCAAAAGCGAAAGCAATGCGATGCACGCACGTTTTCAACCACCCTTTTCCCTACCCTCTGGATACTTCGCACAGCAATCGGCGTGAGTTCAATATCCTAAACCATCTCTCACATTCCCTACGACACAGACACAATCGTCAGTTCGGTTATCCCCTATCATCACTTATTATTCACCCTCTTTCTCTCTGCATTACATTCTACCAAAAAAAAAACCAACCCTTCCTCTCGCGTTTCGCTCCAAAATCGCTTGATACCGAATATTTCCGAGCGATTGCTCAGGAAGCGGTAACGTCCCATCCCATGATAAAAACACGAAGAAAGAGAGAGAGAGGAATATATAATCAGACAAGGAAGAATGGGGAAACTGCGAATTGCCAATCGATGGAATTTCGCCCTGGCTTTTGAGCTATTCAGTCCGGATTCCGAGAGATCCAAACATTAACGAGCCTCCCTATCCCTCCTCCCTGCAATAAAACGCTGAATGAAACATTAGGAGGAAGGAGAAACCCATCACCATTCATCATTCCGAATAAGAACGTCATGCACAGGGCGCGTATTCCACTTTTAACCCTTTTGGCCACGTCCACTCATCAGATTGGCGTTATTAATGGGAGCGCGGAAATTTTCTTCCAAATCAAATTAACTCGTCGAGTTCAACTACTGTAGCTCTTCTCCGTTATTTCCGTTATTCCGTTGTATCGTCCCAGGGACACTGCACCGGAAAACACGTCCCTCTATCGACGCATAACAAGGCACTTTTTTGGTGAGAAAATAGCGAAAGTGAATGGCCGAAAAAATTATAAACGGTGATATTTGATGATGCAAATACAGATTGCATACACAGAGTAGGTCACGAACGTAATTATTCAATCATTAATTCAAAACGGCAACAATCTGGTAACTTTCTGATCAGGCAGGTATTTTCCAAACACACTCGCTGAATTGAAATCATATTTATGAAAAGAGACGAAAGATAATTTGAAAAAATCCCCGAATTTAATTAATGTGGAGTGGTGCAAATTCTTTTGATTTCAATGCGTCTAACTTCCACAATATCACACCTGAATCGATTTAACTAATCTTAAATTATTTACTGTTTATTGATAGAGAGAAAATAACACAATAATGACAAAAATAGTAGACATTAGAGTCACCTAAATACTGAACACATTCCTCATTTCTTAAAAGAAAAAAATGTATTCAATACTTTCAGTGAGTTCGCAAACCAAATGACACATCACCACAAAAATAGGCATACGGTTGTGCGGTGTTATCCAACATGTTACTTAGTTCGATAAATTGGTGACGTAAGATTAAAACTGCCCATAGAGTGAAATCAGGACTAAACTGACCATAAATGGAAAAAAAATCCAAACACGAGATTATAATCAATAAATCATACATTGAAATCGTAAAGTCGAATATTTCACCCAAATCGACAAGGTTGGGACGATGATCATGGATTATTGGAATGGAAAATATTGGACTGATGGATTACCCATCACGGTGTCCAGTATTTTTTTAAAATTTATCTTCACTCGCAGGAAACGTATGAGAGACATTTTCGATAGATTATTTCGATGTGGAAAGCTCTAAATAAATTAAGTCGCGAATTTGTGCATTAAATATCGATATCTAAAGATTAGAAGAAAGGTACACACAAACACAAAATGTTTGCAAATGTTGAATGTTTTACCCAAGATTTACTCTCTCCAAGAATCAGGAAAACACTTTAGTTTTGATTACAGGCTGAAAATACCCAACTATACAATGGTATAAAAATTAAAATAAACTCACCTCAAATAGGAGTTGTAAACCCCTCACAGCAACTACCACGTGCCTGAGAACCTCAGCAACTCACATGAGTCGGCAAACGTGAAATGTGGAGGAGGTTTATCAGGTACCAACACAAATTTTATCCCCCAACTCCTTTAACCCCGGAAAGCATCCGAGCAGAACCACTGATAACGACAGATTTCCTCCCTAGCTTTGAGACCACACACGCCCTCGCACACAAAAATACAATATATAACCGAATCGAGGAAATATCCGAATAATCCCCTCGAAAAATCGCTCACGCGAGAGATAATTTACACCACGACGGAGAGTTAAAAAAAACCTAACGGTGGGTAGTTCCTCCCCCCCATTCCCACTCCACTCCAATTCCCCAGCTATCATTCTTCCCCAAACGCTTTTCCTCAAATGGCCCCAATTTCTTTCCTTCCCTCCTTCCCTCCTTTCCTCCTTTCACACACGCACCGTTTTCCACCTTATTACGGCCGCTTTCCTACGCCTCGCCCTCCCGGTCGAAAACCTTTTCCCGAATAACAATAAAAAGAAATAGATGGCAATAAAGTTCCCTTCTGCTCTGGTTGAACCAATCGATACCATCAATTCATCGACTTGGTTTCCCTTTTTTCTCCCTCCCGCCACTCTTCTTTCCCCGCTTCGCTCTTAACAGTGAGGAAACAATACCTCTTTCCAAACGAACGCATCACCAAATGGATTGGATATGCAGGGGGATGATTTAAAAAAACCGTAGAGGGTGAAAGAGAAAGTATTGCCGGCTTTTACACGCGAGAAGCAGACATGCGGGAGACAATACTTGCAACGATTTTTTGGATTAATCCGCGGAAGATTAAGAGTACGAACACAGTGTATGGAATGCTGGTGATCCTGGCGTTAAAATATCACTTGATCACTCTCTGTAAAACAACAAATACATAGTTAAGTTGTGACAACTCGAAGAAAATGTCTGAGTTGGTCGCCAGAAACAAATATACCTTTGGCGGATGAGATAATTTTATCGCACACTTTTCAAGCACAACGGTTAAAGGTTACGGTTAGTGTGTTTTCGTGTAAGAGTTCCTAAATGAATGGGCTAAGTCAATGCAAAAAACTGAGCTCACCTATGACCTACTGAACTATACATTTCTTTCCATGAGAGTACATTTGGCTTGATATGAAAAAGTTTCATATCGTATAATTTTCAAGAGTGCCTAAGCAATAATCTTCCATTCGACCACATTTGGGGCAGCACACACCAAGAAGGACGCATTGATGTAACAGATATTCCATCAATTGCAGCCATATGTGAGCAACTCACAAGTGAACAGTCAGCGAACGTGACCCTTAATTCCATACACGCTGCATTCAAAATCATCCGAACGTATACACACATGGGTAAAATCCTTGAAATTTGAAAGACCGCGAGGTGAATCCGATAGCTTGCAGGTTTGATTACTTCCCCCCGTAACAGAAGCGAGAGAGTGAGGAAGGTGCACGGAGAAAAAAAAACAGTGGGAATGGATAGCAGCAACGCTCCTTGCACTTATTTCCTCGCCTATCCCTACGTGAGAGGGGAACGGTAAAAAATGCAAGGTTCACACCCGCACCTCGTCCGGGCATGTGGACGACGTCATTCCGAGAGAGGCGAGCGGTAAAGTTTTTACTTTTTTAACAGTGTTTTTTTTTCACCCATCCCCCACTCCGTCCAGGTACCTTGTGTGTGTGTACGTCTGGGCCTGTGTTCGTACGTGTGAGCGCTTTGAGCGCAGAAATCCGGCGGGTTCCACGAAAAAAGTCCGCTCCCTTCGTTAGCGATGCAGCTGCGGCAGCCGAGAAAGTGAAGGAGAGAGCTAGGGAGGGATATCGACTCGCTCCATTGGCCTGTTCCCGATTTCAAGGGCAGGTCCGAAAGACGGTTCCAACACGGTGACGGACATGAACCTCGTAATCAAACGGAATTCAGTTTTTTTTACGCCACCATACCCTTTTGTAAGAGATGCCAATTTCCAGCATGATAATTATCGACCGTAATCATTATCAATCCCCTTTTCCTCTGAAGCCTAAAACAAAATTCGCAGAGGAAGAAGATACCATTGTATTTCAAGCAGTAGAGCACCAGGTGTGGACTCGGGAGATTCGAGTTTGAACCCCGGCAAATACAAATGACTTTTACTCTGTGGAATTTTCGCGCATTAGGTACACTTGCGAGTGACACCGTGAAGGTAAGCCGCTGGCTATTCCGCGGATACTCATTGAATAATGATCACCATTATAAAGTACAGAGCCAAATCATTTTTTTTAAACCATGCATAAGGCTGCTTGATTTTCACGAATGTATTCATTATTCATATTGCTTGGCATGTTTTACTTAATTTTTTGCATTCATGGCGCAATGTTAGATTTTTCCAAGATACTGAACTATGTTCGTACCTCACCGCCACATTCAAAAAATGCAATTAATGAGACCGCGAAATTTCGCATTCGCTAAACTCAAGATGCTACAGCAATATCTTCACTAATGCCGTAGTCTGGAGGATAGGGTGGGAAGCTAAAATAATGATCCTGAAAATGTTATAGCCGATATGAATGAGTCCGTATAAAGTTTCGCAAAAAACAGATTTTGAATACAAAAAAAACGTGCTCAGGAAAATATAAACGAAGCATTCAAGCATTAAAAAAAATAATCCTGAAGACAGGAACACTTTTAATTTGTCGGTGTCAAAAATAATTGATTCACTGTAAAATTGAACCGAATCGCGCCAAATATCCAAGTTTACCATTAACCTCCTCATAGACTACATAACTATACATATGTTCTACCTCATATATCTACTCCATATCTACTATACAAATAGAGGTGACAGTAATAAGCATTTTATTTCTTAATTCCTACCCCACTGTTGTTCTACATAATAATACATGATCAGTCCAATCACATCAACGCTTGCCTACATGATACCACACCCTTCTGCCATCCTCATTTCAAGTTCCTTCAATCAATATAAATCTACAAACCTGTCCTATACAATTAATTTACTTCCTTGATACTCCTTAGGCCCGTCATGTCATCCATGGCCAACAACAAAATACGTCTTTCACCGTTATTCAGTCCTAAAACATTTCAAAACCTATAGGCCTCCACATGATCATCGTTTGTAGCTTTATTTGCTCTAAATTATTAGAGCAATTTAAGGCTACAATCTATGTCCAATTTCTCAGTAAATTAAACCGACTGAGGTGAAATAAAACGAGAGAGAGTTAATACTTGATCACCCTAATTGTAGCCATTGACAGTGAGATTTATTTTCCTGTCAAATCGCAAAAAAATTGTTCTAAAAGAATGGAAAATCATCACTGAGAGATACCCAATCCCTTTTCGGTCATGTACATTGAATGAAAATGCGGAAAAGTTCGGAACCCATCAAAGAAAACGAGATCAATCGCATTTTGGCATGATAGTCGAATCTCTCGTTGGCCCGGAAAAGAAGCGGGAGAAATGAAGATTTTCACACAAATCAACCAAATGGGATGAGAGTAGAATGGGAGTGCGAGCGAGTAAAAAAGAGCCAAATTCTCCAACGGGAGGGACAAAATTTCACACCCCTAGAAAAAAAGAAGAAAGATTGAAAAGAGGACTCCAAAAAAAAAGAAGAATACGGAATGGATTACTGAGTCAGGAAGCCAGGGTAGAAGTGGTGAAACTTTTAAGGAGGTATGTTAAAGATTGCGTTAGGCAAAACATGTACTTTTCGCGTGCGTTGATAGAAAATTTTTACCATCAAAGAGGATAGACTCCGAGGTGAAAATAAAATCTGGGTGCACAAAACTTAATTAATACTGTTTTTTACTCAATACTTAACACGGTTATTTGAGCCGACCACTTTGCACCACTTAAACATCACTAATGTGTTCTAAACTCAACTACAGCAGTTATTTTCCAGCAACTCAAAACGTTGTACGATTACGTGCTTATATTTTATTTTTCAAGTGATTCTAATGATTAATTGAAAACAATATCAGTTTTTTGCCAAGAAGACAAATAGCTCAAAAGAAAACAGTAATGTTTTGCTTTGACAAGTATCGGCATTCGAGCGAGTGAAAAAACCATTGTGTTCAAACGTAAGTCGGCGGAGTACAATGAGCAAAGCATAATTTTAATTTTGCATAAAAATAACGCATGCTAAATTTAAGATCAATCGGCCATGAATCAGCTAGCCATTGAAATTCGAGAGACAGCTCTTGAGAATGTAATGTGTCGTAATTTGAAATTGGTAGAGGAAAACAATAAAAAGCGTGGAAAATTACTGTTTTAATCCATCTGGTAACTTCTTTTGCCGCACCAACCTCCTTAATAGAGGAGGTAAAGAGGAATGTCAGGGTATAAGCGATGAGATAGCCGCGTAAAAAGGAGGAGGAAGTGGAAAAGAGTTCAAGGAGGGATGAGACGGATGGAAATTGGAAGCAGGACGGGGTTGAAGACACGAAGATGAAACAAGGGATAAAGGGATGAGGGCGGGGGAGTGGAAGTCCTTATAAATTTCCCGTCACGCCATAAAGAATTTGAAAAGAAGGTATGGGAGTTGGTAGATTGGATTTGCATAGATTACTAGAGGGGAAGAGATCGAAATGGACCTTTCCCCCCCCCCCCCCCCCTCACACCCTTACCCATCTCGGGAAACAAAGGAAGGATAAAAAAAAATGTTGCGAGAAGATTTTCTCGAGGATACCACGGCGGAGAAGGAAACGATGTGTGCGTGGGGGTCGGGTTGGATAAGAGAGAAGGGAGGAGAGGGGGACGCAGGATGAGGAGGTGGAGTGGGCGCGGAAGATGAGACTAAGAAAGTAAAAAGTTAAGTGAAAGTGAAAAGGTTTCAGAGGGACGGAGGGAGGGGCTAGCGAGAGTGGTGGAGAAGGGGCTTGGAAGGGTCCTGGAGCAGAGGGAAGAACGGGAGGGTGAGGGATACACATGGGGCGAAGGAAGCAGCAAACTCGCTCTGCACTTCGTGGATGTAATGCAAGGCTTCCGGAGACGTTTTTTTTTTAACCTTTAGTTCGGTCAGAAATTTGTTGATGTGTGCGATGTCGCAACTTTTTTTCTCTGAGACAACAATAATCACTTTTACTATTAAGCGCTTTATTTCATCCCCTCCATCCAAAATGGCTCTCTCTCTAACAATCTCCTGATTACTCCTCATCACCGTAGCGCCCTCAACTCCAAAACACCAAATTAAATACAAATATGCATACAAATAACAAAAAAAAACAATTTAAACATCAGTTCATAATTAATTACGCCAAACACCATGGACACGACGTTACATGTGTTACCATTTCGCGAGTTTGAATAATCGGGGAACAACCTGATACTTGTCGGCTTAGAATGTTAGAACAATTGAGAATGGATATCTTTAAGAGCGACACGGAGAACATAATATTAGAGCCTCACTATATTTCCAGGTCCGATTGAATCGATAAATTGAGAGAGATATTTTGCCGGACGGATAGGTTTGGGAATTCCTTTTTCCCACGAACCATAAAGGACTTAAATAAATGCCAGTCGTAATTTCGTTATAGCATTTCCTTTTATGTGCAAATGGCTAGTGTCCTAACACCCCCTGCCAAACGCCTTTTAGGCGGCTTGCGGGGTAGTATGTAGATGTAGATACGATGGTAGTAAAGGCTGTTCGGATGCTCAACCGGGTTATCTCATCCATGGCTGCCGACGTTTCGCAGTACGAGTATTACTCCATCATAGGGGCTGAATGAGCCCCGAGGATGGAGTATGATTATTGCTGTTCAGCCCTGACTCGTTGGAGTTGTTCAGCTCTTTTCACCTCATATGATAATAATCTCCCGAGGGAGCGTGGGAGAGGGAGCCTGGCAGTTAGCAGCGCTTGACTGCTCATCGTAAGGTCCCGGGTTCATACCCCGGGTGAAATATTCGGGATCCTCCAAATAAAATCCACGAAGCGCGAGATAATCCGGGGAAAAGAATTGGCTCCCATTTCCTGTATGTCCGATATTCACCCGTATTTTGCTAAATATGAGGTGAACTCTACCCTCTCTTATTCAAACTAACCCTCGCGTTGACTTCACGTAGTGAGGGAGGGCTTACGCAAGGCAAATATTTTTCAGCATTGCTAATGTTTTGACTCTGCTTTAGCCAGACAATACACATCCATGTGAATAAATGCACGTAATCACGAAGCTCCTTACCCGGTAAAAATCGCGAGGATTTTGACAACCAACACATCTCTACGCATTTCAGTTCTTATAAAGCAAAATAAAAATGTTGAAAATAATATTTTACAAAGTAAAATATATTGTCAATTCTCACGATGCACCAGCAACAAATTCTTTTGCAACGTCATTACTTTATACCACCGAAGATTGACAGCACAAAAAATGATACATAAAGATCGCACCTTAACTACCATCAAATTGCGTTTGGGAAATTTATTGGAGACGGCGGGGCTGTCTTGAAATAACCACACACCGATTAAATAAACATAAAAAATCATCGTTAAACCATGCCGCTACATCTCTCAAGCCATTACAAAGAAAAACGGGACATATGAAAGATCTGGAAAAATTTCCTGAGGAAAACACATCGGCAATTTTTCTCTCGAATGCCAAGGAAACAGCCGAGACGCCTATTTGCCGGCACCACGTGCAACATCCAAAACGATCAAGGCGAGAGAGAGAGAGTTAGAAGAAGAGAGAAAAACATGGAGAGAGGAGGCATGACGGCTATCCATCTCTCAAATGTGATGGGCGACAGCTGTAAGGGACCCGCGCACTAAATTGGCGACGTGGAAACCCTAACATATGCGGTGGAAAAAATTACGATTCAATGTACGCCGTAAGCCTCCGGAATCCGAGGTGGCATTAAACATTCCGCCGGCCCGAGGGCGGGACTCGTCGAGGACGGGGAGGGTTCGTTCGTATAAGCAGTGTCGAGTCGAGGAAGGGAACGTGCCGAGCAGAGGATGCGAATGGATGGGAGGAGAGAAAAATCCCGGGACAGAGAGAAAGAGAAGAGTGCTGAGGGTGAGGGAGGTAGGAGGAAAAGCGATGAAACGAGCATTCACATTGAAGAACAGTAGGACTACAACAAAGAATACGTTTTACGCCTTAGCAACTCAGTTCCAGTGTCTTAACTAGAACTTGGCTTTCGGGAGGAAGGTGGAAAAAATTTAATAGCACACCACACCTAGTATTACTGCATGAAATTTTGCTTTATAGCATTTATGGGAAGAAGGGCAAGGGAAAGCCCCGAATGAGTTGCATAGGACAGGTTATAAAGGATGTAATAGAGAAGAATTACGTCGCTATGAAAGCTTCGTCAAAACAATCTCAGAATTGTTGATTCATAATGATGATGATGGGCATTTTTGTAATATTTCAAACGTGGCTACGGTTAATATTTGTGACACAGAAAGTTAGACGTTTTTTTCACTAAAATGAAAGCAATTTATCACGACAATTGTGGCGAGAAGAGAGATCCGAGATGGTTCTGGGGGGTTCTAAACCCTAAGCCCTTATTGTCACTCCGGTGCTTACTTCCGTACCTCTAAACGGCCTATCACTCCAGCAATACCGGATTTTTTTGTAAATCATTTATTATTAAAAACTTATACTAGCACCTCGAGCATTTTATGAGATATACAGCAGATATATCTCCATGCTTCCTGCATTTCATATTTGAAAAATTTGCCTCTGTATTTTCTCAGATTCGTGATTTTTATTTGATATGGAGAAAACTGCTGAAAAAATGTACAGCACAGAACCTAAAAATTTCAAATTGATACAGAAAGTTTAAAACGAGCAACTCGACGCGAATGAAGGCAAAATCCTACCAGGAATGATACTCCCTCTTAAGAATTGGATTAATCAGTCTGATTTGGCTACTCATTCGAGTCAATAATAATAATTATATCGACGTATGTAATCTCTCCGGATAAAATATGATTCTACATCCGACTCTTACTCCCTTACCAACAATGTGTGTAATGAGACAGAGAAAACAACTTTTTCCCTTTCTGGCCGCTAAAAGCACGTGTAGAAGAAAAACTTTGCTATTTTTAAATTCCCTAACTTATATGTTTAACTTTAATAACTGCACAATGTGGCTTATGTACTATCATTACGGAAACATCCGCTTGGTCCACTTCAGTCAGGAACAGCCGTAGGGAAGTGGTCGCCCTCACTAGGCTTAGAACAGGTAATACCGCACTCAAACATGCAAACCTTTTCACCGAAGAGAAGCAAGTCCCTCGCTGTGATAGCTGTGACTGCCATCTAACTGTGAGAAACGTTCTGGAAGAATGCATGAAATACTCTCTTAAACATAGGGAACTAATTGGAAACCAAGATATACGAACCGCTCTGGGAAATATTCTAGATAGTATCAATTATGTAATCCAATATATCATGAACACGGGCATAATCAAACTCTTGTGATTTACATATCATAGGAGGCTCCTTTATTATTGAAGGCAGTTATCAGAATTCAATAAGCTTCCTTAATGAAAAGGAACGTTGAGCGGTGCAAATGACCCTGTTGTCGACGCACTCCTAAAAATCATTTATACTGCTACTATCACCCCCCGGAATTATTCCCTCCCATCTCTTCACCCACTTTCAGCCTTAGCCTTTAGCCTTTCAGCCTTAGGTTACCTTAGCTGATCTTTTACCATGGAAATTCACTATGAATATCGCGCGTGTTTCTAATAGGGTGTCTCTCCGTTCTGTACTTCAAGCCAAACGAAAGACGCAACTCCGGTCTCCCTCATCCGAGCATCCCTAGAGCATGCCACTTTCCCGTTTTGTCAATAGCAGCAGCAACGAGGGACGCCCACTTCAGGGCACAGCGCGTACTAGACAAAGCGTTAAAGAGCGTGAACAGAGGAAGGGAAACGAAGAGGGATACAAGATGAGAAAGAGGAAAAACAGAGAGGGAGATCGTATGGCCTGCTACCGTGGGAAGGGGAGGCAAAATGTGATTGATTGATCCTCAGATAGGTACACGCGTGGGCCAATCTCATGCAGAATATGCGGAGGCGTCTTTCAAGAGGGCTAAAATGAGGAGAAAGAGAAAAAAGTACGTGAATGATGAAGAATAAAAGATATAAAAGAGATTTTTACCAGCGCTGATGTAAAGGTTTCTGTGGATTAATTTTTGATATTGTGCGCGGGTGCCAGTTTATATTGTGAGTAACTCATGCACGCCATGAAAAGGAGTTATAAATAAGTTGTATCGGCGATACCTCTTTTTACCACGAATATCAAAGGCCAAAATTAAAACACAAACTTTTAAGCAGACGACAGAACTAAAAGAAATAGAGTACTGAGTTCACGACAATTGAGAAATTATTTTTACGAATTAAGGATCGAAGGCGATTTGCCATTTTTGTCTAATTTCCAAAAATAGGCGACGATTTTCTACGCCCTTTAATCATCAAAGGATCGTCGGTTGTTCTAAAAGTCGTCTCTCGATCAAAACCATTTGCTGAAAAAAGATCGGCCATCAAGAGACGTAACACATCGATGGTCAAAAACTAGTATCGCCTGCCATTGTAATAAAATTCGATGATTGCAAAACTGCGATGACAAAACTTTCACGCAATTTTAGGGTAATAGCGATAGATAAAAATGTTATGAGTGACTGAAACAATACTCCTTCAGAAATTCATCATCCCATCGCAGGCAAAATATCGATTAACCGACCCGTTATTGTACGTTTTAGATTGACGTAAATATCGCCGATAGTTCGATTCATGGAAATATCAAGTTTAATTTTAAGTATACCGGGAATAGCCACGGGGATAACTTTTAAAGGAGTCAAGGAGGCAATGCGCAAATTGTGCGAAAAATCCACAGAGAAAAAATCATTCGCAGACAAAAAATCATCCTGGTCAAAGCAAATAATTTTTTTTCTCTGTGGATTTTTCGCACAAAGTTTAAATTTTCAGTCATAGAACCATAAGCAATTGTATGGATTAATCGAAACTTAAATGATCTAATTCATTATTAGACCCATCTAGCCAACATAGACTTGGAACAGGAAAAGAGCAGAGGCTTTCGCGTTGGACGCTACGCAGATGAGACAGCGGGAAGACGCGGGCGTCAGAGTGAAAGGCAGCTGGTGGAGGGAGGAATGGTGGGGGGGGGGGGGGGGAGAGGGGTCGGGCGCGCAAAAGATTGATGAAAGCAGGTACACGAAATTTGTGCCGGGATGCTCCCGCGGGGGCGGTGCGGTGCGGGGCGCGGGAGAGAAGGAAAGAGTGGCGCGCGCGGTAACGGCTCCTTAAGAGTGAAGGATCGGGGATGGCGTTAGGGGAAGGGGAGAGGGAGGTTGCCGCTCCCTCGCAGGGGAATTGGCAGGGGTTGGTGATTCAAAGGAGGGTGTGGGAGGGAGGGAATAGGAGATGCGAAGGGTATGAATCGATTCGCAAATGGGACCCTACGTTTTAGGGCGCGGCCGCAGGGCGAGGAAAACGAGAAGGAAATGTGTAGGTGGTTACTTTGATAGAAGTGGCAGGCGATGCTTTGGAAAATTGAAGGATTGAAAGGCACAAAATATGAATTTTTCCACTAGATTAATCAAACACCAGTCGAATTTTGACACTCACGCGTCATTACCAAGTGTACCCCGACTGATTAAATAGAGTAGAATGAAGGTATTCGTTTGATATGACACCGAGGTGTCGAGTCCATTCGTGCGTTTTATGCATTGAGTGGAAACTTACATTGAGTAGAGATCTCCCAAAACTATTCCACAGGCGTGATTAATTCACTTATCAGGCTAAGGGGTCATATTTCTTTCCCGGGCCACTTCGCACTTTGAGGATATTCCTTTCTGGTTTCCGAAGGCTTAACGCAAACTTTGAATACAGGACCATTCAGTCGGTAGCCGTATACTCTAATGCAAAGAGTATATGAAATGGCTATTGTACTGACCGAAATTTGTTTTGGTGAACATGTTTTCGCATCCGCACATTTCCCCATGACATTAAAAAATCAGAATTCAACAGAACCAATTTTTATCGGCATTATTGCAAATTAAAATACGTTATAGAGATGAAGAAGCAAAAAAACGCAATCAATGAACAATGACAGAAGGAAAGGCATATTTAAGAGTGAATCATACCAACAGTAAGATCCATGAATAATACCTCAAACGTTATTTCTCACACTGCCTCTTCTAAAAGAGGACTTTATTATGCCTCAGAAACCCACTCGACACTGAAAGACTTAAACGAACGCAGTCCAATCTAAAGTTTCGGTTAATCGTAGCAGACTTGCTTAGAGAAAGCGTGCGTCGTATCACAGTAATCAGGGAGCCTTAAAAATACCCCGAGTATTAAGCCCAATAAAATAATAAATCGCTTCATACTTCCCGAGTGATAAGCGAAAAATCTTTCGAAATTATACCAGTGAGAGCGAGCTATCCCTAGCTTAAGAATTTCACAATTTAAATAAAGCTCCTAAAATCCACCAACTCCAAGAGAACTATGGTGCATATTGAAACACTTATCTTTAAGATACGGACTCCTTCAGGCACATGAAAGAAGTCCGCCATTTAAGGGTTTTTAAGTAATAGTCAGATTTGTGCTTAAACGCAAGAAAATTCCATCGCGTTGCCGCAATGCAGAGTGAAAATTTATCCTAAGGAATTTCACTATTTTTCCCGAGCAACAAATCGCGTTAAATGCGTTATCCAATATACTTGGCCAAACATTTTTACAATAATAAAATAGAGGATACAATCAAAATCATACTTAATAAAACCATTTGAGCCATTAATCCCAAGTCGTACATAAAAAGAAAGGAATAGCAATCCATTTTTTACCTTTCCACAAAATTCTCCTTGTCCAAGAATTGAACCACGGACCTTTAACTTTCCTGGACACTACGTAGATCACTTCACTATTCAAGTTGTGCCGTGGTATGGCAATTTTTCTAATCGCTTATTTATTTATAATTTACCACCGTCCACGCGACAGGCTCGATATATTAAGTAGAACTTCAATTGCGAAGACAATTAATAACAACAAAATGACGAAGCGAATCAATTTTTAATGATAAGGTTGGACGATGCAACGTTTTCGCAGCCAATTCTACGAAATTCCCTCAGGTGACTAGCCCGAGAAAAGTTTGACACAAAAAGTTAAAGCTCCTAAAAACATTCCATTAACTGTACCTGATAATGAGTTCCTGAAATCATTCCAATAATCTCTAAAACTGAACTCATTCATTTTCGTTCATTACTGAACTCTAATTATTTGAAATCTTGCGAAATCTCTCAGTTTTGTGGAGTATATATATTTTTTCTACACTCTTTAAAAAGGTAAGCTTTTTCGTGGTTCTATCATTCGTTGCAAAATTGTCTCCCCTAAAAAACATGTTTCGCCCTCGTGTCTCTGGTAACCTCATTAGACAACGAGACACTTCCTCCTTGAACGCCACATGCAACCCCATTTCCTTCCTTTCTCCTCCAATCTCTCCGCACTAAGTGCAATGCCTCCACTACCTCCTGCCGACCAGGAAATTTCTCCCAAAAATGCTCAAACTTCCTACGTTTCACGACGTCATAATTTACTTTTCTTATTTTGGCCTGATCCCTTCCTCACTCTACAGCAACTTACTTCCTGAATAGCAACCTGCAATGCATAACTTCTCTCCGCCAAAGACAGCCACATCACCCAAAAATGATTACTGAGAGGCAATTGAAGAAACTCCACGCAGGAACACGTATTAAGTATTATACCATTATGATAAAATATAGAACCGAGTTTCAATGATTGATTTAAAAAAGCGTCCAATTCTCAAACTATTAGACGGCCTATGGTTGACCGAGTCTTGGCCTGAGGTGCATGAAAGGCCTGATTCTACCTAAAGTAATAGAGCTTATGTTTTAAAGAATAAATCTTGATCCTTCCTAATTATTCACATTCCAAAATGATCACTTATACCCGAAGGCTTGCATGAATAGGCGAGAAAAGAGCTAACCGCTGTCCAAGCCACAGGCGTATGATATCACATATTCAGGTTAAGGGGTCCAGACCCATTTCCTGGGCTGACTCGCACTTCTAGGACTTTGGTTTTTAGGTGCACGAAGCCGAAGCTAGCGGGATCTGAACCCTGGACCCTCCTATCAGTGATGCCACACTCCACAGAAGCACAGATACTAGCATCTACTAAAACAAACAATATTAGTAAGGAAAACATGGTAGAGAGGAGGGTAGAGCATTTGGCTGAAAACCGAAAGATCCCGGGTCCAAATCCTGGATGAAGTTTAATCCGGGTACCCCAAAATAAAAATTCCTCATAGTGCGACATGGCCCAGGATAATTAACAATGAATTTGTGAATTTTACACGCCAACGATTTTATCCGGGGCGAGCTCTAGACACACCTATCCAGACCAACCTTCGGGAAAATTTACTGAGTGAGTGAGTATCTGAAACCTGAGTGAAACAAATCGGTCAACGCAGACAATGTACAGCAAAGAAGAAGATCTTTCTCAGCTGAAAGAAAAAATCAAGAAAAGAGCGAGCGCAACGCATAGTCGGGAATGAAAAGGAGTCAGTTTTACATAACGAAAAAATCGATCCCAGGGGCGAAATTTCGCCACATTGCAAAGTACTTGGATCGTGCTCTCTCCACTTGCACACTCCGACTCCACACGCCGATGCTTAGAAGGAAAGAAAGAGAGAGATGCACGAGCCTCCGTTTATTGACACGCGCACGTCTGCCAGCTCACATTCCCCCCCACTTCATCTCCTCCTCCAACTAGTAGCTTCCTTTTTTTCTGCCTCATCCTCGTTTTGCGCCGCAGGGCGCCAAGAAACTCTTTCGCCTCCCGGCGGGAGAGGCGCTCGTTTGCCGCCATTGTGGGCGGCAGATGAGTCTGCCTCCAGTCCCACTACGACTGCTACTCTCCTATCTCCACTCCAACCACCGTTCCCGCCGATACCAAACTACCCTTTTCCCAGCGGCGGATCACGCCTCACACCCCTATTCCTTCCACCTAACCCGCACTTTACCAAGACTCCACAATCCTTAACCCTCCCCAGGGAACCGGCTGCTTCCTACTTCCTCGTTGACGACTGGTTCAGGATGGAGGTTAGCCATCAGATTCTACACCTGCACGCAATTCAGAAAGTTAGATGTTGAGGCGTTGTAAGGGAGGGAATGGCTTGAATCAAATAATAATAATGCATAATAATAGTTCGACTTTGTTAGGTACTATTGGGACTAGAAAAAAGGTAGAATATTACTTGCATAAATAAATAAAATATAATAATAATTCGACTTTATTAAGCGAAATTGGGACTAGAAAGCGCCATCTACCATCTAACCCTCGTCAAACATTGAATATTTTAAGGGGAATGCATTTTCAAGTTAATCTATAAATTAAATGCAGTCAAATTAGAATAAATGAGACACATAAGTATGAATTAATAATATTCAAGGAGAAAAATAACATTTTATATAAACCACGTTTTGTTAAAAGGAAGAAAATAACTGCCTATGGCACCTAAAATTATTGAAAATTTCAAATACGATTGATGAGAAAGTAAAATAAGTTTTAGAAGAATATTTCTGGTATCAAATAAGAAAAACGTGGAGCAATGTGAGATTATATAATTAATAATTTCCAGTCAATATAAATCAGATTTTTCTGCGAAAGAAAGCAAAGGTACGTATAAATTTCATGTATAAAATTCCACGGGTAAAAATTCCATGTATAAGCAGTAGGAAGACTTAAGAATAACTACTTCATCCTCTCCATATTGAATGTTAATTGCGTCTAAAGCAATAATAATGAAGTTAAAATGTAGTTTGTCATCAAATCAATTAAGACATATTATGGATTTCACCGAAAAGAGTATAATCATTATATTGAATAAAGCACACCATGAAAGGAGCGATTTTGTACGCATTCACGCGCACGGTTACATATGTACACCAAGTGTCATGAAATTCGTTATGGAAAAATATTTGGCTTAGCAGAGACTCGAACTCCCACCTCCCTAGCTACTATTATTCTACCGATTAAGGTAGGTTTCCATGGAGAACTAAAGAAGTAATCTCGGAGCCTCCCCCTCCTTCCAGCACTGCCTTCTTCAATTCACTCTAAGGCTTACTCCCTCTCAATCTATCTAAAAATCCCACTCTCTTCCTTCCCCTCCCTCCTTTACCCAACATTCTACCCTCTAATAACGTTTTCAACATCCCCTCCCCGCTAAGTACTCGCTCCATCCATACCTTCTCTTCTCTCTCCTCCGGATCTCATTTAAAAGCTGCCTCTCCTCACCCACCATGTCCAGCATTTCGTTCCTCCTCCTCTCCGTTCATTTCACCTCCTACATTCCTTTCCATACCCACATCTCAAATGACTCCAATCTTCTCTCGTTCTCCTTCCTTAGTGTCCACGTTTCCGCACCGTAGAGAGCTACACTCCAGATCAAACTCTTAACTAACCTTTTATTTAAAGTCTTACATAACGATACTCTCAGAGGCTCCTTCCTGTTCATGAACGCCTCCTTTGCTAATGCAATTCACTTCCTGAAGTCTTTACAACTGCATCCGTTTTCCTCTAACATGCTGCCTAAATAGCTGAATTGCTCTACCTGCTCAAGTTTTTCCCCATCTACTTTTATCTTGAGCCTCACATTCCTCGCTTGCGATGCTTTACGAAACCGAATTACCTTGGTCTGCTGGAGATTAATCCTCATCCCATACTCCTCGCACCGATAACCATGCGAAATTCCTTTCTGTAAGTCTCGTTTCAATTCACTCCACACGCCGACCACATGACCTTTCTTGCTCTCCAATGCAATTCTCTTACAGTCCCAACACATTCTTAACACCTTTAACCTGAGTCTACCGCATGGATACCGAGTTCACCCCGCTTCTCGTAAACTTCATTCTCGTATTTTCTACTCGGTTGCCATAAATCAGCCAGAGCCAACAGAACGGTTACCTCGCTCCCCTTAACATTTCTGTCCCCGGAAATGAGAGAGAATCTGAGGAAGGAGAACGTATTATAAGAGGAATTTGGAATATAAGTGGAATTTAATGGATGTGGATACTAGAAAATGGCAGGGAAGAGCTGGTTCGAGGTGGATTTGAGAAACTTCTGCTTCACAAAGGGATGTGAAACGTATTCATTTCCACATTAATGATTATGACCTCAGTTCGGAATTATGATGAATTGACGCAAACCCTCGAACATTTTTTCTCGACTTTCAGTCATCAGAAGTAGCAATGCAACATAAACGAAGATAACTTAGATACTAATTTGAGATTTAACTATATTTATTAAAGTATGCATCTTAAAACTTGCATAAAAATATATAAGAGCGGGTCAATGTCACATCATATCATCAGAATGCAGTATTATTTGTTTTGCCTATGCATCTTAGATTGGATGTGATATCACAATTTAGTTGGAACAAGATAAGTAGCAAGCTTTTACGCAATTGTAATTCGCAATCAACCAAGTACTTGGCTTGAAAATGTTTTTGGACTACGCCATATATTAAAAAATTATATGATTATGAAAATAGTTTGTCAATACTGGAAGTATTTAGCAATGCTACAAGAAATTCCAGCAAGAACATTTTTAACAAATAACTTTTACAAAAGTATATCAAACTTAGACAAAGTTATAATTGCAGCATAATTTTACAACAGTTCAATTCTCGGAACCAACGACAAATGAGGCTACAATCAATGACCATGGGCAATCATTTCAGCCTACGATTTCTCAACGCACATTTATGTATTTCAGTGAAGCTAATTTTGACCATCGAAAATCGAAGGCAAAAATCGCCCACCGAACAAACCAATCTTAACTTCATCAAGGAAATTACGAAAGTAAAACAAGGTATTTATACAGTTGGTCGTACGAGTAATACATTAACTAACAAGGAGAACGCATATCGGCATTCCATCACGAAAATTTTCCTCTTAAGGCAACAAACCCACGCCGGCGACCACTCGATCTAATCCGAACACAGTTTACAAACCCTCCAACCCAATAAAGCGAGTGATATTTCTATTGCGTCCCCTCACTCGCTTCTCCCCTTTACAGCTCTTCCGCAGTTTCAATGACACTGTGGAAAGATTTGTGGCCAGGGGCAGCCCTCTGCACGTGACGTACTATGGGGCAACAGAACAGGGGAGAGGACAATCCCGCAGAGAAGGGCGGTTGGGGCGACGCATTGGCCCACATGGGAGGAGTCCCTCCCCGGCACACGAAGTACGGGCACCGGTGAAAAATGACCGGCGCTCATCTAAGGGGAGGAATGCAACTCGAGTCCACGAAGAAAGGAAGGAATAATATACCAACACGGCAGATAGAGGCGGAAATAATCACAATTTTTTAGTTTACCATGAGGCCTACAGTTAAAAATAGATGATATTCAGAATGAAAGTTAGTATTTGCTCGTAGAATTATAAAATATCATCAACTGATTCTCCGCCTTTCACATAGCAGTTCCCACACATCAAAGTCGTCTCCACTCCTTCCCGTCTCTTTGGTTTCCTTGTACCTTCTTCCTAACCACGCTGCGTCTGCCAACTCCATCCTCCATAAAGAACTTTAGTAAATGCTAGTCCTAATTTCTTTAGAGCACATCTTTTTTATGTAAGAACGGCTGGTGTCCCAACACCCTCTGCCCCACGCCTTTTAGGCGGCTTGCGGGGTATTATGTAGATGTCTCTTTGGTTTCCTCATACCTTCTTCCTAACCACGCTGCGTCTGCAAATTTCAGCCTTCTTTTTCCTCTCCTCTTTTCTCCTTCCACTGATCCCTCGACTGCTGCATTTAAAATCCCCCTCCCTCTTAAGATATGCCCAATCCAACCGATATGCTAAAATAATAAATACGATAAAATGTATACACATCAAATAATTTTTATAACTAAATTCAAAATTAATTTGATCCACACCACTTTAGATACGTAGCGTTGCATGTTCATGTATAAACTGACTCGATATAATATAAATAAGATGTGGCCATATTCAATTTCCCACGGACCATACATTTGCATACTTGGCTGGTGATTAAACATGGGAAGAACCAACTCGCGACCGCGGACAAGGTGACGGAACGAAAGGCCTGTTATAATGTTAAAATAATATAGATGATAAAATGTATACTTATCAATTTTTTTAAGTAAATGAAAAATTAATTTCATACACACCAATTTAGATACATGCATAGCATTGCATGTTCATGTATAAACTGACACGATATAATATAAGGAAGATGTGGCCATATTCAATTTCCCATTCGCATACTTGGCAGGTGTTAAAACGTGGGAAGAACCAACTCGCGAAGGTGATGGAAATGTGGATAGTCGAAAGGCCTGTTAAGCAATGCAAGGTGCGGTTCGACGCGGACCTTGAAGAGGACTTTTGATGGGGGTTTTTAGGGTATTCGACGTTGGATTAATGCAAAAATAAAAGGAGGAGACGGAGAGGCGAGACAAGGAGGAAAGGGTTAGCGCTCGTGCGAGCGAACGCGCCTCGGTGCGAAAGGTTCGCTCAAACGCCGCCACCGCCGTCGGTTCAATCACCTCCGGCCCCGCTCTCATTCAATCACACAGCAGTCTCATTTCCTGTCGCCCATCCAGACGACGCTCCCACCCTCCCCCCCACTCTCCACCATCTCGTCCCGTCGACAGAGTCCTCCCATTACTACAGAGCCCTCCCTTTTCCAACTCACCTGTCTGCCTAATACCAGAGCCGTTCACGCAAGATTCGTTCAATGTTCGATTCTCGTTTCGATTGAATAGAATCATAGTTTTCAGCGCTAAAATTCTTCAAAATAAACGATCCGCGCCACTAATTTTTATCATCTGACAGGTGTCCGAGCGCAAATCGTTAAACAGAGTTCATACAAACTTCCTTATCCAATTTCCCTCATTTCCAGTCGGCATTTTACAGTTAAAAAATAAAATAAATCATTAAATTTTTAATTAATGGCAAAGCAGCCGTACTAAGTGATTATAAGGAAAAAATTCAGCAAGGTATATTTTGAAAGTAAAGCCACGAAGCGCCAATTAGGGGCTACCGCGTGCCGTGAAGCCAGGGCAAATACATAACGCCCACCTCTCCGCACGAACGCAGAATTACCTTGCATAAACCGAAGAGCCACGATTCACTCACACAATCGACCGGTATTGATCCATTAACCTTGAATTGATTTCGGTTCAATTCACTGAATCGTGTTAATATTCCTACCTTTCGTTCATTACGAACGATTTGAAGAACCGAATCATATGAACCGAATCACACGTAATGACCCGGAATTCCCCCCCCCCCCCGTACCCAGGCACACGCTCGGCGATCTCTTTCGCCCATTCACGTCCCGCCAGACTGCAACTCATCTCCTCCGCGAAATCCCAATAAAGCGACACAAATATTCCCGATGATGAAAGCAACCCTCCTCCACTTCCAGCCGAAAAAGGCCACATGCCTTGAGGCAGGCCTCCCTGCACCACTCACCCCCTCCAATACTCTCTTTGATATTTTCATTTCCGTCACAAGAGGTGCGTTTGATTTTTCCCAAAGCCTTTAATTACCACAGAGAAAGAGAGAGAGCATTCAGAAGGAAATATCGACGAGGAAATATCTTCCAACGGAGGAATAAGGTCGCCTGAAATTTAGTGTGGGATATAAAACGGATGAACCGTCATCTCCTATCGAGTGTTAACTAATGACAACGAGATCAAAACCCTCACATGTTATACTAAATGGACAATGTCGACCCTCTAGATTATTCGAAGATTTATAAGATATTAAAAACAATACTGCCTTAAACGATAAAAGTTAAATTTTTATCACAAAGGCTGCTATGGCAATGTATTCCTGAGGATTACCTTCCAAAATGCATGAAGTATCATAGATTTCCAGCATTGCCAACTCTACGAACCAAATGGAATTTTAAATGAAGATAAATATCTGAAATAACGACACCACTTTACACAAAATCAAATTTATATGTCAGAAAAGTAATCCTCGCAATCCCATAGATCGCGGATTGGAATGCCATCAGGATAGAGGACACCACTAGACTGAGGTTTGCGGTTTTATTCCATTTTTGGTGTCTACAACTTCAGTATATGCAGAAGGCTTCTGTGAAGAAATTACTAAATAAGGATCCAAACATGCTGTTGTGCCCTAGCTATTAAAAATAAAAAATACCAGTACGCAAAGATTTTGAAATCAAGTATTTTAAATAAAATATTATAAATTTAAATTAATTCTACATCTTTGAATCCATTTTTTCACATTAAAAAACACCATTGCATCTACTAACACAAGTAAATAGGTATGAAAATATCCACTGCTTTCATTGCCATAAAAAACAGCTGATATCTGAAAAAAAAACGCTGAGACAACGCGCCGCAATATAGCATGGTCCCTGACGGAAATTTCCCAACAACACCCGATATCGTGACGCTAAAATGGGACGTTTGTCTTCACAACAGCCAAGTTAGAGAAATTATAAAACCGTTATAAGTTCGTTCACATTTTATTTCTCTCGAGGCAAGTCAAGTCAAGTAACCATACTAAAAATGTATCCCTACCCATATCAGTCGCAGCGTGCAATTCACGTTTTCGCTCCAATGTTCACAAAGATTATGTTCTGACTGCAAGCCCATTTTCATTTGCCAACGTATATTGGCTTTCAATAAAGCATGAAGCTCATAGCAATAAAAAAAACCGGTACCCATGTTTTTTATTGTTACCCACGGTACCCACTTTTATTTTGATTTTTTTACGTTATGCATTTCAGACTTCCCATGGCTAAATTATGCTCCAATTATGCCTTTCAAAATATTTTTCTGCAAAAGCATTTCTTCAACAGCTTGTAGAAATACATGACTCAAAAGCAAAATCTAAAAAATACAACTCGGACGACCTAGAATTTTTCGGCACATTCAGTGCAGTAGGTGTAATAAGAAGATCGTATTTTGAAATTTTCTCGAAAACACATTTACTCCGTTTCCCGACTGAACATCCTCAGGCACTCGATCATGGGGCCCGGGGGGGAAAGTATGACACGGAAGGATTTGGAAGGCGAGAAATGGGTGGGCAAAGGGTTGGAAATTGCGAAGGTGAGGTGCATCATGGGCCGGAGGAGGAGGCGGGGGCGACCCACTCCCCACGTAGGGAGGAAAGGTGAAATGGAACAGAGTTCATTACGAGACGACTCAACCGTCCCACTCTCAGGCATCCACACTAAAAAAATAAAAGAATAAACGCCACATACCCTGAACCCTACTCACTCTCAAACCCTGAAAACACACACCCATGCCTCTGAAACCCCTTTCTCTCCCATCCCACCCACCCCCACCTCCTCAGAGCAGTAATCCCTAAAGCGCTAGGTAATTACGAGTTCTCCCCCCTCCGTTCCCTTAAGCACCTGATGGCGGCAGGCGTCGGCAGGTTTTGAATTCTAGCACCCCCCCCTTCACCACCGTGGGTAACGTGAATGCGTGTGTATGCGCGCATATATACATGTATATATATATAAACGTGGGGACGTGTGCGAGATGGGATAGGAAGAAGTGAGTGTATGGGGAGACGTGGGAGGTCGTTTGGCATTTCACACGCCAGGTGGCGGGAACGGGGGTGCCCGCGCTATGTTTATAGCCGAGCCTAGATTCCTTATGGGAAAAGAGCTTTCCGCCCGCCCCCCACCCCCCTGCCCGTTATCCCCACCAGCTGCGCATCTGCCATCCCTAAGTCGTGTAAATTATCCTGGAACGCTTAATTTTCCAGCTTTGAAGTGAAATCAGCACAAGAAAAGAGAGAAAGATAAAGAGGGAAAAGGAAGAGCATCGTATCCGGGTATGGTAATTCTAGACATTTTTTTCGTAATAATGAAATGAATGTCCTCCATTTTTAAGTTTTGCTTATTTTTTTCACCACAAGCCGATTAAATTAAGTCGTATTTTTGCGGAGGAACACGTAGTAAGCAGCTAAACAAGATTTGCATGAATTTTCTGCACGCGGCAGTAAATTACGATTATTTTCAACCGAATCCGCGAAATTAGAGCTAGGATGCCAAGGTTTTACTGATCCTCTTCACATATGAACTTCTCAATATAGGCCGAGGATGGACATAAAATATATAAGTGGCAACTAACCGCAGCAAAATTAATAATAATTTCTTAAGTAGTGACACCAACCTTGGGCTATTAACGACGTAAGTCACAACATCGCCGATTGATATGATACACGGGTGAGTAAAAGATTTATAAAGTTTACACAACGATTAATTAAGATATAATAGGCAGACTCATTATTTGGTCAATCGCTCTCGGCTGTTCATATTCCCACTGGCAAAATCGTTTTCAACAAATCCGAAGAAAAAGATTTTCTGAAATTTCACTTTGAAAAAGAAGAACGTATGATTTAAATCACGCGATAATGGCGAGGATAAGGATACACGGGGCAAAAATTATCTTTGCAACATTTTACACTTTCCCGGCGAACAATATGTATAAACTCTTCTCGTGATACCACGCGGGTAAGATTTTCTAAGAGGAACTGAGAATGGGTAACGAGTCGGTACCCGAAACGTCGGCGCTCTTACAAAATCTTACCCGCGCGATATCCCGTAGAAGAGTTTATAAATATATTTGCAACATTATTTACAATACGCTTTTTGTTCTTTCACCCTTATTCCTCCACTACCGAACAACATTCCGTGACAATAAAATTACTGAACTTAAACTTCAACTGTCGAATACATTTATTGATACTATGTACTTATTTTATCGACGATGAAGTACATATCATACTTTTTTTCCTCACGGCAGGTCACGTAGGACATTATTTCTGTTTTACGCCAGAAATCTATCAGGGAGTAAAGCCCCACACACTCCAAGCGATAAAAAGTACAAGATGACAAAAATGTAGAATTAAATGGTGATGAGAGAGCGGTATTTGCAAACATTTAGGGGAAAGATTATTGTTAAAAAAATACCAGCAAAAGATTGACAACGACCAGAGCAGTAACAGTACTTGACCAGCAATGCATGACAAGAGTCGTTCCATCTCCATTCCCGGTACCCCACCCTCTCACGGAGTAACACGCTCCACACTGGGATTTTGCAAGGGTTTCTGGGTCAAACGACGAATTAAATGGAAAGCGGTCATCGGCTATGGGATTAATGCTCTTCTCCTCCTCTCCTCCCTCCCTGAATGAAAATGGGCAGACTGAGATTAAAAATGGTTTAAGCCACCGGCTATGGTAATGGGTGCAGGAGATAATGGCATAGGGATCGCAGCAGGGGCAAAAGGAAAAAAATAGAATCCCAGCGGAGAGGTCTCTGGCCTGCTTGCGCTAGCGAAAAGCGCCGCAAAGGAAAAGAAATGGCCGGCGAACGAAAGAAGGATACTGATTCCCAAATTGCTTACACGAAAAGATTTTTCTTTTTTTTTTTTCAATGATAACCGCAGCCAGAATAAGGGTGATTTATGAATTGACTCGCTAAAACAAGAGGACTAAGAGGAGAGACGGAATTATTATTTTTCCCTTAATCGTGCGGATAACTTCGAAGTTGGTCGCAAAAATAGATTACGATGTTTTCTACCGAGTTTAATACCAATAAACTACTTCAAACCTGAATAAAATTGATAGCCATGAATCCTTACTCACGATTCGAAACCGAATCTTCTTATGGCCGGACAGGTATACTTAGGCTACACTATAAAAGTCAGAAGCACTCAAAACAACATGATTTTCAAGCATATCTTTCCATTATAAATAATATTTAATTAGAGTTTCACAATGAAATATACATTCCTCAAGGTCACTTCACCACAACCGACGATCAAGCATTTCAAAATAAATAATTACATAATGCATCACACGCACAGACATTTATTGTAGCGGATGGCGAATTACTCATTCGTCTCAATTAATTTTGCTTCATTGAGCGCTAGGCTTATTTACTTGAACAATTGAGAATGGATATCTTTCAGGGCGTCACGGAGAAAATAATATTAAAGCTACACCATGTTTCCAGGTCCGACATATGCGATAAATCAAGAGGGAAGTTTTGCCGAACGGATAGATATGGGAATTCGTTTTTCCCCCGAACCATAAAGGACTTTAATAAACTTTAGTCCCAACTTCGTTAGAGCACTTCGTATTTTTGTTTAAACGGCTGGTGTCCTAACACCCCCCTGCCACACGCCTTTTAGGCGGCTTGTGGGGTATTATGTAGATGAATGTGTACATTGATGCATGTTTTAAGCAGTTAATTGTATACATATTAGCAACGACAAACTTATAGCACAGTCTACACATGGCTATGATAAAGTTTCAAGCATTTAAATCAATATTTGTCATCGATGTCCATATCGAAGTTCTAAAAACATATTCCTGAATTATATTTGCCCTTCAACGATCCATCATGAATTAAACGACGCACTTTGGAAGGCGTGTATGAGGCAGTCACATTGAGCCACTAACCAGACGGAATTGAGTGGACGGAGATGGAGAAAAAAAGATCGATGCGGATCAAACTAAAAGGGCCGATTAGCATTATTTACTTTGCAAATGGCCGTCCATTACACGGTCTTCCCATCCATTTAATACACGCCAAAGACTAAATCACGTGAGCTATGCATTTTTAAAAGGGTGAAATGATGCGTACGCCATCGTTTACTCGTTTGAGAGCAATTGTAAAACAGATGGCTGCGTTAAATATTCAATGTCTTTATTACCCTAGCACTCACGCTCAGACTGGGATTCGAGATGAATGATACTACTTCGTCCAGTACAGGATAAATAGGAAGTAACATGTATGCGGCAGAAAAGAACTTGCTCATGTAAAAAAAATCTGACTGACGTTAACCGAAGGAAAGACTGACCACCTAATAATCAACCTGTAATGATAAAACGGATTTTTGGTTAAGAAAATCTTCTAAATGATATAGATATGGAACTCGATAAGAGCATATATTTTTTTAGTTTCTTGATACACAATATCCACTATAGTGCTCAACCGTGGATGCATATTCGAGTGAAATAAGTAAAAATTGAGATGCGAAGTAATTTTTTATATTAAAAAAGCTGTGTTAGCAACAGTTGGCAATTAGTTACTAAAAAGAGAGTTCGAGCGCCAGGAACACCCCACACAACGTTATTTTCAAGGATTTACAACAATTTTAAATAGCATTTAATTTGAGTACTATAGTAAAATATATAGTACCCCTCATGGTCACTTCTCCGCAGCTGACGGTCAAGTGTTTCAAAATAAATAATTACGTAACGCGTACGGAGGTATTTTGCAGCGCATGATGCTAATTTTAAAAATTGGAATCAAGTTAAAAAGCAATCTGCCGTTTACAACAAACAGCAATCGTAACGCAACGTTTGGATTCAAAAAACTTTCCGATAGTTTATCTCCATTTTCCTCGTACATTCCAGTTTTTCAAATCTGTACTTCACTACACCGTATACATGTATACTACTTGACACCTTTACTTATGTATCCAGGTAATTTATCAATTTATCGCCCAACTAGGTTTTTTTTTAAAAAAAAGGAAACCTACGCCAGCAGCACAGAGGTTTAGCAGCGGAAAAAAAACTCTCTCCACCACTCTCAGCAAAATCCTCCAGCGGCGTCCGTTATAAGCATTCCGGTCGATTGCGATGATAACGACACAGAATATAAAGCGACCAAAAAAAAGGAAACGAACGAACGAGCTCTGGAAGGGACATCGTGTTCCATTTTTACCTACGTGTCAAAATATGACCACAGGCTTTCAGGGCCGTGGGCTGGAGTAAGCAGGGAAAGAGAGAGAGAGAGATAAACAAGTTTAAACGGCCAGCGACGGAGTCGCATTATAACCGGTAATACTAGTCACATAAAAGAGACTTAACCCTCTAGCGAAAAAAAGAATAAGCGACGCATAAAGAACACGCGAGCTAAAATGAAGGAGAGTTTTTGGATTGGGTGAACGAGGATGCGGAAAAAGAAGAGAACAGGGAACGGAAGACAGCGATAACGGGCGAAGTAGCGAAGACAGAAGTAGCGAGGAGAATGAAGGAACGCAGGGGCGTGGTGACTTGAAGGCTAGCGGGCTGCGCTTCTAACTGAAAAATACCTGGTTCAAACCCCGGAATATACGTATGATGTTTCCACATCAAGCCATTTATTGAGTGTCAGAATGTCCATAATGTTTTCAAAACGTGGCAGGAGTTGTTACAAGGATGTTAATGTATTTCCCTTTGGGAGTGCGGTGGTTGGCCAAGGCCTAACCTGAAAATAGTGCTATAAACATTCCGTAAACGTCCCAAAGAAAGAAAAATAAGACGACAGCAAAATATATGGATAAGCTTTCGCCGTTTTAGAACCTGTCAAATGTGGTCTTATACTCTCCCTGTACCAGGATCTCTCACCTCATATAGACCTTAATTTTAGCCTTTATCAGTTTGCATAAGTCACTCCCACCAAGTTTTGCACATCAAAAAATTATGTCTCCATTAATTGACAAGTTACATCAATTGGTTCTTCATTTCACTCAGGTTCTGCCCTCGACAACTATCGCAAATCGTGATTACTTCATGTGCCATTAGAAACGAGCTCCTGGCGCAATTTCGAGCATAACGTAAGTAACACCAATCGGTGTATCCCCCCTTACACTACCCCCTCCGTAGGAGAATCACCTTCACCTAAACATTTTTCTGACCACGGCCTTGCTGCCGACAAAGTGACGACAACACAGTTCGGGCACGACAATACAGACTGAAAGAGTCTGTTGGTGACGACGAAAGCTTCCTGGGATCTGCTTTCAGCGCAAGTACGGGTCGCGGACGGCAGCGAGATGGGAAACGCAGAGTAGTGTGGAGCGGGGGGGAGAGGTCGGCCGGTGGTTACACGGAGACTCGTTCGGGATGGGAAACGGAGAGTGGGTGGGTGGGAGGGCGGGGGATGGCGGTCGCGCGGGCTGGACTCTGGCATAAGCAGCGGCGGTGGTAGGGGGGAAGTGGGGGGAAAAGGGCATCAGTGGGGATTAATTCTCCGGTGGCTAATCCGATTTCGGGATCATAAAGACTCGCTTAGCGGCCGAGAGCTCCACTCGATTCCAGTTGTGTGTACGGCCCCACCGCCACCGCGACTGCCCGTTGCTCTGGCGGGTGTTTCCATCAGGCGATTTAGGGAAAAATGGACTTTAAAAAATAAACAAATAAATGAAAACGGGGCAAAAAAAGGAGAGAGAAACGAAGTCCGCCGCTGAATTCGGGGCGAGGGAGGGGAGAAAAAAGTTGAAAAATCGATTACAGCCCTCCAAAAAGCGAATCGACGGACGTCCCCAAAGGTCTGTCGTATCAAAAATCAAAGAAGTTATTTTTTTTCGAGAACCTACATGATCCCAGAACGTACAGAATGGTATGTTACTAGAAAGCACATGCCTTTCCAATTCTATTACATCACAATACATAAAAAAATCACTAGGCAACTACGCGAGTTAAAATAAAGAGCCGAAAACGAAAACAGGATTGCTACTTTGATTGATGCGTGAACTCGAGGTGTTACTAGCAGAATATATCAACATGGCGTCTCGTAAGCCGATGCCAGGGAAAGCGTTTTTGAATCCTATAATTAATGGGACAGGGATTGCGGATAAAAATCACGCAGTAAATGACGGCGTATTAGGATTTTGGAAAGATTATTTATTTTATAATTTGAAGGTGAGAATATTGATTTACAACCGAGTCACTCGGAGCTATCGTGTTTGAAACAAATTTCATAAGAACACCGCTATCTTGTAGCTAACATACTTCCAAGTTAGCTGAATTTTAATTTTAGATATGGGCATTGGTCAAAGAAACCTTTCATTTATTACTTTGATCCCTTTGCTTTTGAGCACAAAGTAAAGTTTTATTTAAATTTTTATTAAAACTTTCTCTAAATTCTTTGAGGAAATATCATTTTAAGTTCAGTCGTATGGTCATGAAAATATAAATTTGATGCCAGTAAGTAGACATCAGTAAACTTTGTTGAAATATTGATGTATCGATGCGGTTTGATCCCTCAGCAAATTGTGTTAAGCACATAAAAAATTTGTATTTTGTGGAGATTTCCAAAGATGGAAACATAAGCCATACTGAGTCTTCCATTGGAGAAAAATAATTAAAGCACACTTATTTTATAAATGTAGGGGCATTTTGATACCAAGGATTAGTTCCAAATCTTCATAAAATCATTTTATTCGAAGAATAAGGCTAACACTACCTATCTCCGTGATCGCCGTAGCGCTGTGATGAAGCGATGAGGATTGAAGAGGATACGAGAGACTATATCGGACAAAAAGCACGCAACCGAAATTCCAACAGGAAATTGTGAATAAAACAATTTTATTTTAGGTTCATTTCCATAAATGGAAAAAGAATTAATACTCAGTCTTCAATTGGAGAGAAATATTTGAAGTTCGTGCATTTCCCAGATGTGAGGACATTTTAATGCCTAGGCTTAGATCCAAATTTTCATAAAATCATTTTGTTGGAAGAATAAAACTTTAACTACCTATCGCAGTACATGCCGTAGACATAGCGCTGTGATGAAGCGAGGATTGGTGAGGAAACGAAAGACTATGTCGGACAAAAAGCACGCAACCGAAATGGCGGCTGAGTTTGGCGTGTAGGGAGGAGCTTTGGGCTCAGAGAGCAAGCACACTGCAGCAACGAGGTGTCGGAGCACATGTCCTCCCGAAGCCTGAAAACTAAATGAGCGCTCAGATTGGCGAACCCAAATGGACCGTTTTAAATGTTGATAACCCTTGTACTTTTCGGCTCAGCTCAATTCCCATCCTCCGTGGCCGTATCTCAAAAGATGTCAATGGGGTCATTTGAGCCGGATTACTCCGCAAAGGATGGAGATCGCGCGCACACCGCAAAAACCTCGGCAGGGCTAATTGAACTTAACTGGAGCCGACGGAATAACTACCGGTGAGAATCATGCCATGCGGACCGAACGCTGGGAAGGGGGAGTGGATCCAATTGCCCGAACGACTACTAACTGCAACCCACGTCGCACATGCATACATACATACGTGCCCACGCACGTGAAACAAACGCTGATGTAATGACGCAAACTTTACGCTAATGAAACAACCCATCTAAAAATAATTGGCGGTGTGCACAACGTCGAAATGTTATATTTTCCACTTAACTTCTAAACTCACAAGTTTAAAAAACTCAAAGCAAGAGGATTACCATTATATTATACAAAATCATCAATTAAATAAATCCATGCAGATATGGTATTATATTCGGACAGAAAATGCATAACATTCAAATGATGTAGCACTCATGAAAAAAATACTCGAGAGGCGAAAAAATGGAAAGACCTCTCACCGTAATAATGGAAACAAAGCTAGTTTTTCAAAGCTATGAATAATATGGCAAACCTATATATGGCATAATAACGGCATCATTATCATAGATAATTAAGAATTGCATGAAAAAAACTCTTAAGTATGTCACTGATATATTTCTCGGTATCAACGTGATAACTAATAGTAACGTATTACATTGACGATTAACGATATCCTAATTTTTTAATTCATAAGAGACTTCAGCAACTCTGAACCCAGGAGTGAATGATATCATTCAGAACCCATGCCATCCGAAGGAACCCAAATCCAACCGAACAGACCCATCTCAATACATTGCGTAGTGCGGAAAGTCGTGCAACGTTACATTTAAATTTTTTCCGACTTGAACATTTTTTCGCACACGAGGATTATCATTTTAGAGTGGAGCAAAGAGAGTATGAAGTGGGATGGACTCAATATTTCACGTCGGGGCGCTCCACCAGACATACTCCATCACCACCACCGCCCGAACGGGATGGAGGAGCATTAAATTGCGTAGAGCATCCGCGGCCGCTGCACTAATTGCTTAATTAAAACGCTCAACCTAGTCGTCAACGAAACAGAAATGCATGCCGCAGCTCCCGAAAAGGGCTGCGAGCCACGGGAAAAATAGAGTGTCCTGCCAAACCATCGATTCGAACGATTTGAAAAAGATGCATTAGACAAGATTTTCCGCCAATTAAATAGAGATCTATGCACGCTCCAGGGTAGAGAACCGCTACAGTCATCTAGTTTGAAAGCATGTATATTTCGTGACAGAGGGTTATATACCGTTACATGAGTACTTTAGAACGGTAGAGAATTGCCTACGTTAAAATTCAGAAGCTTATGAGTATTAAAAGAAAATAGAGATGGCACTTTTCCACAGGTTATTTTAAAGTACTACGCGTTTCAACCGTTAAGTCATTATTATTATTAGGTCATCATTAAGTACAAATAAATCTGTGGAAAAGTGCCATCTCTATTTTCTTTTAATACTCATAAGGATGTCATTCCATAACATTTCGTCTAATTCTGTTACTTTTATTCAGAAGCTCTTTGAATTTCTGCCACTTTTTGTTCCGTGGAGACCCTGAAAAATATTAAGTGGATAGAGCGTCTCACTGGTAATTGAAAAAGTTTCCGAGGACATTCGAATGAATATATTTATATTAACGGGCTGCCATCATTTAACTGTCAATTATTGAGCAAGCAACGCAATAAATATAAATGAATGTAATATTTAAATTTAAGAGTTTTTTAATGCGTTTGATAATCTCTTATTTAGTCAATGTGGTACACTTGATGGAATATTTTATGATGGAAATTATAGCCCGGAGCATTAAAACTAATTCTAATGAATATGTACACCAGACGATTAAAAATGTTCATCAAATATACATCCCGACAAAATGCGTGATAAAAGATGTGGAATGCTTTGAGTTATTTTTTCAAAAGCTTCACTAATGAAAAACCGTAATTTTAAAAATGGTTCAGTTTGGCAAAAACAACTAAACGAGGGATTACGGATGGCTTTGAAGAAGAAATTTTATTCCGCGGGTACAATCTGCAGAGTTTAAAGGCTTTTATGTGGAGATAGGAATTGAGTTCCCGATATTAGATGCGTCTGCAACCATGAAAACATCATTATTTCAACAAAAGTACTACGCTTCACCTTCACCATAGAGAAGAAATCGTCGTTTAAAGGAGTTGGGTACACAACACCTGGCAAGCAAAACTTGGAAACTTCAGAACGGATGAAATTAATACGGATCACAAATTCAAACTCTTAGAACTCCCTGAATAAAATGAAAGAGGCACACAATTTACAAATACACCGTAATCTCATCTGCCGCTCAACATTAATGGACAGACACGAAAGTTAAACACCACGTCGTCGAAGAGACTACGAGTACACATACTAAAACTGATAATTCCTCCCTAATCCTCTTTATATGCTCTCCTCCCACAAGTAAAGCGTGCAATACTACCCAACGAATTCCGAAAAATTATTTCATAAGACCTTTTACGAGTATAATGTAACATTTGGATCACCAACAAAAACGGATGCATTGATATGTATGACCTCTCATTAACTGAAGTAAGATTAAAGGATCAAAATATTTCTAGGCCCTTAATTATAAAAAAAAACTGTGGTATTAAGGTCCAAATGCATTGTTTCTCAGCGGAAGCATCCTCTTCGGTGTGAAATCATTTTTAAGTGCCACATACGCAGGAGAAATTTAGTTTATTTCCTTATATCTGAATATGATTTTGGTCAATGTATATTTAAAAATAGCGGATACATTAGTGATTGCATGTGCATAAAAGTTTTTTTACTCTTCACTTTTTAAAAAAACTATACACTTTCCATTACGGCTTGAAATACACAGGATACAGTGTACTATAAAATATTTTTTTTCAGGTCAAATGGATCGCTAACCAAATGCATTGAATATGGTGTTTTTCCTTACAAAATTGTTAGTTACATTCTAACACCCTCGTGCCTCACGCACTCGACAGACATATCTCGAGGAAGTGACTAAACACACGCCACATATTCAGAGCTCACATATTGCAATTCCAAAAAAGAATTCATTTCCCACCGAAGCCAGTGTTATCCCATAATGTACAGCCTTCCAGAAGCACTCGCGTCCTGCCCCACTTCGACAATTCCCTAAAAAATACCTTTCTTGGCACCTCAATCAGCATTCCTGACTATTTCATTACACCATCGTCAATTATAGAGCGAGGAAACATCTCTCCATCGGCATTCATACGCCAAAACGTCCAAACACATAACTTGTAAACAACATAATAGTTTTCAAACGAACAATTCTCGAAGAAAACTGCCATTTTTTAAACCATGCTAGTGACAACATTTCCCACGACAAAATCCTCATCGTTATTGACGGCGGTGAACCATCGATTTACATCAGATCAAAGGATGCTTAACGTATAATATGTATTTCCTGAATGCTTTCTATAATACTCTGTTAACTACAGTCAACTGCCATGGTCTACATTTCTGATTCTGGTTTAATGAGTGGTAGCATTCTCTCATCAATCATTATAGGCGAATGTGAAATAATTATTCAGAAGAAACTTCAATGTTAATTTAACCCAGAGGCAGAGAATACATAGGAAAAGATAAAACCAACAAAGATGACATTTTTAAACCTAATACTTTTTTAACGTCAAAATTATCACGATATTACTAGAAATTCGTTTTCTGCTCCGTTATAAATATGCCTCAATATTTTCATTTACAATCAACATGTTCTAATTCCTAACGACCAAACTGTGGAATGAAAACATGCTTTTCTACTAATTGCAATGAGATGCATTATTGTACAAAACCGCAGCGCACGCAGATTCATCGACACCAGCAACCCCTCTACTCCACACAAAAACTTCCATCAAACCTCTTCGCCAATATTTTCCCTTCCTCCTCATTTTCCCCGAATCCTATGTGGCGAGTTAAATTCTTCCGTCGGTGGTGTGGCCACAGGGCGCGAACTTTTTCCGGCATCTTTCATTCCATCCAAAAATATCATTTATTGCTCTCCTGATTCCTGAGGCTATTATTTCTGTAATAAATGCAACGGTAGCACTAGTGGAATTTTTAGGGCTTTTTGAAGTCACGAGAAAAAAACTGCGTGAGAGACTGAGGGAGGCTTTTTCTGAAAATATTACTTTAAACTTTCTCGTACCCGCTTCCTGCTTCCACGGCAATTAAAACAAATAAACACTCGCTACGTTACCCGCGCACCAAAATTTGCGGCTGCGAAGACAAACGGTGAACTAATCTTGATAGTTTGCCCTCGTTGAGACTAACAAGAACAAAGTTATCACCGTTATGAATGGTTCAGCGTAGAGAGATTTCTGCTGGATTATTAATCCACAAATATAGAATGAAAATTTTCACGTGCCATTTCGAGGTTGATGATCTTTGTCGCACAGGTTACTACAAGAAAATGCGATACTGCTCTTTGATCACAGCTCTTTGATTATTGTCATCACCTTGGGTGAGCTGAATGCAACATATTGATGTAATGAGATGTGATATAATTAAGAACAGCGATTGAAATTTGATTTCAGTGTTTGATAATCAAATTATAGAAGTTTAGTAATTCAAAATAAGGGCATGCTCCGATAATCAAGACTTATCACAAACTTATTATACCTGAAGGATTGCTTCATAAAAAACCTAAATTATTCTACGAAATATATCGAACATCCCACTTGATGCGATCAGTTACATCCACAATAAATCAACCCAGCAATGTTGAAGTAAATAACTTTGGAAAAGCGAAACAAATTATCATCATTTAACTAACATAAAATTTCCGTCATCAATTTGAAGATCGATTAAGCCAAGAACCATGAATGAATTGAAATATAAATTACATTTTTTAATAAATTTCAACCATTTAATGAAATTCACGAATCAAAGAAGAACCATGTCGTCTTCTTTTTTATCGTCTCATCGCATAAAAACCTTCTAACTTTCGGCTTTTAATTTGATTGCCGAGTAAAACTTACCCGTGTATTTTCTTCCTTCGTATACAAAATGAGCTATCGATAACAAATTACCACATAGACTTATCATGCAAAACGTCCTTGACGTTGGTGGGTGCTGGGAAGGCGAAGTAGCCAGGCAAGCGGGTGCTATCAATCATTTTAGTTCGCACGAAACGTACTTTAAACGTCCGATTAACGTCACATTTCGGACGGCGCGGGACAATATATATGGCACAGATTTCGGATAAAAAATGAGTTTACAACTCTAGCCTTTCAAAAGCACCAGCAGGGGAAGCATAACAGAGAAACATAAAAAATAAGGCCGAAAAGCGCGGTGTTAACAACAAGATGATATTTTCAAAATCAACGCTCTGATGCTAAAAGCGGTGTTATTCGCTAAAATGTCAATTCTCTGGTGAAAAATTTGGTACGTATGTATAAAGCTGTATCCAGAGATTGGTATAATAAACTTTTTCTTCCTTTCCAAAGGGGTTTAATACTTTTCCATGCTCTTAAAGTTTATTAATGGTTATGTAATGTACATTTACATTCTCTAACCCCATAAAACAATATGCATAAACAATTTATAAAAAGGATGTACTCATTAACTCACGATCTCAAATCACGAAAATGATATCTGCCACGATTCTTACCTGTAAAGAGAGAAAATAGGTGTTACTGAAGAGCATGAATTAAGTTGCAATTACATAGTTAAATTTTTACACTAATACTTACTTTACTAATAAACTCATATACATGTAAAAAAAGGTAGCCCAGGTGCCACCAACAAACAATGCAGCGAAATATATAAGGCACAATAACATAGTTACCATGTTCGGAATATATAAACGCGTTTAAGCGATGGCTTCCGGACGGCTTGCAGAATTGAAGTGAAAATCTCTGAGGTAATTTGACTCTTTACCATGCCCACTTCACTGAATAGAAAAGCTTATGTTGTGACGTTCCTCATGAACATCAAGTTCAGTAAATGGTGTGAAGGTCAACAAAACTTACGATAAATAATTATCGCTTTCCTTTCAAATATACTCCCCAATTTTTCATGTACAGGCAAATGCTGTAGAGAAAGATGGAAACAAATAACTCTGAGCTATTACGGGATTGGGAAAAAATCCAGGTGATGTGAAAGAATTGACTAGAAGGTGTCATTCTTGAAGCTCAGCCCTCCACCACTTCCTTTTAATTCGACTCCCTCTCCCTACCATACACCCGAAGAGCCATACAAGAGATGCATGAAGGGGAACGGAGGATCAGAATATTAGTTTCATGCCAAAAATATACGGACCGCAAATAAAGGGAATACTCCGAAATATTTTAGATTAAGAATCACAAAGAAGCAAGGAGAAGAAAGAATTAGAGGAGAGAGACAACAAAAAACGAATATACTTGAATATTGAGAGGAACCGAAACGGGGAAACACTGTTGCCGAACACGCACTCCGTCAAGGAGGGCGACAAAATAATGTAATGTACACATCCACTGAGAAGCCAGTCTCTTTCCCCCATCCCTCACGACACGAACCCCCGAAATGTCTCACCTAAATAACGCAGAAGACGCAACCTTTTTTTTCTTTCAATCCCCTTCCAACACAAATCCCCACCTGCCGAGGATATAGTCATCTCGCATACAACCGCCGTCCAAATTAGCTACCGTTCACCTAATTCCCACCCCGCTCAAAGCCCACACAATCACAAATATATACATATATACACACACGCAGCGTAGCACGCAACTCGGACCACAGGCGCTCATCTTTCATGCCCCATCCTTCCGGGGGAGGAGGACGGGGGAAGAACCAACCTCCCAGAAGACGTCGCTGAGGACCCCGAGGGACGAGGGGGTGGCAGGCGGACGGTAAAACACAAAAGAGGGGAGGAAGACACCGTCCTTTCGGGAACGTGTGAATAAATAACGCACGGGAGCTCTTGGGGAGAAAGGGCTGGCCGTCCGTCCCCTATCGTCCCCCTCCGCGGGGGGTGGTCGTGTTCTGTTTTCCTCGACGTCTCCCACATTAAATCTTCCGGTGGGCGACGCAGCGAGGCTAGTATATCATAGCAGGGAAAGGCTGTAGGTGGTGGGTGGATGCGTGCGGGAGGGGTGGGAGATTGTGTGGATCGAGCCCAACGGGTGAGGGAGAGAAAGTGTGGTAGGGCCAGCGGGTGGTTGGCGGGTTGCAGGTGAGCGAGGCGGTGTGCTATCGGCTTTTCTGACACGAGAGGGCGAAGAAAGGACGAGGCGATTTTTTCGTCCGATAGTTCGGAGCAATGACCAATGTTTTCGGAAATAAAAGAAGTATGGATGGTGAATTTTGGTGACAATTAAAGGAATAGCTACTATATGCATGAATTGATCTAAGAAAAAATTCCCCTGGACATGAAATCGGACCATAGACTTCGGGCTTTCCGGGTCAATGCGAAGGCCCCTATGCTATCAAATTTCATTTCAAAGTTCCCATTGCCATTATATCGGTAATTTAATATTTTTCTGATGGTAATTAATGTATATCTCACTGCCGTTCACGCGGCAGGCTTCGAAATATGTACTACCCATAAGCCACTTTATTTGGCAAGAAAATACTTGGATGTTGCAAAGAAAAAATTTATTTCCGCCAATGGTTTCTGAACGTTTAATATCTCAATAATGATGGAAGTGCGTAATGCAGTGGTTCAAAAATGTAAGCCGGAAACTTTAAACTCTTAACTGGCCGTCGGACCTTTGAACATATATATGACTGTTTGCTTGTAAAACTCAAATCGGGCCCAGTAGAACGATGTGCCATCAAGACGGGCAGTAAAAAATCCATCAGAAGACTTCATTGAGTTTCAATTTTTAAGTACAACTGTTCCGTCTCATCTCGCCAATTATTCTTGAATTTATTCGATCATAGGCCTCCGCAGGCTAAATTAAGATTGCCGTTAAGCTCGTCTATGATATGATCACACGGGACAAAAACCGAAATAAGAACTAAGATGGCTGATTATAACCAAAAATTGGTTACCAAGTGACCACCAGAAAATCAGCGTACTGCCAACTAAGCGATATTATTGAATTTTTAAATACCATAGTCGTTATCATCGGACGTCAATTTTTTTATTCTAGCTAATGAAAGTAGATGGCAAAATTACCTATTTCAAAAGAAATCGAATTCAAGCCATCGATTCAAGGTTCAATGGAATATTGTTAGCATTTAGCATACATACACGATCTTTTTACTTGTAATAACAATCTTTGACAGAAGTGTAAAGTAATTATTGGGCGGACTACTACCACTGTCACCATAATATTTATGAAGCAAGCGTTGCCGCAACATACATAAAGAACTGAATTCAACTCTTCCCCAGCATGTTATACATCGATTTCTTCTATCCATCGTTGATAATAAATGTATTACATTCCCCAAGGCGAGATAAAAGATTAATATGCACTCCAAATCCTCCCCGAGTTTTAAATCGTCAATGTCACTGGGTGATTACTCCTTCTTATTAATACTTAGTCTTTCTTTGAAATTGTACTTTATGCTGCCAAGTCAAATTTGCCATAAAATCAAGGCCGAAATGGTGATTGCAGTATTGGCATATGCCTTGCATAAAATATTTGCGGCCAGCAGAACCTGCATATCCCGTTCACCGCGTTCACAAGCTGAACTATCAACGTTTGCTTCCCAAGTGTGTCCACTCACCACGGGCCGAAAAGCAAAAAGCCCTCGAGCGACTATTGGTGGACAGACGCGGTACTTTGAACGCAAATCTCTCTGCCCACAGGGCTTCATGGAGCGGGGAATTTCACACATGTGCTGAAGGTGTGCCATACCACCTCTCCGGTAAATTTGGCGAAATCGGATGGGTACATTACGGGAATGTCCCTTACTATAACGGCCACCTAAGCTTAGCGTTGAACGTTGGACTGCCCGAGAGGCCGAATGACAACAATGGGAAGTAGGACGCACACGGTGAGTAAAGTTTTGCAACAACACGGAAATAATATCGGAAAAATGCGCTCTAAATAATGCCAATGCATTAATATTTTCTTTTTGTTCAAAATATATCCTGGTCTATTTTAAACCCCTCTTTCATACACTGGCGTAAATTAAAAGCAGAAAATTGCCGATATTTTGTGACAATAGTTCTCCCAAAACTGTATGCGAATGATTCCATGAAGTTAACTCGTTCATTATCAAACAATTTCTGCTAAAATTACTTTACATTTATTCATGAAATTATTCCGTACGGTGGCAAAATATATCTACAGAAATCTTCTCTAAATCTCGTAGACGAAACGCACATTTGTGGCATTTAGGATTTTTTGGGGTCATCTGCAAAGAAATGAGCAACCATTAATCCAGATACTTGAGGAGTGGAGTGTTGGTCTAAGACAACAACTATATAGAGAACACTATTTCGCGCCGCTACGGTAAGAACCTGGTCTCCAAAGGATGTACTCATAGCTAGTTTTCCTAATTCTGTTCACATATGATACGATTTCGATAAGAAGATATTAAGATAATGATCAAACAGGAGATGATGAAGCAGCAAAAAGATTGAAGATATGGAATGAAGAACTTGCTTGAAAAAGCGTGTAAATCTCAGCTCACGTTCACCCTGTCAAATTCCCCTGTCCGTCTACCACTCCAACGAAGTTGTTTCGACACCGCCCACCTGAAACACCAAGTGTGCTGCACGTACAGGAGGAGAAACGGTAGAGAATATGCGACGATTCGTGCCGCTAGACCAACATGAAAGACGAACCGATATTTACACCGATTAAAAATTCAAATGCTCCTCCGCTGGACGGAATAATGGTCGAGGGAGCATTTTTGATGTGTTTATGGAGCGACCCTTGTCGTGGCCGCCCCATTGTGTCTGCGTGTGTCCAAGGGCTCCCGCTGGACCAACACAATCAAGCGACGAGGCACACGAGCAGGGCGCTGACACAAAAGGAGAGGATTTAAAATATTACTATTATTACAGCCACTGAACCGCTGTTGTGACCTGCCTGAGTAATGGTCTCCGAGGCTGAGCAAGGGTGAAAAAAATCATTCTAACCCGATTTCACCCTTCGTGTGTCCCACAGAAAGAAGTCAACAGATAATATGCGTGCAAGAACCCTCAATGGGCAAGCAGCGGTTGTTATTAGGACACTAGCTGGTAACCCCTTACACGATACATATTATCTATTTAGAATTAAGACTTGCTTTGTGAAAGATATGACATTCATAACAACTTTTCATTGGTAGAAATAAAATTAAATTCCTATGGCTCTGTTAGAAAAGCATTTCCATTATTTTATCATTTCTGACGTACCTACTTTGAAATATAGAGCGGAAGGTTCTCAGTTTAATTTCGCTGCGCTGCTCGTTAAGGAATCTGTTGATAATTGCTCAAGATATAGCATTAAGACTCCCGAGACTGGTGGATCGCAAACTAATCCGTTTTAAACCGTACAACGCTCTGTTAGAGTTCGCAGAAGATTTATTTTAACGAATTGCGCCTTTTTTATATTCTATTCAGTTCAAGGATTATATGTTTCGAGCTGCAGCTTGACGAGTGAGAACCTTTTCACTGATGAATGCGAGAACCCTTCCACAATAATTCCAAGGAGTTCAAGCTTTCTAGGGGACCTACCATTTGTATTTATTCCCCAAATAGGTGCTTCAAGTTCTCGTGACTCGCAGTTACTTGACATCATCTAAAGCCTCTATGTAAACTACATCCGCAACTAATACATGGCGATTGTAATACGTCCTATGTAAGACATGTTCTGACTTGCAATTGTAGAGATTTACAACTAAAAAAGAGCCCTTCGGCTCATTTGACCTTTTGAATGGGATGCATCGAAAAACGATGGATCTCCTCCTCTCCACGTAGTTCCACGTGCGCCTAAGAGATGGCAACGCGCGCTCACGAGCTCGGCCTTACGAACGACGTTCCAGTCAAAATAAGAAGGGAAAAAACTGTAACCCACAGGCGTATTGCGGTATTACTCCTCGTTACGCCCATGCAAGTTTCATAGCGGGAAAATGACTCGATAATCAGCGAGGACTTCGCCGGCAAATGCAGACGCGCAACGTGGACCGTGCCTGCACGTGGAAACAATTGAAGGGAAATCTCTCGTCTTCCAAGAATTCTGAAATCGATAGAGGAAAACGCCCACGTAGCAACCACGACAAAAAATACGCACAGAGGCAGAAATGGTGTACATTGTATCCACAATTCCGTGAACTAATTGGGATGAGGCAACCGCATACGGATCATAAAACCGTTACTAACCTGATTAGTTAATTTGCTAATAATTAATATTCATGCTTTTTCCTTGATCCAAAATTCGAAATTATTTTTTTTATTAAAGCAAATGCAGAGATACGAATGCGAATGTAAAAATTCAGAAAATCCTAAATTCTCTACCTCACTACAAAAAATGTTATCAAAAAAATCCCTTCTTTGCTCTATAACAATAAATGCAGCATTACTATGCATGTAGATGAATATCGCTAAATTTAACTGTAAATAAATAATGCACTCATATTTGAACAGCGTGCTGAGTACAGTTTGAGGTGATTCGATTTTTAAAACTCGATTAAATAGACATTAAACAAAAAATCGATGAAGCATGGCAGTAGTGTATACTCTACAACGTGCCACCGTAGGAAATTTTCCAAACAAGAAGTATCGATATCGATCCACTAGTAAGAAACGAACTAAACATTGATTTTTCAGAAAGAAAGCCCACGTTGCCTTATTTTCGTGGGGCAAAATTCCTTCTGCTGCTCTGAAATATGAGGTAAATAATTGTCGGACGAGCTTCACAACAAACAATTCGACAAGGTGCAACTCGAAGTCCCACCAGAGAATTAAAAGATATACCAATGAAAGCAAAGCTTCCGCTAGCGGCTAATTTGCACAGACACTCTAATGAGCCTTCCTTGTTTTTTTTCTTTACGATTGATAAGGCGTGATGCCCTTGGAGAAGGTGTTAATGTAAGGCCAGGCTGAAGACAACGCTCTGAATAAACTGGAGCGAGGCGTGCTACCTAGATGGTCACGGTTTGAGCTGGTGCGAATTGAAAACTTCAACAAAGCAGCTCAAAGTTCCTATTTCCTGCACCTTAAATCAATTTTTTAATATTATTATTAGGAAATGAGAAGGAAATCAGAAGTACATAATAATATAGTAGAAAATACTGCGTAAATTCGTAAATACCATAAATTAAGACCACTAACATATTGTATATAAATGATAATGCATTAGAAGCACCTTCTGATAAGTTAACTTTCAGTGATTTGGTGCTTAATGCCCTATATTATATTTTTTATTAGGAATAAAGACGAAAATTCATTTCTACATGGAATTAAAAAGCTGCATCAGCAAAAATTTATCATTTTATTCATAGCAAGACATTAACCAAAAGTGCCAAATATGCCATAAATTAAATATTCGTATTATCCGTAAGTTACCAGTGTTTGTAGTATAATTATTAAATATGTATGTTCTCAAATATTTCTCAATTATTGAATAGGGGGCGCTACATAGCTAATTGTTAAATAAAAATTATGAAGTGAAGTAGAAAAGCATTATGCAGTAAAGGCGGTTTGGTTAAAAATTATTCGCAGAGATTGGAAACTGATAGGCATTCCATAAAATTTACTATTCTTCCGCCACAGGATGAGGGAAAGCGTAATTCCTCATTAAATCTTCATAAAGACACAAACGCCACAGAAAATAGTTACCAACCAAAACAAAACAAGTCGCCCGCAAATTCTAGTTGGCGGCGGTGCAATAAAAGACATTTTTACGTTTCGCTTGTATTGCACACGTTCTTCCCATTTTGTATTAAATAAAACGAGAAGATCCGTCGCTTCACGGTCTGCTTTACGAGCCTCAAAAAGTTTCATTTCACGTTCCCTTCCACCGAGCGCGGCGCATGCGGTATTTCAGTGACATCTGGCGGATTGAAAGGCCGGCTGCCGTTGCCTTGGCGACGGACCAAACAAAAGGAAGGGGACCAATCATCCGCGCGCTCCCTAATGACGTGTGGACAGAGCGGCCAAAAGGAGAAGAAAAAGAAGGGCTCACGCTGCTGAAGAGAATATGCAAAGCTCAGCAGGTTTCCCGGTATTTGGAGAGCGACATGGGGGACGGATTGACATAAAGAAAGTAAACCCACAAGGGAAGAATTCGGGAGAATGAAGTCTCTTCAGAACGGTCATAATTGTTTATGTTTCCGGATTTAATAAAGCACGAAATAATTTACCAATGAAAGAGTAGCAGGATTAATTTTATGGAAATATTTCACATTCACCATGACATCGTATGATCTTCATGCACACATGGATTTTTCCAAACAGACTACTTTTCGGCTAGGTAGCAGGCTTAAATTTTATAACGGCACGAGGTGTTGAAACTATAAGAACTTTCCTTGACCAGTTTCGCGTCCCTTTCAAGCTCATATTCCCTCCTTCCCAATCCTCCATGCTTCACTGCCAGGCCATGCCACCACAAGGTCCATCCCTTCGTTCGACACGCCTAACCGGTCATCATATTACACTCCCATTCCACGCAGGATCTCATTGTCAGAGCAACTTCAGAGCGCACACAACATGAAATATATTGACTGCTTTCTTTTTCTTCTCCGAAGTAAATTGACCTTGGGTTACACCCAGAACCGAAGGAAATAATAATAATAAAAGTCTTAGTAAATATGAAAAAAAAAACTTGGAAAAGAAACCAAGGAGATCAGGGACTAAATTCGAAAAGGAGTGTAGAAAAAGATAGATCATAAACCTTGCATGATCATTATTTCGTTTCAGTGAGAGTAAAGAGACTAAACAAGAAGAAGTAAATGACAAAAGGAGCCTGGTTCGAATGATTATGAGAATCGATTAGTTCATACAAAACCAGAGGATTAAATACATTATCGATTCATTAATGGAATCCTGAAGAGAATAGTAGCAAAGAAGGACTATATTTGAAACTCTAATTGCTACGTAGTAGATTCGAATCCATGCGGAAAAACGCTATAAAATCAATAAAAATATTGCGACTATCGGAAGCATTCGAGACTTTGTCGGAATTTAGAGCGAATTCTGTCGGAATTTTAATCACAAGCTGCAAGAGAAAGATAAAATATTACATTTTCTACGATTAAATTACAGAGGCAACTCTATCACGAGCCGAGCTTCTAAAAAAGCAGACTTTTTAAATCAGCAGTGGAGATGAGATAAATATTATAATACTTGCTTCTAAAAAAGCAGACTTTTTAAATCAGCAGTGGAGATGAGATAAATATTATAATGCTTTTTTACACTATGGGAAAGCTGAATGAGTTTACATTCAAATTATTTGCTCCATTACCACCGTATGCGCAGCAAACTTTACATTCATCTATGGAGATACAAACCAACTATCCGCTCAAGATGACGGTAGCTGAGTCAGGTCTACATCCTTCGATCATGGAAAAAACTATCCGGATTAATTAATTCCAATTCATGATCCTCAGGGAAAACGTGAATGAATAATTATTTACGACAGAATTCTATACTCCTTTAACAGAGTAAAGTGGAAACGAGACTCCAAGGCGGGCTCGCGGGGTTACACTCCTGGGGCAGGGACTGTAAGCGCGAGCTGTTCTCTTCTGCACCCAGAAGGGGGAGGACAAGGTAGGAAAAAGGAGTGAGGCGCCGCCGCGATAAGATTCCGACGACGCCTCCTGGGATAGGATAGGATTGGAAGGATAGGGAAGAGGATTCCCGCACCGTCACAGTGGCGGGCAGGTCCTACTACTAGCGAAACCATAATTTAGTGTTTCTACAGAAAGGAAAAAACATCCCTATGAGGAAGGAAATTTCTACGATGTTCCGTAGATATTTAACAGAGTACAGGGATCTCATCCCATTCGTGCGGTGGAATACCACGGTGATGATGATGATGACACACAAACGGGTGGTGTGCTGGCCTCTTTCCCCGGACCCATGCGCAAAGCTCGAGGACAAACAAAAAAAAGAGGTTCTAAGCGCAAAATAAATATCCCCACCCACTTCCCTTCCTTCCGCTCCCCCTCATCCATAACCCGCGCGAGGGGAAAAACAGATTTTCAAATAGTCCGACGCACTTCGTTCAACTCTTTTCTTCTCGCCTTCCAAGACTTCATCCAAAAGCTCGTCACAGACTCCAAAACCCACACCACTGCAAAACACCCTCCTCCCCACTCATCATGCACTCGTAAGCCCTCCCCCGCCCCTCCATCCATCCAATCCGAAACCCTTCCCCCCTTCGACAGAGCCTTCGGGCGGTGATTACATGTGTACACAGCTGCCAGCGAGTTCCTCCCCCGACTCCATGCGGTTATATGCACAAGGGGAGGAAAGTGTGTGAAAGGGTAAAAGGTGGAGGTACGAAGTGTTGCGATAGGAAGTAGGCTGGTATTGAAACAGGCGGGGGCGGCGAGGAATTAAGGGAGGTGAGAAAGACCGTATAAGACGATTCATGCATGCAGTCCGTTTCGGACCATTCAATTTCTATAGAACGGGAAACATTGAAAGAAAATTCGTATCAGACGATATTTTCAGGCAGCAGTACAAGATCAATGTTTTTTTAAATGACTTCTATTGAGGAAAAATACTTCAAAAGTAGAAGTAAAATATTTTGAGCCCTATAAGAACTATTAAAATGGAAAATAGCATCAAAGTACGACCAGACTCAGATTTTTGGTCTCCTATAAAGAGATTTCATAATTCCGCGAAGACTCATTTATCACTATTGATTACAAAGCTCCTGATTCTTAAAAGCGTTCGTAACGAGAGATAATATAGCTAGATGTCACGGGTTATTAAACCAATTATATAAAAAGAGAATAACGTGGTAAGGGCTATAATCTGTACGCGAAGACATTTTTCTTCTATAATAAACACTTTCACAGTGGCGAGTAATATGCCCATGTACACGTTTTCCGTGGAAGAAAATTGCTGGAGCTCATACGCAAATACCACAGCTTCTATTATTAGTAAGCTAAAAAATAGATTTAATATATCGAGTCGGACAGAATCCAATGAATACACTGGGGTTTCAGCTAACAGTCCCATTTAAATGTTCCAGTTTGGTCAGATGTAGGAGTGAGAGACGGAAAACGATTAATCCAGTAGGTATACGACTTGACAGAAAGGTAGGTATAGACAGTTGTTGGGAGCAGTTGGATTACTCCGATACCGGCTGCTGTTTTTAAAAGGGTGCAACGCGAATGGCGGTAGGTATCTAAAAGGTGGATAGTGGAAGACATGGGGAGACAAGAGAGAAAGACTAGCAAAGCTGGATTTATGGGAGTTGAAATTTAGAAGGAAACATATAGGAGGCCGAGATTAATGGGCGCGTGCTAAAAAGGAAATACGCGCGTTGTACGTCTCACGCAGGAACACATTGCCGCCGGCCCGGGTTATCCTTAGCCTTTGAGCATAGGGCAGAGCCCGGTCATAATGTCAAGGCGCGGCAACGTGCGACTTGTTCCGCTCATGAATGTAAAGCTGGAATTAATACAGCTCCCCCAAGTTGAAAATGTTGAAGGGCGAAGGATTCATGATTAATTGGACGAAGAGCGGAATGGTTCTGTCACATTCATAAGGGATGCGCGAGGAGGAAATGAAACATGTTCGAAACGGAATTGAAAACATTAAGAATCTAGAGTTTTTGGAGCATTTGAGGATTAATTAATCGGGTACATTTCCACCTGGTCAAATTAAATATCTCGGTTTGAGAGGAGTTTAGTCCTCTTAGCTAATTCAGAGAGGGATATGTGATGAGCTCAAAGGGTTCAGGGCCTGTAAATGGAAGCCCAGCTTAGGACTACGCCTGCTTTAAGCATTGGAATTTTAATTTTTATGAGTCATCCGACAGAAAAATCACTGATGACTTACATTTCCCAACAGAGAGCCGACATATTTAAAATAGAATTATTCTGATATACCGTTGTAGTTGGATCTCATTTAATAGGGAATATAAATTAATGCATCAAATCTATTCCATTCAATGTCAATGAATACATTTCATTTCAAATTAAATATGGCTAAGATAGGAGGATAATGCATATGAAGACAATCATTTTAAATTCTTCAATTCCTCACCTTAGGAATGAAAGGTTTCCGTTATACTGATATTCTTCGCGATACAATTACAGTAACCACAACTTAACAACGTTTCATAGCATGTTAGAGCTCTCTATCAGATTCTAAAATGTTTGTCACGTCAATTCGGTCAAATATCTATACAAAGTGAGATTTGAACAACGCGCCGAGATAAAACATTGACCATTCCTTAACGTTCATAGTAAATATCTTTGAAGAACGCCATGAGTAATACAATATTAATATCTTTAAGTAAAACGCAATATTTACCTTCAGATAAATATTCCTACGGAGGGCCTTCTTGAAAATTTTCAAATGATCCAAAACGTTCTAATTTTTATGGAACGCAATGGTTCACAAACGGTTTGTCAAGGTTGGCAAGAGGAACAAGCTAAATGACACTTCGGTTATTTCGTGAGGAAGCACTTTGTTCCACGGTAAAAAAATGAAGAGAATAAACAATACATCCATCCAGAAAAGGTATCCCAAATTGAGGAACACTGTCTCCCAAGACGACAGTGGTAGAAGGCTTCTCGTTCGGGCAACTCGAAATATTACCACCTCACGCATCCACGCACATATTTACCCAACTATTTGCACCATATCCCAACCACCTCCATTTGTCCCACAATTAGGGATAAGTTGGCAAATAGATTTGAACAACGGCTTTTGTTGAGGAGGGTCGAATACCTGAGGACTTTTAAGTAATGCGAGATAGAGAAAAGACGCTTATTGAACGACGCCGACGATGTATTGAAAGCATAAACGCAAAAGGAAGAATAAATTATTTAGCCGGACAGACAGGCAGGGTCTCGACCCATGCAATTTAAACTCGACAATATGAATAAATGTTACTGTGACCCAATTTCATTTTCAAGAGCCGAGAAATCGTCACGCAGCTAATCGAGCCCAGTGACTTATCATATATGAGGCAGCCAAAATATAATTGAGTGAACCGTTGTAAATTGCTAAGTATATATAATAGAGATATCCAGCGGTTATAACCGAAGTCGAAAAATATGAACAACGAATTTCTAATAAGTACGTAATACCCGTAGTACCGAAGTCGTTGATGCGGCGATGACCGATAGATCTGCTCCGCTGGTAATTCGTAATTCAGATAATAAATCGATTTTCTCAGACATCAAATTAACTCCAAATCAAGTTTACTTAGTCATTGGTGACTAGGAAACGCCCTACGGAAGATTTTATTCCCATATCGATTTGACTCGACTTCTTTCACTTCATGGAGGCAACCCCAGCCCATCTGCTGGCTCCGACGTTTTTCCCGGCCTGCTCCCCATCCCAACTCCTGCCCTCCTCTTACCTTTGCTACTCAATTCCTTCCTTAATTCCGACGTCGTGGTCCCGAGGCAGTCTCATATCCTGTAACCTCAGTTTACCGTGAAACTCCAATCCTCTTATCCGTCTAAGCCTCCTTCCATGTGAGTGAGTGTTCCCTCGCCACAAACCGTTCTCCCATTCGCACATCGCAAAGAATTCAAACAGAGAAAGCATCTACCTGTCTTTCTCATTCCTTAGAGAAGGTCCGCAAGAAATTTAAATTACAATAAAACCAGCATTTCCTTACTGTCGCAAGATGAAGCTAGTCCAGAAATGTTCTCCCTCAGGCGCTGAGAAATAATGAATTTGAGCGAAAAATAAATAATGGAGGCATTCCATAACGTCTTCAACTGCCATGGTGATTAAAATTAATGGCATACATAAGGAGCATCTAGACAAATAACGAGAACCTATGCTACAACAAACACCGCGATCACCTGGCGAAGGATATATTACAAAGCAGGCAAACCTCACTTCCAACATAAACGTTTGGAGATTTGCCTCTTAATATAATTCTACACTAGCATCAACCTATACTACTATTTTTGCTTCCATCCAAGGAGCACGTTCACGAAATTGAACCGCAGGCGTAGCGACAAATGAAACGTGTAACACCTGTAACCCAGAGATAACTCTTCATGAAAAAGCCTTCATGCTGGGACCAATAGTTTGCCCAAGAAAAGCATCCACTGTTTACTGTAAGTGATCTAGGAATCTACAGCTAGACAATGGATCCACGGTAAGTGGAAACAAATGAGCGATGCAATGCGAAACCGGAGCATAAAATAATAATGTCGCTCGTTATGTCTTTAAAATCGTCTTTCTCACCCCTATGCTTAAGAATACACTGTTTAAGTCGCGAAATTATTCCGGCAGAGGCTATCATGAAACATCATGCAAGGGGCGTCTACGGGAGGTAACGACAGATCCCCAATTCTCAGCCGCCATGTATTTCAAAGACTAAATAAACTATAACGTTTCACATAAAAGTAAAAGCACGGCGCTATGAAAATAACGAGAAACGGGACCCAATGGAGGAATTCTCTCCTCGAAAAAACTCGGTAACCACCCTTTTATTCTACCCCCACCTCCCAGTTGAGACGGGCCCCACACACTTCCGCTGATCCCCTAGAACAGGGGGGAACTCACAGCCACTTCGAAACGCCACCTCCGCATGAAATAAGAGCATGAGACTTCGGGCTCCGTTTTTGAAGTCCTCGAAAATGCTTGAAAACATCTGCCACCACCTATTTATGTACAGCAGCGCCTAACCGGAGAAGCCGACCCTTACCCCCCCAACCCTCCAGACATCAAACGCACCCCCTGAACGACCTCCACCCCCTCAAAAACATCCTTTTTCCTGCCTCGCTACAACTCCATTTTCTTCTCTCCTCCCGGCAGCAGCGGGCGCCTTCATCGAGAGCTTTTCTCGATTGGCCCGAGGGACTCCTCGTAGTGAGATCAATGCCATACGCAATACAATGTAAATAACCCTCTTATACTTCCATTTCCCTTTATTTCCCCCGAAGTGTTAGGCTCTGCTTCCTTCCCGCGTGATTTTTTCCTGCTGTACATGTGGCGGGTCTCAGGACGCTTGGAGGAAAGCTCTCGGGTTCCAGCGTTTTGCTTCTGCTTCGAACGTTTCTCTCTCTCCGATACAGGAGCAAGAATGTTAGATCCTGTTAAAATGCTTCCTCTCTTTGTAATTTTTTTGTGAAGGGCACGAAAGGAACTATCCTCTCCTTTATTACAAACCCCAGACATTACTCCATGGCGCAAGGATACCTCTTCGTTCCATTACTATAATTAGCTTTATTAACAGAATCCATTTACTATTGAAAATTTTCAAACAAAAAAACACTTCCTCAAAGATCAGTCTATGGATAAAAACGAGTTAATGCTGAACTATTTACCTTATGCACCCATTACTTTGAAAAGCTTTTCAATTGAAAAATATCTCTCAGCTTGCCGCCTTTTCTCAGTTGGAATGCTTCTAAGAACAAACAATGGGCGTCGTTTTTTATTATTTGAAATCACTTTTCACATATCACCAGGAAAATAAAAAGAAAGAAGAGCTTTTCTTCTAAGTTCTGCAATCATTCGCCTGTTAAGGACAATTACCAACGATTTGTAATAATGACCTTTGCAACCCTCATGCATATCGTCATGTAATTTCACATCTTAAAGCCTTTGCTCTAAAACGTAAAAAACTTAACTTTGAGCCAACAATGGAACCCAGTAACAAAATAAATGGTGACATACTGTTACCGGTCGGACAATTCGTGAGGTATCAATGAATTGCAGAACCATAGTTTCCCGGAAAATATAAACTCCCTTCAGGACATTGATTTTTGTCAGTTCCTGACAACAGTTCCCGCAAGGTAATCGAAAAGTGCAGATATGGCGATTGCTAGAGGAGGACACGCCTAGAGATAGTGAAAGGAAGTGTTTGTCTGTATCGAGGTCTGTATGCTCCCATATTCTACTCGACCCCTAAACCTAATTTTCCTTTCTTCCCCACTCGAGTCCAACCCTCAAAGCGCCCTCTTTTCCCACTGCTCGGACTGGATGAGACAAGGGGGAATGCCTGGTCCAAAATCCGTCGGTAGATTTACGGCCCAAAAACGTCTTCTCCCTCTCGGTAAGGCATCTCCCTCCCATCCTCCCCTTTGGCCTCGCGTAAAACGGACGGACGTTTGGGACCACAGCCGCCGAAAATTCAGGGTGCGTACAGAGAGGTTACCCGAGAGAGGGTGGCAGAGGATCGAGGAGCGGTAAGAAACGCACAACAGGGGGCGATATGGAAAGGGGGGGACAAGGGCCAGCGAGTCATAACGAACTCTTGGACATTTTTTATACATATTTTCGCATCACTGAGGAAATTGAATCTCTCTCGCCCCCCCCCCCCCCCCCCATCCATTCCGTTCCATTTCCACATTTTTACATCTCCCACGTGAACGAGCCGGTAACGGCCATTTAACTTTTAGACGTGGGTGCGGGCGGATTTACGGAGAAAAAATGGACTCGCTCCGAATGTGTGAGAATATACTAGAGCCAAAAGAAGGGTAGGCCACGCTTCCAATGCTACAGGAAGACTCTAATATTTTGAAAGAAGAGGATTTGTGCTTCATATTAATAGAAGTAAACATGGTCTTTCGATCTTTCTGGAGCCACTAACGTACAAACAAGTTTATTTCCTCTCCTAATTGCAGGACAGTAACATTAGCTTTCGGTTTTAAAATCATTTCTGAAAATGGCTCAGGAGCTGAAAATTTTTAATTCAAATGACCCCCCGCACCTTTTTACCGCGTTTGAAATACATATTGTCCTCGCAAATTATTTTCAGGGATATGATATTTCAAATAAAATCTGACAAGTTATTCGAATTATTTGACTTGGAAAGAGCTCATGATGCAAGGAGAAAAACATCAGCTCCCCTGAAGGAACTTAATCTATTTCCGCAATACCAATGAGATTTAGTGTCATATCTAGATAAACGATAAAAAATTGTGAGGTGAACGGATGTCGAAGAGGCAAATAATTGGAGCAAATTACACGAATTCAGCCATGGACCCTTCATATTACTCCTTTCGTAATTTTCTCATAAAATGTCGTGAAGTTTTTCATCATTGCGCACACATGATTATACAAACCATTGCATCATATCTGGCCTCTAATTTGGACACACAGACCCTTGCATCAATAAATATGTATTCAAATAAAAATGTACTCAAATTAAAACTCAAAGAAACATGTACTCAACATCACTTCTCACCTTAGAGGAACTAACATAGAATACTAGCTCGAGTTTTAGTATAAATCTCTGTGCGAAATTACTATTTGACATACATGAAAATATCTTAAACAAATTCGAAGAAAAAGGTCTCGTTAGTCGATTTTCTATTGTTCGCGGAAGCGTGAGCATGGTAGAATCAGATTGCTTCGGCGATAATTCTCCGGAAATTTATGGCATAGAGCAGAAAATTACTCTAATAACCATCGAAGATGTTTTTACGATTGACTTTCCATTAGAACGAGAGTTTCGAAACAGCGTGTAGGAGATATATCCGGCCCGAGGCTTGAGGTATAAATTGTTTTTTATGTTAATGCATCGCTAAATTATGAACAATAACGGAAAACCGCAGCAATAAAAGTAGATTATTCCAAAACATTCGGAAATGCCGTTTGCCTTACGAGAATAAAAATAATAGTTTCCGTTCAACTGGCCCCAAGCGTTCGTGACAACGGGTATAATAAATCCTAGATAATCAATAAATCCACGCAGCTGTTTTTTTCTGTATCGCAATCATTGCGCTCGGCTCCCAACGTTCTCCAATGGAGGCTTATCTCGTCGGGGTATCAATGATACGCGATAAAAATGACCCGCACCGAATCACATGTCAGCCGCCGAAAAAGCAAAGCCACCACTAATCTTTCGATTGCGTGGCATAAACGGATGAGTGACATCATCCGCATGATGTATGAGCCTATACTAAATTTATAATCGAAAGCATTTGGGGATAATTTATTGGACTTTTTACTCGTTTTCATCCTCAAAAATCCATCGTTTTGAAACCAAATCCACAGTATTTCCCCAAGCGCATCGGACGTATGAAGCTTATCATTAATAGAGTCAGTGACGTGGCCGGAGGAGGTTTTTGAGCATGAATTTTCCCCCCTCAACGGCCCATAATTTGTTTTCGATCGAGTTCTAGTAAAATTGAATATCTGTTGAGGAATGTGTGGAGGTTCTTGCAAGAGATCACTGAACAAATTGATTTATCAATAGCCTACATTTTTAAAATGGCTAATTGTTGATTTATTAATTCACTTTCGAGAGCAACGATCAAAGTATAAAATATACTAAAATCTTTCAAAGAATCGTTTTCTATTTACGCTATTGCTGGATGTGCGAAGTTTTCTTAGGCATGCCTCGTCGGACTTTGCCACGCATATTGGAAATGAGAATCCAGGACTTGGCGATAACACATTATTCCTATTAAAACGACCGAAGTTTCGACGTAGCAGGTGATAATGCGGGACCATTGTGTGTGTATCCCTCATGTTGACGTGTTACGTCGTAACATATGTCGGTTCAAAAATATAATTTGGAATTACGGTGTCCTAGCTTTTCATTTCTAATATGCCAGAAGTATTACACCTGCTAGGGTTGACGTAAGTTTACCGCAGTTCATAGCATTTATCGTCTCTCTTATGACCCCTCTTCATTCCGTCTGTTATAAGTGTTCCTCTGACTTTCCCCCTTCACCTTACACGTCCGTAACTTTATCGTCTTTATCATGGTCTTCATCATATCCTTTCGTACTTTGCTCTTACCTTATCCATGCTAGGTACTGGAAGTGATTTTGGAAATGTTCTGCAATATTCATTTATTATGTTATGTTTCGTTGCTACATGAAAATATTGATGAGATTGCAAAGGCAGGAAAATAACTAAAGGGGAAATAATTTCTTAGCATAACAAGAAAATGTAGCCATATACCTACTACTTCTATGTCGTAAAACAGCAGATGTGTTTAAACGCCGACGTAGAGGTCACCAACTTATTCATAAGCAATAAAGGCACATTTGCATGGTAACGCTCGTCGCCCACGCTAACCTTTGCTTCTTCTTGAGAAGCAGCAACTTCTTAACAAAGATAATGCCTGATTAAACAACATAGAAGAACGAAAAAATGTACAAAAGCAAAGAATAATCCGTAGGACGGAACCACTTGATATTATCGTCACGATAACTCACTTCCGGAAATGAGAAGATCGCAATTATGGCTATCAACTCTTAAGATTCAGGATCTTAACGCAAGCCTCTCTAAATTACTAACACTTACAAGAATCCACATATGCATTTAAATGACCAATTCTTTTCATCGTTCCTTAAAAAAATCCAGATTTTACATTCCCGAGCACAAAAAAATCACACCCGATGCAGAGTGAACTTTTTCGATTACACGCAAGGGGAGAGAATAAACGAATAATGAAGGCAATTTTACGACGGAGACTGATGGCTGAGAGACAAAATTTACCTACACGAACAATGTATACGGTGTCTCTTGTTAATCCCAAAAAAATCACAATTTAACTTGTTCCAACATAAAATATATACTCAATGCGTAATGAACTGCTCCTATTACACGCAAGGAGAGAGAATTAACGGCAAGATAAGGCGATTTTATGACGGTGACTAATGGTTGAGAGGCAGAATGTACATATACAACCTGCGGCAGGAAGTCGTCAGAGAAAAGGGGAGTGGAGCGAACTGCGAAGATATGTATAATTAGACACGATTACGTTACGCGATGCTAATTTTGAGCGGGCGAGAAGGCTGGGGTCGAAGGGAGGAACCCCCTTCACAAATTATTTCCGTATTTATAAACACAAACACATATACATGCGTGCGCGCGCCTGCGGTGCGTATTTTAACCCCACTTCCGTGCTCGAACCAAACCCTTGTGACTCCAAACATCACGCGCGGCGCGTGTCACCCCGACTTCGGACGTAACGTTCACGTGGTTCCGAGCGGCCACTCGCGCCCGTCACGAGGGATGTGTGGAGAAGGGAGGGAGAGGCCGGCTTTTTTAAATTTGGATTCTTCATCCCTCGGTTCTTTTTATAATCTGCCGAGATTAGTATGAGAGAGAGAAGAGGGTATAAATGTAGAAGAGGGCGAAAAGCACAAGAGTGAGCATTAGAGAAAAATATCAGCATATTTAAAATCAGCCTTTAGATGCTGAATTCCCCTCCGAATGCACAGGAGGATTTTTTGCAACATTCAAGAAAACTTAACGTTTCCGTAACTAAAAACCAAAGGATACGTTCCAACGTTTTTTGTCGGGGTTATTGCTAAGTAGACGAAGGGATGTATGTATGAGAATGAAACATTTTTTCAGATTCTTTAGACTTAACGGTTTACTTCCTGCAGTAAAATAAATGAGAATCATGTTAATTACGATTTTTATTCCATTAAAATTGATCGAAAATGCTTTATAAGAGTTCCCAAATTGTAAAACAAAAACACAAACTTTACATAACTAACACTTTCAAACGGTATAGTCAAATTTAAAGGGACCAAGTAAAACTTGTATTTAATAAACTCTAAATTATATATGGGATATCTAATATAATACACATAATTGAGTACGTTTATTGAAAGCAGCTGTGTATTTTATGTTGGCATGGACAACATGGGACATGGGCTCACAACTAACATGCAATCAAAACAGAAAGGAACGCAAAGCAATTGTATCCATCGGGTCAGAACAGGTGCCTCATTCGACCAGCTGTTTCCACGGGGCATGAAACTAGGTGCGCAAGTGCTTAATACTCATAACATAACCATGAGCGGTGAGTGGGCTTCCACCTCACAGGTAATAATAAGCGAACACGGAAGAGAACTATTCAGTAGCTGTTGAATGAAACTCCCGCAAGGCGAGTAAACTAAAAAAAAATGCTCCTTGAACCGTAGGATGATGATGACTGCAGTGATTACGAGGACTTGAAAAAAATTAACTTGAAACAAAATATTAATCACTCGTTTTTGCCTCGAGAGCACTCGCGGAAGTTCCATAAAGAAAGATCCGAGGCCTAAAGATAGGAGAGGAAGTGAGAGAAAAGATATGGAATAATGATTGCGACCCTGCCAAAGGATCAAATGGGGAAGTACACAGCGCGGTGTCGCAATTAATGACACTCCCTATGAATGCGCGCGGAAAATTAAATGCGACAAGCAGTAAATTTTATCGAAAAAAAAGATGCGGCTGATTAACGAGGTACATAAAATCCTAATGAGCGTAGCCTTGAGGGCATTAATTTGACGAATGCCCACCCACGTGAAAAATATCATAGAGACTGACGATATGATCTAGAGATGTTCTGTGCATGGGGTGAAAGTAATTATGGCCAAGTAATGCTTCTTTACAACTCGCTCACGAAGACAATGAAGCACGTGCGATGTAATGCGAATGATTCAGCAAAATTAGGGCACGGTTTCTAAAACACGATAAGAAATGTAATCAAGAATCCAAGTGTGAAAAAAAGATAATTATTCATCACTTGGTTTTCTCTCCAATGTTGTGGCTATACGATAACTATAGGGCTTGCTCAAGTTACACGATGATAGAGAGTAACCACCCTAATCAAAGAGGAAAGATCAACCCATTGTAGCAAACTAATGTACTAATTGTACTCAAAAACAGACAGATTTTACGTTTAAAAAGATCGTACCCCATTACACTTGTACGAGTAATTCAGAAAATCTTCATTCCATATATTTTCATTTGTTCACGGTACTTGTCTACAAGGTTCTGCTAGTCTGCAAGCCATTTTTAATACCAGATCTGTGTTCAACACTTAAAGAAGAAAAATGTATCAAAGAGGAGGATTAATAGTGGTGGCTGGAATTATTTATTACCACAATTGCTGTGTTGCGATGGCTAGTCATTAATACGTGAGCTAAGCACAGAGCAATACCTCCCTAAAAGGGTAGCAATTAATTCTACTTATACCTACTTAAATACTGTTCCTTATGAATGGCTAATCCTTCGCTACATTCATTTTTCCTTTCAAAGGAGCCACTACGATTTCAAAAATAAAAAAAATTTGTTCCTAAATCAAAAAATAACGGTTTCAACAAAAAAGCGTTCGAGAACAGACGATATTGCTAAAAGCTCTAGTTTCTTGTGATCTCTACTCACCCAAGAAACCTGTTATCAAGTTATCCTTACATTCTGGTCACCCAAAATGTTTTTAACAGCTTTCGGATAATTAAAATAATGAATAAACTTAAGCAAACCTAAATTTTTGCTAGTATGATACGTACAAACGTTGAGAAATGAAGTCAACGGCGAAGTGAGATATAAATGGTATTTTAGGTAGGTTTAGATGGAAGATGATGGTCTAATATTGCTCTTCAATCTTCCCTGATACCTTTCCGACATTTTATTTCATTCTTAAATCACGCAAGAAAAATCTTGTATACGTTTAAAATTGGACGAAATATACTCAATCCATTAAATTTACCTCTGATACGTGGCCACGTCATTGAAAAAAACACCGTAGAACATAAATAAGAGAATATATTTTGAAATGTAAACGCTGGCATCCGGCAAAATTGGGGAATAAACGAGCAGAATGATGATTCATGGTTGACGTGAACCGACCTTGAGAAACTTAAGACGAAAGGGCGGAGGAGAGATCTGCGTGGGTGTAAAGCTTCAGCGCGGGAGGGCGAGGAGGGAATCGTTTTGAAAACGGAGGGAGGCAAAGAATGAAGATATTCGGAGGCAGAAGCAGGAAGGGTTTCGGGCGAGACGAAGCGTAGATACTCCCACACCCCTACCCCACCTTCTCATTCCCTCCGCTCGCTCTTTTCCCCATTCCGAAGGCAAGGGAAAGAATCGAAAAAAAGGGCCTACGTCACGCGGAGGGACGCTGACGTCACGCCTCTCGCGAGGACCCACGCACGCGCCTCGCAGGGCCGGCTATGGGGCTCTTTCATCTGCCGGAGATCTCTCCCCTACCCCATCTCTCCTCCACCCCTTCTCCTCTCTCGCTCCCTCCACGCCCCCTCCCCCGTCAACGGCTTGTCCTCCTCGCCGTAAAACCCTCACCCACACATGCAAACTCCGCAATGGCAAAGCCTCGCTCACTTCTGCGTTGTAGTCTCACCAAGTCTCCTGAACGCCACACAGTATGACTTCTTGTTTTATTATTGGATGTACACATTTTACTAACATCACTTATCCCACATTAACATCAGTTCACAAAAGTATGAAAAAGTGACAAAAAAAGTATTAAGCGCTCGAGGAAGCTTTTTACGGTGTATTTTTCGGGCTGTCTGGACATCCATGAGAAAAAAGTACAAAAAACGAAAAATTGTTTGTATAGTAGGTAATAGACACTTCCTGCACGCTAAAGTCGCACATAACTTATGTTCTACACTTTTATAATTAAAATCCAAAAATCTTCAACACGAAAATTTCACTCGTAACATTGAACAATATACATAATTAATAATCACTCTCAAAAGAATTCCCTGAAAATATGACGTTGCATTTAATTTAACAATACTCGCTGAATATCGACCACAGCTTTTTAATAACTAATAAGAAAACCTTAGCTTCAATGAGATATAGATATGAATTTGGGAATGGTTGATAGGCCAATTAATAATTCCCATATGTCAAATGCATCTTGAGTTATAGAATTAAACATTATTACCACACGATGTGGTAGAATAGCACAAAAATCGATTTAAAAAATTGCAAATTCTAACAAATCGATTTTTTTCTTATTACCCTATCGTTACGTTGTAAGCATAACTTTTGGCACAAAAACTACCTTCCCTCATTTAATTATAACACATTCCCTCAATCGCAGAAATAGCAATTATTCACTTACCATGGATTTGTTACGTCCAGTTTTCGAAACACTGATCGGTTGACATACTCTAGATCTTGCGATGCAATGCTTCATCCTAAGATCATTGCATCGAAAACCGGTCGAAATGAATCTATATCAAAGGATAAATAGACATTTCTTTGATTTACCATGGTGATTCCTACGATTAAAAAAACGATAATACCCACTCAATATCGACAACAGTATTTTCATAACTCAAAAAATATTTGAAGCAAACCACAGCTTCAATTAGATAGGTATATACATATATAGGTATTGCAGATTTGAGAATGGTTAATAGGAAAAACTATTTTGCACTCAAATAAAACTATATTGCAAGTAAAATTACAGAGGGACGAGTTGAAATGTTTTCAGTGAATAAATATAGGCTAGGCATATCTGCGTGTGGTAACTGGTACACCAAACCACGGCCCTCCTCTCCACCCGATGCGGCCCTTCCACCACTTCCTAAATTCCCTCGACCGCGCACACAAAACTCCCCAATAGCAGAGCAAGCCGAGACCTCCGCATTCTCCTCCTCTCAAAACCCCTCCCTCCCTCCCTCCCAACTCAAACCCACGTTTTCCTATATTTTTATACGAGGGAGGGGAAAAATAAAATCAGTCCCTTTTCCTTCAAAAAAAAAGGAAAAAATAAAAAAAAACTCGGCGAGAATCCTAGCTGCCTTCCCCATCCATCCCAGTGGCGGGAACAACCCAACCGACCAAGCAACCAACCCCCGGCACGCGCCTTCCTACCCTCCCCACGAATCTCAACCCCCACTCCCCACTTACACGTATAAGAGTCTTTCACCCTCCCCCCCCCCTCAAAACCCCCCACCCGTCCAAGCACGGGGGCACACAAAATACTCACTTCCCTCTCTATCCACTCATACATCTGTCATATCGCGTTCCCCTTATATACCCACGTCCTCCTTTGCCTTCTCCGCCCTTATAACTGAAATCTCTTCCTCCTCCCACTTTACCCATTCCAACCACAACTCCGACCGTTCCACGTCCTTTTCCGGGATATGTTTTTTTCCGTTTTCGGGAGAATAAAAAAATATGTAGAGAAAATCAATTATTTTTTTTTGTTCCGAAATAAAGTCTTAACATCCCTACCACCACGAGTGGAACTTCCATCTTTTCCCGCCCGCGCGACGCCTTGCTTGGGGCGACGCAGCCGAAATTCGAAGAGCAAAAGACTCAGTGGCAAATATATGTGAGTAAAAAAGTACAATTTATGTTAACAAACAGAAAGAGGAAAACCCCAAAACTCTGCATATTAAAAATATGTCTCAAAGCGAAAGGACGGATATCGAGTGCTACGATCACCGGTGAAGAAACATGTGCTCAAATGAAGAAGGTTAAGAGAGAACCGTATGCTGTTCAAACATGAGCGCAGAGAAAGTGACAAAGACGGCGATGAAATACAGCAAGCTCGTACTTTAAATCGCGAGCGAAGAAAGGGGAGAGAAAGAATGGACAGAAGAGATTAAAGTAATTCAGAAGAAATTAAACGTGGAAAAAGTGACAGAACGGGGTTCATACTTGGTGAGAAGAGAAGTACATAACACGCTGAATTCGAAAAAGAAGTTAACTATACGAATGGGGCGCAGGTACGAATAAAAATATAGATGTGTACTGGCTTTCAAGTAAATCAGCCATAACCATATAACATTCCTTAAAACGTGAGGAAAACCCTACTTCTTTATAGCAACGCACATCGAAATCCATTGCATGATATGAATGTGAAACGGAATTTTTCCGGATGAGTAATGTTGCAACGATGAATTCTGAATCCTTCATATAACTGAGCCATCGCGGATAGTCACCACTTGAGTCAAACATTTACGAATCAACCAACCTAATCACTCTTACCCAACCCAACCGAGAAAACCCTTTTACTAACACGAGTATCTTGTCATCTTCCCATACTACAAGCCTTATTTTTAGGCCTTGACTCCCTTTCGTACCGTTTCTCAATCCAACGCTTCTCCTCTTCTTCCTCCCTATCGCCTTAGGGTATCTAAGACCTTTTTATTGGGTAAATATTGTCAGTGGAGCAAGATTTATATCTTTCATGTCGCGCTGGAGGGATATAAAAAGGGAGTTCTCCAAATCATTTTCCATCGAGTAATTATATTTTCGTGATATACGATTCGTGTCTATATTGTTTCCATCTACATCCACTTAACCTAAAAATAGTGGATAGCAACGAGAGAGACCAAAGCTGAACCAAAGGGCATCGACGAGTTTTTCGTCTTTTATGCTTTATTTTGAGTGAAAAGAAATTTAGTTCATAATTGCTTATCTCAACAGAGATAAGTTATAAAACCGATGCTGAATGCCTGAGAAAATTGTTTCATAAAGTTCCTTATAGAATAGATTATCAGCTTCTTTACTCGGTTGAGTGCAATCATCTAATTTCCATAAAATGAATACTTGAAATGATATCGGACTTGTAAATTTTTGCACTTTCCAACCAATCAAAAAATTCAACTTTGCCTATTTCTTAATTTAAATTCACTTGTCTTTAGCAGGTGTATATCTATATCGTCTTTGTAATTAAAAAATATCTACCCCAGAATCCAAGCATGAAAACTATATATTAGCTCACCTCACATTAAATCTTCCATACTATCTTCAGCTAAAATAGATATCCCATCTCCACCCAAGCACTTCGAGAAACGCTCACAGCGCGTAACTTGATCGGAAGATAGGCGTCCACGTAAGACGGATAATCCCGTCACCTGCACTGTCAACTAAGCCCGAATTCACACAGCGATTAGAGAAGGTCCAGTTCCATTTCCGGTGCCATCTGCAAATTCCCATCACGTCATAGGATCAAGAAAATTAAACTGATAGGATTACACAGCACTCGGGTATCTCCGACTGTTCCATAAGATTGATCTCGGGTCCCTTATTTCAGGAGGATCAAGTAGGCACGGTAGCAAGTGACCTGACTTAATGCACCAACGTAAGATCGAGTTGCATTTCTGAAACGTCTATATTTTTTCAATAGAATAACATTTCGAGTTCTGTGGAAATTCTGGAAAATAATCCATATAATTTTGAGGATACTTTCTAGTAAAAAGGAATTCGATCAAGCTTGCAATTAGCTGCATCTACATCACTTCTGTTCCTTCCTCGACAACGATTAGCTGCCATACCTACTAGAAATCTTAATTTAATTACAATTTATCACGTTCGCTAATGCCTTTACCATCAAAGTAGAGCAATGATTTTCACGTACAAATTTTTTTACTCTAATAGATTTTAATTCTCTTCCGTGCCCGAGAACATATCTTTCCAAAAACCAACGTATAACGCAAGCGCTTCATTTCGTTTACGAATGTTATCAGCAAGATCGAGAGGGAACACTTAAACACAAACCTTAATGAAATATGCCCCACCTCACGAGGAGAATCCTCAACAGTGGCAAATGCGACCTATCTCCTTGATCCCCAAAATATACATAAATGCACCAGCGGAATTCTTTCAGTTTGAGCCCACGTCAGGCATACATACCCTTCCCGAAATAAAGGCACTTTATTCGACCACTTATTTTATCATGAAATGCCAGCCGTAACCTACACGAGTCCTCTTGGCATTTAACCCCAGCGAGTACCTAAACGGCTCCGAGTTTCCGCAGCAGATATATATCTCTCTCTCTCTCCCCTTTCTTTTAATACCACGAGCCATTCACGTCACGCCATTCCTGGTACGCAAGACTTCCCGCTGATCACCCGCCTCCTCCATACCATCCCTCTCACACCCCCCCCCCCCCATTTTCTCGAGTGTTCCCCTTTTAAACAGATTTAGATACAATGGCCGAGCACTCAGAAAAGAGTCGCTCCCCACATTTCGCCTCCCCCCTCTCTCTCGTAGCGACCCAAACACCTGCTCCTCAATTTTATCGTCCTTAGCTCGTTTTCTCCGGCCGCCAACCCTCATCCTCCCTTCTTCATAGACCCTATCAATTGGGACTTTTCATGTGCTAGGTGAGATACGGAAGAGACAGAAGGTTTGGATGGAGCGAGTACTATTGAAAACAGAGAAAGGAAGAGAATAGGATTTTTTTAGATATATTGACAGGGAGGAGGCCTTATTGTCAATCGAAGAGGGAAGTACTCCATGGAAAGCTACCGTAATCGTTAGGATACTTTGACAAAAATAACGGGTCTAAGAGGATTCCCAAAAAATTGAGTAGCGGCACTTATACCCTTTGATCATATTTGTCTCTCTAAATAGCTGAAAATTATTCAAAACCAAGCGTAAATATCTAACTAATTTGCGAGTCCCATATTCAAATTTTAAGGAAATCATACAATAGCGCACATTAAGACATTGCAGTAATCATAACTGAGGCAAACATTTTAGCCCCGAATTTCATATGAGTGACGCCACTTATACACTTTAACCGTATTTGGCAATTTCTACTGTTGTGAGTTAATCAATACAAAGCTTGAATGTCTAACAAATATCGCAATTCTAATCTTCTAACTCATAGGAAATTATACAGAAACGCACATGACGACTGCGCACTAACTAAACTGAACCAAATATTTCCAAATATCGGGCATTAACAGCGATAATTCCGATATTTCCAGCCAAACAAATTTCGTATTACTACGGAAAATGGAAAGACTACGTGAATTCCTGTTTTCTTCTACCGCCAACCCCTTCTCCCATTTACCCGCTTCAAAATTCCTTCCCCTCCGTTCTCTCCTCTGCCATCGTTCCATCCCCCATATTCTCGTCTTTTCCACATCGCCACACATTCTTCGTTTTAATACCCTTCTCGCCCCGAACAATCGCCTACCCTGCTTATATACCCTATAACTCCCTGCCTTTTCAATATCGTCTCCGACCTCATCGAACTTGACCTATAAGCACATTTTTCAGTGCCACCATTCTTATTCGCTCCTGTTCCATTTCACAAACCTAAATTATCCTTCCAACATTCGCTTCGTACCAACTTTCTCAGGACAGAATTCTTTCATTACAAACGGATATTTTAGTGTTAATACAATTAATAAATTGTACAGTTACTTACAGAAATCAAAACTCGCGATTTCAGCGTTACTTTTACGCAAAAAATATTAAATTTCTGGAAGTCGTCATTAAACAAAAATACAATGAAGACAAAAAATAATTAATTACAAGTAAATTTCAAATAGTTAGAGAATTTAACAAAGCATGTAACTGTTTTAAATAGAATGAATGCCTGTAACTTTGTAATAACAAGTGATGTTATTCACGAACGACCCGTTCTGTATTGCCCACAATTCCAAATGCCTCTCAGAATTCATTTCTCAGCGATTATATGCTTGATAATTTTGTGTCTCATCCAACTCCATAGGGGACTGCATAGAGGGCAAATGACATCCCAAAGAAAGGAGATTTCTATTGCCGCTTCAGTCGCATTTTAATCGGTTTTCAAAAATGTCCGCGGCGCGGTTATGAGTGCAATGCGATCCACTTTTTTCCAATATGTTGCAGTCTGGCCTTTGCTAATGCGAGAAATAGCATTGAAAAGTAATGAATTTGATAAATGACATCATCATGTGTATGAATTTCAGTTAATACCCCTAATTAATACCTTATTTTCCAGTGAAACTCGGATCAATTTGTCCGTCAGCGACGCGAGTGGCGACTTTCGTAAGCTTATTTAAATGCGCGGCGGGTAAAAACACATTTAGAGGCCGACTTGAGGATCCCTTTTGTAATCTATGTGTCCTTACCGCATCTGGCACACGACTGGCAAAGCATCCATTCCATTCATTCCATTCCAAGAACATAAAACGTAATTCCTAAATCAAAATCGGATGCTCGCTAACACACAAGTTCCTACTAACAAGGGAACAAGACGCGGTGGTATTGGGTTTGGATCCAGGTGAATTTACTCTTCCCACTTTGACCCTCGCAATTTCCCCGAGATTAGATCCCAAATGTGGAGAACGACAATCCTACGTGAATGCAATGGCTAAGGTATGTATTCGGCATAACTAATGACAGCAATTGGCCGCGGGAATACAGTCTCCGGGCTTACGGTCACGCTGTTAATTTCCGATATTTCCCTCTTACGTTCGTTTTGCCACGTTGATCGGCTCATTCCTCCATGCATTCCGGTCTTCCTTAAACCCCCAAGTGTCCCATCTCTCATATCCCTCGCCTCCATTTACCTCCCTCCTTCGATAATCTCCTCCATTTTAGCTTTCCCCATTTCCCCACACCTAACACACGTTCACTCTCTCCCCCCCCCCCATCCATATCCCCCTGCATTGTTCCCACGGACTTCCCCCAAACCAGTCCCCCCCAAAATCCCCCACACTTTCCGCTCATATTGGACGAGGTTTGGTACCTACCCCTTTTTACGAAAGAAAGAACTTTCTCGAGGCCTTTATCCGAATATATACATAAAGCAAAACGCCCCCTTTCGAGGTGCTTAAGGATAGCGAGGGGTATAAATGGTTATATAAGGCTTAATAGCGGGCGAATAAAATTCAACTTTTTTATGCTACGTGCGCATGCCTCCACGGAATCGCTGAGGGAAAGATTGATTGCAAAGGACTTAAGCCGCAGGAGAGGTTGGTTCATCTGCAGTATGGGTTTTATGCGGCGCAGGTATTTTTATTAGGTAAATTCCACCACTGGCAACCTTTTAAGGTTTATAGTAAAAACTTTATCACTAAAATTTAGAATCCATTATTTTCAAAGAACCCCTTTTTATTCCTAAGGTAATTACGTCGGGGTCTACTTGAAGGTGGAAAGACTTATTCTCACGTCTTTCCAGCGAGTCAAGTCAAAATAAAAAAAATATTGCTCAATGACATTTGCGCCCATATCGCTCATGTTTCCATGTCTGTAATCCGTTAAAAGAGAACACCGCTCCAGCCATTTATTCATTGGTAGCCATGCGAATCACGCAATAAAATACTTCCATCACGCCTATCTAAACTATAGGTACGCATGATGCACAATTATCAATAACATCTTGGACGACAATCGCGATAACAAAGAGTTATTTGTCATGAGAAAGGTATTACTGGCATACATTTTCACAAATTATATTTAAGTTTTATCCCTAAAATCTTCTTTAATTTACCTTGAACGAGAGCAAAAATCTAAAGGTATTTTTCTGACTCATTACATTACTCCTCTTAATATAAAATTTAATATAATAATAAATATAAAATTCCGAATCAGAAATTCTCACAAACACGGAGCAATACCAATAAAACCTTTGACTTTGTCCTTCCTCTATTTACGATTCGCACGTGGTCATAACGTAACCACATATTTTCTTGCTTTGAAATATATTTTCATTATGGTTTCATGATACAAACAGTCATTTTTCCAGACCTTCTCGAATTAAGGCCATCTGTTTTCTTGCATTACAAGAATTACCAACAACACACCATTACACCTGTATTGGCGACCCGTGATTCAACCTTTTGCTCAGACACTGGTTAGAAAAATATGAAACTTGTTATTTCATCCGTAATAAATATAACATTCAACAGAAACAACTGCCGGCAGAATCAGGATCTTCACTACAAAAACATTTCTGAAACAAAATTAGCTCTGCACATTCTTTGCACCCATAGGAAACCATGGATATGGTAACTTATTTGTTTTTGGCCAGTGAAGGAGAGAGAGAGAGAGACTGAGAAATAGTGACCACTACCGGATACAGAGAGCCAACTATTTCATATTTTCGCTACCTGGAGGGACGTGAAAAATGTCTCCGGCAAGAAGAATGTAACTTTCCATTTTACTCCCACGCCTTCGCCGGGAAAAAAAATCACCTCTGCCTATTCCCCACAGGGATACAACGAGATGGGGACGCGAGAGAGAGAAATAATGAGAGAGAGGACAGAGATATGGGCAAAGGGAGGAGGGTGAGGAAAAAAAATGGTTTCCCTTTCTCTTCGTCGGCATCGCTCTTGTTTCCATCCTATCGTGTTCGGCCCCCTTCTGCGTCTTACAGGAGACTCCCACTCCCAAACAACAGAAACGCACACGCGCGAGGACCCGTTCCTCGGAAAGGGCCTCCCTCAAAGATTGATGTATCGTCGAACGCAACTACGGGAACACGCTCGCAAGTTTACGGGGATAAAGAATCCGCGTCCTCGGGAAATATATGGTGAAAATTTTCGGGGGATACACAAATCTGTCCGTATGAGAGGCGCGATGAAAAGAATCCCATTCTCCGGACAAGAGCTCTACATCTTCGCGATTTGAAAACCGGGAAACGATTGGCGAAAAATTAGACTCTCGCGGGAAGGATTGACAAAGCATTGATGCTGCAAACGTATGGGAAAGAAGTTGAAATCGTTGAAATGAACGGTAGGGACTCCAAAGTAGCCTCCTAAGTCCTTCACTCACCTTGAAATTATGATAACCTTGGTTTTTACTGAATAAATTAAATATTTTGTGGTGTGTTCACACGGACTTATGTTACTAACATAATCTACTCGTCGAAAAATTAGGGATGAAAGCCCTTTCAACAAATTTCACAGATTAAATTGCCAACGTAAACAGTGTTAGGGGTGAGTGAAGGAGCAAACAGAGACAAACCATTGGTGACCTGATCTAAAGAGAGCGGAATTCCATAGAGTACATTAAATACTCAGTCACGAAATTTGCTTCAAGATGATAAAGTAATGGGGAAGATGTTCAACAAAAAGGAAATACGGAAACTAAGCAAATGGAGCTGGCATAAAATTTGGATATACAGCAACCAAATCATAAGAGATTATTGGGTCATGAGACCAGAATTACCGAAAGAGTTACAGTGAATATAAGGCGAATCTACATGATACTTCAAACTATGTTGCTAAAACAGATTGACCATACACCTTGCATAATAGGAAACACTGCTACAAATCATCGATATATTTTTTGAATATCATTGTAACAATTGCTATCCTGGAGACTTTAAGTAATCATGATACTATTTTTTACGAGAGTCAAGGTAATAAAACCAAAGTAAAAACAACTACAAACTTACACGGCAAAAGATAGCTGAAATTTATTATAAATATGAACAAAACAGATAACAGGCCTAACGAATTTACACAATTCAAATCGAGATAAAACAAAAGTAACTAATAGATCAACACAAAAACCTAGGCAATTCCAGATAAGCCTGACTCAATAAACCACTGAGCGTGATGATTCAGCATTCCAATTATTTTGTGTCACTTGCATTAAAAATTAAGAATACCCTGTTTTTCCGCAGTGATAATCTAGTTAATAGTCCCACAGTAAGGATAGTGAAACCCATATTTGAATAGAGAACGAAAAATTTTGTATAAAAAGTATGTGGAGAGGGAAAATAACAATAGTAAATTATATTCGGCCGAAAGCGGTACGCAAAAGGAGAATGCTTAGCATTTATCTTGGGATTCCCAACTGCACACCACTTGTCTGCGAATGGATCGGTAAACCAATCAGTCGTGTCCCTGGAGTCTATCATTCAGTTGTCTCCAATCGTCGATCCATGTCCTCGCCATCCCCTTGGGACATATATATGTCTCCCCATTTCCAATTCTTCCCTCCAAATGCCTTCGCCGAAGTCTCCATTTTCCAATTCAGCAGAGCTAACAGCGCCAACCAATTGCGCCCGTCAGCTTGTCCGTCACGAAAGACGAATGCAACGCTAAAGATGCTGAGCGTGCTTCAATGGCATCACCAAGTCCTTCCCTAGGAGGAATTCGGTTAATTCGTTTCCTGATCAAGTTTCAGCTTCTTCAGAATCAGCCAGGGAAAATTTACAGATGTAATACGAGGGCAATTAAAATCAAGGAAATATTACGCAGAAAAATGTATTGCTGCACATACTAAGATGAAAACAAAATTTAAACCTACCGTCGATTGTAACATGGGTTACATCTTTTGAGTTCAAGAGTATTATTCCGATGTCATTCCACTTATCTAGGTGATGACCTGATAGGACTTCCTACATCGAAATACTTCAACAAAGAAAAGAGTTTATTTTTAGGAAGAGAGTTATTTTAATACCGTCAATAGCTATTCTTTATAATAACTAGAATATTATTATGTGGCATCCTCCGAAAGAATGGCATGAGGAATAAAATTGAGCTCTCAATCATACACAGAGCGTTCACGCGTAGTGTTTGATAACTTTGATGAACCGACTATCACCCCTAAAAAAATTTGATGAAGCATGTAATCACGAATATTTCCTATCGTTTTTATTATCATTGACTTTGCACGGTATTAGAATGATTAAAAATAAATAAAATCCCAAAAAAATACCGTATCAAAATTCAATTAAATACAAATATTTAAAAATATGAATGCTTTTTACACTGATAGGGTTAGCATGTTTATTGTAGCTACAAATAACTTGCGATTAAGTTCACACACAATGACACATGAAAATTAATATTTTTATTTTGAAGCATTCTTCAAACACAATTTTCCTTGAAAACGAGCGATTGATAATGCAAATATTGATATAATGAAAATAGACGATTGAGTGACGATTTCAACAAATTACTTTCCATGATCACTACATTCGCAAATCAATTTTAAAAATCTACGAATCCCTCATTTAGAAAAAGCCTCACCTTTACCATTCTAAAAAATAACTTTTAAGGAAATATTTATCACGAAAAAGATATATGTGATCGGTAATTAAATAAACCGTGCGTAACATCCGACATAACATTGGAAGGGTACGTGGATTAAAAATGGCAAAAATAACATTCAACAGATTGACTAGAGCTTCTTTTATTAGGTATCCAAGTAGCGAATACCCGCTTGATGACATTAAGCAATAAAGGCTAAGAAGGATAAGCGGAAGAGACGGTCATTTCAACCAATTAAAACCACGCTCTATTTCTTTGACCAACGCTACACATTACGCAATCCACCTAAGTGATCAGGTGCCTGCATTACATCTTCCGCGCTCCCTCCAAATTCCTACGCTCGAAAATCCTTTCAAGAGATTAATCTTTCGCCGGGAGGTAGGTAGGTAGCTACTCCGGTTAACATTGATCAATTGACGCGTGATCATTCCACCCCGGCCGCGATAAAACGAGGAAAGGGAAGAGAGAAAAGGCAGGAAGCAAACCGCAGAATAACTTTCAGAGAGGCCGCAGATACCTTTGCGCACACACGATACCTCACACCGCGCCGCTTTTTCCCCCCCGTATAGTTTTTATTTCCATTACTTCTCCCTCCTTCACCCCGGTATTAATTTCACAAAACAGCTTTCCTTCCATCCCTCTCTTGCGAGAGCACATACAAACACCACAGCATCCTCTCTCGCTCCGTCTTCTTTTCCCTTTTAGCTCTCCTCCTCGGTAAGAGGAGCGAAATTAATGGCTTGAGGGCGTGGGAGGTGAGGTGAGGTAACAGTGTGGGCTCGCGGGAGTGGAATGGAAGGAGAAAGAAAGAGAGCAGAGTAGAATGGAGGGAGGAAGGAAGGATAAGGAATGGAGGGGGAGGAGGGAGAAGGGGTCCATGACGAACTCGTGTGTTAACATGCGTGAACGAGAATCGTTATGAGCGTAGCGCTAAGAGGAGGAGCGCTTTCCAGACGGCGGAGCGGGGGTTGGGGAATTTTCAGAGAGCGGTATACTTTCTAGCGAAGAGGTGGAGACGAGAGGGAAAGGGAGGAGGACCATGAATGAGGTTGCGAGAGAATGAGAGGTAAAGGAATAGAGAATCAGGAGCGCCCATGTGCAACCCTTGAGAAAGCGAAAGAAAAAAATCACGTGACGCTATCGGAGGACCCCTTAGCGCCCATAACCGCGATGATTTTTCCAGCAAAACAGCCTTGGGAAACGATAATGATCCCTGGACAATTGCGCCACCAAGGATTCCGGTTGGGTATATGCAGGAAACCTTTTCTTTCTATCGTGGGTAGAAAGACGCAAGTGAAATAAAATGTTGCCTATTCAATCAGGCAATTCACGGACTTCGCAAGAAAAGGACGCCCTCCCTCGAGACGAGGATGTATAGTAACTCAAGTCAACAAAAGCATGGTATAGTCCCATAAACTTCCGCGAGGAACAAAATATCAAGAATATGGAGATGTAAATTGATGCAATTTCACGTCGAGGCAGTCAAAGAAAATGGAAATTGCTTTGGAGAAAAAGACAAGTGCATTGGTATGAATACCATCAATTTTAGCAACTACGTTTAAAATTTTCATTCGATTTCGTAGCAATTTTACGATGATCCGAAAGCAATCGAGGTCTTTGGTTCGATTCCTGGTCAAGGCATACAACCACGCAGAATCCCATGCCATGAGTCTTTCGAAAGTAACAAAAGGATAGGATATAAACGATCTCCGGGAGTTTGAGCAGGAGAGTAGAAGGGAAAACCCTACTCCGCAAGCGCCGGTGGAACTTAGGTTGGAAAAGGCATGGAAATATAGAGAATGGAGGAGGTAGAGAGTTCACTCGATGATGTAGGAAAAATAAGAATAAATGCCCTCAATTAATTGTAAGCATGGACCGTAAGGTTGAATAAGGTAGGGAGACAAAGATGGAGACGATTATAAGTTGAATGGAAGCAAAAAGGCATTCAACAATTGGAGGAATGCGAAAGGGGAAGGAGGAGGAAGTTCCCATAAAATTGCGCGGACCATCCATGACGCATATTACTACCGTAAACGGCAATCGGTGGCTATTACCGTAATCAAGGAAAATATTCCACATAAAACAAATTATTTCCGTATCCCGAGGTAAAATGCGATACATCATTCGTATGTATGTATGCATATCACCTGCCAGTTCGGGGTGAATCTTAGGATTTTTTTTTAATTTCACAATATTTGTGACTTATTCCCCTCTTTTACTTACGTCTTCTATATTTCAAATTTACATACCTTTATGAAATAAAAAATTTTATGCAGTTTTTTAGCGGAATTAAAATAATATTCTGCACTCTACACTAGATGTTAAAATCCCTAGAGGACTGAATTCTCTCGTAAGAAGTTCTAAGGTTTACTTTTTACCAACGGTAGAGAATTAAAAAAATTAATCCAATTAAATCCACCCAAATATTTTCACCAATGACTTTATGACGGAAAATAAAGTATAATTCCCAGGAGACGAAGAAGAAAAAAATGCGGTGACTAATTAATTCCAAGAGGAAGAAGGATATACATCTCCTGAGAAAACCTTGGAGTAAGTCTTTCATTTCCGATAAGGCACACTCCGCTGTCTCCCCTTCCTCGTCCCCAGTGCAAATAAAACATCACCACACCGAAAAACAACCCGTCACGCATATCGAATTCCAAAGCCATCCAGAAATACGACCGCTTCCCCCTCCCACATGACCTTGACGGCAACTAAACAGCGAGGCGGTTGACTAAATATGCGCAGGCAGAGAGAATTTCTCCACGACAAAAGCTAGCGAGCGCCGGAATAGTGTGACATGCTCCCCCTAATCCACTATTCACCCGTAGGTACGACTCCACACGTCACCGGGCACATTCAGGCTGCATACCTAATCGGGAGCAGCGATCAAAATAACACAGTTGACACGAGCGACGAAAATACATGCTTAATCTGTGTCAGGGGCGAAATTGAATATCGTGACAAAATGCTGACAGATGAAAATGTGGCGTACTCTTGCGACGCCTTTTATTTTTTTCACAAAGTACCGGTACTACAGAAGCGGGAATGGCTGAGAAAGAAATTGAGCTCCGTCGATTGTGCAATTTCATGCAACAACAGGCAAAACTAAAAGCTGCGAGCATCTATTAGGTATTTGCAGAAAACTTAGCAGAAAATGCAACAATAACCAGACACCGGGTTGAAGCACAGTTTATGGGTGAGATCGTGTTGATTAAATATTTATAATGGTTCCTGATTCCGCTTCAGGTTGCTTAGCATCAGAGTGTGCAGGAAATTGATAAACTAGTAGAATGAAAAAAGAAGAGGGAAAGAATATCGAGAGAAGAAATGTCAAGAATAATAAAATAGAAGACTCGAAGAAGGATAAATAGAGCTTTGAAGACAAGACACAATTAGGTGGAAATACATTAATAACAAAACGTTTGAAAGACGTCAAGGGACAAATGTAAAGATGAAAGCTAAAACGGAAATAAAAAAAATGACATCGGCTGTAATAAGCTGGAAGGCGCAATGGGAAAAGAGCGCAATGAAATCAAACATTAATTGTGCTTTCAAACAGACCACCTCAGCAAGAAATAAGTACAGAAGAAAACGGAGAAAAATAACCGACGAATTTGAAAAAAAATAAATGAAAATAATAAATATTGGAAGAGCTTGGAAGCAAATAATACGAAAGCCGAAAATTGATATCCTTGACCAAAAATAATCTACTTCTTCTGCTTCCTTCCAGGATTAGGCTACTAAGCATGTTCCGGCTCCACATTGCCATCTTTTTCTTGGTCTTCCTATACTTCTCTTGCCAAAAGATTGATATTCCATTTCTTGTTTCGGAATTCTTTCATTTTGCAATCGAAGTATATGCTCCTTCCATCTGTGTTTGTAGTCTTTTAGTTTATCAGTGACTGCCTGGATACCCAGTGCATCTCTTATTTGAGTGCTATTTAATTTATCCAATCTTGTGCAGCCTTTCACTGATCATAAAAAATTCATTTTCGATGATTCTATCTGCCTTTATTAATTCTTTTTTGGTACCCGAAATTCTGATCCGTATAATACAGTAGGGACTGCCATCACTTTATAAAATTGTATTCGTGTTTCTTCTCTCGTTTTGTTTTTTTTAGAGCTCTTCATATTGTGCCATATATTCTCTGGAAAATATTAACTTTATTCGTAATATCTTTGTCCTCGTCACATGTTATATCGCATCCTAAGTACTGGAAGTGCGACACTTGCTCCAGGACTTGATCCTCAATAGCAATTTTTGTTCGAAACCAAAAATAGAAACACCTCCAAGAAGACGATAGGAGAGGGTGAGAGGTAATGGGGGAGAAGAGGGAAAACAATAGGTGGAGGTGAAATCAAAAAATCAAAAAGACGAAGGAAAATGGAGGAGGTCGGGAGTGAGAGATTAAGAGGGAGAGTCAGAGAGAGAGAGAGGGATAGAGAGTGTTACCGACATACACACTCACCGACCGGACTTGGTGAAGAGCCAGATTTATACTGACCCACCCTAACCCAAATCTGAAGGAGGAGTCGTGGGACGAGTCGGAGTCGAGCAAAGAGGAGGCTCGAAGGGAGAGGTGGGTGGGTGGGAGGGAGGGATGGAGCGTGAGGAGAGAGGGGAAATGAATCGGCGTTTACGTGCGAGCGAGTGGGTGCAGCCCAAAAGAATGAAGTGATGAGATGGAGAACGGGAGGACTGCTCAAGGAAATAGTCGTCAAAGAAGAGGAGAAGTTTCCCGAGCGCATCGTTTGAACGTTTACATCACGCAGTCGACAAAATATTTGCGATGACCATCAGCGATGTCGCGAGTTTAAAATAGAAACGCCGTAAGTGTACGCCTTGTCGCAACACGTATAGCGTTCACGAGTGACTTTCGGCGCGACTTATTTGTCGAACGTGTGAGGTAAATGAAGAGAGAAAAAAACAGCGTCAATGACGGCGCAAGAATGAAAAAGAGTGGAAACATCATGAACTCTGGCAGAAGGTATGAGAAATAAATGGACTTTAAAAAAAAATGAGTTCTATGACTAACAGATTGGAAAAAAACTATAATTAGTCGAGATGTAACTGCATTTTTGCAGTGAACTTAAGAGATATTACGGTATTTTAACACATTGATGAAATATACCATATTGAATGTTAAAATTACAATGACAGAGAATCGTGAATAAGGGTATGGCTATTGGCGTATTCACGAACTCAGGCATAGTGAAAATATAAGGCTAAATTTAAAAAAAAAAACGAAAAATACAACAAAATACAATCATGAGGCTCTGAAGTTGGCGCAAAAGAGTGCCTCCAACTCGAAGTTGCATTAAAATTTATAATCTATTGATGCATTAAAAAATTTAAACGGCAGAGAAAGTGCCTGAAAAAATTGAAGTTACTATAGAAAGGCATAACCTGATATTCATTAAGAGAATACGAGATCCGAAGCTTGGATTGTGTACATTACTGAATATAATTTGGAACATAGAAATTGTCAGCATATTAATTTTTGAAACAACGTCGCATTGCTCTGGAAGGCTGAAAAGACCAACGACTTAGAAGACCCGAATAAGAAGAAGATTCCTCGAACACCGCTAGCACGTCAATGAGGAAAACTTCGACAAAAGGCAACAACACGAGGAATGAATGACAGGATTAACACCTAACTCACACCTTTTGGAACCGAAAAAAAATATTTCAAGCTGAAGGCAAAGAAACCCGAGATGAAAGAGCAATAAACAGCATCAATGCAGGTGCAACACCAGGATGCGTGGATTTTTTTACCGACAACGATCGTCAATTCATGGATTAGCATTCCTTCAAATGGATATAACACGCTTCCTTCTTCGTTCCGCCTGCATTTTTTTCCATTCCATCCAACGATGCTTCTTACGTCAAAATTTCAATAAAAATAAATACAAGATATAGGAGCCCATCACAAACTAAGATTTATTTGTCTGTAACTAAAAATATTAAATTGTTACTGAGTTGAAGTCGCAACATACTAGGCAACTCTGAAAAACAAAAATAATGCCTCCATAAGTCCAACTTTATAAATGATGATTTTCAAAGTAATCTATGAAGATGCGTCACGTTTCTTGAAGGATGAGTCATTATGGTTTCTCAAAAAATGCATACATACTTTTAAAGAAACTTTTCCCCTTGGGACTACATAGTCACACATCCTTTAGCGAGGAAATAATTGATAAAGAACAATATAAAAAGTATTGTATACTATAAAGGAAATACCAGGATTTCTACGGATAGGAATGAACGTCAAGGCCTTCAAAATAAGTGCGAGTGGCATAATTAAAAACAATGCATTGATACAAAGAAGGAATCGAATACCAAACATATTAAATGACATTAAGAGTTATATCAGATGAAAACCCAATTGCCCATTACATTTTTACCTAAAAACATACTAAACTTTTTGCAAACCAATAATGATTAACTCGCAGAGTGATGAGAGCAGACAAGAAATAAAGCATGCATGATAAAAAACGATGTTTTCCCGCGAGCATCTGCCCAAAGCAGAACTGACGCAAATAGCAAACACCTGCCGCTAACAGTTTTCGATTCCATCGAACCAACCAATTAACACGGCGTTAACATGAAAAACAAACAAGCCAAGCTCTCGCGCGACACCACTGAGCCTGTCTGGTATATCAACCGTTGAAAACAGCCAAACGTGTGATTCTCATACAGTGATGCAATCTCACACCTACACCGATGGACTAAAAGAACTACCTAACGATACACCACACGACCATTGGGATCATTTTCAAAGTACACGAAAAAAATTAAAGTAGGTATCGTACAGAAGAGTGAGCGGTGCGAAGAAAATTAAGACGCATAATTTACCCACATTCACTCAACGCTTTCAAGTGGAAAGTTGGATTGGATAGATGAGGGTAGAGCTCACCTCGTACTAAGCCTCAAGTCTATTAAATTTCACTTATCCCGACTAGTGCGGCCATTTATTTTTTTTGGCAGAAGCACAGCGTGCAGCGAAAATATATACTTGGGGGCGTCACAATATTCTCATCTGGATACAGATCTGGCACCCTTTGATAACCAGACTAACGCTCTCACCCATTGGGCACCATGCACGCCCTATAGTGCTTAGTCAGACATAAGAACATCTTGATTCAAAATATGGTCGCGACCACTGACCCTACATTGCAATTCAGTACTTGTACCCAGTAGCCGCACGATTTAAGGGTTTGCGGCGGTTACAAAATTATTCACAACCGCCCAACCTTTCGAAAAAGTGGGAACCAAAGTTAAAAAAAAAGCCGCCCCTCATGGGTTCATCAGAGTGCCCGTTCAGCAATGAATTCGCCTGCTAGAACCGCTGCGTGGCATGGCTTACTTAACTATTGCATAAGAGTATTGAGTTACACCAAATTCTATCTATCCTTTCCAAGAAATGTCTAAGAGCTTCATCATTTCATCGCTTACCGTCCGGAGAACTAACGGATGAAATGTACGATGAATAAATATGCCCACACGCTGCCGCCACTAAATTTAACTGCCGGCGCTTACATCTCAACTCATCAGGTATTCATCAACTTCAATTAGTTGCGGACGTTTGAAAATAAATATGCATAAGTTACTAGCATTTTGAGAACAATTTCTAAGGTAGCCATGACACTAAAAAAGATGCATGGAAGCGAAGGAAATGACGATGTCTCATCACAGAAGAAACATTCTCGACAAATGCTTTCTACAATACACGCAGTAAAAGGCATTGCGATGTTGTTCAGCATATCTACAGACATTTTACGGACATAAATGTAAGTTGAGCGTGATTTCCACAGCAAGCGTGTTTGGCCACGGCCGTGCATACATTACCCCGGTGACTTCTTGTGAAGCATTAAAAAGCACGACAGGCGACCTTAAAACAGAGCCGTAAAAAAAAGATATGCGAGGCAAAGGAGGCGAACTAAACAACGTACTAGGAAAACGGATGCTTTCGGGTGGACTCATCAACGAGCTCAACACAGTTCTTCCTCTGAGATCAGGGCGCAAGAGGCACGTTTTGCCAATAAACAAGCAATAAAGGCAACCGTTCTCTTCAGTAGGCGCAAATAAAAAGGAAGAGCTTTCACTCAAATTAGATCTTTATCTTACAGATCCTCCAGAATGTAAATAAGATACCATCAGGTAGGTAGAACTGGAATAAAATACCGTGTTCTTAATAAATACCTCCAATTACGAGGATACATTTTAACGCAACGATGGCGCTACCGCAAAAGCAAGGTCGAAATAATGTGTACTCAGCAGCATTTTGTCATACTAGTGAGGGCAGCTTTGGAAATAGAGTTATTTTCCCTATTACTTTGATTAGCATATACCACTTTAAAATTTAAATACATGTGCGAACTTAGAACATCAACCAATGAAATAAATTTCAAATTGTTTTAAATGATAAATCCTAAAACTCTATCGAAAGATCTAAGCAGTCATTTACAAATAAATACAGCACGATATCAATTTACATATCGGTGTCAATATTTTTGTTCTATGTCAAACCAATATACACAAAATGAAATGCTTTCTCCATGATTCGTTGCAAATTATTATGCATACAGTCCAATAATTCATTTCCAGTAAAATTCCTTAGCATAGATTTCACACTAAAGTCGAAGTGGGAATAATAAGGTAGCTTTTTAAATTATGCTGGTAATGTTCCAACACCGCGCTTAATGGAACGATAAATGTTCGAAGGACTGCGTAATCAAAGACTCACGTTTCTTTCACCGCTAATCTACAAGTGATAGCAGAACCGCAAGGTACCAACCTGGAAAAGAGAAGAAAAGATTATTAGTCTTTCAACTTGAAGCAGTTACTAGAACAACATATTACATGAACAACATAAAATTATGCCACCTTAGAAAACAAAAATGGAATACGATAAAAAACTTCAGGTTAACTAAGGTGCATCAAAATAACTGTTCTGGTTTACTTTTCATGCCGTAAAAAGATACCTAAGTATATCTTTCCATGCAATCACACCTAGAAGTGTAACAATGTTCCTGGGTGGAATGAATGAATTAGAAAAAAATATTCCAGAGCATGGGGAGAAAGCAAATACACAGGTGAAAAGAAATGCCATAACTCAGATCTCACGCTGTGCAGAAGAGTCATGAAAGTGAGCAATATTAGAGCATGTTCAAATTTGTAGTCCATCCACGATTCAAAAGGTATCACAGTAAGAGAGATACTTCATCTTCCAGGCAGCACAACTTCCGCCATAAAAAAAGCAGTCTCTCCTATTCAAATCCTACTGGTTCCCTTAAGTAAAGTTAATTTTGCCAAGAGAAAAAAAACGTGAACTGAATGCTATCCCGTAACGACAACCACATCGGTTCCCATACTTTCACTATTTTCAAATCATTCGTCAAAACGGCTGATATGCGCTCTTACGGATGAATGGACTTCAACAAACGGGAAAGGTTGCAAGAGGCAAGAAAGAGAGACGCATGACCAAGGGTAGGAAACGCGAAATAGCCAAAGGGTTCTCAGTATCTGGTTGTAAGAATCATTTTGAATATGAAGAACTTAGAATCTAACAATAAGTGGTTTAGATGCGTTAACCACGAAGAACTACTTCCTTTGATTACAAACTTCCAAAAGCCGGAAGATTTATTCCAATATCCTGAAAAATATAAGAGAATTCCCACAATAACAAATTATCTAGTAATTCCTATCAATGAACAATCTCCATTCTATTCGAAAAATACACTTTATTCATGTATATCTTTCTCCAAAAATATCAAAATGACGTTACCCATCAGATGGAAACATAGATCTTATTTGCATGAGTGCTATTAAATAACTTTGCAGAGCCCATATAAATCCGTTCAGGCAACCTGTATCTCAAGTAAGGACTACTTGCTTCATCTGTAATAATGCAGTGAAAATGGTAGGAAACGACTGCGGAGATGAAAACACAAGAGTCAAAATTGAACATATATGAGAGCCAAAACAAGCGTCGCGGATAAGTTCCGACTCTCCCATTCCATAAGCCCAAACATTCCATAATGGTCAGATTTATCGTTCAAATTTGCATGCTTCGCATCTTCCTCAACCTCTTGACGACTTTCAGCGTGGTTTAAAGTTCCGCGGGAGCCTGAGCCGGCAGTTCATGATGGCTCTGCGATAGACGAGAGACAGTGTCCTTCTAGGTAGTAAAATATACGCACGCTTGAAGGTCAACGCGGAAAAGTATCCCGAACACCACTAGAGAATACCGCCAGCTGGTACCGCCAACGCGACGCAGTTTGCGAACGTGGCAAGTTCGACCGATCCATAACCGGCGACTCATGGCTGACCAATGTTTGCGCGGGAAGGGTCGAGAGCCACGGCAAAATTTGTGGAAGACTATAAAATTACGATATGAGCCAAGAACTTCCCTGGTGTTACGTTCGAAAATGAGGATTTATTAAGACAAATATAATCCCCGCAAGAGGTAAGTTTACCAAGCGATTTCACGAGTAAGGACCACGCTCAAAGTTAAGAGGCACCACCAGGCGCATAAAGGACCTCAATTTATCGATGCTGTTTTGCTTTGCGGTGAACGCAGGAAAATTACCAAACGACATACATAAATCCCTTATTAACACTACGTGTGGTCTACACTTATCAAGAATTGTTATCACCGCCAACACAGAAACTGTACGCTAGCTACGGATCTATTAGAAAAATGCAAGTTTCACAAATAAATATTAAAAGAGTCGCTAAATACCCTTAACATGTGTAGTATAAATCGGTCGATAGCTCTTTACACCTTAACAGATATAGCAATATGACCAAAAGGGATTCGTCGAGCTGACTGCAGCAGGAACAGGAGTTTTTCTACTTCGAAAATACTGCTATTATCTGAGCCAAAAACGGAGCATACGCGTCAAGAAAAGTAAAAAATACCCTCTATGCCATCACTTTTCCAATAATAGGAAGCGGCATCATCGGGGCCACAACGCCCATTTCACATAGATCTATTATGCAGAGAACTATTGACGAACAAATACGTTCGACAGTTTCAAGAAGAGAAATGCCGCAACGATCACCGCAATAAGAACTGTTCTGAGAGGTCGTCGTAACACAGATACGCCTGAGAACTTGGAAAGGGAAAAACTCAGAGGATAAATCGGATACATGAGGTAAATAGATGTTGACATCGCCAAACGGACGTCAGCACTAGTGGAAAAATGCCTAGGTGACAGTTTATGAAAAACAATAGGTAGCGATTCTCCATAATCACGAGCTCCTTAACGAGCCCCACGCGGGTAAAGAGGGTCGGGATTTAGCGGCCAATAGATAAAAATTAGAGGCTCTCACCGCAGAGATACCGCCTTATCTCTTTCCCCAAAGCGGGTCACGCAACGTACACAGCGCCATATAGCGGGGGTGGGTGAGGAAAAGGGCTCAAACGGGGATAAAAGGGGATAAATGATAATGGCCATCCTTCTCGTGCCCCCGGTCTTCACTCTTCTTACCCTTCCTCCTTTCCGCAAACACATCCAAAAATCTTCCACTCACTCCTTCCAAACCCCATTCAACCTCCTATATCGTTTCCCCTTCCACGCTGCTGTTACGCCGTCCGCCTCTATCGCTTGCTTTTTTTTCGGGTCACACACAGCATCTGCGCTCCCCGCGAGAAGAGATGAAGTTAATCCCACACTCTCCACGAAGGTAGCGACCCGGGAAAACTTAAAAGAAGAGTCAAAAGCTTTGTGTGTTTTCTGTGCTTAACATGAATCCTCTCCACACCGATGGTGTCCCCATCAGCCCACTGCCTACCTCCCAGACACGACGTTAGCACCTGACTCCAGGGGAGGGGCTTCCGGATTCGCTCCGCCAAAATCGTCCATCCCTTACGGTCGTTCTCGCCTTCCACGACGGAAAATCCACGGACATTATGTCACATCCCTCACACAGATAGACCTTTCCCTTCCCAAACACACATACACACACGGTAACGCACTTTATCAATCCATTTTTTTGTCGCAAGTTTAATGACATCTTTTTTTCTTCCTCCTCCACGTCAAGCCGCGTGGGAGGTTAGAGAAAGGGCTCCGCCTTCCTTGATGCGTTCGCACACAGTACACACCATTAAAATTCAGGGAGATCAGCGACGCCGTCATGGCGTCGCGAGAAATTCATTCTGCGCCATTCGACTGCGGTGTCCTCAACGACGCCTGTGCTTCCTCCTGTCGGTAGCGAGAGGAGATAGAGAAGGGGCCCGGGACGATGGCAAGGCCCGTTCTCATTTGAGCGGGAGCCATATCCGTCAAGTGACGACGCTCGGAGGATTTCAGATCGGTTGATGGGGAAATCCGGAGGCTTTGCGTCTAAAGCATTAACAACGCCATAACGACGGACGACTTGTGCGGAAGAAGTCATGATACGCAAGTTTATTTTATGGTATCCACACGCGAAACACCCAATTTTGAGGTCATTTTCTTCGAAAATTACGTTTTTCATTAACTTTAACGACTTCTTTTTTTAAACCACGAGAGGCGCCTGGTCCATGTGATATTCATCGCCAGCACTATACCTCTTTTCTGGTTTGACAGCCAGGAAGAAAGAATGGCGATTTATAAAAGCAAAATCCACATTTCATCGACGGACCAAATTTTTATTTCAGCATACAGCTCCTCGAATGAAGCACAAAAAGCACACCGAGGACACTTTTTCGATTTAAAAAACTGATATTCTCTTAATAAATCGTCATATTTTCAAAGAGAACATTGCGGTGAAAGCCATTTTTTTTAATATAATAAATATGCTACGTTCGAGAACACCCTTAGATGCACCAACATGATGCAAAGTCAAAACTCACACGATATTTACTTAAGGAATAACTATTAAAGCACCGTTTTTGTAAATTATAATCGTAATAAAGCGCTTTGCTCATTCACAAAACTCCCAGTCCACTAAAAGTAGGTAAAATAAAGCATAAATATAGGGCTTCGTGAGGTAGGTACAGTTTGCTTAACATATGATTTTTACTCTAGAAAATGGGTATATATCCACTGCTGCTGAAAATTCCACACTAATCTGTCAGTGCCTTAATGAAACCCAAACGCATCTACTTCACAACTCATACAAAAGTTATTGATTTCAAAGTGCATGGACAATTATTCTCAAAATAGGGTCGTCAGCAATGTTCCTTCTAAAGTTAACTGCCGAAGTTCAAGAAGTAATCATGTTTTATATTTCTTTCCACATACTGAATATACAGACGTCACCTCATGCACGAAATTTGTTTGAAATATAAGGAGCTCGTTTTTTTATATACCTAGAATCTAATTATAAGCTAAACTGCTACCACCAGATATAAATCTAGCAGCAAATATGATAAATATGATAGCGCCAACTAAAGCAGAATATTAAATAGCCCTTCCCCACACCGTTATCATTTCCTAGTATAACACCGAACATGATAGCCTGATACCATAGTGGGTACTTCAAAGCCCCAACTCACCCAATTCAATACTCGGAGATATCTCTCCCTGTTTGAATTTTCTGGTAGTTGAGCGAACCGACTCCGCCAAAGTCTCCACACGCACTTCTCCATCGCATGTAATTCAATCTATATTCATGCACCAGTCTAAATTTATACACACATGAATAGGGTCTGGAAAGAAACTAATTCTATGCTATAATATTTTGATTATAAATGGAACTTTGATGTAGAGATGATTTTCTTACAGCGTCGTAATGAAACCCAAACGCATTGCATCACAACAAAAAAACAGTGTCATGGTTCTCAAAGCGTTGAATGGACATTTATTATCGCTCATGTCCATTCTCATTCGAAAGTTCCTAGGTGGAAATTCTTAAAATAATCATGTTTAATATTTAATTCCGCATACTGTCTGTACTGAACTTTAAAAAAAATCTCCGGGTCCTATTGACATATTTGCTCAATTCGGAATATCAGTGTACATATATTATATATATATATATCTCTGTAAGTAAATGCGCTCCGCAAGGGTTGCCATAAAGCTGTCACTGATTCCGAAACTACTAAATCAGGCCGCTCACTCATATCGCCCGATTCCTCGCCTTCGGCGAAAAGGCCCGTCGATCACAATCCCGAAATCTCTTCCGGACCCTTCTCCAAAATCCATGACACGTTCTCTCCAACCATACCAGAGCATCCGAGCCTCTCTCATCTCTCCAAACCCCTTACCCTTCACCTCTTCACATGCTTCCGGCATCAGAGAGAGAGAGAGAGGGAGAGATGGTGGCCCTATAGAGCAGAAGGGATCATAATATAATCGCGAGAGCAAATCGGATCGAATGTCGGTAGTTTTTGTTTTCTGGCACACCGCCGCGGGGGTCCTCCCCGTTGATGGTGTGTTTTCGCGCCCGGAGTTGTCACACTGAGTTTCGCGATAACTCGACTTCGCCATTCCTCCTTTCACTTCCTCTCCACCTATCCCTCACACACGCACTTCCCATCATCCCACGCACTTGCAGATGTCAAACCAATCGCGGGCGAGTTCCCATTTACCCCCGAGCATCCTACACCACCCCGGGAGCTATTCAGTCTCAAAACCTCCTCCCCTTCCGAGTCAAAAATTTTGCCTCCTACCACACCGTCTCATTTCCTTGCTCTTCCATGTCCCTGCCATCACCAGTCGCAAAGATACCATTAGAAAAAGCTAGCGTGATGCATGCTAATGCCCAAACACCACATTTGGATATGTTCTTTAAACAAAAAAAGCGGGATAAATGTCGAATTGAAGCTAGCATAGCAGAATTTCGACAAACTTGAATCAAGTACCTCGGTATTCTTCCATGAAATTGGCAAAAATATGCCAAACAATGCGAGTCAATTAAATTAAATCAAACGCAAATCAAATGAAAGTATTTCTCGGCGACCTATTAAAGGTTGAAAAGTTCCATAAGAGCAATTAGAAAGGCAGTAAATCATAAAAAAGACTTTTCACAGCTGGTTACTAATTAGTTAGAATGATATTACCGGAATATGATGAAAATAACGTGTCAAAAACGATTTAATTGAATAAAATGAATACACTAAATATGATGCACATGTTATATTCAAAATTGATTCAATTGTTCAGAATCTGATCTGATTGCTATTCCACCATTATCAAGACCAACCAGATTGTAAAACTTCTTTTATGATAGCGTAAGGTTTTGCGTGATTTGTGCATAATATATCCTTGAAGTTCAATCGCACGGATGGATACATTTTCAAATCGCATAAAAAGTATATTAGCATATTCTTAATTCAACAGCATTCAGGAGTGAGGTCAAATTTTGAGCTGAGGCTATGCGAATTATAGTGTGGGTCAGGTATGGCAGGGAAACTCAGCCCTTGAAAATACAATAGAGGCACCACAAACATAGGGTAACGTAATTGCAATTGTCGATTGGATGAGACGGCTTTCCATCGCAATCATTGAAGTGGATCACAACGCATCCCACATTCCTTCGCATATCACGTGTCATCATCATGTATTCCTCCGAAAAGCATAAGTAACCGCAATGGACATCGTCATACCTGATTGACAAACGCACACTCCAGTCAAGTCATCCAAGTATCGCAAAGCCCACTACAAGAGTCCCCGTGGCGAAGTAAGAAAACGAGCCCGAATTTCCAAAAGGACCAAACTTCATGGAAGAAACCCTTTCGGTGCCAATATTTTGTTTCCTATCGAGTTTCCAATAGTAACTACTATTGAAAGAAATTCCACAAAGTTTTTTTTTTTTTTTTAATGTTGCAAGCCCCACTTTGTTTGGCTGATAACCATTTTAGATAAAATAAATGTTTTAAAGATCAATTTCGAGCGAAAGATCAACTGTTTACACGTTGACTAAGATGTAACAATACAATACAAGTAAATATTCTAACTCATATGGATACATTATCCGACGAGAATCCTGATTTGCGAATAAAAACTTAGCTAGGTTAAATACCCATTATTTAGAGCTCCGTCAAGGGTAGAGCGCGCAAGCATTCAGGATGGGATAACACAATCAATACCCCACTGATGAGATTTTTCTCGTAGTTCCTTAATATTATCCCAGATAACTACTATTTCTACAATAAACTACCAATTCTAAAACTACAAAATATTTCTATAGTACCCAAATACCAAGAAATTTGCCCATAAATCCACAGCAGCAGCCCAAAACGATTTTCGGTCGATAGCACATTCATCTTCCCGCTGTGAGTGAACGACCATGATGTCCAACTGTACATAAATTGGGTGTAAAGAACGACCTTGATAATAAAATGCATCATTCCGACCGAAAACCAAATGCCCCGAGTATAGCTTCAGGACCGTACGCAAGTACTCTCAAATTAGACCTAATGCATGACGAGGCCGTTTGCATAAACGAAGCTCCATCCCAAACGGGTGACACTCACGCGCATACACAGATTAGCATCGCTGTGCGGAGAGCAGCAGAAGAACTCGAGGAGCATGCTGTAATCACGCATGCACTTAAATGCGCCGAGACATCTGTAACGTTATCCGCGTGAGAACATTACGCCGTGCGACCATGCAAACGGAGCATACGCAATACGCAAAAGCGTATTGCAGGCCAAAGGGACGGTGTGAGGGCCTAACTTCGCGCAGCATGGAAGTCCATCAATCCGAAAACCGACAGACCGAACGCCGTCAAAGTGCCGCCGAGTCCCTTGACGTCAGTAAAAGCAGACCCACCATCGGCCCCCTCTAACCGGATGCCTAATGGCTTATTATCGACAAGCTGAGCGGAGCATAATATTATTCCTGGTAACCCGAATTCATGACGCTTTCCAACAACCACCGCTCGAACTTTCAGTCGAATTGGATGAGTCGAAACGGGGGGAGGATGAGGAGGTTGGATGAAATGATTTTGAGTGGGGTGGAAATAGAGCTAAATTGGAACTAGAAGGATGGGAATACCTCCCCAATCACTAAAGTCCTCTTTCCCGAATTTAACACATCATTACTAATCGACACCACTGCTAAATATGTATCCACAATTTAAATCAGCATCAAAGGTACGCAGAATGTTGTAGCAAAGTGGTACAGACGACGAAATAAGTCATGCTAATGACTTTAATGATTAAAATGGTACTTTTATTGATGAATTTCCTTCCTGCAAGCATTTGCCTAAGACTTAGATCATGGAAGCACTAAAATATGACACCTTCTATCCTTTTTCCATAAATAATTGGAATAAAAACAATGTTTACACATATATACTCCCCCTGGATGCCCAAAATCGCCCACGGAGCAATGGCAATATGCCTCGACTCAGGCTGTACACATTGTCTCTTCACCATATTCCATTTTAGAGTCCCACCTACTTGCCGCATTAAAACTCCCATCCTTCATCCCGTCATCTTAATGCCTATCCAACTCCGCCTTTATTTCATCACCACCCAGTGGGTGGTCCACCCACCAGCTCCCGAAACATACACACAATTGCGTGAGCCTATTCTCTCTCCTTCCTTGCTCAAGCCCCATTACCGATGATACTCTTTCCTAAAAGGGAGACTCAGACACCACTCCACAAACCATATCTCTACCTCCACTACTTCGCCACATTCCTACTCCTCACACCCACCACCCAGTCCTCATAAGTTGGCGACCCATCTTGCCCCCTCCTTCCCACGGTTAACCCTCCCTTACCTCCCTCCTGAAATCCACCACACCCCTCCCCTCGCAGCCTCTCTTATTCCATTCCACCAGTAAACCCCGGCGGCTTTAATATCTTCGCGTGCCCGCCACAACGATGTTTGCACTCCAGGTCTCTCTCTCTCTATCTCTCTCTCTCTCTCTCTCTCTGAGAGACTAAAACACCTCTTCCCACTCTCCTCTCCCCACTTGCTCATCCGAAAACCTTTTTCCCGCCCTTCATGAACTTCCCGCGCTTTCCCTCTCTCTGCTTCCCGCCATCCCTGGCTATCATTTCCCGCTAAAAAAATTGTCGAAAAAAAACGTATTCCTCTGCGCACACAAACAAGCAGACAAAAGGATGAGGAGCCAACGCCTACTACGTACCACCCCCACTTAACTCTCCCACCCCCACCCTCACCATTTTAACCGGTCTCTTTCTTTAGCCCCCTACCCCCGCCATCGCCCTTTCCTCCCTCACACATTGCAATCCTCCCGCTCTCTCTCCACCGCATTTCGCGGGTGCAAACAAAACACGCTCGCAGCGCGCGCGCACACACCAACGGGGACACCATATAACGCGCGCACTTTTTACATACGATTAACTATGCACGATTCCACAAGCTTTCCTGATGCTTGAGGGAGGCAGAGTGGGTGTCGGAAAAGTCACGTCCCATGACGTAGCCAGACTACTAAGCGCTGCATCGCTTCGCCGCGGGATCGCTTCGTTTTCCCCCTCCGTTTGGTAGATTAAAAAAAATTAGGAAAGCGCTCGCCTCAGGGAAAAAGTTCCGACCGTCAGCGAGGAACCAAACCATGTGCATGATAGTGAAAAGGATAATATTACGCGAAAAACGAAGAGCCATCAAGGCATCCAATCGGTCAAGACGGTTTGTTGAATAATATCTTGGGAACCCACGATACCAAGCTAAGCCGTGATTTAATGTATTGAGCTTGTTAATATTTATTTATATTTTCAACGACGGAGTAACGTTTAACGGTAGCAGGACGAGGCACTGTGGGTAACTGCGTGAGAAAAGAGTGCTATTCAAGACATTGATTGGGAACAATTTTGGTCGCAAAAGAGAGAGCAGCAAGGGATTTCGCAGAAATATCATCTTGGTTTAACAGCCTTCCACGCAGATTGACAATTACATGCGAGGACTGAGCCATAAAAAATCATGATGGCTATCCACTAAACGCCTACCTCCATCGTTTAAAAATGGTACAAGAATCCCTTGCAGAGATATTCATTATACAAGCCTCATCATTGAGTCTCTTACGGATCGTACCATTAAAGAAATAAACTTAGACCACCCAGTGAACAACGACGGACGATATATATTCATACAGGAAACGCGGCCCAATATACATTAAGGAAGTCCCATTCAAAAGGCCGTTAGATGGCGCCACGTGCTTGAGCGACCGCGAGTCGTTGAACACGCTCTTCAGTACTCCACGGAGGCTAAATCATCGCGGTGCAAATTGATTACGATGGTGTATATTTTGCGAATTCTAGGATCAGGGTCCTCCGCGCTAAAGCCTAGATTTCGGGGAGGGGCACTCATCAGCACACGCCACTGATAGCGCAACCGTCGATGACGATTTTCCGTCCAGCGGTGCGACTTATCGGCAAAATTGATGACGGCGTTTCCATGGCGACGTCAATGAAGCGGACGATATGGATGATTATAACTGTGGTACATTCCTCTTGACTCACTCCGACGCCTTTCCCAGCCCACGCTCAGAATAGAGGAGAGAGGGTGAGGTATCCTTCCATTAGCAGTCCCCCGTTAAATATTTAGCGACATGAACGCACGCTCGCAGAACGAGAGAGGAGTGTTGCTATTTTCAATTAATTCTCTTTGCATCGCCAAAGTGTCGGAAATCCCCGCTCCGCTGCGTCTAAAATCTCAATAATGAATGAAGAATTTCAATTTTTGAATGTTTAATTGAGTTAATATAAGAACCCTTGAAGCTTCATATTAATGCATCAACCTCTTTCAATAAACTGGCTTTGCAAATTTAATCTCATGCATTTGTGAGGTAATGGATAATCATTGATGCCAGGCAATTATTCACATCAAATATCAAACTTACCAACTGTAATATCACTGAATATTTTATATCATTAATGAGACAAATATGATATTGTTTATCTTGCATCAGGTGGTGGATTGTCTCCCCTGAAGTGTTTACATTGGATAGAGGGATGTCTCCAAAACTTATTTAGCAAAAATATAGTAACAGCACAATAAATCTCAGAAAATTACCAGTTGAGTGAGACAGACTAATTAACAATTGAAAGAAGGTATAGTAAATAGAACAGTTTCAGCAGAAGATAAGACAAATATCCAGCATACCTGTAGCTATAGTGCTAACATAAGAGATAATTTCCTTACCAGGGTCAAGTACTCCGACAAGACAAACCGGCTCCACATCACTCGGCCAATCACAGTGTTTGGCTCTAAATGCCGGTAACCAGAAGCCGGGGTTTCAGACGAAATCGACCCGCAGGGACGTATCGGACAACCACGACGGACCATTCCGGGGAAAACACGTAAACTGACGTCAATTACCCGAGCGCGTAGCAGAGAACATATATGCAACACACACACATCCGAGCACCAACGGTTTCAGCTTCCCCTTTTGACGGGGGGCCACTTATTACACAAAGGCGGCGGCCGGCTGCTCCAAAAGCACAAGGCTTCGGTCTTTTGAACCCCGAGTATTGCGCGGTGCGGGAGCGAACAACAACAACAGCAACTACGGCAACTACAACTTGCCTAACGAGAGCTCACGGAATTAAAAAAAAAGCGGACGAAAAAAAAACTAATAATACCCGCACTGCAGCTAGCTGTGCATACTTTAATACGGGCTCCTGTCCGTCGGAACGCAATTTAGCGTCGCCTCGGCAACGCCCAAAAACGCTTTTGCCACCCCTTCTCTTCTCCAACACACGCGGAATCCCAACGCGTGCTACCCTATTATCGCCATCACGGCCGTCATCATCGGCAGGGTCCGCCACGTTCGTTAGGCCGGCAACGCAAGCACTGTGAAGGCTCTAACAGAAGACGAGCGATAATTAACGCCTTCGATAATCATTTGCGAAGGACGTCGGCCCCACCATGACTGACTAACGCTCCCTGAGTACGGGGCAGTCTCGCGCGAGGACGGGAGGTAGGGGTTGGTAAATGCGAACATGACTGCGATAATTGAAAACGTGAGAGAGGAAACTACTGGGTTTGAGTTTAATTACCCCCTTCCCAGATCCAACTACGATAAAAAAAAGTAAAGTTATTTTAAATTAACAACCGTGAGAGTCAACACCCAGTCTTTAAAAAAAGGAAGGAGGTGGGATCTTTACGGAGATCCAATCGCGCAGCGTTTTCTCCACACGTTCATTTACCTGCCACACGAACTGAAAGCGGAACGTTGTAAACATCTTTATTCCAGGATGGGAGCTGAAAATATTTGTTCCACATGGATGAGCTTAAAGCTTTTCAAGGAATCAATGAACAAATAGAGGCTAGGGCACCCGCATTCCCTGGCGTTTAGTTTCTTTGAAGAATGAAAACTCGAGACCAAAGCAACGTATCACATGGCACAAGAATTAGCGCAAAGAAATGGCGCATTAAACTCAGTGAACACATTACCATGTAACATGTTGGTCCGTCATTACACACACCATCACTTAGTAGTAAAGCAAATCACAAAGAGGGTACTCATTTGTGGCATTGGGAATAAGATACGTTGGTCAATGTTATGACAAAAAATAGGATTCGGAAAAATTAATATTGAGCAATGAGGAGAGAAACAAAGAGATCACTTTTATGCGATACATTTTTTCCAGAGTTGTTTCTAAAACTATTCTTTAGTAAAAAAGCACTTAATGAAAAACAAACTTGCTTTCACAAATATGTAGCTGATACTCTTGAATCTTCCTAAAAAGTTGTTACCGAAGAAGTCAGTTCTACGGCCAAATCACTAAATAAATATTTTCCATGAGGAAACTTGTTCGTATTTCTTCAAACACGGATAAAAAATATCATATATTGAATAAAATCTAAACCTCAACCAGGTTTTTACAAAATTTGATTACGATTAAATTCAATTTAATACAAATAAATGCAAGCAGTACATTCGCGATCGGTTTCGAATAAACTTTTGCGAATAAATGTCAATTGGAATGACTAAGTTTCCACTTTCATTCATTTAAAACATTAGAAACATACTCCACAAAGTTTCACCTCGCACGATTAATTTGAATAAATCTGGGTGTCCGAGGAGAGAAATCAAATTGACGACAAGACAAACCAACCCTGGGAGTGTATTGTGTCCTGGGTGGGTCTGCTTAACCGGACAGCGGCGGAGAATAAGGTCAGGACCCCGGAGGCATGACGGCGGGGATGAACCGGACTTCCGACCCGAGAGGGACGGCAAACAGGAAGAGCAGACACTTGCAACGCACACATTCGCGCGGACGACACAAACGCGTAGCCTCGGGAGAGGCGCGCTGACTCTCCGCCGTGAATCGGTTGACCCTCGCGCTCACAGTTGCACACACGCTTCTTGCCAAACACACGACGCATTGGTTAGTACAGGATACAGTGGTAGGTGTTTCAAATCCTTCCACGATGAACTGGGATCTCAGACGGCACTATATGTTTAAGGACAGGATTGGAAAGCGGGGTGGAAAGGGAGAATGGGGAGTGACCCACAGCATTATTAGCCTGGTCCAAATGATCGACGCCAAGGGAACAACTGATTAGCGTCCCGTGTGACCCTAGAAATACGACATACTAAGGTTCGCTTTAACACGCCTAAGTTGGTCAAGCAAGTAAAGAGTATGAGGACGAATTATCTCTGAAAACTTACTTGTAACTACCAGGATTTGAACAAAGCCCATTACAGCATTAAATAAAAGAACAATAAAATATTATATAATAAACCAGAGCGAATCATATTTCTTTGTGAGATTCGATATTCTGTACCAGCAGAGGCATAGTTAGTTTCTTCGAAGATAAAATGAAGACCAGTAATTCAGGTAATAGCAATGTTGATATTCTCTGGAACAGATATGGGTAGAGTTATCGGAGTTCCATCGTAAAGATTCTGCTAAATAGTCGGGAGATAATTCACATGGACCTTGACCGGAACAAAATAGATAATTTCAATCGGCATCATTTATTACTTTCAAACTTAACTCGCAATCAAAATACGATTTCCACTCAGTTAATACCGAAGTGAGTACTATAAGGAAATACTCTTTCGCATACACTCGATCCATAAATATGATTGCAAGTTAAAAAATGCACCTTTCACCGTTTCATAATACTGATGAAATACACAAGCGGAATTTAAGCCACTGTTTATCCCCAAGTCTTGATACTAGAAAGTGAATATGCCGCCAAGATGGAATCGTCTTATAGGCAGAGTTTCTGCGTCAGATCCCTCACGACGAGTTCTTGAGTTAAGGAACAGCAGAACACGGAATCAAATCTAAACTAAAATCAAATCACTCCTCAGTCTTCCGCCACGGCGGAGAGAAATTTCTCCGCACGTCACCCAGCGTAAAACACGACAGTCCCAAGATGTCATTCAATCCAACAAATTTGGCACCCGGCGGGTTGTAGGGAAGCAAATTTTTCCGGTATGAAGATCAAGGATAGACAGAATGCTAGGGAGAGACGGAGAATACAGTCACACAGAGGGAATATAGGGAAATAAATGCTCCCTCGTTTCTTTGAAGGGCATAAAAGCAAGTCTAGCGAACCATATTTCTCCCAACCCTGCTTACCCTATTACCCTCACGAGCCTAGTTTCCTCAAACTTAACCACACGAGTAGGGATTTGCAATACCAATGAAATTATTCAATTCTGATATTACGAGGCTCTGATTATGTCAATCAGGTGAAAGAGGATAAGTGAACTTATGGCTAAATAAAAACAAAAACATTTTATAAAAATAACTTTACAGCCTCACTCATTCCAAAAAGTCAATTTTTAAGTTTCAATTTGGCAAACAATAAGCCTGTATACAGAAAAATAGATATTCCCAAATATTTTTAAAAGACTACGTGACTTTGAAAAACACTAGGACAGCTAGTAGGATATTTTTATAAAATAAAATACAGGTTGAGCCTGAAATATAGCCACAAAATAACCTCGGATGAATCAGGGTCTCCTGATTGACGGAATAGGCTTACTTTTAGGTTCAAGGTTATTGTTAAGGATCATTTTCAGAAAAGCTTTTACTCGTGTAAAATTAAATTAAAATAATCAATAATATAAAATATTAACCCATTCTTGAAAACATTTTTAAACCTAATTCGGTTTTTAGTTGACACCACACATCTTCTCCCCCTAAAGGTTTGTTTCACCACAGGGTCTTGAGAAAGAAAACAGTAATTATCTGTGAAAGAGACTCGTAAAATTTTCATTTTTTTCAGTGCTAATGAAATTAATAGTTATCTATGGTTTTCTCGGGATCTGCATTCGACCAACATATCCAGGGGATTGGGCTGGCAATCCTGGCCCAAGAGTTTATTTCTCGCTCCGCAGCCTTCTCTCTCGACCTCCACCCCATCGTAATGCACGAATCTTTTCTTACTTTTATCAGCCCTGAAAAAGATGACCCGTCGCCCACAGGCTGGGACGAGGAGAAAAAAAGACACCTCAGCCTCCGACCCATCCCTGCCTCTGAGGCCTCTTTCCTGCGTCTCACTCCCCAAGTCATTTGCCAAGAGGGTTTTCCTGTTTGAGATGGTGGTGTTTGGAGGTGGAGGGACTCCCGCTTCCTCGTCACAACCAACTCCCCCAAAAACTCGCATTCCAACCCCCCTCATTTGCTTCTCCAGCCTCCGCTCCTTCACAGGGCCTTTTCTCCCCTTGTCAACCGCAACCCACAACGCACTATTCTTTGACAAAATTTTCACTCGCACAAGTCCTCAGATTTCCTCACTTTTATGATATCCACGTCAGTCAAATATATGACAGGTGACCATCATAAAAAGGTGAACAACAAAATAGAGTATACATATAAAATGTGGACATATGTATGAACTATTTTTTCAGCTGATACGTAGTTACAGCTACACTATCATGGAGGGCGCTGCAATTTATCAGCAACGCTCAAAACATAAATAGTCGATCAACTTTATGTGAACTTGAGTTTTATAAACAATTTTATCCGAATTTTCAACTCAAACATTCCCAAAGACATTCCCTATATAAGTATGAAATGTCCCCACATTTTAAAATGAGTTTCCACACGTCGCTCAAGCTTAGTCCTTGGCCTCTGTTGTAGGTTTATCCTCGGCAGACATTGGCACAGTCAAATGCTCGAGAAAGATTCATCGCATCAGTTCACCCGGAAAAATATCAAAATCCTAACTTTATGCATTCGCCTTGTCTAAAAAATTTACTTCTACATCACCATTGTCGGAATACTTCCCTAGGTCCTTGTCAGCCTCTACCTTTCCTCCCACGGACCGTATGCTCTGCTCAACTACACACCTCGCCTCGCAATCCCACCGTCTCCTCGCGAGAGAGCCCGTTCTTCATATTTTTTTGCTCGCCGGGGATGAGGTGGAGAGTCGTGTGAGCGTGTTATCACGCCTCATGGCCTTCTCCACACCGCTTACGCGTCTCATTTCTCGCGAGTCCTCATAAATAAGGGTGATGGCGGCGCGGGGGAGGAGTCGGGTTTTTTTCCACCCCCTTCTCCGCGAGAGACTCCTCATTGCCATTGGGGGAATCATCCCCATACACCAGTCTCACTCCGATTACGAGGTTTTTTTCCAGGAGAACTACAGCGATTTTTTAAAGGGGTAAAGCATGGCTAAATTACGTTGTCCGACTGTAATATACAAGGCTTACATTCAGCAAGAACATGTGAGGATAAAAATTAAATGGGACCAAGCCAGAGGTCTGATTAACAAACCGCCGATTTTTCCTACGATTGAATAAATTATTCACTGGAATGTTCGTAAACATGTCGATTGCTTCGGCTCCCCAGGAAAAAAAACGAATGCCATTCGTTACCACTGATTTACAATGCAATTAATGATGGCCTGCATGCTTACTACCGTTCTTAACGCTTGACCAACCTCGATTATGCTGCAGTGTAAACGATAAACTTCGTAACCTCCACAGATTATGAATATAATAGGTATTTAAGTATTTCGACCAAGAAAAGGTTTGATGATAACGATGTGGCCATTGAACATCCATAGGAAAGTCTCCTTTGCGTCACTTCATACAAATCTTTGGAACAATTTTTAATGGAATCAAACTTTCGCTATATTCCGCACTTGATTTAAAAAAATAACATCTGAGCTCGGTTTCCGGGTGAAGGTAGTTTCAAAGGCCTTGAAGATTAGTTTGAGGAGCCGATAGGGGGATGGGTTTTTGTTTTTAACAGGGTGAACATTCAATATAAACCTCGTCTTATATAATACGCTCACTAATTAAATCAAATAGAGGACATCCACATAATTGTGATGCTATACCATTTGCTAAGCTCATCTTGACGACCCATTGCATCCCAACATATACCATTGAATTTAAATTACGTAACATGCTGCGATTACTATCATTCTCCTGTTCAAGTCAGGGGACGACTCAGGAGACAAAACGTTGATGACTCTTTCATAGTCGTCGAGACAAAAGTAAAATTTACAGCCTCTAGAGGGCAGTCCACCGTTCCCTCACCTAGCTACAAACAAACGCTTGTGCTCATCATCTTATCTCTCTCTCCTGTGTCCCTCCACTAACGTCTACACCATCCTTCCTCCTCTTATTCCCACTCTCCTCACCCTTCTTTCCTACCTCCATCCTTCTCCCGTTTTTATCATCCTCCTTTTCCCTTTATTCATCTCCGCACATGGAGTTGGCGGGGGTGAGTAGGGTGGGGGGGGAGGTGGGCCACTCAGTTCTACCCCCCTCCGCCGGTGTCGCTGACGTATATTCCACCCGAGTTTCTCAACCCGAGAATCGTAAATCAGTTCGCAGAGGGTAACGGTAATTCATGCAAATATCTCCGTAGCCGCCTCCTACACTCCTCCTTCCCGCCGTTCCTTTTTACACCATCCGCCTGCGCTATCTCCACTCAAACCCCCCCACACCTCTTCCGCACCCACCAACAGCATTCCCCTTTGAACCCTTCCAACGACTCACCACTCCAGAGAACAAGAATATACTTTGCTGAGTTCACTGATAACATTTTACGCCCGAGACCCGGGTTCCGATGGACAGTTGTGTCACCATCGGGCACAAATAATACATTTCTGTCTTGTGAGATCGTAAAGTTTTTAACCATTCAACTGACGCAAATAACGAGAATAAAATTCATCAATTGGCCACATATATTCAATTCCTTGGTTCGACTACATATTACTTAGGACCTATTCGTTAATAACGTGGCAGCGTAAAATATTTGTGCCAAGGTAAAACAAGTTTAAGAGAAAGTTTATATCCAAAATCAGACTAGGACTAGCAAGTTCGCGTTACGTTGTTTTATCATTAATCGTAATAAATTGATTCATGTTCTACGATTTTTGCAATATGAGTGAACTCCGAAAAGGTCCATTTTAGACTTGTCCACAATTGTCTCCATATGATAGTGAAGTTCATACAAGTCCAAACACATCAAAACGAAATATTCGTAAACCTGATTGTGTTAGTGCTTGAAACCTAGGCGGTGATTCCTTATTAAGCAAATCTCTGAAGTTATTGAAGGAGCGAGTAGGTTTTTGTGCATTCTTTCGTTTGTTTTAATTTTAATCTTGAAGTATCTCTCACACTGAATTACTACTTCGCCTTACTTCTACCAAATTACTTCCTTTGCCCTATCATTTTTATTTTCCCATCAAAGAGGGATAATCATTTTATTCAGAGCCTAAGCACGTTAGTAATATTGTCCTCCACTACCTTTTCACATAGAGATAGACAATGTTCCTCCACGTGTTTCACCCGTCTCCTTTGCTTCTTCTCATTACATTCTGTGCGCCGGAGAGTTAGCAGAGAGTAAGTGTACACATACATTTATGCCAGGGCGTAAGTATGAAGGAGGAGAGACGCAAAGAGAGGGAGAATTATGCCTCTTCCCCTGCCCTTTCCCAAGAAAGGAACCATCCAGCCTCTCCTTCCTCCTCCCCGCGCACACCCGCCTGCTTGCCTTATCCTCCTTCGCTCTCCTTAGTTCTACAACTCCCTCCTACTCCGCCCCGCTTTAAAAGTTATATATTATGTATGCTCTCTCTCGCGTCCCCACACTCCTACGCCCGCGTATGTGCGCGTACAATGGAAGCGCCATCTCCTTGCGAAACTCGGAAGGAGTTGGCGGCGGGAGGGCAAAGAAACAACAAAGACGGGCTAACATGAAGATTTTTCGGCACTCAGGCCCTCTCCCTCTCTCCCACCCCCCCCCCCTCTTCCTTACAATAGTGTGTGGGTACCAGCGTATTTTGTGCGTAATCGCGTGGGTAATTATGAATTCCTACTAACACGCGCGTTCTTTCGACCGTGCTCGGCGTTAAATTTCGCAGAGAACACCGATGCGGAAGGAAAGGAGTAGCTCGGAATGAGTAATTTTTTTATGAAAAATAGAATTCCACCTCGATCCCATTTACTTATTTATTTTTTAATTCTCAAATCATCGAATACAGCTCATATTGGCTATTTTACATCGGGGTATTCAACAAATTAACAAATTTTAACAAGTAAACGTCGGCGAACAACCATGCCCTGGGCAGGGGAAACCTACACAGGCGGGACTCGAACCCGCGACCTCTTGTTTGGCAGGTAAGGATGTTACCCGTCGCCACCGAGGCCGGCAAAAATTGCCGCGTCGAAGGATAGATCCTAGGACCCCCGGAAAGGAGTCGAATACCGTTACCCCCGGCCTACCGCTCCTTAAGGGACATTTAGAGCTCCGCTCATTTTCAGGGACACGATTTGATTTCCAAAGGTGAATTTAGCAACGAAAGACATAGGTATTCTCACAAAGCGCATTTATTTCTCTTGGAATATTACCTAAGCTGCTAGGTTAGGCATCTTTGAAATAGCCTTGTCATCGCATATATTCATCATCGTATCGTAACCTTGAAAACTGACTACCGGAATCGTCACCCAAAGACAAGTGTGTGAATTTCGGGGAGAAAAACTACAGGAAAATGTACGTAGAGGAATTTTATGCTCATATCCTTATATTCCATTACCTTATAATGATTAGCAATGTATAGTTCCTTAATTATCGTAGTCGCCCTGCCAAAAACGAATAAATAACCCGTGTTGACAAAAATTTTCGTACGAGATGGAAAAGAAAAAATATAACTTCAAGGAGGTCAATCATCTAAAATTGAAATCTAGGTATATGATAAAATTGCTATCAGCATTAGCATTACGCATTGTGTTTCATTACTAAAAACAGAGAGTAAAATGAATAGAAATGCGGAAGTTGACCACCACGAAATTGCTATAAAGAAGAAGTCCCAGCAAATAGCTCAGCAAAATATTTTACACCCTCATCCCTTGCCCGCATTAGAAACCCACCGTCAAACTCCGCTCTATTCGCGACCGACATTGCCTTCTCCCTTGTCACACCGAACTTCATGCGGTCTCCTCTTGCACATCACCCCATGGTCGGAAGGAGGCCGAGACAACCACGCCGCAGTGATGCCAACAGAATGCTTACACGACGTCAGCGGCCACGCTCGAGGAATCGGTTGGAGACTGAGGGACTGGGGCCGAGGGATGGCCAAGAGCGAGGTTGGGAATCATGCTCCAAAGGCCAAACAAGGCCCGCTTATCGCAAAGCACACAAATCCGCGGGAATCTCCCCCACAGAGAAATGCATTCTTCTTTCCCACTCTTTGCCTCCATGCCCACGCAGCTCACGGCAGAGCTGGGGCAAACATCACCTCCCCGACGCGTTCCACTGCACGTATTTCGAACTGTGCTTCTAAATTGGGAAGATCGTACTCCATTAATTCCCCATTTACTTGCTAACAACCGTTCTCCGTACGACTATTCTTATCGTTACAGCGTAAATAAATGCTATTGACTAATCATATTTTATGATCCCATTGAAATCACCGTAAAACCTACGACCTTAAACAAAACCATCGTACGCGAAAAATAGAAAATTGACTACGAGACCATCAGTGATGCATTATTTATATGAGGGAAGAACATTGTAAACTTTTAAATTTGTTATTAGGCATTCGTTTCATCTTCACAGCACCATCTGTTTTAATTTATGTGCTCTGACAAAATATTTTGTAAGGAATTAGAATTGTATTTATGAAAACATTATCACATCAATCAATCAACGGTTGATTTAATCATAAAGATTATGTGTTTCGGTTAGTGCCATCCCGAATAACTTCAAACTGTAGCCATTATTTCTACTCAAATATTTCAGAGCTATTTCACAGTTATGTTTATAACCGCAATTAAAACTTTTAGCACTTGAACTAAGCCCCTAATTATAAGCGATTGCGATATACCAATGCAAAAATCAACACTGCGAAAGTCAGACGGTGCACTGGCCTGATATATTAATATGAGAACAATAGGGATGTCTGCAAAAATTAAAAATTCAGCTACTATCTCCATTAAATTGCATAAAACAGCGAAGAATACCTCAAGATGATTTGCGCGTCATATCAATGGGGTACTAAAAAAACTTTACCTAAGCTCTCAGGAACATGATACGTAGATAACACGAAAGGTGTTTTCCTTTATTCATTCTCAAAGTTATGTATTTATCCTCGGCAACGAAAGGAGTGACCTTTGTACAAATCCCCTACAAGGAATAAAACTCTCAAAAAACATTAAAACCTATCAAAATGAAAGTGTTTTTCCTTATGAATACGTAAAGACTGAAGACAAGTTGCGAAATGTATCAAGGCGACTTACAAATATTTTTTTTTTCTTTCAAATAAAGTGCAAGCGTTGGAGAGCATTTTTATTAGCTACACGCAGCACCTTCAAGGGATGCATGGATGAAATGGTCGAAGAAGAGAGAGAGGGGGGGGGGTAAAAGAGAAAAAAATGTGAGAATTAAATCACAAAGGAAATGCAACTGCGCCAAGTTAATAAGCCCAGAGCGCAAGAGTGGAACCTCAAAGGAAACCCTGAAAACTAATAACTACTTCTCCCTCTTACCTCTCCCCATCTTTTACTGCCTAAGCCGTCTCTGCTGAAGTCTAGCTTATCACCAAGCGCCACCTTGTGAACGAAAACTCAATTCCATTTTCGTGAGCCTTCAAACTTTGAACTTTTCTGCGGTCGCACGTCGTTAGCAAGTTCATGCATATTCCGGCTAAAGAGAAATATTTTAAAAGCCTTTATGCCCTGGAGTCTATTTAACAGTTTTTATGTCTCTTTAAAGAAGTGACTAATAGTTGAAATCGGGCACTAATTAAATACTAAAACGCTTAAAGGCAATAAAATGATATCAAATCATTAATGGATGATTAAAAGAACTGGCATGAATATCGTAGGAAGCATATGGATGCGGTCATGGAAAGCAAAAAAAAAACCAATTTGTTACAAATGAAACAACCCCGAGTTTTAAGCAAACCTACATTGTGACTTAGAAGAATCATCCATCCCAGCTCATGCACTTGGAAATTTGTGTCATGGAAATCGTTCAATGAAAACCTAAAATGAAATTTACAAGATATGTATTCAAAGAGTATAAACCAACTGTCGTCTACGAATCGTGAGCAACAAAGAGAAATGAAGATTTCCACGTAGATTAATGACCTGGAGATCTCCAAAAGACAAAGAAACCCGTACAGGTAACTGCATCCACAGGAACAAAGCATGTGTGGCTGCTCTTAAGTCGACTTGAGGGATGAATAAATCACCCACTGCCATCGAAGAGGACGGAAAGGCTACGAAAGAGAACTGAAAATAATGACGGTGGAGCAGAGGAAGAAGAGAATATGGATGACAGATGGGAAGGAAGAGAGCACACTCACGAGGAAGATATGCGGAAGAATATAGTTCGCGAGAAGGGAATACGAGGAGGTTGAAATATAGTACGGGGAAGGAGGAGGAGGAAGCTCTGAAGGGATGGAGAAAGGCGAGAGAGCTGAGGGTTGGAAGGAGGAGGCGGGGAAGATATGAGGTATGGAGGGAAAATAGTGCGAGGGGAACGGAAGGAAAAATGGAAGAAAGTAAGTATCTACACGAGCAACGAGGAACTGAAGCGAATAATAGGAAAGGAAAGGTTATTGTGGAGTACCACACGTCAGAAAAGGACCCCGTAGATAGGTCATATCTTTGAGGCCGAGTAACACGTTACGTCACGCGTAACGGAAGGAATGAGGAAATAGAGGAGAACGGAAGAAAAAGGAAGAATGGAAGAAAGTAAGTATCTACACGAGCAACGACAATCTGAAGCGAACAACAGGAGATGAAAGGTTATTGTGGATAAACCACATGCCGCATAAGGACACGGTGGATAGGTCATGTCTTGAAGACCTGGTAACACGTTACACTAACCCGTATGAGTTACAATAACCCGTGTTCGTCTAATAGCAGCTTTTATAATGTCTGGTTAACAATAACCATAAGATTATATAGCCTTCAACTTTACTTGGAGGTGGCTGAAAATTCTGCTCAGCAGGAAGTCTGATCTTATAGGAGGCTAACCGGAACTTTCAACCGCCTCTAGGTAAAGTTGAAGGTTGTACAATCTAATGGTTAGCGTTAACCAGACTCTATAAAACCGTCCCTATATGTGTAAAGGCGGGAATGAACGAAATAATGCGCCGTGTAACCACCCATCTTGCACGAGTGAATGAATATAAAATAGAGCCTGTTATAGTGATGAAAATCTCACAGATTTCACACCGGGTGAGGTATTCCATCTCTCTTTCCAACATTTCGAGCTCTTTCGCATGAGGAATGGCGGGGTAAATAATGCGAGGGGAGGGAAGAGATAGTCCTCAGGAGGAAGAAGGAAGAAAGAGGATAAGGAGAAATGGAAGAAGGTACATGGAGGAGGAAGGAGGCTCTTCGCGGAAGAGTACGGGAGGAGGCGGATGACCGACTTGTCTCGCGAGAGAGGGGCGGTGCTATCTTATCGCCTTACAAGAGAGATAGGTGTGCAAGAGGTGCGTATTTACCTTCCCAGAATGATACTCTCCCTCCTCCATATCAAAACCACCCACCTCCCCACTGCCAGCGTCTCTCACCACCCCCACACCCACTAGTCTCACCATTACAAGCGCGAACACAGCCCGCTACTGTGCCTCACGGACCCACGCGAGCATAACTCTTAACGCTAAACACTGTATTACACAACCATCCCTCCACGTTGAAACACGTTGAAGCTTCCTATCTCAGCCCCCCTACCATTAATTCCCCTACCCACGTTCTCCGATGGAATACACGTGCCTACATCCCCATTAACCAATAACGGACGGAAAAAATATCTCAGGGGTATAGGTGGATGCTTATTCCTCCATAGTAAGATCACTAAATAAAAGCCAAAGTTTCATTATACAAACAATAGGGTGCACACAGCATTAAAATGACAGCCATGTGATTACTTTTATAATGGAAGGAATAATAACTTTGCTATTTCCACATGGTAATTTATTGAGACCGACCATGGTTTCGTTACAGCGTAACATTATCAAGGTCTTTGGCAATGTTACGCTGTAAGGAAACCATGGTCGGTCTAAATAAGTTACCATGTGGAAATAGCAAAGTTATTATCCTTCTACTCCTGCGATTATGGATTTACACCCGCCATTATAAATTATATTTTTATAATATTTTTCAGAGAACATATCCATGCTCTCCTCGATTGAAACTCATTCTAATAAGGCCTCAGTTGAAAACGATTTTGCTTCTTATGGGAGCGGGTACTTAGCACCCACACCCCCTGACTGTAACAAATCATGTACCGGCCTGACACTGCCCCAGATCTCCACTTTCCCACAATACCTTTTCAAAACCTTTCTCCATATTATTTTGGTCTTTTCAGAAGACGAAGAATACGAAAAGTCAAGACACAGTATGCTCATTGCATATATATCTGCCACACTGAGAATATATAGGAAGATTAGAAAAAAATACTAAGTTTAAAAACTACGATGTTCAAGGAAGTGAAGGCCCACCATCGAATTTTTACAGGGGCCTTTCCTTGGTCTACAACTCCACCTTGTTCGTTGCTATCTTTAGTTGCTCCTGGAGGGCAATCCACTTCGCGAATTCCCCTTCCTGCGAAGCGTGGATGGTGAAAAAGGGAGTTAAAAAAGTTTGGGCGAATTTTCTTCCTCCTCTTCTCTACTTAATTTCTCCTCAGAGCAGGGGCGCTCCGAGGGCGAAAACAAAGGAAAGGAATCGACGAAGAAGTATGAGCCCCCACACGCTATTCTCACGCAAGTTCTCCCCCATATTTCGACCCCGGAAAGTTTTCGGAGCCCCCAACGTAGTCATCATTTCATCTTTACCATTTATCATGTTTCTCGCGTATCTTGAATGCCAGCGGAACGGAGAAATGTAGCACGATACCGCTGTTGAATAACCGTGTGAAACAACCCAACTTATATCCTCAAAAAATCGCATTATCAATTTAACATTCTCCCAACAAGAAAACGCTCTATCGTTGAAAAATATTTATAATAGCTTCAGGTAAGTTGCGTTCTATCAAAAAGATGAAATGGAATAATCATACAAATATTATGTAAAATTGTATGTAGTACTAATGTATTATGTAGGGGAATATTCTACGGAATCGGGTTAATTATGTCCTTAATTATATAATAGAATTATTCAAAGAAAAATAATCCCTACTTGCTCCTCATATATCATCTACTCATCTATTGCCTCACAGCTAAAACAACTCCATACAATGAAGCTAACTTATTTAATAAAGTCAATGCCGTGGGCAGCTTACACTACGGAATAAAAATATCCACGGCATGCATGATGGATAAGATAGACGCGAATAAATCAACAGGAGTTGTTCTCTTGCACCGCAACGTAACATTTAAGGCACGCAAAGCATCGCGCATCCCGTCATGCCTCATTTCAGCGACACCAAATTCCTCCCGTGACATTAGAAGCTAATGCGGAGGACCGCATCCGAGTCCCCGTCGACGTTTTCCGAACATCTAAATCCCATCACGAATGCCGCTTATTTAACGGAATCAAACAGGGGAGGCACTTCAGGCGATTGGAGTGGGGGGAGGTCCCGAATGTCACCGGATCCGATGCCCCGAATCCCACAGTCACGTGCGCAAACATACTTAAACAGGCCCAGCAAACACGGGGTCGCTCCAACGCTCATCCGACGCAGGAATAGACTATGATCCGAATAAGCTCAACACCTTCGCCCACCTCCCCCGATTCCTCGGGGCGTGTCGTTCGCTCTATCCCGGAATGACTGTCATCCGATCCTACTGGACAACCTGCACTTGTTGGTAGGTAGGTGATCAACACTGCTTCTAGACCTGTGTGTCGGCTGCAAGAATCGAAGGCGGCGTCGTTCATGGCGACGAGGAGCGCGCTCGCGTCCATGTTACCGATGACGACGGCGCAGAGTGGCGTTAGGAGCGTCGCAGTGAAGTAGCCTGTTATATCACTAATAACGTCATACGCTTGTATCCATGATAAAAACACAAATGGTAATTTCCACATTATTTAATTTAAAACTCAACGACCGACTGTGGTTTAAACACTTCGTGTCATTTTCTTGAAAATGACACAAAGTGTTGAAACCACGGTCGGTCGTTGAGTGTTAAATTAAATAGTGTGGAAATTACCACTTGTGTTTTTATCATGGATATAGCAAGGTTCCGATGAAAAGATTCGGCATCCGCTACCCCGCAAATTTTCCGGCGTCAGCGGCGAGGCGCATCTGCACACAGGACTGCTATACCACACCTTCGTTTAGCGCTGAGCCCTCGAAAAAAACGGCCTTACTTCCCCATATCTCTACTGCATCATCTCGGTTTCTCGCCGAGTGGAGATTGAACGATGAAGCCAAAATTCGCGTAGCCGTGGTCCAAAGCACATTGAACTTAATCCTGCCTGCCCTTCATCGGGCGCCGTTTTGTTAAACCAACCCTCGACGATGCCATAAATGTCACGCCGCTGAACTTTATCATGGTATCGCATTAGCCAAGTCACACTGAAGGAAGATGCGACGAGAATTTTACCGGCCCGCGCTGGCAGTTTACTCCAACCCGATGTCTTAAAAATTATTTTTTATGAATTCTCCAAACTGAAGTTTTGAAGCAAGGGAAGGTTCAAAGTTAGTTACACCTGTATTTGAAGTAAAAAAAACGAGTAAAATTCGAGCCACTAGCAATATGGATAACTTTTGCGTTAGGATCTCAAAACTGTGAATTAAAACCATATCCTCATAAAACCATTATTTTCCGAAAGTTTAAATCATACTTATCCAAACGCCAACTCTGTTTCACTCCTCCTGAGGAAACTTCAACCCTTTAGCTTTTTTTTGTTCATTTTGCTCGCCACTCTCCTTCATGTACTGCTTGAAACTCATGCACGTGTTGTTCAATGATACATAATCCTTTCCTCCAAAATTATTTGCTCAAATACAGGTAGAAGTCTTCAAATACGTGCAATTTGGATTTATATAGGAGTAAGCGAACGTAGCAGGAAGTTTATTCTTCTAACATCGCCTGATAAAAACGAACTAAACCGTTAAAGCGATAACGCTCCTTCTACCAAGTCCAAGGCTGCTACTACTAGCGTCATTAATTTTCTTCAAACGATACCGTCGTTGCTGGTGTTGTGAGCTTGCACTACCGTGCAACCCCGATCTTGCTCAACACTGATAATACTAGAAGTTTTGGAGCCGAAGGAACATTGTGAACACTGGAATCAAGAGAAATTTGAATTGTACGCTTATTTCCCCATGATAACTCAATAAAACTAGGAAAGTGCAATAGAGTCAGCAAAATACAGTGAATGAGATAGGTTGAAAGGAGAATATACTCAACAATCAAATTAAATCAAAGTTGAGCACATACTACTCATTGATAATATTAATACTATGTCTTCGATTGAGATATTGAGAGGATGACCGAATACAACTGATCGCGAAAAGAAAGTGGTTGCAATGAAAATTGGTCACACAAATGGACAGTAAAACGTATAATCCCATGTTAGGCATAGTAAATGTACCGAAAAAATATATTTCCACAAAGATAATAATGTTAATGAAAAAATTATATTTGCATTCATTGCGGGGGGAATACGACAACAAAAAGGTAGATAGTGTTGAACTCGGAAAAAGAACACCGAAAAAAAAAACATCTTTTAGATATAAAATCTACGGACGATTTTCAAGTAAATTGATGGAGGCGAGACGTTCAACATGAATTTTCCAAAAAATTGATGGGATGTTCACGAAAAATTGTAGGGCTAAAAAGAAAGAGATACAACAGTTAACAGAGTCGACAAAGAGCTAAACTCTTCAAAAAAAATACCCATAAAAAAAGGAAAAGCGAGCGTTGATTTTTGCACGAAAAATGCAGAACTTCCAACGGTGTCGACAGCTTAGCAACGCGGCGGCGTAAGATCACCACGATAACGCCTTAAAAGAAGTCTGCCAGCCCGTCCCCCCCCCCCCCCCCCACCCCAAACCTCTCGCGGACTAAAGGCCACATTATTTTACGATGTGCTCGGCGCCGGTCGACTCCAGGGAGGGTGTTTCGCTACGAGCACAAAAAGCAGCAGTTGAGCCACGCGCCCCCAGCCCCTCCGGAGTTACCGTGTCTACTTGAACTCCACCGTCCATCATAAAGCCAATTCATGAGGCCGCCACTCCACGCCTCCAGCCAGCCAGCCAGCTCCAGACGTGCTACAAGCACGAAGGCAGCGGGGATAGGAGATTTCTGCCCGAAGCCATCTCGCCCGCCTAAACTGGATCGCGTGCGATAACTTTGAAACATCTAAGCTATGACAATTTTTACGACGCTGAGAGAAACGCTGCTTTGAGCACCCTCTTTTGTACGGAAACAAGAAACGTTCGTGGGTGGGGATTAGTGTCTTATGGCCCCTCGGAAAGTGTACATAAAACTGTAAAAACCCGTTCTTGAGTGGCTCGAGAAAGAATGAAAAGTAACGCGGAGTAAAAGTAAACGTCGCAAAATAACGGGAAAATAATACTTTGAAATTTTCATGCAGAGGTTCGCGCGTCACTCACAATCGGTAACATTTCAAGGCATTCGCATTTGATCCTCTGATCTTTCAGAAACCAGGAGAGGGACTCTGGCAGCTCTATTCGTTACATTTTTTACACAATGCATCTGCTACCACGGATTCATGCTTGAAATACTGCGGAGCAAAATTTAACCACCCGACGTGAAAAAATAGTGTGAACGGTGGACCAGGAATTGGAAACCTACCATTAGACTTTATAAGAGCGCTATTACGGTGCATTCGCTCTTTTTAGTATTTTTCACATGTACAAAAACACTAAAGTTAATTTTCACGACCACAGCGGCGTATTTATGCTGCTGATCATCAAGTTAGTCATTGAAAAAAGTTAATTTCTAGGAAGCAAAAGAGAACATAAGATAGACTTTGAATTGATTTCGGTAACTGGAAGCAAAAAGTAACTTTGTTCGCAGCAACGCGCACGAGTGCGAAGTTATTTCCACCAAGGATGAAATTAGCCATTAAAAAATCGTATACCTTAGCCGGGATTAGAGCCCGGATCTCCCGATTGCCGGTCAGGTATGTTATCAGTTACGCCACCTAGCCATCTTCTTCTAAGGTGAATCTAGCAAACCTGACCAGCAATCCGGGTTTGAACTCCGGCTAAGCCAACTGATTATGCCGTAGCGAATTCCATCCTTGGTGACAATCATTTGGGTATTTCGCATTTCTTGGATTACTGCCACGAAATGGTTTCCGACGGCCATGTCGCGCATATTTGCGCACGCCCTCGTACGGCGGCGAGAGAAGCGATCACCTCCTCGTATCGGTAAAAACTCCCAGCATCCTCGCGCCCGCCAATGTTCCGAAGCAATATCCACGCAATCCCGATGCATCCATCCAAATGGCAATCAATGTAGAGTCCCTTGAACACAGTAAACACCCGACTGCAACGTTCCTTTATACGGCCAAAACGACGCTAATGAAATTGAGGCGGTGCTTACGCGCGAGAGACGAGATGCATCCGATACTACATCTGGAAATTTATTTCACGCCCCTCCTCTTCCCCCACACTCCCGACACGAACGACTATCGAGGGAGCAATCACTGTTATGTCCCGGGCCCACACACATATTTTTCATCCCAACCGGCGTGTCTCCACGAACCCATTGAATATCGGACCGAACGAAAGGCGGCGGGAAAAATTTGCTCAGGTTCCGAATTGCATCGGTGGTTCGCTGACAGAATGGGGAAGAATTTCGGAAGCGATGGGGGAGGGGGATGTATAACCATCCCACACATAGCATTATGAATGGCCTCCCCTCACGTATCCTCCTCCCCCCTGAGGGCCTTTATCTAGATGTAATTTGTCTAATCCATACATACATCCGAGCCGAACCGATTCCAGCCATTCATCCCTTTGAAGCGGGGAGAGAGAGAGGAATCCGCGCTCAACCCCACACCGTCCGCCAAGCCACACACTCTCGGTCCGCGCTTGCCCGAGCCGCTATAGCCATCTCGTACCCAACGCAGACGTTGCTTCTGCTGCTCCACATTCCTCTGCCCCCTCCTCTCTCTCTCTCCCTAAGCCGAGGCAACAAAGCCGCTTTCACAAAGCAGTTACGGTTCGCAAACCAGCAGTGCTTTATACACAGCCTCGTCGTGGGGGATGGCTCCGTGCTGAGGGTGGAAGGGTGTAGTAGTTGGACTGTGTTGCGAGGTGGGTGGGGACATATTGCTCGTGAGTGCTGGGGGGAACGGGGAGGATACCGTTGATATTGGGTGGTAGGGAGGGAGGAAGTGGGGCAAGTTATTCCAACCCTGGCTGAAACAACCCCCTTCCCCGAAATCCCGGAGATATCTCACCACAAAACCATTCCAGGGTAAGTTATTACAGCTTTCCCCGTCGAGAGGGCCCTTAGGGATGAATGCTCGGAAGTAAAAAATCAAACACGCAGCAAAGGAGGAAATTTTTGCGGAATTAGATTAAGTAACTCAAAAACTTGGAGGTGTCCATTCTTTTTCTGAAAATACACCGAGACATTGATATGATTTGATAAATTTGCCACAAACAGGAACAGTCCCTTTGAAAAATAAGTAAGATGTTTCCACGATACTTACTTTTGGTATCACTTTTTATTTCATTTTAATTCGGTTGAAATTTTTCCGAAATTGAACAATTGTAGGTTGAATTATGATCACTTTCAGCGCTTCCCTTCAGCCTAGAGGGAGTACCACATTTCTTTCATGTGAGCTTTTCAGAAGAAATTTTTTTCGATGAGTGTCGGAAAAATTTGAATGTACGCTTATTTCCCCTTATATCTTGATATATTTCAATGTATTTCCTCAAGGCTACCAGAGGCACCGTCTCCCATGATGTTCACTCCGATTAATTCACATTGTTACCAAATTGTTTTGCAGGATTGAGGAAATTCTGATCATAGAAAATCAATTAAAAAATCAAGATAATGAACTAGTCTGGAAACATACTAGGAAAAACGGCAGAGTAATAGGGAATTTATTAAAGTTATATGGAGTGTTTACAGTATCTCATACCAATAGGAGGACTCAAAATCTGCGTTGAAATAAATGTTACACTAATGGCCACGCTCAAATTCAATTCCCTCTGCTATGGTTCAACTGTGCACATATTACGCATCTATCAACATATCCTCTTCCACACCATACCTGCACTCCAATCGTAACAATCACCATTCCTGGAATCTGGGTATGACAAATTTCCGCAGCTATTCAGTGTAATCCTTCGTGCACATCAAGAACGTTCCACAGAGGAAATATAAAGGCATTATCACTCGGCTTTTCAGCGGGGACGAACACAAAAAGGGGTTAGATGTCCTCAAATGCGGAGGCACGCATAATATCCCCTCCTTTTCCTCAGCGTAAAATTCTATTTCACCTATCCACGGGCTTCAAAGACAAAGGTATTCATGAGAGCTGGATTTGCGTACCTATCCCGTCTGCATAAAGAGATCTGAAGAATTTCCTCAATTGGTAGAAATGTTCGGCCACTTATAGAAATTTCCACATTTTTCTCATACTCAGTCAGCCGCTTTCGGATTCCCAAAGGGAATATCCCGGAAAAAAGCTCATAATAATTCAAAGGCGAATTAAGGGCGAGAAATATGAAATACCTGAACTATCATCTCAAGTCTTGTCGTCTATCCGACGCTTATTTCAGAAAGAGAAAATTCCTTGAGACGCTACTTCACGCTAGAACGTCAAATAATATTACTTCGTGGAATGTCTTCAAATGAAAATGTTACCGACAGGAAAAAATTAATGTCTTTAGGCAGAAAATTCACCAATATCAGATAAAAATGTTTCTTTAATTTCCTTTGAGATGAAAGATCACATTTAATAGGCTTAGAATGTTAAGTACCAGCGACAAAGCCATTGAGAATCATACAGTGGGGTTGGGTAAATAATAAAACGAAACAAGTAGTAAGAAAATGAGCGAAAGGTTTTAGGTACCTTTAAAATGATAATATATTTTTAAAAGCACGAAGTATGAAACAACTGAGAGATGACTCGTACGGAAAATAATGCAAAATAAAGTAGTGGTCGCCGAAGAAACGCTTAAACGCGAGGGGGTTTCCTCTACCACCCAAATGAGAGAGGAAGACGTGCTTAAACGTAAGCGGATATGAGTTTTGGAATGCGAGTTTAATGAAAAGGATTAGGCAAAAGAGTTGAATTAATTCGCCACATAGAAATGATGAATTAATGGTAAAAGAGGCTTCGAAGATAAAACTGTGATTATTACTCATACCTAGGTGGGTTCTCCTGAGAGCAAGGATGTATAACATATAATAATATAATAGATAAGGGACAACAAGTATTGATTTTTACGTAATAGTAACTTCAGCGAAAATTATAAAGATAGTTCTTTGAATCATACGACGAGAAAGACGAGAAATAGGAGTAGATGGGGATGTTATATAGCACTTGAGCTAAATGCACCTCTTTAATGACCATGTGTTCAAGAATTTTATTTAGCTCTGTGCAGAGCAAATGTTTTCGCAGAACACATTTCCATGACTAGTAAGCAGATAATGCATTTCAAAAGTGATTTACCTAGACTACAAAATTCTAAAAACCGTGTTTCCGTATAGAAGTAAGCACAAAGATCTTCCGGATACGCTGCATGAGAATCCATGGTAAATATTACATCAGAAATAATCCGGTTCCATTGGACATTCATACCTTGCTCATTGATGAAAATAGATGCATTAACATTTTTTTAATAATTGAGATAGGCAAGTGCCTAAAATTTGCGACTGAAAATAATTCTTCATGCTTACTACAAACCGAAATTTTACCAATTGATCTCTGCATTTCTCCAGGGTTTTCTTCCGCGTCAGATTGTTGGTTGACAACAGTTTCGCATATACAAGGTGCCCTGCTCCTGCGGAAAATCCTACATAGGGGAAACTTGCCGCTCCATGCATGTGAGGATTAAAGAACATCAGAGGGCGACCAAGAACAAGCAGTTTCAACTCTCTGCCATCGCCGAACATGCATGGTCGGAACCCGGCCATGACATTAAATTTGACGAGAAGAAACTATTAGTTAAGGAGTGCCGATATTTCCCTAGACAAATCAGGGAAGCAATAGAAATTCAAAAAACACCTTTGAATTTCAATAGAGAAGATGGATACTTCCTTCACAGCGCCTGGAAAAGAGTGATCAAAGAGAGAGCCAACCAGAGAGAAGCACCCAGTCAGACAGCCAATCACAGTGCAGCTCCCATCCAGCCTACAGTATATAAGCGAGGCAGAAACCAACAGCCGACACCTTCGACCTGAAGACGCTGGCAGGATAGCCAGCGAAACTGTTGTCAACCAACAATCTGACGCGGAAGAAAACCCTGGAGAAATGCAGAGATCAAACCATCGCCGCGGAAACCTACGCTTTTACCAATTGTTAGGTGTATGGCCAAAAATGGTTAGAACTCATTTGTAACGGATGAAAATTATTCAAAACTACCATAGACTAACAGTCCATCTGCTACAGCTACAAGCAGGTAATAAACTGCGACTAAATGATTCTCCAGTCTATAATTATCATAGAGCAATAAAACTAACAGCCGCAGTGTCATACCAACAGGATAAAAACCTATGAAAAAAGTGATAAGAAAATACAAGCGATTTTTAAAAAAATAGATACACGAATCAATGCAATTTTATTTATGGCTACCTAGAAACCATTTCGTGGGAGCAGAAGTCTTCACCCAAAGGAAATGTACCATTTTATCTGGAATTCCTTCGCCCATAACCCACGTCACATAACCACTACGGCTTCGGGAGAAAAAAGCATTTTCAACTTTCGACTGCCGAGTATTCCCTCGCCATCTCGTGCCTTTCTCCTATGAAAAAAAAATTGGGGAGGCCAAATGCCTACTCGAAAGAAATCTGATACGGCAGGGAAGAGAAAGAGGGCCAAACTAGGCAAAAAAAAACAAATTGATAAAAGTAAAACATACACAAACTCCGCGGAATTCTCGCAGCAACGGGCAGAAATAGCATCTAAAAATTGCTCTCTCGCACCCAATGCTCGCGTAAAAAATTTGCAAGCTTAAAGAAAGAAAGAAGGTGGTCCTTCACACAAAATCTGAGGGATCGTGAGAGTTCGATCCCCGGAAACGCTATGCTCCAGGAAACGAGAATGTCACGTTCGTCCTATCCTCATTTCATGGCGAACATAACGAAAATGATTTCACAAGAGAATAATAATTTAAGAATATGTTTGAACATAGAAATCAAAGGCTTAAAAGAATGTTAGTTTGCGCTTGCCAGATTAAAAATGACTGCATTCACCCAAATAATTAACTAAGAATGAAAAGCAAAAATAATCATTAAACCAGTCAGTAGAATAATTAGGTTAATATCCAGCTGGAGAATTTTAAGGATACGTGAAAAGAGGAAACAGCTACACCAGGTGAACGCTATGACTACCCTGCCTGATGGAAACGCCAATATTGAAATTATTCATATTCCGCAGGCCTTGACTAACTGAAATAAATTCCCCAGAGGATGGTCAAGAAATGAGTACTTGGGGCAGATAAAGAAGGGCACAAGGGAGAAGAACATCAAGGAACTACGGATACCACCTTGGGAAAGGGAGAATCGAAAATATGCTGTATACCAATCGTATGATTACATAAGTACGAATGAACTGGCGAATATAAATACAAAAAAAATTGATACTATGTATTTATCGATGTCGTAACTATAAGGGGTATGAGCGGGAAAGAAGCCTCCCCTCCAGAACTCTAAAAAAAGACAAAATATATTCGTCAAGATATCGGATTTCTTTGAAATTGTGTTAGTAATTGTTCCAGTTGTAATTTGGCCTCTCTCATTTATTCAAATTAGTATTATTCTGGCCATTTAATCACTACGCACATTATTAAGAATATTTTCATGCATAATAACCCGGTGTGATCAGCTATTCCACTTGATTCATACCGCCTTCTTTTTGGCACGACACTGTTATATATTATCACACATCTTCCCCACCAAAAATATTCACTCCTCAACCAATCACACAATTTCAACACAGCCCTCTGCAGTGCGTGCTTGCGCCCACAGACTGAGTGTGCGAAATAGGATGGGGGGGGGGGGGTAGGGAGGGGATATCCCTGACTACTACTCTACAACAACTTTTCCACGTCCATCGCGGCCATTCCAACACTCTCACGCACACGGGCTAAGGGAGATAGGCGGGGGAGTGTGAGAGAGAAGGGGATTGTGGAGGGAAAAGGAGCGGGAGGGGTGCGGCGGGGCGCGGCTCCCTCGCCGTGGCTCGCCCCCGGGGCGTTACAAAGGGCCGTGCGCTCTCATCGATTCGCAGTTGAGGGCCGAGGGACGAGGAAAGGGGACTCCTTCGCCCGGGAGAACGGCGGGGACGGAGTGGAATGGAGGAGAGAGAGAGAGAGAGAGAGAGCACGCGGACGGAGAATAGGAAGAGCGAGAAACGTGGTAGTCCATACTGGATACTTGGATAAATGACGTAACTTATCGCCGCAACTTGGGAAGTAGCTCCTTAAAACACGTGGTTTTCAACATGTAGGTGGTGAAGAGGGGATAGAAATTCGGTGGTGGATTGGTGGAATAGGGATAACTAGGAAAAGGGAGTCCAAATGACGTAACTTATCGCCGTAACTTGGATAGGCCTACCCTTAGAACACGTGGTGTACCACAAGCATGTAAAGAGGAGATGGAGAGGGGATGGGAATTCGGAGGTAAATTATCGGAATAAGAACAACTAAGGATGTGTAGTCCGTACTAGGTGGAATAAATGAAGTAACTTATCGCCGTATATTGAAGAGACCCTCCTCAGAACACGTGGTTTTTAACAAAGGGTTGATGAAAAGGGGATGCAATTTTGGAGGTGGATTAGCGGAATAAGGAGAACGAGGAATGGGGAGGCTATACTATATTTTTAAAACTACGCAACTCAACGCGTTAACTGAAACAGGATTTAATAATAAGGAGTGATTATTTAATAATACAGAAAAATAATCAAATAAAGTAGAGAAGATAGCAATCGAATGGAGAATCAGGTTAGGATAACGAAAAACACAGACGCGTCCATGGTGCAAAGAAGACATTATGTAACTTATCGTCGCACCTTAAAGAGGCCTCATTTGAAAAAGTGATATTTCAGCAGACAGAAAAAAGGGGAAAAGTATAAAAAAACGTACTGATAGACGTTTCGATACACGTCAGGCCAAATAATATAAAAACTGATAAAATTTAAAACGAATTCATAATTTGTTCAAAAGCTTTAAGAATCATCCCTTTATTTGCAGTTTGCGACGATACAATAATAATGCCTGAGAAGTTTACCTCCAAAAAGAGAAACAAAAAAACCACATTGATTTATTCAGCAAGATATGAGGATGATGAACATGAAAAAAATTGGTGGTAAAGCAAATTAAAAAATTCCTACTTTAGGAATTTATAATGGTATGCAAAACCATTTCAAAAATGAAACAAGATTTCCAAGGGAATAAGATGGAACTCCAGGCGAATTAAATTGTTCAAAGAGCTTTCGAAGAGGATTTTAAAGGAATGCAGAGAAACAAAAAGCTTCTAGTTAAATGATACTGCTTTGTCATTGCAGCCACCAGCAATGATCTAATATGGATCCTAGCAAGTATATAAGTACATTTATCCCGCAATAAAATGGTAATAGAAATCCTCATCCGAACATGGGGAGAGAATAACGAGCCAACAAACCGAAAGACATAAAAAATATGCAAAACCGTGCAGGCATTCTTCTATGTCTCTCCAACTCTCACAATAAATTTTATAACAAACCTGGTGCAACTTATCTACGTTGAATGCTACAGAAAAAAAAATCGCAACAAATGTGGATGTTAAAATTTAAAAATACCGTGTGTCACATAACTTCTGACATGTATCTAAAGGCATTTTCCGTTGATACTATTTCCATATTCGAAAACCATCGATAATTTGAACGCTCAAGCTCCCAGTACTTATATTCCACGAGGGGAATTAGAATGAAGTCGAGAATTATCGAGAGATGTATTTTCATCTTGTAATCAAAGTAGCGGTAAATAGTTCGACCATGAAACAAAAATAATACCTAGCATTATATGAATGCTAAAATAATATCAGACCGATAGATTGAATTTTTCCGACTCATCAAGTACAGCCTGTTATGTAGACACAACAACCTGCTCAGGAAATTCAAGGAGCGATTATAAAAGCTCAAATCGAGAGCTCAGTAACAATATTCCTCCACTTCGAACAGGAGCCCTTCTCGGAATACAAAATACACAGAGAGGAGATCAAATGAAGAGAGGTAGCCTAGAGAACGATGTTTTACAGATCTTTCTCACGATCTATCAGAATCCCTCGTACCATTAACACAACTCCGTTTCGAAAAATACCACCCTCCAAGATATCTGACATGAATTCCACCGTTTGAAATGGCATTCACGGCGAAATAAATGAAATTTTCGTTTGAATTCCGACTAAACATTGAGGAATTAAGAAATAGGAAATAAAATTCAGTTTACGATATCATACTCAGCATCTGCTCCATTCCGGAATCGAAGAATGTTTGTAAAATATTACAGCTGAAAAAAAATGACCTTGCAAATGGTTCGTTGTTCTCTCATATCGAAGAAATAAGGTACTGAATCTGTTTCATTGACATTAACATTAATCAGCGCCAAAGCTATAAATTAACCTGTAGGCACCATATATAAATAGGATTTAAATACAGGCGATTTACACTTTTTTCCCATTAACTGTCACATATTCAACTCTCTTTACAACTTTTTTTTCGAACAACCTCCAAATTCGAGATAATTTCTGCAACCTAGTACGGAGAACGATTCACCTAAGTACTAACGATTACGTGTAATCATGGATTATACATGAGCTTAAATGACCTAATTGTCATATTACCATTTTTCCTTATAATTAATACCCATTGGTAGTCGCAATTGATTTTCCGTATTATAGATTCCGTATGGATTTACGATTTCATTTTCAGGGCCTCAGAGGTACAGAAATTCAGACAATTGGGAACCCGTATGCATAAAGCCGATTCCGCTTCATATCTCGCCTTTCTCTCGTGTATCTAGGGCGGGAAATTCTATCCTTTTCGTAATTCTACGCGTCTCTTTCCTTCTCAATCCATTCCTCTTTAAGCTGCTAAATTCCATCGTTGCCGCGGACAAACGTTTCGCTTAGGAGCCGCCTTCTCCATACGACGTTAGCCACGGGCCAAACGACGGTATGTACTCGCCGAATTCCAGGAATACGTATAAAAAGAGTTTTTACGTCCGCGCGCGATGTTGGAACACAATCGCGTCGGACGTGAGCTATGACTCCCTGGATTTCTGATTGGGATCGCGTTAATTTCGAATGCAGCGCGGCCGTGAATCATGTTTGCGAAAACTAATTTCGCTGCTCGATTTATTGCGCAGCGAATTGAAAATGTTTAGCAGAGGTTACTACCACCTCTGGGCCATTTACGCGTACTTCAGTTTCCAGCGATTGGATGCCACCCAGGCTATCAATAAATACTGCTTAGAATAAAAAAAAGATTGAATTCCGAAGCGATGAAATTTGCAAGTTTTGCCTCGAAAAGAATACTTGCAGCAGATGCGACATAAAAAGGAAATCAACCGATTCAGTTTACTACCTATTTTTTTTTCGTGCACTTTACTCGCGAATGGCTTAAATACATCCACTGGGATTTTAAACACGGACTTAATTTCAATGCAACGGGCATAGAAAGGTGGTAATACTAGGCAAAATTTTCCGAATACTAAAAGGGTGGCTCACAGTAATGTTCACAATACGAAAAAGTGTGATGCAACAGATAAATTTTTTTCTCACTTTTTCCTGATTTAATATAAACGAACTAATCATGTCACCAGCAGGAATAATAAGGAATAATATCAAGGGAATGGGCACATGGAAATCAAATATAATATGCTGCCTTACTTTGACATGTATAAAGAAATAACATTTTTTATTCGTACCAGAGGAATACGTTTGAAATTACTCTTCAGCACCACTTACACGCTAAAATGGCCCCAAATGAGGCTTATATACAGCCATTTTCAGATTTACTATTTCAAAGATTTCCTGTCGCAGCTCAATATACCTTTCTTCTCAATTAAATATAGAGTCACAAACAAATAATTCTTTAACTTAACTCCAAAGAAGTTCAAATACCTATATAAAAATGAAACATTTAAAATATATACTTATTTGTAGATTTAAATTCCTATTACAATCGTGCGTGGATTATTTAAATTTTGAAGTTCCGATACGCAATAAATGTTTGCTCTTTGAGTTCATTTAAAGACAGATCTAAATTAGTTGTCATCTTATGTTACAAAATTATATGATTTATACGATGCTGCCATGATTATTATGTTCGAAATGAAAATGTACCCATTAGAAAAAAAGATTTTTTGAAAAGTTCTATTTTATTCCAGAAATAACCCCAGGTTAGAAACGGTTCTAAAATACACATTCCTTACAGTTACATATTCCTAGCAATGAATGTGACTGTCTTCTCCACTGGACTCAAAACTCTAAAAGGTAGGTGCGAGCGTCCTTTCACCCAATATCTCGTCTGGCCCTCCACGTTTCCGTCCTGCATTCAGGCCGATAGCCACGCCCCCAACCAACAAGAGCCCCACCTTCATTCAATCGATACCTTTCCTACCTATTCCTACGTCGCAATACACCTCCCTCATAACGATTTTACGCTCCCTACCTTTCTTCTTGATGATACCCGAAGCCATGATATCTCCAGGATTTCAGGAATATTTTATGAGCACTTATAATCCAGAGCTTGTTAATGTGTAATAGAAACTAGGTGGGTAAATTTTTCTCCCTGAAAGAGGTACTAGTAGCGTAAAACCTCTCAAAATACAGGCAATCAAATCCGCTGACAGTATTAGTGGAGTAGTCCAGGCGTCTTCGAAGAGGTTCAAACAATTCTAAATGGGAGTAGAAAGACCTGAATTCACTATATGTCAATAAGAATTTGGGAGCATACAATAATGCATCAACATACTAGGTAAGTATTGTGATTCATGAATAGCAACAAGTACAAATATTAAAGAACTTTAATATAAAACTTCATAATTAAAAAATTAATATAATTGGACATATTGACCCGAGGTCATTGGAGCAGTCAGAATGAAACATTTTCTGAACCATTAAACAGTTGCGAAAAAAATACTCTACGACTGTCCTTACTTTGCCAAAGGGTTGATGTGCTCATTGTTCACTGATAATTGATATTCAAAATCTCATTTCAAATAGATTCAAACCAATCAATCAAAAATTACTCCGTCAGCGAATCATGACTTTAAATTAAAAGTTATGTACTCTTATCAGGCTTGAAATCACAAATCAATCTTAATTATTCAACTTTGTTTCAGCATGATCGTGCATACATATTTATCTAAATAATTTCCAAGTTAATAACTCGTAACTTCCCAGGGTTAAAAAAAATTTATATGGTGCGAAAAGGAGGACAAACAATCATTACATTTTATCCCTGAAACATTCGCACGTCATCACATTTGGAATTATTTATCAAATGGGAGACAACGTCCAGGCTTCAACAGTAGAGTATGGCATCCATACTTCAAACAGAAACGTTACTGCTTTACGCACATAGAGGAAATAAGATTACTGTGACGTAATTTGAAAACACGGTAATCAAAATATTTTTTAAATTCTCACGCACACACTTACACAGTCAGTGAGCACGGCGCTGGGACGAAATGAGGGAAGAATTTATGCACGTACCGCTGCTTAATTTAATTCTTCCCTACGCGAATATCCTTCACTACCCCTTCACTCGTGTAATGTGATATGTTTCATTCATCCCTATCTCCTCATCTTCATTACTCGCGCACCACGGACGGGAGCGCCGGAGGAATCTTAGGGGCGAAAAAACGTCTTACCCGTCGTTTGCCCCATCCAGGATGAAAAAAAAAGTATTCCAGGATATAAAAAGGAAGAGAATCCTTTTCTTCCTTCCCCACTCTCGAGAAAAATAAAAGAAGGAGAATGATATATATATAAGACAGAGAGAAGGAGACGATATCACCTCTCCACCCCATGAAATTTTTCCATCTCCCATCTGCCCCGACAAACTCCTACTACTGATTAACGGCGACCCCCCCCCCCCTTCCACGAAGCAAATCCCTCCCTTCCCGCCTCCCTCACCTTGGTGGAGCCTGGTACCCCAAACCCTCACGTATCCCCGGCCGCTGAAAAAGAAATTGTCATGCGTCCATAACCCCTCCTCCCGGTTATACGTCCACCTCCACCCTTAAACGTCTCCACCACGGTGACCTACGATTTCTTACCCTCCTCCTACCCTTCCAGCAAAAATGTCCTCTTCCCCCACCACACCGCAATATCTCTTATCCTTTCCTCACTCCACTATCACACGACCAGCCACGCAGTGACCCCCTTCCACGATAATACTTACCCCCAACCGACTCCTACTAATCTTTCCCCATACCTTCTCCACGGTTATCTAGCCCTTCCACCCCATCACTTCCCCATTCCACTCCTGGAGCACTCAACCTTGGCCACCCCACCCCATATCGTACCCCACCCTCATCATCTCTACCCTCACCCTATCCTCCCAGCTATTCTCTCCCCACCCAAAATCTCCATGACGATTCCCCTCCATTCCCCTCCCGTCCCATTCCACCGTCTCTGGCTATCGCCACGTCTCCCCCACCCTCTTCCCATCATGCCCAATACGTCTCCCCCACCCCGCTCCAAATCCCTCCCCCTCTCTCGCTCCCGTTCCCTCTCTCTCCTAGTCATTTCAGACCCGTTCTTTCCTCATTAGAGGCTTACAAAAGAGTCTCGTGAGCAACTGGGACCAGGCAGGGCTTCTTTCTCTTCTTTTCCATCTACCACATCAACTCTGCCCATTCCCCCCTCCCCCCACACTCCTTAACCCACACCGCGACTTGCCGCTCGACTACCGCCGTCCTACTCGTTTCGTGCGATTCTCCCCCGTCCACTACGCCACCTTTCCCCTGCCACTCCTACCCCATCGAAATTTTTCCTCCACATCGTGCGACACACACACCGACATTTTCTATTTTCTTCCTCGTCCTATCGCGGATTTTAGCCTATGAGGGAGAATGGGTGACGCTAGAAAGATGGCAGGGGCGGAGGTTGAGGGAAGAGGATCTGAGGAGTTGTAAAGAGAGAAAAATATAGGCATCGCCTCACTGCGATTTCTCCAAACAGAATTACTGCATTCTTTCTATCATGTAGAGTCTATGCTCGCAGACCACGACTTAGCTCTGTCACCACGGCTTACTCAAGGCTTGATCGTTGCAACAGCATTCCCTTAAGCACTGCGTAGAGCTGAGGAACAACTATAGAAAAGGCTTACATATAGGCAAACAAATAAGATCTTAGTCATAAAACCTTAGTCAAAGGCTGGGAAAATATTCAACATTATTTACTGTTGCGCGAAAAAAGAATATACGGTTCATTTGCATCACATCCATGATTGAGCTTGAGACTTGAATAGTTTCAGACGTGAAAAACAAAGGATGAGCAGTTGAACAGCATCGCGTTTTCATTGTTTCGACTCAAAAGAAATTGTCAGATCTCACGAGAAAGTTATTTCTATAGAAATACTCTCAATCAAGTCTGTCGCCACAAAATTAATAAAAATTCATCGCTATTTGAGTGAGAGACGTAATAGGTTATTTTGAGAACAGTGATAAAAGCGTGAGGAGAAACTTTAAAGATGAAGAAATAAATATATTATACATGAAATATGTTAATACAAAGATTAAGATCGCTTTGAGACAAAAAAGGTTTCTCAGAGAGGACATAACATATTATAGACAAAAAATGCCTATGTCATATGTGAATGATGACTGATGACAACAAATCTGATTCCACAAAATACAATAATATGTTAACACTGAAACTACAGATTAACTACACATTTTGCGCGAAAAATCCACAGAGAAAAAAATCATTGTTCATTCGCATTCAATGAGAAGTAATATGAGCCCCCAATGCAATCATTATAAAAGTTTCCCATTCTGTGCTATGCTCTTTCAATTAAAACTGGCTTGAAGGAGGCAGTAATTGCCTCCTAGATGCCCACCACAAGCTTTTGAATGGATTTTTATCTTTATGACCCCGCGAGGAAAATTTTCAAAAATTCAGCATCCGTTTCCCAGAGAGAATACAAGAAGAATTATGCATTTAATGGATCCATTTTCCGATGAATACCGCTATACGGTGCAATTTATAATTTAGTAACACAAATATTAGAGGAAAGACAATCCCAACGCGGATTTGACGCGGGAAAATTGAAAAAAAGAAAATAAATTTTAAAATAAAGTTACCCTCAATGAAAGAATAAAGCCTTAAAATCCGCCACAGGTATTACAAATTGGAATGGCTGCGCGATAGATTAAATGATCCTGGATGATGTTCGTTTAAAATGACTCCAAACCCTTTTGTAGCGGTAAAAGGTGGTGCCAATACGAAGACGAGAACTATAAGCTGCCTTAAAATAAAACGGGAATGAAGGGAGATAGGAGTGTATTGGTAAAATATTGAGGGGAAGGAGTGGAGCTGATGAAGGATTAGCGGTGAGCAGGATGAAGAGAAGAAAAGGAAGAAACAAAGGCGGGTAAAATGAGACGATGAGAAAGATTTCCAAGGAGTGATTTCGAAAAATGGGAAGAATATTGCTTTGCCAGTTGAGCAAGAGGCTTAGGGCTTTAAGTAACAATCATGAGAGGTCAATGACCTTATAATCCAAGAGAGAAATTCCAATGGGGTGAAGAGGACGCTATATATACAGCAGTCCATGCGCTATTACATCTCTTTTACGAAAAGGGAGTATTTTTCCACGGAAATACGATGCCGTTTTTCCATTTCAAAAGTAACTACCGCCAAAAATTTGTAGAAGCAGCATAAATTATAGGTACTAATGATAAGTCTTGGCTGAATGCATTCGTTCCTCTCGTTTCCTCCTTTGGAAACTGATTCTGAATTTTTAAAGATTTTCCTCGCGGGGCACTAAAGGTAAAAATTCGTTCAATAGCTTGTGGTGGGCATCTAAGAGGTAATTACTGCCTCCTTCAAGCCAGTTTTAATTAAAGGAGTCTACCACATAATGGGAAATTTTTAGAATGATTCCGGTGGGGGCTCACATTGCTTCTCATTGAATTTAAATGAACCAGACGCTTGAAGTTAATCGCTTGAGTAGACGTCACCTTTCATTCTCTCACAAAATTACCAACATCAAAAAATACTGCGTAAAAATACTTTTTACGATCATCAATATTAGTTTGATACGGTCTACTTCACTCCATATTTTAGAGGAAAGGATAATGATAAATTAAATTCATCGAAAGATCAAAAGAGTGCGGAAATGTATAAAAAAATTTAATATATTGCACTAATAGATACAATAATATTTGTTTAAGCAATACCTTAGACTCTACAAGGTCACTTATAACAGAACAGAAAATATTAACGCTACTATAAGAGCACAAAACATTTATAAACTACAAGGCTATAAAGATTAATATCAAAGAAAAAGCTTGCTTGAGTTCTGAGTACTGCCATTGAAGCAACTTGAATCTCAAACTCAGAATATTCGACAACAGTTTGAATGCCCTTATTTTTCAAACATTTCATTCGATTAGATTACAAATAGGAGTTTTTGTAGAAGGACCTTGGAGATAAAAGAAATTCTAACCAGCAAAATAATTAGATAAAATAAATGTAAATGTTTCGTCTTCACTATGGATAAATTTCACAATACATCACTCGCTGTCCAAGGCTCTCCTTTCATCATTGATTAAGAATAGAACTCGGGGCTTACATCCTAACTCCACTGGACCTAAGCAGAATGCGTATTCGGCTCACAAAGAAAACCAGAATTTGCACAGAAGGATTTTGCAGCGTTGAATCCGGGAGTGGAGGAAAATCCCGGCGACTGCTAACCCGCAGTAAAAAAATTGCAAAACGTGAAAGAGGTACATTGTCAGTTGAGGTCATGAAAAAGGATAGCGGATAATTAGGCAACCAAAGTGCCAATAATTGGATGAGGCAAAAGAATGGATAGTACGCATTAAGAGGGGTAGAATCGGAAAAATGCTGAATCGCAGAACATGGCCTACGCGTTATTATTACGAATCGCCCACGAAAAAGAAGTCTAAAAATATCCCTCCACAAACGATAACTGAGCGTCTATTATTAAAGAAATATAATATAACGACTAAAAGGACTCCAAAAAAAGTGAATAAACGTCACAAACCGAATCAAAAGTCGCTGAATTCAACGACAACGCAGCAAAAAACTACTCCAGTATAAAACAAAAAAGGTTAAAATTTATTGCACAAGTTAGTAATTAATTTGAAACGGATTCATTCAAGCGAAATAAATTGTCAGGTAGCAGTTAAGTATCTGTGCATGTAGACACGAGATCTAATGTCATTGAAGGTGCGCCCGAGTTACTCGCAGGAACATGCACACACAAAAAAATTACGAGGGTGAAACGCGCAACAAACCAGCAAAGTAAGCAAACTCGGGATGCAAAACCAGGAGGGACGAATGCCGCGAATCTAGGAAACGCTGAAATGGCGGAAAGCTCGCGCGCTCACATACACACACATACAAACACCATAGCCCAAAGGCACTTAATCCCGAAAACTTTTCGGGGGTGGGTGGGGGGAATTGAGAGGGAACCAAGGTCAGAAGCAATTCAACGGCCGAAATCTCCTCTCTGGATTAAAAAAGAAATTGAGGCCGCCGCAGAAATAATAAACAAAAGGGTCGAGAGAGAGAGAGAGGAAGAGATACAGCCATAATTCGCAGGAGCGCTCTCTCGCATCCCGGACTGAGATACAACTGTAGCCGCCGCTGCGGGAAAGGGGTGTACTCGCTGGGGGAGATTCCGTGCGAGAGGATGGAGACGGGAAAAGAGGTAAAAATCGAAAATAAAGAGAAGGCGACGAAAATTCCATACACCTATATACCTCTAACCGAGGGAGAAGGCATAATCACGGTATATACTAGCAGTATATAAATTGTATATTGTAAAGAATGGAGACAGATAAAGAGGGAAAATTCGGAAAAAAAAGAGAAGACGACGATAATCCCATACACCTATAACCGTAAGAGATGGTATAATTACGCTATATTCTAGCAGTGAGTGTATAAATCGGACATGGATTGGGCATTGTAAAGGCATTGTACTACACGGGGCACGTCATTTCGCAGGTTGGCACTGAAAAGATTTATTGAAATTGCGAGAATGCGAGCTCGAAATTAGACCAGGGACAATTTTTCCGTCTCGCATCCACGCATTCTCGCATGTGTTCTAGCAATTCCCCGCTTTACAAGACGCAATTTCGATTGCGCCTTCGTACATGCGTCTGAGAGCGAAATGACGTGTCCCGTGTAACAGTGACGCATCTATGGAGGGGGGGCTAAAGCGGTTATAGTCCCCGCTTAGGTATCCAATTTACACTGGACATAATGGTAATTTTTTTCGACCCCACTACTTCTGGAATTTTTAATCCCACTTCGCCCCTCCTTGTCCCTATCCTGGATCTGCCACTGCCGTGTAATACGCCTTTACCCTTTCTAACCCAGACCTGCTTCTGGGGGAAATCGAATTTAATTATTTTTCACTTTGAAAACTCGAAAATTTTGCACCTAAACATAATTATTGTGGCAGCTAAAGATTTTGTCATTACAATTTACACCACAAAGTAATCCGTAGTATAAACATTTACTAAACAGAGCAGGTAATTTATAAATTTTTGAAGTTGCTTAGAAGCAACAATGGGTTATTATGGGTTAAAGGAAGGAGACAGAAAAAGAGGGAAAAATCGGAACGAAAGAGAATAATACGAAAATGCCATGTACTTATAACCAAGGGAGATGGAATAATCACGGTATATACTAGCAGTAGGTATATAAATTTAAGGGGGTAAGGTTGCAATGACACGGCCGCAAGGGGTGGATGACTGATGCCCCAAATTTCCCCTGCCTCACAGCGATTCCATCCCCGCACACAGTATTTATCTCCCACCGTAAATTCAATTATTTTTCATGCGACGGGAGAGCTTCCCACTTCTTTCGTGACCTCTCATCACACACTAATTAAACATTCACCGCCGCCCCAACTCCGGGGTGAGACTGGGGGTACAGAGAAGAGAAGTGACGATGATGTTGGGGGACAGGGGGACGGGAGGGTAGAAGGGGGTCAGAGGGCAAAAGGGGTTGATGGACGGGGTATTCGGATCCTTCCGTCAAATAATATCAAAAGCTTTCTTCCGGTATGGGCCCGCAAAAATCTTTCACACACTGGAACGAAAAAGATTCAGCATTCATTCCTGTCCTCTAGAGCCTCAGCCTCTTTTATTTTTTTCTTCACCTCCACCTCTACACCCTCTTTTTTATTTCCCTCTCTCCTCTTGAAAATCGTCCGTCTCTTTTTTATTAGGAAATTTCCTCCAGTAGAGGGATCTACCGGGATAGGGCCCCTCCCTTCGTCAACTCAAGCCGCTGACCCCGCCCAGGCCCTTTCACTCCCTCCCCTCCTTCTTCCCCGCGTAATTATCCGCTCGGTTTAAATCATTACGCTCTTAACGCACGCCACTTTTTTCCTCTCTTTCTCTCTCCGTCTGTCTTCTCTTTTTCCCACCTTCCAAGTCTTTTTCCGTGCCCACGCTCTGCTCCTCGTCTTTTCGTTTTGACTCAAGCTCGCTTTTCCATGTCTCCTCTTTCTCTCTCCTTTCCGTCCCGAGAGCCTCATTTATAACCGAGGGAGATGGAATAAATACGGTATATACTAGGAGTGAGTATATAAATTGGTCATGGATTGGACACTCTGAAGGATGGAGACAGAAAAAGAGGGAAAATCGGAACTAAAAGAGAAGACGACGACTACGAGTTACGGAGAAATCTAAATTTTTCAAATTAGTAAGAATAGGGACCTATTTGAAAATAGTATACGAAGTGGATGACTGTAGAGAAAACATTTTTTTATCCTAAGCCTTGGGACGGTTAATATTGGATTGACTCGTAGCAAATTCAGTTTTAATAGATAACTGAGGTAGATGAAATAATTACGGTATATACTAGCAGTAACTAAATAAATTTCTCTTCTACTTTACGTTCCGAGAGCTTCACCGATTCCAACTCCTTGCTTCAATCTCCGGATTCCATTCTGAATCGATAATGATGAACGGAATGTCTTGGACAACGAGCGATGTATGGCGGAAGTAATCTATAGTAATGAGGAAACGTTTACATTTATTTTGTCTAGTTATTTTGTTAACTAGAACTTCATCTATCTCTCGGATCCTTCCGCAAAAAGTTGTATTACTAATCTTCGTGAAGGAAATGTAAGCAAAATGAGGGAATCCAAATTCCTGTCGATTATTCCGAGCTCGTGATTCAAGATCTGTCTTTCTTCTCTTTTTCCCATCTTCCAAGTCTACTATTTCCCTCCTTTGCGTTCCGAGAGCTCACCGATTCCCTCTCCCAGCTGCATTCGGCTCCATTCCCATCACTAGCATCTCTATCTTTCTCTCCCGGAACCTCTTGCAAATCTCTCTCCGTCATAACACGTCTCCCCCCCCCCCAGGAATCGCACAGACATCACGAAAAAGCCGCTCTCAGAGCGTGAACCCCCCTACACAGACCAGAACCCTCTACAGGCTCGTCTTTGCCTTTTTGCAAAAATTCGTCCCCACATATTTTTCCTCAATGAGGCAGAAGAGAAGTCTCCTGGAAACTCTGGGAAAGATATGTTACAAGCTAAATCGCCACATTATGAGATCTGCAGGAGATGGCAATCATGGAAGGGAAAGTGCGTGGAGATAACAGTAAAGTGAGGATGGAAATCTCGCGTGAGAAAGCTTTATCAAGTGATGAACGATTTGAAGGAAAAGAAACATGTTCAAATGTAAATAATGGCTGGTAGGAAAATTAAGTGTAGCGCTTCGTCAAACCAGTCCAACATTTGTTCTCCTAGAATTTATTTTTTCGAAATTGATGTTTATGCATGCATAATCGTACAGATCTTGCTCTTGTAAATTTTCAGATCAAGCAAATCAGCTCGCGAAAGGCAAGCGAACGAAATATAAGCAGAATAAAGGTATTAAATCTACGCACGGGGAGAAGAGGGATGGGGAGAAGGTCAGAGAAGAGGGTTGGAAGGATAGAGGAGGACGGGCCGAGGCGGAAAGGATTAAAAAGAAGAAAGTTGCCGAGGCCCGTGCAAATTGTTTTGGATGCAGCTCGTCGTTTCAGATTAGAGTGGTGAGCGGAAGAAGAGGGGAAAGGGGGGGAAGGGAGGGAGGGGAAGGTGCTTGCTGGAATGAGGGAGAGGAGGGGGGGGGGGGAAATCCCGCTTCATTTTTGCTCTTGTTGAGAAATTACGCACCGACGCACCGGTCCATTGGGATGTGCGGGAGCGCTAAGAGAGATGAAAAAATGAGGCTCCCGTTTTGCTGACATGCATTATTCCGTCAGACGCGACCTAGATGCCCGCTAGAAATGAAAATAAATACAAAAAAACCTTCCGCGCGGGAAGGCGCGAGGAAAATCCTGAATTATTCAATCCTCCCAGTCTCCTTCCTTTTTTTTATAATGTCCCCTCCGTTTATTTTTCTCCATCCCACTCTCGACTACTCGTAAAACGCGCACCATGATACCTCCCGGCCTCCGCTTAAATCCTCCAAGTGCGCGCGCGATAAGCCTAATTTTTAGCGGCACATCGACGTGAGTCCCTCCTCTCCCGGGCATTCCAAGAACAAAAATAACTCACACCGCTCGACATCACGGTTCGAACGCGTGCGTGAGACGTGGACGACGGCTGATCGGAATTGATCGGCCTTTGTTTATGGATTGGGATGAAAAAGAATCGGGACGCTATGGCCTCCGCGACATTTTTAGAGCCTTTGTGACGACGTGCATTTTTGTGTAATAATTCCCCAAGGGGCCTTTCTCTCTCTCTCTCTCTCTCTCTCTCTCTTTCTATCTCTCTGCTCTGACAGGAGGCAATCGAAAAAAGATAAATTTTTGGAATTCAAATCGTCAACGGACGTCAGGAGATACGTTGGGGAAAAAACGAGGAGGGACGACCGTTACGGCAATAACTTCACTGTGGAAGGATATGGAGCTGGAACTACCACGACGGCAAAATTAGGGGAAGATACCGCAGTAAATCATCAACTCGGAACATCATAAAAATAAAAGATATGCAAAGAAAGAGCAGTCGAAATCTATCAGTTACGGGCACGCACGTCTCTTCCCGTACCGACCATCGCTTCTCAAATGTTCAGGGGAAAGGGAAGTCAAATAAAAGGCAGAAAATTCACCCCTGACATGAGTCGGAGCAATGCGTGCCACCGAAACACAGAACCATCATCCTTCCCTCTATACCCACACACAAAAGACCCAACAAACCCGTACACACAATATAAAAATCGATGGGCGACTCAGGTATACGAGCTTCGGAGGCTAAACACGATTACCAAGAGGTGATTACGTTCGACGAAAATGTGCCTACTTTGGTCGGCCGTTTATTGCCAACGATGATCTTCAACTTAAAGGTTTCCGATTTTCGATTGGCAATAGGAAGACAGAAATGACTGGCAAAATAGGTATCCTTAGGCAGTGTGAAAGCCAGATACAATTATACAAAATCCATTGACAGTTAGCACACCATTAACAATTTGTAATCGCACCGAAGTGCACTACTACTTATAGCTGTCGACTAAATGCGTAAAAAAGAAGAGTCAAGCTGTAAAATACGGTCTAAAAAATCTGTCATTCAAAAAATTCAATTCCACAATTCTTTTCGATTAAATTTTGCGAATTGTCCCATTTAAGTACATGGTAAAAATATTTAAGGCTGTTAGGTTTGGAGATTCAGTACGGGCTTCAGCCTGGTTTCAACTGCTTCCGTGCGAGATGCATAGCGACCAGCAAACCATTTTTTTTCAGTACTGTGCGTGCAAACAAGGATTCAGCAACATCGACTATCGTTTCGATTCATCGAATCGCGGAGGAGGCGCATCGAGCACACACATCGCGCACCCCAACCATACCTGCGTCCTTCATGAATCCGCCCCGCCCTCGGAAACCATCTTCTTCCGTCCCAAAGACCCCTCAAAAGACGTTCTCCGACCCCTCTCCTTCCACCCCTTCGCCTCCTATTCATCCCCTATCTGCCTCCCAAGCCCCCGAAACGCCCCCCCCCCCCCGTGTCTTCCCCGCCTTCCACTCCCCGCACGAAAAAGAGTTCGATCTGCCACTCTCTGTTAATCAAAACAGAAACCGACCCCAAGCACGCGAGACATTCAGACTCCTCTCACGCAAACAACCCTGCCTTCCCTCCGTTGGATTTCCCACCCAAATGCTCCCCTTCAAAAGCTATGACTCCTCTTTTCCCGCATCGCCCAACCTTCCTTTTCTCCTCCCCGTAAGAAAAACTTCTTTTCCATCCCTAACTCCCCTTTCCGCCTCTAGAAACCCCCCACCGCCCCGCCGACCCTCGCCTCTCCGACACACACCGCCCTCCTCCGCCGACATTCCACTCGCAGGCTCTCGCTCTCCACCCCCTTCCCTCACTACCACCTCCGCACAAAACCCACAAACCCTCCAAGAGGAGCACACGCCATTCCTTCCCGTTCGTGTCTCCTCACTCACGGAAACTACCCCTCAACCTCACCCACAGTTGGATTGTTAAAGTCGTGAAATGAAGTTTGGACGACGCAGTCCAAGTGCATTAATGATACAGTGAAACCTGTATCAAGCGACATGTGACATGTGATTCTGTTCTTTCCCGGCGTATGATACTGGTAAAATCTTCTCGGGTTTTCCAACGGGTGAATTACTTGTAGGCCGAAGTAACGATGGCTGCATCTGCCATCGTCCTTAGGGCATGAGGACCAATAACCAAGGGAGAACAGTTTCAAGAACCATTTTATACACATTTCATACTTATTTTTCACTTCATTCCACCATTTCAATTCATTAGAGATTTCTTTTGGGAAATAAGCATTCGAATGATTTTATCGTGCTGAATAACGGCATGAAAATCTTCCGTAGAATTTTAAACTCTAGGATAAAAGGAAGACAATGAATAATCAGATGAGGAAATGTCCACGACAAGGAAATAACCTTGATTCTGAATTATAATTACATTTGAAATCTGCAGCAGGTAAATTGAGAGATGCCTATATGCATGATATCACTAAATTCAGTGCTAGGCAAGTCCGTAGCATTAATTCAACAAATTATCTTCCGTAAAACAACGAACGGAAGATGATGAACGTCATCCATTCACCTAAACAAGTTTTTTAAAGTACCACTTCTTTGAATGAAAACAGTAAATCCATATAAATACAATAGAAATGGCATCAAATCTTCTTCACGCAAAAAAATTAAATGCTGTTGATGAAATAATCAATAGTTGGATAGAGGAACATATCTTGTCTTGCAAGGAAAACAAAATAAGTAAAATGCGTGGAGCGCACAGTAGCTTCGTGCGCACAAATTTAAACAAAATTTCCGAGACATCTCGTCATCCAAACGACTCACAAGGAAATCACATACTTACGCTCACATTCTTGAGCGATGGGCACACTAGCAAAAACACACAATGGATGGATTGTTATCGAGCTGCAGATACCGTATCCAATTAAATTCGATTCACTGGCATTAGGAACAATTTCGCCCCGTACTATGAATACAGGATGATTTACTGCATCGCACAGAGCTGAGCGGAATTAGAAATGCGGAGCGATATTGAGTTTTATCACGGAGAGAAGAAATTCTATCTCGCGGACGCGAAACGAACTGCTTAAAGTCAGCGATACTGGGTCAAAGAGATGCAAAAGATACGCGATTTGAAAAGACGATTTGGGAGGAGGAGGAGGAGACTTGGGATACAATTCATGCGGAGACGGGCGCGGGGCGGGGATAGACAGGGAGGGAAAGGAGGAGGAGGAGGATGAAAATAAAAGAGGAGACGGCACACACAGGGAACGTCGGCTAGTGACCTTAAGGAATATAAAAGAGACCATAGAGGTCGATGCAATGGCTCTATCCAATGGAGGGAGTAATGCCGTGGAGGCAGGATGAGGGTTGCGAGGGAAGACGAAAAAAAAAAAGCGTTTCGAATCAGTCGATCGGAAGCGATTGAGCATTTTCGTTGTTCTCTTCTTTTTCTTATTTTCTTATACAGTCCGCCATCATCGCCAATTGGAGAAACCGCTTAAGAGACTCCTCTTTCCCAACGACTACCCCCTCCCTCCACCGTTTTTGCCAGGAACCCATCCCCTCCCCTTATCCAGTGTCTTTCTTTCGCCCCTTCCCCGATCAAATACGATTCTCCGCTCCCCCTCTCCCCCCCCCCCTCCCAGGGCATATTATATACATCTTTGTGTTTCTGGAAAATCTCCTAATGGTTACAAAAGCCGTCCACGGCGTGAATCACTGAAAAATGGCTAATGCGATCAATTTGGCGCATTTATCCTTTTCACGGCTGATGATCACACACGCGCGTACGCGCTTCTCGAGTGGACGAGGGTTGGTATTGAATTATCACGAGCGGTCAAGCGGAATCGAAAGGTGTAATGTCCATTTCATTTCGCACTCGTCAGCATAATTATTCATCAGAAATTGGGCGAAACATGAAAATAATTAAGCCTATACGGTGATACTAAAGTGGTCCCATTAACATTGTTGATTAACTCTATCCTACCATTAACATCCAGGAAGTTTCTGACGCATCAAATGAATTTAAATCATTCACCTAATATTAATGAGATTACTTGCTTAATTAGCGTTGAGCCAAAAAGTTGTAGCAACGTTGAATCAAATATTGGTGAGCCGAAAACTTTTATCAATTCCCACATGTACGCAAAGCAAAGGTACCTTTAATTTTTAAAATTACCTTTTATTTCTTCCAATAAATATTTAATGGTTGAGAGGGAAGATTTTTGACCAGGGCTGTACTAAAACCATGAAATTAGTGTGCCAAAAACTTTTATCAACTCCCTAAATGTACGAAAAGCAAAGGTGCAGTTAATTTTTAAGTTACCTATATTTCCTTCCAATTGATATTTGACGGTTGACAGGGAGTGGGAATATTTTTGACGAGGGCTGTGCTAAAACCAAGAAACACGGACACATTCTTACAAAATGTGACGGTGAAACTAGTGTAAAGTCTTTGTTTACAAACCTGATATGGCCAGTCACATTAATGATCACACGAATATGAGAACAAAAAAGTAGTCTTAGGCGTAAATTATCCTCTTTTCTTTGCATCACATTGTCTACAAAACAGTATATCCAATAAAACCGTGAAAATGAAGACATTTTACGACCAACTCCACGGAAGTTGACGATAGAGTAACAGCACATAATTTCTCACGCAGCAGCGGTGGAACCTAATGCCTTAAGAGATAAGAAGTGTCCCTTAGGCAGCCACGCTGATCCAAGTAAAGATTAAGCCGAGAAATAAAGATTTATGGTGTAAGAACAATAATAATCTCTCTTCATAAATACGTTTCCCTCCGATTCCATAGTCACCTTTGTCGCAATGATCCTCAGATAGGTAAATACATAGTAGCTCTCCGCAATTCTCCGGTCGTAACTAACTCAATAACGCCCAGCAACATCATTTTTTCCACGTCTTGTACACAGAGGCAGTGAAAACGAGGTTGCATCATCCCACAGAGCATTATTTATTGTATCACAAAACGATTCAGCCCTTAAACTATTATTACGCGTAAGAACTTGATGACGGGTGGTTAATCGTAAAAGTGTTCCGCAACAATTTTGGAATATAAAACGAAGAATTCACCTCGTTCAATAGACGCATCCAATAAACTTCCGATTTGTACCTTGCGCACTTCATTTTTTTTCAGGAGCATGCTTCGCGATGACATCACTGCCTTACTTTCAAACCGTGATCGTAAGAAAATGAAACGCCGAATTTTCTGAACGAAGTTTCTTTTCCTGAAAAAAATTAACATCAATTGTTTGACAAAACAATTTACCATTTTTCGATACGTAATATAATTTATACACAATCCCATGCACCGAAAAATCCGAATCTTTCACAATTTCAAACACAAGATAACATACCACAGAGAAAAGATGAAATAGGCTTAGCCTAAGAAACGGTAAAAGATACAGGACCCAATGAATACGCTTTTCTCACCTAAGTGCGTAATTCGTAATGATTCTACCATATAATTCCTTGCACAACAACATCCTACTCTTTCATAATTTTAAACGCAAATAAGATAATGAATATATGAAATAGGCATTACCCTACGGAACGGTAAAAGATACAAGACCCATCGAACACGCATTTCTCACCTCACGCGCGAAAGAATTCGCCGCTCATTGAAGGGTGGTATTGATGCGACCTTGCCTGCGACGGGTCCCTCGCAAGTGGACGACGAGAGAGAGAGGAGGCGAGGGAGAGAGAGGGAGAGATGCACTTGCGTCCAATCATCCGGGCGGCGGCGCTCAAATTCTATCGAGCGGCGACGGCGTCATCGAGAGAGGCTTAACCTCGTCCCCGTGACGCAAGTCGCTCATAAAACCTCCTCACGCCACGCCCACTTCGCCTCCTTTAAATTTCATTCCCTTCAAACCCCCCGCACCATACCCATCCTGGCACCGTGCGTCTCCAAGTGGCTCCTTCACGTCAGTCCACGGCGCGGAGAGAGAGAGAGAGAGCTCGTATATCGGCTCGTGAAGCCACGCGATGGGACCACGCATCAAAATCGTTGCTCTCGCCTCTTGAGTGATACACTACCTGCGTCAGAAAAATGTGGATGACAAAATGAATGAAATTACATTCTAGTGGAGAGCTCGATGCCAAATGTCGGAAGTATGGCGATCACTTAACCCTTCCTAGTCGCTCTTTCTATCAACAATTCCTCCTCTTTATACTATTTTTTGCCAGATTCTGTCCTCCTTACCTCCGTCTAACCCTTATCTGCCAGGTTAATCCTGAAAGCGGAGTACTTTAATGTGAAGCTTTGAGCCTTCGCGAAAATTCTATCATCACTAAAATCACTGGTACTAGTAAAATTTGACATCAAAACGTACTTATTGACTTAAATATACGCCTTCTCCAGATAAATGCCTTAACGTGCTTGGCTGGGATGAGTAAAACAGCCGCTGATTAATGGTTAGCAGCGATTTATCATTTCGTTCGACGGACGGCATTTCGAACGACGCATTTCAATACGAAAGAAAGAAAAAAGTTTGCAAGTTCGAGACGAAGAGGAGGAGGTGATATGGACGGAGGGGAGGAAATTACGAGGCCTTCTGTAGAGCAGGGTCCCGTGAAGACAAATTGAGAATGTAATATAAACGAAGACAAATTAAAAAGAAAGCAAGATATTTTTCAGAAATTAAATTCCAAAAAAATAGGATAAATAATTAAAGTTGATTAAATTTGCTAAGCATTTTGCGGCTCACTTCCGTCAATAAAAGTATATTTTGAAGTAGCTCGCGTCAAGATTTTAAAATGGCCAATTTCAATGTTGTTGAACAACTTATATTGATAGAACGGACAGAAAATTAGTAAAACACGGCTTCCAGTCATTTTTAGAGAGAAAGACATCCGAAAACACTCTGACAGCAGCCATACCTTGTGGGTGACAATATATCTAGAGGCCGACTGGAGAATATTGTAATATACATGGTCACCACCTTTCCCTCACAAGCTACCTCACACCACTCCACCCTAAGCCCTCGCCTACTCCTCTTCCCCCTCCCTCATCCCATACCGGCACCACCCACCCCTCCTCCCCCCCTCCACTTCCCTTCTCCTCGAATCCCCATCATCTTGTGCCATTACCAATCGTTACCGTGCTCTCTCCCTCCCACGGAACACAATCGAATTGGACGGGAAAGGATTTTCCCTCGGAAGGAGGGAGGAGAGTGGGAGGGTGGGTGGGTGGGTTAGAGGCACTCTTGGAGGTAGGAAAGGGAACGTAGGAAAGAGACGTGCAAGAGAGGAAAGCAGAGCGTGCGACGAAGAAGATCGGGGAGGAAGAGGAAAAGATGGCCAGGACAAGGGAAAGCGAGTTAAGAAGCATGGTAATGCCGAAGGAGAATATTAGAAGGATTACTACTATAAAAAAAACTCACAAAGAGATAACAAGATCACAAAAAAGATACGCTTCCTTTTCAAACGGAATTTAACAAAAAAAAAACACAGAAACGACTGTTTACGTCATTTAGCCGGCAAAAGAGAAAATGCATACGAAAAAAAATATTTTATTGGAAAAACACAATAGCCCGTTAAATTAAAGTCTGGTGCCTATTTTGATCAGACCACATATTTTTCCAATAATGCATTTTCATTGCGTTCATCACTTTACAATACTAGCAATAAATTAAAATTCAAAATGTTAGAGGAATTAGGTTCGCGTAGAATGAGGAGAGGGGGAAAGAAGAGGAATGGACAGGAAATACACAATGAAAAATCAAGTTCGTGAGGAAAAGGAGTAACGTAAAAGTGAGGAAATTATACGGTTAAGACGAAAAGAGTAGACGAGAAAGACTCATGGAAGGTAAGGAATAGAAATAGAATTGAAAATGAAATTTATAATTCCGGGAAAAGTGTGTCATTAGCAACATACATGTAATAGTCAAAAATATTACATACAATATGAAGATTCACATTAAACATCGGTGTCACAGAATGCGACTTAATATATGACAAAATATAACAAAAAAATATTTATCAGCAAGACAAACGTATGAATACTCATTTTAAAAATCTAATTTTGTTAGCTTTAGCACAATATTCAGTTTACTTATAATATATTATTCACATGTAGCAAATATTTCAATGTATTTCTTTTTGAATTGACTTGCAGGAAGGTGTAGGTCGGAGATAGTATGATAAAGAGCGCTGGGAGAAAGTAAGAAGTGAGTGCAGTCAGCCTCCAACTTAACTCCTTCCCCTCCCTCAATATCCTCGCCTCGCCCTCTTGCTAAAGCTGAGGCACCCAAGGGTGCGGGGGGAGGTTTTGCGGACCGGCCAAAGTTAAGGTGCGGAGATGGCGAGGACGGCAAACCCTCCCCGCTCCACACCGCACCCACCCTACACGATCGACCAATGGGATGCGGGGCAGGCCGTGTGAAGGACCTGGGCACATATACATTCACCGACCTCTCGACCTCTTTCCTTCCTTGCCAGCCCTTTCTTTCTCGCACCAACGGCTTTCTTTCGAGGTTGGCAGGATTAAATATGCAGGGCTCAACAGAGGCGAAGTTCATTTTGGCACATCACGCGTTTCAATAAGTATAAAGTTTACCACTAGGGTTTTGTCATTATTTATGAAAATAAAGGTGATCTTTCCTTAAGTTATAGGATTTTATGTTGAGAAAATTTTAGCAATATGGAAATTTTTTCCTCGTAACTTCTAACTTCGCAAGTGGAATCAATACAATATAAATTAATATCATAAAATAAGGCCAAGAAAGGAACAAAATCATTATAAATCATAAATGCTGATTAACCACAGAATTACAAACCAAATTACCTCATGTTCGGATTCCAGTGAAGACCCTGACTGCAATATGTTAAGTCTTTACGACGAGGTTTTTCTTTCTTTCCTGGATATAGACAGTTACTTATACCACTTATCTTACCAGTTACTTATAGTAACTGTCTATATCCAGGAAATAATGGAATACCACAAAGTTAACCAAGAGTTAGTGAGGTTTTTCTTTACGAACTGGTCAATTTTTGGAGGGAAATTTCAAGCTACCTTCAAATAGAATACCAACCATAGTCAAGACTGCAGGCCATTCCCTTCATGAGTGTGGGGTGACTTCTATCCAAGCGTATTAAACCAAATATGATTCGAAACACGGTGGCTATGTTCAGAAATTAACATAAAAGAATGAGTGACACGGTTAGCCGCATAATAATCAAGACTACCGCCGACACTCTCATGGTCATCGATTAAAAAACTCGATCTTCAAAAATTCAAAGTTTGGAAAAAGAACAAAGGAATGTTTATACTCTACAATTGTTCCCAAATCTGCGCTAAGAGTAAAATTTCAAATACATTTAATGTGGGAATTACGTATGTATTTCACTTCCCTGACCTGCCAAAACCTATATTGCCAGTTACATCTTCCACTTTGAATTTACGCTGGTGGACGTAATATGACCGATGGAGGGTGGATAAAGTAAGGATATTTACAGATTCATTAAGGGCAACAGATAACAAAGAAAGAAAGAGGAGAAGAAAGTAAACATGAAAGAGAGAGGAGACGTTGTCTTGGAGAGGGAAGTTAGCTCCTGTCTCAACTATTGATTCATGTGAAGAGTCGTAAATTAGCGCGAAGAAGCTAAAGAGATTTCTGGTTTTCGCCGAAGAGAACGGATTGATTAGAGCGATGAAAGGCGATTAAAACAATCTGACTCTTGGCTTTCAAGGAAGCTTAACGTTTCCGTAAATGAGTTTCGTAATAATTTTGATAGGCGTGAGCTAAATACCATTTTCCTCATTTCTTAGAACTAATTTTCAGCAGTGAATTTATTACAATGAATTCAAAATGATAATGAATAGCTTGATGCTAAAATAATGCAGCCGTCGTATACAAAATTTGGAGTATGAACAATCATACCGGCTAAGAAAAGACAGTGACGAGTCATTTCTTACCAAAGATAGGACCAATTGTTTCAGTCAACTTAATATTCATTTAAAGCCAGGAGTTAAACTAATTTTATAAAAAAATCACGCCATTTTTTCATATCGGAGGCAAAAATAGTCGAAGCTAACAATGAGCAAAAATTACAATTTCACTCGGATTAATTCTTTAATGGAAAGTATTTAAAGACCAATTTGTGCTGCGAGGACCTTTAATGAGGAAAAACGTTCATCGAAAACGTCTAAGGTATTTTTGACTGACATTACAGGAAACACATTCTAAAACAAAACAATTTATAATCACCGAATTGGTGATGAATGTATTTCATGAACGACAAACCCGAAAAAAATATCTTCATTGCGTTCTTCAACAACGGTAGCGAGCATTTACCGGTAAAAGAGAGTATATCACCCCGCAAAGGCGAAGAATTACGACCAACCCCAGAAAATTAAGAGTGAAAGCGACTTCGATAGATGCGACCTCTTTACATCATCGCATATTCCTACCTAACGCCCAGGACGATGGACTCTAACCTCTTATCCCCCGGAGATAGAAAACGAAAGACCAGGAATAAAAGACGAACAGGAGATCCATGAAGTAAAATACCCTCCCACGAGTGCATGAAACACCGCTTTCCCGTGGCGGCAAGAATGATGTCGAATACGAGGGAGGTGAGAAATATCCGTGCTCCAGCTGGGCATCCCGTCCTTTGAAAACAGATCCAGGGTGAAAAGATGGGGATGTAGACAGATTAGGATAACACTATTAATGATGTATTCATCTATTATCTGTGGCGGAGAACAATTCCAGGAAAGAGATACGATTTGAAATTCGTGGCATCGAAAACATGCAGTGAAACATAAACAAATTTCGTCAGCAAGAACAAGAGGTTCATTACTGTAATTAAAAACAGAGAGGTGATCTTGGGAATAGGTATGACGTAGAATTCATCGAAGCTTTTTCGAAGTATCATTATTTTTCATTTTACGAAAGATTCTAGATGTTTTATGCATGCCCACTGCCCGATTTATTTCAAAATTTTGGTATTTTTATCTTAAAGGTTCTCTTTCTATTATCTATTTCTTGCTTTAAAAACCGCGGTACTTATTTTAGCAATGAATCTGGCTCCTTGATTTTCACGAATGCGAATCTTCGCGATGCCAGTATTCCTTGCAATTTTTTAATGGGTCAGTACGGTGTGGATACCATCCAAAATCAGAGTTAAAATAGTACAAAACAGCACGAATACTAAAGGTTGTTTAAAAGAAAGCAAAAACTAAGATGCCACGAAAAATTGTACTATTTTTCCTTGCGAAAATCAAGGAGCTCTGTAGGTGAGGGATGGGAATAAAAGAGAGCGGATAGAGAGAGAGAAATAAAGGGGGAAAAGGAGGGAGAGGTGGAGAATGGGAGAGAAGGAAAGTCTTTAGTCACGCGATTCCCCCTCTTGTACAAGAAAGAAGTGCCCGCCGCCGACTGCCTGATGGACCGATTCTCCCCAAAGATGGAGGATGGGGTGGGGTAAGGGACTGAGGAGGGCAGGAGGGAGGGTCGGTGGAGTGTGGAGGAGTGCCGTAGGAGGTGGAGGACACGCGCCGATGCACGCCCCCCACCCCCGACTCCTCATCGTGCCTCGATTACCACCTTCACCCCCCTCCCCCAACTCAGTCTTCTCGCTTTCTTGAGCAGCTCTACGCCGCAACCAAAGAAACATTCAAACACAATATTCAGCCATATCAATCGCATTCTTAAAATATGCCACTGACTCTCATTCCATACCTTTGATATTGATAGCCCAAAAGTCGATTTTTATACATATTTGCCGACGATGTCATTTTTACCCAGGATTATCACCTCCATGTTAATCGAATAAAGTGCCACTTACATTCATGCTAACGCGAGCAGAGTACAGCTAGGGCAGAACATACAGGATCGATAAAAGCTAACCAATAAGATCCTCAAATAAAATGGGAACAACATTAAAAGGAATATAAAATCTTCTTACCAAAGGTTTTTTTTTCGTGAAAAGTGAATTTATACAAAGAACATACTAATTTTATATTTTTACGCAATACCGCTATAAACTTGTACGTACCTACTGTTTGTTATAAATAGCAACTGAGTTGGCTTAGAAAAATGTGATGGCGAGATATAAAGAAAAGTCGAACCAAATATGCTAATGTAAAGAAATATACATCGCCTACCAGCACAAGAGTAACGTCCTACACGCACATACAAATTTAATTAGGGAATACCCTTTAGACATGAAATTGCTGCCAAGTGTATCGGAGGGAGGCGGAACAGGAAGGGGAGAGAGTTAACGCTCGCGCTGTCTCTCCGAAGCGGAAGGATTGAGGCAATGGAAGAGAAGAGAGAAGAAGAGAGGAGGAGGGTCCCTAGGGAAAGAATGCGAGAGAGAGAGAGGTCGGCGAAGGAGGCGGTTGATAAACGCGGACATCACCGTGCCATCGTAACTCTTTCCCGCCACCCTCTCCGCGGCACGAGGAAAAAGGGAACAGAAAATCTCACAATGAAGCAGACCCGGCACATTCACTTTGATATACAGCTGAAACGGGAACGAGGGGAAAAATGAAAATAATTCCGTGCAGGCGATTCTCGCATTAAACCATAGTCGACAAAATGAAATTATGACATTGGATTCATATGGCCGTCAATCAAACGCTGATGCACCTCAAAAATCGTATCTATAAATTCACTAATTAGATACACTAGAGTATGGGAAATTCAAGCAGCATTATGCACGTACAAGTCAATTCAAAAAGTAATTGATGATTCCTGAGCTATTATCAATGCTCGAAGAGGATGAATTTCTTCCTTGACGCCCTGAACAATGACAGTTTAAATTCACATAATATTCCATGATCTTTCTCTAATAAGAGAAACTCAGGTACCGACCTCTAACAGGCTCACGTACGCATACATTAATATTCAGTTTAATGAGAGCATTCCTAAGCTAACACCCACATTCCGGGTGCATTACCCTACCAATGCTGACCAACTGAATATCCTCATTTTACCTCATTCCGTGCATGAGCCAACACATTTCAGGACCCAGAACTAAAATCCTTCCGCGCCGTAATCTATAACGTGCCAGGTAAAACACGTCACGACAAAGTGTTTTTATCTCCCTCTTCCCTTCGGCCGGAGATGCATGGGAATCATACTTACTCCCACGGCCCCCCACGAGGCGCGCTAATTCCTTATGCCTCCCCACATTCCTCCTACACACTCACTCTTTCTCTCTCTCTCTCTCCAGTCTCCCCATCCCATTCTAGCCGGCGCGGCGAGGGCCTTTCTTCTCTCTTCCCATGCACCCCCTGCTTTCCACCACCGTCGTCTTCTTCATAGTTTTTGTGTGAGCTCTGTTTTGTCTTCGCCCACCCCCTCCTCTTCCGGATTTCATGGCCACCCACCGAGGAGACGGTGTTCCGAGGAGGGCAGCAGGCTTTAATTTTCATTTTTTTCCACCACTCCCCCACCTCACGTTCCCCTCGTAAAAAAACGCGACAAACCCACCCTACTCCTCCAGCCAATCCGGATGGGTGAGACACAAGTGTGAGCAAAATATCAGCAGCAATGGATCGGGCAATAAATGTCAAAACACATGATTAGGAGTCATATTAGTGATCATTAAAAATTAAGAAGGTTGGAAGACTGATAGATCTCAGAGCGAAAGCAGGTAACCCATGCAATAGGGTTTCAATATCCTTGTGATTTGCAGAAAACAATCATTGTCGCATTCTTATATCTTTTTTTTACAATTAATGACCCTTTAATTATAAAGTAAGATGGTTGATAAATACACATTAGATTGAAAATCTAATTACGAGGATTTTTTACGAGGACTCTCTTGCTAGGTTTTAACTCTTACAATAGGCTGTTACACAGCAATCTCGATCGGCTAATAAATTTGCAGAAACAGGTGTACAGTGTGCACGACGTAATTTACAGGGCAGAGTAAATAAATCATCAAGCATCTACGAAAGTAGGAGAGTAGAAATGTAGGAATAAAAACAACCTCGGTTGAACTGGATGGGAGGACCTTTTGTTGAGCGCATGGACGTTGACGAAAGAATGCCACGTTGCAACAATCATACTAGGTAATATACAGGTCAGAAAAACGGTCGGATTATGAATCTCACTGGAAATAGCAGTTAAGATTACAGCAATTTCTACCCATCAAAAATATCATAAATTTTGTAACACATATGACGCCAAACTCAACTCTCTCTCCTACAATTTCTGCCTGATGTCCTCTACCTACGTCAAGGTATTAACTACCAGTTGGCACATTTACCACTAAGTAGTTCAAAATAGAGGGAAATGATTTCCGTTTCAGTTTCTCAACTAACAAGGTAACGTTTTAACTGTTTACCGAACTACAAAGCAAAATATTTTTTCATACTAGCAGTCAAAGTATTTTATCAATTTTACATTTTAAGAATCGCATAAATAGGTGAATGATAAATATATAACACTACACTCAGTGGAACACCTTGATTACTGAACGCAAACAAATAATACCACGCAAATTCCACAGAAACACAAATATCAGCAGGTTGACCTCTATAGTATGCATTAGGCAAAAACATTTTTAAAAATAATGATATTTTTTATGCATAGGAACAAATATGTACAGTATGCATTAATGCAAGTACGTTTAAAACCAAAAGTGACTAAATTGTAGAATTATTTCAACGCCACTTACTTTAGCGTATTCATTAATGATGCAGCAAAAAGACTGCACTCTCCCTAAGCACGATTCAGCATTATCAAAGAAATATTTTTAACAATAACACACAAGTGATGCCGCTTCATTACACGTGGCGACTGCATTCTTAGCTGGAGCGTGTGAAGGTACGAGGAATGAATAAAAAATAATCGGGAAACTAGATCAATCCCTTCCCATTCAGTAAGGTGCCGCAAGGGCGAAAAGACGTTTCGTGACCAAGTCACATTACATCACGAGGCAAACATTCCGCGATGAAAAAATAGACGGGAAAAGCACAAGAAATGAGCATCCATAATAAAAATGATGTGACCGTGAACTGCCCTTCCCTCATGCTAAATGCATCGCGTGCCACTACCACAGCGCCTCCCGTACACCCCAGCCTTTGATTTCTTCATCTCGACAATTAAAAACCTAAAATCCTTGCACGCATGAAAAACTCATCTACACACGGTAGAAGTGGATTCCTGAGCGTAATATATTCCTGAATTGAAATAAAATTTAAATAAACAAGAAATTTCCACGCGAATTTGTTGTCGTAAATAGCAGAAAAGGTTGATTATAGCGTAATAATGCATCAAAAAAATCGAAAAAACGGAAGCAATGCATATTTCGTCTACTCTCAAATAAATGCTAAGACTCGAAAGAACGAATTACTACACTTCAATTGCTTTCCTTCAATTGTTTCACTTACATACTTCTTTCATATTCTTTCGAATTTGTAAGCGTCTGTTTCTATACTCGAAAGAAATAGCTCCTTAACAGGACTTCAGCAAAATTAACTACACCCATCTAACTATAAAGGTCCATATACTTACTAACTCCACCCATCACAATGACTAAACCACTTCCCTTATTTCCCTTCCCACGTTTTGCATTTCTGCTTTCTACGTCTGAGTTAAATATTTTTTTAAAGTTTAATCCTAACACCAGCCAAACCGACTCTCTCCTAATTAATATTTGTCTCCGTTCATTTCAATGTCTCCATTTTCCACCATAATCGCATAAACTCTCAATTCAAACCACGTTTGGATATTTTTGCAATCGGCAGAATGCAATCAACGATACTATAATTTTCGCCTTCTTGAACAAACACCCGTAATAAGGTAAGGGATATTGTTACGTGCCAATGAAATGGTATTTCAGTAAGTAAAGTGGCTATTACGAGATTTCTTAAGTCATAACGGATCTTTAAAGACAAAGCCCGTATATATCAACAATATCTATCTACCTATCGAAGAGCAGGAAATTTAAAATCGCCAACACAAAACAGTAAATGATTTACTACTATCAGAGTAACTAAAACTGGAAAAACGAGAGGATTTCGCGAACTGCATCCATAAATACGGTTAATCTACCGTTTAAGGTTAGGTTTGCAAAGAACCAGAGAGACCAATCTCGAGCCTTCACACCCGAGGAATTTCGCATCTCTAAATGAATAACGATGAAGAATAAGAAGGACAAATGCGTCACGTTCCGCGCAACGAGCGTGGCCCGAGCGTGGAGCCGCGCGTCACACTTCCGGACTTGCATAACCTCTCGGCAGAGGTCACCACAAAAGTCTCCAGAAAGACTACGGAGGTCGCTCTGAGGAGGAAGTCGACGAGATGGCGGTGAAATAAAACAAAGGGGGAGGAAAGGACGGAAGAAGAAGAAGAGGCAAGGGAAAATAGGGAGTCATTCGTGGTGGGTCACCCTCCCTCCCTTTCGGAGTACGACTCAAAGTGCCCCAGAAAACACTCAAAACCCCCGCACACTCCCTCTTTCAAACACTCCAGTTCCGCCTCCATCCACCGCTGTCGCCACCGTCGTCCGCCCTCTCTCAACACACGCCGCGAGACCCGCCAGGCGCCGCCCCGGTCCCCTTCCTATCGCCTACTATACTAGACGTTTGGCCCTTAATGCCCATTCCGCGGCCGTCTCTTCCATTATCACGCGTATCCTATCCACCCACCAAACCCACCTAAACCCCAACCCCTCCTCCCCCGCTTCCCTAACACCTAGCGATGGTCCCTCCACCCGCCCACCTCATCTTCCTGCTCTTCCCTGAGACGGCTTCCCGTTTCCCGGTGGCCTTCCATTCTTCCCAGGATCTTCCTTCCGTGTTCTGACGTCTCAAAAACCCTCTCCCACTTCCTTCTACCTCTTCTTCGGATGTTTGGATGACAAGGGGAGCATAAAGAAAGGGGGAGAAAGATAGCAGCGTAATGGCCATGGAGGGAATATTTGGCTTTACTGCGACTGATGGGAGTACACTGCGTAAAGTACCAGGCCAAAAATGATAATGCCGCTCACCACTACTTGATTCAAGGTAACTCAAGATTGAAATTCAAAAATTTGCTGGGCATGAATTTGGGCGAGGAGAAAACGGAATCGCATGATTGAGGGAGTGGTACTGTTCGCCAATTCATTTCAGATTTTTAAACGCTAGCGTCATCAATGAAAAAATACAACGCTAAAACGCCCGCTACTATTAATTATAATTGATCTCCAAGCATTGCTGATTTGGATCTCAGTGTCTCAGCTGATGTTGTTGTGGTTGATGCGGACCTGAATGGCTTCCTTGACAAGGCGGTCCCAGTATACATAGAGAACATCAACCGGTGTAAAACTCGAAAAACAACTCTGTAGAATATAATAGTCATTACTACATTATTTTGCAAATTAGAAATAATTTCATTGCATAACGCCTACTGTTTCAATGATAAATGAGCATGTTATCAACTGTATCACCTCCTCCTAACTCCTTTTAACTGCTATTACTCCTTTCCTCCTTTCTTCTCAGTCCTCTTCCACTCTTCCTTCGACCTCATTAGTCCGTTTCCCCGCCCTCGTTCCCATCCTAAGCCGTCGCAATGGGAGTTCCTCTTTGTAAAACCATTTCCGAGTCGCGTGTCCATTGGACAGCTTTGAATTAGTTAACCTCGCGGACGGGTTGCTAAGCGACGACCCGATTCTACTCCTTCCCCCCCACCAAACAACGCCCACTTCTCCCCCCTCTCCTCCACCCCCTCCATCTCCTTCCTTCCCGACACAATCCTCTACTTCCTCATCCAATCCTCCCCATCCCTATTATTGGCTCTATACCTCTGACCTATCCTCCACTTCCTATCCAACCTTCCTCCCCAGAATTCGAAAGGGGCCCATTACATTCGAATAGCAAAGCCATTTGTGCGTTGGAGAGCTTCAACTCCCCAATTCCTTTCTCTCTCTCTCTCCAAACCTAGCCCGCTCACCGACTTGAGATGCCTCCGTTGCTACTCTGAGAATCCATTGAAAGACAGAGTTCAGCGATTTTGTGCAAAGCTCCCAAGCAAGCCGCGTTAGGCAATGAAATGCCTCTAATTTTGAAAAAAAAAACAAATGATGGCCACTACAATTGCTTTGTCGACGGTTTTGACGCTAGGTAATTATCCTGTCGGGTAGACTACATCGTGACTTTACATTGTAAGTCATATTTTCGCTAGAACTATCATCATAATTATAAACTATTGGCACTTCTACGCGCACATATGTAATGACTACATAACAAAACCATAGTCATACCATATTTTTCACGAAAAGTCATGGTCTCCTCCAAATTCCCGTGTAACCAGTGGAATCTTAGAGCACGAGTCAAGTCAAGAGAGAGAGACGAATAATTTTTCTGCCGTAGAATTTTCGCACTGAGAAATTAAGTGTGCCCCCAAGAATCCAATCCAATTTACGTACCAACAATTTAAAATAGATTCAAGTTTCAGCATATTCGAGCCATGACCAAGGAAAAATAATTCACATTACGGGAAAAAATTATTTATAATGATTTCCATAAGCTTAATCCGGAGACTATTCCTTGCGACTATTCCCATTTTTTACTCCAGGCAAATCCACTTTTGTTTGAAAACTATATATTTTAAAATCATTTTGACGAAAATAAAGCTTCAGAGCCACCCAGCAATTTCCTCCACCCTCATATTACCTTAGAGAAAACCTTAAAAGGGTCTTTCAATACGGTTAAAGCTTTCGCGGGTGTTAAAGCTGTATTTAGAGTTTTTGGGCTTGCATCGCATCGAGTTTTATGGTTTTTCGGCTTCGTAATAAATCGGTTGTTTCTCGAAGTTTCGTGGTCGTTGCCGCTCACAATTCCAAAATGGATTCAATAAATAAACATTTGGGTGGAGGGCTTTGTATGCCATGAAACTTTATGAATGGCAACCACTCTTACGCTGACTTATTTCCTGAGAGAAAAAGACCGGCCACGAAACGGTGGAAAGTAACAGATAGAGTAAAGGATGTACACCTGAAAACTATAAATATTTCCACATATACAACCTCACCAACTTTTTGTTCCAGCCAAAACACGCACCGCACTCCCCAACCCACTCACACGAACTCTTCAACCTTTTTTGAGCTCTTTGTTTTCTATATTAGGCCCGAAATCTCTTTCTCTTTCCGCCATCGGAAATTTCGGGGGCGAGCGCGGCAAAGTAGTGGCTTGTCTGTCGTCTAGCGAGCGCATACACATTCGGGCGCGGGAGGGTACGGTAACGACCTTAAGGCAGCGTAGGGAACCTAGGCACCTCGGCTGTACACACACACTCACAACAAAAAACGTCCGACTCAGCGAAAATGCTACATTACCGTATCGTCTTGCTAACTCTTCCTCTCTCTCTCTCTCTCTCTTCGCTCGTTACGGAGCATTTGACTGGCTTACGCCGCGATGCCCCGCCACCGGAGACGTTTTCCTGCTGGCGTAGGCAAACTTGCGAATTTCATGAAATCCTGGCAGCGTTCACGAAAAAGATCAAATATTGGGGCGCTTCGAACCTTCCAAGTTCTGCGCTCACCACACTATGAACACATTTTCTATTTTTATTTGTTCTTTCGGGGGAAAATAACGAACACTCAGAGTTTGGGATGAGGCGGCAAGTCAGAGAAGTGTCAGCCAAAGTTGATTGCGTAACGAACTAGATGAAATCTTTTTATTCGCATAGAATAACGAAACCATTTGCAAAAGTTAACACTTAATTCATTCCTCCCCCGTGAAGGAAAGCATATTAACCGAAACAGTATTGGCATAAAAATTTTTTATCTGAATTTTTACTGAATTCTTTGTGATTCTCTCTCGCTGTTATACTGATTTATGACTTAAATTTCATTACAAAACTCAAATAATCAACTACATTGTCTTAAAATTGCTTTTGACACGAAATCCCTGGAATCAACAGTGGATTAGGTTAGTCGCTAATTACATAAAAACTCAAAAAAAAATTCAATTTCTAGCTCCACGAGAATAATTTTATGGCGGATGTAAGAACATTGTCTTGAGTGTAGACGTCATTCGTGCTAATCAACTTTTTGAGAACCTATAAGGTCATTACAGCTGCCAGGGTAAGCCAACCCTGTTCTATAAATCTGCATCTACATTCAGCCGGGAGAAAATGGTCACTGCCTTCTATCTCACTAGAACTCCGCGAGTCCTCGAAAGAAAATCTTACATGCCCAATGCTATCGACACGTGTTCCTACTCGCCGAAGACAACAACGAAGACTCTGCTTAACCCAACTCTTTTTACACCATATCTCCATAGGATTTCTTTTATTATCCTACCCTCTCCTGGAAATTCACAATAGTCCCTCTCCTCGCTCCGTTCCTCCTCTCCGACTGAGAGCCCCCAATCTTACATCTCATACGCGTTTACGCCCGAGCTGTAACCCCCCCCCCCCCCCCCCCCCCACCACCACCCCCTCCTCCCGCCGCATCTTCCCGCCCCCTTTCGCTCGTCCCCTCGGGGGTACATCTCGCGCTGGCCCCGCGAGGGGGCGTGGGACACGGCAGGGCGAGAAGGGTTGAACCGCCACTCGAGGAGTTATGGGCCCGCTATCTCCGGAGGCCTCGAAATGCTGACCGCACAAATAATGTTCCTACGCCGCGCGGACGTAAAAAAAAAAAAATTGCGCCGGAGAGGGGTTTGGTGGAGAGAATAGAGTCCGACCGTGCATGTTGCGTGAGCGTTGCGTGCGAAAGCCGTGACCTCTTCCTCGTGCCCGCGTGATTGGTAGGAGAAGAGCACGACGCGAATCCAAAGTAGACCACCGCAAAGTGCATGAACTTTCAACGTTAGACGAAAAAAAAAATTGAACCACTCTCGCCTCTAATCAAATTCACGGATGGTTTTGACCTCTCAGAATTCAGCGATGAAAGCGTTTTTTTCATTATTCGTCAAATCTAGAATATCAAGACTAAAACTGTTCAGCAAACTTTAAACACTCATTTACGTGTCTCTATTTCTATTCTCTGATAAATAAAGATACTCAAATTCAATAAAGTCACTCAACTAGATGCGGAGCTTCATGGATAGACGAATTAAAATTATGTCTCACAGTTATAGCTAACGGCGTAGTAGTGAATTGCATCGTAAAATGAAAGCTAACTATTTCATAGTGACTTAGATGTAGGTAACCAAAAAATGAAGTACCTTTTCAACAAAACAATTATATTTTGTGCCCGAAACCTGAAAACCACGCTTGTTGGACATGAAAACTAGTAACATCAAAATTCTGAAGTGATAAATAACATTTCCATTCCTAAACAAGCCAGTTTAATATTATTTAAATGATCCCTAACACAATAACGCTATCGGTAAATATAGAGAGAGTAGGAAAATCGATTGAGAAACCGTCTGACAAAGGGAAAAATTAAACCAATTCTCAACCGAGGAGAGCAATGGCTGGAATGAGGAAATATTTTTGAAATAGTATTTTGTAAAAGGACCTATGTATCCACACTCATCCAAGGGATGAATATATTTGGAAGTTTAGGGTGAAAAATACAAAAGCGAATCAAAATCAATCGCAGGAATCACAAAATAGAGCAAAATATAGGTAAGTACGTCACAGAGTGATAGCTTTATGGACACAAAGAAAAAGAAAGATAAGCCGGACGGTCGATTTAAATTATGCCCGATTCAAGTCGGCTCGATTCCGGAGTGTTCGCATAGCTATAAAAAGGAAGAATACCTCTCCACCCTCGTGGTATGACGCCAAGGCGTAAAGAAAAGGGTCAGGTCTCGGCCAATCGCCGGTTTTTTTTTCCAAAGGCGTGGTGGGGAAGGCGAAACGACACTCGCGAGCGCTTGCCCATGCGCGTTTATTTCGGGATGGCCGAGACGGCCGTGAAAACGCTTTTGTATTACGTGGGAGAGAAAAATGCACTCAACCCCTTCCCACCCGTTCAACCCTTCCAACGTCGACGTACGAAGGAAATAGTCTCTGCGTCCGAAAGTTGCGCGCGCTGCGGTGGAAGACGGCAGAGAGCGGAAAATAGCGCGGCCACTTTTAAGTGCCGCCGCTAAAAATGGAACATTTATTTCGCCTTTCTTTAGCGTCTCAAGGGGGGAGGTGGGAAAGGAATCAGATTTTGATAGAGAAAGAGAGGGAGATAGTGGGAGGATAGAGTGATGCGAAGACTTCTGGATGCGGATCAATGAGGTACGTGTGCACGTGTTTGAGCATCGATTACGTAGAGAACCAAGCGACCCCAACGCCTACACAGCTAAGTATGTACCTCGGTGATTCATCCAACGCATCACTTTGCAATCATTAACAGGTGCATAGGTAAGTTGGTCACGTACATATTACAACATTTTCCGCTCGCCTTCATTTAAACTTCTGCATTGTGGAAAGAAAACTCCATGCTACAAACGTTTTATGAGTTATTCTCAGCAGTATTATTTAAATTAGGGGAAAACTAGAGAAAGCGTTGTAGGAATACCATACGAATCAAAGCGTCAAAAAAAGCTTAGAATTTAAAGGACATTGGAAATTTTGAGGCCATTACAATAAGATAATTATATCTTATTTGAGCTACCCTTCGGAAGTGAAGGAAAAATATTTTTTTTAATACAAGAGGAAAACACCTAAAAGGTAGGAAAAAATCCTATATCCAATAAGCCTTTTATATTTACTCTTCCTATTTATTATGATATTTTCAAAAAACCCACTGCATTATTCGATTATTCGCCCTAAATAACATGCAATGCCTATACTTATATCAGGCTTTTACAGTATTCACCACATGAGTTTTAGGAAGGAATCACCCTTCCAATGGGATAAAATAAGGAAAAATTGTCGGTAAATAAAAAATATTGAAAAATTAGCAATATCTACGCAAGTATAATCAAATCGCAACGGGAATATTAGGCCTTAAAATTTTGGAGGAGAGATATACTACTTCGGAAGCAATTCATAACAGTTTCCCATCCATCATTGCGCATCGAAGTATTGTTGCATTTGCATGATACATAACTGTCGAGCGATAAAGAGAACTATAGATGAGAGGTAAGCCATGCGAAAGCGTAGAGCCACTAATGAAAAAGCAGCAGGCGACCTATTATGTACACCAGGCTGCCCTCGCGAGACCGCAACCGGAAGGAATAAAAGTACACACCAACGTGCCCACCTCCCTTCCCGGACTGGCTAAATAATTGAAAGACTGGAGGCGCCCGAGGAATTTTCCACTTTGCGAACGCACGGCATAATGCACGACAAAAATCAACTAGACCGGGATCACCTGATGGAACTCGAGATCGGAAATACCACGCCCGACAAGAGGGCAAAAATATAAAATAAAATTACCACCAGAATGCCAAGAGCCTTCCAGGAGAGGAGAGAGAAAAGGTAAAACGCGGCCGGTGAGAGGGATTCGAATGGGGCCGGAAAAGGTTGAGCAAAAGCGTCGAGGACAGCGACATACCCAGACAGCGGAGAGAGGGAGCATAACTTGAAAACACTCATCTCCTCCCCTACCCCTCCCCGCCCGGCTGCGACTTCAAATGTGATTTCCTCCGACACGCAAGCCCCGTATATGCCTGCGAACGGGGAAGGCGGCTCGACGCTGCTCCTGCACACGCAAAGCCCATCCAATCAGCCCGCGTAAGCCACTTAACCCCGTGGAGCATGACCTGTCGGCCCCGCGGAGGCAAGACGAAAACGCGCTTTCGGAGCGGAGGAGAGGGCGGGCAAAACCACTCCGAAGCTTTTTCGGCTCCTCGAGAACCATCAGGACTGATTTGTGTTTCGTCGCCGCCGCATTCGGAAAGGACACACGCACTCTGAACGCGGGGCTGAAGAGGGGGCTGGCGGAATGGGAGGGACATTAGCTCTTCGAAATACTACCGCGATCCTGAAATGGGATTCCAAGGGATGGAAAAATATATTGAGTCGAGCACCAAAATTTCAGAACCAGGAGGGAGGCATTAAATAATTTGGGCGTGGTATTTGTCTGGAGGAGAAACTAGGTATCATCATCTAGTAAAGGATTAATGCCGGGACAATATCCTGCATAGAATTTATTTTTTATTGGAAACATTACAATATAATAATTTTAAAGCGCTTAAACGAATCGATCAAATCAAATTGATTCAAACTATCAGTTCTTCCTTGCTATCCTTAAAAAGCACAGCAATGACCCTCTCCTCTCTCTTTCTTTCTTGCTATTATTTCGGCGTGGTACTGAAGTACTAGGAAGCATTTTCAGAATTATCACAGCAAAAATAGCTATTTCAGCACAAAAAGACAAGACTGTATAAACCTCCAAAAATATTAACATTATTAACATATCAGAGCATCATTTAATCCCCAAACTGGTTTCAAACCAAGAATGTTTTAGAAACCACACCTAATGTATAATATTTTGAAAGAAATATTGGGCAAAAATTTCTCAGGGAGAGTCCAGCCGTGGAATTTTCTTTCATTCTAAAATTATTTCATACAGAACTTTCTGTAAATAAAAAACTTCGGCGCGATTAGGACTCAAAGTCATCACACAAAACGAAATTAAGTTTCCCATAGGGATTTAAAAAACAAGGAGATTTAAAAAATTTTTAACGTATTTTTAAATGTTATCGTACAACAGTTGACTTAATGGTTTACTCCCTATAAAGGATCCAAGTTTTCCGAACGATATCCCAAACCGACCGTCGTGGAAGACCAAACACAACCTTGCACGGTGGTTTCCTTACTGCTCTCTATGAAGCAATATTATATGTGATGACATGACGGTCTAAAAAATAATCTATGCCTCTTTTTGTATAAATTTTATTATTTGCGAGAGTTTCTACGAGGAAGACCGCACCGTAATTCATACGCATAGCGTTTTATTGCGTTTACTCGTATACCCTCAACCTCATGAGAAGTAATGCACGTAGGCAGTAGACACCCCACTTACCGGTTATCGATTCCATACATTTCCCCGTCTGGAGCATTTTAAGGACGAAAGGTGCACGAAGTGGATAATGTAAGTGGAGGATTGAATGACATGGAACGCATATCTTTACGCGCCATGTGAAGGCTATGTACGACCGTACTTCAAAGAAACCGAGCCACTCCAATAAATCCCGCTTTTGCGCCTCTGCAGATAAAAATTTCAACATTGTCATCTTTATGGAAATATCTTATAAATTTGAGTATATAAGCAAAATTTAAAAGAAGCATAGAGGTAAAAGTATACTGAATAAAAACTACGATATGAACTTAAACTTATAAACACTTAATGACTGGAAAGACGCACAGCTTGAAACAAGTGACTTCGCAAACAGTAAAGCGCACGCGTGCTAAGTATTTACACTTAGCATGAAATTTGCCATTACAAACTTTAGAAATAAAAAAATATGCAACTAGAAGTATTGGCATAAAATTTAAACATGAATATTTTTTCAAGGCAAAGAAAAACATCATACTAAAACGTGGAGAAACACTATGAACTTAAACTCAAAATTAAACGAATAATAGCTTTCAACTGCCATCAATTAAGTTTCTTTTCAAGCACATAATATTAAAACTCCACCCCATCAAAACATTGTATAAAACCTAATATCACGTAAAATTTAGCGATATAATAACTTCAACTGATACAAACATGTTTTCAATGTACGCTATACATCGAAATTATTAATAAATGAAAAACTCACAGGTCATGTATTGTTTTGAGCTATCGAAATCGGTTTTCTGTGGCCTGATATTCAGCAGTACACGGAGCTAAGCCCTAGATTTTTCATTAATTCAATACATTTTTTAAACCCCAGATGGGAGCAGAGTCGCGTGACTGAAATCGCCGCCTTCGTCCAACCGCGACAAGTGCCACACAAAAGGTGTGTTTTGATCGAATCCGGAAACTCTCGAAAGGCGTGACCTTTTAACTCCTCCGAGGCATGATGACTGTCTGTCCGCCCAACCCCATACCACTCCCACCCAACCTCGACGTATAAAACCTTTTTGCACACCTTTTTACTCGCTCAATCCTTCATTCAGACGCATAATTGAATTCTAAAGGAGGAACGTCACAACTAATCCATATTAACCATTAACTCCGTGAACATCTCCTCTGCTTACAAAATTTTCCGCTGGTATATCACGCAAGACTAAAGCCTATAATATTACATACATTTTTCCCGACTCCGGAACGATTAAACTGAGTTAAACAACAACAGCGCACTTCACAAAACCATATTAAGCATGGGAGTGACCTTACTTTTCTAAAATAAAAAATACTGACATAAACGTCTTACTAATACAAAACATCACATTGCTCTTGAATTTTTTAATATGAATTTTATAATTCACAGTGCTTCATAAAGAAATGGAGGCACAGAGCCATGTAATACTACCCGTATCAAAATCAACGTATTCCTGCCCTATGAACCACAAAATTTCAACGTCAGTTTTTCGCATTTATAACGAGGGTAATGAACAGAAAAAATTCGCACACTGTACAAATTTTACCCTCTTAAATGCAAAAAGAAAATTTTTCCCTCTAAACACCTGAGTAACGTTAAGCTGCTAAAACCTTGAAAGAGTTTACCGAAAACACAATTACTCGAAATTTAATTTCAATTCTGTAACTTTATCCAAGATGTTTAATGAAATAAATCAATAGACTCACGCACGGGGAAACATAAAATCGAGGAAAAAATTATCCGAGACTAAAATACACGAAGTAAATATTATTTAAAGCTTGAAATATGCCATTAAATTCCATTGTAACTACGAAGTGTGCCTCTCAATGAAGCGCAATAACAACGTGCAATAAAAAAACACAGATTTTTTTCATTTCTTGGGCATTCAAATCCGTACCTGGAATCCTACGGGACGTGAATAGATTCATTTCATAAAAAAGAGAGAGTCGAATGAATCAGGGAATTAAACAGAAATGTCATTTCGCACAGAGGACCATCGTCATTTTATTCTTCCGAGGACGTAATCCGCACTTTCCTGGGGAATTCCCCACTTCAAATAAACGACTTCGTAAAAACTCCGCTAATCAAACACTTTTCGCAATTCCACAGTTATATGTTTCACCAATTTCTATTCTACTCTCAATAACCTCGACGAAAAAAATGGCACTGACACGATTTCAAATACTCGTTTCAAGTTTTAATGATGTAATGGCTTTTCGATCAAGCTCACCTCCAAGAGAAGAAAAAAAATAGACATAAATTCGAACGAATTTTCTGCGTTAAATAAAAACGGAAAAAATAGGCTTTGAAATCATTGCTCTCCGCAGAGTTTACCGTGACAGTTAAGAATGAGGTAATTACAGTTAGTAATCGAATCACAGAGAACTGAGGCGCTCCAAAAGAGACGAAAAATAAAAAGACGACCGAATGGCGGAAAATATAAAATCCGCTGTCATTTCTTTGTCTCCTCTTTCGCCTTTTCTTCCATCTCCGAAAGGAGCCTCCATATACTTCATTCCTTTTTTTTTTCACTTTTAAAAATCCACCCACATAACCACCCCCAGGCCTACACTCTCTTCACATCCCCTTATCACCTTTCAAGCACTCACCGAACAAGCCACTTAAAAACGAGGGCTAAACGTTGACGCGTTTAACCAAATCGCGTACATCATTAAAATCCATAAACAAGCCCTTTTTATGTCGCCACCGACGGTATGGGGCTTTTTGGAGTGGGGGCGGAAAGAAAAAAAAAACATATATACCTACACAAGCACATAAAACGTGCCCTTTCCTCCATTTTTCCACTTCTCTCACTTACAGACCAGGACAGAAATTACCCATACATACATACACATATATTCCGACGCGATAAATCTCCTTCCCTCCGCTCGAAGAAAGCACTTTAATACCTTGGGCTGTCGCATGGCCACACAACAAAGGGAACGTGGATGGGGCAGGCAAGAAAAGAAGATCACCGGCGCACTTCTCCAGATTCTCCGCCACCCCCGCAAAAACCCACCCCAAAGCACCTCGTTTACCCCCTCCCACCCGCCCCCCAAACGGCCTCCCCGCAAAAACCCTGAGTGCGTACACATAACAAGCCGTTTGTTTCGCCCGCGATGGAAAAGGAGTGGGTGCAAGGGAGCAGTTACCGCTTCCTTAATAACCCACCCCACACTCCACTGTTCCCCTTCCACCCACTAGTCCCATCCCTAAAGCCCCCATTCTCGTGAAAGCTCCTCACCTTTCACACGGCGTCCCCTGGGGAGCGGGAAGGAACGGGACGAACGGACGGATAAAAGGGAGACGAGAAAATGTGCAGAGGTGAGGGGCACGTGAGAGGTAAGGGAGAAGGGGAAAAATATGCAAATAATGGGAACCAAGTAGAAGCCTCTGCATACAGCTTAAACAGGGTGAGGCGAATGGAAAAATGAAAGACGGTAATAAAAGAAGTGAGAAAGGGGATGAAATGATGAAGATGAGTAGAAGAGGAAAGGATGAAAAGAATGGAATTATCGGAGGTGAAAAGCAAAAGGGAAAAGCAAATAGAAAAGGCTCTGCTGAGTACAAAATACAGCTCTAACGTATGAATCAATAGAGAGAAAAGGATGCCAAAAAATAATTTTATCCCAAAATGAGGAAAATAATATTTAAAAAAGTATGACGGGTACGCAAATCAAGAAAAGACATCACATCTTATTTACTGCCCTCAAAATTTAGAAGAAAAAAACGAAAGGAGAATAAAAAACAAGAAAGGAAGAATAGCAGAGTATGAGGGGGATGACGAAAGGAAGAAAATCAAGACAAACAATAGCTAAGCAATCCCTTCATGGTACCAGGCACAGTATTCAAGAAGCGGAAATAAATGGTTTTAACGGAAGAATAGAAGTGGGCAAGAAAAGGAAAAGAGATAGGAGTATGAAAATGTGAATGAGGAGGTAGCAGTAAGGAACGAAATCAAGTAACAAAAATCTCGACCCAGCCCTGTCTACAAACCTTGAGAAGCGGAGGAGGAAGCGAAAATCGGAAGAGGATATGAGAATATTAGAGAAAGGAAGGCTGACGATGAGAATGAGATGGAATAAATAAGTCGCAAAAATCAAGACAAATCCTAAACATGGAGTCACCTATGCCAGGTACGCAAAGCGAGCAAAATGATGAATAAAAGTAGGAAACGATAAATAGAGTCTCAAGGAAAAGGAAATAAAATATGGTTACATAAGAGGAATAACAGAAGAAGAGAGGAGATGATGATTTAAATACCTAAGAGACTACATAGGAGAACTCTTTTGCATACCATCCCCATTAAAAAGATTAAGAGGTCGCTATTAAAAAACAAATATAATTTAAACACAGACAACTAAGACAGTTAAAATAATAATACAGTTAAAAAGTAACCATTTAATCCCCCTAAATATTCACTTCAATAAATCGGCATTTTAAAAAAAGCATAAAAAATTATTAATACCAAAAAATATAAGGTAACATGAAAATCAGAGAGGAAAAAGATAAGAGGATAAAGGAGGAGGAGAGGGTGGGAGATACACGAGAATAGAGGAAAAAGTAAAAAAAAAAACAGTCGAAAGATGAAAATCCCAACACAGCTCCCCCATCCTCCAACAACCCACCTTGAAAAGCATTCTCTCCGGTTAATCCATACAGTAAAAAAAATTAGATAGGAAAGCGCCATCCCGTGGCACCAAATAGCCTCAGATAAGCGCGATTCTTTATTTTTTCTCCCCGCTTTTTCTCTTTTGCGAGGCGTGCGGAGCGGGAGAGGGCAAGAGGAGTTGGGTGTATGTGCCGCGCTTAGGCATCCGAGAATTCTCTTCCCACGCTACTCCCCCGATCACGCCCGGAGCCGCGACTGAATTCATATATATTGATGCATGCATGAATATCGCGACGGAGTGAAAAGGGAAAGTCGTTATAAATGTCGATAAACGAAGATGGCCACTTGAGATCCAAATGGGTCCGCTCGCGATGTTTTTTTTTTAACTTAAAGCCTCTCCAACCACCTTTGACTATTTCCGTGGCAGGAAGAACAGAAAAAAACCCTCAAAGTATTGACCTTTACAAATAATCCAGGCACAGCAATTAACAGAGTGAATAAAATCTAGCGTTTTTCCACAAAAAAATATTTAATGAGCGACCAAGAATTCGAAGTAATGATTACACTATATTTATTTAACTGAGGAAGATGAGTTTCATGGAAGCCAATGTTATCTTATAAATGAGCGAAGAATTGATAAGTATAGTTCACCTAGCTTTAATTCCAATAAATAACACTCTAGTTGTGGACGAATTTACTGTACAATAGTTCTGTCGAAACACTAATGAAGATTCATGGAAGTCGTGAAAAAATATTAAGCCTGATTTGAAACGACCATTACATAAAGAATAAAAGCAGCATTTTGCGATCACTCTGCCACTGCGTTGTACGTTCCTCACATTCATTCTTGTACGAAGCCAAGAAAGTCAATTATTAGCCGTTGCCATCACACGCAAGGAAAATATTGAAGGGAAATGAAAGAAAATATCCACATGACTTCCTGTGCCGTGTCTCATATTTAACTCTATCCTGTCATAGAGTTCTTTTCCTTGGTTTTGAGATGCAAAATTCTATAATGAATATTTACCAAAGCAAATACAATAGATTTCAGCATCCCTAGGACATACTTTCGCTATAGTACAGTTATTCTGTGAACGAGAGGGAGCATCTTCGCTACAAACAAACAAGACACAAACGGATCAATGAGAAAATTAAAATAATAGTTTTGGGACTTCACCACAGGATATTAATTTTCCACGGTTTCCTTCACTCAAAACAGCTTATAACTTAAATATTACATTACGGTAAGAATGACTTTCTACTGGAAAGAAAGGAATAAGCTAACCAACTCTAAAAACAACTTAAAACCAGCACTTAAAACCCGCAATTAACACGAGAGTAATTCAATGCAGGGCCATTCCAATTTTTTACGTCTCACTACATTAATTAACAACGAAATTGTAACCATAGTATACACTTAGCCCTACTATCACTATACGATTTCCATATACTTCCATGAATGTTGGAATGAAGTGATCATGGGAGACCTAGATAAGCTTAGGAACACCGTTCTAGTTATTCCGCAAAGATTTGGAAAGACACCCGTCCGTATGTGACCGCTGTTATCCAAACTAAATTAACCATACACCCATGTAATTATACTAATTAATACGATAAGGTCTTCTTTGACATGGGAATATGAATACTGAATTACTCACATACTTTGAGGAGAAACAGCGTTTCAAAATGAATGATCATGATCCATACCTGGAAAATAAGAGAGACATAATTAGTAACACTCAACCATCAAGATTACATATTTTGAATTATTATTATTATTATCAGTTTATGAAGATTCAAAATTATGGGAGAATATTGGTGACACTCGCCTCTAAACAGCCAATTATTATGAAGATTGGAAGGATTGCTGCCTTGAAATTTAGGAGCTACTTCCGTACGTCAGAGTAATAATAATAATTTTCCAGTACATAAAAATTATATCCAGTAACATAAGAGAAATAATAGTCATAATAAGTGAAGTAATTGAAACAAATTCAATGCTTCTTCACGCAGAATGTACACCTCGATAAATAACACCCAGCTGACAGAGGTTCCGGTTTCAATGATTGTTCGCAATATAGGTATGACAAAGAGCGATTAAGAAGGTAATATAAGGGTCTACACAAAGATAAAACCGAAATTCCCGCTGCATCGCCGAAAATCAAGATAGTTCGCAGAATCCGCTAAGAGATGGCGATCGTTTATTTAAAATGTTCTCAAATATGCGCGGGGTATGCTTCGCAGTAAATGTATCGATCTGTAAAAATGGAACTGCCCCATGTAAATAAAATTTCCATGCAGATAAAAGATTTAATGGATAAAATCATGAAAACGGCTACATATCCCTACTTCCCTACCATTAAAATGCGTCCACGAAAAGGGATCGTCTTGATTTCCAATTCCAAAGAATGATCTCAAGCTCGAAACAAGACTAGCTAAGTTATCGTTCACCGATAGCATTCAACTATAGCAACTTTATAAAAAATAATACAATTGTGAACAAGAGCCAAGTACCCCCTTAATCACTTCAATTAAGTATACATTTGAATACGCTTACTTTGAATTACTAACAAAAATTCACTATTAAAATTGAATGAGTACATTCCAATTTTCTAATGGTCCTAAACTCACATGAGCATTGCAAACGCCAAAAAAATCAGCAAAGACTCCAATAAAATTAATTTATTCAAATCGACCATAAGGGTAGTAATGGAAAGGAGAAAAGATAACTCATTCATTCCATCGGCTTCATTCTGGCTTTAATCCAATCTGTGGAAGAAAAGAGTTTTAACTCCTGAACATAAATTTTACCACCTATTCTCTCCCGTGACCACTGCCTTAATGTTCTGGAATTCTCGTGTATTAACAGCCAATTCTTGTGCTTCAAATTTCGCCCCAAGAGTCTATAAATATCACTGCTTACATATTTTTATAATTTAAATTTTATGATTTCTTAATTAATCCTTAAAGTAGTTTGAATATAGCTTGCAATAATGATTTGAGCCGTTCTCAGCCGTTTCTCTCTCAGCCGTTTGAGCGTTCACCATCAACCCAAGACAAAATACGTTTTCAATCATAAATGTCATCACAAAATGTTCTAATTCACTAAATTTTTACCTTCCACATAAACTAAATAAAGATTTCTTCACAATCGTTAGGATGAAAGCATTCTTATCGTAGTCAACAAAGAACTTAAATCAGTTTTAACATGGTACATCGATTGATACTTACTAGAAATAATTACATAATAAATTCAGAACGTGATGGTTTTTAAGCCATTCAGCGGATTTTTAATGTCTTCTGGTGGTTCAATACGACCAACCTCCGGAAAATCCGAATAAAAACAATGAAATCAAAATTTTAAATTGGGAAAAAACTTCCTTATCCCAAGTTAATTATTAATTCTGCAATTCCCTATCACATTACAATTCATGCAGGAAATTAGTCATTGGGAGAAAAAAATCATCCATTTAAAAATAATTTTGTATGCAGAACCTAATCAATTATGATCAAACAGAATGGGCATGGCAATCATATTTCATTCGGAATATTAATTACTCACCAGATAATACGGTCGAGTTACAACACAAGATAGGAGAAAGAATATCTTCGTATCAATCAGATGGTTAAATTCCGAATATAATAAAAAAATAAAAAAGAGGCGGACATAATTTGATGCTCTGATAAATAAAAACCGATATTTCAGGGCAGTGAAAAAGCAAAATCTAAACAACCTCATTCTTAACAAGGTTGCTGACGAGTTTTGAATTGTTAATAAAATTTTATTCCCATTTTTATGATGGAAAATCCTACAGGAATATGTACAATTTGTACATATGTCATTTTGGAAGGCTTACTTTAGGAATCTTTTAAAATACAGCAAAAGAATTATAAATATCAACGCAATACAATAAATGAACTGACTCATTCGAAAGTGGGCAGCTGATGCTAGCAACAAATGTCAAGCACATGAGAAAAAAGACAGCATCGTTCACAGCAACACATTTTTAAAATTACCCCCTTCGATGCCCTCCATTTAAAGAGATGAATCAATAGAGTGACATGTATTTACAAATGACTGATTTAACCAATCAAGGGAGATTAATTATCAAAGGAAAAATGAAAGTTGAAATGCGAAAAAAGATAACATTAAATGGAGGATATTAATCATGATACTTTACATTAGAACCAAATCGATTCCAGAAACTGAGCATAAAAATGAGAATTAAAGATAATGTCAAAATTAATGTTTTAAATAAATCATTAGTCGTACAAACAATTCACAAAAATCAAGAGACACATTTTGAATAACACACGAGATTCATTGCATCAATAAAACACTCCCGACCATATAACGTGCAATATTTCCGATATGAGATAGCATCTGACTGGCCAAAACATTCAAACATTTCTAACTCATCTTACAAGCACGTCAAGTACGTAATTTTTCAATCTATTTAAACGAAAAAGGCCAACATTGAGAAGATTAAAATGATTGCACGATTAAATATCACTGTTCTATATCAAAAGAAAAATTGTTTTTGACGTTCGACGTAAGTGACAATGGGATTTTGTCATGGAACATAGGAATATAAAATTTCTTGTTCAACGTGTTATTTCTTTTCCTTAGACAGCAGCAGCAAGTCACAGCAAATGTCAGTAAGAGCTCATAATGCAGAGTATTAAAATATTTCTCTCGGTATAATTAAGTGTTCATGTTCATACTACAGCAAAGTAAAACAAGACGTACTAACTCAATGAATAAGGATAACCAGAAATCGCCGTGAAAATTAAGTACACAGAATCCAAATTCGTAAAGCACACGCACGGTCAAATGACAGTAAAGAGAGCAGCAGTGGAGCATAGATCGTATGTAATAGGAATGTGGTGCCACAGAAGAGTTACGAAAACCACATATTACAGCGATCGAGTGACAGATGAAAACATTAAAAACGTCAAACCAAACTTAGAATTGTTCTCCAGCGATCTTAAGCGATAAAAAGGAACAAATCAAGGTAATTTGGTCAACATATTGACTTTTCCCCAAAACAAAAATCAGAAATGATCACTTTTCCGGGCGAAATTCGAACCCATACCCTACGGAATGGCTCGCCGAGGCCTCCAGAACGATCGAGAATAGACACGTATGCGTGCGAGACGAAGGGAACTAATGAATAACCGCTTTAAATGTCATTACACACACTGGGTTCAAAAATGACTACTAGACAGCGTTCCCACCCCCATCGCTAGGGACCGATGAAATTACTCCCGGTCACCCGCGGGGATAATTAAGTCACCAACAGCCCCCGAGAGAGTTTAGCGCGCAAAGAGAGAGGGTGAAATCAAAACGGGAGGCGGGAAGCTAAAGTTGGTATGGGCACGTGGAGAATGCGTACATTACACAGAGAGCACACACACACACATGCCCCGATTAATGACGGGAGTTTTTCGAGGCAACTGAACTTTTTTTTCCTCTCTCTCTCTCTCCTAACCCGCCGGCACGAAGCTGATCAGGAAGAGAAGTTGTGAGATTAGAGTGAAGGACGGAGGAGCGGGGGCAGGATATAGAAACGGGGGCGGGGGCGTATCAGGCGAGCCAAGGGAAGCAGGAATGGGGGGCAGAGGCGGTGGGGGAGGAGACGAGGAAGAGAACAGGATCGATAAGAGCCGTCACGCAACTCGAAACTCACTCTCGAATATCGATTTTGGCCGAGGGAATCGACAGGAAAGGGAACCTCGCAGTTCCTATCACGCGCGCACCCCGAAGAAAATGCACTAGATTCCGGTTATTGGGGCCACCGCGCAGTAGATGGGGCCGCTCATTTGGAACGAATCATCCATAACAGAGCCCAATCCAGGAATTATCATCACTTTTTGCATGGTTCAATGTGACAAAAAGCCGTTTAAACAGGGTGGTATTTGTCCAGCATTTATGTGAAGACATGCACTTTTTTACATACAAGAAACCGATTCTGTACTTTCTCCTACATCACTTAACTTATCCTGAGCACGTATTTTCCTTCAACGTCTTTCTTCCCACTCCTTAAACTATAAACACACATTACTCAAACGTGGAGGCTGGACGTCTTTTAAGTTAGCTTCAAAATCCCAGAAAAATACTTCTGATTTTAATTTTTCTCCATAATTAGACTTAAAGTAATAGATGGCAAAGCAGTAATTCAGATTAATGGTCAAATGGTCTTCTTTTTTTCAATTAAATGTCCAAATACACAAATGCAATGCTTCGGACAAACGGTGCAGCCGCTATAAAGTGTTCCGGTTCCAATACTCTATGTACTAGTACGATTTTCAGCGTCTACGCATGCAGCCAAGTCGAGATCACGTGAAGAGCCCAATAGGCTGATTCCGACGACAGGTATATTTTTTTACGTCTATTTCATATTTTATTCCCATAAAATCGAATACTCACGAAAAAGAAGATGAGTCACGATTTTTATAAAATCTATCGAGTACTTGACTGGCAAATTTTTCCATTCCGCATTACAATACTGAATTTAGGATTTTCAATGAATACCTCAAGCTTTGGGTTATCGCACGGACACATTCATCCCTCCTACACTTTCCAATTAGCTCTCAACCCAATAAAACCCTGACCATTATGCACGCCAGCCTCAAGCGTTCCCTACATAGGAAGCAAGAAATACTATTCATGCGTGACAAGTAAAAGGTAAGCTTAATGTTATAATACGGCGGCTGTACTTTATACCAACGCACTTCAAAGCAAATGTCGTTTCACAAGATCATGCACGTATAATACATCAATGCCAATCAATAATCGACTACAGCTAGTCTAGACCGACTGCAGTTCTGTTATAGGTACAAATAAAATGTTTGCTCGTATTTTTTTATAAAATATCCTCGAGAAGTACACTTATTTATCATGCCTTGGTAGTGCAAAGCTCGTTTTGAACTAAAGTGATGAATACGGTGAACGTCATCAACAGTCATGTGCAGCCCGACAGTATTTCTAGTGAGTAGGGTTGAGATTATTTCCGGGATATTTAATATATTTTAAAGTCCGGGAGAGGGAGGACTCAAAAGAGACTTGAATGATGAATTTAAAAGAATTCAACTTCGCCTTCTAAGTGAGGTAAATAAGGCTGGCAGGCAAAGTTCAATTTCTCTTACATATATCTGTGGAAAAGGGTAATGGGAAACATCACTTAATGACGATCACTCTTGGATCACGCTAACCAGAATCTGAAATCTGTTTCAGAAATGTGCATTTCAGCTTCATTGGGTGAGAGTTAACTTAATTGAATTGCAACAATTTTCGATTTGTACAAAAATCCGAAAAAATAACGCAACTAAGGTTAAAGAATCTGCGGAGACCTATCATCGCAAAAATGTTCCCCACTCATTCCTTCTCATCTTCAATCCCGTCATGCGGTTTAAAATCCACTTTATAGCTGAACCACAATCTCTTCTTCGCGTACCCGTTAAAAATTTCCCACACCTAGTCATTTTATATCTTTCCTTTTTTTCATCTTCCATACGACTCGTCCCTATCCGTCCCATTGGCAGACGCGGATGCCGCCGCTGCCCGCGGTGGCGTGACGTCCACCCGGTCCCATGGGAAGAGCGGTGAGAAGAAAATTTGGACTGGTTGTTCGTTCGGAGGGTGGGGTCGAGAGGAGGCAGTCAGTCAGTCACCCAGTCCGCCCGACGAGTCGCAGGAATTCTCGCACACCCGCGCTAACAAATGCGGTCGCTCCTCCCGCACGGCAAGCCGCGACACTTCCTCAAAAAGGCAGACGCAAACTCCGCCGCCACGGGAGTGCCGATGATTGAACGTGCACGGACAAAACCAGTCGATCCTCCTAACGAGCGCCACTCAAGTTTCACGACGATCCATTCCAGGAGGTCATTCCCTGAGGCGTTGGGAAATTGACTTGATAAAATGAAAATAACACCCGATTCCTCATTCGAGGGTAACAAAAAACGGTCACGTCAATAGAACTTAATCATTGCGCTTGATATTCCTTTCGAGTGATCAATTTCAACTCTCCTGGAGCATTTACGCACTCCCAACTCTTATCTCATTGTCTCCTTTAGGCTTAGGCGTATAGGCGAGGTATTCATTCAAAATTAACCTATTTGCATTATTTTCTTTTTTGAAACAGAAATTAAGAAATTAAGTCATCACGCATGAATTTTCCCGCCATAATTTGATTCAAATTTACGTATAATTGTTCATTGGATAGCAAAGTTTGAATTACACTAATGCTGTCACATTTATATGGCATGTCATGAAAATGAAGAGCTGGAAATATCTAGGAATTTTGATGGGTTAAGTAACAAAGAAGCTTGAAACTTAGGTGCACTATCATAGAAATGAAATTGTGAAATTGAGGCCGATTCACAAAGAAACCACCGCAAATCTATCACCGTTTAGGCAGAAAGAAAACCAATATAAAGGATTTTCTTGAAGAAATGCGTGATTTAAACACAAAAACATTGTTGTTCTTCATTATTTCAAATCTTTCATCCAGATATGAAGAGTTAAAGGATAAATGCTCAAGGTCTACAAGGCTGAAAAAACGAGGGTACATTTGATTTCATTGCCATTTATGGAATAAAAAATTCTACTCCATAAGCATTAATGCGAACAAAAACAGAAACACACTTGAACAAAAGACAACTTAATTCTTAACGTGAAAACATTATTTAAAAAAATTCTCGCTTTAACTAAACCTTAAAACTAGACCAAAACAGAGAATCAAACCGAACCAATTTCATCTGGACCAAAATTCGAATCACATCCCTTCAACTTTTCAGTTTATCTATCACCTATCCGCTTTGCAGCCCAATATTTTTCCTTCGAGGTCTTATTTGAAGCCGATTCAAGGAACTTGAAGAAGAAACTTTTTAAAAAGTGATGTCGTTTCCACAAAGAAAAATAAGTTTCAGAGTTGAATCGGGTCCATCAATTCAGGGTGGTTTACTAATATCAGAGGCAATCCCAACTCATGCAGCGTAAAGGTGAGGTGTTGTTTCAAAATTAACCTATGTGAACTACTTAACCAAAGAAATCACCGCAAATGTGTCATCATTTAGGCAGGAAGAACACCTATAAAAAGCTTTTACAGAGTCTCGACTCGAATTGTGCGTACGAATTTGAGGTTGCGCATTTTCCTGGATCAGAAGCAATCCAAACTTGCACCACATTATCAGCTCTGTCGTGGTGACGACATATTCCTTCATAATCATCCTACTTCAACGATTTCAACAGAGCCATGACAACCCTCTCTCCCTCGCTCTTTGGAGTTCACCGTAGCTCACGTAATGATACCGCGTGATTGAAATACATGAGAGCCTACTTCCGCCTCGGGGGGATTACCGCGAGCCACACGACAACCCGAGCAAGGATCCCGACAAGTCATACGAGCCCGAAAAACAGACGACTCAGACATTTGCAGCTCCTTTGGATGACAAGTTGGAGAGAGGAGTGAGACGGAGACTCTGGAGAAGACCCTAGGCTTGCATCTAGACGGTTTATTCCTTCGCATTGCGAAATCCTCCACGTAGGTAGCAGTAACATTCCGAGTTGAAAAAGAGTTTGTCCGCCTCGGGGAGCTGGGATCGAAATGCTTTGAGGAGGAGACGCCGTTTTGGAGGCGGAAGGGGGCGCGGGAGGATGACAAGAAGGAGAATAAGAAGATGGAGAGAGAGAGAGAAGAAGTGGTAACTTCCAAGGAAATGTTATGGAGGATGGGAACAGGAGTGTCAACTTCCCAGGACGAGGAAGACGACTGTGACTCGCAACTGTAAGTGAGGCATATCCCAACTGAGTTAGAACAATTTTGGTCCCCGGGCGAAAAACGCTGAATATTCTAACGCCTGAATAATTTTATAGCGTGGAAACATTTAACCGCGTTATGAATATTTTGAAAGAATAAGAACTACTGAACAATGGGTATTCACTTTTTTATTCATATTTCAGAAACCGGCAACATGCTATCCCATAACGATGAGTCAGAAATGAGAAATGATCAGAACTACTGAACAGTGCGTTCATGCATCGTTTGATTCATATTTCAGAAACCGTTTGCATTATATCCCATGAAGAATGAGTAAGTACTAACCAATCAAGGGCGTACCCAGCGGGCAAGCCCCCCCCCCCTAGAAGCGAAAATAAATTTAGTTCAAAACAAAAGTTATGAACAAATTTTCCTTTTGAAGAAAAATGATATTATTATAAGACATGAAACTAAAATGAAAATCATTATTTTTTAAACATATAATTATAAAAACTAATATATTGCTGTCATAATTTCCTTACAACTTTGGTTTCATTATCCTTTTCTGAGCAAAAAAGTTACCGCTTGAACGACCACGGCTAGTTTTGACTCCCACCCCTAGCTTTGGTCCTGGGTACGCCCATATGTAACCAATGGAACAAATTGATAAAGTAGCAATGAGAGGGGCGGTGCAAAAGAACCTACCGCATCGGAAAACCCAATTTTTCAGCACTACTACTACGAGGGAGACCCCAGATATTGAACAATAACGTAGTAGTGACGTAACTATGGGAGAGGGGATGAGGGGATAGATCCCCCAAAAATCCTCAGAGAAATAAAAAAATATTTAAAACTATTATCTATTTTTGATGTATGATAACTGCATCTGCTAAAAGTTAATTTTTAGTGCCAAAATGATTTAGAATGTAATTCCAGGCATGTATTTTTTCATAAACTTTCCCGGACCCCTCGTTGCCTGGGGAAAGGGTCGCAACCCCAGGCCATCCCATCCTCCCTCCTCCACCAAAGCATATTCCTAGTTCCGCCACTGATAAGGAGTATCTTCCACCGTTTCCAGGAATGAAATGATTGCCATCAATTTTTCCGTAAGATATGGACATTCCTCAGATTCTACATACGTCAAGCTATTCACAAAAGGCTTGTTCTAGAAAGTAATACGGAAGGTCGGCTTAGGTTCAATCAATAGGTTAGAACACAGACGATGCTACACATTCCGTAGCCAGAAGAGGATGAAATTTATCCCAATTTCCCCGCAAGGGAGGAGGAAATACTACCAGGTTTAAGACAATGAATATGTATGAAAAATCCCCATCGTCAAATGCGAATACTATGGGCCTGGCATGAAATGACACTTTACACATTCCCAGAAAAAACACAGTAAAAATATCAAAATTTTTCAATCAAAAAACACAATATCGTGAACCAAGTGAAGGGAAATAATTTAAAATTAATTTTAGCAATAATATAAAATTTTATGTTTCCTACACAAATCTAACCATAACGATTTTTAGGAAAGTTAAATAACCGATACCAGTATATAAATCATATCTGGTGTTGTCAACGGGAGAATATGAATTTTTTAATTGAATATTTAGCTCTCTGTAAAAATTGAAACATCAGACTTTAATTTTTTTACACACGTTTTAAACTCACTATTCCTGGTGACAATTTTACTGTCAGATATAAATCGGAGATCTAATTTTCATCTGTGAAAGAATATTCCGATGTTTCCTAGTTGTTGAAGGGATAAAGGCGCTCCAAAATTTCGTCCGGTAAAGGTGATGGAAGATACGTATTCAAAACATTGGCACTCGACCACATGTATACACAGAGTTGGAATCCTGAGTGAACGTAATGGGGAGTAACAGAACGAAAAACCTACGATGTTTCATGGCTATTCACGGTTCCCCTACCTTTGGAACATTTAACTCTCATCAAATTCACTTCGCAGGTGCAACGTAATTAAAACTGAGTGACGAATAAACTTTTCAAAAGTTGGCAACCCTACTTTGGAACGAAGAAAGCGATGCGACTGCAGGGAGAGTATGGAGTGAATGCGACAACGAGAGAGACGGAGCAGTAGTCGGCACTAGATGGGGTGGATGGGATGGAGTAAGTAAAGGAGGGTCTTCTGTACGTAGGAGAGGAGGACCTGCTTGAAGGAGAGCAGGAGGGTAAGACGGAGGAGGAGTAAATCCCGGCAGGGTTACCAGGGCCGCCCCGGGGAAAGGGTCCGTGGAAGAGGGTGGGAGTAAAGCGCGGGAGTGCTACCGCTACGTCCCGATTGCTCACGGCATTCGGAGTAAAGCCTTATAAAGGTGGATTACGAATCAGCGGTGCCCAATCTCCTAAGCCAGCGGTACAAGACGACGCACACGGGAGGGATGGAGACGGGTGGCTCAATGGAGGACACATCTATCGCCCCAACCGCGTCCCCACTCATCCACCACACATACATACACATGCAGCCACTCTCTCTCCACATACAAACGACGCAGCAACGACTTTTCCGCCCTCGAACCCCGGGATCGCCTCCTCGCTTGAGGGCGCCCATTGCTCCCTCAGTCTCCGCGACTAACATTCATGCCGGGGACCACTGCCGCGAGAGAGGACAGCCGAGACGATAAGTGAAACTTGGTTAAGAGGTTCAATTGTATTCGGCGATACGTAGCGGAGCAACATAATCAAATTTAGCGAATAAAAATTTTGTACAGTCCACCCTTTTTCATCTACATCTACATAATACCCCGCAAGCCGCCTAAAAGGCGTGTGGCAGGGGGTGTTAGGACACTAGCCGATTACAGATTTAAAAAATGAAGTTCTCTAACGAAGTTGGGACTAGCGTTTATTGAAGTCCTTTATGGTTCGGGGGAAAAACGAATTCACATATCTATCCGTTCGGCAAAACATCTCTCTTAATTTACCGCTCTTATCGGACCTGGGAATATAGTGTGGCTCTAATGTTATGTTCTCAGTGTCGCTATTAAAGATATCCGTTCTCAATTGTTCAAACAATCTAAGCCTAGCGCGCAACCTCCGAGTATCCAGCGGCTTCCAGCCTAATTCGCTTAGCATCTGGGTAACGCTGTCTGTACGCCCGTAGCAGTTTACGCGCAGGTATTTTTTTGTGTATTTCGAAAACAAGTTAATAAATTAGGATCACGAGTTTTGATCATAGTGAGTAAAAAACTATTCTCAGCCAAATTTTCGGAACATAATTGTACTTCATCCTCAGAGCTACCAATATATGAGGAATGTTTAGGGTAGAGAAACTATCATCAAAAAACTTTAGGGCTAACAATTTAAGGGGGAAAAAAACTTTCAAAAGAGTTCTCGAAAGAAATTTCAGCTCGACTGTCGTGAAAATCGTAAGCAAGTGAATCGTAAAAATATAGCCAAATTTAAATACACCTGTTAGGTTTGTTGCCTCTAGCACACTGTTCCAAAACCACATGAGACTAGAGGCGTATCGCACGCAGAGTTAAATATAGATCGACGAAAAAATAAATGACCGACGGTGAATCCATATTGGAAGTGCTAGGCTGAGATTACATCGCGCGCGGTCGATAGTGATGGTAAACAAAGCACCCGAACTTAATTTGACTGCCACATGCGACGTGATCAGGATTTGGAAGTAATTTCTGCACCCCATTTCAGAAGCTAATCACAGAAAATCGTCAGGCATGGAATGACGTTCCAAACGTAGAACATTTCTCGCATAATTATGATGGGGAAACTAATGCACTCCTCTTACGTGTATTAACTCCATAAATGCTTCGTCGTATTAAGTACGTATAAATGAATTGGACGAAAATGAATAAAGTCTGACTTCCATGATTACAACGATCTTCCATTGATAATAATCACACAGTCTATAACACGTGATCAAGAAAATGGTAGACGAAACTAAATCTTAACACGATATTTATGCATCTTACATCCAAAAATAAAAATAAATGGAAATCTGAATAAATAAAAATGAAAACTTTGTGCGCGTATAGTAACTACACAAAGGTTTGACGGCATAATGCGACCACAGTAGCATGTAATATGCTAAAACTAAATTTATAATTAGGTAAGACACAACTCCAACATCAGAAAATGTTTACCACAAGTTATTCTCATTTTATACAGAAATTGGCTGCTTGGAATTTGGTGGGAAGGTACCTTCTGGAAACAAGAGTTCTTTAACGTGGTGCGCATACATCACCTCCATCGTGACGATGTATGTAGGCGAAGCACCGAAGTGAGATACTTAAATTCGCATATCGCATGGCCCGAGAGAGAGAGAGATGGTAAAAGAGAAATAAGAATAAATCGTCTTCGCGGGGAAAGATGGAGGAGGTAAGTCTCTCGCAATTTCAATTTGGGTCCAGACCGCAGAGCGTCGGAGGGGAGGAGAGAAGGTTTGGGAGTCTTGCGTTGGGTGGGGGGGTTGAAGGAGGGGGAGAACGCGTACTATAACGATCCCAACCCCTCCCCACACGCTCTTTCCCTCTCGCTTGAGGGAAAACCAGGTCGCGCACTTCCTAGGTGGAAAAAGATATCGTGCGAGAGAGAGGCTAAGGAGTTGAATCATCCTCGTCGGTGACGCAGAGAGAGAGCGACATGAAAGACAAGTGCGAGTAGGAACAAAAAAAACAAAAAAGGTGAGCGAAACACGCGAAAAGTGGAGGGAAATGACGAGAATGCAATTGATGTAACTATTCGAAAACAAAAAAAATACAATTTAATGTACAAGCGCACCTAGTATTCCAGGATTTAACAAGTAAAAAATATAGTGCAAGGTGAAATATAGGGTCAACTCTAAGTAGGTATTTTAAAACTGGCCCCAAAACAGAAAGTGTTATCAATTCTTCAGAACTAGGGGTAAAAATGCCACGTAAATTACTATAGAGATTTCGGCAGGACCTATTATAATCACCCTTGTAAAGCCTTAAGAAGACAAGCTTCAATATTCACGAGCGTAGCTTACGTAACAGATTTATTCTCACCAATAGACCATGTTCAATCGATGACATGCACTCAAGATTTTATGCCGCTGATATTGATAAGATAGATTTTTTCCAACATAATATTTTTCCCACCCAGTTGCACATATAGATTTAAAAATAATAAAAAAGGCTTAAAATATTTCTAAAAGAAAAATGATTTATAAAGCGTAGGAAAGCGAGCACTCAGCGTTATGGAAAAGCCGTGAACATTCCTACTTGGAATCTTTTCGCCAGCTGAAAAAGAGCACGAGCGAAATCGGCAGAGTTTACCGGTTCAAAAGATTATGCAATACCTACTTATGGCAGAAAATTGAGTCCGTCCAACCTGTGATGAAACAATTTCAAATGAGTAAGCAGACACAAACGAGTAATAAATCACTCCATCAACAATATCATGGGGAAAGATAAAAGAAAATTAGAGAAATTGTATCCGTGGGAATCACTCTTAAAACGTCACACTGCACAAGCGAATAGCGGATGTGCATAGGAATTCCAAGTACTTCCACCGCAGTCATTTGTTGCGAACAGGGAAAGATAGGAACCCAGAAAGAGATAAATTTCTTTCCGATACCCAAGAGAGAAATCGTTGAAAGGCACCGCTTATCACATAGGAGAGTGTTGAAGAGAAGAAGGCACTGACAACCAATATGTACAGCTATCACTTGCATGCACCGTAAAAGAAAATTGCAGCCGGCACAATGGAGGTAACGAATTCACAAAAGCGTGCAAGGGCGAATCGATGCGTGAGTAAAAATGCGGCACGAAGAAAAATGTCCGTGATAAATGTGAATTGAAATATTCGGCTGGAAGGCGGGAGGAATTTTATCCTCCCCGAAGCAATGCGTCTCCTTGTTTGCATGACAATGGGCGCGATTACAGAGACGATCGAGGTGTACTTATGCAGATAAATTGACATCATATTCCCATAAGCACATAGAAAGGCTGAATGAAAAAATAAGCGTAAAAATATCCAAAGAGATATTTTTATGGCCAAGAACACGGACAATTCTTTAACGGGCAGGTGAAAAACATGAATTTTGAGAAATTTTTGCTTGATTCAGCAGAAAAACTAATACCTTGGTCCAACCTAAACTACAGGAATAGATTGAATGCAACTAGCAATAGAGGAGAATGCACAAGTATAGAAGGAATTTCTAAGAAAAAAAATCACTTGTAAAATAAAGTCATCGGAGCTTTTCACCGATATTGAAAAATATGTTACCTCCAAATTAAATGCTTTTCTTGAGAACAGATATATCACCAGGTATTGATTTAATTAGCAAAAGGTTTTCATGATGAACCATAAATCTCATGAAAAAATTATTTCACTCATTTAATTATTTCATGAAAAGTTCATGACCGTGTTTTCAAAGGTAAAATCTACCTACGAAAAGGTTAACGCAATTTTCTTCAAGGTTTTAAAAAGCTTACTGTTCTCCACCACATCAACTATAATGGCGTACGCCCTATCTGATGGGATCAGAACTTCGAGACCTGCGAAAATGACAAATGAAAAAAACATTTAATAGAGGTTAAATTACTAAGGTGCCCAAGCGATTAAAATATTTTGAAATATAAAATGAAATTTGGACATGACAATGAAAGCTATGACCCTTACCTAGAAGGAGATGACTGATAAGAAATTTCAACTAATTTCAGGCCATTATTCGCTGGTTTATATTCATCCTCCACCTTAGAATATTGATTGCAACTAATCTACGAATAGATTAATGAAGTGATTAAGATCAAAAGCGATATTCGATATAATTTTCTCCACAGGTATACGTGAAAGTCACGCAATAATACCGAGATAAAAACGAAGTTCATACCACAGAAGTCATGGATAATATTCTTCAAAATCGGTAAAAAAAATAAATAACAGGACAATCGTGGAAAATAATCATATTACGAACCAAAGCGGTCAAAAACGAAATCGATTTGTAAGTTTAAACTCACACGTGGACAAAGCAAAAAAGTTTTTTCGATATTGCAGGTGAACCGAGACGACCAAACCATAAAATATCAATAGCAAAGATTTATGGCATGCATGGAAACGCCTTTCATTTGCTAACAGCAATACAGAAGTGCATCCTAAGAGCGAAGACATAAACTACATTTACGATCGTTATAAACGGACCGAGATGCACACAACCGCTGTACTTTTTACCGAACACCTACCTACACACACATTAGGCTTACAAAGCGACGACAAGATTTCCCCACTTTCAGCGTATTTCAACGAAAAAGGTCCGCGCGTAATATACTGAATTCTCCGGGATATCTCCCAGTGCCGAATGCAAGGCCCTGAATCTCAGGCGGCGGATAGAAACCTCCCTCGATGCCCTTTTAGGGCGATAAAATAGAATCCTAAAGGACACTGTTGCAAATATACAGCGTCGTAAATAAACGCGATCCTGCCTGCGCCTCGAGACGCGCCGCGCTGTGCCGCACCCCGAAAAAAGGCTCCCACGCCTCCACCGCAACACCCCGTGAGGAGAAGCCGGCGGTCACGGCGAAGACGCGTGATTCTCCGAGCACGCGCGCGTGTGCCGTCCTTCGCCACGATAACCGACTCACTCCCTTCACCCTCCCGCGCATAATTTGCCCCTCCCGCTCGCCCCCTCCCAATTCCATTTACGACTATTTATTCAGCGAGAAATCCTGGGGCGCGAGATTTTTATCACACTGCCTACCTACCGGTGGCGCCCCTCTCCTCGGAGATTTTTTTATCAAAAAAAAAAAGACGTGTTATATTTTCGGAACAAATGTTTCCCAGACATTAATTACACACATTTCTGCGACCCTTTTCCCTCATATCTCCCGTCGCTTTCATCGCAAAATGGGACACAAAGAAATGGACGCGGAGAATTTGCTGAGGATAAAAACATTAAAGATGTGTATAAAACAAGCGCCGGCGGCGTGTGTACGTCAAGATATGAAGGTGAGACTCTTTCGGAAAATAAGAGAGAGAGAGTCGAGGGCAAGGCCGTGGAAGTCTGATATGAAGACTTCTTTAATTCGCTTTTTCATTGTGGGATGAAACGGGCAAAACTGGACAAAATAAATTAACCAAGTATCCTGCCAAAAAAGATGCCCGATTCGATGGCGAAAAAACATTCTCTTTTTGCCCTGCCCATCCTCAGCAACATCCTAAAAATTTTACTTTAGTATATAAATTACACCGAATTCCATTCGAATAGTAAGATAATATGCCACTTTTGGATTATTGTTCATCTAATTTAGGAGTACATTTAATTTTGAGATCCAAACGAATTTAGATAGCAAGTACAGTGCAGTGCAGAAGCTTCTCACATAGTGGGTATCAGTGGTGGGAAGAAGACTGTTTGTTAGACAGAGAAAAAAAATTGATCACAGGATTGCAGGAAAATATTTTGCAGGAAAGCGATGCATGAGAATGACATTTTTTGCATGAACACAGCGCACACTGTAAGCAAATGATTATTACAGGGGATTAAAGAAGTTCATAGTTCCCTGAAAGTCGTAAGGTTTCATAATTTAAGTACTGTTAACAGAGTACCTAAAAAAACCACCCACGTAATGAATACAGAGGAAAATGAAATTACCAATTTATGACTGACCAAGGATTTATTAAATATAAAAGCGATGAATCTTCCCGGCTATCTTTCATTTCATCCCTAACTACCTCGGAAATTAGAAGTTCCTCCGTTATGACAGGTCATACGAACAAGAATTTATTTACGGCATGAGTGAACCACAAGACTTGCACTTCTTTAAAGCTTCTATAGAGAGAGTCTTCTTCCTCCTCGACCACAAGCGAGATTCATTCAAAAGGCGATGACGTTGAACATGCGAGATCAAGCAAGAGCAATTTCATTCACCACATTTGATTCGATCGTACATCAGTGAGGTGTGGAGTCTGCACTGATCCAACTCGACGCCTGCGTCCCAGATACCGTTGATAACTACATCAACATGATTGATGACTCATGCAAGGGATGAAACATGAACACAAATGCACCGAGGAAACAGGAAATAACGACCACCACACCACAATGGAATAATACTCGAGATACGATCGACAGTGAGCAAAGCACTGGACTAGAAATAAAAATCGGCACAAAAGTTTACACAGATATCTCGATTTAAGGCAGTAATTACTACCCATATAATCCGTCGTAAATATCCCAATAGCTTTACGTCCTCTCTCTTTCAATACAGTATATTTCGTCATTCGTGCAGCAATGCGACCGGTCAAAGGAGCAGTAAAGATCCTTCGCAAATAAGGATAACGCCGCCGGAGGCTTCAAATAGTCCTCTGGACAAAGGTATATACGGCAATAAAACGCCCGTCCGCTCAACTAGATAATGACACATCCATAAATACACACACGCACGGAACTGGATAAAAAAGATAATAACCGCGGAGTATACATTAGCGGCCACCATTTTATCGTCAATCACCGCCGTTCCCGACAAGGACCGAGACGAAGAAACATCCGTCCTCTTGAAGAAACGCGCGGGATGGAGCAAAGAAGAGGACGTATATTACGGCAGAGGGTTACTGTATGGAGGAAGGAGGAACGGTGAGCTCCGAACCATTGTCCGACGCGTCAATTAAAACGAGTTGTGCGCGCCTCCTTGAGAAATATATCGTAAACGAATATGACGTGAGCTCCTTCGGATGTCCGTGGAAGCTGATTAATCGCCTTTTAACCGGGAAAGAGTAAGAGAGAGAGGGAGAGAGTCCTTTTGCGCGCGGGCGAACACATCCGCACACAGACAATATATATATATACCTGCTCGCTACACCTTTTGACGGATAAAAAGGGCAGGAGGAGGACGTATGGTGGCGGACGGGAGAGAGGGTACGTTGAACGGGGAGAGCATAATACCTTTGGGGCTTAAAAACCAATTCATTTGGAAAGTGGGAGGGCGTGATTCCGCTACCCGCCCTTTATATCAACACACACGAGGCAGCATACGTAACGGGGGAGAGAGAGAGGGAACTACCGACTTGTACACGTAGGAGGGCGCAAAAGAAGCGGAGCGGCCGGCGCTTGCGGCGGTGGGGAAGAAGGTCTAGGAGGAAGGGGCCGGCCGACGGCTTGGATGGCTGGCGGCAGGTGATTGATGAGGCTCGGGGAGCTGAGTGTACTAGTCGGCGGCGTTCTCCTGTTGGGGATGGCCGAACACGGGACGCGAAGGAAGAGCGTTACGTCAAGCTGGAATCGCACACGCAATTTTTTTTTGCGTACCAGCTAATATCGGAGGAATTCGCCGAATAATATTTGGAGTTTAGGAAAACCGCTTCGCAAATTAGCATAAATTGTTTGCTATTCAGTGGAAACAGCCTCAATATAAATATATTCAAGAGCGATTATTATTGGCTATCACTGCAAGGGTCCAAGATTGAAATAGCAAAATCCGAGATCACGGTATGAGTTCCATAGGGTGACTATAACGATAGCGTTTGCTTTCATGTTTCTTTATTTCTACTGAAAATTACATCCTATCGAAAAAGGAGAATCTTCAAGATTTTTATTGAAACCATACATGAGTATTTCGTTAGCTTTCCCATGATAATGATTTCCAATGAAAGTTGGTGTTTCAATGCTGGCCTAAGCATTAGTTACTGCGCTGCCACATCGAGCGCTCCTGAATATTTTTACCCTTAGTCAACAATACGCATCCGTAAGCTTAACGCGGACATAATGAAAATTTTGGGGAATTCAATGGATTCCTGATATAACTACGCCGGAATCCGCTTTAAGACGTAACTTAAACAAACATTCGACGGCACGTAACCAGCTTCAGAAGCATAAAGTAGTGGAAATCGTATAGATGAAGGAGAGAAGTAAGGTGAAGCGGTAATGAGACCATTTCCACCGCATCAATCCCGGAAAGCGCACACTTGATTCACTCATTCCCAAGAGAGGTAGCGGAGAGTTGGCAGAGGAAACGAAATTGGGAAAATACCTTGGAAACGTATCGGGGTCCATTAAGGCCTTAACGAGTGGGGTGATATGGTAAAGGATTAAACCTGCCCCCCCCCCCCCCCCCCCCCCCCGAACACTTTTGCTGTTACAAACCTACGTTAACCACCGAAAATATTAATCTTGCAGGACTCAACCAGCGATATGAGTTACAAAGAACGAATGTAACTATTGCGGTTGAGTCCAACATCTCCTGAATGAAACTTCGGGAAAAAATTTGAAGCAACGAACTAATAGCAATTCTCGCGGGCCTAGGTGAGTTTCACAGAGTGCTTCATTTCAAATGTGGACCATGAAAGAATACAATTGATTGGTGGACAGTCACCGATAGGCATCAACCCCATGTCATCAACGTCATCATCATCATCTTCGGAACCACAATCCACGAGGGCCTCTAGCCTCCAAAACAATCTGCCTCAATTCATATCATCTTTCGCAACTCGCCTTCATCTCCTGACCCCAAGTCTTCTCTCGATACTAAATCATACAGACTACCCTTTCGTGATCTTCTTCTGTTTCTCTTCTCTTCTATAAAGCCAATTTACCTCATATACAACTATCGAATTCATTTCAAACATGTCAGTTTGCGCCCCTTAAGGCTTCTTGCTCCCTCTACCTCACCTACGCTCAGTTTATTGCTGAGTTTATCATCGCGAACTTTGATTCAATAGCTGAACTACAGATACGAAGGCAAAGCGAGCTGGAACGGCAATCAGTGTTCTTGGGTAAGGGAAACAGTAAGTGAAAATTGACCACCTTCCATTTTTCTACAAATACCAGCCATTCAATACATATTGATTGCAATTATTTTGGTCAAAGACCGACCACTACCGATAAATTTCCCGACCTCATGAAGATTTGGCGGTAGATTTACACTGAAATGAAAATATTAAGCCTAGTACATAGGTACATACGCAAAGTCATATTCTGGAAAAAAGAACACAATATTCGCAGTAATATTATTCACCCAGTCTACTGAACGGCAAACATTACGTGTACTATTCCCAATGCTGAAGCTAGACAAGATCGAGTAACTAGAAGCCTTTTCTAACTCCGTCTTCCCTAGCTCTCGGTGTTTTCCCGTGATACCACACGCATAAGTCGTCTGCCTTCTATCGCAAAAATATTTAAAAAAAATATATATAAATCGAATCGATTTCGAAAAGGTAGTGGGAGGTGATGCAATAAATACCGAATCAGTCACTTGACGCGTGTTCGTAACCCGACCTCTGTGAGCATTGCACTGAGTCATTGTTCGGAAAAGCTGTCTCGTGAGACTTGGATCAGATAGTGAGTTATGGATGCGAGTGCGTGTTATTCGGTTGACGGACGGGGCAGCGCCAGGCGAGGGAAGAGGAGGCGGGGAAGGCCAGCAGGAGAGAAGCGAAATGCGAAGGGAATGGATTGGGGGATGTTAGGTGTGCCCGTGGAGGAAGAGAGTTCAAAGGATGGGAACTGGTTCGAAACAAGATAATCAAAGAAAGTCGATGAGATAAAGGGAGTTGAAATAGGAAAAGGGTTGCAGGAATATGAAATGCATTATAGCACATCATCAAACTAGAATGATGTATTTGTAAAATTCACTGATTACTTTAAATGAGTTTCGACAAAAACTCTTACATTTATTGCCATTTTTTGCAACATGAATCGTGTCTACATTTTACCGGTATTTTCCTTCATTTAACATGATAAGTTTCACAGAGAAAAAGGCAACTACGATGATACTCCACCGTTTATATCCAATCAGGAACTATAAATCGAACAACCAGGTAAAGTTTATTTCTTCCCAGCAAAAATGCCTCCCGCTAACCTAAGCAAGCTAAACAGCGAGTGGTCTCTAGGGAAGAAACCGCTCTCCCCCAAGTAATTTAATATTTCAACGCTTACTTCGTAGAATATGTTGCCCTCATCTATAAGGCACGACCTTTAGGTTGATTAACAGCGAAAATCAGCAGAAAAATGGAGAAAAAAGGATCAGACGGTGGTGCTAGAGATGCGGGGTGATATTAGTGGAGTGAAAAGGGATGGGTAGTGGGTGGAAGGATGGAAGGACTTAGGACGTGGAAGCAGAGCGAGGTGAAACGAGACAGCGGAAACAAAAAGAAGCCGCAACTGTATGCGAACCAGGAACGAGAGAGAAGGAGATAAAAAAGGTTAATAGGGAAATAAAGGACAGGGTAAACTCAGAAGCGTAGCCAGAAATCATTCTGGAAGAGGTTTTTGAAAGACCATCAGTATCACTGCATTCCAAAGGAAAGCCTTTTCCAACGAAACGATCATGTACATTATGAAATAATGTTTATAGCAGCGAACCTGTTTTACATCCATTGTTCAAATCGAATATCCAAAGGAGACTTGGGAATTCAACTCCCGTGGATTCAAAATGTGTTTTCAATTAAAGTTTTGCCACACAGAGAATTAATCGAAGAGTAATGTAAACATCGATAAGGTCTCTGTTGAAATTTCCCCTGCTCCCCGTGATTTATTCGCCGACTTAGCCACTAATATCGTTAATAAAACCTCGAATTTAAACCTGCTTTGGCTCCGGCTTTAATCACCCAAAACCTTCCCCGAGTGACGACAATGAGAGTGGATAAAGTTGCGATCAGAGGAAAAAGAAATGAATGCATACAGAATGCATCCGGGAAAGATAAAATGTTAGGCAGATAAATTATTTGCTATACTGGGACATTGCACATGACCAATAATATGAAATGTCACATTTTTTTTAGATTCCAGGGTACACAAAAAGTAAATAAAACTTTAAAATATAATTATAATTAATAAAAACCAAGAAAAAAAACAAAAAACACTATTAGCACTCAAATAACAAATATAATGCAATACTACAATAATAACAGATTCAGAAAAAAGGAAACTCATTGTCACATCAACATTTCGGGGACTTATTAGAAAGAGGAGAGACATATGGAGAGAAGAGGATGAGATGGGGGGGTGGGAATGATCGAAGACAAGCGGGACGGGGAAATCAGTGAGAGAGAAAGATAGAGAAAGGGGCACTCATGAGACAAGTGAAGTAAATGTCGCGGCCGAGACGGGACGGGAGTCCTCACACGTCCAGCGCGCGAGGAGGAGGGAGGGTTGGGGGAGAAGACCTGATGGAGTGCCTTGGAAGACTTCCAACGAACCGTGGAAGGAGAGCGGCCTGCGAATGAAATTTATTGATCCCGCGAGGACTCACCTCAATGCTTTTCATGTAAATAGCTCGGAGAATAGATTCAATTTCATTTGGTTGACCCCCCGGCTCAAGTCAACGACTTATTGGCAGGCATAATTTTCGAAAACTCATTACCACGTGCATACAAATTAGAACTTCTCACCCCCTTATACTATAAAGAAGCGGATTTTATTACAGATGTACAAAAACTACAAACTGACCCTACACTTTTCCTGGTAGTCCCCTCATTTATCAGTCCTCTATCATCACATAAAATGAGATGGGGTTAACTCACCAACCAACGTTTTACGTGCATAAGTACTCACTGTTAATTATTTAATTACTTTCGTAATTACTTCAGAGAGGCTAATTTCTCATTATTTTACTCCCTGTGCGTGGCCTACTTTAGGCAAAATTAACCTTGATGGAATCCATGAATGTACTGTTCCATGAATAGGCTATGAAAGCACATTTACATGAAAATAGCTACTACCACATTCATTCTCCAAAGCTTTAGCACACAGGAGAATAAATTATTCACCTTCTTTTAACTTGAATGGGTTTATAGATGCATTCAATTCTGAGAAACGTGACGCATCCACATGAGCAAATTCTTATACTATGTGTGGCTTTGCACGACCAACGCGATCGCAGGAAGAATATCGGCCTAAGCTAAAGCCTGTCTCAGGCAAATACAGTAAAGCCGTGAAATCAAGGGCTATTTCATTCATATCTTCTCGTAAAATGATGTAAGAACTATAAAAAAGTTAAATGAAGCCAATTCATACAGCGATTTGACGAAAAGGAAACCTCCGAGAATTTTTTGCATTGACATTTTACAAATGTAAGGATAAAATTGCTGTAAGAACAGAGAAAAATTAATAATTGATGAGCTCGGAAGTACCAAAATGAAGTGGTTGAGTCGAAAACATACAATTTCACAGGAATTGAAGGTATATAAGGATAAAATTCATTCTTGATATTCTGATTTGTAGGCGTACAACAGCATGTCATGGTAGACCCTGAAATTTAAATGCTGATACACGAAGAGAATATCGAAAAAAAATTGCTTATAAACAGAAGGAAAAAATAATTTTTACGACAATTATAAGAAAAAACTTTATATAGCACCGTTATTACCCAAAATTTTGGCATGTATGGGCACATATGAAAGATCCATTCACGCATGCAATTGTGTGCTTGACCGTAAAAGAAAAAAAAAAAAGACCCAAGAGAAGAAAAATAAACAGAACATAACGCACTCGATAAGGGAGGCAGAACACCATACGAATCGAGAAGACAACGGCCAGGCCATTCCGATATAAAAATATGACAATAGGAAAAAAACGCACTTATTTATTTCCTCTCCTCGCAGTTCTCCGCATTCATTTTCGCCTTGCGAGGGCACCATTCCGTCCCAACAGCAGCTCCCCCATTTTAAGGTTCCATTTATTCGCCATAATGCTCCCTCTAACAATGCCTCTTGCTGCCACCCTCTCCCAACACTGGTGAGACGGGAGGGATCAAGACGTCAACCGTTGTCTACACGCTCGCGAAAAAAATAAAAATTAAAAAAAAAACACCAGGAGAATTACGCGGGTGAGAGGGAGGAATTGAGAGAGAGGAGGAGGTGGAGAATAGGGTCGAGGACCTGCGAACCGTCCCCACTCTCCCTAGCAAGCGCTCTCTTCTTTTCGCGCCCGCAGAGGATTATAAGTCGTCGAGGGTTGACAGACGCAAGGGCGTGAAGACGGTGGCAATCAGGGGCGGAGGGAGGGGCACGAGAAGGATTTCGCCTCTCTCGTCCCGTTCAATGAACGATCTCTGCCATCAACTTCCGATGCCGTTCCCAATAAAACTTCATGGGCAGTGTCAATTGATATAACTTTTTGGTTAACCCGCGTGTTATGTCTTAAAATTTGTCAACCTTTCTGTGGCACACATGCCCTGAAGACGTCCCCGGAAGGAGACGTAACGTAGAAGACTTTAAAGACACAAGACACGGATTAACCCAAAAGTTTCATCAATTGACAGCATATGGACGGCGAAAGGTTTCACAACTTCACAAAGGTTTAACAACACACATGTCCTGAAGACGTCCCCAGAAGAAGACGAAACGTTAAAGGCTGTAAAGACACACGACACGGAATGACCCAAGTTTTATCAATTGACAGCATATGGACCGCGAAAGTTTTAACAACTTCATGGACAATTTTAATCTATGAAGACTACTGCTGCGACACCGCCAAGCCATAAGGAATAAAAGTTTTTACTCTCTACTCCGCGGAAGTTGAGTGAAACTCTGATTCAGGAAAGAGAAAACATTGCTTTGCGAGAGCTTTAGAGAAAATATAGTTAACCACTACATGGGTAACCGAGCTCAGATGAGGCTGCTGGGAAGTAAAACACGTTGGTCAAGTATGAAGTGATTTCCATGGGATTTGAGCTCAGTATCATTATTAGCTTTCTCGTCCCTGCAAATACATACGTATATCGATGAAAATTTGCAAATAAAACATTGAGCTCGATGATTGTGCATAATCCCTTAACCAATGTGCGGAATTTCTCGAATGAGAGGGAAATTTTGAAGTATTTTACAGAATTTTACAGAGATGACATGAAAATCTTTCACCTCACGAAGCCGAATATTATGACTTGCAATTAGCTGATCGTGATCAGGAAAACGGTTAAATGTTATATTATCCGTCGAAAGCGTGCAACATTTCATGATGAAAACACCTTGCAAAATTTGATGAACACCGACCTAAAATTAAAATGTCGTGGTTTTTTTACCTTGAAAACTTAATTCTCTCCTTAGATGATCACCATAAATCACACAAAATGAAACAAGTGAATATATCGTAATTGATGGTAAAAATAGTGTCATTGAACATTTTTCTCTTTTGCATTCAATAATTATTCTTTATTGAAAAAGATCAAATAATCGACGGTCGTCTATTTTTGGCTCATCATTTTCGATTGGCAAAAACGATATAGAAGAATAAAGGCAGTAGAATAATAAACAAGAAGGCATATAGATGATATAACAACGGTCTTGATCATAGAAGAAAGCACCGAAACCTTGGTAAGGGCTATATTGAGAGAAAGAAAGAGATAGAAAAGAAAGAGCAAATAATTATATAGTATTCCAGTACGAATATCCATGATTTCATCCCGTATTGTTTGAACCTCAAATAGTTAGCAATACAGCTTCTAACATCAGAACGATTTCGATGAACGACCATCTTTCTTAGATCATTCCGATTGATTGAACCATCAAATAACGCAGTTTCAGAGGGTTGGTGACTGAGGTCGGAAGGATGGAGGGGGTGGTTGGATGGGTGGAGAATTCAGAGAGCAGGAAGGAGGGGGGGGGTGACAACGGAGGAACGGCGCTGAGATCTGAGGAATGGGATTTTAGGAGGGCATGACGGTCCCTATTGTGGGGCCGAGGTAGCCGACCCTAAAAAGAGTGATGGTATAATAATACATCGAACTGTTTGAAGAGAGGAGACTCTCCGGCTGCGCGGGGAATTGAAAAAGGGAAGGAGAGATAGAGAAAAAAAAAGCAAACAGGGAAGAAGGGGGGCTTGGACAAGGGAATGGAATGGTATTCATGTGGAGGAGGGGAACGAAAATAAACTGGGGAGAGCCCACGGGGGACTTTCGCACTTCCTCCGTATGATGCATTGCCCCGTTAATCATGGCCCGGGTCAGAATCCTCTTACTCTTAGTCAAGCGGATATAAATGTGAGCAACCTCATCTGGATAAGAAGGTGCCCTTTTGAAAACAACAATCACAGCAAGAAATAATAGCACGTAATTTTCTGCTAAAACGTGGGTATGCAGTCCAAGAAGAACTGTGATACTTCACCTCCACAATAAAGGTTTACGACTCAATTCTTTCGTATGCTCACATAAATTAGAACAACATATCGATGGCTAAATTCTGACAACACGTATCTCAAATTTGACCGGTTTGAGATGGATATCTTAAACAAAGTGTAATAGCATTAAAAAAATTAAATACAAGCAAAAACCAACCCTTTGTTTGACAATGAATGCTTCTTTTTCAGTTTTACGAACTTTTGATTAGTAATTTTAGTGTACAAGCAAAGCAAATTAATCGCTTTTTTGCTCTCCTGAAAAGTTGCTATTTTTGAGGTACGTGTTGTTAGAATATACAATACCAATTGTACCTTGTAGTTCTTTACAATTAAATACCAATACATAATTGGAGACAATCCTCAAAATCCTTGCTTTCGCCGAAATCGACCGATAGCTATTTTATATATCTCCTCACATTAGACCATGGCTACATAAAATAACTCAGGGATCGAAGACACTCCAACAAAATAATGAGAACATGGAACACAACATAAACTTACTAGTCTATTTAGATGATATTTTAATATAATAACCAGTCAATAATCCTATTTTCAATAAGTAATAATCATTTCAATAACTGGTGAACGATCTCATCATAGCCGAAAGCTTATCACTGCACCAAGGAATCCTTGCGCCAGAGCTCGAGTGTCGCCGCACCATAAACCGAACTTAAGTCACCACGAAAATTATACCCGAGGCACTGTCCCACAGCGTCGCCTTGCGATCAATATTTCCGCGGGGAGAAACATGCGTCTCCTAAGTCGCGGGCAAGTTTCATGCAAATCGATGACTGGGCTCTTCATCAAGCCACCCGAACAGATACGACCTCCACGTCTAGACGATGAGGTTCGATTCCAGCCCGAGGGTCTTCAATCAGGACTCCATTCTCTATATTTTGTAGTCCCGGGAATCTTTTTCTAACGTCTCAAGAAAGGAATGCCTTCCACCACTCTTTGATACCAGTTTTCTCATTACCCTTACGTCAAATGTCTCCGAATTCAATTTTCTGACCTAGAAAACAATTTCCCCAGAGATGAAAACGGGTCAAAAACTTTGCTTTTCTATGAAGAGCATTAGGCGTTTTTGAAGTCCCATGAGATGGATTGAAAGTTTGCGGCAACGTTAAAGTGGTTGCTGCGGCGAGTATTCATTCCTGTCATTTTGAGATGATGAGGAAAGCTTTGTTATCACGTTCAATAAAAAAACTTCAGTGCTAACTAGGTTTTGAAGAAGATATGCGCCTGATGATAAAGATTCTCTTGGAAACCTATGCCTCAGTGAATTATTTTAATGAATGTATGCGGAAATACAAAGCCATAAATATCATTTGCGAATGATTAGCAAATTTCAATGAATTCATGCCACAAACCTCATAATAATCATTGATGCGAAAACATTAGCAATTATTATTCAAAAGTGTTTTTATTACCTTGAAAACTTGTGGTAAAAATATTTGACGCAATTTAATATACCTAATGGATTCAAAAATTCCGCACCAAAAATATTCATGAGCCATAAAAACTTTCTGTGAACTGTCTTCTGAGCTCATTTGTCCAAAAAATTTACTATCGGATAAATCAGCCACTTATCTTTTCATCTATATTCCCACAAACAACTCAATCAGACATTGAGACAAAAGTATCTCGATCCCTTCACCCAAAATATATTACGTACAATCGACAATCTGCAATAGAACCGCAACGATCAGAACCACCCTGTACCAATCAATACCCGAAAAAATGGAGAACTCCTCACGATTGAACTTAAAATCCTTTTGGAGCGTTTGTTTGTTTCGAGGATATCCCGTCCTTTGCACGAAAGGACGAAGCATTAAAAATAAAAAGGGAGAGCAATAAAAACCATGCGAGCGCCTTTATCTGTCATCAGGATCTCGTACCACCCAGTTTAAGAAGGAATGTGCGCCCGGGGTAATCATTGGATGCGAGGCAAAAGGCGAATTATCCGATTCGAAAACAGGAAAAGAGAAAACAAAATGCGGAACCAAAATCGAAGAGGTTGCGCCATCACGAACACATGACTTCTTGGTCGTCGTGCGGAAGCGATGAAATACGAAAAAAATGAACATCGAAAAACAAGATGCGCTTATGTATCAGAATGGGCAAAGTCTCTCGTAAAATTGAAGGAAAATCCCTATTACATGCTTAGTTACGTCATCTTGAGGCCTGACGAAGGCGATCTTCGAGGGACTAGTAGATGGAAATATCCTCAGATGATTAAAATACCATTCGAAAAATCCTTAGATGAAATAAAAATTAACCCGTTTACCATTCGCGGACAAGAAATAATTTTAGCATTACAAAAATTTTTCCCACTCATCTCTACTTTTAATTTTCATGCGCCGGATGCATATTATCTATTCACATATCCTAGTAAAGGGGCACATCAAATAACGACTGAAAATGAATTCACCCTAGTTATGCTGGGTGAAAAATAGGAAAGACATTAAAACTGCAACAGATCTACCCGACTGTTGATCGGTGGCAGGGAAATCCTCATCAAATTACCGCTCGAGTCCTAAATTCTATTACCGGCTGAGGCAAGTGCGTGTAATCGCATTTCACATGAAGCGGCACAAGAGTTCCCCGCCGTATTCATCGTCTGACGGATAGGAAAGAAGCGCAAGGAACGAAGATTCTATGAAGAGGAGCCATAAATATGGAACAAAATATAACAAAGCAAAAGCAGATAAACATACATATAAAACATGTAAGATAAAAACAGACGTATAAAACATGTAAACAGATACTTAATCAAAGATAAAACTTTCTGTCATAGTATTTCTTCGTCCATAACTTTAGTCCACGAAAGATTTGCTGATTTACGTCATACTTTACATACATACTACACTTGGATTCGTTACACCAAGGTTTATCTAACACTAAATTTAAATTACTTTCTCTTTCAACAGCTTCTTTTACTGGAAAAAAGATTATTGTCGTAATAAGATGGGTACTAAGTTAATAATCTTCCATTTATTCTCAAGCTTTTAAGTAACAATTTAGCTAGCCCGCATCATTGCTACTGCTTCGCTACTTGATTATATGCAACATCAATATATACCGGATTTAACATTTCAAGAAATACATGAAAAATATGCAGAAAAGTTAATATAAGTGTCAGTCTTTTTTCAAGAAATATGATGTAAAATTCCTTGAGATATGCTCCTTGGCCTCAGATGTTCATATAACTGACAATAGTAACATAAAATGCGCACATTTATCAGCATTTGTAAAATCCTTGTATGGCTACAATTATTTATAAGAAGGTGAAATTGTTCAGATAAGAGAGAAGTTACCTACATTTTTTCCACAATGGAGTTCAAGCAGGATAGTGGCAACTGTAAGCCGCAGCAGCCTTTTCCGAGAATAATCGTAAAAATAGGCGCACCATGAAATGGACATCCGTCGAACTTTTTTTTCCAACTCATAAACCAAAAATGAACTTGGTCTCCCGGCTTATTTACTTTTTTGTGTCGCGAAACGGGCGGATGAAGCATTTAAACGGCGGCTAATGATGGCGGAGTCCCCGGCGCCGCAATCTTCGCTTTTCCAGTCTTTTTTACGCCTTTTTGCCCTCCACCCCACCTGCGTAAGCAGACCGTGTGACGGAAAAATAGGAAGTAAGGTGCGACGATTCTCCCGGAACTTCCATCCAAAAACAACGAAGTAGCTACCGTCAAAGAAATGCAGAAACGCGGGGAGAAAAGACGGGAGAATGACCGCAGAAGAAGGTCTGACGCCAAAAAATACTGAGCACGAAAAAATGAGAAATTTATTCTAGCATGACGGACGTCAGTATTTCAAGAGGGTGCACAAACTTACAACGTGTAGCACAGTCATAATTCAATCATGCGACCATTAAAAATCACTCCACCAAAATATTAACGACCAAACAAAATTTCTTTTTAGGCTGCCAAGTAGAATTGAAGCATCGGATGGGATAAATGTGGAATGATAGTTAAAAACTGAGGCCTATAACGCTGGATTACATTTTAAAATAGCATACATTTGAGAACAAGTAGTAAATATTCCAGAAGTTTCATTATATTACTTTTATTGGAACGCATTAGGCTTCATTTAAACCTACCGTCACCGGTAAAATACTATGATATTGATAATATTTTTTACCTCGTACCATAAGAAGAAAGCCAAATGAGAAGAAAACCTTCTTTCAGATTTAATCCCAGCTCAGTAAGCACAATGTTGATGAATTATGCAGGGGTCTAAAATTATGATCCCGAGCAGGCCTGGAAAAAACTTCTCCGCAGAAACTGGAAATGTTGGAGTACTCGGTCACTCCGAGAACCGCAAACTCTCTTAACCCTGTCCAACTACGCTAAAATGAATTACTGGCGCCACAAAAAATAGAAAATAAACGGCAAATTAAAAAAATAAAAACCTGAAGGGTTACGTACGACCGTAAGCCTTTGAGACGATGGAATTGTCCACGTAGAGAGAGGGAGACGGCGCGAGATTCTTCGCTAGGAGCGAAGAAAAAGGCAACTGCAGCACCATTCGAAGCCCGTCAAAAACTAGGACATGAGGAGAGAGACGAGGGAAAATGACGAGAGATAGGCGGAAAAAAACGGGGGAGAAAATGCACGACAGATAGAAGTGACAGCCATCTGCAGATAACGTCTCGAAATCCCATAGTCCCGACTAGCGGGGCGCGGCTGCAGACGCGACTTTTTCGCGGGGGAAGCCGTTCAAGGGAGCCGTCGTATGTACCTACGGACGTACGGTACCCATGCGAGAGTGCGCACACCACACCATTTCATTCTGGGAAGAAGGATAGCGAAAGGGGTGTGGAAGTGGGTGGGGGGAGGGAGGTAAGAAGAAAATGCGAACTTAAGCGGGTGCAAAAGAAATTGGTACGAGCCCAGAACATCCTCCCCTCCTCTCCTCCTTTTAGTGCCGAGTCCGAAGCGTTGTGAAGACATTCAGGGCTCGCCAATAGTACACACTCTTGGGGGGGTGGGAACGAGAGTACAGGGGGCTTAACCACGAAAGGTTTTCCTCCACATTAAGTAGAGGTTGGAGAAAAATTCCAGGAGGCATACCCGTTTAGACTTCTCCGCAAGGTATCCCGCCCCGGTTACGCTACAAGAAATAACCATATCCTCGCCTTTATCGAGTGATTTTTCTTTCTCCCGAGGGTTGGATAACGGCTAGAAAAGAAGTAAACGAGTGGGAAAAGATGTCAAAATCCCTAAGGATTCCTCACGAGGCATCAGGGATAAGAAATAAAGGTATAAAAGGTAAAGGATCAAAATGATGACGAGAGATGATATTAGAGGCACATGGTGAAGGAAAATTGAATACTTCTACGGCGGAATGCTGGAATGTACCTTCAGGAATGAGAAATTGAGGCATCTTTAGAGGGCTTTCACAGTGGCAGAAGACACCATTCAAGAAGAACTATGAAATATAAATAATCAATTCTATCTTGGAATTTTCGGATAATCCAACATAGACACACAACATAAGGGAACATTTACAGAATGCAACGAAACCGCAGAAAAATAAGCAGACTCGTAAAGTTTATGAAAAAAGGAACGCGGATTTAGCAAACATTATTTCACTAATTGAAAATACAAAGAATACCGACACCAGCAAAAGATAAAATCCAACATTTGAGGAACACGACGAAACAGAAATACAGGCGTACTCGAAGGAATCGTCGGATGGTCAGAACTCTCACGACAAATGCACAGTTTTACGCCCATGAAATGAACACCAAGCTTTCCACGAACAATCATGTTTGATTCCCACGAAAAATACTTAATAAAATATGGAAACTTATTTTATCCCACTTCAAAATCCAAAACAACACTAACCGCATTTCTCCACAGAACATTCTGCTTCTAAACATGCCAAAAAGTTGAAAATAATCGTTCTCCGCCACGCAATCCGAATACCACGGGTTAAAAATGTTTTGGAACGAAAGAAAGAGAGAAATCTGGCGCACGCAATGGTAAGAAAAAACTGAAAAATCGTTTCCCAAACATCCACGACACAGAGAATCCTTATGAACCTTAATTGGATTCCAAAAATGAAAAAGAAAATTGAAAAAAATCCAAATGGCTCGTCTTAAACCCCTTACGCCACATTGTTTCGAGCAAAGTGAGAGTAAGATTATATGCAATTCCGCTCCCTCCGCTTCCAGGCGTTTCAAAGTAGTCCGGCACCTCCCTTGCATTTACATTTAAAAGCCTGCGGTGGAGGAAGACAATGGAGGAACCAAAAAAACATGCTCTCTCGCCAAAAAAAAGTCTCCTTAACTACACATCAATCTTTTCTTCTGCATCCAAATGAAACTGAATGCGTGAAACATATTTTTTTTCTTTCTATCAAAACAGGCTTCCGTAATGTTACGTCATGAATTTTTCCCGCAATTATTATGTCTTAAAAATTCTCATTCTTCGAGAACCTGAATATGTGGAAAATGTGGGCATAAAAAAATTGAATCGTTAATATGGACAAAGAAGATGGATATCAGTGAAGGAAAAACAGAAAAAGGGTCTTGGAAACGTTATCACCTCCACTAATACCGTAGCAGGAAGCCATCCTAAGATAATTTAGATGATCTCATTTAGATGATGCCTAACTACTCAGTCAGCAATTGCGATAGCAGAATTATAAAATTAAGAATACATTTAATGATTAAAGTAATGATTTTTCAACTATTAAAAATTTATGATTCCACATACGTCATGCAGGCAAATATTTTCTCACATTTACATCGACCGCATAAAAAATTGTCCTTAAACGGGGTCGGACCTCAATAAAAAGTAGTATTTTAGCATTTTAATTAAAATTTAATTACCAACATACAAAAGTTCTGCGAAAACAATGTTTCAGCAGAAATGATTAATAAATACAACCTTCTAAAACAACATTAAAAACAAATTTTTTTCGTGACTCGCCTCAATGCGTTGTAGCGTGGATGAGGATATCACACCTAATAAATTCAATACGTTTAATAATATTCCAGCCAGTTATTTTGAGCGAAATCATAAAAAGTTATTCTAGAATATATATTTAGTAATGGTATCACTATGGCCCAAAATATGCAACGATAAACACCTGATTGTTTTATATTCATCAAAATAGACGGGAATAAACCTTCCCAGCCCTTTTGAACGGAAATGCCTGCACAAGACAGGCAATTGCAGTAGATAAATTTCCGGATTTCACCTCATTTGTGGCGGGCGACAAAGTGTACTAACCTCTGTGATAAATTATAAAATAAATAACAGCAAAATTAATACTGTGCTTATTTTATTACTTTACATAACAGATTTTACAAAAAAACATATTTGCCAAAAAATGAAAAAGGGTAAGATCTATTTCTTGACATCCGAGAAATGGGTAAACGACTAAAATGACAAAAATTTATTTATAAGCCCAGTAAGGTTAAAATCATAATTTCTTAGTTAAGCATATACGGGTATTCCTGACATTGCATCTTACATTTCTACTTCATAGTACTACCTCCATGAGACCTATGACTGAAGGATGCTGGTAGTGCTTGGTGTCGTGATATATATATTAAAAAAACTGCGCAAATTTTGCCAAATTTGTATGAACTATTTATTACTATTATCTGGATGTAAGAGGTAGCTCAGCACTTTTAATTATCGCGGTAACATGCAGTAGCGGTAGCGAGAGAGAAGGGCTCGGAAGGTTATACTACTGAGATACAATCTCATATTCCACTGGATAAAATGTTAAGTATACGCTACTTGGGCATAATATCCATGATTCCATTAATTTTGAAACAAACATCGAAGCCAGTTTATTTAAAAATAATTTCAAACTTTCTTCATTAACTTCCCTAGCCTAATGCTGGACAGTCCTGGTATCCCCTGGATATTATCGTTGTCCCTCCTCCACGAAAGTTTCCTAGAAACACACCTAAAAGCTAGCATTAATAGACACATTTCTAAAAAAATACCAGAGTAAAAAAAATGACAAAAAATTAAAGAAACCGCAATCCTTCCCTTCACGGCTACGGCAGTGCCGATACGGCACACCAATCATTCGCGGAACAATTAACTTAGATGCCAGCCGCACTTCTTCTTCGGGTCGGGGGGGAGGGAGGTCGCTCTCAGACGCCCGTCCCATCGGCACACAATCGGACGACACCGTTGTCGCGACTGCACTCCGCATCTGTCACGGAAAGGGACGAGACATGCTCAAAACCAGATGTTACACACGAGCACGCAACTTCGATTACGGCCTCCGGGGAGAAGGCCTCACACAATGCGATGCAATTGGAATCGAGGGATCGAGACACGGAGGAAGACAGCGCGAGCGGCAAAAGAGAGGTGGATGCATCGCGGAGAACTCACGCCACCCCCACCCGCCTCCCTCTTCATGACTTTCATCCAAGTCGAGATAATTTTATCACTCCACGTGGTACGCACATATCCATCCGTTTCGTTACTGGAAAGAGATAACTGAGACTGAGTTTCCCGCTGTTAATCCAACAAGTTCATTTTTCAACCGAACACCGTGATAGCTTTCGATAAATACCCTCGAGGTGCCCTGAATGAATACGGTTTCCACCGGTTGAGCCTTTGATGACACGGGAACTCGCAAGATTTGACACCTTGCAGGGGTTGCCGCGAAACAATAGGACGAGATGAATAAGCAGTGTATATTATTGAGAATTGGACCACAAAGGATGAGGGTAACTTGTCGCCAGAGATTTCAGACTCCAACACTCGACGAGAGAGAGGAAAAGCCATCGGAGAAATAACACCCGTCAAGATCGTAGAATAATCTAGGAAAAATGCGGAAGAATGATATTTTTCTGAACTTCCGCATATATTATTATCTCCTGGTATACATTGAAGTGAATAACAGACCGAGAATTTCGACAGAGATGTTTATCCCATCGTCAAATTATTTAACCAAATCACACGGCTTTCACCGCGATTAAGGATGACAAATGGCATGACAAAGTCTGGGGGACGACCATATTGGCTTCAAGAAAGAGAATATATAACTCAAGATGATAAGCACCGGGCATCTGAACGCCTTGTAAATAAACTAAAAGGAAGGCAAAGCATCAAATTTCACTTATTTCTCGATTTATAGTACGTCTTTGACTCCATTGCCTGCGTATTGACAACAGATCACTATTGAGGAAAGAAGAACTTTTTGTGTAAAAGTTGTGCGGAACATTTTTCAACTAAATACACTCCATTAAATATTTCACGTAGGTGGAAAGGCATTTCTACAATTCCTAATGTACAATTGTAACACTTTAGACCCATTACAAGAAAACCTTCGGGTAATTTGGATTCCTATTCTTGAGGTCTCGGGAATATTTACTGAAGAGATGAAGCCAGTGGTGGGCGCCGCTGACACCAAGAATGAGTCCATACCACGAAAATAAGTCCAAGGAGCGCTGCCGACTTGTCTGAAAATATGATGATGCCCAATATTATACTGCGTACTAGAATTACTACTTGATTTTCAATCTTAGTTTTCCACTTATTGGATCCCAATTTTTTATCGAATGTGACCAGTCCGCTCCGTATAGACCATTGGCGTGGGCGTCGGAGCGCGCCGCACACAACAAAAATTACCCCCGCACGCCACTTAAACCGAATTTTTACCGTCAGCGCCCATGTCTAGATGCAGCTTGCCTATCCCCTTAAAGATTTTGACGACCGTCGATGACGAACCACACAGCCACCTAGGAACCTCCGCCTCGAAAGCACCACTGATGGGGGATGAAGAAGAATGAGGGCCCAAGGGGAGCCCTTCGAGGGTACAACACACCGGGCCCGAACCCAGCAAAATTGCTGATACGCCCGATCACCCAGGCAGGGGGAGGACAGGAAGGAAAAAGGAAAGAGTCGCCGCCGCGATAGGAGCCCGACGACGCCTCTTGGGTAGGGAAAGGGTTGGAAGGAATGGGACGGGGAAAAACACCTTAACGCTATAGAAGCGAGAAGGGCCCACTAGCTAGCGAAACCAGGCGATGCCATTGCTATGCCAGCGATTTTAGAGGATTATCCGATGAGAGAGAATAATCCAACGATCAAATCGCTAGATACCACTGGCGGGGGAGTTGTCCTGGGAGACGGGTGGGGGTGGGTGGTATTAAGAGGGGCTCGCGATGCGCGACCCTCCGGCTCCCGCAAAGCGGAATACCGAAGCCGCCGCGGAATTGCAGAAGAGGATGCACGGGGTGGGGGGGCGGTGAACGGCAGGCCGTGTGCCGGGGAGGAGGTCAAACGCCTGGAATACGCCGACCCCCTTCCTCCCTCGCGTGGGGCACAGACCGCCGCTGCCGCCTCCCGGGGGCCTTTCCCTAACCCCCCGTCGTCGTCGGCTCCCTCCTCCGCCGCCCCCGCAAGCACCGACGGCTCGTCCGGTTGATGACTGCGACTTCCCATCCGCAGCTGTTTCTCCTCCCGTCTCTCCCCGAGAGGACGGAGGCCGCGCCCCCACCGTTCCACTTCCCTCCTCCTGCCCCCGCCCTGTAAGAGGGGCCGCACCGCCTGCGGAATCGCGATTAAGGAAGCGAGGCGAGATGTCAGGGAATCAGGTGATGCATGGACAGAGAATGGGATGCTTGAACGCATGGTTGGAGGCGGAGGACGTTGGGGGCATGACGTCCTGGAGCAGTGTTTTCCACGCACGCCCCCACTGACATCGAATGCAAGAGAACGATTTAAGTTGATAAAATAGTTTTAAGAAGTCGAAAATCGTGCTCACCATCCACCTGAACATTCAGAAATTTTCTCCCGTTTTCCAGTCCGGAGGAATTAATTATAATGCCGGTTTTCCTAATATTCAACGAATGAATCTTCTTCATTACACTTTTCGATATTCCATTTCAACTTTCATTCCCTTCAGAAATCGCGGTATTTTACACGATGTCATTTCGTTGTCGATAGTGTAAGTTGCCAAGAGATGACGTAGCATGGCACTGGATGATATCCGTAACGAGAGCAGTGCGATGATACCGAAAATAAGTTTCATATAATAAAGTAATATTTCTCATTTGCAGAAATATAAAGCTAGATATGGTCAAAATGGCAAGAGATGTACGAATGGAGAATGAGAAAAACGTATGGTTGCTGGTGAAGAAAAGGTTACATGACACCCTGAAGCGCTATTTTTATCTAGGCAGACTTGCGCGTAATAGAAAAGAACTTGAACGTAAGATATAAAAGAAAATATTTTCCCTTAACTACACTTCCATCAATCCGTTTTTTTTACCGGAGGTAATAAGAAGAGCTAAAAACAAAAATCCGTAAAAATTAAATAGCATATCGTCAGGGGGTAATGTATGATGTAATAAAGCTGAGGATAAGAAAAAAAAAGGCCAGCAATGAGGCTCTATCGGGAGAGAGATGGTGGCATTAGAATTACGATATGGAGAATCGCGCTTAACATTATGGCGACTGCGATGAAAATTCAACCATAAATCCCATGCCTACAAAACTGACATGATTAAAAGTTGAGCGTGCATCAATGTACATCTTGCAAAGAACAACGTAATACCTGGTACTTGATTGTGTCCTCGAATTTTCTCGAAATCAATCACTCATATTGTGCTAAGTTAAAGATCACTTTCTCTGAAATTATTACCATTATTATGAGAGCTAATAACTTATCGCCTACGACCCCATTTTTGTGAACACACGGGGAAATATAAAGATGCTCTTTGGTCAAAGGACGATCCCATTCCTATACGATCTCGCGGTATGAAAACTGCTTTTCCGCACCACTATCCACTCAACTCCTGAGAGCGGTGACGTTGATTGGAATTGGGTATCAGGAAGTTTCCCGATTCTATCCCACGTCCGCAGCCTCTCCAATCACATCCCCGGCTAGTTTTCCAAGCTGCGGAGTCGCGATAACCCGACAGATTTTAGGCAAGACGAACCCTACTCCTATCCCGCAATACGCTCACCCCATTCACGTCTCGACGCATGAGTTCGCCGGGACACGACAACGCGAGACGCCGGAAGATTGGCGTCGTCGGTGCATTTCGGTCGGAGGGTGCGCCAGTTTGTGAAAAAAGGACGAAAAAATTACGTAAGAGGCGAGAGAGGGCGGGAGATTGATCCCAGCGGGGCGCAGCTGCCCGATGAATGACGTTCCACCCTTTCACCGCGAAAATACCTTCGCGCTTGAATTTTTTCTGATTTCGTACCCCATCCGCTGCGCAAATTTTCCGACGATAATGTGGAAGTTCAAAATGGTGTGTAATGCTCTTCAATGAAAATTCCGTTTTAGAATGAATCGTTTATCTTTCTCGAAGGAGGCAATTTCGCCTATTTTTTCGAGAAATCACGCCACATATGCCTACGCTAACCATCCGTGTCGCCCCACAACGGAATTGTGAGTGAGATAGGCTGTTGTAAAGCATAAAAATGTTTAACGCTTCGATATCGCTACCATATTTGGAAATAATAAATTCAGCAATGTCATCCGTTTTTCTTAATCACGTCGCATATATTCGTGTTTTATTTTTTTTACCAGCTGAGCATTTTCAAAGGGGTATTTGTCGGAAATTTTAACAATTACCAAACAAACAAGTAAATAGTATGAAATGACAGCTTTCAGAATACTGAACCCAATAATATGAACCATTTTAGCAGTTTACAGATTTCGCCCTTCAGGAGCCATTACTTTAATAAATGTACTAGCTAAAAGATTTAAATACAATTAATATAATAAAAGATTTAAAATAAATAGGTGATAGATACTCAAAAAGGTGTTTATTACAAAAACATCAGATCGAAGTGTCTCTGAGACGGGTATATGCAATATATTCCTGTGGGAGACCTGGAATCAGGATTAGATTTTAGGGAAAACAAGTCCAAAACGCAGAAAATTCCTCGATTCATCTAAACAAAGTTAATTGAATTAATCAGTTAACACACACGGTTAGATATTAGTTAACGGGTTCATGTTCAGTTGGACGGAAAATTTTTCAAAAGTTCACTGACTCGGGAAAGAAAGAGGTAGATTGATAGATAGGAGGGAAATGCGAAGATAAAAACAAATGTTACTAAATTACCTGGGTTCAGAGGGAAATTTTGAGAAAGCGAACATGTATATCACTCGAAGAATGCTCAGAAAGTTAAATCGACCGTATTTTCATTGAAAGGGCTAGTAACAACCTAGAGAGGGGTAGATAGGATTGCCTACAGACAGCTAATTGGTTCGGGTGAAGTATTAACAAAGAATAGTCTCGAGGAGACCAATATGGAATATTAAACAATGCTCAACAATAGCTTAGGTGCTACTTTTGTTATATTAGGCCTAATGCTAAAAAATATCCAACCGAGTAAAACCTATGCTGAGTGTGATACTGGTGATCCAAATATTTGAGATCGAAGTACTCAATAGGATTCCATACGTTACATTAATTAGCCGTCTGATAAAATCTTATGAAAGTGCCCGCGTGAAAATCCTGTGATTAAGTTCGGGCTAATTCCAGCACCCACCTTGAGTTTTGTAGACACCTTCCGCAAGCGACTTATTTAAAAAGTATTACCTCTCATTATACTGCCTCATAAAGATACATTTCCCAAAAAAACAACGGAAATTCCTTCTTGGGAACGCAATTGACTCGACAAAGACATCCAACAAAATACAACACGCTAATAGAGTTTAACGGGTGAAAGAAAACGCTATGAAAAATTAAGATTCAACATTTTGCTGCACCGTCAGAAGAAAAACTCTGGTCACTGCCGAGAACATTTTTATAAGTCTCCTCTACATAATCAACTTTAAGGATTCACAATCGCGCGAAGAAATACAACCCGGAGAAATGAAAACGGGAGTATATACACTAATGCAGTCGCGTTGAGAGACGCAACGTTCGCCACATCAGCCCAACTCTTCCCTCCACAAAAATACTTGAGCCCAAGGCCTACATTATCTTAAAAACCTTCACTCCATTATAACTCGCGAGATTCTCATTCCTCAGAATTAATCCCTGCGCTGAGCTCATCCAACGAGAACGTGACAGCAACGAAAAGAAACCATCTCAACCTCCTCGTGCCCGCATCCAAAAACCTTTCGTGAGGCCTTCACTCCATCGCCCGCCCTCCTCACAACATCAAGCCTCCCTCGAGCTCTCTCTCACCACACGGCCGTGGTGCCTCTCCTGCCCAGCAAACCAACCTGCCTGCCTGCCACTCGGAGGCGTGGGTCCTTCCTGCCTCGGTGCGAAGCCCTCGGGGCACACGGGAAGGCCGGAGTGGGCGAGCCGGAGTTCCCAGGAGTTCAGAGCGCGGTCGACGGCCTTGACCCACAAGTACTTTTCCTCCCACGCACAGGAAAAGGAACGCACACACAGACTCGAGAGAGAGAGAGAGAGATCACATCCAAACTCACATGGATTCACACGCCATGGGAGGTAGAAGGGAAGGAGTCCAGGAGCTCTGGGAGGCCAGATAAAGAATTCGTGAGTGAGGGGAGTTTATAGGAAACAGAAAGAAGTGCAAAAAGAAGCGTTGGCAAAGGCGATCAGATAAAAAGGTACGCTCTCAAGCGTAGCAAAAATACTTACACAGTAAGGATGCTGTATTTTTTGGTAGTGGCCGAGGGATTCTAAGGAGTTAAGGTAGGTAAAAAATTAAATTCTTTAAAGCCAAGATTGAGCAATATATATAGTTTATTAACTAAAGTTTTTTTTATTTTGCTTAGTCGATAGGAGAAGTGAGTAGAGAAGAGTATAAATTGAACCACATTGTTGATTGTGGTCCCATGGCCTACTTATAGCGTTTATTTCTACTTTGACCCTAATTGAACAATTTTAAGTTCTAAAGCATGAGACGCGATGCGATAAATGTGGACCAATATTATTTATCATGGACCAATATAAAAAATTTAATAAGTTTTCCAAAAATTCACGCACTAGGGTGCTAATCAAGGAATTACCTACGTCCGTAATGAAATTGATTTATCTATTCGTATTCACCAAGAAATGTATTCCTAGGCAAATATGCCATTGGACTAATATTAATCAATCTCCGGTCTTAAAAGTTTTCGTTACGTAACTTTATTGAGCCACAGTTCCTGCAGAAATGCGAAAAATCCCTGCACTGTAATTCTCCCGGAAGAGGTACCCACCAAACCTCATTTATTTCCCGTCCTTCCGATCGCGCGCGCACTTTCTCCGCCCGAAAGAAAGGAGAAAAATTCCGCCCGCATCCACCCCTGCTGAGCCCCGTAAGCGCGCGCCTCCCGCAAACACCCCCACGCATCCCTCCAGCCTCCGCAATGTCTCCGAAAGGGCGATGTAATGGAAAGAAGCGGTGTTGAACAGAAATTTCTCGTACGCTCCGTTTGGGAGAAGACGAAGAGGAAGAGAGAGTGGAAAAAAATGAATAAATAGCGCAAAGCAAATTAACTTAGCATTTTTTTCCCTCCCTCACATCTCACGAAAGCCTCCCATTAGCGCCTCTCTTATTCCTCGTCCTTCAGCTCCTTCGGATATTCATGGGGGTTAAGAAAAACTCCGCATCCACCTAAACTCCCTTCACATCCTTTTTCCCAACGGCAACCTCGCTCACAATTCACCCACGCAGTCTTCTTTTCTAGGAAGGCGAGTTGGGAGGGATTCTTTTTCCATGTCGCAACAAAGTTTTGACACGAGAAATTTAAAACGATTTTAGCAATTTTAAAGAGGGGATAAAGTAGTTAATCCTTAGTAATACTATTTTACCCCCATTTCAAAGATAATTCTCGATTTTTTAAATACTATAATGAAAGTGGAATAAAAAAACGGCAATATAAACACTATCGAAACGCTTTAAGTTCTGTCTGAATGAAATTATGAACTGCTTTATGTACATTTGCATTCAAGAGCATGCTATACTTACTATGGAAAGGCAGTAGGTATCTGCGGCCATTTTCACAACGGGAGGAATACTAGTTCCACGTAAGACGAATCAATAGGAAAATAAGAGGTGAAACAAAGGAATGGTTCGGGATTCTGTTCGATAAAACAAAAATAAAAAAATAACAAATATTACTTGGTAATTTAGTTATTAGAGAAAAATTCGGAAAAAAATTAATTTTTCATCTTCCCATCTCCCTTAAAACCTAAGACTAGAAGCCAAAGAACAATCATATGTAACCATTAATTATCTGAGTAAGACAGTTTATAAATATCTGGTACCCCTCACGTAATTAATACGCAGACATAAGCACTTGCATTCTTTAAAAATACAAAACCCGTGAACTGTAGATTTCTCAAAAAACAATTCTCACGAAAGCTCAAAAAAAATCATCATTGAGAGACAAACGCTTTTCCAACACACACTAGCGATACTCTTCAGGAAAAAATTGACCATGGCTACTTTGAGTTTAATTCAACTCATTTCGAATTCATTCATTCATGTATCAGAGTATGATAAAAACATTCTCGTCACACTCTCCACGTCTTTCAAACGCAAAGAAAACAAACCAATTTAGCTGTTACTACGATTCAAAAAACGGTCTTCAAATCTTTACAGAATGTAAGCAGATTTTAACTCCACATTCATTCTCCTCCAGTATTGTAGTCGACTAATCAGCCATTGAAAAAGAGAGAACATTCAATTTCGTCAAGAAAAAATGAAGATGAGAATCTTCCGACTCTCTGCATAAGGAATTACGGCGTGACGCAAATACCTAAGTTTCCGACACTGTGAATACACAGGCGACTAATCTTTCGTCGGGGTTTCTAATCAAAACAACGCATTCCTGGACGTTTTTCATCTCCTCGAAAGATTTGAATTTCACAAACTTTTCCTGTCCGGAGGTGAGTTTGATTCATGCTTATACCTCTAGGTACCCTCTATTTCCTTCTATTCGCCACCCTTCCCGAACCTGGAGACCCATAAACCCCTTCGCTTCCTGCCCCCAACGTCTCTTTGTCCTCTCATTTCTCGCGTCCCAATTAAAACGAGACGAAGCCGTTTCCGATATAAAAGCACCGCTCCGTCCCTTTCTTTCCCCATTTCGCTCCCTTTTCAAGGCAGGAGAAGCTCCCGAGCAGCCCGTAAGGTATAAGCTCCCCATCTTCCCCTTCTCGATCCCCATGGGAAAAAAAAGAGAGAAAGAACGAAACGAGGCAACTCCGCAGATAACAGAGAGGAAAGATGAAGAGAAAAGGAGGATGGTGGACGAGAGAAGGAGGATATATATTTTAAAATTGAAAAATAAAGGGCATTACAGAGACAGAGAGAGAGGAGAAAACAAAACCTGGATAACAAGGGGAAGGGCCCATAAAAAGGAAAGGTGCGAAAAGGCGACAGGAATCGACAAGGGAAATGGAAGGAAAGTGTATTATACATCCGACGCAAACGCCGCTCGAGCATGTGACACGTTTCATCGTCCGTGGACGGAGATTTCCAGCCTATAAAACAGCGCTGTTTTCCTCACGGCGAGGAAAAGGCGATAATTTGTAACTGCCACTATAAGGTGATAAAAATTCATATGAATTACTATCTGAGAGATGCTTGATAAGGTCCTATCATGCGCACGAAAAGCCAAGGGTCCTAAGTTGGGTACCCGATTCTAATGCAATTTATCTCGTGACATTTCCAAAATATAAAATTTGATGGTAATTTCGCCACTTCCGGGAGAATGTAACCCCTACAAACTCGAAGTTTCATCCAGTGAGACTGAGGTGGACTAGTATTGGATGAATATTCAAGAAAAACATGAGTATATCAATTAGGCAACATCGATTCAAATGTTATGTATCATGATGTATATTAATCTGTGCTATTAGAAAAAAGGAGACCTTTGGTTGTGACCACGCCGCAAACTTAGCTGAGACAGTCTCTTTTTTCCACTACGAGGCAGTCTCTTTTATAGCATATACCCTTGAATGGTAGGTAGGTACGCCTTGAGAAAATACTTGTCATGTGGATTAAACGTGGATAAAGACAGTAATAAGTAAGTAGATTTTCTGAATGTCATAAATACTTTAAATATGTACTAATGGCCACCGTTATTGCCACGCACATAATCTGGAATTACATTGGTTTGCTTGAGAGTTTCTTTTCAATTATGAACAATTAAATTATACATCATATATAATACTTTTATTTTACAAATTTTACCGTTGTTTACGTAGCCAAAGCAAGGGATTACTACTTATTATAAGTAAAGAATTTTCGTGAATCGCGATAGCGGAAAGTTCAGCCCAATAATGCTCGTTTCCATACAAGTAAAAGAGGCCACATGGAAACGATTTTAACAGTATGGAGCATATTACTCTGTATTACAATTGAATCGGAAATAAAAATTATTGATCGAAAATAGCGCTCTTCCAAGGCTCACGAAAATTCGGTACCTCCACCATTTATGTACAGTAAAAATGGACAACAGCGCAGAGTTCAGGAGTGGACGATAGAGCAAAGAAAGTCGCGACTCGGTTCGGCTAGAACACGAGGGAATGAGGTATATGCGAGTGAGGGAGGGTGGTGGGGGGGGCAAGATAAGGCAGGGAATGGAGTACGAGGTGTGCGTCCGTCGGAAGTCTCCCCATTATTATTTTTTTATCAGGAGAGAGAGAGAAAAAAAAAGAATGGAGGCGAGCGGAAGAAATGGTTTGTGTGGGCGCCACCAGGGGGAAACAGAATCGATCGAACGGAATGGCTGACTCTCCCTCTCTTTCTCTCCTTTTCTCTCTCTTACCTCCTCCGCGCAATGTTACACACACCCCACGTGAAGAAGAAGAAGAAAAGAAAGGTAAAAAAGAGACAGAGACAAGTCCTGAAGGGACCAAGTCCCTCGTGAGGGACATGCAGAAGAGGGAGTGAGTGGGAGACGGCGTGGTTGGCCTGCCTTCTTCGCTTCAAGACTTCGCTTGCTGCTGCACGGGGGAAAAAAGAAGTGCTAAGTGGCGACGGGGACGAGAAAGGAGAAAAAAACGGGAGAGAGAGGCTCGATTTCTTGGAAGACCTCGCTGCCATTGGCTAATCCGTTCGTACACAACGTCACTACCGCAGGTGGCAGGTACTGGAGAGATTATACCGCTCTTGTCACAAAATTCTGCGCATCCGGAGAGGGGAAGGAAATGACCAACGTATAAGAATATCCCACACATCTCTCACGGGTTATTCGTATTTTAATCATCAACATTTTATCCTTTTATTCAGATAATTTTTAGGAAATCCGAGGATACAGCGACTCTCATAGGCCAATTGAAACAATGGATGTGATGATAATCATGGATGGAGAACGATCATGCGCAAATTCATAAAAAAATTCAACAAGCATCATTCCTAAATGTTAACCTGCATTTCATCATCGTCATCATTGGTCAACAATCCTAGGATTGGTTTGACGCAGCTCTCCATATTTCTCTCTCCTATCCGCTAACCTTTTCATAGCTACATATTTCTTCTCTTTTCCATCCTTTATAACCTATCCTATGTAACTCAATCGGGGCCATCCCTTTCCCTTTTTAGCTTCCACTTGTCCCTCAACAATTGCCTTCATCAGGCCATCGTGCCTCAAAATGTGGCCAACTAAATTGTCCCGTCTTCTGCTTAAGGTTTTTAAGGAGGTTTCTGCATTTAGAAACAAAAATTAATCGCTAAAAAATCTTAAAACTAAATCGAAATATAGATCGATTATATAATTTAACATAATTCAATTAGCTAAGATTATGATGAAGACTTCAGGGCAGACAGAGATGCCTTTCCTACCTACGTTAAACAATGCAAATGCGCTATTTGAACTAACACCGTGACAGACAAAGGAATTGTAAAACATATGATTCACGTGAAAGCTGCAAGAAAGTTGTGGATCACTGAAAGAAGACGACTCAAAAATCCATGGATTTTTTTTCTGAGCCACGACACTATTCTAAAAACGCTTCAAGAAAATCGCTGCGAGAGAGATTACGCTCCGCCGAGAGTGGACTCCGACGGAAGTCGAAAACTTTTTAACTCCGCCTCATCTCGCGCCGTTGCATGGGAGCCCACGGCAACCTGAAGCTCCGAAGCGTGAATCTCATTGGCTATTACCCGAATACTTGGATGAGAAAAAGGAGACAGTTGGGAGGGGCGACCGAGGGGGAGACATGAGCGACTCCCATTGAGACGAAGGTCATAGGCGACCACGCTTCGCTAGAGCGCAAACAACATTAAAGCCTAAACCGCACCCCGGATGTCACTTAACGGCGCAATATGGCGTTGCCGCGCATTTCCAGTCGCGGAACGCGAGAGAGAGAGAGAGAAACCAAGGGGACTGTATGTAGGAGGCCCAATTCCATCCCATGGAAGGGTGATTTCTGTTGCCACTTCGGTCGGATTTTAATCGGTTTTCAAAAATGTCCGCGGCACTGTGATGAGTACAATGGGATACACTTTTTCCCAATATTTTGCCGTATAACGTTTGCAATTGCGTGGAATAGCGTTGAGCTTTCATGAACCTAATAGATCACATCATCGTGTATATAAATTCCGGTTACAACCGGCAATTATACCTTATTTTCCCGTGAAACTCGGATCAATTTGTCCGTCAGCGACGCGAGTGGCGACTTTTGTAAACCCATTTAAATGTGTGGTGGTTGACAACATATTTAGAGGCCGACTTGAGGATCCCCATTTGTAGTATTCGTGAGAGATACACTGACGACGACCACGGGACATACAGCCATTTCCAGTGCACCACCACATCAAGGTACACTCGAGAACCAGTATAAAAGGATAAAAGAAGAGAGAACATAGGGTTCGAGAAACAAAGAGCCATAGCGCCTGGTCCGAGCAAGAAGAGACCAAGCCTTGAGGAACGTTCCCCGCCGGACAAAAGCGTAACGCTGATGCGTCCGAGAGCTAAACAAAAACTTACAAAGAAGCCACTCCAATGGGGACATAACGGACTGACGAATTCTAATTTCCAGCATAAGGAGGCGAACCAACTGCGGTAAAAATTATTCACTGAGAGCCTGCAGAAGTAGGTCTGGGATAAGCAGAGCCAAAACCATACAAGCTTTCAGAATTACTTACCGAGTTCTGTATTGCAACGCGATGTATGTCAAGTGAGTCTCAGATCTAACGATAATGCTAAAATTTTAGTTATTTTAATTTTTGGATTCTTGAAAGAATAACTTCATCGTAAACTTATAATCTAACCTGTAACAATGTTATTCCACAAAGTAGAGCCAACGCGTATTTCAACGATGCCAAATGATCGATATTTCTATAATACTGAGAGAGAGAATGTGTAAAACAGGATTAGGAGAATAACCGAGGGTAAAATGGTCGGCGTAATTGGCTGCTAAATGCACGTTAGGAAGGATTTTACTTAAAATCAATAGCACCGTGTGAAAATTTTGAGTAAACTGGATTGGACTCAACGACGCTGAATGCTTAAATCTTATAGACAGAATGTCACTACGGGTAACAAGTAATCGACGTTAACGTGAAATAAGATTTTAATCCGAATTTTCCAAAACAAGGCCACTCGAGAAGCTTCGGCAGAGTTAATTTCCTTAAGTACGGCACAAGGGCGGAGGGTTTCCAAAAAAACGAGGCGCACAGGATGTATCGATCCAAGCTCAATATGAATCAGATTAGCTGCTATCTAAGCAATAATTCCTCAATGGCCATTTTGAGCAAGATAGGAGTGGCCAACACTTTTGACGCAGGGGCATGAGGGAAAAATACGAGAAAGATAACTAGATACTGGCGAGATAAATCGGTCTCTGTCACATAATGATCAGAGCAACCCACGAAAAAGATATCGGATAATTAAGGGAAATAGCTAAACATTTAATGTTCTTTATTTAAATTCTGTCCACCGAAGTAAATGTAGGTAGTTACAATTATCTCAGCTGACCAGCATGTAAAAGTGAGTGAAAGGCGTTTAATACAGGCATACAAACCACTGCGTTCTAGCGTTGAATCACAAGAGCTTGCTTTCTAAAACCATTTAGTTGACATTACTACCAGAGCTACTCTCTCTATTATGGTAGATTACCACACCAGAAAACTGACGCGCAAAAATCAGTTTTCACAAGTGATTTCATTCCCCGATACCATCTATTCTTCCCCACCTTTAATTACGGCCTACCGCACTCCAGGTTCAAAAACCTTTCCCGATTTCTAATGATCTCTATGTCACAGTCTGCCAATTTAGTCCACCTATATACTCTACCTTGTCAAATCTGGCCATTTCATTCCTCCACTCACCATATCGACCATTAGTCGTTCATTTTTCTCAGCATGGGAATCGCCACATTGGTGATGTTGAGCATAAACATAACCTAACAACTTAAAAATATAAAAAAGTGCTCTTAATTAAATGACTATCAATACCGCCCACCTCTCCTAAGCCTTGTGAGATCAAATGTTAAAATTATTTACGTTTGCGGCCCTAATTAACGCAACGAAAGACTTGATTCTCAGCTCATTAATATTAAGCATTGTTATGAATCACAATTATAGGAGACAAAATTTAAAAAAAAATAAAGAGGGGAACAGGACAAAATATACTTTTGGTAAAAGGGTTGCGGGGGGGGGACCTCGTAGGCGGCAGAGAAGAAAGGGCTGAATTAATATTTAGACAGCCCATTATCGTTAAATCACGGCTCCGGCGAATGCGTAATCTCCCCCATGCGTAATGAGGGAGAGGCTAAAGTATGAGGGCTTGCTTGCTTTCATAAGTGCGGTAACATATCATGGGTGGCTTCTAGGGGACGATTAAAGGAAAACTCACGCAGGGACGCCCGCAGCAGCAGCCAGCGGACCCCGAAAGCAGCATGGAAATTTATAGGGCACTATTTTCCGCCCACCACTCTTTAGCTAATCCTGGTGTGCGCGAGGACAACCTCAGAAAAGTGAATTAGGAGGCCGGGCTTAGGGCACCAATATCACCGAAATGAGCGGCAAACGTTTAACTCCCGTGGTAGTTAAAAAAAATAGCTCAGTATCAACGACCGAAATAAAATCATTCAGAAAAAATCTCTATCATTTAACTTTGAGCCGTTTCTCGTTCAAGGCTGTGCTAGCTAGTTAGACATGTATTTATTCTCGCAGTTCAAAATACAGCATTATATAAAACAAAAAGTAACAAGCAAAAAAGTAACACACAAATACGGGTAGCATCTTTTAAGCTCTGACCTGTTACCTGATACTTTGTTACCTGGTACAGGATACTTTGATATGAAGCACTAGTATGTGCTAATAGATACGGACTGGCATTCACCCTAGGTAATAACATCTTAAAATGATCGTCAATTAGTTTAAGTACCTAAGATAGAATAAATTGATAGTGGTTCCAGCAAAGGAATGAATGGGTGAAGAAAATAGCCATAAATGATAGACAATAGAATTTTTTGTGAAATTTTTATGTTGCTCAATAATTTCTTAGTACAGCTACCACAAGGGATATCAGTGGATAGTAGCCATGGAATCATTGGTGAAAGGGTCACCGGAGAATAAGACTACGCAATGATACGCTAGATTACAGCCATAACCAAATCTTTGCCAGGGCACTCCTCGTCTACTCTGCTAAGGTTCAGCCTAGCCGCTCAGAGGCACGCCCCAGAAATATTCCCGAGGCATTAAGGCGCTCCACAAAGAGGACAGGGATCCCTCGGCTCAAAGGATAAAGGGGCGAGCGTGAAATGGAATACATAAACTAATGAAAGGGAATGAGGAGAAAGAGAGGGAGGAGGGGGAGAGGCCCAGGGTGCAGAGAGCCCCTCCCCCCAAGTACATGGAAGGACAGGAGGGAGGGGTGGTGGTGGGGTCAGGGGACAGAAAAAAAGAGTTAGATAGGGACGGGGTGATAAGTGTCATGGAAGGAAAAGGAGACCCTGGGCAGGCAAGGATGGCGTAGGATGCGGGTGGACGGGAGACTGGGGAGAAGGGAACGAGGCGAGTTCGCAGTTAGCGAAGGGAGAGAATGGGGCTTTAACGGGGGCTTTGAAATAGCGAGTAAGTTTAAGTTCTAGTGAAAAGAGAAAACCAAATTTTCATCCCGCTTATTGTATTCTTAGTACTTTTGGGCGTATTACAGAGGGATTTATCTATCATGGAGATAGTGAGAAGAGCACTGCAATTCCATGAACAATTATACTTGAAGATGCAGTACTATAATTTCTATTGCGGTACTTTTAATCTCTTTGCTGCGACGACATTTGGCATGCGATGGAGAAGGTCGAAAAAAATGCAATCAATTTAATGAGAATCATAACGCAGTTTATAATATATAGCTGCAATAAGTTCCCAGAAAATTTCACTGGAGCGAACGAACGATAAAGTTGATTTCAATCGAAAATAAATACGGGTGCTGGGTAAAGATGATCCAATTTCTTTTTAATGCGGATGCATTTAGGATGAGAAATGAGAGGTATTCTAAATCATATCAGCTCTGGACACATGAGAACGAGAAGTGAATTCATGAAATATCAAGATAAAACATGAAAAGCTTAAAATTAATAAAAAAGATGGGGAGTAACACATTTGGAAACAATTAAACTGTCTTCTGCTGTGAAAATTTGTAAACGAGCGTTAAAATAAAATGAAATAATTTAAACTACTGACTTAGGTAGGCGAGATGTAGTAGGAAGAATACATATCGGTTGAAGAAAACTAGATACCACTACTTACAAAAGTTTGACTTTGGAAACCAATCCAACCGCTAGGTCATCATGACTGGTATATATCATCGGTATGTACCTAATGACGACCCAGCGGTTGAAACGCGCTGTACCAAAGAAAAAATCATGGAAAAAGTGTTATCTTGTTTTCTTCAACCAAGTTAAACTACGTCGGCACAAAACCATTCATCTCTTTCTATTATGGAACAGACAAGGGGAATGGAATCTGTAGTTGAGGGAGGGCTAGACCTAGGAGAGGGCGAACGGGAGCAAATAGTGGAGCTGTTTGCAGGAGAGGGAGCGGCGGGGATCTAAATGTTCCGGACGATCTAGGAATGGGAAAGATGAGGCGAGGGTGGAGGGCCTGCAGGAAGGAGGAGACCACACACACCGCGGCCCCAGCAGCGGCAGGCATCCACGACGAATGCATACCGCCACTGCAGACTACGCACATACCTACGCTTGGCGAGTCGCACATGCGACTACCGCGCCGAAAATTTTTAAAGGTCGAAACTTTGGAAAAAATGGAATTACTTGAAGATGTGACTCTGACAGACTGAAGCGAGTGACCACAACTGTGTGACCAGCACGTGCGGTGAATGCTGGGTGAAGTTTAATGAAATTTATTTATGATTTAGCAATCCCGCAGTTAAGAACGATTCACTTGGGATTCAGCACAAGGATAATAGGCCACATGCTGGAAGGCTCCCTATCTACAACTTTACTTCTTACAATACCTCTGAAAATGAAAGACTTTCTTCTTCTAATCCACATCATACATTATCTTCTTTGCTTGTCGTCTACCCCAAATACTTCACTCTCACTTCAAAACTTTTCTTTGCCTAAAGCTAGTTTGGAATATACATGTTCTCTCTTTTTCACTCGATTTTCCACTTTCCTCTGGAATTAATGAAAATAATCTCTTCCTGAAAATAAAATTTATGCATGTGCCTTTACATAATCCAATTCTATTTTCGTTAAATAACCATAACTGCCTCGCATGTAATTGTGACGTTTACAGTCTGACGGCGATTGTCGCCTCACTTTTTGAAAACTACATAAAAATTCATGTTATCACCGTACAGCCAGTGCTTTTCGAAAGAATACATGGACGAAGTAAGGAGAAACCTATCTTAGCATTACTAAATGATTACATTAGAGTAAAATGCTGCTCAGAAGCAGAGATGAGCGGGTTGCGGCGCACTGGGAGTTGGCCGCGAAGAGCAGTGTCTCCAGGAAGAGCAAGAGATAGGGAGGGAGGAAGAATGTTTGCTGTTGCCATCGGCAGAGTAGTTTTAACCCTTCCCTCGGATCTTGGGCTGTTTCTCAGTAAATAAGAAGTAGCGGGGAGGGCAGAAAAGGGTTTTTGAGTCGGCGACCGGAACGAACCATGCACGCTTCAACGACGACGCAGAGGAAGTCGCGAGGGAGGGAGGGCGGGGGTGGACGATGTGAATGGGAGGGAATTGCCCCCTCTTCCCCCCTCCCCCGGGGGAAGTCAGCGACTCCACCCACATGCATACAGCCATTCGGATGACCTCCAACCAACTCTAGCCGCCCCCCACCCCCCTCACCTCAACGCTCGTCTCCCCACAGTGCACAGCCGAGTCCATTTCCCTCCGGAAGAAAAAAGGTAGATAGAGCAGTTCAGAAAATGAGCGGCCCCGATAGTTTGTTGAATAAATCATTTGTTTAGACCTGCACTTGAACCAGAATCCCCGAATTCGAGCTGCGTGCTTCTCTTACAGACACGGCATCCAACACGTGGGGCACATATTTTCAGCCATAGGGATCTCAAGTACATATATTCTGGTCACTGCAGCCTTATGACCAAGAGACTGGATTTAAAAAAAATTAGCATCTTGAAACGTTATGATAAAAATTACCGTTACACCTCTGAATCACGCCTTTGCCAGTTAAAATAACAAAACAAAAACATTACATTTTTAGAACTTTCGCGGACCATTCTGTATAACTTGAGTATGTTTTTGGGGATACACGCGTCTTGTTGTCAAAACGGATCCGACCTTTCTTCCCCCACGCAGGAGATATCTTAAGGACTGATGCAGCCTATGTCAAAGCATACGATTTCTAGCATCAACATTAATTCAAATCTCAAAATAGACAGCTAAAATACCAATATTTTCCATTACCTGGAAGGACATTTGCGGCAGAGCCTCGAAATACTCAATTTGGAAATTGATGCATCAGCTGTAAGTTATCACCGTAATTAAACAACACTTAATAGTGTAGGTACGCATAGAAACATTTTGAATCAACGAGGGAGATCAGGTGACCCAAGTACACAAGAAAGAGTAGTTGAAAGGAATACTTGTTCGATGAGTGAAGGAATGGATACGCCTAGTTTCATTGCTTATGTAAAATTTTAAGCTATTAGATGTGATTATGGATATCCTGTTTTCAGCATATAATAGTCTCACTTGGCTCTACTTAAAATATAGATTAGGTTCTTGGGGAAGAAGAGGTTTTTGAAAAAGACCATGGGAATAGAAAAACTATACGTGGCCATCCAGCCTCTCAGCTGCAAGCAATTGCAGAGAGCGAGTACAAGTCAGCAGACTCTACGATGAAGAATTGATGCTCATGGGCTCTCCGTAGACTCAAGTGGTGGCGGCATACGATGCAACGCATTGATAGCATAGCAAGTCTTTAATTAGGCTGTGCGCGTACCAGTCATCTATACTGGACCTTAAGGGGAGAGCAGTATATTAGCGTGTTGGAACTGGGCCAATAGTTAACCTACGTTGCCACGGGGGGGGGGGAGAATAAAGGGATTAAATGCATAGAAGGCCAATGTGAAAGGCGGCGTGGATACAGCGTACTACGGTCACAAATAACAGCAGCGATGGTAAGCCGGTGCTGGGATGCCCAGCGCAAATTTGCTATGCTAAGCACAACGGACTCCCGGATTGAACAAGGAAATTTTAAAATTCCCATAAATATTTCTGTAGAGTAATGCACACCGTCCGTCGGAGAAGACGTTCATCTGTGGTCCTCTCACCGTCTTTATTAAAAATAAAACTCTCTATTTACGCAAATATTTCGTCCTAAAATACATAGTATTAAAAATACTATTTTCTGAATACCATACTAACTTCAAAAATCTTCCATACTGGAACTGCTTCTAACAATTAAATGACCTTTAAAAAAAATTAAATGAAAAATGGAAATTACGCCGCTTTCATTTTTTATTAAGCAGTATGCACGGACAGTTCTGGAGTTCAGACAATGGATTCCACTACCGCTGAAAGATCACTCGACTCCTCATCCAAAATATGATACATTTAATTTACGAAGCACGTGTGTCGTTGTAATCAATTGTCACTATCGACACTTGCGCTTGATTACCACAGTTTAGTCAGACAACATTCACATAAACACATGATCACTCCCTCGTATTAATTTATCAGCAAGGAAAATGCACTAATCACAGTGAACAACAAGCCATAAAAATGCGAATATCGTCTAGTCGAAATTCTACCTAAACATGACGACGGAGTTCAGATAATGGATCCAACTATAGCTGAAAGCTAACATGACTCCAAAATAGGATGCATTTAATGAACGGAGCATATGTGTCATTAAAATCAATTGCCACTATCGACGCTTAATGAATCAAAACAGTTCAGTCAGACATCCCTCACAAAAGGACACGGTTACTCACTCGTATTGATCTGTATGCAAGGAAAAATGTGCTAATCGTAATAAAAACAATGCCAGGAAAGGAAAGCGAATATCGTCCAGCAAAAATTCTCTCTAAACAGGACGACTCGATCATTTTTTTCTCGCGATGCGTCAGAATATGGAATAGCTTACAGACGAAAATCAACACCACCACATTTCCTGAAGCGTACCTCTCACTGCTCATCGGGAATTTCGAGCATGAATATTTATCCCTCCTCCCCCTCACCCAATCTTTCCAAGAAACAACGAGTTCCGACTTTTAAAAGTGTTCCCGAGGCCTAAATCAACTGTGTTTGAAAGCAGAAAAAAACCTCCCTTTATCCCCGCCCGGTTGAATTCAGGAAATCCAAATTCTCCATCTTAATATTTTCAACTCCTCCGGAAAATAATTCAAAACGGGGAACTAAGGAGGGAGGGGGGGGGAGAGGGTAACTTCATGCACATACATCTTGTACACACAAATTTTACCCTTCAACTCACCCCCGACATAAAACACATTCTCAGACTCCGATGTACACGGGACAGGGGGAGAGGTGGGGGCTTGAGAGACCATGCACCCGAAAACACAATCATCAAAGTAGCAGTAGTAGTGGTGGTGGTAGTATTGTAGAGAGAGGGCCGAAGTTACGCCGTTAACTAGTGCAAACACGAGGCTTTGCTTGTATTTCAACATCCACGCTTCAAGAAGCAAAAAGTAAGGAATCTCATTTGGGACTAAACACAGAGGATTGGGCGGGAGGGAAGCAGGGTTAATGGGGTGGGGGGAGGATTTCGGGTGGGGTGGGGAGGCTCAAGTCTCCAAGCGAGGGAGGGGGTGGGGGAGGAAATGAGTGGGGAGGAGGGGGGGAGAAGTTTACGCAGCCGTCTTCGGGAGGGTGGGGAGGTCGAGACGGGAGTTGACGAAGGAAATGAAGAGGGTGGAGGGGAGGGGGAAGAAAATGAGGTGAAGCCGAAGGGGTGGAAGGCCAGGGGGATAAGCAAGACTTACTGTGCGGGACGAAACAGTCGAGAGGAAGAAAGAGAATGAAAGCGAGGATATAGAGTGGAATAAAAGGATAGGAAGGTTTGCATTATTGCAATAGCTGTAGTACGCCCCACGAGGGAGGTCCGGTTTTAAATATTAGTAATGGAGATGAAAATCATGACATTTTTATATACCAGCGTATTTTATACTATGGTATCCTTACGTCAGCCTTAACTATTCAAGTAAATAGACTCCAACCCCTGTGAGGCATGACCTATCCAGGTGGGAGTCGAGCCTTTAGGTTGGCAGAAGAGGTCGATGTACCACCACTACTGAGCGTAATTATGCTGCTAGTTTAGCAATAAAATATTTTTTTCACGTCCTCTTCCTCCCACAGATGATTCAACTTGAGTACGTGAGTAGACCACCCGAAATACCCCTATAACGGGCAGAATAAATTTGATCACTAAATTACCACCTCGACTTCAAGTTTCCTCAAGTTCAATACCGATGAGTTTCTAGGCAGGGATTTTGATTTAAGGAAGGTTGCCAGTTTAAAAAAAATGAGGTACGGAACACCGGCACCAACTTCAAATGTAGAATGGAGGTGGTTAATAATTTGAGGATAGTCACGATTACTATCCCCGAAGTAACTTGAGATAATATTCACGAGCACAAGAAGTGATAACTCGTCTCAAAGGAAATTTTACTCACCGAATTATGACAATTTAAATGTTTTAATGGTTTTTTTGGCAGTAAGACCATGATCTTCATAAATATATTCAACACTTTGCGGGCACAATCATGATTCGAGGGAGCAAAGCTAATTCTAAGCCAGGTTCAATTCAGTGACGCGTGAAGGCATCGCAATTCCTGCACGTGTATGCAACCACCGTATCTCCACAAGGGTTGGTGACCCCGACAATTCAATGACAGAGCATTTACGGATAAAGGGAGAGAGATAAAGGGATAAGTTTAGTGAAAATAGGGAAGGGAGGTTGGGCGAGAGAGAAAGAGATGGATAGCGAATGAAGTCGAGAGAAAGAGGGATATGGCACGAGAGGAAGAGAAGGAGAGGGTGGAGAAGATTGCCAAAAGATTTGGGGGAGGCAGGTTTGCAGGGTTAAGGAAGCGGGAGGAGTTTTCGGAGGTTTCGGGGGGCTAGGGCGGAGGATGGCGGAGTCAGCGTGTGCAGCCGCCGTTAAGAGGAGAAGAGTGCCCTCGGATCAGAGATGGATGGACAGAGAAGGGAGAGGAAGACGGGGAGGAGGAGGAGGAGGAAGAATAAAAAGAAGGAGAGGGAGGGGGTTGCATGCGAGTGAGGACAACGAAGGAGGAAGGGAAGGGAAAATATATATACGAGGAGGAAAATTTTGTAACTTTCCCGCGGACGATGACAAAAGCATTCACCTCCACTCTCTCAACTTCCTGCCCACAAACTCCTCCACGCAGTCACCTCCTCTTTCCTTCGACAAAACTCCACACCCCGTCCTCCACACATACATACCCCCCTCTCTCACTCTTTCTCTATCCGTCCTCTTACAACAATACCCTCCTGCACTATCTTTCCTCTCTCTCTTCCACCACCACCATCCCCCGAAAACTTGGCCCATTCTGCACTGTGCCACCCGCCTCTCCCATCTACCCCGCCCCGCACTTTTCATAACCGAGAGAATATTTCGACTGCTACCGCCTCCCCCAGTTCCTCACCACTACCATCCCTTCCTAACCCTTATCCTGCAAACACACACACACACACCCTCGCTGAAAAATAAAAATCCCTCCCTCACCCTCCCTCCCTCTCACCGTTTTTTTTCTCATCTCTTTTTTCGTATCCTCCCCCACTCCCGCTGGATGTCCCAGGCTAAAGAACAATGGAGTTCGGGAAAGGAAGGAAGACGAAGGTCGACAGCAGCGCCAGGAGGTGGAGGAAAAGGGCACTGCGGAGAAGTTGGCCGTCCTGAATGAAAAGGTCGTCGCCACTTTTAGCTCTCCTCCGCCTCTCCTCCTATTTCCTTCTCTCTTTCTTATCCTCCCCTACCCCTCCCCCATCCTTTGTTCTACCTCTACCGCTAACCCCCGCCGCCCCCCCAAAAACTCCACAACCCCTCCCCGCATTATGCATAATCTTCGTCCACTTATCCCAACATCTTCCAAACCTGGATGAGGTTTGTACCTCCCTAAATCTTAGCTTTATTACTCCGGCAAGGAAAAGGATTAATAATGGGCAAAAGATGAGGGATAGAATGGCATTATAGCTCCGAGCAAGATCGGGCGGCGAGGAAGGAAGGATGTCTCCCACGTTGATGCGGGAATCACAAAGTATACTGAATGGGGGGAGGATAGGTATCGAAATGTAAACGAGAGGGATAATTCTTCGAAGACATCTTTCATTCCTAAACTGCTCCACTGCAACGACGAAAAAAATGTTAGGGGCACGCGCCAGAGGAATGACTGGTGCCAATGAAGGAGTATTCAGAGGAAATCATTAAAGAATGTGACTTTGGCCAAAAAGGCCTGTTCATTTCTAGGACCACACAAATGGGTTTTCCTTCAGAAAATTTTGTGCCGCGACATTAATTTCTAGCTTTCCCAATTTAACTGCAACTCTACTAAAAATTGTTTTTTTTTTAATTCCTTACACATGATTTTCCAATTATGAGTTCAAGTCACTTCCTTAAAGCTAGGTGAGAGCGCGATAGACGAGAGAAGGCAATAGATTATGTCGCGCCTCACAATAACAAGAATAAAGAAAAATAGGAGAGAAATCAAGGTAAAAAAAGAAGCCCAAAGTAGCAGTATATTTAAAATTTGCATTCTAATTTCGATGACTGATAAATGTGTAAATTATTACACCAATTAATATCCAGAAGGTATGGATTTTCGATTCATTTGTAACCACAAGTGCATCAAAATCTTTGCGAATGTATTCACTTGGCTCGAATAATGTACTCTATAACGTCTAAAATATCTCGTCTGCATGGTACACTTACTTGTAATTTCAAGTAAAACAATTCGATATTCATCAAAATTAAAACAATTCCTCCAGTAAGACCGCGAAGCAAAAGAATTACCTCAGCATTCTGGCTCGTTAAAGCATCACATACATTCCATTACGTAATTTTGAATATTTATTAATTAAGTACTTCATACAGGTTCGCTGTGTGGACATAAAAGGAAAAATTGCTCCTAAATAAAGGCGTTTTATTTATTGGTAAATCTGGATGAAAAAATGAGCTGCAACGTTTTTGGAGAAGTTTTTAATTCAGAAACCGATTGACTTCAGCTAATTCGTATCCAAATTTTATCCCATAGATTCCTCTTCCCTCCTGATTTTTCAAATCCGATAACCTTTTGAGGAAGGGGAAGCTTCCTTTTTTTTTAATTTTTATCAAATCAAAATTATTTTATAAGATTTAAGTTCAAGGTAAATGAAATCATTGAAATTATGCTTCATCACGTCAAATATCCCAGCCTTTAAATTAAAGTTCTCTAACGCATTCAATCATTTGGCCTTAAGCGTCTCACATTAACTTAGCGACAAAATTTAAAAAAAGAAATATTAAGAAGTACGCGATTTGCGAGTAGACCTTAGGAATTGTTCCATCCTTTTCAATGAATTGATCCAACTACATATCAAATGAAAGGTGAATAACACAAAACACATCAATTTACGGTTCACGAATTTCAGTAAAGTATATCTAAACATCATGCTCTCTCCTCCCATGAATGGAGTTGTTACTTAAAATTACCAGCATTCATCGCGATTAAATCAGGCAATAAATGGGCTTGGAAGGCGTAAGAATTGTATAAGTTCTATAACGGCGCCATTTCTCCCAACACGCATTAAGAAGCAAAGGAGGAGAATAAAGGGATTGAAAATAAATTTCAACAAGACGAAACTTGGGCGTGGGAAATTTCAGAGGTCTCGCAATATACGCTGGCTGAGGAAACAAATAAAAAAAAAGGCTGAGCATATTTACAAGGAGAAAAGAAAGACTTGGAACGAAATCGTTTCAATTTTCATCATCTTCTGAAATTAAAATGACGAGTGGAACAATGTAAGAACGAGATGGGGCGTGGTACATTAGGCGTAGGTCTGATATAAAAGAAGAAGGAAATCACGTCGGAATAAGAGAATTTTCAGCGAAGCATGGAACCACTGTGGGATGAAGGTATGTTTTAGCTCTAAAAAAAAACCAGATGTAAAGAGAGAGAGGGAGAAATTTAAAGAATGGGAAAGGTAAAAGATGAAAAACAGCACCCTACGACGTAGCAAAGGTATAGTGAAGAATAAATGATGGCTTTAAATGGAAGTAGAGAAAGCACAAAGAGCGTACATTCATTAACATTGACTTCGATTATAATAGCGAGTCTTGAGTGCATACTAGTAAGGGACACAAAAGATTGGGATCGCACAGAAGAGATGATGCGTGAATGAAAGGCTTTATATGCAACTAATCTCAGATAACAAAGTGCCACGATCATTGCCACATTTTTATAATTTTTATTTTACTTCGTACCCTTTTTGTCAAAGAAATTTTTTATATTAACTCCTTGGTACACGGGTTCGAAAAAAGGAAAATACGTGTATGTTCAGAAATATTACACAAGAGTGCTCCGAAAGATAAACATTCAATGTAAAGGCAATTTCTTGAGACTTAAAGAATAAAAAGATTTAAGGTGATGCTTGACATCACATCGTGCGTTTGGAGAATATGCATAAGAGGACAGGGACATGGTAGCCGCTACCAATATGAATACAGTGCGAGAAACATAATCTATACAGTAGGAAACTATGTAGGTATTTCACTGAAAGTATAATTGAGATCTCACATGCTAAAATTACACATCTTTTTCAGTTTATTTCAGTTTAACGGCCGTAAACCCCTCAATATATGAATTATAATCTTATTTGATGAAAGAAGAGACTTTATCCCCGGAAAATATGTGTTCTGAATGCATAAAATACTTGTACCAACTCGTACTCGTGAGATTTCAACACTCTTTATTGAATAGTCAGGTGCAATTTTAATGTTCTTAAAATATTCAAACGCTTCCTTCCCATAAATTAAATATTTGGATTCAAATCTTTGTTTTGTGTGTGATATTTCCGCTCTCACCCATAATGATTCTCGTCATCACCTTCTTCCCGTCAAATTTCAATAAGAAGACTCACACACAATAACAGCATCTCTTTCGGTAATTCCATTGTGGGTACGGAAAATCGTTTTCCCAAATGAAGTTGCTCTTAACTATGAGGATCGGACGCATTTATAACTTTTATTCCAACACAATAGAAAGGATGAAGTCAATTGATTCTTTGATGGGACATCCTGGGTCCCCAGCAGAAGTCATCATCAACCCTTTCGGCCAACAAGCCCTCCACGAGTCAGAACTGTAATGACCCAAGAACGGACGCACCTGCTTTGCCAACGCAGGCGAAAGGTCCTGCAGTTGAACCACCAATGACCTCCGTATACCATTCTCCTCAACCCTGAAACAACCCAATGGGGTCAGCGAAAAAGCTCATCACTCTAGATCTTTAACGTAGGTGAAGGTGAGGGGAATATTCAATTAGCTCGAACATCGAATTGGACCCGTACCCTTCTCTCTCTTTGATATTTCCCCATCACGCGTTCGCGCCTCCAGAAATCCTCGTGCCATCAATTATGTCGCCCCGCCCCGGGAGACGACTGTTTGCTTTCTCATCCGGGAGAGGGCAGCACCGTAGCAGCAGTAGCATCATCCCCCTTTTGCCATTCCGAAAGCTCGCAGCAAGCATGCCCTCATTTCCAGCGCCTCAAGAGAGTCTCCGTATCAATATTTTCCGCGGAAACCCCCGAATCGCAGTAAGCAGTGCCTCTTGAGCTCCTCAAAACATCTGCTGCGTTCCTGCTCCTTAATTACGTTGGCGGATCCTTTTGTCTCTCTCCTCCTACCCTCCGAGTTTCGCACGCTGTTCGTCGTGTTTTTTTTTCGTTTTTATCTTCCGCGCCGGATTGTGCTCAAGGGTAGAGGAGGGTGCACCACCGTGAGCCTATCTACTACTACTCCAAGCGCTCGCAGCCTGGATGCAGAAAAGAAAACCAACCAATCGAGGCGCTTCCGAATCTTTTCGTGACCGCACAATCTGCGACGGAAAAATATCGGGCGCAGTCTCTGAACTCGACAGAGCAGAAGCAGAAGCAAGCAGAAGAGTCCATGATCATCCCTCCGTGCGCCTTAATCAACAGGGATGGCACGCGCAAAATTAATGCCGCTTTTAAGAGGAGCGTGTTTCATCACTTAAATCGTAATTTCGTGGACAAATTTTCAGGCATTTAAAAACGACTCTAAGCTTCGTGTGACACCATTCAGTCTGAATTCTTCGCATTTCAGATGAAAACACGACATTTCAGGTGCATGCATCAAAATTAATATTGTTAATTTTCCAAGAGAGATAATAGGTTCAATACAATAATGAATTCAATCATCAAGATGGGAGCATTATAATGAAGTATGGCGCCTTATTGATGCAAAACAAATTGGCAACCGGGAACATAATTTCTCACAGTTTCAAAGAAACAAAGTCAGATGTTCAAAGGCTCTTCTGCGAAATAAATCAAACCTTCCACGAAATCTTATTCAATCTAAAAACAAAAATATCATCAGAATAGATAACAACTAAGAACTCCTCGGATGTCGGAAAAAATTGATCATTGAGGATAATCATCATCTGCGTCTTATCAATCGCAACATGTATCAAATGAAGGAACGTTGACTGATCTTCATTACAAATTATTAGTCGCAAAAATAATGCCTCGCGCCGTACCTGCATTCAATTACGATGAAGAAGAAGCCCCACCCTTTCTCCATAACAATCGAATGCCTTAAGAGAAAAGTAAACAAACGGGAAAAAGGAGACTTAATTGAGTTCCTTTATATCGGCAGAATACCAAGAAACGGGAAAGAAGGTTTTTATCAACAACGAAGCCATGAGGGAAGAGATATGTGCTCTTGGGGATTGGGGGGGGACAAATTTTTCGCAAACCCAGAGACGACAGGAGGAAGGAGGCGAGGCGAAAGGAGAGAGGAAGGAGGGATGATGAGGAAAACGGAAAACTGTTTTCATTCGATTTCCGCGTATCGAGATGAGAGAGAAGGGTGTATATATGAAGAGCGAGAGAGAGAGAGAGAAGGTGGCCCGTGGAAAGGATGAAGATCACGATCCTGCGAACGGGCAATTGGCTTTTCTCCCCTTAGGAAGCAGGGTGGGATAACACCGTCCCTCTAAGCGACGACTTACTCCCCGTGCCGAACCAACCTAAGGTAAAATACCGATAAAAATGCATGCATCCACAACCGCAAATGGAAAAGATATTTGAATCACAGCGTCGTTTCTCAGGGCTACACTGATATACCCAGTTTTTTATACCGCCAAAGAATCACTAAAACGGAAGTAACCAGGTATCGATCGAAAATAAACACTAGAATTAAAAAATTCCTTTAAAAAATTTACCACTCTGAAGATTCAAAAGCCTCCTCAAGGTTATTGAAACTATTAGGGGAAATGAATGAGTTTCTTGCGAGAAAAATATTTTTTTCTAATTTGAGCACTTCATTGAGTTCCAGGAAATGGTGGACCTAATTTCTTTGTCAGAGAGGTAGATAGTTACTCCACACGATGCCTTACGTATGACAGCTATTGAATGCTCCATTCTCAGAAACGATCATTCATATCAATAAGGAGGCGAATATCACGTCTCTCAGACGTACCAAAATGACATTATAACATATTGGCTTTCTTCCTGGAAGTGAAAGGCTACCCGAAACCATTATGAAATAACAATAGAAATCTTTACGTCGCTGACAATAAAAAAGTAAAATTTAACACCGGTTTTGGGACAACATATAATTTCCCTTCATGGCGTCTTCCAGGGAGTAAACTACTCAAGTAATTAACGTGCAGCCATTAAAACCAATCCAGTAAACTTCAGTCACTCGGCTCCGCTTTCATTTTATACGCTTACATCTTTGTTTAACTTTTTTAAGTATATTCATGTAAAACAACTTTAAAATGCGAGCCACATAAGAAAAGGAGCAGTGGACAATGTGGAGAATGTGAATAAATTGACGATTTAAGAAAGTTTTCACCTTTTCTTGGTCCCCTATTCCCATCCTCCCTGCGTAAGGTATAAGCTCGAATATTACCGTTTATTGACGCTGTTAAAAATTCAACACGATCGTAAGTATTGCTGGGACGTATTTTTTTGGCACACTCACCACAACGTTTCCGAATAGGACAATAACGCCATGTTACCACTCACCTAAAAATGAAAAGAGAGAAATGATTAATATGGATGCAAAGATATCACATATTAATTATAATTGTCATTATATATTTCCTAAGATATAAATAATTTGTACATATCAAAGTCTAATAGAATACACATGACCAACCGAGACAACCATATTAATTTTCATTAATATTTCTTTATTGCGTGATGTCACCTGAATCCTTGAAAGCCCTCAATTAACTGCAAGTAATGTTGATGAAATACGCTGTTTCCAAAGTATCAATACTTTTATACTTCCCCCGAATGGACTTCAAAAATGTCACGAGTACATTGCATAAATATTCACTGAAAGCATACAATTTAAGATATATTACTGCCCAAGTATTCCATTTTTTAGACAATTCATTCCCAGTGCTAGAAATGTTTATACAGCAGAGTAGTTTTAATACAGTCACAGCATTTTCGATGGTAATAAAAAAATATTTATTTTCAATTTTAAACACATTCCAATCACCAGAGAATAACAATCATCTGCTAATATTTTGTATAAATCAAAGTAGGATCACGATAACGGTGCTTACTACCCATCCCATCAAAATCTTCTCCGTTAACATCCCCGGATCTGACAATAGGTAGAGGATTGAGCAGCAATCAAAATACTTGGCCCCACACCCTCCAAGTCTCCGAACAGACCCCATCGAGTTAAATGAAAATGAATGGGGCAAGATGGCAAACACAGAGCAAGAGACAATCGAGATATGCAGTTCCTCTGGGCGCATTGCACCTCCCTCATTTTCGCCAACGGGTTATCATAATTTCTGCAGGGGCAATATTGATACAGGGCCCACCTCCCGAAATGAATGCACGCAAGCAGATAGCGAGGTTCTGATGTTCCCGCATCGTGATGGGAGAGAATATGCTAGCAGACTGGCGTGGAGGAAGGCACGGGGAGCTTCGAAAAGGAACGCACACACACATGGAATGAACACAAAACAAGGTGGTGCCTTGAGGCACTCCAAGAGGGAACGTTGAGGAGGTGGCTGTGTGGCGGGAGAGAGAAGGCTAGGTTTGGCTCGGCGAGTACAAACAAATAAAGACAGCCGACCTCCCATCCACGTATGCGGACCCCAGGAGGGAAACGTTGGTCCTGGGAGCCGACAGCGACTTATGCTGAAGCCGAATTCATAGTCACAACCACAGGGTCGTAGACACACAAAAGCCCTTAGAAGACGCATCGCGTCCAAGACGATGGACACACTGGTTCGCCCGCAAGTCTGGAAAAATCAGAAATTATTCTTGACGAGGAAGTGTCACGAAAATGCCATGAAATAAACAGACCTAGCCTAGGTTTTTTTTTAAGTGACCAATGACTTTTACCCGCGAACTGCCAGGAAATGTCTACTATTCACGCTGACGCACATTCTAAAGTTATACTACCCGGTTACACATATTGCTTTATCCCAAGGCTCGTACTGTCTGCTACACATACAGTCGGAAACCTAGACATTATACAGCCCATCACGAAATTTTTTAATTAATCAAAAGTTTTTGTTATTTTGAGAATTTAATGTGGCTGTATTTCTGAAAGCCAGAGGCGACGGGTGGAAGGCAACGAGTAGCACAACGGTGGGGCCCACCGAAAGGAAGAAGTGTACATGACGGCCAGTGGTTTGGAGATTCGAAAGCGAGAGTAAGTACCGAAAAGGGGCATAAATTTAACGAAAAAAATCATAGCCACTGTAATTTCTACTCCAAACGACACCACGGTTATAATTATTCAACTTATTGGCAGGCATGGTATAGTATTTAGCATGGTATTCGCTCTGACAGATCCTGAAATAATATTACGGGCAATACATACTGCTGGACACCTGCAGCTGTAATGCATTTATTATGTACAAGATTCACGCCCTTTCATTTAGCTTCGTAATGTTTTCCTTGGACGAAGAAATGGGTTAAAAGGTAGAAAGAATGACCTACGGGGATCAATGTCAAAAGAATTTCTCAACATTTTGCACACTTGTTAGGTTTTCTTCCTCATTGAAAAACACAAAGCAGGAAAGTTCAAATGACGATTCTGTAACATTTAAAAGATATATAAGTATTTCTGGAAGCCAAAAGAGGCCAATTGAGCTGCCAATGTCCTTTTTAGTGCGAAAGCATCAGAATATTAGATATGTAACAAATTAAAGTCGGGCGCCATCCATCAACGTTTTCTTCATCACCCCAGTATGGGAAGTAAGTGTTGCCACATGACGAGAGCTGAATGTAAAAAAAAAATATACCAGAACAAATTGACGACCCCAGCAAACCGATCTCAGGATAGTTAAAATGATTACAGAACGAGCGCCGAACGCTATAAGCACTCTGCGGTTGAGAGAGAGAGAGAGAAAGAGGTTGGTGGGGGAGGAGGTTTAAATGTTACAGAGGAGGAGAGCGACGAAAGGGCGGGAGAGAGGGAAAAAGAAAGAAAATGGTGGGATTGGTTGAGTTCTGGGGGAAGAGATGAAAGGCGAAAAGCGCACGCCGGGAAGGAGACGGGGAGGGGCTGAGGGTGATGGTGGAAGAGAGCCCTGAGGGCGCGGAAAGTGCTCGTGGAGTGGTTGTGAATGCAGCGGGCCACGGAGGATCCGACGCGATACGTCGGTTGAGGGGTTAACGAGAGAAGTCAAAACGCTTTACAGAGGGAAGCACCTCCCGCCGCCGCCACGGCAAAAATTTCATCTCGTGACGAGGGCCGACACAATCACGAGGAGGGGAGGAAGACTGCTTTCTCTGTCTGTCTCCCTCGCTCTCTGCGGGCGGTGCTCCTTCCGACCATAAAGCCGCGGCTCAGAAGCCATCCTCCCTGAACTCCCAGAACGTGATCTCGAGCGGTTATCCGAAAGACAAAATACTATCCCGTTGAAACAGGAACAGACATTGCTCTTTCAAAGATCTCGTTCCTTTTCCAAGATCAAAGAAACTGAGTAAAGATGTTGAGGATTGAGATTTCTAAAACGGGAGTGTTAAGAATATCGGGGGATAAAAAAACTGAATCGATAGCTGTAAAACGTTTACTCTGACTGCAGACGAGGAAGTAAATTGTAACCAGGCATGTAGAGGAGGTTAATAGACAAATGATATCACATGAATACTATCTAAGATGCATTTAATATTATGTTTGCAGTTAATAAAATATTACCTAAAATTTCCAACCAAGAGAATGATCCCGTGAACGGCATCTAAAACGGTTACACACAAGCAAAATACTATCCCGTAGAAACAGGAACGCATATCGATCTTTCACAATGCGAATTCAAATATCATAGAAACTTAGCAAAGATAGTAAAAATTGAAATAGTAATAGAACACACGAAATCATTTTCCGAAAAATCGTCTCGGAATATTTAGTTTGATGTGGATGTATACCCATAAATAAATTTTCATCAACATTTTAGACCCTAAGGTACAAACGTTTGTTGAATTGAGGTGGAATGACCCCTATAATTCGCACCAATGAACCCAGATTGAGTAAGCTGGTCAAGAAATTCGCAATTGTTTGCTTTGCTAACGTGTTTCACTCATCTGAGAATAATTTAAAGTACTCATCCTTAAGGGAAAGAGTGGAGAGGACTGAGGAAGCTATTTTCACGGATGAAAGGTTTATCGAGACGGATTCATTTATGAGGCATTGATTGCTTCGAGTTGCATATTTGAAAGACTGCGGGCGCACTGACCGATTTATTTTACTTCTAACAAATAGTCAAAGTCTTCCACAGTCTTGATTTGCACAAAGATATCATCCAATTTCCCCCATCCCCTCTTCTGCTGATACTTTGATGCTCAGTTGTCAAAAAGTATATATGCTTATAAGAGCACGACTTAAACCACGTAACAGAATGCCCAACAAGTAAAAACTACTAAAGTTTGGAGGAGCAAAATGAGTGTTTAATATATTTTCAACCCGCGGAACTAAATACACGCCATATATTATGTATCAAAAATAGAGCCGAGAATGAATGGTAATTTTCCACATCTCAGTGGACCGATAACATCTATCAGATGGAATAATATCTAATAATCTTTTCAAAAATAACCATCTTCCAGCAAAGCAGAGAGGATTCTTTAAATGGTAGACAGCGATACTCGAGACACACATATCGATATGAAGACTAAAACAACGCCATGCAATGACTACATTTTGAAAAACGGAACTGAAGTGAAAAAAGTGAACCTTTTTGCAGCGACCGCTTCCGCAGTTAGACTATCTACCAGCAAGGTATCTTAAATCGTGAGATTCTTCTGAAAGCTGTTGCAACTTCAAGCAATACGAGAGATTCCTTTATGAACTATAATAACAGCAAATCTTTGCTGAGATAAGAAAACTAAAAGCACAGGATAATACGCACACGTGGAAAAAAACGTAAGACGGCTGTTCCTTTAGCAGAAATTACTGAACTACCGACTTCGGCCGTACCGACCTCCCATAAGCGAGTGCTCCTATGATTCACCAACACTGGTTTTAGTGGGATTTACCACAAGACAAATGATACCCAGCGCCACGAGGAGCCATATCGTAGTTGAGGCACTCGTAAAAATAGGCTTATTTAGACGTAATGCATTCCCTAAATTGAGAGCGCGTGCCCATTTTTTTACGGAATTAAAAAAAAACGAGGGAATGCAGGCAATTTCATCCCCTCATTTCAAAATTTAAAACGTTTCTAGAGTCACAAATCCAGGTGCATATTTTTTTTCGGCAGCCGAGGACTGCCGAAAAATTATAAACTTTTGTTCCATACAGGCTTTTAATACGACCAATTTGAAATTTATTTGAATTACTTGCTCACATCAACGCTCTATAAAATTTGATATTTCGAGTGAGGTTATCAAATTTCGCTCTCTCAAAAGAGTTGCTTTTTTATAAAATATTGTAGCATTGGCCACACGAAAATCGAGAACTGTAACACTGCTAAGTCATAAAACATAATTGCCTCTGAACAAGTTTCTCAGCGGGTTTATGCTCCCCAGCAAACGCAATACATCGCTCCAGTCCAATATAAAAACCTCTCATGCCAATAAAGCCAGTCCACGGACCCTAATAGAGATATGCGAATTGGGACCCAGACATAAAGAGTTTGAGTGAGTCATGCGATTCTTTACGACACATGCTTAAAGACCAATGATGGAATTACGCCTGCGATAAACTTTTTCAGATCTCCGAATAAAAGTAAGGAAAAATGGTGGAGAGGAATAATATCCGAATATAGTAAACCAAACACTGTGTTTACTGTAAGATAGGCTTTCTTATAAATACTTATTAAAGAGACTTATTAACTGTTTTAAAAAGTAATCACGAAGTGAAGTTCCTGAAAGGTAAAAAAATATATGATGAAACGCGGTGATATTTTACAATTAGGGTAATAAGCCCCAGAAATGAAACTTGCGAAAGCACTAAAATTCCTCGCAGAAAGGATGAATTTACCATTGAAAAGAGATACAGAGGAGCTTTTACAGATTGCGAAGAAAACATACAGCATAATCCCGAAAGTTGGAGATATCATCCAATAAATAACGCCGGGGAAGACTACGAGATAATATTTACAGCATAACTTCGAGCGTTACTAGAGATTTTATTCTTATTTTTTATTTTTTTTCCAAAACACCGAATACAGCCCATACTAACCTTTTATATCGGGGTGCTCAACAAATTTAAACTCACACGAACAACCATGCCCTCAATAGGGGAAACCTACCCAGGCGGGACTCGAACCCGCAGCCTCACGTTCGGGAGGCGAGCACTTCACCCCGCCGCTACCGAGGCCGAACAATAACAGAGGAAACAAATAGAAACGTAAATAACACCACGAAGAAAGTGGGAAATGCAAGGCGAGACGAAAATTGCAGCTTAAGAAGACTGGATAGGAAACCAAACGAAAGCAAAGGAAGAATGGCGTAAAAATAATCCTCGTGGTGCAGCTCGTTCCGTTCCATCTCTCAGCCACTCATCGTCAAGAGCTTCAGGCAGCCCTCGCACTACGAGGATTGAGGGAATAAAAATCAAGAGCAGGGATGATGGAACGGAATATAGAATTGGACGGATTGAAGGAGAACCGTGGAAAAATGTTCTGGTTGGAGAGGAGATGATTCTGATCGAGTCAGGAGGAGTTTGAAAGGCTTGTGTAAGGGAGGTGGGAAAGAGAAGAAACAGACATTGGGATAGTACGGCTGGTGATGGAGGAAAAGAGGAGCCGGGAATGGAATTTGATGCGTGAAGAGTAAAAATCCGGATTCCCTAATGAAAATTCAACGGATTTTGAAATGGTGATGGTTTCGGGTGGAATGTGAATGACGGATGGATGAGATTAAAGCGAAACCAGAGTACTTTCTGGGTGGGGTTGAGGAAGTGGCGAAGGAATAAGTGGAGGAACGCGACACAGGAGAGAATAAACTTGATTCAGGAAGAGTTTTGGAGAGAAGCAGGGGGCAAAAGGATGCAAACGGGGATAAGATAGTGGGAAAACAAAAAAGATTAGGGTGAAATTATTGAAATAGGAGTGGTTTTCATTGCTAGTGGGAGACATTAATCCAAATTTTGACTGATTTTTTTTCAGCCAGCACAGCGCCATTTAATGCAATTAGCCAGACTAATTGATGGCATTAATGTAATTTACAGGGTAGGTATTTATCAAACCGGAGATAAAAATGAGATAAATGCAGAGGCACTTTAGTCTTGAACCAAACGATAATAATTTATAAGTACACCATGAAATGCTATTTGATGACGTTGAATATTGTTATTAAAACATAATAAGTGAAATATCAAAACGTGAGATCAATTTTACACACATGTATAGAACCACTATAATGGCAAGTTGGGAATTTGATGCCTATATATTAAAAATATTTACAAGAGTATGAATAATAAAAAAGTATGCCTACGAGAAAGAGGATGGGGAAAAACCGCCGTTTAACTCAAAACGGCAAAGATGAATATTTCCTGATATACCTAATTATTTCATTTCCCACGAAATTCCACGACTTCCCGACCATAATCAAATTCCCTAACTTTCCTTGTTTTCCTGAAGAGGGGAGTCACCTCCCTCCGTAGTAGTGTAGTGTGGAGAGGAGTCCATCCGGCGGAAGGTCAACGCATGAAAAGGCGGCCGGTGAGGGAATTGGTACGCGCGGATAGCGGCCCCGGGCGGCGGCGGCGTCGGCGGGGGAGGAGAGGAGGGCGGGGGCGGGATGAATTGATCTGGAGGTCAGCGCGTGGGTGTGGTGCGCGTGGGAGTGACACGAGGGGGGGAGAGGAGGGGGGTCGGCTGCAGTCACTCACTTTCTCACGCACGCACACACTGACAGATTTCCGGGAGTCACTTTCATCCGCCAACGGATAGAGAAGCAGCAGCCCAACGGTTTATCCTGGGGTCGAGAGCAGAGGAGCAAAAATCCGATGCTCCCCGCGATATTCTGGAGGTAACAGTTGACACCCACTCTCGCAAAATGCTATCACCTTTGTTTTTCGTGTAAACGATAGTAAAATTAAATTACTCTTCTTAAATATCATTAATGGCAAATACAGATCATCTGACCTTCTTTCTTTTTTTCCGCTTCGTGTTCCTTCGCGCACGCCGAGGTAGAGTGACCTATTTCATTGTTTCACCCCCCGCCTTTCTGCTTCTAAATGTTCTTTTCTATTCAGACTTCCTTCTTCCATTAACTCCTATGCCAAATGTGTTCCAAATTTTCATCCTTTTTTTCATCCCTCATCCATCTTGCACCATCACTATCGTAATTTTCCCCCTATTCCTCACTCCACCCTATGAAATTTACTATTCTTTGCTTTTTATTTGTAAATACTGTTGAATATTTTTTGTTCATTATTGGTCACGTTGCTTAATATTATTAAATTGTTTCTCCTGTTATTTTAGTCCTCTGTAATTGGCCTCGTGCTGTTTTTGGATTGGATAAAATAAATAAATAATCATGGGGTACCATTTCATACTGCGTTGACCTAAGAAACTTATTGCGAGTTCTAGTTTTCTACAATTATAAAATACTGTTTCAGGTGAACTGTAGTGGGACCGTCCCATCTTAATGGAATACATTTAATCAGTTCTACTTAAAAGGTTAATTCGCGACATTACACGACGCTTTCACACCATTTTTGCTTTTGAACATGATGTGAAAAGTGCTGAGTAGAATCATTAATAATGTTTTTAAGTAGGAACCTCAAAATATATTTCATCAATTGTTTATTAATAAACCCTCATTATGTTTGCACTATAACAATATTACTTGGGGCCGTAACACTGCGAGCAAAAATTAATAGCCATTTCCACATGGGAATTTATTGGTACCTATAACCATTTCGGTCGATAATAGCATAACAAGGTACCTCACGATGCATTTTTTTTAATAAAATCTCTAACGGAAATTATATAGTCACCATGTTAATTCAAACTTCCACGACGATCTACATTTCCGAATGCACCGATTGAGGTGCAGAAAAATAATTATTGAAGAGATACTGGCGTGAGTATCGATACTTTGACATTGCGATCAACATTTAGGATCATTTGAACTATGACAGAATAAAAGGTAGGGAAAAGTAGGAAGAAAATAGGATATAGAAATAGCCTGTTCTCATCGGAAGGTACCAGAAGGGTAACGAGTTCCCACCCTGTGGACAGTTTTGTACTTCCTGAAGTACCCTCCAAATAGATCTCAAGCAAGCTAAGGACTAATATTGTGTTCATGGGCACACATATAATTCTTTAGCTTGAAGGTTTGTACGTCAACAACGTGAGAAAAGCTATTTAAACACCACATATTCAGAATAAACTTCAAAGCATAAATGGTGACATCACAATACTCATTCCACATAGAATACTGACAGATTATAATGATTCAGGAAAATATAAAAATGGCTAACTTATCCGTGGAACCTCAAATGACAAGGACATACTCTAACACAAAATTCCAAGAAATTAGTTGATTAAATGTTTATCGCTGCGATAAATAGATGAACGGGAACCCTTTAAACCGGGAATACATATTTTAACCGAAATGATTAGATGGCAAAGGATAGTTTAGTAGGATATTAGTAACATTTACGCATCAGAGTATGAGGGGAAAAGAGCATCAAAGACCTACCAACAGCAGGAGTTTTATCGGAATGACAACTATATACATATCAGCATAGTTCGCTTGTCTAGCGATTTCCATTATCACAAAAACACTGCATTCATGGACAATGCACTAAGGCATACGATTAAGTGCATCAGGCCGAACAGGACATTATTTTTTACCCATTCCGGTAAAATAGGAAATCGAAGAATAATTCCGAAACTCTCCAGCCGCAGCGAAAAAAAAAACGTAAAAACAGAAGAGGGTATTTCCCCGAACAAAACATGCTCCAGGATCACGAGCTAAATTCTGGTAGCAATAAAACACCGCATCCGATCCTTTGCGGAAACATATCATTCGCTTTTATAGACAATAGCGTGAGCTTAAAAAAAACACAAAATCCCGTTAATGCAAGGAAATAAATTTATTCCAGAAGCAGCGATAATATTAAATGACCACGGAGCACGCGAACTTAAATAAATTTTTCGTTCAATTTTTGTTTCGCTGAATCGAGAGCGAACCAATTGGAAAATAAAATGCGGAATGCAGCGATATACATTGAGAAAAGCCTAACACCATAACTATTCCCCTCCCCTCACTCGTTCGCTAACATTTAATCCGGAAATTCAAATTTTGACATCACAATATGATTTACCATTTACTGCCTCATTATAGGACAAGCTCACGAGAATAATTCGACATCCGTACATTTTTATGGCTCCTGGACGGGAGAACGTATGATGGCTTTTGGAATTAATAGTTTCCGCTGATTTAAAAGCGCTAGGCACCACATAAAATGTGAAAAAAACAGAAGAAGAAAACGAGTGAAAAACTCAGCACAACAAGAGTGGGCAATTTCATCCTTGAAATAGCGAATAGTAAATATACGGAGCGGAAGAGAGTCTATGACTTTTTATAACCCTAGTCATTTTATTTTTACGGAGAGTAAACGACTAGTACGTGATGACACTGGAGGGAAAAAACCAAGAAATTATCAAATATGTATATATGTAAAGAATAATACTGGCTGTAACTGGTGCAAAAAGAGATATTTTCTGTTCATTATAATTTCAATCTGAAGGCTAGATGGTTGATTTGCTTAAGCATGAATTTCGCTTCACATGATATTCATGTCCCTTCAACGTACAATATGTCAACACTGAATCTTCCCCGTGGAAGTTACGATCAGTACTAGCCAAACACTCCAAAGATCTGGTAGCCAAAACTTTCGCAGTACGAGCACAAATAAAAATAGAACCTAGGATTGCCAGAGTGATGTTAAATCCTATAAATATTTTCCTCTATTTCCATGGTTTTTATGGGGTACTATGTGAAACATTGTATCAACCACCCCAAAATGCGATATAAGGAAACGTGCCCGAATTTTCCCGACTACGACGTCTCCAGCAGGGCAAGACAACCATCGAAAGAGAAGCGACATCGATATCTGATAAATCATAACAATTAGGCAAGATCATGCGAGAGACAAGGATACAGATGTATGGGCATCGCAGCGCTATAAAATTACGCTAAAAAGGAATAAAATGGATTGCTCAGATGACCGGAGACAAAAATTTTTCTGGGAAATGCAATAGAGAGGGCAATGATGAGGTTCAACGAGGAAGGCCAAGAGAAAAATACATTATGCTGGACAGAATAAAAGGGGGAGAATAACTATTGGCAAGAAAAGAATTAGGCATGGACTCTAGAAAATCAGGATTATTCCATCTGGGGATTAATCTTCAGGGCTGGGATAAGTTTGGGAATGCGTTATATACATTCGTCATCAAATTTACGCTGGTACACGTGATGGTGATATTAAAATGGCTTTAAAATCTATGGTTTCCAGCGTAATTTTGTGAACTCCTTTGATAGCTAAAATGAAAATAACTAGCTTTATGACGTTCATTTCCATCTTTTGGGGCTTTGTTGCTACGTTCCACTCTCAGTTTAAACAGCGTAACTAGATCGGGAAACGTTATGCAAGCCAAAAATCGGCGCGGTAACCTAAACCCGAAAAAGTTATCGTCACCATAAAGGAAAAAATATTATAAGGCACAATTCGGTAAAACCATTATCTATGTAAGGGTAAGTCAACTGTGTGTGAATGGAGGATCGAAGTGAATAAAACAAGCACCGCTTGATACAAGCGAGGGGGGGGGAATGGACCGAGGTATTTCGGAGAGAGCTAAAAAGATGGAGGCGGAAGGAAACAAGCACGAGAATCAAGAGTTCCATTGTGCGGGATGTAACCGTAAGGGGTGTTAGAGCGGATGAGCGCGCGGACTCGGAATGTCGAAATTTGGCGGGCGGGAGGGTTGTTTTCGGCCGGGCGATCAGCGTCTCGGGAGAAGCTGTGGAATGGGGGTTGGAAGGGCTAAGGGGTGGGGGGGAAGAGGAATAGAGGCGGTCTCGCAGGAAGTAACAATCGGCCATCGGCCAAAGAAAACGTTTGGCCGGAACGATACGACTGACTCGAGGAAGGAGATATGATATAACTCAAAAAGGGAATCCGCTCCAGTTTTTATTCTCAAGATTGTTATTGGGGAAGAAGAGTAAGGACCTCGGGAACCGAATGGACGACATTGCCCGAGAGAGATAGAGATAGAGAGAACATAAAAATGAGAGGAGGTGGGGGAAAATATCGGAGGAGGGGACAAAATAATAAAACGGGTAAAACTGGGGAGTGAGAAACGGCTCGGGAAATGAAAATGGGAATCGCGGAAAATGTGGGCGGACGCAGTAGTCACAGCGACGGCAGGGAGAGGTGGAGGCCACTCCGTGCCTTTTATTTTTTTTACCCATACTCCTCGCAGTCCGGAGACGCTCCATGGACGAAAAGATATAGGCGACATTGAGTGTTGAGGAAAAGATGTATTTTTCGAGGGGGTATGGGGGAGGGTGAGAGAAAAGTGGAGGGGTAGTGTATTTGACTATGCGGTGGTGTATACACACGCAGGAGTGTGGGTGGAGGGTATAAAGAGAGTCCTCTCCGGCTTCAGGAGAAAGCGAGTATAGAACAGGGCCGAAGAATAAACTCTCGAGCGAAGCGAAGACGTATCTCCTGAGCAATTCCCCCACTCCATCAGCCAAGAGAAGGTTCTCCCACCCGCGCGGGACGACGCCGTGGAAGTGCTAAACAATGCGTGAATTATTATTTGCAGACTCGATTGGGGAAGACAATAAAAACGAACGTTTCGAACGTTTCCTTTTGAGGTACCTCCTCTTCCTCCTCCCTCCAAGACAATGAAACGTTTCGAATCCGATATCTTTTCAGAAATGAATTTTCGATTTTCCACATCAAGAAAAGGACGAACGGATTGAAATAAAAACATCGCTCCCGCCTCTCTTCGTGGCTTGAGGACGGATTGTCCTCACGGATGGTAACGATAAAATAAACAATATCGGGGAAAGAGTATATCTCTTAGGCAGCCTTTTATTTGGGATGTAATTCACTTCTGTCAATCTCGAGAGGAGAAATGGCAATCACATTTCCATCCCAATCACATTCCGCAGCTTAATTCAAACCGAACCCGATAACAGCACGATCGCAAAGAACATTATGGAATTGGCAAGCGGAATAAAATGTATTCAAAATGCTGTTAGGATGACGAAACAATCATGAACGTAACAAAATGTTTCCTCGAAATAAATTAAAGTTTTCGGGATCAGATGCACTTCAATAAAGCCAGAATAGTTAAATAACCTTCGATCTCCTGCCACTGACAATGGAACCACTACCAGTTCAGAGATGTGTTCGCCACTCCGAATGCCATAAAAAATACGGCTTTTAAAAAGGCGGAGCAAGTTACGTCACTTCTCCTCGTGGGATTAGACGAATCAGCTTCTTTTTATAATCTAGCTAATGAGTCACTTTCCAGGAGTATTCTATAGTTAAGTCGCTGAAATAATCTATTCACATACACTTCTGTTATTGTACGGTAACATATAATGGTAAATGAATGGTCACTTTAAATACTTGGCTAAAGCAGAGGGGAGTGAATCCTCGGCTAAAGTTAGGGAAAAAAGCCGTTAAGTGAAATTGAAGAAAATTGAAGAAATTAAGTGAAATAATTGAAGAAAAAAGTTTTATTCGAAACTATTTTACACACTATTTTCTGAAGTAAATCATTTTATTTGGCTTTCTCGTTATATCAGATCAAATTCTCTATTATCCATGCAACTTTCAAGGAGGGATAGAACTTCCTCAAGACTTCGATTTGTTTCCTGCACTTTAGTGAATAACCGTCGAGGAGAAGAATATTAAATGACGGAGGAACGTTCATTCAGTTGTGACCGACCCTCCGTTACGTAATGCAGTCATTTCTCAATTCTCCGTTTCTTGGAAAAATGACTCCCCAAGAACGCAACGGCCGTGAGTTCCGCAAGCTGTTGCAAAAGAACTAAAAACCTATTCAATCATAAAACGAGAAATTTCCAGACACGAAGAGATGTGGATTAAGGCAGCATGGTCATTTTAAAATCATAGTTTTGCGCCTCGAATATCACGGCATGATTTTCCACGACACCCAACAGCCAAGACTACGCACAGTTGTTCAGCATACAACTTTCAATATAACACAGGAACCGAGAGGGGTTCGAACCATAAGACTGATTGCAAAGGAGATGAGACATCAAAACCTCCTAGGGGTAGACTTCGGATAATAATGCGCTGTGTGCGGATAATGAACAAATAACCAATGGACATAAAATCATAGTGAACTATTTTTCACCGCATACTCTGTCTTTAAAACTTCGAATATTGCAATATTAAGTCGATTCCAAGTTATGTGACTAAATTATTCACAAACCAGAGTCTTTATCACTACTGCTTAGCTAAGTCGGAAAACGTTTTACAGTCAATCACAAAATTAACAATTTCGCATCTACATATGTATACTACTCCGCAAGCCGTCCCAAAAGGCGAGTGGGGTATTAGGATACTATCGGTAAGCAAAAAAAGCGAATGAGCGTATTGAATTCCCCCTAGCATTTATGTAAGACCTATAACGTTCGGAGGAAAAAAGAATTCCATTACACATCCGTACGGTAAAACATCTCTTACTTTATCATTTCTGTTATACCTCAAGAGGTTCTAAGATGATGCTCTTCGTGACGCTCTGAAAGATTTTTTTCTCGATTGCTCAAGCAATCTAAGCCAAACATGCAGCCACCGAGTTGTAAGAGGCTCCCAGTTTAATTCGTTTAAAAGCAGTGAAACGCTTTCTGCTCGCTCGTACCAGTTTTTGACGAAATGCGCGGCTTTCTTCTCCTCGCATTCGAAAGAATAATTATTTCTTAATATATTTCTAAAACTGAATGAGTAGGTAATAAATGATAATCCTGATAACTGTTGACACTGAATAGAGCCACGGCAACATTTACGTCCAAATTATTCACCGCCGCGAAACCTAAACTCGAACCACGAGAAGCGCCAATGCAACCTTAAAGCTCTGTGAACATCGCTTATAACCGGGTGTGGAGTGCATCACATGAGCATTAACGCGACTGCGCTGAATAACACAAGTGGCCGCTCCACTCGCACACTCGGGCCTGAGAAATTACGGATGCGAGCCTGAAGATTAAGCCACCTCATCTCTCACACTCCCGGCCCATTAATGCTCGACCGCACTCACACAAGACCGCAGTATGGACAACTGAAAATGAGGAGCGCGAGAGAAAATACATATACATGTATTACATCCGGTTCGAGATGCCGCGGAATTTCTTCGCGAACAATCCCAGGGAGATCAAAAGATGTGCGGGACTCGACTGAAGGCTACTTGTATCATTATTTACCTTCCTCCCCTCTACATCACGCACACCCGGGTAATTCCCGTGATCCCCTGCAGTCCCAACCGGCTGCGAAATCCCGTTGACCTGTACTGCTCGCGCTACTCTGTTTGCCCTAACTCGATTAGTACGCGGACCTCCGCCTCTTCAGGCCTTCCCTGCTGCATCCCCACCCACAGCCCCTTTTACTGCGAAACTAGGGGGCATACAGGACGATCCCGTGTATTTGTACGTTCCTAGGTTACACGCGCGTGTACTGTGCGTATCTGAGAGCAAGGGCACACAATATACGTCCCTTTAAATGGCGGAAGCACGGAGATATCACGGGGGCCATGACCCATTCCAGAGAACAGAAGAGGAAGCTCTAAAAATCGAAGCTTGAGAGAAGGAAAATTCTGAGCGTTTCCAGCCGGTGACAGACACTCATTTAGTTATTCCATCTGTAGGTTGGTTTGAATAGGTAAGGATTGAGCGTAGCTCTGACTACAAGTTGTAAGCCAGGCGTGTGTTATGACAATTATGGTAGGGGGGTTATTCCTCTCCTTGAGCAACCTCGCACTTCCAAGATTTTGGTTTGGGGGTTTTCCACGGCTACCCCCAGGATTTGAACCGTAGATAATCAGCCAAACGCAGTCCCTGCAAGGCTACCACTCCTTAAGCCGATGATGGGTCGAAGCAGGTTTTGTACGGTACCTGGTGAAAATATGTTCTACGTTTATTTTAATAGCGTATAAGCGAAAGGAGTGTACCTTAAATATAAATCTATAAGCATCATAATGTATCGATACACCGATTGTTTACATTGGGGAAACGGAAGGAAAAAAGGCAAAATACGGCGACAACTCCAAAGGGTTGATTACGGTCGCTGTTTTGGGGGCGGTTCATTACCATCCGCGGCGCCTTCGTGGTATGTAATACATCTCAACAATGACGCGCCTGAGGTCTGGCATGCGTGCGCAAGTGGCTTATAGATATTCATAAAATCATTTTTAAGCATCGTCAGTTAGGCTGGTAAATTAGAAAATTTAATTGGAAATTCAACATAAAAATTGCCATCTTTTTAATTATCACGGAAATTAATAGGGCCGGCGGCTCCTGCCCCGTTAATCCGCCACTGACACCTCCTACTCCAAAAAGATAACGCCTGCACTCACACTTGATTCACTATCCTACGAAGTAGGTACACCTTTAACTCCAAATCCCCTTGCACACAAAGTCAGGTCGCCCGTAGAGTTCCCTCTCGCTGTTTCTCTATCTCTGACCTGCTGCATCTCCCTGTATTCTTCAATTCTACGAGGCCTGACACATTTATAGACGCCAAGGGAGTCGGAAGAGTTACACCTACCTCAGGTAGAGGGAGTGAGGAGGCATAAATTATTCCGTTTCGGATGGTTTTCTATCGGACGAGGCAATAAGCTACCTCGGTTATACTGGGGGATGGGGTCTTGCACACAATGAAGACGGAGGTTGGAGAGGGAGAGAGAGCTGGGAGAGGAATAACGCCTACTGCACAATTCACGCAAAAGCGTTCGTCGTCGCGGACAGCGTACCTACACGGCCAAGAATCCTCCTCGGGATGGTGAAACATTTTCAGAGGATTCCACTCCCCAACGGAGAGTAGCCTAAGCTGAACAAGTCCCCTCTCAAATGCCACCATCCGGATCCTGGACTTCCTCTAGCTTGACGTCACGACGTCCAGAATTGAAATTTCAACGATTGCCAATGTCGGTAGTGAGCAATAAAGGGCATAAAATATAATTATTTTTATGTAGGAATCATGGAGTTAAACATTCCTCTCTACAATTTACCGACATACCAACAGTAGCCAAATCACCTCTAGGCCAAGTTTCGATCTGATTCCATGCAATGACCGTACAACACGGCAGAAAAAAGTATTCACAGTATATGAAAGACTAACGATAATGAAGTGAAATTAGATTAAAAAATCGTTACTGTAGTAAATTGGGTTACTATTGAAGGTCTGAAATTGTCCCCCACTCTATCCTACACGCATAAAATTTACAAATCAGCGGAGAAAATTCTAGTATCAATTTTTAAACCTTTACGTTGTAACACACGAGTGTGTCGGTTCAAATACATACAAAACAGTGAACTAATATTAAATTACCTTACAAGTGGGAGGATCAGAGGACTTTTACTCATTTCTGCTTAACTCACCTGAAAAAGAGAAGAGATAAATAATTTAGAAATATTATTCAATTATTTATAATCGCTTACATACATACACTACATAAGATAAAGGTAACATAAAAATTAGTGAACTGCGTGACAGCAAAATATTAGGTAGCCAAATAAGATATTGATAATCATTGCCAAAGAGGTACCATATTCCCATTAAAAAAATCACATACAAAATCATTGTTCGGGGAGACAATTCGAACCTTCTACATAGGATTCATTCATACCAGGCGGAATCCAAAAATAAGATTGTTAAATAAAGAACTCATTAATTCACATCGATACAAAATCCCTTAGAAAATTATAAAAGTTAAAAGAACTCACAATAATTTACCATAAAGCTTCATGGAGCTATTCCTTACTCGTTCAATATGATAAGCTCCAGCATATCTCACGCATACAAGTAAAATAAAGACTACCATGTTGAGAGAATCGCAAGGCACAGACCGTGTCGAAATACATCCGTCTTTCCCTTTTTCCCAATATTTTACTTCACGACAGAACGCACGGAATGGAAGTAGGAAGAACCCTATGCTCACGAAGACAACCATGAGAAAAAGAAGAAAAATTTACGTTTCCGAAACTTAGGAGACAAAAGATTTCCTGTCGACGGCGTACGTCGCGTCATTATTGACGCCGCTTGTCAACAGCAGCAGCGGGGCGCCGCCGGAAGCACGTGGTGGAAGAAGGACCTAAAATAACTCTTTTTCCCGTCTACCAACGAGGAATGAACAAGTAGAAGCGAGAGATAGAGGGGGGGCTCAAAAATAGAGACATCGGCGACGCGCTGAAGTGCTCGGGTATATGAAGCGGAGGATGTGCAGAGGGCAATGAAAACAGCTGCGCCCGAACGCTCATGTGAAAAAGAGATTTTAGTGGAGCCAAAGTCATGCAGCCTGACTGATGAAATGATCTCTCGGTAAGAGATGCGTTGGAAAAAAGCTCTAGTTTCAGCGTAGAAAACGTGGCTATAAGATGAGTAAATTTTAACTTCGTGCAGCCAAGAATGAAATACGAGTGAATTCAGGTTTCGCGTGGTTATTCTAGTGCACCAAGATACCGCATTAAGTTTTTCGAGTATCTCGATCGATCAAAATAGCTTCTCCTCAGGCAAGATCGATGCTCTACTTTTGAAAAAAAGTGTATTAGGATGCAATGAGGGCAGGGTTAACGCAAAAAACTACCTTGTGCATAAATTAAGGCCAGAACCAATACGAAATCCGCATAAAGTAGCATTTCATTTTGGGTCTACACTACCTTATTCCCTCACTCGAAAAGGACATATCAAGTATTCGGTACAAGTTTAAGTTAATTTCGACGAACCATAATGTAGATGGATCACAATCATTCATAAGCATTGGGGAATTTTCTCAGGTTTTTAGATCAAAATGGCATAAATTTTCATGAATCTATGAGCAAAAATTGTAATACCAGGAATAAAGAGTCTTTGTAGGACACCGAATGAAATAACAAAATTTTATAGACATGTATTATTTATCTCACGTCTTGTAGACAGCCCGCAGATAACATTTCTTAAGGCGCTCCGCTCAGAACTTCCACAGTAACGTACCCTCAAGAATTCAAGTGTATTCAATTGAACACAGGACAGGTACTTACAAATATCGACCCGCGATGAAAAAAGAGAGAGGGCAGTCAAAGGACTGATCGGGCAGGCACAATTCGAACCAGTGTGGGAAGGAAAGGAAAGCGAAGAGGGAGGATGAAATACGTCCATACGCAGTCAACGACACCCCACGGTATCATACAACAGCCTTTCTCTATCCTAGCACGGCGAACTAGAAAAACGAACTCCGCATGGTGAGAGATGGGATTAAGAAAAAAAACACCTTCGTAAAACATGGACGAAACCGATCTTTCAAAGCTGAGTGTTAGTCCGCAACCTACATCTACGCCAACGCAGAAGTACTGCGCTCCGTCTTTACCGAATAGACTTATTTCGACGTCGGCTTTCGAAAAATCAAATGTTGGAACGATGATATCTGATTTTCAATAGTTGCTGATTGTTGATAATTGACCGCACATAGTCAATGTTATTCATCAATGAGCCACCGTTATTCGGCGACCATCAGAGGATGTCATCGGCAGTAAATTTAATTTGATGTAAAGCAAATTCCCGTGTCATCTATGGTCCTAACCATCACTATTGTCAAGAAAAATTGATAAAGACTCCCCCTTGCTTGCCTCAAAGTTACGATAGTAACATAATTAATAATACAGGAGAAATTAAGTGCAGGTAAAGCTCCAATAAAAAAATATACCATTTCCAACCCCACATAGCAATTTCATTCACTAAACAAACTCGTCCATGCCGAATTTGGAAGTCCACCATGCTTCAGAAACTTTCGAGTGAACTCAATCGGCGGACTATTGCCTTCGGCACCATCGCAAGGTAGGCGGTCTGAACAAAGACGGAAGCCCATCCGGGGATGGCCAGGGAAGAAGAACGGCGAAACTAGTCGACTAGGGAGAAATCGGATGGAAGGAGAAGGGAAGAAATCCTAGAGCAGAGGTGGATTGAGGGTTGGCAAATGGGAAACTTAAGGTTGGTCTTGGAAAGAACGCCTTGAGATTGTAAAGAAGTGCCTGACTTGGTAGGCCGAATATTGCGTAACAGTACAGACAACACGGTACAGGAACACTACACGTCTCTGCGGAACCCCGTGTGTATAGCAATATCCCGTATCAGATGTAAGGAGAAATGTTCTACTCATGAAATACAAAGGTTAATGAAATTATTTCGCTCATTTTACACAACCCACAGTGCTCTAGAGAAAAAATTAGGTTGAGGTATTAACGTTAAATATATTGAGCTAAATTTCTGCAAAGGAATTTGCCAAAAAGTTAATATTGCGCATAGACTACGGAATTAGACGAGACAAAACACTAAAAGTTGCAGAAATAAAATCTTTCCAATGAATCTTTCGACTGAAATATTGTTTCGATTATGCATGAATTTCACAATGAATATCTGCCCATAAGAAGCGCAATAACTCCCTGATATTCCGAATAAATAAGTGATAAATTAAATGATGTAGTATTCATGCACCGATCTGATAGAGACTCATATTTCAAGAGATATCCGACCACTGTTAAAACACCAAATTCTGACAAAACTCCGTTCTCAAATTCCTCAAGTTGCTACGCAAAAACGCTCGAGTAAAGAAATATCCCAGCGCGTGTGAAACCGAATGAGAATGTAAGGAATACAATAGGCGAAGAGATGTAAAACGAACATTTTGACCGAAGGAAATCTCGTGCGGAAAGGTGAGAGACAGGGGGCATTAAACCAAGAGGGGAAAGGAGCCCATGTCAGGCGAGAAGAAGACGAGGCGAGAGGTGAATGAAGGGAGGAGGAGGAGGAAGAGTGGGTGGGGGTGGACGGTGGGATGTTGAGAGATGAGGTTATGCGCCGGACCGCGAAACAGAAAAAACAAGCGAACGTCACGGAGGGGTTGGTTCCGTGACTCTCCGCGTGGGTGCGCACGCTCTCCGCGAAGGAGAACCAAAAGGAAGGACGGAGAAGGAGGAGGCGGTGTGGGGAGGAGGTTCCTCCTCGTTGCTTCAGCCTCTTTCAGCGTGAGAAGGGTAAGTGTAATCTTATACCCCTTCTGGAGGATATTCCCTCCGCCCCCCAGTGACTCAGGGAAGGAGGGAAAAGTGTATAGGAAGGTGGCACCTCTCCACGCCCTTAAACCAACCCCTGCGTCGACCACGTAAGACCACATTTACTACGTTTCCTTTCATCCTCCTCCTACTTCCCCTCGATCGCACTCTTAAGCCCGACCTGTACGATTATCGTTCATGCACAACTTCAATTTTATTAGTAATGACAGATACAATGGCTTTCAGGTAGAGTAGCAAAGATAGTGATGATAACCCCTTTCCCATAACTTGTGACCGTAGAGATTTCCTCTTCTCAACGATTTTATACAATCCTTGCATCTCACTGGTTCAAAAAAGCAAATATTCATAGCAATGCTACATGATGTTAAACATCGCCAGAACTGACACTTACTAAGACTAATGAATTAAAATGAAAACCTCTATTATAACAAAAATGACCGGAAGATGCTCTGTAGTTCAAATGCATCATTGAAGCTGGGGATATTTAATCTCGCATCATAGAAAATAACTGATCATTAGAAGACAATTTATCATTGAAAATTAAATGACAAACTATTTTTGACTATCTTACAGCAATACAACCACCATCAATTGCCAATATAAATAGTTTCCATCGTGATCGAAACTAGATGCACCATGATCGACGGTCCACACAGCCAATAAATCGAAATGTTGGGTAAGTCGATTGGAATATCCTTCTTTCACCCTCCTCAATCCCACCGCCACCGGTGTCTACCGTTAAAGAGACCGTGAAGGAGAGGGACATGGTTTTTAACCCCTGGACGACCTAACCGATCGAAGGAACTCGGAGAGAATGACGTCTTCGGAGCCGGTGGAGTTTCCGAGCGAAATTCCTTGTAACATTGGCCGCCAATTCCCATTACCACGCCCAGGGCTTCGTGAATGGAGTCTATACCTGCGACACAGCCTCTCTCTCTCTCTCCTTGCCTTTTCCTCACGCCATTTTCTTTTCAAACACGACCAACCTTCGTTTCTTTTTCCTCGATTTTTCTCTCCTCGGTCCGGAACTAGATTCGCACGATCTTACTCAAAAGCCGAATGAATGCCTGCCGCGAGCGTTCTATCTTCTGGTAACACGCTATTCAGCTCCGGAAAGCACCGGAGGAGGCATTATCACTTTGTTTTTGAGCCGTGGAGCTGAGAATGATGGGTCTTTCGTGCTGTTTCGTTCCTCGTGAAAATTTAATCACTGCTCATGGTGCTCGAGATGGGATGACAAGACTTTTTCGAAACATACTTGAATAAAACACTAAACCCGACTCAACTCAGTCTAATTGAGAATTTGTGACACGAGTCCGGCCCATGCGATTTCTATAGATATTTTATCGAACCTTAATATTTTCTGGTCTTGGAAGATTATTTGTTTGGCAGATTGAAAACTAGAAAGAGGTTAATATGCAATTATTTTCTGATTTAGGATTCCAGACATATCAAGTGAAAAAAATACTACCCCTTTTTTATCCAGGCAATCACTCATTCAGTTTTTGATGAGAAAAATACTCTTTTAGTGGATTAATAGTATAGGTAACATCAGCTTTGAACAATGAAGTCATTGAGCACAACTGGTACGTCTTGTATCTATTACATTACAAGATACCGATGACGAAAGATGGAATGCATTCAATGGTATTTCGTCGCCCAAACATTTAACAGATTTTCGTTGAGCCTTAATGGCACGCAATACATCAAAACGATACGGAGTGTAGGCAGCACCTCCATAAGAGCATTTAAACAGAAGAAGCACACGAACATTGATTTCCGCGCCGATAAAATAAAAAAATGGGTTGGAAACCCTTCATAATGATCACTAATTTCTGTTTTCTCTCATCGATTCCAATGATCGTGACCACCCCGGCAACCTTTAAGCTTATGAGGTGCTGATACACCAAGGGGCTGACCAATGAAGCGGACCATTCTGCATGAAGGGGGCGTGCCCTTAAGGGAACAACTCGGCCGATTTGAAAGAAATCACGACGAGCACTGGTGATTATCATCAAAGGGAGGAGTGCAGAGGTGAAAACACTCATCCCGGGCAGATAATCAAGGAAAGAACTGCCGCAACGGTTGTGTAAGGGGTTCGGAAGATCGTCAAAGTATCCCTTTCACTAAAACCGGGCGGTTAATTTCGATCTGGACCATGACGCGAAGACGAACTTTTTTTTATTTCAGATTTAGACTAATCTGACCTTGAAGGATCTCTCTTCATCCCATTCACGCTCCGTGACGATCCCATCAAGCGAACAGCTTACGGCACTCGAGGACACCAACAACGGGAAGAACCAGAACAGAAGAAGAGGCGAGTTCTGAGATCGTTAATTTAGATATAAACGGCGAACAGAACTTTTACTCTGGATTGAAACCCTAATTTTTTCGGACCTAAATGGTTTTGCGCTGTTTAGGCGACATCAGTTACGCCTCACCATCTTAGCCTGGCGATACAGTGGACCTATGATCTTAAAATTATATAGATAAGGTTACACAGTACGGAAGTATGAATATTAATTCATTTTGAGTCCGTGTCACGTGTCTGTCTGGGGCAAAGAGCAGTTTCGGCGCCTTTCCAGCTGTCGCTTAACGGTCGAAGTGATTTTACGAAAGATTGGCCCGCCTTAAAAATCCTAAAATGAGCGATAAGACAAGAATAAGTAACCCCCCTTTCTCTGCAGTTTGCTGAATTAATATATATTTTAAAAATCGTTTTAACATCTTCCTAATGGTGATAAGTCACAGAAACCGGTAGAGGACAAATAAACCGCGTGGTGCAATCTGGAAAACTAAGTTTCTATCCTTCCCTACCGTGGAAATTTTCCCCCAAGTATCCCCCCAAGCCCGTTGATGATTTGTTTGATCATATTTGCGAGCCACAGGGTTCGTACGACAGGAATTCAAGGCCTCGAGTTCGACCTGAAGACGTCTACTAGTATAGAGCCGCAACAGTCGTCCGCTAAAGCCTACGCACGCGACGGGAACTCGGAAGAAGTGAATCTTTCGACACCGGCACGACGTCATGAAAACATTCAAAGAGGCAGTGGAATGTTCCCTTTACCTTCATATTGACCGAGCTAACACCTACGGATAATTATTTCATATACGCCGTGCCAGGGAATACATTGATGACCGCCACGGTTCGCAGGGACAAAAAACCGCTCCAGATTGACAGGTATGCTCAAACCACCTTCCTTATATGGGGCCGAGAGAGAGAGAGGGAAAGAAGCAACTAAGCATACTCAGAGGAGAATTATTCAGGAAAGTTGGCGTCTCTCTCCTCCCACGACAAACCAGCTGACATGGGACAGCCTTGCCCACACCATCTCAGCATCCCAGCCGCCCTTGGCCATGAGCGCAACACACTCTTCCACCTTCGCGCACTTTGCTACGGACTTATCACTGGAATGCGTGCAAGGGATTCGTGGGAGACTGGAGGAGGAAGCGGAGGAGTCCCCCGTAAATAAATTACAAGACAGGCGACTGCCTCCGCTTCACAACATTATTCCTATCTTATTTTTCATAGCACCATCGGATTTGTAAATATAGAATGGAAACTTAACAAATGAACTATACACTTCACAAATAAAATTCCGCGTCCAAATGCTTATCAAGTTAAAAAGCAAGCACATGTATTTACACAACAATATCGTATGGCTTATATGAAAACGGTTTTCCAAAATACGAGGACAAAAGTCATGGCGCATATTCCGACATTCTCAGGTAGAACACTAGTCTAGGGACATAAATGCAAGGTTTTCAAACGTCTTTGGACGCCTCCAATTAAAATTACAGCGACAAATTTTCGGACAGTCTTTAGTGAAACAAAATCTCAGGTGGCCAAAGGAAATAAGTCTGATAACCAAACTTCAATGCGCGATACTCGAATGCCCATACCACGGGTCATTTAGATAGTGGCACTACTATCGCCTATCAAACGTAAGTATTGGAACTTAATGATTATCGAAAGATAAAAGTTATCTAACACACAGTGTGACGTCAAAACTTACAGACAGCATTCAGGAAATAACTACTAATACTAACGTAAAATAATACAAATACTAAGCTAATAAAGGAGGAAGTATAATAACAGAATAGTAAAAGGCAAAAGATAACTTCATGATACCCCAAAGAATAATAATAAAATCTTCCACCTCATGTTCCACTTTGTATAAAAAAGCGCGTCCTATGACAATGCAATAACACACATTGAGAGAAAATTTTATTTCTCACCAAATGTGAATCGAAACTTCTAATTCAAAAAAATAAGTCGGAGAAGGAACGTTCCTCAAGTCAGGATTTGATGTTTCACCGTCAAGTGCATAAAAAAATAACATTCTATAGATACCGTCACGAACACACGTGTATCAGCGAAGTATTCAGTTTGATGATACACGCGTTAGTAATGCAATGCCCGTATTTTGAAACATTTTTTTACATTTTTCCGGTCATAACCCATAAAAATCAAAACACTAGATACGTTCTCTGAACGTGTTCGTCGAAAAGTGTCTTTCGTTTTATTCAATACGACTCACATGCCCAATATCTCGTTGAAAACCTTTTTTTAATATACCACGCTTACGGCTGAGTAACGACCTCGTATTTTCCGAAATGATGAAACGATCGCCGTGAGTTAGCAAGGCCATTCCCGCCCATAAAATCACCCAACAATAGGCGCATGATAAGGCATGCAGACACAGGCAGGCAGCGTGATGGAAACAAACAGCTACTCAACCACACAGGAGATCCAGGGCAAAATCTTCTGAAATACCTACCACAGTTGCCTCATATGGAGGAGAGAGAAACCTTATCGTGTTGTGTCATGTCGGAAATAAGTTACATTTTTTTCACCCTTTTCCCATTCCTTCCACACGGAAAGCCCTACAGAGTCTCGCTCAAGCTCCCACCTCGGCCCGGAAGCGACAGTTTCTGCTACCGCGACCAACGCTCCCAAAACCTTGTGAAGACCCTCAAATTCATACCCAGACAATGTATCTCTCGACTCCGACCAAGACACCACGCAAACAACGGCACACAAACATTTTCACACGTAAGCCACTTCCTTTTCTCACTCTCTACCTTCAGATCGTGCGGGATGGATGATGGCACGGGAGAGAATTCATGCTGGGAATTGGATATTTGACAGAGGAAGGAAAGCCATGGAAAGAGGAGGCAGATACAGACACATGGAAAATATATTTGAAAGATACAAGAGCCAAAATCAGAAATATATCATCAGATAAATATTATCATCCAACATCTGACAGAACAAGCCGTTTTTTTTTGTTACCTTTTGTGGGTAAAATCGGTATATTTCAACAGACTAATCACATAACTGTGATGGGAAATAGTCTCTAATAACTCTGAAACGACTTCTATATTCGAGAAAAATATAATAAGAGCGAAATAAGTGGAGTAATTGGCCTCTATGAGGGAATGCAAAAAATTAGAGTAGGTACACACGTTGAGAGAATCCAAACACAAAAAAGGACACGATATACAAAATTTTCGGGTGGTTATTTCCACTTTCCTCAGATGGATGAACACATCATAAAAATAAATATTTAGAGATAAAATGACACATCCATTACATTTTTAAATATAACTCCATTTGTTTAAATATAAGTATTTTATATAAAACTCCTCCATCGAAAATATATCCTATGAAAGTTTGATATCCAAAGCCTTTTGCCGATATCGATAACATATACCTTAAACTCTCCGTAAAAGTGAAATTTCACGATTCGAATCTCTGTCCAGTCAAAGTAATCAAGCCAATGCATGAGACAAGAGTTTTTGAGGAGAATTCCTGTAGGTGGGTGTGTCACCAGTGACGACTTGAAAGAGCTATCAAATTATTCTCATCATAGAAATTAAGTCGGAAACAATTTTCTCTGAATTTATTCTCCCTTTTCCCAAAATATCAACTCAAATAGGCATCTAAATTTAAAAGTGGTACCTTGCTATAAAAAATAAAAAAATAAATACAAAAGGGCATTCAGAGTCGGAGATAAACGTGTATCAGATAATATGTTCAAACCTCCTACACCTTTACCTTATTGTAACGGATAAATAATTGAAATTGGACGCATTTTTAAGGAAAATTTAATTTAATTAACTTCACTCATAATGAAAGCACCATATGTAAATTCAGCCGTTTAGCGACTGTGCTCACTGACGCTTAACATTTTAGTAGTCCACTCATTCAGAAACGATGACTGACAGCAATAATTGCACTCTTTCGGTCTAGTCTATGAGGGGCATGATGAACATGTGTATATTTTTCCAGCCCCCAAGTCTTCATCCCTCTCAAAATAACCCCCTACCGACACAGTCCTTCCCCCCCTTGGCTCGCCTCGGTCCTAAAAAGCCCTCGTCAACATCCCCACGACCACCACTCCACGCTCCAGCATCTCTCTCTCTGGGTCCTCGTCTGGAGGCGCCACCGCATGCCACCAGGCCGATTCTCCATTCTTCCTCCACTCTACAGACGGACCAGCGCAGCTTGAAGGGCGGGGAGCAAGGTTGCCACCTTCCCCTGCACCCGACACGAGAGGATCCTCTCAAAACTCTTGCCCTCTTCCTTCCAGCTGGCATACTGGAACTTCCGCTCTTAAAGGAATAGGTTTTCGCGATGGCCCATCATTCAAAAACAATGACACAGTCATCCTTTTGTCCAACACGACAGGATTCAAATATATATCATTTTTATCGGGTACTTAAAAATTTTAATTATTTAAAAGGCCGCTCATGTTTAAAACTCATCGATAGATGCGTTGACTATCGAAAACAGTTGATCATCAACAGTCCATCCTTGATAGTTCGAAATTTCCTTTGAATTTTAGCCTTTTTTGGTCAATCGGCTGATTACGGTCTTCATAATAGAAGGTAATCACGATCAAAAATTGAAACAAAATTTTAAAAAAATACTCAACAATCACAAGCGACAAGAAACTGACGATTTCCGTTAACCAGTTTAAGTAGAGACCATTTGACAGCCAACTGCCATCGTTTCATTGAAACGTTTTCCGATACCATAATCGAAATTAAAGACATTCAATCAATTTTAGTCTTAAAAAGAGAATAGAAAAAATTACCCAAACAAATGAAGATAAGCAGAAGTTATACTCTTCTCTGAGCCAAATCGTTACCGATAATATATCCTCCATTTCTTTCCACAATTCATGCAAAATATTTTGGTGTTTATATATCAAATAATAATAAAAACATATTGACTTAAAATGTAAATAGGAATTCCATTACTAGCAAAAGAAGTTTGTGCAAGAGCAGACGCATTCAGGGAATTCATGACTGTAAATTTACAAAATCCTATCGATTAACTTGCCTGGTACGTGACGCCGCAGAATCATCAGATACGAGTTTTGATTGCTAACAATTTCGAGCAATAAAAGATTTACGAGCATGAGACAAGCAGCCTAATGGAACAGTGTCCACGAGCATTAAGCTTCTGATACTAATGGGAATCAAAATCCTCATATTTCATTACCAGTGTCACATAATACTACCCGCTTTAACTATCGCAAACTCATACGGGTGAATGGCAAATCAAAAATCACAGTAAAACTCAAAACATCGTGCAACACCTTTCTCTCGCCGTTTGGGACAACCGTCGACATTATTAGCTTACCGCCACTTTCATATCGCAAAGTACCCTTAGGTGAGGATACTAAATAATATCCCAGACTTTGCTAAGTGAGCCTCATCAATCACGTATATGTGCCTGAAAAACAAAAGTTACAGTGCAGTGTCGACGTGAAAGAATTGAGCATACCACGCCAATATAATTGTTTTCCTAGAGTAATCGGATCTTTTAATAGCTTCAGCAAGAAAAACCGCGATAGTTTCTTTTATACCCTTAAAAGTATCACAATAACGGGATGTAGTAAGAGGCATCTCATCATGATAATATTTTCGAGCTCTTTACCTCAGAAGTACCACCGCATCGAATGAAAAACTGATTACCAACGTGAGAGCATACCTATACGCCCTCAAAATATACGCAGCCAACACTTCGCGAGGGAGATTTAGACACTATGAAACTTCGACGCTAAGAACAGTGAGAGCAATCCCACTGGTTGCAGCAATAAAAGTTTTAATAACGTAATTTTAGCGCGGATGTTTAACCTCATATCTCTAACTTTCATTTTCCCTTCGGACGTTAAGGAACCGACTTCTCGCCGACCGGTGCTCGGCACGGCGTGAAAAACTTTTTACTCGTCGAAACGGAAATGCACCACTCGAAAAGTTCGCGCACTAAACTTTATGGCGGCAAGTAAGCTCATGATTATTGCCCATGACGGTTGCGAGGACCAAGGAAAACAAAAGCAAAGGCAGCGAGCGAAAGCGGGAGAAAATAAACGTCATATAATCACGGCCAACGACTCCATCCCGTGCGATACACTCCACATTATGTTAGAAAACAAGATGAGGCATTTCACGTCCATCCTGCCTCCGAGCTACGAGCAGAAGAAGCCTAATAACAAACAGCTGCTTCTCTAACTCCTGTGATTCATCACCGACTTGTTTCAGCTGACGGTTCAATCAATGAACAACTGTATACAGAGAATATTTATTATTCCCGATTACCTGGATGTGGCTAGCGCAGCAAATGGCCGTCTGTTATCCAAATATTTATCACTACCGATAGCTGCCTGATGGGTAATCGACTACGGAATCGTCAAAGATGAACTTCTTAGATTGGTTTGAAGTGACTCTCCACTCCATTCTCCTACAAGATATAATCTCTTCGTGTCAACGCATTTATTTTAATCTACATTTATTCGAGTATTTCTTTAGCCCTGTTTACGTACAAATGGATAAATAGACTCGGCATACACATCGATACATCTAAGAAACAACTGATCTCGATTTCAATATAGTTAGCGAAAGTTTGTTGTTAGTTCTTCAGAAGAATGATATTTGGCGTCCAGTCTAGGGTTTTTTTAATCAATGATTGACTGAAATTGGTGATGATAATTTGTAGTTAAGTGCAAATTTAAGTTACATTTTTTCTATACACCGGCCTCAAAAGAAAACCAAAATTTTCCAACCTACGACCAACTTTATACCCTCTTCTCACCATGGGCAACCGTTACTCCCAAATTTTCCCCGCGCCTCGCAATCATTCCCCACGGGGATATCCTCGCAGCCTCCTGGAGCCACTTCCTTCCTACATGGTAACTCGAACCATTTCCCAAGACAACTCCGCCATGCCCTCCTCCACTTCTCCAGCCAAACAGCGCCTCCAACTCCTCACCTCCCTCCACATCCACCAACAAAAACGCACACAAGACCAAGCACATCCCTTGCGAACACAGCCACCCTGTTCTTTCCCATTCCTCCACACCCCGAAGCTAGTTTTTAGCAGCAACCAAAGAATAGGCAAGGCAACTCTCTCAAGACGCTTCTACAGAGCTTACCCTAACCCCTCAATCCCAAAGAGACGTGGTTGACTATTTCTCTCGTAAACACGCACAATCTTCAAAACGTAAAATAATATGAGCAAAGATATTCGGCATAAGATGATTTTGTAACCAGCTTACAATGATAAGATAGGTATTTTTTGTCCACTGTTCCTTCACTTCAATTGATATTTTTGTTATTTCCAAGCCAACCTCATTTGTTACTCAGGATGCCTTGATACATACTCGCTTGTACTCAATTTCGAGTGACTTAGCATTTTTCTTGCCCTCTTTTTCGTATCTCATTGGCTCCAAAGTGTTACACACTTTATTCTTTACGTCCTCCAATGACAGCATATATGTGTGCGTTTATTTTCTAACGGACACTAGCCTAGAGTAATAAAACTGTTTTCTTCCTCTATCCCAACACCCCTAACTTCCTTCCCCACTTTCTCGCTTCTCCCCATGTCCTCACATCAATCCAATCCACTACTCCTCCCAATATCATCTCTCTGCCTCTTATCGTCGCTCCCAACTTCCTTTCCCGTCTTCCCTTTCTTCCAGGCTATCTCCTTTCCTCATCGTTCTTCCCTAGTCGCCACACGCGGAGAATGCAAACACTCAACGAACGCTTCCAAGGCACCCTTCAAAATTCCTCCTCTTTCCTTCCTGTCCGCAACAATCGTATACTCCGACCACGCCCTTCCTACTTCCACTCGACACTCACCGCGTCTTTCGAACTTCCCGCTACTAACACCTCTGCATGAGGTCGATGGTCCATACCATAGCTGCTATATTCCCCACACATGCTATACATAGGAAGGCGTGGTAGCCGACAGGGTAGAGTGTTTGGGCAATGACGTAAAGGTACCGGGTTCTGACCCAGGGCGAAACCTGTAAACATCATAGGGAATGGAACTGGCTCCCTACCCTGAAAATCAGTTACACGCTTGAGACTTACTTCGGAATGAGCTCTACCTCACCTATCAAAACCAACCTTAGGGTTGAATCAGAATTGAGGGTAAGAGGGTGAGATGAACTATTAAGCTCCAATCCTTAAGTCGAACAAGGGAGAATAATTGACTGATGAATGAGAAAGAAGTGGAATTAATTACGTAGAATCAAATACATTGCTCATTCAGTTCCGTATCACCATAACGCATAGGTACAGTCGGTTTTGAAAAGAAGCGAAAGATTATATCCAACAATAGCATTCACAATAAGGGATTGACTTCATGCACATAACTGGCAGGCCAGTACCTCCTCAGGATGGCATGTGCATTTTTTTTAAATCAACGTCTCGGTGGTAATTATGAGCGATGAATTTAAGTTGATCGCCAGGCAATTTCTACTTATTAGGAACTAACATAATTACAGTGTGCTGGCATGCAGTAAATAATTATTCGGCAGGGGACAGCTTACAGCGTTCTCCTCGACTCTTAAGATTAAACGAAAGGATCAGGGCATGTAAGAGGAAATGATAGTTGAATCTTCCGATGTCTGGGGTTCGAAGGTTACCTTGAAAGACATCCTATGGTCCACGTTAATTTGGATCTGAGGAAGCAGACTGCACAATCGGCGAAATAATTCCCTTAAGACGGCACAAACCCAAGAAAGAACTTCCACTCAAGCCCAGTTACAGCTCCAATCACAAGAGGCTTACTATAGTATAGCTGACGATTATTACCGTTCGCGAGCAATGAAGCTCAGCCCCCCGAGACGCGAGCAGCGCTCCAACAGCATCCATGCTGCGGTGAGCCATTTTGTCGTTTCAAACGAATCGCAAGCAGCTCCGTTCATCACTAAAGGGAATCACCACCTGAATGCACACGCCCATACCGAGGTTTACATATAACCAAGGCGATACTGATTCCCCCAACTCCGGACTTCTTTCATCCCACACTTCCATCAAGGTTCCCACGCCACTCTCCCTGACTGACTGACTGACCTCCGTGACCACCGCCGCTTCCTTCCTACAACCACCACCACCACCAACTCCGCCCTCTGGTTTCCTGCCCCCGCTGCCCAACTCTTTCCCTCCAGGACTACCTCCAAGCCTCAGCACCACCGCACGCTCCGACACGCATCCACTCACGTCCGTGCAATCCATATCACGAACACAAAAAGGCTCGCCTCGAATGCTCCCTTATTCCACCCCCACCGTTATTGGAAAAAGAATTTAAATCAGCAGCTCAAGCCCAAAACTTTCAAGGCGAGTCAATGATTGCATTCCAATAACTTCAAATACGCGCGTAAAGGTTCCAAATTGGAAATTTATGGCACAATATTTAAATAAGTGATTATGCAGTTGATTAATCCCAGTTGTGAATGTTTACACATTTCGAACTATTCTTTCTGTAATACAGGAGTAAATTAACAGATAATGACAGACTATTCTTTTTAGCTTCAAAGTTATGCCGTGCATCTTTAATGTTAGTGAAATTTTTTTCTTGAAGATAGTAACTATCTTAAGGCTTGCATAATACAGGAGACGTCCTTGTGATGGAGAGTTGAAAGGAGAAGATAATGGAGGTAACTTATGAAAAGCTTGGCTTTGCTTTCGATGGATTAATTCTATGATCCAATAATTACTAGTGCTGTATCAAATGAATTAACCGACTTAATATTCTTCTCCATAAAAATAATAATAATAACAGTAAATATCATTTCAATTACACGCAATCGCCAGTCGCGGATCAGATAAATTAATTTACAAAATAAATTAAACTTGGGAATAAAAATAAAATTTTATGATTTTCTACTTTAATTTAAAAATTCAATATTTTAATTGAACGTGTTATAAATATGATTAGGCTTAGTAGCAGCTGTCAGCCACATGCGTACGGATCATCCCAAACCTCACGTGAACCAGAGATATCAGCGTGAGTCGAAAAGACCCCTTTTCTAGCGAGCACACATTTTAACTTGGCCCGATTTCACCGCACTCTCTTCCTCCTTCCTTAAGTTTCCCACTGTCTCTCTACGCCCCCAACGGGACCACCACTTCCTCTCCGCACGCATCCACCCACGCCCGTGTGATCCCTGCATGGATGCTCGCATACGACACGACACGTCCTCGATACGGAGAGTTGAAAGACGAAGAAGAAGACAATGGGGGTGGGTGGTAGTGGTGGTGGTGGCGTGGCGGCGGAGAAAAGAAGACGCGGACTGAGTCTTCCGTGTACGAGCGAGCGGGGAACTTGAGTGATGGTCTCAGGTGGCGGCGAGCCCACGGAGGAACTGCTCCACCGATCCGGATGGAAGGATAGCGAGGGTTGCACGGCCCACGAGGCCGGAGGGAGGCAAAGAATGAGGCGGACTTGAATGGGGGCTTGCACACACATGTGCGGCGGGAACCTGGGCGCAGCACGGAGGAACGCACCCGTGACGCGGGGAGAGAACACACGAGAGACGCCACCCGATACAGCATCAAGGGACACGCACGCATCAAGGTGATCACGCAGTCCTTGACGAACACTTCGACATCCATTTTTTTTCTTTATTTCTTCGTACTTTTTAGTCCTTTTTCGTGCGCACTGCTTAAAACTTACGTTCATCATTATTATCATCAAGTCAACAATCGTAAAATAGGTTTGACGCTGCTCTCTATTCCACTCTCCTATCTGTTATCCTTTACATCGTGACGTATTCCTTCTTTCTTCTACATTCATTATAACCTATCCTATGTTATTCATTCACAAATCGTCAGACTGGCTTGACGCAGTTCTCCATTCCGCTCTCTTAACTGCTATCCTTCGCATCGTGACTTCTCTTTACATTCATAATAACCTATCTTATGCTATTCATTCGTACCTTACCCTATTTCCATCCATCTGTCCTTCGACACTCGTCTTTAGAGGCCATTAAGACTCAGAATGCGGCCGACTAAGTTGCCCTGTCTGTAATTCTGTAACCCACTAAGCCACTACGCCTTTTCTTGCCCCGCAAAAAAAGAAATAAAGAGATAAAAACATCAAACAATAGCGAAGGTCGCACGACCAAGATAATAGCGAAGGAAAAGAAAGGGTTAGAGGTTGACTGGGACCTCACAGGAATACCCTCACCTAGAGGGAACGCACCCATAGCGAAACGAGAACAACGCAGCGGTACGGGCACGCATCACGGTGATCGCATAGTCCTCTGCGAACACTTACAACTTTTAGTCTCACACTTTTGTTAACTTTACGCTCGCAAGAGTGAGCAGGTGCAAGCAGAGCTAAAGACGCGACGTTCCGTGATGCTACCGCCGCCGTCTTAACCCGCCACGGGCAGCGCACGACCCGACGTGCGGCAACGGGAGACTACAAAAGAGATAGAGATGAGAGGCGCAGGCAATTCTTCGGCGCCGTCGTAGTTTCCCTTTAGGTCCCGCATTATGGAATAAAATTAATGAGGATATTATCTAACCCACTCACGTAGATGCAATTACTTTCCTTCCCGTCATTTCTCACCGTCACTGAATGCAGCTGGAGTATATGGTAGAATATTTATTTTTCGTGAAGTCCCGTTTCATCAGGGGCATATCCCATTCTACCACGTTCTTTTATTGCGTCACATGCGAAAAGAATTCTATCTCCCTTCTTTTTAGTTAAAATGGTATTAATAGACCGATACATTAGGAAGTAAGAGCTCCGTTTCCATACGGAAGACAACAAAGGTGCATTTCCAGAATGCACTGTCTCGAAATTAGGGAATCAAGAGAACTAAATTAATGTTTTAAGAAGTGACTTTGTGGAATATAGTCACAAGTCACAAAGTCATACAAATCGCGTAAAATGATAGTAAAAATAAGTTTTAAAATGTGTAATTCACGAAGTTAATCATTCGTCACTTTCGCCACGTAAGAATTTTTTTTTTAATGAATGAACTTAAAATGAATTCCTGAAATTGCAACAGAATATACATTTGTATTATTATTCTAATCCAACTATAATTATTATACGTAATTCAAATCCTATAATCCTGCATGTTAAAAAGTTATTCTCAACGTTGAAATTACAAGAATATATTTTCACGAATGAAACATAATAGATGAGTGTCACTGAAACAGATTTAATTTCCGGCACAACGCGTTTGAATGTTTCAATGCTATCAAAATGTGACTGGTGATGACACAATGTTGGAACGCGTTAATGCAGAAATATTAATTGGCACAAAATAAAACAAATTTACTGCTTTCTCTTGTTAACTTATCGGACAAATCGCACAAAATTGAGCCTGAAATTGCCCTAACAAGCAATATACATTGTCATTTTTCGAAATTAAATACCTTACCAGCTTTATTAGCCACACATACCTTGCTTTTGCTACATCCCTCATTATAAAGAGTTCCACAGTAACTTCATAAATTTTAATCCGTTTCAAACAGATAGGATTTAAGGTATTACGCCCTTCACTTTAACCTAATATAATGCAGATGTATTGAAAATATTTTGACCAAAAATCTCAAAGAGAAATATAAAGCCTCCAATTATTTTCCATCATATTTTAACATCACCCAAGCGCAAATCTTCGAACATTAGAGTTCTACGACACCCAAACCACAACAAATTTCACTACGATCGTATACAGCATAAACCTTCTTTACTGGTAACTGGCTTGAGATACATAAGAATGATATACCTAATCCAGCACCAACAATTGCTTCCACGAGGAAGTAAAGACTAACCTGATTAGACGCTTTGCATATCCAGTAAATAAAAAAGAAGAGCTACACCGACGCAGGGCGGAACGACCTCTTCTATCTCTCTCCTTCCGAATCAAACCGTGGAGTTCTTCCTCAACAAATTGAGTAATTAATTAAGCCCGACCGTACATTTCACGCAACAGCGCGACCAAATTGCTTCATCACCTCCCGGGCGACCTTTGAACTTTAACATTCTCTCAAAATTCCTCAAATCCATTTATCGGCATCCTTCCGCCAACGACGACGAAGAGGAAGAAGAAGACGGCGACTACTACTACAACTACAAACGGGGGACGAAATAAAACCACAGAGCCGACTACCTAATTTGAGAATGATGGCCGACGACTAAATTCAGTAAAGGAGCCAGCCCCTATCCCCTTCACTCCACTTCCTTCTGCCCCTCCCCGGCTTGTTGGGAGACCCCTTGCTGCAAAAGGCCTTTCCTTTTCCTTCCGCGTAACTTCAACCCCCCCACCACCCCCTCCACACAGTGTGATGTCCCCGAGAAAGATTCCGGCAACATCCAAAACTCCTTCCATTACCCGATCCCGCACAATCCCTCCTTTTAAAACCCTTTTCCTCCTCCCAGCCCCCACCCCGTTCCCTTAAAATTCCCTGGAGACTCTCTCCCCCACCACCCTCGCCGCCCGCGGTCGCAGCCGAGCGGAAGGCCCAGACGAGTTAGTCCCCTAGAGATTTGCGGGACGGGTTTGCAGGAGAGAAGTGGAGGGCTCTATTTCTTTCTACGGCCACGATGGAGGGTTGCCACGTGCGCAACGTTACATATACATCTAAATCTACAAAATACCTCTCGCGAGCTGTCCGACAGGAGTGTGGCAGGTGGTGTTAAGGACCCTAACCGTGCTTCTTATCATGAAAAAGGGAGGATATTGGTAATGTTTAGACAATTTTTAAGGGTTTATGGCCGAGAAAAACCTCTTAGGTACCAGCAATCATCCTTATTAAGTTACAATAAATATAATTTTAAGTTCATTTGTGGCAAACCTTGATAAAGAGGATTTTTTTAAACACCATAGTAAATTTCACAGGAGTCGTGGGTTCTTTGCTAATTAATTCGCACCCTTTTTCCATGATCACGGAGAAGATAAGATGACCCCATTTTAGCCCGACTTAATACCATAGAACCTGCAAAACTAAATAACAAGCCGGACCTATGAGTACCCACCAACAGTAGTAACTTCAGAGCAAACACAAATCAAACAGCGAAAGGCGGTAGTTTCATCGATTGCTTAAAAATAAAAATAATGATAAAACAACGGAATTATAAGGGCACTTGCCGCGCAAGTTGCTGTCTATAGAGCGAGAGATGAAGATAATTTTTCCACAACCAGTAGACTCGTGCGAGAAGAAACAGAAAAAGGTAATGAAGAGAGAAAAAGGAGGGTAAAAAACTGAAAAGAGCAGTTGAAAGAGGAAGAGAGAAAAGATAAGCCGGTCGACGGAGGCTGGAGGGAAGGAGATGCCGGTGAATGGGCACGGAGGAAGGAGACGCGACCCTGGCATGCGAAATAAAGGAGCTAATTGAATCGCATTAGATTAGACCCTCAGAACGAGGAGTGGGGACAGGGTCGGGAGGCGGTAGGGATCCTTCGCAGGGGCCATCAGGAGCAGCAAATGCCCCCCCCCCTCCTCCATCTCACTGAACACCCTTTTTAACCCTCATCCCCCCTCCACAACTACGACCTCCCGCATCCACAAGGCAGCAGTGGTCTCCGCGATCTTCTCCATGAGGCTAACTCTTTTACAACGTCCTTTACACAGCCTCTTTTTTCCATCACCATATCCCCGAAAGACACGAGAGTTGGAAGGAAGGTATGGGCAGAGGACTAAGATTGAATTCTCAACCAGAATTGGGTCAACAAGGGGGGGAGGGGAAGGGTTGGAGAGGAGAGGTTGAGCACCCAGCCACCAGAAGTTCCGACAATGAGTTGGAGGGTGCAGGGAGATGAGATATACACTGATAAATGGTCGGGTTATCCGAGCCTACCTTTCCGATTTGTTAATTTTAAAATTAAATGACCATTGACAATACCGATTATTATGTGACTTCCGATGCCGATGATAATTGGATATTTAGGTACAGACATTTATGATACCGACGGCAACACGGATTTTCGACATATAATTGTAACTGATTATTTACCAGTGGTTCATAGCGTCAATTTTTATGGTTCAAAATTATCTACCACCACAAGCAATTAGACATTCGTCCAAAAAATTGAACGATGACAGCTGAAATTTCCAGCAATCGAAGACCAATGGGATTCAAAGGCTTTTAGCCTATCTAATATCTCAGAAAATAATTGAAAATCATCGGAAATGGATTGCCAATGATAGCATAAAACCATAAGCACACAAAATAATAATAAAACAATTTTTGAAAATCGTTGACTCTCGAGAATCGAGTGGTGGATCTGGTGGCTCATAAAAAAATTGGTTGTCCATGGTAAAAATATTACAATCCTAACAACCCAGTGTAAATGATATGATAGGAAAGCAGGGGATGAAATAGGAGTGAAACCGAACGCCGAGAGACATCGCGCCGCGGCGTCCGCCGTTGGCAGCGCGGAACTTCATCGATCATCACGGAAATATGCGAGGACGCTAGAAAAGAGAGTGCGTTATTTTTTTCGCTTATTTTCTTTATTTTTTGGCGCGGGGAGAGAAGAGAAAATAAGTCAAGGTCGGAAGGAATAACATGCCGACGGAAATCAATGTTTTCCCGCACACGACCAGTGTCCACAGGAATTGTTCCCATGCGGCGAAGAAGTGTGCAGCCATGAATTACTCAAGTTTCATTTTTAACAAGGCCCGTCTGAGTGACAGGACCAAAATAAAATGTACATGTGGTCACTTTTTAATGCATCACGCAGACATCTACAGACAGAAGGGAATCGATTCACGAATTGGCCACTGAACCAGAGTGTGTACCACATTACTTTTAACCTTCATCATAATTACAACGAACATCCCGCAGGTGTTTATGAATTACTGCCATGCTTCAGTATTTCATTCCAAGGAAGGTCCATGTCTGTACAGATTAAATAATTTCTGTGGAGGTCTTAAAGAGAGGGGGTACTATTTTGGGGGATTTGATTTGAAGGGGAACATCGGACCATATATCAAACACGATTCGGAGCGATTTGATCGCCCAGACTCCCCCGCTCGCTAACTAACAAAATTCAGCTCGATTATTAAGCATTAAGGCAAAAAAGGAAAAATCAATCTTGGAGAGAAATTTTTCGAATAGACTAACCACAAATATAAACATTCAAAAAAGAACCATGCGACAAATAAAGCACATTCCGAACGGAAATGGTGACTGAAACGGTGTTCTCACACCCACGAAATTTCCTTTCAAACGCACACTTCATCCATCAAAACAAAAAAGATACAAAAATGACAATATCAATCATCGCTTCTTGCGACTCAAAAAAATGACCGGAAGTTAACACGCTTCGACGTGAATAAAAAGAGACGACCCCACATAACATATGCACACGTACACATAATCCGCACCCCAACGCCATCCTTCGACTGAGTCGACGCATACAACCACCTCTAAGTCTCCACGAAAACGGAACAGACGCCATTACGAGGAGAGGGAGGGGGAGGAAAAATTAATGAAATTGAGGGGAAGGAGTGAGGGATGAAGATAAATTGGTCCAATTACGACAGATAATCCGGTCACGAACGTGTCAATGGATTTAAGCCGAACAAGACGGGAGAGCGAAGAGGGAAAAGAGAGAGAGAAATAGAGAGATCGGAGACCATCATCATCATCAACAGCAGCAGCGAGGTGAAGAGAGAGAGAGAGAGAGTTTGCGCACTACGTTCTTCCTCCATGAAGAGAGAGAAGTTTAAAAAAATTACATAAAAAAGAAATGATAAAAAAACTAAAAAAAGAAATCAGAAAAAAGACACCGTCGTCGAAACTCTCGCGCACACGAGACTGACTCATTTTTTTTCCTCCTCTTTTTTTCCATTTATTCCTTCACTCTCCCGGCATACCTCGGCCTCGCATGAGAGGTGCAGACGCGAGCATCGATCATGGTGTCCACACGGGTCGGGATTAGGAGCGCGGAGACGGTGTGTATGAAAAGGAGAGGGAGGGAGTAAGCGGGTCCCTCACACCACGGTGCAGGGGGGTGGGCGGGAGACAGATATGAGGAGGGGGTGGAGGAGAAAGTGGGAGGGGGAAGGGGGGAAAGTGGGGTGGGGAGGAAGGGGTGGAAAAATCGGAAAATTACAGCCTTCCTCCTCCCCCCCCCACCCTCCCCGCCAACCTCTCGCTGCTTCCGCACCATATCAAAACACAATCACTCTTCCCAACCGCTTGAGGTCTTAATAAGTGCGTCTCGACGAAACTGCCACCGTTTGTGTGTCTCCGTGCGCTTCTCTCTCGGCGCCGAATAAGTTTACTCCAATTATACCATCTAAACATCCCACGAGATGCTTAAAAGCCAGCACAAAAAACACCGCTGTCAGCACCAGTCCGCGGTAAGGGAAATACGTAATGATGTAACGGGTCGCCAACGGCGATATTATCACTGAAGATTCCTCCCGCTCAAAAGTGTACCAACACGATTGAATTCAGAGTTGGGATTTGGCATCAAGCTCTATATCAATGAATTCATGAGGCATGACAGAGAAGTGTTTTACAATAGTAATAGAATTTACAAATGAAATTTCCTGAAGAGATTAATCTTGAATTTTTTAATAGTCAATCAAATCTCATCTTGTTTATTTCACGGTTCGTCTATGAGCAAAAATATCATAATGAGTAAAATGAAAATCCGTATTCGTGATCCGACTTTGTGTGAGAAGAAAGAAGCATTTGTGTGCATCATAAATCTCAGATGTCATTTCATAAATCTCTACTCCTTATTGAAAAAAATATGTACTCCAAACGGGAGGAAATATTTTTATCGATTAATGCGTTGGATCAGATGTTTTATGCGACGTGATGGGCACCTCAGGTTACCAACACGAAAGCCACGCCAGGGGGAATAAATATCGAGAGGAAGCAATGCTTCCAAGTAACCTCAACGACTTTATTAACCCTTTATAACCCAGAACTGATTCTGGGAGAAATCAAATTTCAATATTTTTCATTTTGAAAACTTGAAAATTTTACACTAAATTATTAGTACCGTGGCAGCTAACTATTTCATCATTAAAATTTACACAACAAAATAATGGGTATTTTAGATATTTCCTCAATAGAGCTGAAACGTTTTTGATGTTGCTTATAGGCAACATTGGGTTATAAAGGGTTAACGTGATCTCCGCGAGTACTCCAGCCAGCCGCCTGATAAACCAAAGGATTTTCGGAAGAAAATCGACGCAGAGATAAGGGTGTGCGGACTACACCGCTATGCAGGGGCGGATCCAGGATTTTTTCTGGGGGTGGCGCAGAGGTTCTGACAAGCAAACAATCTCCTCATACTTGAGATTAAAAACAAGGAACAACAATTACTGTGCAAAATACTCTCTTTATTTTGACATGTAAGTTATTAATATGAAATTAAATGATTGAGGCTCTATAATACAAGAAACAAAACGAATTTAATGATAACAGTATAAAAAAATTTTGTTTATTTTTTAAGCGTCTGGGGGGGGGTACGTGCCCCCGTCGTCGTCTCCCCCTAAATCCACCCATGCCGTTTGCCCAAGCGAGTGGGTGGGGGGGGGGGGTGAAGGGGACGAAGAAATGGAGGAAGGAGGGAAAAGATTTGGAGAGAGAGGGAGATAAAGGATTATAATAAGGGAAACTTAGGAAATGAGCAGGATAGAGATAGTCCATCCACACACGAATTCGTAATTTATTCAAAGAATTCGGAAGGTGGAATTGAAATTTACGTCGTCTTCCCCTTTCAGTCACTCTGTCGTGAGTTAAAAATAAGAAAATGCGCAACTTGGCGCCTCCGTTTCATGAGTTGTTGACGGTATAAGAGTTCGGGTTCATCAACTCCTTCAGAACCTTCATTTGAGGGAAGGAATCGCTAACTTAAAAGTGTGAACAACAGGGTTGAAGATTTTTCTTCGAGAAAAGCTCGAGAGGTACACGAAGAAAAACGGATTTTAACTGGTTTATTTGCCAACTCTATCACAATACATTATTGAATTAGATTGATGAACAAATCCAGTAGAGCGGTGGTAGAAGTGGGGAAAATAAAGAGATGGAGGAGAGTGGGAGAAAAAGATGAATAAAGAGCTGAGAATGAAGAGAGCTGTGATTATAGCAAAGGAAACTTGAAAAACTATTTATAAAATGCACGACTTTTCTTTCCAGTATGCTTCTGTGCTTCCTATCCCCACCCTTACTTCTTAATTTTACCATTCTACTACTTTTGGAAAGTACTTATATGTGTGTATGTGCTTGTAAATGAAATATCTTTGTACCTGATGATGAATGCAAGCAACTTTAAACGCGTCTAGTAGAGGTTCTCAAATTCGAATAAGTAGTGCGACATCTTTGTGAATCTTCTCCTTAAGCTTTTCATCGATATCTCCCCCGAAAAAATTTGACTTCATTTGAAAGACTAGGATAGAGATGGAAAAGGCATGAGAGCAAATAGAGGATGTTGTAGTCGCGAGGATAGGAAGAAAGAAAGAAAGAGAGAGGGGAGGGAAGGAAGAATGGGAAGGAGGGGCGAGAGAGAGAGAAAGAACGCAAAACTCGTTCCGAATCGATGACGGGCGCCATAAAATTCCAACCGACTACTACGGAGGCAGTTGTTTTGCGTTTACAATGACACTTGGGTGCAGCGAGAGCGGGGGTGAGGGGGAGGGCGGGTGCGGGTAGAGGGCGAGATGGGTGCGGAGGAATTGGGTGTGGGGACGGAGGGGAGGGGAAGGCGTGACTGGGGGGGCGGGAGGGGGAGATGCGTGGAGGAGAGGGGGGGGAGGTAGTGGGGCGAAGAATAATAGATGCGAAAAAGTGGGACGGCGGGAGGCCTAGACGAGAAAAGAATCGGCACATTGCGCCTCCGATGGCAGGCAAGAGGAAAGGAGTCGCGCGCACGTGGATGAAAATGGAAGCACATAGAAAATGAAGGGATATATACAAAATATCCCATTAATAATAATAACGAACATTCGAAAATGATCACAAATAATCACTGCATGTCGGTGACTTTGCCTTATGGATTATGTGCCATACGAGGTTACCAGGTTCAAATATATGAAAATTCTTTGGACGCCTCAGCTAAATTCCTTGCCTCCCAGCTATTTTCTACGGCTTTTATCGAAAAACGGAGCCCCCTCTAGTATATTATATTCCACACAATATTCACTAACCGATCCTTGATAATGCCTACGGAGTAGGTGAAACCCGGGTCGGTTATTAAATATTGTGAGGAATATAGTAAGTACCTCTTTTTTTATCCTTTCACTAGAACATTTAAGTTTAGCTATAGTTGTGAATACTTGGCAATGGAAAGAAATCCAAATACAGGAAATTCAAACGCCGATTAAATCTTTAAGGAAAATTACCGGCGAGCCGATTCCTCGATTGCCTTACGCAATCATATATAGGGAGGAGACCATTAGCTCATCCTTCATTTGGTTATCACCTGTTTTCCTCCCCGTGGATAATTGCCTGAGGCAATAGAAAAAAACCTATTTTGAAGATTTTTTTCCTCAAAGATTTTTGAATTGAGCTAGGATTTCCTGTCTTCGGATATTACCAATCGGAAAGAGCTAGCTGGGGAAAACATGACAGACAATTGAGAGAATACGTTTGAGTCAAAGCGATAAAGAGAGCCAGGGATGTGGATGACAGTAGGAAGAGGTAAGTGATGGAGAACGAGGGAGGAGAGAGAAATGATTGAATTTTTGGAAACTTGATAGACTAGAACAGAGAAAGAAAAACGGAACTCCGATTAAGAAAATTTTCAGCCGCGAGGAGAAGGAGGGAGAAAGTGAGAGATTTAATTGAAACAAGAGAAACTTTAAAAGATTAAGACAACACACGAGAGCAATCAACGAGAGGAGGTTGTTGTGGTGAGGAAGATAAAGGGACGGAGGAGACAGATAGGAGGGAAGGGATATAGCAAAAAAGAAAAAGAGAGAGAGGATTGAAATATGAGAAACTTGAAAGACTATGATAGGCTTACACTTTTTATTGAGCAAACAAAACTCATATCTGTGCCGATTACTTTAGCTGTAATAGAACTTTCAAACACTTAAGTACACCTCATTCTCACGTTAATGCAATATAATACTCTCCAGCAAATCTTGAACTGTAGTTTTTGAAGGAACTTAAGGCACGGCGATTGCATTCGTAAGGGAGACGATGAGAGAGAATGAGGAGGAGAGTGGGAAGAGAAAACGATGGAAATACAAAGAGAGGGAGATGATTAAAAATATGAAATCTTGATAAAGTGATATAGAGATGGAAAACCAAAGACCAAATAAGGTTTCGGGCGCGACAAAGAGGAAAGGAGGAAGGGAGATATATACGACTGAAACACTGGAAACTTAAAAGACTGAGATAGAGGTAGATAGTGTTGTCTCGGGGTGGTTTTCAAAGATGGAGATTAATTAATAACTTGAACCTTAAAAGCACATGTATTCTCTGTAGGAAAATTCACAAAACTGAGACTTATATTTAAAAATCAACAGACAATGCACATGGTAACGCAGAAAAAATAAACATTGAAATTGCATTTAAATATATTCCAACAGATAGGACTAAATGTGACGGCAAATAGAGAGAGAGAGAGAGAGGACTTCGTATTCGCGAGGGAGATACAAAGAGAGAGAGAGACGGAGGAGAGTGGGAGAATAGGGGAAGTAGAGAGAGAGGGAGTGAGAGAGATGAGGAGGTGGTACACACGCATTGCATCACTGCGCAGGGCTTCCGTGAGAGGGCGTTGGCCGAGGGAGCAGCAGCGTCTGCAAAGCCACGCTCTTTTCCTCCCTCTTTCCCTCCCATCCGTGTGTGAGTCTTCTCATCTTCCTCCCTTCTACCCCCTCCTCTCCTCCTCATACCTCCCTTCCTCCTACCCGCGTGCACGTCTTTTTAAGTGACGCTAGGGAAGCTGTTGGTTGGGTCGGGCGACAGCCACGACATGGACCTGACGTCTCCACCCCCTCCTCTCCCAAAGTGCCTACGCAAAATTCAGCAAAAAGCGACCGCAAATGATACTACCGGACCGTTTCCCCACTCACGCCGGGTGTATAGACCGTTTTACTCGGGGCACGGAATTGTGCAGGTTAGAACTGCATTAATTTCTAAAATGGCGTGGAATTGCGCGACTGCATGAACGAAATTAGAACAGGGGCTATTCTACTATCTAACGTCCACGCATTCTCGCATGTGTTCTAGCAATTCACCGCTTTACACGACGCAATTTTGACTGCGCCTTCGTTCATACGTCAGATTATGCAAGTACGTGCCCCGTGTAAAACGGCTTTATGAGTGCGCGTGAGTACCGATATATGCGCGAGTGTGTTAAGCGCGCATAAATTAAATCTATGCACAATGTGCATTGCACATGTTTTAAATCACTAAACTCCCCGACTACATCATCACTGGGTCGCTTCCTTACCAAATAGACGTGAATTCAAAATACCGCACCAAATTCCACACCTCAAGAAAAAGGGAAATTATACAAAAGGAATGAACGCATGAGTATTGTGGAAATTCTTACGTGAAAATATAGATAAAAGAAGAATCTTTTAAAAGCTCGAAAAAGAGATGAAATAACTCAATCGCCAACATCATGAGACGTGATGGTGCGGTAATGAAAAAAAAGTTGATGTAATCCCTTCTCAAGTGGATTTACCAGATGTGAGTGGCTTAATTTTGTACAGAACAGCCTATCTTCGCAGTCCATAGACTAAAGAAATACTCAAATATACCTTATTCTTACGTTGACGCCGTTATTTTCTCCTAAAAATCTGTAATGTTTTGTACAACTGTAATGTTTTGAAAAAACATGAGGCATGGTAACTCCGTTCCCCGCTGTTCACTCCTTGATATTTCCGAAAAACGCTTTTTTCTTTGTACGACCCAATCGTAGAATTCTGCAACAGTTGAGTCCTGGAATAGTGGTCACGATGCTCTTCTATTTTCACAACAGCGAATTAGCTGGCAACGAAAGATATTAAATGATGCTCTATCACATAGTGACATTTTTTAATTCGCCATTATTTACTGATAAACATAATTATTAGATGTTCTCACGCAAAAAAAGTGGAAATGACGTCAAAAAAATTAATTACTGATCGAAAATACAGAATATCGGTTAGTGATAAACCGATAATACCAATTTCCTTTTTTCTATAAATTTTCAATATCTTGAGACATAAAAATACCAACCAAAATTTTTATCTGACGAATAATAAGAATCATTATTTTGTAAGGATGATTCGTGAAGCGACTTCCATGATAAAAATAATGAAATAGGGGCAACAATAATTACAAAATTATTTTAACAAACTGATAATATAAATTTTCAAAATAATTGAAAATTGAGTAGATGTATTATATCCTGAAATTTCTTCCGGACGCCATAAAGAAGATGTCATGGCCGGGGATGTTTGGGATATTTGGCAAACATCCCAAAACGTGGTATCAAAAACCTATGTGTGTGTGTGTGTGTGATTGTGTCACGTAAATATAAATAGTTTATGCAAGTCCTTTAAACACTAACGCTAAAAGCTGTCTAAAACCTATAATACGCTACGCGTGCGTTCTACAGAATGAAGTGTGCCTTTTAGGCGAGCAAATGGGCTACACGGGCCTCCGAATTCCCGTCTCTTAGCTAGATGCCCTCACCAATGGAAGCACACCTTTCGAGAGAATTTGTGGCGCTTATCACTTCCCGAAAATCGAGCCGCCGCGCGCCGCGAGAAATATCCCATTCACTCCCTCATCCAGGAAGTAAATATTGCCGCATGGTGACGCTGACATATTTGACGCGTAAATGCTCGTCCATTATCTCTTCGAGGCCATAACTACAAATATACATTTGCGGAAGCACAGGTTAAAGTTCAGTTTAAACTAAAGAGGTTTTCTGATGAGCCCAAAATTTCGGGAAAGCCATCAATATATTCCACCTGCCATCATAACAACAGCATAACAGCATCTGGTTTAAAAGTCCATTTACAACGCGAAATTCAGTTCCATTCATCGCGTGCGAATCACCTGTACCAAAAATCTCACATCTTTAATTCCTAACAAGAAAGAGACTAGAGAAAAAATTGACTGATTATTGAAAGCTGCCATTTCTATGAGGATGAAAGACCAACAGTGCCTCAGTTAGAAGAAGAACCAAAGAGGTAAAAGTGACTCCACAAAACATTCAACTACCCCACATCTATAACCGTCGAATCAATCAACACCGTTAGATATAAGAGGCGTCTAAAATCACAGAAAAAGGGTTCAATTCGTAATTAATTTCATTGATTTTTCATTGATTTCATTATCTACTTAAATAATGTTCAATAAACACTGAAAAATAATACTTTCGATTTTTATAAATCTTTGCCACGATAAAAGCGAGTGTAACGTAATAACTACAATGACACAATCTTATACATGCATGTCAAATGGTATCACTCCGTATTCGCGGCAATACCGACAATGCTATGAACAGGAAAATCGGAATCATCTTTTCATGGATATATGAAAAAACGGTCGAGAAGTTAAAGGAAAAGTCTCAAAAACCGCAAGACCTATCCTTACATACATTGCCAAGTAGAAAGCGACCAAAATTACCCACTATGGTTACTCTCTTTGGGCTTAGTTATTCCCATCTGTCCCATAAACTCAAATCATAGGCAATATCCTGAGGTAATCTCCAGAGACGTAATTAGGGATTTCAATGACGGGGATGTGAATCTACAGAGAATCCGAGGTTCTTCGAATGTTTCATAGCGCAGAGGGCTATAACTATATCCATCCCTTTGAGATCACGCAGATGATTCAAATGGAGAGCGAATTGAGCAAAGAATGATCTAGTAGTCACGATCAAGTTCGACGAGAACAACAATCGTGAGAATCGTTCCCATGGGGAAGAGAAGATGGGGTCACCCCACAGATATTATGTTCCATTCGAAAACTGGCAACATGGCGAAGTCATTGGCCATTTTTCTCATATTCCCTTTCTAAGAAACCACTGAAACGTCATCCCAGTAAATTCCTTTGGAAAAAAAAACACAAATGCAAGAGAATAACTGCCAAAATTTTGACGGATGAAAAAACCTCTCGCAACTATATTTACTAATGTGAATTTACAGCATTAAATCCCTCGAAGCCAATGAGGGAGTAGTCGTGACGTTTTCAGATACTTTTTGGGAAATAGTTTATGATATTTACGAAATTTGTCAAATATTTTTATTCGACTTGTGGTTTGTTAGGAATTTCAATGGACAGACTCGTATTAAGGTATTCACAATTAATAATTGATAGTATTTCTATCGCGTTTGCTTTAGGATAGAAGAGAGTTTAATTTATGCAATTACTATATTTAACTGAAATCAATGCACTTCCTTATCTTTCAGCAAGCGGAAGGAGTTGTCAACGGCCCCGATGATAGCTTGATCAATGGCAAACAATGTTATCAAGAGAAAGAGCGTTCACTAAAAAATGCGCAGATAGTAGGTCAGTAACATGACCCCAATTATCTAATGGTCAAGTGGCAAACGGTTCCATTGGTTTGTCGAGCTGCTTTTTGCAGATAAGGCGCTTATTAAATACGGACATAACAAAGCCGACAGCTTTTCACCATTTTAACGTCAAGCTGCAGGATATGACCGTGCCCATTAACGCAATCCCTGCGTGTTACGCGCAGATATATATCGATCATCCGCATATTTTGCACGCGTGACGACACAGACTGAAGCAAATTTTGAATATAGGATAATTGAAATCTAGCTAGCAATTACGGATTCTTACGCTTTATCACCTCAAAATGCATCCGCTATAATGCAGTGAATTTTTATATTTTTTTTCTCCCAACTCTATTATCCGAAAAGTAAAAAATAAAAGATGATAGCTTCAGCGAACTATCAAAATCCTCGGACCCCGTAAGTCATTAATTTAAATCACATAACTAAGCTACCGTATTCGGTGTTCTTGTGCTGGAAACTTTTGGATATATTTCTCTTTTGTTAAATAGCAAGCAACACATAGGGATGATCAGTGCTTCTGCACAAGAATTGATGGTTAAAATATAAAGTAGTATCATGCAATAAAACCGCGAATTTCCTATGCTATTATACCCGAATAGTAACTTCAAATGGCAGGTATTTATAATAAAAGGAGTAAGATAAATAAACGAACGCTCAATCAAACGAATTTCAAATTTTAAATACTATTGAAATCTTTAACTGGCATAAATATAAAAAACATCGGAGGCAACCAACAAAAAAAGTTCTATTAGGGATGCTTATTTTACTGAGCGTGGTTATGCTGTAATACATCGAAAAACTTTATCTTACCTTATTACAACTATTAAAAATTCAGATAGCATGACAGTTTAAGTAGCTTCATTGCAATCTTTTGCCATGAAGAAACAAGATGTAACGCATTCGATGACATTGGGAAAACGGAGTTAAGGGATCAAGTTCATTTCTTCAAATGGGAAAAGTAATGAAAAAATCCTCCCCGAGGAATACTTTCACTCCTTCCACTGTTGTGCACAAAACAATCATAATTATTCTTCAACCACATTGTCAATGGGAGATTAAAAGAAAACATCATAAAAATCTATGAAAAAAGGGCCGTAAGAAATACTTAACACAAATACAATACACAAAGTAAAGGTATGATAGTAAGGGTCTACAGGCGGTTAGCTGGGCTCCCAAGAGAAAACTACACGGTCGAGAGAGGCAGGCCTAGTCTTTCAACAAGTAGACCGAGGGAACATGAGAGCGATTGCTGTTCGCTGAAGCTTCGCCGGCTATCCTTCGCGCCAGATATCGTCTTAGAAGGACAAGTGAAGATAGCAGAGGCGCCAAATGACTCATCTTTTATCGCTGAAGATGGCTTATGTTTGCAAACACCATGGGTGTGCTGGAAATGAAATTTAGCCGGAAAAGTAATGGCTGTAACATTTTATAACTACTCCCGTAAATTTTTCAAGTCATGCGGGTCCTTTTTGCTTTAAAAAGGAGGGCTAACCAATAAAATTTCCACCATTTGCGTCTGTTTCATGAGTCGGAAACAAATTCACAGCACATGAACACATTCCATTTGCTTTTTTTATTTATTTACGTGAACCCTGATGACAACACTAAAGGCTCAACCATTACTTATATACAAGAATTAATAAAAGTATACGAGCTCAGAGCAAGTCGTTCAATTTCAACTCGACGAAAGATGAGAATCAAATCAGTGTCTCGGTGACTTGTGCACTCAGCCACATGTCCTCCTCTAAAGACATTGGAGCGTAATTAAATGAGAAACTGCATCTTCTGCAGCGGGGCTTGCAAGGGAAACAAACATCATAATAGACACAACCTTCCCGAAGAACCCCTCAAGATGTAAGCAAGAGCACACTTCTGTGGAACATCATATGCCAGCTTGATATTTTATCACAAAATCCGAAGTAGCTCCTTCGTACTCGATGATAAAAATAGAAGTGCTCCCCGTAGACTAGTGGCGAAAGGTGGTAAGAGAAATACGGTGGTGGTATTTGATTCCCCTTTACGTTTCAAAATCCGTAATTCGATTTTTTACTAAAAAATACTATAATGAGCTCAAGAAAATCTTTAATCGATTGCATAATTATACGGGCCTGTGTAATGATGCTTGTTTGAACAATAAAGTCCCATTTACTGTTCCAAACATCTGTAAATGTCATACTTAAGTCACATTATATTCATTTTAAAAACCACAATGAAAGTATTGAAGATACGACTTCTGATGTTAATAAATAATTTTGTTTAATGCACGTCTATAATGAAGACATGAATTAAGTAGGACCGCATTTCCAGCCTTCAATTCAGGCGCGGGAAACACCCAAAACTTACAATTTTCAAACCTATTCCAAAAATTTTCCGAAGCATCTAACCTGTCGATATCCTCTACCGCAACCATGCTCCAAATGCGATACCTTTGCACGACCGAAAGAAATACAACACGGGCGAAAGCCGATCAAAGGGGAGATGATTAAAAACTAAAATATTCGCGCCTAACCCACACCGCGGGAGCCGATGTATATGGACGGCTATCTTCGACTGCACCATATCCAAAGTGCAATAAAAAACATCCCCTCCCCTCCCCAACCCGACCCTAAACGACGTCATGAAATGCAAATCAAAGGGACGTAATCTCATGCGAATTCACCCGTGGAGCTCGACCGGCCCCAGACGCGAAAGATAAGTAACTCCGCAGTGCATTCGTGTTTTAAAACAAAGCAGCAGCAAGAGGCGCTCTTCGACCGAAATGTGACTTCCGTGCTCGGAGTTTCTCCCCGCTCATCCAGAGCTGCCGCCCCTCGCGTTATTGTAGGGGGAATAAAACGACGCACACACAAAGAACCCCCGAAAAGCTGAATCAGCGGAGGAAGCACGAGTTTTATCTCCGCTCGCACAGCCTTGATCCTCCTCCTCCTCCTCTTCCCAACATTCCGAACCCCAAACATTCCTCCTGCCCATCCACCCACTCCTGCAGTCACGAAAACAGAGGTGAAAACTTCTCCCTTCCCGAGGAAGCTTTCGTTTTCCTCCCATGAGAACGTCCTACCCCCACTGATTATTTTGCCCACCACCTCCTTCATAAAAATAAGAAGCCCTGAGGACATTATAGTACAATGGCAAATATCGCTTCTGCGCATGGGACGAAAACTGAAAAGGCAAACTCCGAGATCGTGGGATAGATATCATGGGTCTGATCGGATTACCACGACTATAGAGTTTATTTGTCATATTGTTTATTAGACCCAACTAAAACAATTAATTAATTAAGTTTGCTAAAACAATTCATTAAAAGCTCAAGAAAATCTTTAACCGGGCGTATAATTTTACGGGCCTGTGTAATGATGCATGTTTGAACAATTAAGTCCCATTTATAGTCCGAAACATCTGTAACTGTCATACTTAAGCATCATCTTTTCATTGTAAAAACCACAAATAAGTATTGAACATACGACTTCTGACGTTAATAAATAATATCGTTAAATGCCCGTCCATTAATGAAGACATGAATAAGAATGACCGCATTTCCACCCTTTAGTTTAGGCGCGGGAACCAACCCAAGTTTACATTTTTCAAGCCTATTAAAAAAAAAAACTTAGTAAAAACAATTTTTTAAAAACTTAGTAAAAACAATTTTTTTTAAACTTAAAACAATTTTTAGTAAATTTTGTTTTCATGAAACTGAATCGCCAAGAAGAAGCAGGAATTTAAAGATGTTAATAAAATGCATTCATTAATATTTACTTCTCTGTCTCCATTTTCTATGATACAATGCAATTTGGGATTGCAATGTTGGTATCGACTCTCCGTAACTGTTCAGCCACTATGCGCATTCTAGTACGATACGTGCACATTGTCTCTGCACCAAAGAAAATAACTTTTATAGGGTGCACTGCGCGCTGGTCTTTTGGATATCATCGACCATTTCCTATCCTTGTTTACTGTTTTTTTAGGAGAATTCACGAATAAATGAATACTAGCAGTCACTAACGTGCAATGCCTTGTGTGCGTCAGACGCTTTATGAGCCTTTGCGGTCACCTCGAAAACTAAAGTTTAAAATAGGTGACTTGAAATGGTCGTCATGAAAGAAATGTGTGTCTTCGAATATTTCCGTCGTTTCTTTATCTTAACAGGTCACTTCCTAACTATAATTTATGAAAAAGTAAATCGATGGCTAAGTTCTAAAAAAAAAAGCAACTTTTCAGGAGAGCCAAAATCGATTTTTTTTAGTTGTATAGGTATAATTTTAATTGAAATTAAAATCCAAAAATACATAAAACTGAAAAGAAGCATACACTTGCAAACAAAGAGTTGTTTTTTGCTTTAATTTTATTTTTTACTAACAGTATTAACTCAGTCCGGCCAAATTTTGAGATACGTGTTGTTAGAACTTAGCCATCGAAATGCTATAATATTTTTTGCTGCTGAATGCTTGCAAATTAGCATATGTTTTTAGTTCTTTTTTTCTGGAAAATTTCTACAAGAATAACCAGAAATAGAAACTACATGTACTTTACACCTTATTCTCTGACCAGCCTCTCTAGAAAATATCACCAAGAAGTGATAGCTAAGCAATTAAAAAGTGGTAGATTACAATAAACACATTTTTTCTACCATCGACATTTTTCAATGGTTGAAAAATGCGTTTATTTGCTTTTTCTAAAAGTCTCGGGACCCTTGTTAACATCTTCCGGATGAATTCATTCAAATGAAACCACCAAGATCCACGAAAAAACCGGGCATACACAAAACCCCTCGTAGGTAGTATGCGTGCACCTTAGAAAAATTATGTCTCAGAATGGGTCACTATAAAAGTTTCACTGAAGTAAAGGGAGCGAGGAACTAAGTTTAGAACGTATCTTGCTCATGAACTCAGTTATTCTGGTGTCTACCCCTGACCATTGAGGTCCTCCTAACACCCGAAGTGCCCCAAATATTGGTTCTCAAGTCCGAGTAGGGAACTCGGAACGAAAGCTTTTCTAGATGCATCCCAATTCCGAAGTACCCATAGAGTCCATCTATATACTACATAAACTAACTTATAGAGCCCTTAGGCTCATTATTTCACCTCAACTCTACTCATTTCAACTTATAAAATGTACCGAGATCATTTTGGAACATGCTCTTACCCACGACCTCGGTAACTTCAAATCCTGCTCCGGGCACTGAGGGTTGGTAGTCCACACAAGGCTCGAGAGGCTTTGAAACTAGTTTTCCAACGCGAGTAAGGATACCAATGGCTATGGCAACTTTCAAAAAGATTCTGAAATTCAAACGATGGCTGTAGTAATGTAAAGACGGAGTTGGTTCTCTACCCCTTTACTGGATCAATCTTAGAACTAGCTGCTGGCCTTATGACCCTCAAGTTCAGGCCAAGACGCTAGGTTTACCTCATCCACATTTGTGTTCCAGCAGTACCCACTAACCTTCCTTCCATGCAAAGCGAAAATGAACTCCAATGCCGGTCGTCTACCCGGATAATCAGCAAACTACTACGTCACGCCTCGATCCACACCCTTTTTTCTTACCTCTATTACTCCCGAACAACCCTTTACACTCATTCCACAAACTCTCGCCCCCCTCCCTCCCCCCGTTTATTATAATATTTAACTAGGCCTGTGAGCCGACTGTAGAACACGATAGCAGTGGTTTTTAGCGGCTTCCACGCCCAAGATCTCTACAGTACAAATTTGTCACTGGCGTCAAAAAATTGGGAACGTGGTGGCCCATTGGTTTGATGGCTGGGCTTCGGACCAAGCCCCGGGTTCATCTCCATTAGACACTCCCACACAGAGATGTTCGAAGCGGCAGAGGAAAAGAAACTGGCCTCTCTACCCTGAGCGTCTGATTTTTCACACACCATAGGCCTAGCCAGGTTACGTTAAACCCACACATAATCAAACCAACCTCAGGAATGAATCACTCCAAAATAAACATCCCCCGACCGGGTTAGACATGATGAACCCTCGACCGGGTTCATTTCGGGAGATTCACCACATTACTTCGAGCAGACACAGCGTGGACCAGTCGTCAGTGCTGGCGGTGCGCAGGTCTACCTTCAACCCTTTCATGCCGCCTCTCGCTTCCTTCATCTGTATCCCCCGCACAGAAACCTCCCAGCCCCCAACCCCTCCTCCGCTCCACCAATCTTCTTATCCCCGTCATCACTCAAGAGGTCGGCCTTGAGGCCAGCCAGCCAGCCCGTTCCATCCCATTCGGTCCTCCTCCCAAGTCATCCTTTTTTCTCTTCCAGCCATACTCCTCCTCCACCCCCACTGGCCATCGCCACACAGCGGCGGCGTGCCCTCATCTCACGAGTCCTCTCCCTCATCCTTCCCCGCACCTCTTCTCGCATCCTCCGCCATGCGTGACCGCTCCTTCCCGCTCGTCACAGCCACGTTTCGATTGATCGAAATATCATCAACCGTTGACCAACCCACAGTCCCATTATACAGTGATCATCGATGATCGACGTCCATCGAAGGTGCAAATCATCAACTGACGGCACTGAACAAAGTTATAGTTATCATTATATAGGGTATGGTTAGCAATCTAATCCCAAGTAATAAACGTAGCATATATTTCTTGCTGCCTTGTAATCAACATGAACAACGAAGAGCAACAAACAACCTAGCCTTGGCTACAAATGACAGGAATCTACGACCGCTGACAATTAAGGACAACAATAAAATGATACATGAACACTGAGCAATTATGAGCATCCTCGAGCAATGATTAAGCCAGCATTGGTAAACAGCCGAAATTGGTCACTATGCATAGAATTTGATTTTGAACACTATGAATAAGTTTTTTTGGCGTTAAATCCATGTAGTACACCCATTGGATTACAATAACTCACTTGGATACATATTTCGTATTTTTTCAACTGTAACAATTTTGAGCGGTAAATTATGTTTTACAGCTAAAAACTTTTAAAAAAGCCGAGAATCAGTGGGATTTCTACACATTTCCAGTAGGTTTTCAAGTCTTAACTTGATATTTAACAAAGACAAAACTATCAATTAGGTTATCAAAAAATCGTTAGTTTATTATTATTACTTCATAGCGACAAAAACATTTGTAAGATTCCATCACTGCAATTCGAGATTTTCATAATTGAGTAGAATCTTCCGAAACAATCCTAAATCTCACCTAGGTACTCTCTTTCGCGCATAATTCATCATTAATCAAATTAGAAATTCTTTCTGTAATTAACAGTAAAACGGAGAGGGCGAAACAGAAGCTAGCCAAAGACCATTAATGACGTTCATACCGATGTGGTCACATTCAGTTTTAACAAGTCTATCACAAACTTCGATTACATCATGGCTCCTTCCCGCCTTCTAGCGGAGATCCAGGATACGATATTCGGTATAACTCCTTACAAAAGGGCCTAGGCCGGGCTGAAGAGGATCACAGCCTCCGTCCTCCTCGTTTCCTTAGAGATAGGTCTGGAAAGAATTTCTCCGCGCAGGAGCATGTGGCTACGAATACCGCAGGGATCCCCATCGAAAAATAAAAATATACCCGGTTTCTCATCATATGGGAAAATATTATATCCGCGCCATTAAAAAACAGGTCACGATAGCTCTTTTCACATTCACCTTACGGCAGATTTCGGGTCGAAGCACTAAAGGCGCTACGCAGTATTGCAATGGGGCAGAAATTGTGTAAAGATGCCGTTTCGAGGGTTAAAGTAGGTGTATTGAAAGAAAATACAGGCCAAGGAACAGCGAAATAGTTATTTTCTGATAACTTTCAGCAACGTAATTCAAATAGCTGCCCTTGGAGGGGGACAGGAAAAGATCGATGGACACAATTTGACGAGATAAATATTTTGGTATCCAAGAATCAGCGATGTGTCACGGGATTTCAGAAAACTGTTAATACTATATTTATCCCTAGCCACAAAATGATAAAGAGTGTTGAATGCAATGAAAAACAAAAGCTTTACAATAAAAATGATTACTTACTTAAAAGAACAATAAAACAAACATAATATCGATCTTCAACATTCTGAATTGTAGTGAAGCGTAAAATATTTCAGCAATTCAATCTATCGACTCGATCTTAAATTAAAATGAAACGACCGGAATTATGCATACTCTGTAAAAATTTAGAACATACAAATTACAAATATTAGAATGGAGAAAGAAGAATAGCAACTGTATCTTTAGAATGAGAGTAAAAAATTCTCTAGGCAGGTAAACTACTTTTAAGGCATGAATATACTCTTAACTCTAAAAGTCCTGTGGAAACACCAATACAAACAAGCCCAGGTGAATCAACCATGCTTTACAATCGTCATGAAGTTAAATGGACGTACGCAAATTATGAGAGTATACATCTGTGCAAGTAACACCGTTCATGTCTTTGAAAACATTTTAAAAAGTCATTAAAAGACTTGGTCCGAAAAGTAAATTGGGAATTACTCCACTTATGCGCTACGTTTCTCACGTTGAGTCATTATGAAGTGAACGCTTTGAAGCAGACACTTAATGAAAAGAAAGCTATATAGCCGGCGGCCAGACTCACTCCTTGAACCGGCCTCAGAAGGAAACCATTTACGAAGCATTAAATTGATTAATGGCTCCAATTATGGTGGCTTCGCGCAAGACGTATCGAGTGACCATAGCTTGCCGGGAGAGAATTTGTACGAATAATGACTCGAGTGTCCGTAACAGATACCACCGACACGAGAATAAAAGTTAGGAGAAGGGCTAAATTTGTTTTTTTTTCCCCGCATCGGTTTTGAACAGCCACGCTCGATGAAGTAATGAGGAAAACATGACATGGACTGCCTATAGAGCTTTCCTCAAGCATAAAAATCCTATTACTGAGAAAGGTTAGTCACAAAGAACGTCGGGAGATCCAATCCTTCCGAAACATAATTGATATGTGCCTGTATCAAAATACACGAGCACAAACGAGACAACCGTGTATGTACGACGTCAGAGTCAACGTTAATCAGATGAGCAATGAACTGAATGGCAAACAAGACCTTTTTCGATGCTCCAACTCTTCATCAAAGCTCAAAAGATGGAAACGAGAGGAAGAAGTAAAAGACATTCTATGGGAGTGTAAACTCTTTTCCTTTATATGACGATGATGATCTAGAGATGAAACCCTATCTTGAGAGCAAAACCATCCTCAAATTGTGAATGAAAACAAATTTATTGCGATTAGTTTAATATTCGCCAGTATCTCGTATTAATACCCTAATAAATAGATTATTTTTATTAGTTCCATCGCTTAGGTGGGTATTCGTGGAGCATTTTGCGAATTACTCTGCCCAACCTCCCCATCAAAATTGAACTCTCCACTTCAAATCACAATTTGGACTACTCCCTTGAAATCAGATAAGGGTGCTTTTATTTGAATGGAAACGGAATATTAAATATTTCCTTTAAAAGTAATAAAAATGCTGTGGGGGCGAGGATATAAAAAAGCTTATTGGCAAGCATGAACGAAAGATGAGAAAAAACTCAAAACAGAGGACCTGGTTGATGTCACTTATTAATCACTAATTGGAAAGATTTCGTGGAAGCAAGAGGAATGTACTTCAATCAACAACTGGCTAATGTCAATTTCCAGTAGCCTCGAACTAGGGTCCACAAAAAAGCGCAATAATAGCGAATTATCTACCTTCTTTGGAAATTTTGCGATTAATAGTCTCGTTACTGATCCCGCCAAGATTCATTGCTTGTAAGTCCCTTTAACGTAGCGTCTATTGTTGCTATCATCATCGTCAATGGTAAATAAATGATAAAAGAGAGAAGTGATTGATGTTGGGCTGGAAAAACCTTCCATACCCTCCGCACGGTTGCGCAACGGAACCCAAAGTCCGAGGCTTCCCTCATTCGTGCCGCGAATCATCAGCATCCACCAACCACGACTGAGGCGCGAGAACCACCTCGCCCCCCTTAACCCTCCCTTAGTCATTCAATAACGCCATGTCTGGCACACGCCTTGAATACTATCCGACGTGACTAAATTCTCATACGACCAGTCAAAAGGGCACTGGAACGGACCATCTCCTTCAACCTTCAATCCACTCCACAACCTCTCCAGCTTCCCTTCCTCAATCCGCCGTCCCAATACACCGACTCACTTCCTTGGCCACTCCAAGTTCCCCCCCCCTTCTTCTTTCCACACATTTCATCATCTCCCTCTCCTGCTCATCTCTCCAGTTCATCCCCATCTCTCTCTCTCCATTCCCGAATTCTCTCCCTTACTCCTCTCAAGGAACATCTGCATCAGATTTCCGCAGAGAAATATTCCGCCGAAATATTCCGTCAATTGAGGCCGAATGCGAGCGGGTTGAAACTGGAAAATGGGAGACGGGTAAGGGAATTCACGTCAGCACCCCTCCGAAAACTTTCTGGAGTATTTCGTCAAGCGAGAATTTGAACAAATAAATTGACGCTCTTGAAGGAACCGACTGAGTAATTTTTGCACTTGGGAACTGACTAAACTCCTTGCGAACATTGAGGTTTGTTATGCAAACTACTGTATGAAGGTAACTAGTAACTTTGTACAATCACGCGTATGGGTGCTGCAAAATTATTTATACCAAAGACGGAAAAACAGTCGCTTGGCCAAAACGGGATTTAAATCCGTATCTCTTGATTGGATGCCAGGTATACTACAAGTTACACCACAGCGAATATTAGAGTTAAATTACCGCCTTAGTAAAATATATTTCAGTAGTATATTTTTCATTTTGTGTGGTTACTAAGGATTGCTTCATTAGGCCATCGTTATTGTTCCAAAAACCGTGTTCTTTCAACTTAGGCTTCAACTGACATGTAAGTGACCGATAACGATAGGATTCTATGCTTATCCAATATCAAAAGCGAAAAAGTTAGTCCACATTTTCATTCCATTGTAGATTTTCCAGTTGCATTAAAAAATTCCCTCCCACACTCTGGAAAGAAGAACGGCGTTTCAAATTAAAACAAATCCACACCAAAGTTTAAAAAATATTTCTAATAGTTGGTAATTTATCACCTTTTTCGGGGAGCAATGCGTAAGCGTGGCCAAATACTAATTTCAAAAATGAGGAATAAATGGATAATCCGACGAAGTGAGTATTCTTAAAATAGTATAACTTTAACCGTGTCTGAAAAACTCGTGTTCCCAATCCTTCCCAAGGAAAGTCGAGGAATATTACAATAATAAGCTGAGATAAAAATTTAAAAGTAGTCCATTAATATATCACAAATATTAATACAGAGTCATTGAAAATATAAATTTCTCTAATAAGTTACAGTCATCACTTTTCCTTCTGGATTTCTGTAAACTCTCCCGAGAGGTAACACTCTTACGCGTCTATATAGAAATCCCAGATCCTCTGACAGATGAACTCTCTGCGCTGCCCACACGCGCGGGGCTTAATCCGCATAAAAACGATGGTTCTGACCGAATAACGACGATGAACCTAACGCCCTTGAGCAGCTGCGTCCGCTTAAAAAGCGAAACGCAACCAGCTAGGGCTAATACGAAACGTTTCTCAAGCAAAATACGACATAAGTAACTACTGCCGTCTCGCCGCCGTCAGCCACGGCTTGTGTACGCGGCGTTTGGCGTTCATTGCCCCTCTACATTCCCGTCTCATTTGCTTAAGAGAACGCGCAATCTCCTCCTCTTCCTTTTCCGAGAGTTCACAGAATTCTCATCCGCTCCAGCGATTAAACGAATTTTTGGAAAGAGAGAGCCTTATCCCAGTATACCTACACTATAGGACAGTGTGAGTTGAAAAGCGTGGAGTACAACCACCTAAAATACCTTGGAGTTTGAATGTTAGAGGATTTCACTTGGAGAAAACGCGTCACAGAGATAACGGATCAAGCGAGTCAGTGAATAGGTTTTGCGAAAAAAATTCTCGGGAAGAGCGACAAAATTCAGAGAAACTGGCGACTTTTCTCTCGTGAGATCTCATTTGGAGTACGCTGCCAGTATATGGACTCCCATGAGATACATTTGACCAATGTGCTGGAGAGCGTGCAGCGAATACACATAAGCAAGTTCCGCTAAGGTCGATATGACCACTGAATCAGCATTACGAATCTCCTACGACTATTTGGATGAACAATATTGCCTGAACATTGTTTAAATATTATAATGTATTTTTTGAAAGTCTCAGGGCCAAATATCAGCAAAATCAAGGGTATTTCGCGATTACCTACGTATTATAGAGAACTGGACGATAAACATTAAATAAGGGAAACAGATTCTAACACGGAGAGATTGAAAATTTTCATCTTTCCCGAGAGCGATGGAAGACCACACTAGAATACGCCGTGATGAAAAAAATGATCTTTCGTAAGACAGTTCAGGGACTTACCTATTTTTTACTCACTTTACCCCTTAGCACGAAACGTAAGTGGTCGACATGAACGTAGTTTTTCCAGCATACCCTAAGTTTGTGATGCATGCACATTGCACATCTGGGCCAATGATTTGTCGTAAATCGCGGAATGAATGGTGCATGCTAGGTGCAAATGAACCCTACAATGTAATTGCATGCGCAAGTGAGGTAGCTCCTACATGTAGCTGAGTGCATGATGGGGATAAATACTTCCCCCGCCATACACCCAAAAGGTGGCTCGCAGGGCACCTCGTGCATGTATTGCCACTCATAAATTATACTCCATCCTCACGGAAACGCCGTGGTCGTTCATTGGCGAAAACTTACCAGTGGTCAAGTTCTCCTCCCGCGAGCGCACAACCTTCTACTCTCTCCGGCCGATTCCTCTCTTCCCCATCCATCCCTTCGCCTCGTGGTCAGCCATTCCGTCGGTCACCACGATGCCCTCCTCCAATTCCCCCCTCTATCCTATTCCAAACCCTCACAATAACATCACCGCCTCTCTCCCCTCCTGCCTTTCGGTTCCCCTGCCCCACTGCCCTGACCCCTCCTTCCACTCAGTTTCATCTCGGCAGAGAGGGAGAAGCTTTATAACTTTGACCTCTTCCACTCCTTCAGCGAGTCTCGTGCGCTCCGTGCCGCCAGCCTCAGCCCACAACTACCGCCTGTTCCAACGGCAAACCCCACCCAAACCTCAATGCTCGGACGCGCAACCTCCCACAAGCAGACTTGTGCCAGGTCCTAAATGCAAACATCCATACCTCGCCCACATAATTGTGTCCACGAATCGAGAGACAAGGCAGTCCTCCCGCGCGAAATATTCCAGGATTTTTAGGACTACTGGAACGAGAAAAAGAGCTTCAGAAGCTTGTAATGACCGGGTGGTCGACTGTATGAATTATTATGTATCCAAACAAGTGAATAGAGCCAATTAAAACCATCCGCCTCATTGTATACGTTACGGCCTATTTTTTTGGACGACTGCGAAGACATAGCATATTGCATGCTGCATGTTGGTGTATGCTCACCCCCTGCTAAACACCATCGAAGCGGGTCATAAGGTATTGCGGAGAAGTAGAGAAAATATTTAGGTAGCTTATTCTGCAACCGTCCTCAGAATGATAAAGCATTCACCCGTAGAGAATACGAGCGCTATCTCCTTCCTGGGTCCTTCAACACTCGGCCTTGAGCCAGGGTCACCACACCAGCCTACAATAATCTCCCTACCTCCCTCTTAATCGTATGCACGAGCTCATATCAACGGCAATTCTCCCACTTAAAAGATTTGACGCTCCAGGGCAAGAGGATAAAGACCTGACCAAGTAGTAGACTCCAAGAAGGCTTCTCGTGTATCCATACGGGTACCCAAATTGTGATACATATTTTCACCAAACAATAGGAGAATGCAAGTAGACTTAACAGTCGTCAAACCTGGGTTTTGGTAACGTACTCTCCTATTCCCATCACGAAGATGGTTGACAATGAATAAATATTTATTACGAAACACCCTATCTAGGTAAGTTGGGCACCGCTCGAGTTTTCCGCATCACCAGAGTGGCAAGCTACTCCGACAAGTATGAAAAAAAATAGTAATGAAAGATGAGACGAGCAAAAGAGAGGTAAACGATGTCGCAACGATAGGAATAAAAGACAATGCGTTACTTCAAACTAATGAAGTGTCTTTTATTGCAAATATGGAGCCCTCCCACCACGCACACGCTTTCTGTTTCGATTTAATCGCAATGATCATCAAAACAGAAATAGCCACTTCTCGTGATAAAATAGTGATGTGCCTTCTCTCACATAATTTCTTCATTATAGCTTTCAAAACATAATCACATTTAGTTAATAATTAGACTAAAAGTTTAGATTTAGTTATGTGAATATTGCGACGTATTATTTATAATAGCAGTTACACGTTATAATCTATATTGGCTTCGCTAATAATGGTGATCTCGTGACACTAACTAAATCAAATTTTTTGTTCAATGCAAAACACAACACGAGTCATAAATAAACAGCAAATATATGAAGCGTAGCTGCACAAAGCGTCACGATCAACTTCTTAACTCCCCAATGATTGATGCCGACGTCAATTTTATATATAGCCAACATATCCGCCAAACCTATGTCAGATAAAACCTTCAAAGGAGATAATCCAGAGCAATCATCCAATGATTTTGTTTTGATTCTCGTTTCTAGCCATGTTCACGAACGGAAACAAGGTGGAAATTCCATTACAGACACGGAAGAGCGCCCGCATCAACACAGGGAAAATATGATGCCAGAGATAATCCCACCCCGTGACAGGAGAGCGCAAGATTTAATGAGCATCAGTTACGAGGGTTAACACAGCATATAAAACATTTTTAACCCAAAGGATTTCGAGCTGCAAATAAAATCGAGATAATATTTTGATGAGTTGATGACATGCCATGCATTGAACTAACGGCACCGTAATTTTAATTCACGCCTGGGTAATTTAGCAACCACCTATAACATGCGACGAAATACGGCCAAAATTTTATATTTCCCGAAAAGAAAAAAAAACATAACCATGTGTTATTTAGCGTCCACCGTTATTCGTCAAAAATGATTCGGTCTCGTGAGCCCACCATACGATAACCTTTGATGATCTTTCTGGCAAAGTCGCGTAAAGCAGAAGCATTTCCCCCCACGGGCCACTGACATCCAACCACAATTTACGCTCCGACGTAATTCGTTTCGTGCGGCCTAACCTTTACGGCCCGATTCGGCTCACCACGCAACGACCGTTTCATATGATTCACCGTGTATAAACCGTCTTTCGGGGATGACGTAAAATTCCCATTTCCATGGCCTCCACGGCCAGAGAGGGAGGGAGAGGTCGCAGACAACATTTTGACGACATCATTCAATGAGGACCCCGCGACATTACGCACAATGGCATTCACGACCGGAAAAATTCTCATGGAAACGTGAATTCTTCCAGATGCCTGCCATAACACTTTACTTTTAAAATGCGTGACTACATAATAAACGTACCTTGAAAGGATTAAAATGTGACATTGTCAATTTATCGGAGAGAAAAGACACGCTTCCATTTTCCAATAATATATTTATTTCTTCAATCTAGATTTTGGGCGTAAAATGTCAACATCAATGAAATAAGCATACGTCTGCAAGTTCGGTTTTGAGGGGAGGGAAAGGAAGGTAGGGATATTGTACATTGTATTTTTTTATTACATCCCTTTTTCTTTTAATGATGCCATGATTGAAAATACTTTCGCTATATCACAGATGAAATTAGTTATGCTATTGATACGAGTAGCACATCGAGTGCATCAATCTTTCAACAAATATATTATGAGTGTCACTACAGTTTGTAACTTCGGTCAGCCGATGCGCAATAAAATATACTCTTTTCCGTATCCACGACGGCTATAAGTATAACCGCGTCCAAGAAGATTGCGTGGCTAAAAACTTTTTACTAAAACTATTAATATCACCATCAGGCGAATAAAATAATTATAAATATTCTATCAATACTAACCCATCTGATTGATAGCAAGTCTATGGATAAAAAGAATTACCACCTGCTAATGAAGCATAAGCATCAAAACCTGCATTGTGTACGCACGTTTTGACCATAACCGTGGCATGCAATAAAATTCCTCTGAGTTTAAGAGAGCCATTTTTTACCCTTGAATTGATATTTTTAATCAAGCTCAGACGGGTGGGGAGACAGAATAGTCGTGAGAACTTAATCTGTATAAACACAATTAGAGCTAGAGATAACCAACATGAATAAATCATATCGAGGTTTACTAGCAAGGAAAAAGGACAAAAGGAGCACAAGGGAAGGTAATAAAGGGATTACTTATTACGGCAATGTGAAGAATCATCAGCGAAAAATTAGATTAACGAAAAATTCCAGACATCAATCAGCAAAGAAGATGATTTATATTACAGAGGGCAGAAGAGATGAGAAGACTTAATGGAACAAACTAGATCGGGAAGAAGAGTAATTCAGGACAGAGATTGTATTTCCCAGGAAGACAGTACGGAGAATGCGTAAGCCTGAACGTTATTTATTTGTTTCTAGAGAGGAGGGGTGGGGACAGCAAAACAGTGCCGTCTCAACCGAAGTTTAATTATTTTCCTCGGTCTCGCACAGGAATCGAAAAAAATACGTCACATTCTTTCGGGAATGGACGGCGTTTTGATTCTCACCGAACGCACACATATTTTTCCCTCGGCCAGAGTATTTGCTTTTCCGGAATTTCAGAAATTGGACGAAACGACTCGGATGCAATCCACCACTAACAGCCTCCCATGAAACGCTCTCTCGCTATCTACGTGGACTCGCAGTAGTGCTTGCGTGTATGTGTTTGTGAGAGAGAGAGAGAGAGAGGGGGGGGAGAGAGAAGAGATATTAGAGTTGTATGCGTGAGCCGTACCGGCCTTGCCGCACAGTCAATGCCAGGAGCGATACGCGTCGAAAAGTAGTTCACCCGCCCGATGGGATCCTGATACATATTTGCGCTTATCCATTTGGATTTCCTCCGTTATGCACACATATATTTGGCGAGCCTGGGCTTTCGGATCGAACGGATAGTATACACAAGCGACGAGGGAAGCATTACTTCCGCCCCTATCATGACGAAATCCCCACACGCTCTTCCCCTCCCCCTCAGCTTTTTCCTTCCATAGGTAGGTATCCTTTTCATTACATACACCACGACGACTGATAAAAATGTCTCCCCGATACCCCATGTATTCGACACGGATTCAGAATCTTTTACGAAAAAAAAGGCATTATTTAGGTGGAAAAAATTGTTTCAAAGCGCCAAACGAGCGATTGCATTAGAGCTACAAAAAAAACGGCTGTCGTTTTATATTTAAGAAGACTTTTAAGTAATCACCTACGCGGATCCTATAAAAATGTTGTGTGCAAGGAGAAAAATGAAAGCGCGTCTTTTTTATTTATTTTATGCCGGGAGCAGGATAAGCAGAATGCACGCGCTCACGGAATTAAACCCCGTGAGAGAGAGAGAGAAAAAAACGGGTCAGTGGATGAAGATGCGAATGAGAGGAGTCGGAAGTTGACGAAAAAGACACGTTCATTTATTTCTATTTTTTTTAAAGGCACACAACTCGGCCGCAATTAA